>NC_090445.1:584280516-585480516 GCF_031143425.1 Pleurodeles waltl
GTGATGTGTCCACTTTGTGTTTTGGGGCATTTCCTGTCGCAGGCACTATGCCTACCCACACAAGTGCAGGTACCATTTTTATTGGAGACTTTGGGGAACGCTGGGTGGAGGAAATTTGTGGCTCCTCTCAGATTCCAGAACGCTCTGTCACCAAAATGTGTGGAAAAAGTGTTTTTTTAGCCCAATTTTGAGGTTTGCAAAGGATTCTGGGTAACAGAACCTGGTGAGAGCCCCACAAGTCACCCCGTTTTGGATTCCTCTAGGTCTGTAGTTTTCAAAAATGCACAGGTTTGGTAGGTTTCCCTAGGTGCCGGCTGAGCTAGAGGCCAAATCCACAGGTAGGCACTTCGCAAAAAACACCTTTGTTTTTGTGGAAAAATGTGATGTGTCCACGTTGTGTTTTGGGGCATTTCCTGTTGCGGGCACTAGGCCTACCCACACAAGTGAGGTACCATTTTTATCGGGAGACTTGGGGGAACATAGAAAAGCAAAACAAGTGTTATTGCCCCTTGTCTTTCTCTACATGTTTTCCTTACAAATATAAGACAGTGGTGGTCATTCTGACCTCGGCGGTAAAAGGCGCCTACCGCCGGTCAGAAATCCTCCATAATCCCGCCGCGGTCGCGGAAACCCGCCACGGTCATTCTGACCCGCAGAAGGCAAACCTCCGAAAATCCGACCGCCACAACAGACCGCCAGACCAGCGGTCGGCGGAAAGGTGGAGGTGACCAAACCTCCACCGCCACGCCAACAGAAATACGCCCATCCCATTACGACCCACGAATCCACGCGGCGGTCATTCAAACGCGGTATTCCATTGGCGGGACACACCGGCGCGGTCAGAATACACACCAACGAACAAAACTCACCACATTGGACGATTTGAATCCCACACACCTGATACACATACACACACCACTCCCACACACACAATACAATATAAAACACACACCCACATCACCCACAAACCCCTACGCTTACAAAATCGTAAAGAAGGCAAGAGCGAGACACCAGCATCCAAAACATAACAGCCACAGCCACTCAACACCATCACCCACACACTATCCACACACAAAACAACACACACCACCACACTCAACTCACTTAAATACACATACTCCACCCCACACATCATACACACCACCCCATGGCACCCCAAAGACAACCCCGCTTCTCAGACGAAGAACTCAGGGTTATGGTGGAGGAAATCGTTCGTGTAGAGCCCCAGCTGTTCGGCACACAGGTCCAATACACCAGCATTGCCCGGAGGACGGAGCTATGGCAGAGGATTGTCGACAGGGTGAACGCAGTGGGACAGCACCCCAGAAATCGGGAAGACATCAGGAAGCGATGGAACGACCTACGGGGGAAGGTGCGTTCCATGGTATCCAGGCACAACATCGCCGTGCAGAAGACTGGCGGAGGACCCCCACCTCAACCCCCACAATTCACATCATGGGAGGAGGAAGTCTTGAACATCCTGCATCCTGACGGCCTCGCAGGAGTCGGCGGAGGAATGGATACTGGTAAGTTGAAGCTTCAATACTGCTTCCCCCCCACCTGCATGCCAAATCAGACCCCAACCCTCACCCCCATCCTCGAACCCCACCCTCACCCCCACCCCCATCCTCACCCCCACCCTCACCCCCACCACCATCCTCACCCCCCACCACCATCCTCACCCCCACCCCCAGCACACCTATTCCCCGCCAATGTCTCACCATCACAACCCACACATCCCAAAACCTAGGCCTGCATGCGTCCACTAAGCATGGACACCCATCACCAAAGCATGCCCAATGCATATACACATCCCCCCCACAAGCCACCCTCACCAAAGCCCCCACACACGAATGCCAGCACTTGGGGACACGGGAACCCACAGATACACCCATATGCGACACATTGAAACTATAACCATACCTCTATACCCCTGCAGGACCCGACCGTCAACACACCGCGGCGGAGGGGCCAGAATTATCCACACCCCCCACCCAAGAGGCCGTCAGCGATGACAGCAGCTCTGTCGATCTGGACACCGATGACCAGCCCGGACCATCGGGGACCTCTGGACAGTCGGTTCCCCTCACACAGGCACAGGCCACTATAGACCCTAACCCCTCTGGGAACACCAGCACAGCTCCCACCCAGCGGGCCCATGCCTCTGTCTCCAGGGCGCGTCAATCTGCGGTGTGTCTACCACTACAGGGCACCCAGGATAACCCACCACCCCAACAACAACAGGGACCTGGGGGCAGTGGTAGTGGGCACACCGGCCAGGGGGCAGAGGCCCAGGGAAACAGGGCAACTCGGCGGGCAGCTGTGCGACAGGGGGGGGAGGAGAGGCCCAGGGAACCCACTCTCCACGAGGTCCTCACCACCATCATGGGAGCATACAACCGCTCCCAGGAGACGATGGCGACGGTACTGGCCCGGTTCCAGGAGATCCAGGTGCTGCAGGAGGAACACTATCGGGGGTACAGGGAGGACATCCGAGCCATCAACACCACCCTGGTTACCATGGTAGGGCTGCTGCAGGACCTCGTAAACAGCAGGGCGGACACTGAACAACACCCAAGGGCCCCTGCCACTAGCCGGGACCAAGAACAGCCATCCACCTCCGCCGGCGCTAGTGGACAGGAGGCCCCCGCACAGCAGCAGCCCACCAGACCCCCACCTCCTGCAGGAGAAGAACCACCCCGCAAGAGGGCCCTGAGATCTCGCAAGACAGAGTAGGATGTCAAGACCCCCCGCCAGCAATGGATACCACCTGATGTCATCCCACTGTCCCACATTGTCACCCCTGTCCATCCTCGAACTGCCCATGCTCCATCTCTCCACAGGCCTCTGGACAATGCACCTGTGTGACTGTTACTCTGGACTCTGCCATGGACATTCCTTCACCATAGCCCCCACCCACTTGAAACCACCCATCCCATTTTGAGCACTTCAATAAACACCTATTTTGCACCAAAATATCAGGAGTCTGGCTGTGATTTCAATAGATTGTAATTGACATGACAGTGCAAATATGTCCTTGTACATGGTGAAGTCAACAAACAGCTGCCACAAAGCTGTAGTCCATGGGGAAACGAAGCACAGGACTCGTAGTGGGGACCCCAGATCTGAAATAGGGAGGGAAAAGCCAAAACTCAGTCATCATACACTGGGGCAAATAGACAGGCAGCAGAGATGCTGCAGAGTAGTTAACTTTTACTAAATTATCTTTGAAATGTTACCTGTGTCCTATTGGAAGTACTGTTCAATGATTCTGTCCCTGTTGTCTGTTTCAGCCCCGTCGTCTTCCTCCTCGTCACTCTCCTCAGGTTCCACCGCTGCCACAACACCACCGTCTCGACCATCCTCCTGCAGGAAAGGCACCTGGCGGCGCAAAGCCAGGTTGTGAAGCATGCAGCAGGCCACGATGATGTGACACACCTTCTTAGGTGAGTACATTAGGGATCCACCGGTCATATGCAGGCAGCGAAACCTGGCCTTTAGGAGGCCAAAGGTGCGTTCGATCACCCTCCTAGTACGCCCATGGGCCTCATTGTACCGTTCCTCTGCCCTGGTCCGGGGATTCCTTACTGGGGTCAGTAGCCACGACAGGTTGGGGTACCCAGAGTCCCCCACTAGCCATACACGGTGTCTCTGTAGCTGTTCCATCACGTAAGGGATGCTGCTATTCCTGAGGATGTAGGCGTCATGCACTGACCCTGGGAATTTGGCATTTACATGCGAGATGTACTGGTCAGCCAAACACACCACCTGGATGTTCATTGAATGGTAACTTTTTCTGTTCCTGTACACCTGCTCCCTGTCTCTTGGGGGAACCAAAGCCACATGGGTCCCATCAATGGCACCAATTACGTTGGGAATATGTCCAAGGGCGTAGAAATCACCCTTCACTGTAGCCAGTTCGCCCACCTCAGGGAAAATGATGTAGTTCCTCACGGATTTCATCAGGGCAGACAACACTCTGGATAACACCTTTGAAAACATGGGCTGAGACATCCCAGAAGCAATTCCCACGGTTGTCTGAAATGACCCACTTGCCAAGAAATGGAGTACTGACATGACCTGCACCAGAGGGGGAATCCCTGTGGGTTGGCGGATGGGGGACATCAGGTCGGGCTCCAGCCGGGCACACAGTTCATGGATAGTGGCACGGTTAAGACGGTAGGTCAGGATAATGTGGCGTTCTTCCATTGTCGACAGGTCCACCAGCGGTCGGTACACAGGAGGATTCATCCGTCTCCTCGCCCAACCCAGCGGACGGTGCCTAGGAAGGACAACATGGAGCACACAGTCAGGCAACCCACAGGTACGTACTCACAGCTAGCACAGTATACGATTCTCTATGCAGTGAATGGCGTGTATGAGTGGCTATGCAAGGCCTAGGCCTGTGTGACGCAGTTGAAATTGAGCCATGTGGGCCCTGGAAATGGCGGCTGCCTGACCTGTGAAGTGTGACAATGGGATGTGAGGTCAATGCGCTGGCGTGGCACACCGCGGCGGGCGGCGGGCCAAGACCGCGGCGCGAAGCCGCATTGGTTAACATTGAAGCCTATGGGTTTCAGGAGCCAATGGCGAAGGGCGCCGGCGGTGGCGGGACGCACCGCCGCGGTACGCACCGCCGCGGACGTGACCGCCATTTTCTATCTACTTATCCACTTGCGACTTGAACTTTCACAGGAGAGGACCTATACTGCAAGTGTTGCTGTGACCTCGGTCTGGAAGGGACAATGGCTGCTGCGACTGGGGAAAGGGCCCCTGCCTTCACTGGAGAGGAGTTGGAGAAACTTGTGGATGGGGTCCTCCCCCAGTATGCGCTACTCTACGGTCCTCCAGACCAACAAGTGAGTTTAATTCTATCTGGATTTGGGGCCACTGGCTGGCTTGGGGGCCTGGCGGGGATGGGGGGCATGTTGGGGCTGGCGGGGGGCCTGGCGGGGGGCCTGGCGGGGATGGGGGGCGTTGGGCCACTGGAAAGGAAAATGCTGAGTAACTTGAACGTGGTATTTCTCCCTCCCTGTACGTGTCACATAGGTCCGCGCCCATGAGAAGATCGGGATTTGGCGTGCCATCGCCAAGGAAGTCCGGGGCCTGGGGGTCCACCATCGACGGGGCACCCACTGCCGCAAGAGGTGGGAGGACATCCGCCGCGGGACCAAGAAGACCGCCGAGTCTCTGCTGGGGATGGCCTCCCAACGTAGGCGGGGTGCCTGCCGTCAACTGAGCCCCCTGATGTTCCGGATCCTGGCGGTGGCCTACCCTGATTTGGATGGGCGCGTGAGGGCAGCACAGCAGACACAAGGGGGTGAGTACAAGCATCATCTACTCTGTTGTGGTGCAGTGGAGGTGTCTGGGTGGGGGAGGAGGGCTGTGGGTCCCCCTAGGCCAGGGCGATATCTGTAGGCTGGGCACCCCCGTAAGCCCCTGTGTCCCCAGCCACCACCCTCAGTAGTGTGTCAGTACAGCCATCCCTGGGCCGTGTCATCCATGGGTGCAGTTGACAACTCTAGGCGTGTAGGGCATGTTCCACGGAATGCGTAGCGGACCCCAAGTGCGCAACTTAGTGCAGGGGGCATCTGTGTCTGTCATGTCCGCTAACTGTACCGGAGATCCATGTACTCAATATCCCTTTATTTCTCTCTCCCCCACCCTTTTTGTTTGTCTTTCTGTGCTTGTGTGCATCAGCATCATCAGGCGGAGGAGAAGTGGCATCGGGGCAGGAGGGAGCTGCATCTCACATGGCCCAGGAGGGCCATGCCACAGAGTCAGACTGGACCAGTGAGACGGAGGGCGAGGGGAGCTCCACGACGGGGACGACTGGAGCCTGCAGCGACACGGACACGTCCTCGGAAGGGGGCTCCCTTGCGGGGGTGGCACCATCCGTGCCCCCCGCCATTACAGGTACAGCCGCCACCCAGCGCACCATCTCCGCCCTCCCAGCAGCCCCTCCGCGTTCGCCCCGTGCCCGCTCTGCCAGGAAGCCGGGCATCTCCTTCGCCCCAGGCACCTCAGGCCCTGCCCCTGTTACCCCCGCTGCCCTCAGTGAGGAGGTCATTGACCTCCTCCGAACGCTCATTGTTGGGCAGACTACCCTTTTGAATGCCATCCAGGGGGTGGAGAGGGAGGTTCATCGCAGCAATGCGTACCTGGAGGGCATTCATTCGGGTCAGGCTGCCCATCAGCGATCGTTCCAGGCTCTGGCCTCAGCACTGACGGCAGCCATTGTCCCTGTCTCCTGCCTGCCTCTACTAACTCCCTCCTCCCAGTCTCCTGTTCCTCTGCCTGTCCCACCCACACCATCAGACCAGCCTGCACACACCTCAACACCCAAGAGAAGCTCATCCAAACATAAGCACCACAGATCACCCAGACATTCACACACGCAACATTCCGATGCAGACATGCCAACAGTCACTACCACCTCTGTGACCCCCACCTCCTCGTCTCCCTCCTCCCTCCCTGTGACGTCTACACTCACACCTCCATTCACCTCACCATCAGCCAGTGTTTCCATCACCAGCACACCCTCCACTCCAGTCCGCACACGTGCAGTCACCATCCCCACTGCCATTTACACGTCCCCTGTGTCCTCTCCCACTGTGTCTGTCACCCCCTCTTCCACACCACACAAACGCAGCCACCCACCCACCCAACAGCCATCCACCTCACGACAGCCTATCCCTCCTGCACCTGCACCCAAAGACAGCAAACGTGACTCACCTACAACCACATCCTCTCCCTCCACTCCCATTCCCACTGTACCTACCACTCTCCATTGTCCCAAGAAGCTCTTCCTCGCCACTACTAACTTCTTTCCTGACCCTGAGCCCCCCCCTCCTTCTCGTCGGGGTAAGAAGAGCACCTCAGCCACCACCAGCCCTGCAGCCCCCTTGACAAGGGTGCAGGGGTATTGGAGCCCGCCAGCCCGCATGTCTGGATCTTCGCCCAGCAGCAAGGGGACAGCCAGCCCACCCCCTGGGAAGAGGAGCAGAAGGCGGAAGGGGCGCCGCAGGAGCCCGCCTTCTACATCCCCCCCGGACACCACCCAGAGACAGTCACCTGCCACAGCTCCAAAGGGAGGAAAGGGCCACAGGCCGACGACTAAGGAGGGCAAGGGCAGCAAGTTGGAGAGGTCAGGCAGCAGGCCTGCTGCCCAGGAGGAGCCCACAACTCCCATAGCCGCTGCCCCGGGAGGAACCGGCACAGCTGCCCCGGGAGAGCCCACCAGCCCCATAGCCGCTGCCAGGGAGGACCCAGCCCAGCTGGCCAGGAGGGCCCCACCACCCACAGCCCAGGTGGGCAGTGAAGGAGCACCATCCCCCGCTGCCCAGGAGGGCACCACCAGGCATTTAGCAGTTGGCCATAGACCGTCCGCCGTCTCAAGAACCGCTGAACTGGGCCCTTCAAGGCAAGAACCGCTGAACTGGGCCCTTCAAGGCAAGAACCGCTGAACTGGGCCCCGCCGTCTCAAGAACCGCTGAACTGGGCCCTTCAAGGCAAGAACCGCTGAACTGGGCCCGCCGTCTCAAGAACCGCTGAACTGGGCCCTTCAAGGCAAGAACCGCTGAACTGGGCCCTTCAAGGCAAGAACCGCTGAACTGGGCCCCGCCGTCTCAAGAACCGCTGAACTGGGCCCCGCCGTCTCAAGAACCGCTGAACTGGGCCCTTCAAGGCAAGAACCGCTGAACTGGGCCCTTCAAGGCAAGAACCGCTGAACTGGGCCCTTCAAGGCAAGAACCGCTGAACTGGGCCCTTCAAGGCAAGAACCGCTGAACTGGGCCCCGCCGTCTCCAGAACCGCTGAACTGGGCCCTTCAAGGCAAGAACCGCTGAACTGGGCCCTTCAAGGCAAGAACCGCTGAACTGGGCCCCGCCGTCTCAAGAACCGCTGAACTGGGCCCTTCAAGGCAAGAACCGCTGAACTGGGCCCCGCCGTCTCAAGAACCGCTGAACTGGGCCCTTCAAGGCAAGAACCGCTGAACTGGGCCCTTCAAGGCAAGAACCGCTGAACTGGGCCCCGCCGTCTCAAGAACCGCTGAACTGGGCCCCGCCGTCTCCAGAACCGCTGAACTGGGCCCCGCCGTCTCAAGAACCGCTGAACTGGGCCCTTCAGGGCAAGAACCGCTGAACTGGGCCCTTCAAGGCAAGAACCACTGAACTGGGCCCCGCCGTCTCAAGAACCGCTGAACTGGGCCCCGCCGTCTCAAGAACCGCTGAACTGGGCCCTTCAAGGCAAGAACCGCTGAACTGGGCCCTTCAAGGCAAGAACCGCTGAACTGGGCCCTTCAAGGCAAGAACCGCTGAACTGGGCCCCGCCGTCTCCAGAACCGCTGAACTGGGCCCTTCAAGGCAAGAACCGCTGAACTGTGCCCTTCAAGGCAAGAACCGCTGAACTGGGCCCCGCCGTCTCAAGAACCGCTGAACTGGGCCCTTCAAGGCAAGAACCGCTGAACTGGGCCCCGCCGTCTCAAGAACCGCTGAACTGGGCCCTTCAAGGCAAGAACCGCTGAACTGGGCCCCGCCGTCTCAAGAACCGCTGAACTGGGCCCCGCCGTCTCCAGAACCGCTGAACTGGGCCCCGCCGTCTCAAGAACCGCTGAACTGGGCCCTTCAGGGCAAGAACCGCTGGCCCTTTGGCAGACGTGGCAGGGCAGGATCTATCTCGGGCAGGGCTGCAGGATGTCCTCTGGCCAACTTGCCTCCTCCAGTGGCAGTGGGGTCTGTTATGGACTGTATGGACTGTGGCTTTGCTCTCCCCAGGATGGCCCAGTGGGCAGGCCACCCACTGTATGGACTGTATGGACTGTGGCTTTGCTCTCCCCAGGATGGCCCAGTGGGCAGGCCACCCACTGTATGGACTGTATGGACTGTGGCTTTGCTCTCCCCAGGATGGCCCAGTGGGCAGGCCACCCACTGTATGGACTGTGGCTTTGCTCTCCCCAGGATGGCCCAGTGGGCAGGCCACCCACTGTATGGACTGTATGGACTGTGGCTTTGCACTCCCCAGGATGGCCCAGTGGGCAGGCCACCCACTGTATGGACTGTGGCTTTGCACTCCCCAGGATGGCCCAGTGGGCAGGCCACCCACTGTATGGACTGTATGGACTGTGGCTTTGCTCTCCCCAGGATGGCCCAGTGGGCAGGCCACCCACTGTATGGACTGTATGGACTGTGGCTTTGCACTCCCCAGGATGGCCCAGTGGGCAGGCCACCCACTGTATGGACTGTTTGGACTGTGGCTTTGCTCTCCCCAGGATGGGCCAGTGGTCATGGAGTCCCCTCGTGGATCTGGCGTCGTGTACTCAAGTGGCTGAGGTGCCCCCCCTTCCCTTCCCCCTGAGGTGCCTGTCCTATTTTCTTTCTGATGCCCCTGCAGTGTTCTCTCCGTGGAGTTCTTGTCGTGGGACTGGGCCTTGCCCCTTTGCACAGGACCCCTGTGATCCACGGACAGTGGTTGGACTACATTTAGTAGCTGTATATATTTTGTACATAGTTTATTTATTTATTTGGATTACTGGTGTCCATATTTCAATATATCTGCCCGTTTATGATCTCTTCTTTTGGTCTTTGCATTATTTCGGAGGGGGGTGGTTTGTGGGTTGTGACAGTGATCTGTGGGAATGCATTGATGTGTGTGTTGTAGTGGGTGTGGGTGGGTGGGTGTGTGCCGGTAATCTTTTCCCTCCCCTGTGTCGTAGGTGCAGTACTCACCGATGTCTTCCGCGCCGCCGGGCGTGCTCCTGGTATATGAGGAGGAATAGGAGTGCGGGGATGACCTGTAACTCTGGCTCCATACTGCCGGAATCTCGCGTGGAGTGCGTAGAGGTGAGCGTTTTCCCGTTCGTAGTCTGTTTCCGCCGTGTTCTTATCGGCGGTGCTCCCGCCCCGGAAAAGGTGGCAGATTGGTGGGTCGTAATAGGGTGGGCGGTACTTTGTCTGCCGCCGGGCTGTTGGCGGGAACCGCCGCGCTGTTTGTTTGTACCGCTGTGGCGGTCGGAGTGTTAAGTTGGCGGGCTGTGTTGGCGGTTCCCGCCAGGGTCAGAATGCCATTTTTAATACCGCCGGTCTGTTCGCGGTCCGACCGCCGCCTCTCCGCCGACCGCCAAGGTCAGAATGAGGGCCAGTGTGTAAAAAAGACGTCTACTTGAAAAAAGCTCTGTAATTCACATGCTAGTATGGGCACCCCAGAATTCAGAGATGTGCAAATAACCACTGCTCCTCAACACCTTATCTTGTGCCCATTTTGGAAATACAAAGGTTTTCTTGATACCTATTTTTGACTCTTTATATTTCAGCAAATGAATTGCTGTATACCCGGTATAGAATGAATACCCATTGCAAGGTACAGCTCATTTATTGGCCCTGGGTACCTAGGGTTCTTGATGAATCTACAAGCCCTATATATCCCTGCAACCAGAAGAGTCCAGCGGACGTAACAGTACATTGCTTTATAAAATCTGACATTGCAGGAAAAAGTTACAGAGTAAAACGTAGAGAAAAATGGCTGTTTTGTTCACCTCAACCTACACAAATTACCCATTGCTGAATTCAGAATTTTGTCTACTTTTCAGAAATGTTTAGGTTTCTGGGATCCAGCATTGGTTTCACACACATTTCTGTCACTGACTGGAAGGAGGCTGAAAGCACAAAAGATCATAAAAATGGAGTATGTCCCAGTAAAATGCCAAAATTGTGTTGAAAAATTGGGTTTTCTGATTCAAGTCTGCCTGTTCCTGAAAGCTGGGAAGCTGGTGATTTTAGCACCGCAAACCGTTTGTTGATGCCATTTTCAGGGGAAAAAACCACAAGCCTTCTTCTGCAGCCCTTGTTTCCCTTTTTTTTTTTTTTTAAACAAAAAGACATTTTCACTGTATTTTGGCTAATTTCTTGGCCTCCTTCAGGGAAACCCACAATGTCTGGGTACCCATAGAATCCCTAGGATGTTGGAAAAAAAGGACGAAAATTTGGCGTGGGTAGCTTATGTGGTCAAAAAGTTATGAGGGCCTAAGCGAGGACTATTCCAAATAGGCAAAAAAAAAGGCCTGGCACAGGAGGGGGAAAAGGCCTGGCAGCAAAGGGGTTAATAAAAACGAACCCTCTGTCTGGAGGCTCAAATTAAGTATTCTGAAGAATATTACCAAAAGCCCCCAGTGTTAAAACCAGAGCATTATGGTCACTGTCTTGCCTAGGAGTCATAACCATATCTATCAAAATTGGCCACAGTTTAACATCCAGCAAATGTAATCAATAAGCTGGAATACTTTGTACCATGGAATGTGTGTCTCTGTCAGATTTGGTTCCCCCATTATGCACTCAGAGGCCACTGCTGAGTGAAAAAACCGTTTGTTACACAACAGCAGACTACCTCTTAACAGGAGGAAGTGTGAGGCCAGAGACTGCCCAGGCTTGATCCTCCTCACTAATGAGATCCTCTGAGAATATGGACAACAGCTCAAATTTCCAAATAAAATCTCTTGCCACTAACTTGTAACAATTTGAAGGCATACCTAACCTAATTATAACATTTAAGAGATATGGAGGAACCCCTAGCTCTGCTAGCAACTTCCACAAGAGTTGTTTGGGTATGAGATCAAAAGCAGACTAAAGTTCCACAAAAATCACACAAAGTGTGCCTCCTCCAAGGGTGATGTGTTTCCAGAAGAGCAAATGCAGGCAGGACGCCTTGTCAATGGTGCCATCCCTGAAACCAGGTTGTAATCTAGTCAACATGTTTGTGTCAGTCATCCACTCACTCAACCTATTCAAGATTATCCGACTAAACAGCTTTTGTGAGCAGTCAATGAGCCTCACTGGCCTATACAGCCTTTCTTAAATATTGGGAAAATCTCATCCCCAGCCCAAGTAGGGGCCACCGTTCATTATAGCAATAAAGAACAGGGAGAAATAGGGCCACCATATATCTCTATATGCCTTAAAAAGGTCACCAGGCACCTTGTTCAACCCTGAGGCATTATTCATAATAATCCAATCTAATGATTTAAACCTCTCTGTACTAGATATGTGATAGGACCACTGTGTGTCTCTAGTTCAGAGTGAAGGGCAACTGTAGCATTGCTGTTAACGTCATTACTCTTATCCCCAAACACCTGCCCAAGGGTCACAGACTGGGGCAGTTCCTGTCCAGCAACTCCCAAGTACAACTGAGCAAGGATGTCAGAGTCAACAAGGACATGGATGCCACTAAGACTCGACGGGGAGTCGATATGGGCCCAGATACATTCTCAGCTACTACAGCATCAAGGCCAATAGACACAATCTCAAACACTTTTCCCAGGGCTACTTTGGATTCCACCATAGAGCACCACTTAAGCCTACGCCGATTAATAATAGAAACAAGCCTTCTGTCTGGAATCTCAAATGAAGTATTCCGAAACATATTACCAAAAGCCCCTAGCGTTAAAACCAGAGCAATATGGTCACTGTCTTGCCTAGGAGTCATAACCATATCTATCAAAATTGGCCACAGTTTAACATCCAGCAAATGTAATCAATAAGCTAGAATACTTTGTACCATGGAATGTGTGTCTCTGTCTCTCTATCAGATTTGGTTCCCCCATTATGCACTCAGAGGCCACTGCTGAGTGTAAAACTGTTTGTTACACAGCAGCAGACTACCTCTTAACAGGAGGAAGTGTGAGACCAGAGACTGCCCATGCTTGATCCTCCTCACTAATGAGATCCTCTGAGAATGTGGACAACAGCTCAAATTGCCAAATAAAATCTCTTGCCACTAACTTGTAACAATTTGAAGGCATATCTAACCTAATTATAACATTTAAGAGATATGGAGGAACCCCTAGCTCTGCTAGCAACTTCCACAAGAGTTGTTTGGGTATGAGATCAAAAGCAGACTGAAGTTCCACAAAAATCACATAAAGTGTGCCTCCTTCAAGGGTGATGTGTTTCCAGAAGAGCAAATGCAGGCAGGACGCCTTGTCAATTGTGCCATCCCTGAAACCAGGTTGTAATCTAGTCAACATGTTTGTGTCAATCATCCACTCATTCAACCTATTCAAGATTATCCGACTAAACAGCTTTTGTGAGCAGTGATTGAGCCTCACTGGCCTGTACAGCCTTTCTTAAATATTGGGAAAATCTCATCCCCAGCCCAAGTAGGGGCCACCGTTCATTATAGCAATAAAGAACAGGGAGAAATAGGGCCACCATATATCTCTATACACCTTAAAAAGGTCACCAGGCACCTTGTTCAACCCTGAGGCATTATTCATAATAATCCAATCTAATGATTTAAACCTCTCTGTACTAGATATGTGATAGGACCACTGTGTGTCTCTAGTTCAGTGGAAAGGGCAACTGTAGCATTGCTGTTAACTTCATTACTCTTATCCCCAAACACCTGCCCAAGGGTCACAGACTGGGGCTGTTCCTGTCCAGCAACTCCCAAGTACAACTGAGCAAGGATGTCAGAGTCAACAAGGACATGGATGCCACTAAGGCTCGACGGGGAGCCTATATGGGCCCAGATACATTCTCAGCTACTACAGCATCAAGGCCAATAGACACAATCTCAAACACTTTTCCCAGGGCTACTTTGGATTCCACCATAGAGCACCAATTAAGCCTATGCCGATTAATAACAGAAACAAGCCTTCTGTCTGGAAGCACAAATTAAGTATTCCAAAACATATTACCAAAAGCCCCTAGCGTTAAAACCAGAGCAATATGGTCACTGTCTTGCCTAGGAGTCATAACTATATCTATCAAAATTGGCCATTGTCTAACATCCAGCAAGATGTAATGAATAAGCTAGAATACTGTGTACAATGGAATGTGTGTATCCACTCTCTATCAGATTTGGTTTCCCCATTATGCACTTAGAGGTCACTGTTCAGTGTAAAACAATGTAATTGTTACACAGCAGCAGACCACCTCTTAACAGGAGGAAGTGTGAGGCCAGGGACTGCCCAGACTTGATCCTCCTTACCAATGAGATCCTGTGAGAATATGGACAACAGCTCAAATTTGTAAATAAAATCTCCTGCTGCTAACTTGTAAAAATCTGCAGGCATATCTGCCATATGTAAGCCAATCAGATCAATAACTTGTAGTTCGGCACCTTCACCCCCAATGCCTACAATACACGTTATATAGATAATACGTGGAAACATTACATTAACACACTATATAGCTGGGCAGCCCATATCAATTTCCTTGATCGTACAGCATAGGGTGGTCTTAATCCATATTGAGAACCACTCCTGAGGGTCTACCTTTCTCTGATGAGGTAGCAACCAAGGAGACATTGACATAGCCCACACAGAATTGCAGGAATAGTGACCAAGTCTCCTGAAACAAACAAATGTCAAATGTGTCAATAAAGAAGCCCTAATCAGGGCAGGAAAACTTAAACACTAAACCAGCTACATTCCAAGAAACAATCTTGGTATGATGGGGCAAGTAAAGTATGTGCTTGCTGAAATGGACCGTATCCGATACTGTAAAAGGTGTAGAGAGCGGCCCATCACAACTAGATGCAAGTTAAAAGCACTAAGGGAAACAATATCAGGGTCTATGGAATTAGTAAAGGACAAGCCCACCTTAGTGAGATGTACTTTGGGAATAGGGTCACCCCACACCTTTGCTGACCTATTAGCTAGTAGGTCACTGTTGTCAATAAATGAAATTGGCCATCAGTCTATACCATCCACAATTGACAGAGGAAGAAATCTTTTAGAGGTTGAGAATGGAAACCCATCACTAACCACAGCCCTTATGGACAAATAGCCGAGCCCCACCCATTGCCTGTGTTGCAGATGTTTATAGACGAAACCCAAGGGACGAGGTTAATATCAGCTCTCATCATATGTGCCCTAGCACAACTCTTAATCAAACATTGAGCCAGTCCTGGGTTTCTACAACTAATAACCACACAATCCCCTCTGATGTTTTTGAGGAGGGAGCCGACCCATCCTACCCTCCTGACCATAGTCACATATTCTGAAATCCGTATGATGGATCAGCCAATGACAAACCTTGTCTTTGAGGTGCACATAAGATTCTTCACCAGTACTCTGTGATGGTGGTACTTCAGTTAACTTTGTGGCGACCATGATTTTTTATCCTATGTCACAATAAATAATAACTTTCAAGATAATAATGACTTAAGGACCAACCGAAAAAACACAATAGTATGTACTTGAAATGGGTATTCAACAGTAATGGTCTGCCACATGGGAGGTAAAGGCAGCCTTTTACTTCCCCTCTCTTTTTCACGCATTCTATTCACTTTTTGGAAGATGTAGTAGTTGCAGTTGCCACAATACAGAAAGAAAAACAGTCGGCAACACATGTATCTCTAGTGCTGCTTGCTGCCTTGACTTGGCTTTCTTGAAATCTGCAGCTAACTTCCAACTCTTGATTCACACCACTACTCCCAGTATCTCTCCCACAGCTAGATGTTTACTTTGGGGAAGGCAAAGGGATGACTCTTGGCTTTCAACATCGTGTTACAGAGTACTAAATGGTGCAGGGTATTGATTGGTGACATTCTGCTTCACTTTACATCTCTCTGAGGAGGCCCAAAGACTCCCCAACATTTTACATGCTAGAGGAGGGCTGAAAATGTGCATTCACATTGAGACATAGTGACACTTTAATTCTTTACATCAGTTGTTATTCGACAGTGAAATTTACTGAACGAAAATGAGGAATTACAGTGCTCTATTTGCTGAGTGATCGGCACATTGTATGTCTGAACTCGTTAGGTCGAGCGTAAGCGTGCGACCTCTTGTATTCTTTAAAGTATACTTCTTCTGTGGGCTTCCACCTATTTCATGTGTTAGTTTCAGTGTCATTTAAAAATCCTTGCTTGTGAGTGGTCAGTCATGCCTCTTTGTCCGTCCATCTTCTGTGTAGGAGCAGGCACCAACTACTGTATAATTAAACTTTGTCTGTTTATTTGGTCTTTAGGGAACTTTTTCTTTACTTGTTTCCTGCTCCTGTCCAGGAAGGCTTCCCTTTTCATTTGCAGAGCATTCTTCCCCTGAGCTTAACTGTAAACAAAGCTATAAATCAAGCTGTTATCTTGGTCACATTTGGTCTTTGTGGGCTCTCTGCACCGTCTCTCAGCTGCCTGGCTTCCTTCTTTGGCTTTGATTTTCTTTACCAAGCGTGTCTGCCTGTGTGCTGAGAGCAAGAGCGGAGGATCGCTTGTAATTGCTTATAGCCTAGGCACCCAGCTCTACCAGGGCCCCACACTCCTTAGAGACAGTTCCCACTTCTGCTCCATCCTGGGATCACACTTGCAGCTCTGTCAGTGCACCTCAGTTCACACACACACTCCAAGCCCTCAGCTGTGCCAGTGCCAGGAACCCCACACACGCTGTCTGTCAGAGCACCTCAGTTCTTGCAGTTTGTACACTCTGCTGCTCCAGTACTGGGACCTCGGGGCACAGCTGCATCAGTGCACCTCAGTTCACACACTCCAAGCCCTCAACCGTGCCAGTTCCAGGAACCCCACACACGCTGTCTGCCAGAGCACCTCAGTTCTTGCAGTCAGGTCACGCTGCGACTCCAGTGCTGGGACCTTGGGCGCAGCTCCATCAGTGCGCACACTCCAAGCCCTCAGCTGTGCTACAACCCAACACATGATGTCTGCCAGAGCACCCCAGTTCCTGCAGTCAATTCACTCTGCTACTCCAGCACTGGGACCTCGGGCGCAGCTCCATCAGTGCACATCAGTTCACACACTCCAAGCCCTCAGCTGTGCCACAGCCCCACACACACACTGTCTGCCAGAGCACCACAGTTCTTACAGTCATTACACTCTGCTGTTCCCTTACTAGAACCTCGGGCGCAGCTCCATCAGTGCACCTTAATTCTACCCCTGCGAGGTCACTTCCTTTCTTATACTGGGACCCTTCTCCCCGACAGTACCATGACAGCAGCTCAATTCTAATATTCAGTCCCACTGACAAGCCAATACTGGATTTAAAGGGCAAAACATAGCTCAGCTGTGCAACTCAAGTCTACCATCGAACGCCACTGCTGATGGGAACCACCACAGATCCACCAGAATCCAATTCTAACCCTCAGTGCACATTTCTTCTCAGTACTAAGGCTCACACAGATGCCCTTCAGGATTCCTCCTTCTGTGATTCAGAGACAATGCCACTCCCATTCTGGCCCCCACTCGCAGCTTCACCAGGGCACCTCCAGGCTAACACTCAGCAGCACTGGCACGTCAATACTAGATTTCACAAATAGCTCCATTAACATACCTGACTTCTGACCTTGTGTGCCCATTACTATATTTAGTACGGAGCCCACATCAGTGCACCTCAACCCTAACCTGCAGCGCCCCATTATTCCAATACCAGGAATTTCACAGCACTCTGTTTCTCATTCCTCACCCGCTGCCTTTCTGTTATTCCAGCACTGGGCCGGGACACAGCTCTGTCTATACCCTAAACCCTGATCTGAAGTGCCCGAATATTGCTGTATTGAGGTCCACATCCAAGTGTGCTAATGCACCTCCTGCTGTTATGCAATGACTCCTGCTGTTCCATACTCTGACGTCTGGTTGAGGTTGTAGGGGAGCCAATTAAATCTATTCTTAGCTGCCATCTTTATTCGGGAGGGTCTGTTTCACCTCTCACTCAGTTCTGTCCTTTACTCGGTTTACTCTCAATGTTTTCTTTCTCCTCCACTTTTCTCTTTCCAGCTCTTAAATCTTAAAATCCACATATTAACAGTTTCACTCCCTCTTTCAACTATTTATTTCTACTCCTCTCTCTTTTTTCCCCTCTTCCTCTTGCTACCTCCTCTTTCACAAAAACTTGGTTATTTTTTTCCTTGTTTCATTCCTCTCTTTTTTTCATCAGGTATTCATTCTTTCACTATTTTTTTTCTTTTCCCTTCATTCTTTCTTTCTTTATTTTTTTGCTCTTTCCTTTGACTCTGTATGCGTCCTTACACTTTTATTTTTATTTTAGATCTTTTCCCTCTGGTGTTTTTCTTATCTTTATCTGTCAATTCACGTTTTACTATAAATCCCTCTTTTTCCCATCTCTGTGTGGAAGCCACAAGTTACTTGTCGGGACCCGAAGTGTCAAAGTGGTTTTCCCATTCTGTCTCTGTGGCAAATGTGTCAGTACATACATGCCTTGGTTCGTTTGCTGCTTGTTCCCCCTCTCTTTTTTTCTCTAATGTTCATTTTTCTCTTTCTTTTCACACTTCTTTCATTATTTTTCCTCTTTATCTTTCGTTCACTAGCTTCCTTCCCATTTTTCTTTTGTCTCACACGTTTGCTCTATTTCTTTTCTTCGTTGTCTTTTTATTTTCTCATTCTTTCTTTTCCTTCTTTCTTTTATTTCTTTGCGACCCCTTCTCTTTCTTCCTTTTGTCTGTTGTATTCCTTTCACTTCTCTATTTCAACCCCTTCTGCTTTCTCTCCTGAGGCCTAGTTATCGATGGTGCAACAGGTGTAGTGACACCTGGGCCAGGGACCTATGGACCGCACTCAACTCTAATGACTGCTGTATTTCCCTACCGAAATTGCAGTCATCCAAATTCCTCTCTTACTCCAGGGCCCATGACACCATCACTACGCCACTTGTCCTTTCCATCTTTACTCTCGACACCCTCTTTCCTTTCACCCTCCAATATGTCTCAAATGATATTTTTGTTATGGTGCTTTGAGCATTACACTATAATGCCAAAAGTTTATTTCTGATAAACGTTTATGTGATAATTGTATATGTTTTAAGATAGACAAATAAGGTAAATGAAAGTGCTTAGTTAAATGCTGGGCCACTGGAATTATATGGCAGGAAAAGATGAGATTATGAGGCAGGGTTGCCCAATTTATGTGGCCAGTAAAGTCCGGTTATGAATTTATAAAGCCAATAGGTCTAACTCAAGAAAATGCGAGACCTATTGCATTGTAAATGCTTGTGTTGAGGATGTGTTTGGATGTGACAGGTTCACTCATTTTAATTGGAAGACTTTTAAGTCTGTGAAAGTTAATTCACCAAACTACCGACAGCCTCATTTAGACACCGGTCTCTGGAATAACCAAACCGTATGCTTTGGCAATCAATCCTCTGCCTTGTTTATCAAGCCAAGTGACCCGTTTAAATACATAGGCTCAACCGTATGTCAGGGCAGCTGCCAGGCACACCATGCCCACATTGGTTCGGAACTCTCTGACTTCAGAAACCCATTTCTAATCGGCTTTCCCCTACACGCCATGTAATGATTGTGCTCTCGTTTTTTGCTCCGTTGCAATAAGTTTGATAGCATTAATGTATTTTGGGAGGGGTGGGTGAGATGAAAACTGCAGGGATGATTAGAGTCTGAGCAGCAGAAGAGATATGGAAAGGGATCGAATGGCAGGTTCAATTGGTTGATTATATACAAGATGGTGTGGGGGGGGGGGTGGGTTACACTTTGATGGGTGTATAAGCGAAATGAATTCAAACCACTTGGGATTCTAAGAATGACAAAAAATAGTAATTCACAGAGAAAGAGGAGACGGAACACACGAGGCTTAACAAAGTAGGGGAACAGTAATAAGAACATAGGAGGAAGGGGCAATTAAAACAGAAGAGAACATTGATAAGGGCTGGGCAGCAAGGGTGGAACGAAGTGAAGGATTGTGTAAACTAAAGACAGTGGGACATATAAGGAATAGGATCTCTTAAGAGTGTGAGCCTGGACTGAGAGATACCACAGACACCATTCACAGACAATGTTGAAGGGGGCACTTGACTGAGGTGACCGCTAAAGTGCCTTTGAGTACTTCAATCGATTGAGCTTGTAACCAGCAAGGACTTGTTAATACTCACACATTTGTTTACTACAAGCTCTTTGTAAAAAGAACATTTATGCTCTTTTGGTGGCACAATTTAAACCGAGTCTTGATTGATTCAGTACGACCAGGCTCTGCCATCTAGTGGGTAAAATCTGTGGTTTTCGGCTTCAACTCCGAATCTAGCATTTCTCGCCAATGGATTTTTACCAATAGTTGAAAGTGAAATCTAGAAAATCTACTGATAACATTTGCTTTATGATAGTTTGATATAGCAAAATCTTATAGAATTAAGTGAAGGTGCAACAAGATTAATGTGTTAATTCTTATCTTTGGCATCATCCAATTTGAGGCCTATCAGTTTCAGAAAAGTGTATTTAAGGTTCGTAGAGGCAGATATTACAGGAGAATCTTCAACCGTATCGGCTTGCTGGGAACGCCTCAACTGAGCACCAAGACCGACCTTCTCAGTGCAGAACAACACAAATGTTATTCGGCTGAGGTATGCATGTGTTGGTACCAAGACCGTTTAGCTAAGGGCAAGAAGGGAGGTGTTGGAGAACAAAGACTGGTTCCATCATGTCGTGCATTGGACTTTTGAAACACCATTACAGTGTTACAATCCTTTTTTTAAAACGTTGCTTAATATTCACTTATATTACAGCTATCAATCAAATAACACTTCATTTGATTAAATAATTAAGCATAAAAATATATAAGCACAAAATTGATCATAAAAATATATAAAAACTGTAATCTAAAAATTATGGTAGATGGATAAAATCATTAAAAATGCATACGTTCGCTATAATGGGCAGCACACTTTAAATAGGACCCTACTGCAACACAGGTAGAAAGTCCACTAAATATCTGAAGAAAGAATAGAGCAGCCTACATAATGGAAAATTAAGTACTTTCAGGCTACGTAAAGGAAGGAGCCTAATATAATTTATGTAACACTTGCAAAACAAAAGGAATGTGTAGTAGCGTGTCACCACAGGGACAAGCAGATGAACATACCCACCTGTACTCTCCCAAGGGAAAGCAAAGCAGGCTCTATATAGTTCCCATCCTGAATCTTATCAGTAAAGGCATTTCCCATTGATTTGATGTATACAGCTAATAAGGCTCAATATCAAAAGTGATTTGAAGGGAAATATACTGGTTGTTGGCTCTTGGCTCCTCACACCATAATTAGAAACAAAACAGATTCCTAAGTATGGGAAACTGCTCACAACTGATAATGTGGTGGAAATTAAATTAATTGGTTTCAGGTTGTGACTCTTGGCTCCACACACCATAATAGTGAACTTAAAATAGTTAATGTCTATATCAAGGGTCTACTTGAAAAAATAAAAAGATAATAATAATTGCTCACCACTCCTAGATGTGTGGCCTAACAATACTGTGTCATCAGTATACAATAATGGTAATAGCGGGGATCAGAGCGATCCCTCTTTTTGAATATTGGTAGTAGCAAAGAGGAGGACCAGGAAGGACGTAGCGAAAGAACATTCAAGCAGTTAAAAACATTGGTAAGGAGGGGAGCCCATATGGAAAAGTTACTTACTTGTATTCCTCGTCCTGCATCGTAGGTATCCTCACTGAAGTCATAAAGACAGAATACTTCAATGCATCTGCTGGGATTCCAGAATGCTTTATCTTCAAATCTTGAGAAAACCATTTGCAGCAGTAGGTAATACCTCCGTTCTCATATTGTAAAGTTACCTTCAGTAAGGCATGACAGGCCTGCTATTTTGACTGAGATTTTATGTCTTACTAAATTATTTAACAATGTAAAAAGACCACATTGTAGGACCTGATAAACAAAGCAACCATGAGCTTAAATATAAACATTTCCTTTGAGTACGTGCAGAGACAGAAAATGAAGTAAAAAAGGGTCCTGTAAGGTCAACAGTTCACTGAGTGTAAGAAAAAACGACACTGTTACTTTTGGGAGCCAGAAGCTCTCCTTCTCAGCGTGCACTCTACTGGCAGTTTGCTACACTGCCTCAGTTTTTTTTTAATAGCCCTACAACCTGTAGAAAATATGATATATAGCAATTGTACTGGTAACCGGGGAGGAGAGAGGGTGTTTATAACTTCTGTGGGGATACCCATGTTGCAGAACTAGGAATACAAAGAAGTAACCTTTACTTCTGCATTGCAGGATCCTTACTGATAGCCATAAACACAGAATAGAATAGCAAGCATTTCCCTAACATGCAGCTGTCAATATAATGCAATACAAAAGATAACACTTTTATAGAAATGGGGTCTCTAGTTGGCAGTGGTTTGCACCCTGCCCAAGTAGGGACCCTCACTGTAGCCAGGGTAAGGGAGTCACACAGCTAAGATAACCCCTGCTCACCCCGTTGGTAGCTTAGCATGAGCAGTCGTGCTTATCTCAGAGGCAATGTGTAAAGTAATTGTATACACACACATAGTAACACAGTGAAAACACCACAAAACTATTCCAGAAAAATAGCCAATATGTATCAGAGTAAAACAAGACCAAAATTACAAAAATCCAAAATACTCAAGCAAAGATACACATTTTTAAAGATGATAATAGCTCCAACTGGGGCTGTCATGACCTCTTGATGGAGTCGTTCCCAACATTTCGATGCCACTCATGAGGAAGTGCGGGCCGGTCACAGAGTCTCACCGAATCCAAGATACAGTACCCTTTGGAAAACGATGAGGAAACAAAGACGTAGACAGTGCAGCGTCGGTTCCTTATTGCTACAGAGGAGGTGAGGCATCAGATCCTTACTGTGAGGCAGGAGAGGTGAGGCGTTGGTTCCATATGGTTGCAGGGGAGGTGATGCAGCGTTAACGGTAAGACGTTGGATCCTTACGATCCAGCGCGATCTATAAATCCAGCAGGTCAGGACACGAAGTTTCAACTTTGCGGTGTCACGTTTACACCGCGGGCCACAGGTGCTGGGGTAGAGTTGGAGTCTCGTATCTCGGACGTCCAGAACACGACACTCAGGGCTCACGCTGTGGTGGGACTTCAGAGATGCTGCAGTGGCGTTGATCTTGCGGAGTCGTTTGTGGTTATTGCACTCAGCGGGACCACAGCTCTGATGAAGGTAGCGACATGGAGTTGGACAGCGGCGCTGGTTCAGAAGTCGCTCTGGAGTCAGTATACTTGGTTTCTTCTTGATTACACCAGAACTCACTCCCAAGGGCCCAGGAACTGGATTTGGCACCACTTGGCGAGTCAGGACTCTCAGCAGGAGACCCCAAGTGCTGCCAGATTAAGTCTTTGGCGTCCCTGAGGATTTGAACAGGAGCAACGCTCAGTGCCCTTGGAGAACCTTTGGAAACAGGATGTAGAAAGCAAAGTGCATCCTTTCACTCCCAGGACAGAAGCAGCAGGCTAGCACAGCAAAGAAACAGGCAGAGTGGCCGCCCCTTCTACAACATCTAGCTCTTCTTCCTGGCAGAATGTCCTCAGTCCAGAAGGATTCTAAAGTTGTGGTCTCCGAGGTCCAATACTTATACTCATTTCTGCCTTTGAAGTAGACAAACTTCAAAGGAAAGTCTTTGTAGTGCACAAGACCCTGCCTTTCCTGCCCTGGCCGCAGACACCCCCGCTCTAGTCCAGGAAGACCCATCAGGATATGCAGGGTACTCCTCAGCTCCCTTTCTGTGACTGTCTATAGTGAACTCACAAACAGCCCAACAGTCACCCTGACCCAGACATGTATTCTACAACTAGGCAAAGGCACAGAATGGTTAAGCAAGAAAATGCCCACTTTGTAAAAGCAATATTTTCAAACTTCCAATTTAAAAATCAACTTCACCAAAATATGTATTTTAATGTATGATTTCAGAGACCCCAAACATCCTTACCTCTATCTGCTCCTAATGGGAAATTACACTTAAAAGATATTTCAAGGTAATCCCTATATTAACCTATGAGAGAGGTAGGCCTTGCAATAGTGAAATAAATAGCAGTATTTCACTATCAGGACATCTAAAGTACACCTGTACAAGTCATACCTTTTAGATACACTGCACCCTGCCCATGGACTGCCATGGGTATACCTTGGGGTGACTTACATATAGTAAAAGGGAAGGTTTAGTTGCCAGATTGAACTGGCAGTTCAAACCTGCACACACAGACACTGCAGTGGCAGGACTGAAACATATTTACAGTGTTACTCCTGTGGGTGGCACAATTAGTGCCACAGGCCCTCTAGTAGCATTTGATTTACAGGCCCTGGGCACACATAGTGGAGTGTACCAGGGACTTACTAGTAAATTAAATATGCCCCTCATGTATAAAACAATCATCAATACTATTTAGACAGGGAGTACTTGTACTTTAGCACTGGTCAGCAGTGGTAAAGTGCTCAGAGACCTAAAGCCAGCAAAAACAAAATTTAGCACAGGATAAAACAATACAGGAGTTCAGAAGCCAAAAAGACCGGGAAACCCTGCAGAAAGGGCCATTTCGAGCAACACTGATCTTGGATGTATAACAAATCAGGGCAAGAAAGGATTGCTCTAATTAAACAGATTTTTCAGAACTGCCTTGCCTAGCAAAGAGCCTGCTCTCGAGTCCTCATCTAAACAATAATGTTTAGTAGAAGTTTGAACTGACTTCCAATGGCTGCTTTACAAATTTCTTTAATTGGAACAGTTTTATTCTGGGTGACAGAAGTAGCCTTACTGCATGTAGAATGGGATCTAGGTTTACCTGGAAGAGGTTTGTTAGAAAACTGATAGCAACAGGGTACGCAAGAAACTATCCATCTTGCTATAGTCTGATTCGATAAAGGCGTTGCTCAAGGCTCCATAGTTCATGAACAGCTGACTAGTTTTCTTTAATTCTATCCAAATAAAACTCAATTTCCAAGAGGGATCAGGCTGTTGGATAGGATGAAACATCTTTTTCAGTTGTTCTAGGAAGTCATTAACCACTGGTGAAGTGAAGAAAGATCTCTGATTGGTCACTTTTCCATATGCAGTTTTGGCTGATAATTGCACTTTTACAGAATAGCATTGTAGTTTGGAACTTATCAGATGAAGCAACTAAGGGCCTGATTTAGATCTTGGCAGAGGGGACTACACGTCACAAACGTGATGAATCTCCCGTCTGCTGAATTACGATCCCATTATTTCCTACAGAGATCATAATACAGCGGATGATGTAGCTGTCACTTTTATGACTGAGTGTTCCATTCTTGATCTAAATCATGCCTTAAGACAAGAAAACATCTTCTTGCCATTTAATTGGATCCTTATTGTTCTGAAGGCAGCAGATGACAATTTTATTCCATTTGAAATCATAGAATGTCCTTCTGCTTGCCTGTCTTGCTTCCTTAAGAATCGTCATACAATCTGTAGGGAGATTTAGGTGTCCATATTGGATGATTTCAGGAGCCATAATGCCAAATTCAGTGATTTACATTGGGATGGAAATCTTCCCTTGCATCCTTGACAAAAGGTTGTGTTTGCACATCAACCTCTTGTGGGGCTTAATGGAGAGGTGAAGTAGCTCTGGATTCCATCACTGTCTGGGTCATTCTGGTGCTATTAAAATGATTACGATTTCCAAAGCCTTGAGTTTGAGAATTACTGTTTGAATTAAAGGAATCAGAGGAAAGGCGTAGAGAAAACGTTTTGACAATTGATCAAAAGGGCACTGCCCAACAAGTTTAGTTCCCACATTCTCGATGTGAAGCTGGTGCATTTTGTGTTTTCTCTTCTCTTTTCTCTTACGATCTACACCGGGGAAACCCCAGTCTTGAAAAATGTCTAGTAAAACTGCATTGTTTAATTCCCATTCATGGTTTTCTGTAAAATATCTGCTTAACAAGTCTGCGTGAGCGTTTTGAATGCCTGATAAGTGGATTGCTTGTAGCGAAAGCTTCCTTGCCAGTAAATGAGTTTATTCAGATAGGATCCTTAATCTGGTACCCCCTTGCTTGTTTAGATAGTGCATTGTCTGTTTGATTAAAATTCTGTTGGTCACTAAAGATGGTGCAAAGATTTGTATAGCTAGTTGGACCGCTTTCATTTCCAAATCTTTTATCTGGTACAGTTGTTCTTTCTGCAACTATTGTTGTATCATGATATCTTGTAAATGTGCACCCCACCCTGTCATTGACGCATCTGTGACTATTGTTTGTTAGGCAAGATCCTGGAAGAAAGGTATTCCCTTCAATAGACTGTCTTTTTTCCACCACCACATCAGAGTCTGAATTGCCTGTGTTTTAAGGAAAAGTTTGTCTTCCAAATTGTCCATGCATTGACCCTGATGGTGCTCAAGGCACTGCTGTAATGATCTCATTCTGAGTTGTGCACTCGGTACTAGGTGAATGCAAGAAGCCATCGGCCCTAGAGGGATGAGATCTGGTGGACTGTTGGACAAGACATATGAAGTAATAGGTGACATTTCTGAAAAATGGTAGATACTCTCTTCTCCGAATGATACACTTGTCCTTTGGTTGTGTCTAGGGTGGCTACTAGGTAATCTAGAAGTTGGCAAGGTGAAGAGATTGACTTCTCGTGGTTGATATGTTAACCTAGTTTTGTCAAAAGAATGAGAGTCATATTGAAATCCACCTGGGCTTGACAATAAGAGTGCGCCTTTATCAAACAATTGTCTATAAAAGGCTGAATGTAAACTTTGTTTCTCAGGAGGTGAGCTGCTACTACTGCCATGGGTTTTGAGAATGTGCTGGGTGCATACTTTAGGCGGAATGGCAGGACTTTGTACTGGTAATGAGATCTCCCTACTATAAGTCATAAGAATTTCCTGTATTTCTTCCCAATAGGTATTGGAGATCCATAGAACATATCCAGTCTCCTTTCATCAGTTGTGGGTAGATTTGATGGAGGGCCAACATCCTGAATTATTGTTTTTGGATGAATTTGTTGAGGTTGAGGTAGGTTGAGTGTAGGCTTGTATTATATTTGCTTGCCTTTCTTAGGTACCAAAAAATATCTGGAATAGATACATTTTCCTCTTTGAGAAAAAGCAACTGGTTCTATTGCTCATTTTTGGATTAAGGATAGTATTTCCTTTATTAATAGCAGCAATTGATGCTTTGGTGCTGATTCTGGAGGTATTGCAGGAGGGAGATGTTTGAACTGGATGGAGTATCTGTTTCGAATAACTTGTAGGATCCGTTTGTCTGTGGTTATTAATTTCCACTCTGGTAAGTGATGTACGACACTCCCTCCAACTGGCATCGGATACAGAAGAGAAGGAGTGATTCTCAGTGCTTTGAGACCGGTCTATACTTGGAGTAGAGTTGCTGGTATGTTTGTTGTTGCTGTTGCTGTCCCCTGCCTCAGTTATTCCTAGACAGGAACTGTTGCTGATATTGTTGTTGGCGACCTTGAGATTGTGAATAGAAACACCATTCAGGGGGTAGAACCCTCTATCTGAGTTGAACTCTGTAGTCCCTTCTGATAGTAATGGGGACAGAATAATCACTTCTTCTCCTCCAAGCCCCCTTCTTTGAGAGCTTCTGCTTCCTTCTTCATTCTGTCAGTTTCCTCATTAGTGTGTTGCCAAAAAACAACAGCACCAGTGAAAGGAAGGGTCCTAATTTTTGTCTGAGCATCTGGTTTAAAAGAAGTCAGCCTGAGTCATGATAATCTGCGGAGAGATATACAAGTGAGTCACTGGCAAGTTCATCTCATCTATGCACTGATGGATTGGTTTGAGATAGTTTAGCCTTGTACAATTTCCATGAAATCCTTTCCCCTGTCTTTTGGCAGATCATTTGCAAACACAGCCAATGACTCCCAGAAGGCCCAGTCAGATCTGATCAATAGTGCAGACACAGTGGAGTTTTTAAAAGTAATCACTGCAGCTACACATTATTCTTCCTACTGCATTTAATCTTTTGCTCTCCTTTTCAGGAGGGACTGAAGTCTCTAGAGTCCAGGGATGTTTCTTCTTTACTACAGAAACGATGACAGCATCAGGTTTAGCGTCTTGCCTCAGATAATTAGAGTCTTGTTCTTCAGCTTTGTATTTCTTATAAAGTAGAGGAGTTGCCGATTTAATGGTAAATGGAGAAATCAATTTTTCTTTCTCAAGCTCCACAAACCCCGGAACCAAAGGTAAAGTGGGTCTTGGTGAAGCCCTTGGTTATAGTGTTTCCATAATCACAGAAACTGAGGTCTACGGCATCTGTAATTGTATGCTTTAGCAACACAAAAGAATGATGGACGGAGTGCTCAATAATGCACTCACTCACCCCAGTCACAAATCTGGGTTTAATCCATTGTGTTTTTGCTCACCATGCCACCCTAGTTTGGACCCAGCCATATGCAAATCAGTCTTGACCCTGTTCCTCATGGGAAGAGTCCAGCCCGAACTACAAGGCCAGGTCCTCCCTGGACCGGAAACAAGCATCCTGGGACCGGTCTCAGGGTATCACCCTTCATCAGCCAGGCTAGCTTGAATCCAGTGGCAGAGTGAGCACTCATGGTTACGTTGTAGTCTGGTGCTGCAATGTGATCTTTTTTAATTGTTCAGTACTTTTGTAAGACATAAAATCTCAGTAAGAAATGCAAGCCTTTGATACCTTATTGGAGTTAACTCTACAATATGAGCACTGAGGTATTACCTCCTACTGAAATACATTTTCTCAAGACTTGAAGCTAAAGTGTTCTGGACATTTCAAGCGTGCTGTGTTGACTTTTTCCAAATCAACCTTGGCGAGAACTTGAGTGTACTATATGATATGGCTGTGAGGCCTTTTTGCGCAGTACACTCACAAATACTGTCTTGGGTCCAGTCAGGCCTGTTTACTTAACCTTAAGTTCAACCTTAGGTAGCTGTGGCTGCGAGCAGTAAGGCTTAGCAAAGGAACTATGTGTAATGCACTTTATAGCACCAAACAGAAAAATAAGAAAGTCATGTCACAAGAAAGAGAGAAGACATCAATTTATAAAAATTGATTATATTTTTATGAATTTTTAGAGACCTTGATGAAGAACATCCACTGGAGAGTTTCGGAGATACAGATTTTAGAAGATATTTTAATTTTTAAATGCAACCGCAAACAAGAACTGGTGAACAAAAGCTTTAGAAACCTTTGAAAAGTTTGAAACAGTTGGGCTAGTCCGGCCCAGGTTGGGCGACCAGTTCTGGCAGGACAGAGGTATGGGCCAGAGTGGACACTTTGGACAGCTTTCTGGCCACCAGAATATTTTTAAACCAAAATCCAAACTTTACAGGACAACCGCCATAGACATGAACGTAGTAGTCCTGATGCTGAAGGATGCAGGCAAAGCATGCTCAAAGGATGCTCCAGTTTTGGTGCGATCGGCGAGGTGTCTTTGTGGGTGTTCCTTAGTTCACGGGTGAAGTGGGGTGAACATGACTAGAGATATAAGGGTCCCTCAAAGTCATCTATGTTGCAGTAGCATGCCAGCTGATGCTAGGCTAGTGGTCAGTCTGCACTGCGTTTGGGGCTAAATCCTGAGGTGGGGCTAGTATCCCTTGGATGTGAGGAATCCAGACTTGGATTACACTCCCGGGTCGGGCAGACTTGTGTGCAACATTTGGCTATCTCAGATTTGTCTTCTTGGGTGCCAGGTGACTTGTAGTGGCAAAACATCTGCTGTGGCTATCAACTTGTTGGTTTGGGCTACTTCAACTCTTGAGTCCCTGTAGCTGGTTTCAGGAGATCAGCAGACTGATCCTTGGAGTCACTGCTGTAGGTTGAGTCTGGGAATCAACTTTTCTCTGAGCCAGGAGCTGCAAGGACAGTCCAAACTTTGCTAACCCAAAGTGCAGCAGGTGCAATCCTTTTGACATTGCAGCCTCTCTTTGTGTGGGTCCAAGTGCAGTTGGGTAGTCCTTCTTCAGTCCTGTCTCCAATTCCAGCATGATCTGAAGCTCAAAGTGCCAGGAGTGCCATATTTATCGCAGGAAAGTGCCTTGAGGGGACAACTTGGTCACTAGCCAAAGGGCTACTGTTTCCCATCCTACCTAGTGATGAAGTTCCTGTGGTGTATGGCATCTGGCTATCCCAGAGTACCACATTCTTGCCCCTTTCAAGATGGGACGACCCTTCCTCAGTTGTCAGGAGCTTGGTAGTCCACCCTAGAGGTGTGCTACCAGAGGGCTACATGCCCATGGTAGAACTGGTTTGGGGCCAACCCAGTCTCCACTTTGTCTGCAGGAACAAAAGGCATTCTGCTCAGGGATGTTGGTGCTACTACTCTCACAAAGGCAGCTTCACGTTTGAAGCTCGCCTTTTGAGTTAAGACCCTGAGTGGCCATCCTGGGAGAAGATGTGACATGCCTTTGTTCCTGTGCTGGGGAGTTGTTCACATGGTTCCTTAGGCAGTCAGAAAGCTGTCCGTGTGCCAGGGCCTTTGCAAGGCTGCTGGGCTAGCTGGCGATAAGAGTGTCAACTTTCTAAAAGTTGCTTACCTTTAATATTGGTATTAAATTCGACCTGGGCATCAGGTCCAGTTTAATGCTGCGTGTAATTTCGTACCTTACATGACTCAGTTAGATAGTCCCATTCAGCTGGCTTGGGGGTGCCAACCAATTACCCTGTGTTAGCCAACGGGCTACTCACTTTATCCACAGCAAATCGACAATTTGAAAGTGTTGCTGTTAAGGCATATTAAAAATATATGCCCTACTTAACAAAATACAACTTCCTGCTACAGGGCTTTATTGGCCTTCCTTTGGGCAAGACATATATGTTGTTAAGGGATAGGCTCTGTGTCATTGGGGTGAATGGCAAAGTTAAACTGGCAGTGAAAACACTGGCCTTCCGGTTTGCAGTGGCAGGCTGGGAGCCATTTTCTACTTTGCACAAACAGTGCTGCAGCCCTGAGTGGACACTCTACCTTACATGCCCTAGCTACCCAGGGTACCATATGCAAGGGACTTAAGTAATTCAAGCCTTGCTATTTGGGTGTTTTCAATTCAACATGCAATTTGTATAGGGTCACTACACTGCCACTGAGGTCTGGTTAGCAGGCCTTAGTGCATTCTAAGAGGCAAACAAGCAGCAGCATCAGCTCAAAAATGTGGGGGTGAATGTGCTAAGAGAGTCATTTTTTACAACCTTTAAGTTTGCATTGAAAGCACACCCAACATATTCCTTCAATGGGAGGTCAATGCAACTGCTTTCACAGTTGATGCTCAAGACATGTAATACAGAGTAGAGTCTGCAGTAACAGTTTTAGCCCAGCTATATCATTAATGGGTCTAAAACTATAATCTAGCTCAAGGGGGACAAGCAGGGTACTTGCAGGAAGATTACTTAAACTACACGTTAAGCGATTACCTGTAAGCTCCATAAATACATGAAAACCCCATAGTTCCCCACCATACAAAAAAATGTAGCCCCAAGGGCCGGGCATTTATACATTTCAAGAGCAAGGGTTGTCGGAGAAAAAAGAAAGCCACATTGAGCTCTCATTATGCCCCTTGAGTATTTCTCTAATTTAAGCCTACACCACTGTACATCAGGTGACCAGTCAAGATGCTCTGTGAGCATGACTGTGAGACAGTCACACTTGACTCGCTCCAGTAATATGCCATTGAGAATCAGTTGGAATGAGACACTGGACATGAGTTGAAGACCATGCACTTGGTATACTGAGGTCAATCTAGAGGCCACACTGTTTGCAGAAGGACCCAAAACAACCCAGAAGCTTCTGGATCTGCTTAGGGGATTTAGATAGCAAAAGGGTATTGTCTGCAAACAGTAGGGCCAGAATCTTAACCCCACTCAAACTCGGGCATCACTCTTGCATTTCTCCAACTGAGGCACCAGATTGTTAATGTAAAGAAGGAAGAGTATTGGGGCCACCACACACCCCTATGTCACTCCCCATTTAACTGGGATGGGATCTGTCAATTCTCCCTAGGGCCCGTGTGTAACCTGAGCAATACTGTCGACGTCTAACCTAATTATAACATTTAAGAGATATGGCTGCACCCCCAGCTCTGCCAGCACCTTCCACGAGAGTGGTTTGGGTAGGAAATCGAAAGCAGACCAAAGGTCCACAAAAATCACATAAAGTGTGCTTCATCCCAGGGTGATGTGTTTACAGTACAGCAACTGCAGGCAGAATGCCCGGGCAATGGTTCCAATGCCGTCCCTGAAACCAGCTTGTAATCTAGTCAACATGTTTGTGTCAGTCATCCACTCACTCAACCTATTCAAGATTATCCGACTAAACAGATTTTGTGAGCAGTCAATGAGGCTGACTGGCCTAGAACTGGAGGGACAGGGCGTTCAGCCTTTCTTTATTGTTGGGAAAATCTCGGCCCCAGCCCAAGTAGGGAGCTCCTTTCATTATAGCAATAAAGAAGAGGGGGAAATAGGGGCACCATATATCTCTATATGCCTTAAGAAGGTCACCAGGCACCTTGTCCAACCCTGAGGCTTTATTCATAATAATCTAATTTAATGCTTTGAAAATCTCTGCACTAGATATGTGATAGGCCACCTGTGTGTCTCTAGTTCAGTGGGAAGGGCAACTGTAGCATTGCTGTTAACTTCTTTACTCTTATCCCCAAACACCTGCCCAAGCGACACAGCCTGGGGTTAATTCCTGTCCAGCAACTCCCAAGTACAACTGAGAAAAGTAAACAACCCAGGCAAGGGCAGCAGTGTTGCTGTTCAACTGGGCATGGATGTCAGAGTCAACAAGGGTGAGGATGCACCAAAAAGGAGCAATAATACTTACGTTTAATGGCACTCCAATTTGGTGCGTTCCCAGGCTCTTTTGGCACCTAGAATAGTATCTTTGTAATGTGACCTGGCTTCCTTAATAGCATTTGTAGACCCAGCTTTAATGGATTTAGAAACAGTACGTCTGGCTTCCCTGCAAGATTTAAAGTAGCAAGAAACCTCTTTCTTCCTTTTGCGAATATACTTAGATGCTACTAAAAACATATTTCCTAGAGAAGCAAACATAGAATCATGGATGACACTAAGGTGGTCATTCCAACCTTGGCGGTAAAAGCCGCTTACCGCTGTCAGAAGACTGCCAACATACCGCTGCGGCCGCGGTAAACCGCCACGGTCATTCTGACCCACAACAGGCAAACCGCCAAAATGCAGACATCCACAAAAGTCTGCAACACCAAAGGCCAGCGAGAAACTGGCGATGACCAAACCTCCACCGTCACGCCAACAGAAATACTCCCACACTATCACGACCCACGAATCCACGCAGCGGTCTTTCAACCGCGGTAATCCATTGGCGGTACACACGCCGCGCTCAAAATACACACACATTTACAAAACACATCCACATTGGACAATTCAAAATACACACACCTGATACACATACAAACACCACTCCCACACACCCAACACAATATAAAACACACACCCACAACACCCACAAACTCCCACTTCTACAGAATCGGGACCACGCACTTAGAAAAAGAGAACTGAGCACCCAGACGCGCATTTTACTTTCACCCAGCAATATTTCCACGCACTTCACACAACACACCAATACACATCACCACACAATCCACCCCACACATCACCCACACCACCCTATGGCACCGCAAAGACACCCCAGGTTCTCCGAGGATGAACTCAGGGTCATGGTGGAGGAAATTGTACGGGTAGAGCCACAGCTCTTCGGGACACAGGTGCAGCACACCACCATTGCCAGGAAGCTGGAGCTATGGAGCAGAATAGTCGATAGGGTCAACGCTGTGGGACAGCACCCAAGAAATAGGGACGACATCAGGAAGCGGTGGAACGACCTACGGGGGAAGGTGCGTTCAATGGTATCCAGGCACAACATCGCGGTGCAGCGGACTGGCGGCGGACCCCCACCTATTCCCCCAGAATTTACAACATGGGAGGAGCAAGTCTTGGCGATCCTGCATCCTGAGGGCCTCGCAGGAGTATCTGGAGGAATAGACTCTGGTAAGTCTCATCTTCACTACTTCATCCCCCCCACCCCACCAGCATGCCAACTCATACCCCCACCCTCACCCCCATCACATCCTGCTCCTTGCAAATGTCTCACCATCACAGCCCACCCATCCCAACACAAAGCCCTGCATGCGACCACAAAGCATGGACACCCATCACCAAAGCATGCCCACTGCACATACCCATCCCCCACCAAATCACCGTCACAAAAGCCCCCACACGGGAATGCCAGCACTGGGGTACAAGGGCACCCACCCATTACACGCTATGGCACACACAAATGCAATAACCATACTTTTATACCCCTGCAGGACCAGAACGCCATGTCACCGCACAGGAGGGTCCACAAATGTCCACTCCACCCCCAGAAGAGGCCCACAGTGAGGACAGCACCTCTGTCGACCTGGATCTAGATGACCAGCCCGGCCCATCGGGGACCTCAGGACAGTCGGTTCCCCTCAGACAGCCACAGCCCATAGCAGACCGTCCCCCCTCTGGCAACACCAGCACAGCACCCACCCAGCGGGCCCATTCCTCAGTCCCCAGGACACGTCAATCAGCGGTGTGTCCACCACTACAGGGCACCCAGGTTAACCCCCCACCCCAACAACAACAGGGACCTGGGGTCAGTGGTAGTGGGCACACGGTCCAGGGGACAGAGGCACAGGGAAACAGGGGAACTGGGAGGGCTGCTGTGCGACGGGGGGGACAGGCCCAGGGAACCCACTCTCCACGAGGCCCTCTCCTCCATCATGGGAGCCTACCACCACTCCCAGGAGACGATGGCGACGGTCCTGGCCAGGTTTCAGGAGATCTAGCTCCTGCAGGAGGAACAGTATTTGGGGTTCAGGGAGGAACTACGAAACATCAGTTCCGCCCTGGCCACCATTGTAGGGGCTCTGAATCAGGTAGTCACCACATTGCGGGACACTGTGGCAGGACAAAGGGCCCCTGACACTAGCATGGACCAAGAACTGCCTACCACCTCCGCCGGCGTTAGTGGACAGCAGGCCCCGCCACAGGACCAACAGGCCACCAGCACCCCACCCCCTGCAGAAGGAGAACCACCCCGCAAGCGGGCCCTGAGATCCAGGAAGAAGACAGAGTAAGATGCCAAGACCCCCGCCAGGAAAGGATACCTCCCTGATTGTCATCCCACTGTCCCACATTGACACCCTGTCCATTCTTATACTGCCCATGCTCCACTTTCCACAGGCTTTTGGACATTGCACCTGTGATACTAATACTCTGGACTCTGCCATGGACAATCCTCCACCATCACCCCTCACCGACTTGCAACCACCCACCAATATAGGACACTGAAATAAACAGTTATTCGACAAAACAATCAGGAGTCTGGCTGTGATTTTGTACTAATGTATTAGACATTACCGTCCCAAAATGCATATTTACATTGTGATGGCAACATACCACTGTCACACAGCTGTAGTCCATGGGGAAACAAAGCAGATGTCACGCAGTATGGCCCACATCTCTGAAATTGGAAGGGAAAGTCACAACTCAGTTACCATACACAGGGGGAAAAGGTCAGACAGTAGAGAAGTAGTAGGGGTTAAGTATATGTAATATGACGGGTTGGACTCTTACCTGTGTGTCATTGAAAATACTGCTGTATTACTGTGTTCCTGTTGTCTATGTCGTCCTCTTCGGCTTCCTCTTCTTCACTCTCCACAGGCTCCACAGCTGCTACAACACCACCATCTGGACCATCCTCCTGCAGAAAAGGCACCTGGCGTCACAAAGCCAGGTTGTGAAGCATACAGCAGGCCACGATGATCTGGCACACCTTCTTTGGTGAGTACAATAGGGATCCACCTGTCATATGGAGGCAGCGGAACCTGGCCTTCAGAAGGCCGAAGGTCCGCTCGATCACCCTCCTACTTCGCCCATGGGCCTCATTGTACCGTTCCTCTGCCCTTGTCCGGGGATTCCTCACTGGGGTCAGTAGCCATGACAGGTTGGGGTAACCAGAGTCACCAATTAGCCACACAAAGTGCCTCTGAAGTTGACCCATCACGTAAGGGATGCTGCTATTCCGCATGATGTACACCTCATGCACTGAGCCAGGGAACTTGGCTTTAACATGGGAGATGTACTGGTCTGCCAAACACACGATCTGTACATTCATCGAATGATAATTCTTTCTGTTTCTGTACACTTGTTCACTCCTGCTGGGGGGTACTAAAGCCACATGGGTCCCATCAATGGCACCTATGATGTTGGGGATATGTCCAAGGGCATAGAAATCACCTTTCACTGTAGGCAAATCCTCCACCTCAGGGAAAACAATGTAGCTCCGCATGTATTTCAGAAGGGCAGACAACACTCAGGACAACACCTTGGAAAACATAGGCTGGGACAACCCTGATGATATGGCCACTGTTGTTTGAAATGACCCACTTGCAAAGAAATGGAGTACTGACAGCACCTGCACTAGAGGTGGAATCCCTGTGGGTTGGCGGATGGGTGACATCAGGTCTGGCTCCAGCTGGGCACACAGTTCTTGAATAGTGGCTCGGTCAAGCCTGTATGTCAGTATGACATGTCTTTCCTCCATTGTCGACAGGTCTACCAGCGGTCTGTACACAGGAAGATTCCTCCATCTCCTCGCATGTCCCAGCGGACGGTGCCTATGAAGGACAACAGCGAGCACAGAGTCAATCAGCCCAGAGGTACGTAACCACAGTTTGCACAAAACATAATTCCCAATGCATTGAATGGTTTGTAGGAGTCTTGATGCAAGGCCTAGGTATGTGTGACGCAGTTAAAAGTAAGCCATGTGGGCCCTGGAAATGGCGGCTGCCTGACCTGTGAAGTGTGACAATGGGATGTGAGGTCAATGCACTGGCGTGGCACACCGTGGCGGTAGGCGGTCGAAGACCGCGGCGCAAAGCAGCATTGGTTAACATTGAACCCTATGGGTCTCAGGAGCCAATGACGATGTGCGCTGGCGGTTGCGGTACGCACCGCCGCGGGCGTGACCGCCATTTTCTCACTGTTCAATCACTCGATACCTGGTCTTCGACATGAGAGGACCTACACTGCCAGTGCTGCTGTGACCTCGGTCTGGAAGAGACAATGGCTCATGCGACTGGGGAAAGGGCCCCTGCCTTCACTGCTCAGGAACTGGAGAAACTCGTGGATGGGGTCCTCCCCCAGTATGCGCTACTCTACGGACCTCCAGACCAACAGGTAAGTACACTGGAACCTTGCTTTGTGGACAATGCCTGTGTTGAGTTGGGTGGATGAAAGATGGTAGGGAGGGGAGCGAATGAGGCATGCATCAGACGACGGATGACAGGATGGGGGGCCACTCACATTGAGGGTGCAGAAAGTGATGACTCTTTTTCTCCCCCTGTACATTTCACATAGGTCAGCGCCCACCAGAAGATAGACATTTGGCGTGCCATCGCCAAGGACGTCCGGGCCCTGGGGGTCCACCACAGACGGGGCACCCAATGCCGGAAGAGATGGGAGGACATCCGACGCTGGAGCAGGAAGACGGCGGAGGCTCAGCTGGGGATGGCCTCCCAACGTGGGAGGGGTGCCAGTCGTACTTTGACCCCCCTGATGTCCCGGATCCTGGCGGTGGCCTACCCCGATTTGGATGGGCGCGTGAGGACATCACAGCAGACACAAGGGGGTGAGTACCAGCACATTCTGCTATGTTAGTGCGCAGTGGAGGTGTCTGGGTGGGGGAGGAGGGCTGTGGGTATCCCTAGGCCAGGGCGATTTCTGTAGGCTAGGCCCCTCCGTAAGGCATGGCCCTGTGCCCCCGCCCCCCACCTCTGTAGGGTGCCAAGTACAGTTATCCATGGCCCTGTGTCATCTATGTGTGCAGTTGTCGTCCATAGGCTTGTAGGCCATGTCCCACGGATTGAGTAGTGGACCCCATGTGCGCGGCGTAGTGCAGGGGGCTTCTGTGTCTGTCCTCTCCGCCAACGGTGTCGCCAATGCATGCACTCAACATGTCTTTATTTCTCCCACCCCTTTTTTATGGCATTCTGTTCATGTGTGCATTAGCATCATCAGGCGGAGGAGAAGTGGCATCGGAGCACGAGGGAGCTGCATCCCACATGGCCCTGGAGGGCCATGCAACGGAATCCGAATACACCAGTGGGACGGAGGGCGAGGGGAGCTCCACAGCGGGGACTCGTGCAGACATTAGTGACACGGACTCGTCCTCTGAAGGGAGCTCCCTTGTGGTGGCGGCAACATCCGTGCCCCCCACACCAACAGGTACAGCTGCCACCCAGCGCTCCAGCACCGCCCTCCCAGCAGCCCCTCAGCGTTTGCCCCGTGCCCGCTCACCCAGGAAGGTGGGCATCTCCTTCGCCCCAGGCACCTCAGGCCCTGCCCCTGTCACCCCTGCTGCCCTCAGTGAGGAGGTCATTGACCTCCTGAGGACGCTCATTGTTGGGCAGTCTACCCTTTTGAATGCCATCCCGGGTGTAGAAAGGGAGGTGCACCAGAGTAATGCATACCTGGAGGGCATTCATTCTGGTCAGGCTGCCCATCAGCGATCGTTCAACATTCTGGCCTCAGCACTGATGGCAGCAATTGTCCCTGTCTCTAGCCTCCCCCCTCCAACTTCCTCCACCCATACCCTATCACCTGTACCTCTGCCTATCCCAGACACACCATCAGACCAGCCTGCACACACCTCAACACCCAAGGGAAGCTCATCCAGACATACGCACCACACATCACACAAGCATTCACACAAGCAACATCCACATACAGACATACCAACACCCACTGCCTCCACTGTGTCCCCCTCCTCCTCGTCTCCCTCCTCCCTCCCTGTCACGTCTCCACCCATACCTGCATGCACAACATCTTCAGCCACTACGTCCATCACCAGCACACCCACCAGAACCCCCGCACACGTGCAGTCACCACCCCCACTACCATTTACACGTCCCCTGTGTCCTCTCCCACTGTGTCTGTGACCCCCTCTTCCAAGCTACACAAATGTAGGCAGCCACCCACCCAACAGCCATCCACCTCACGACAGCATCCAGCCCAAGCACCTGCACCCAAAGACACCAGAGTGAAAACTCCTACAACCACAACCTCTTCCTCCACTCCCATACCCACTACACCTACCCGTCCCTCTGTTCCTAAAATGCTTTTCCTTTCCAAACTTGACCTCTTTCCAACAACTCCCCCACCCCGTCCATCTCATAGGACTCCAGTCAGCACCTCAGCCACCACAAAAGCGGGACCTGTAAAGACAGTGTGCCATGGACTGTGGAGTCCCCCACCCTGAAGGGCAGCCAGTTCACTAAGGATCCAAGGCACGGCCAGCCCACCCCCGGTAAAACATCCGAAGATTGTCAGTGGCCGGCGCGAGAGGCCGAAGACACCAGGGACCAAAATCCCTACCATGGCTCCGGCAGGAAGTGTGGTGCCACCTGGCACACCGCCAAAGGTGGGGAAGGGCCACAGGCGAACAGGGAAGGCTGGGAAGGGTAGCACGCTCGACAAGTCCGCCAGCAGCCCAGCTGGCCAGGAGGGCCCCGCCAGCCCCATCCCAGGTGGGCAGGAGGACACCCACAGGCCCGGTACTGCAGCCCAGGAGGGCCCCGCAAGCCCCATACCAGGTGGGCAGGAGGACACCCATAGGCCCCGTACTGCAGCCCAGGAGGGCCCCGCCAGCCACACGACAGATGGGCAGGAAGGCACCGCCAGCCACAGGTCAGGTGGCGAATGACCTCCATGCCATGACCGGATCCGCTGAGCTGGACATTCACCCGATGCACCGCTGAACTGGGCCCTTTCACTCAAGCACAGCTGAACAGGGCACCGCCATCTCAAGCACCTCTGAACAGGGCCCTTCATCTCAAGCACCGCTAAACAGGGCACCGCCGTCTCAAGCACCGCTGAACAGGGCACCGCCGTCTCAAGCACCGCTGAACAGGGCACCGCTGTCTCAAGCACCGCTGAACAGGGCCCTTCATCTCAAGCACCTCTGAACAGGGCCCTTCATATCAAGAACCGCTAAACAGGGCACTGCCGTCTCAAGCACCGCTGAACTGGGCCCTTCATCTCAAGCACCGCTGAACAGGGCACCGCCGTCTCAACCACCGCTGAACAGGGCCCTTCATCTCAAGCACCGCTAAACAGGGCACCGCCGTCTCAAGCACCGCTGAACAGGGCCCTTCATCTCAAGCACCGCTGAACAGGGCCCTTCATCTCAAGCACCGCTGAACAGGGCCCTTCATCTCTAGCACCGATAAACAGGGCACCGCCGTCTCAAGCACCGCTGAACAGGGCCCTTCATCTCAAGCACCGCTGAACAGGGCCCTTCATCTCAAGCACCGCTGAACAGGGCACCGCCGTCTCAAGCACCGTTGAACAGGGCACCGCCGTCTCAAGCACCGCTGAACAGGGCCCTTCATCTCAAGCACCGCTAAACAGGGCACCGCCGTTTCAAGCACCGCTGAACAGGGCCCTTCATCTCAAGCACCGCTGAACAGGGCACTGCCGTCTCAAGCACCGCTGAACAGGGCCCTTCATCTCAAGCACCGCTAAACAGGGCACCGCCGTCTCAAGCACCGCTGAACAGGGCACCGCCGTCTCAAGCACCGCTGAACAGGGCACCGCCGTCTCAAGCACCGCTGAACAGGGCCCTTCATCTCAAGCACCGCTGAACAGGGCCCTTCATCTCAAGCACCGCTAAACAGGGCACCGCCGTCTCAAGCACCGCTGAACCGGGCCCTTCATCTCAAGCACCGCTGAACAGGGCACCGCCGTCTCAAGCACCGCTAAACAGGGCACCGCCGTCTCAAGCACCGCTGAACCGGGCCCTTCATCTCAAGCACCGCTGAACAGGGCACCGCCGTCTCAAGCACCGCTGAACAGGGCACCGCCGTCTCAAGCACCGCTGAACAGACCCTTCATCTCAAGCACCGCTGAACAGGGCCCTTCATCTCAAGCACCGCTGAACAGGGCCCTTCATCTCAAACACCGCTGAACAGGGCCCTTCATCTCAAGCACCGCTGAACAGGGCACCGCCGTCTCAAGCACCGCTGAACAGGGCCCTTCATCTCAAGCACCGCTAAACAGGGCACCGCGGTCTCAAGCACCGCTGAACAGGGCCCTTCATCTCAAGCACCGCTGAACAGGGCCCTTCATCTCAAGCACCGCTAAACAGGGCACCGCCGTCTCAAGCACCGCTGAACAGGGCACCGCCGTCCCAAGCACCACTGAACTGGGCCCTTCATCTCAAGCACCGCTGAACAGCGCACCGCCGTCTCAAGCACCGCTGAACAGGGCCCTTCATCTCAAGCATGGCTAAACAGGGCACCGCCGTCTCAAGCACCGCTGAACAGGGCACCGCCGTCTCAAGCACCGCTGAACAGGGCACCGCCGTCTCAAGCACCGCTGAACAGGGCCCTTCATCTCAAGCACCGCTGAACAGGGCCCTTCATCTCAAGCAACGCTAAACAGGGCACCGCCGTCTCAAGCACCGCTGAACCGGGCCCTTCATCTCAAGCACCGCTGAACAGGGCACCGCCCTCTCAAGCACCGCTAAACAGGGCACCGCCGTCTCAAGCACCGCTGAACCGGGCCCTTCATCTCAAGCACCGCTGAACAGGGCACCGCCGTCTCAAGCACCGCTGAACAGGGCACAGCCGTCTCAAGCACCGCTGAACAGGGCACCGCCGTCTCAAGCACCGCTGAACAGACCCTTCATCTCAAGCACCGCTGAACAGGGCCCTTCATCTCAAGCACCGCTAAACAGGGCACCGCCGTCTCAAGCACCGCTGAACTGGGCCCTTCATCTCAAGCACCGCTGAACAGGGCCCTTCATCTCAAGCACCGCTAAACAGGGCACCGCCGTCTCAAGCACCGCTAAACAGGGCACCGCCGTCTCAAGCACCGCTGAACAGGGCCCTTCATCTCAAGCACCGCTGAACAGGGCCCTTCATCTCAAGCACCGCTGAACAGGGCCCTTCATCTCTAGCACCGATAAACAGGGCACCGCCGTCTCAAGCACCGCTGAACAGGGCCCTTCATCTCAAGCACCGCTGAACAGGGCCCTTCATCTCAAGCACCGCTGAACAGGGCACCGCCGTCTCAAGCACCGTTGAACAGGGCACCGCCGTCTCAAGCACCGCTGAACAGGGCCCTTCATCTCAAGCACCGCTAAACAGGGCACCGCCGTTTCAAGCACCGCTGAACAGGGCCCTTCATCTCAAGCACCGCTAAACAGGGCACCGCCGTTTCAAGCACCGCTGAACAGGGCCCTTCATCTCAAGCACCGCTGAACAGGGCCCTTCATCTCAAGCACCGCTGAACAGGGCACCGCCGTCTCAAGCACCGCTGAACTGGGCCCTTCATCTCAAGCACCGCTGAACAGGGCACTGCCGTCTCAAGCACCGCTGAACAGGGCCCTTCATCTCAAGCACCGCTAAACAGGGCACCGCCGTCTCAAGCACCGCTGAACAGGGCACCGCCGTCTCAAGCACCGCTGAACAGGGCACCGCCGTCTCAAGCAACGCTGAACAGGACCCTTCATCTCAAGCACCGCTGAACAGGGCCCTTCATCTCAAGCACCGCTAAACAGGGCACCGCCGTCTCAAGCACCGCTGAACCGGGCCCTTCATCTCAAGCACCGCTAAACAGGGCACCGCCGTCTCAAGCACCGCTAAACAGGGCACCGCCGTCTCAAGCACCGCTGAACCGGGCCCTTCATCTCAAGCACCGCTGAACAGGGCACCGCCGTCTCAAGCACCGCTGAACAGGGCACCGCCGTCTCAAGCACCGCTGAACAGACCCTTCATCTCAAGCACCGCTGAACAGGGCCCTTCATCTCAAGCACCGCTGAACAGGGCCCTTCATCTCAAACACCGCTGAACAGGGCCCTTCATCTCAAACACCGCTGAACAGGGCCCTTCATCTCAAGCACCGCTGAACAGGGCACCGCCGTCTCAAGCACCGCTGAACAGGGCACCGCCGTCTCAAGCACCGCTGAACAGGGCCCTTCATCTCAAGCACCGCTGAACAGGGCCCTTCATCTCAAGCACCGCTAAACAGGGCACCGCCGTCTCAAGCACCGCTGAACAGGGCACCGCCGTCTCAAGCACCGCTGAACTGGGCCCTTCATCTCAAGCACCGCTGAACAGGGCACCGCCGTCTCAAGCACCGCTGAACAGGGCCCTTCATCTCAAGCATGGCTAAACAGGGCACCGCCGTCTCAAGCACCGCTGAACAGGGCACCGCCGTCTCAAGCACCGCTGAACAGGGCACCGCCGTCTCAAGCACCGCTGAACAGGGCCCTTCATCTCAAGCACCGCTGAACAGGGCCCTTCATCTCAAGCAACGCTAAACAGGGCACCGCCGTCTCAAGCACCGCTGAACCGGGCCCTTCATCTCAAGCACCGCTGAACAGGGCACCGCCCTCTCAAGCACCGCTAAACAGGGCACCGCCGTCTCAAGCACCGCTGAACCGGGCCCTTCATCTCAAGCACCGCTGAACAGGGCACCGCCGTCTCAAGCACCGCTGAACAGGGCACAGCCGTCTCAAGCACCGCTGAACAGGGCACCGCCGTCTCAAGCACCGCTGAACAGACCCTTCATCTCAAGCACCGCTGAACAGGGCCCTTCATCTCAAGCACCGCTAAACAGGGCACCGCCGTCTCAAGCACCGCTGAACTGGGCCCTTCATCTCAAGCACCGCTGAACAGGGCCCTTCATCTCAAGCACCGCTAAACAGGGCACCGCCGTCTCAAGCACCGCTAAACAGGGCACCGCCGTCTCAAGCACCGCTGAACAGGGCCCTTCATCTCAAGCACCGCTGAACAGGGCCCTTCATCTCAAGCACCGCTGAACAGGGCCCTTCATCTCTAGCACCGATAAACAGGGCACCGCCGTCTCAAGCACCGCTGAACAGGGCCCTTCATCTCAAGCACCGCTGAACAGGGCCCTTCATCTCAAGCACCGCTGAACAGGGCACCGCCGTCTCAAGCACCGTTGAACAGGGCACCGCCGTCTCAAGCACCGCTGAACAGGGCCCTTCATCTCAAGCACCGCTAAACAGGGCACCGCCGTTTCAAGCACCGCTGAACAGGGCCCTTCATCTCAAGCACCGCTGAACAGGGCCCTTCATCTCAAGCACCGCTGAACAGGGCACCGCCGTCTCAAGCACCGCTGAACTGGGCCCTTCATCTCAAGCACCGCTGAACAGGGCACTGCCGTCTCAAGCACCGCTGAACAGGGCCCTTCATCTCAAGCACCGCTAAACAGGGCACCGCCGTCTCAAGCACCGCTGAACAGGGCCCTTCATCTCAAGCACCGCTGAACAGGGCCCTTCATCTCAAGCACCGCTAAACAGGGCACCGCCGTCTCAAGCACCGCTGAACCGGGCCCTTCATCTCAAGCACCGCTGAACAGGGCACCGCCGTCTCAAGCACCGCTAAACAGGGCACCGCCGTCTCAAGCACCGCTGAACCGGGCCCTTCATCTCAAGCACCGCTGAACAGGGCACCGCCGTCTCAAGCACCGCTGAACAGGGCACCGCCGTCTCAAGCACCGCTGAACAGACCCTTCATCTCAAGCACCGCTGAACAGGGCCCTTCATCTCAAGCACCGCTGAACAGGGCCCTTCATCTCAAACACCGCTGAACAGGGCCCTTCATCTCAAGCACCGCTGAACAGGGCACCGCCGTCTCAAGCACCGCTGAACAGGGCCCTTCATCTCAAGCACCGCTAAACAGGGCACCGCCGTCTCAAGCACCGCTGAACAGGGCCCTTCATCTCAAGCACCGCTGAACAGGGCCCTTCATCTCAAGCACCGCTAAACAGGGCACCGCCGTCTCAAGCACCGCTGAACAGGGCACCGCCGTCTCAAGCACCGCTGAACTGGGCCCTTCATCTCAAGCACCGCTGAACAGGGCACCGCCGTCTCAAGCACCGCTGAACAGGGCCCTTCATCTCAAGCATGGCTAAACAGGGCACCGCCGTCTCAAGCACCGCTGAACAGGGCACCGCCGTCTCAAGCACCGCTGAACAGGGCACCGCCGTCTGAAGCACCGCTGAACAGGGCCCTTCATCTCAAGCACCGCTGAACAGGGCCCTTCATCTCAAGCAACGCTAAACAGGGCACCGCCGTCTCAAGCACCGCTGAACCGGGCCCTTCATCTCAAGCACCGCTGAACAGGGCACCGCCCTCTCAAGCACCGCTAAACAGGGCACCGCCGTCTCAAGCACCGCTGAACCGGGCCCTTCATCTCAAGCACCGCTGAACAGGGCACCGCCGTCTGAAGCACCGCTGAACAGGGCACAGCCGTCTCAAGCACCGCTGAACAGGGCACCGCCGTCTCAAGCACCGCTGAACAGACCCTTCATCTCAAGCACCGCTGAACAGGGCCCTTCATCTCAAGCACCGCTAAACAGGGCCCCGCTGTCTCAAGCACCGCTGAACTGGGCCCTTCATCTCAAGCACCGCTGAACAGGGCACCGCCGTCTCAAGCACCGCTGAACAGGGCCCTTCATCTCATGCACCGCTAAACAGGGCAACGCCGTCTCAAGCACCGCTGAACAGGGCCCTTCATCTCAAGCACCGCTGAACAGGGCCCTTCATCTCAAGCACCGCTGAACAGGGCACCGCCGTCTCAAGCACCGCTGAACAGGGCCCTTCATTTCAAGCACCGCTGAACAGGGCCCTTCATCTCAAGCACCGCTAAACAGGGCACCGCCATCTCAAGCACCGCTGAACAGGGCACCGCCGTCTCAAGCACAGCTGAAATGGGCCCTTCATCTCAAGCACCGCTGAACAGGGCACCGCCGTCTCAAGCACCGCTGAACAGGGCCCTTCATCTCAAGCACCGCTGAACAGGGCCCTTCATCTCAAGCACCGCTGAACAGGGCCCTTCATCTCAAGCACCGCTGAACAGGGCCCTTCATCTCAAGCACCGCTAAACAGGGCACCGCCGTCTCAAGCACCGCTGAACAGGGCACCGCCGTATCAAGCACCTCTGAACAGGGCCCTTCATCTCAAGCACCGCTGAACTGGGCCCTTCATCTCAAGCACCGCTAAACAGGGCACCGCCGTCTCAAGCACCGCTGAACTGGGCCCTTCATCTCAAGCACCGCTGAACAGGGCACCGCCGTCTCAAGCACCGCTGAACAGGGCCCTTCATCTCAAGCACCGCTAAACAGGGCACCGCCGTCTCAAGCACCGCTGAACAGGGCCCTTCATCTCAAGCACCACTGAACAGGGCCCTTCATCTCAAGCACCGCTAAACAGGGCACCGCCGTCTCAAGCACTGCTGAACAGGGCCCTTCATCTCAAGCACCGCTGAACAGGGCCCTTCATCTCAAGCACCACTAAACAGGGCACCGCCGTCTCAAGCACCGCTGAACTGGGCCCTTCATCTCAAGCACCGCTGAACAGGGCACCGCCGTCTCAAGCACCGCTGGCCCATTGGCGGAAGGGGCAGGCCCGCATCTGTGTCGGGCAGGGCTGCACGAGGCACTCTGGGCACCAGTCCCCCTTCAGAACCAGTGGAGACTGTTATCCACTTGAGAGACTGTGGCTTTGCACTCCCCAGGATGGAACAGTGGGCAAACCACCCACTGTAGAGACTTGAGAGACTGTGGCTTTGCACTCCCCAGGATGGTGCAGTGGGCAAACCACCCACTGTAGAGACTTGAAAGACTGTGGCTTTGCACTCCCCAGGATGTAACAGTGGGCAACCCACCCACTGTAGAGACTTGAGAGACTGTGACTTTGCACTCCCCAGGATGTAACAGTGGGCAAACCACCCACTGTAGAGACTTGAGAGACTGTGGCTTTGCACTCCCCAGGATTGAACAGTGGGCAAACCACCCACTGTAGAGACTTGAGAGACTGTGGCTTTGCACTCCCCAGGATGTAACAGTGGGCAAACCACCCACTGTAGAGACTTGAGAGACTGTGGCTTTGCATTCCCCAGGATGTAACAGTGGGCAAACCACCCACTGTAGAGACTTGAGAGACTGTGGCTTTGCATTCCCCAGGATGTAACAGTGGGCAAACCACCCACTGTAGAGACTTGAGAGACTGTAGCTTTGCACTCCCCAGGATGGAACAGTGGCCATGGAGGCCCCTCGTGGATCTGGCGTTGTGGACTCATCTGGCTGAGGTGCCCCCCCTTCCTTTCCCCCTGAGGTGCCTGTAGTTTTGCTATCTGATGCCCCTGCAGTGTTCTCTCTGTTGGAGTCAGGTATCCTGTGTGGGCTTTGCCCATGTGATTTGGGCCCAGTGGTCCACGGACAATGCCTGCAACAATGATCGGACTTTAAAATTTATGTATATAAAGGTTTTAGATGTGTGATATATTTTTAAGCCAGTGATACAATATATTCCAATGTTTAGAATCATTTCCTTTTGTCTTTGCATTCTTCCAGGGGGTTTGGGGGGTGTAACTCTGAGTTGTTGCTATGCATTGATGTGTGTGTTGTAGTGGATAAGGGTGGGGGTGGGTGTGTCGCGTATGTGTGTCCCCGTAATATTTTCTCCTCCCCCCTTCCCTGTGTCATAGGTGCAGTACTCACCGTTGTCTTCTGCGCCGGCGTTCGTGCTCCTGGTAGAGGAGCAGGAAGACAATCGCTGGGAGGATGTGGAGTTCAGGTTCCATGCTGTCCAGATTCCTCGTGGGGTGTATGGAGGTGAGCGTTTTCTGTTCGAAATGGCTGTTTCCGACGTGTTTTTATCAGCGGGGCTACCGCCCCGGAAAAGGTGGCGGATTGGTAGGTTGTGATGGGGTGGGCGGTACATTGACTCTCGTCTGTCTGTTGGCGGTGACCGCCGCTCTGTTTGTTTGTCCCGCCATGGCGGGCGGTGTGTTGAAGTGGCGGTCTCTGTTGGCGGTTTCTGCCAGGGTCGGAATTCCATTTTTTTTACCGCCAGACTGTTGGCGGTTTAGCCGCCGCTTTAACACCGACCGCCAAGGTTGGAATGACCCCCTAAGACTTGACAGGGAATCAAATGGACTGAGACACATTCTCAGCTACTACAGCATCAAGACCAGCGGACACAATCTCAAACACTTTTCTCAGGGCTACTTTGGATTCCACCATAGAGCACCACTTAAGCCTACGCCGATTATTAATAGAAATTAGCCTTCTGTACGGAGGCTCAAATGAAGCATTCAGAAGAGTATTACCAAAAGCCCCCAGTGTTAAAACCAGAGCATTATGGTCACTGACTTGCCTTGAAGTCATAACCATATCTATCAAAATTGGCCATATTCTAACATCCAGCAAGATGTAATCAATAAGCTGGAATACTTTGTACGATGGAAAGTGTGTCTCCGCTCTCTATCAGATTTGGTTCCCCCATTATGCACTCAGAGCCCACTGTTAAGTGTAAAACAGTTTAATTGTTACACAGCAGCAGACCACCTCTTAACAGGTGGAAGTGTGAGGCCAGGGATTGCCCAGGCTTGATCCTCCTTACCAATGAGATCCTGTGAGAATATGGACAACAGCTCAAATGTGTAAATAAAATCTCCTGCCACTAACTTGTAAAAATCTGCAGGCATATCTGCCATATGTAAACCAATCAGATCAATAACTTGCAGTTCGGCACCTTTACCCCCAATGCCTACAATACACATTATATAGATAATATGTCCCACCAGATGGAAACGTTAGATTAACACACTGTATAGCTGGGCAGCCCATATCAATTTCCTTGATCGTACAGCATAGTGTGGTCTTAATCCATATTGACAAGCACTCCTTAGGGTCTACCCTTTTCTGAGGAGGTAGCAACCAAGGAGACATTGACATAGCCCACACAGAATTGCAGGACTAGTGACCAAGTCTCCTGAAACAAACAAATGTCAAATGTGTCAATAAAGAGGCCCTAATCAGGGCAGGAGAACTTAAACACTAAACTAGCTACATTCCAAGAAACAATCTTCGTATGATGGGGCAAGTAAAGTATGCACTCGCTGAAATGGACCGTATCCGATACTGTAAAAAGTGTATAGAGCGGCCCATCACAATTAGAGGCAATAAATGAGATTGGGCATCAGTCTATATCATCCACAATTGACGGAGGAAGAAATCTATTAGAGGTTGAGAATGGAAACCCATCACTAACCACAGCCCTTATGGACAAAGAGCCGAGCCCCACCCATTGCCTGTGTTGCAAATGTTTATAGACGAAACCCAGGGGGACGAGGTTAATATCACTTCTCAACATATGTGCCCTAGCACAACTCTTAACCAAACGTTGAGCCAGTCCAGGGTTCCTACAAGTAATAACCACACAATCTCCACTGATGTTTTTGAGCAGGGAGCCAACCCATCACACCCTCCTGACTAACAAGATGTTGTCATATTCGCATATACTGAAATCCGTATGATGGGTCAGCCAATGACAAACCTTGTTTTTGAGGTGCACATAAGACTCTTCACCAGTATTCTGTGATGGTGGTATTTTAGTTAACTTTGTGGCAATCATGGCTTTTGAACCTATGCCACAATAAATAATAACCTTCAAGATAATGACTTAAAAACCAACTGAAAAAGCACAATAGTATGTACTTGAAATGGGTATTCAACAGTAACCGTCTGCCACATGTAAGGTAAAGGCAGCCTTTTACTTCACCTCTCTTTTTCACACATTTTATTGAATTTTTGGAATATGTAGTAGTTGCCAGAATACATAAAGAAAAACAGTCGGCAACACATGTATCTCTAGTGCTGCTTGCTGTCTTGACTTGGCTTTCTTGAAATCTGAAGCTAAATTCACAACTCTTCATTCACACCACTACTCCCAGTATCTCTCCCACAGGTAGATGTTTACTTTGGAGAAGGCAAAGGGATGGCTCTTGGCTTTCAACATCGTGTTACAGAGTACTGAATGGTGCAGGGTATTGATTGGTGACATTCTGCTTCACTTCACATCTCTCTGAGGAGGTCCAAAGACTCTCCAACATTTTATGTGGTAGAGGAGGGCTGACAATGTGCATTCTCAATGAGACATAGCAACACTTTAATTCTTTACCTCAGTTGTTATTCGACAGTGAAATTTACTGAACGAAAATGACGAATTACAGTGCTCCATTTGCTGGGTGATCAGCACGCTTGTATGTCTGGGCTTGTTTGGTCGAGCGTAAGCATGCCACCTCCTGTATACTTTAAAGTATACCTCTTCTGTGTGCTTCCACCTATTTCATGTATTAGTTTCAGTGTCATTTAAAAATCCTTGCTTGCTAGTGGTCAGTCATGCCTCTTTGGTCCTCCTTCTTCTGTGTGGGAGCAGGCACCAACTACTGTATAATTACGCTTTGTCCTGTTTATCTGGTCTATAGGGATTTTTTTTGTTTACTTTGTTTCCTGCTCCTGTCCAGGAAGGCTTCCCCTTTCATTTGCAGAGCATTCTTCCACTGGGCTTAGCTGTAAACAAGGCTAGAAATCAAGCTGCTATCTTGCTCACATTTGGTCTTTGTGGGCTCTCTGCACCGTCTCTCAGCTGCCTGGCTCCCTTCTTTAGCTTGGATTTTCTTTACCAAGCTTTCCTGCCTCTGTGCTGAGAGCAAGGGCGGAGGATCGCTTGTAATTGCTTATAGCCTAGGCACCCAGCTATACCAGGGCCCCGCAATCCTTAGAGACAGTGCCCACTTCTGCTCCATCCTGGGATCCCACTTGCAGCTCCATCAGTGCACCTCAGTTCACACACTCCAAGCCCTCAGCTCTGCCAGTGCCAGGAACCCCACACACGCTGTCTGTCAGAGCACCTTAGTTCTTGCAGTTAGTACACTCTGCTGCTCCAGTACTGGGACCTCGGGCACAGCTCCATCAGTGCACCTCAGTTCACACACCCCAAGCCCTCAGCTGTGCCTGTGCCAGGAACACCATAGACGCTGTCTGCCAGAACACCTCAGTTCTTGCAGTCAGTACACTCTGCTGCTTTAGTACTGGGACCTCGGGCGCAGCGCCATCAGTGCACCTGAGTTCGCACACTCCAAGCCCTCTGCCGTGCCAGTACCAGGAACCCCACACACTCTGGCTGCCAGAGCACCTCAGTTCTTGTAGTCAGTTCACGCTGCTGCTCCAGTACTGGGACCTCGGGTGCAGCTCCATCAATGCGCACACTCCAAGCCCTCAATCATGCCACAACCCCACACACAATGTCTGCCAGAGCACCTGAGGTCCTGCAGTCAGTTCACTCTGCTACTCCAGCACTGGGACCTCGGGCGCAGGTCCATCAGTGCACATCAGTTCACACAGTCCAAGCCCTCAGCCGTGCCACAACCCCACACACGCCGTCTGCCAGAGCACCTCAGTTCTTACAGTCATTACACTCTGCTGTTCCAGTACTAGAACCTGGGGCGCAGTTCCATCAGTGCATCTCAATTCTACCCCCGCGAGGTCACTTCCTTTTTTATACTGGGACCCTTCTCACATACAGTTCCATGACAGCAGCTCAATTCTAATATTCAGTCCCACTGCCAAGCCAATACTGGACCCAGAAGAGCAAAACACAGCTCAGCCGTGCAACTCAAGTCTACCATCCAACGCCACTGTTAATAGGAACCACCACAGCTCCGCTAGAATCCATCAATTCTAACCTTCAGTGCACATTTCTTCTTAGTACTAAGGCTCACACACATGCCCTTCAGGATTCATGCTTCTGTGGTTCCGAGACAATGCCACTCCCATACTGGGCCCCCCTGGCAGCTTCACCAGGGCACCTCCAGGCTAACACTCTGCAGCACTGGCACGCTGTAGGAAGTTGGCTCTGTATATACTATCTCAAAGTGAGAGATAGTGTGCACAGAGTCCAAGGGTTCCCCTTAGAGGTTGATAGTGGCAAAATCAGATAATACTAATGCTCTATTTTGTGCTAGTGTGGTCGAGCACTAGGCTTATCAGAGGGTAGTGTTAAGCATTTGTTGTACACACACGGGCAATAAATGAGGAACACACACTCAAAGACTTAACTTCAGGCCAATAGTTTTTATATAGAAAAATATATTTTCTTAATTTATTTTAGAACCACAAGATTCAAGATTTGAGGTAAGTACATAAAATGCAAAGTACTTCACACAGGTAAGTATAGAACTTTTATTCAAAGCAGTAGTACACACAGTTTTAGTTAAAATGGCAAAAAGTGGACACAATGCAAAAATCAACAGTTCCTGGTGTTGGTAAGTTTGGTTAGGTTTCTCAGGTAAGTAAAGCACTTACACAGTCAGTCTCCTGTGCATAGGCAGCCCACCATTGGGGGTTCAAGGCAACCCCAAAGTCACTGCACCAGCAACACAGGGCCGGTCAGGTGCAGAGGTCAAAGGAGGGCCAAAAACACATAGGTGCCTATGAACAACAGATGTGCTCCGGTTCCAGTCTGCTACCAGGTAAGTACCTGCGTCCTCGGGGAGCAGACCAGTTTGGGTTTTGTAGAGCACTGGGGGTGACACAAACAGGCACACAAAACACACCCTTAGCGGCACAGGGGCGGCCGGGTGCAGTGTGCAAAGTAGGCGTCGTGTTTGCTATTGAAAGCAATGGAGGGACCCGGGGGTCACTTAGGCGATGCAGGCAGGGCACAGGGGGCTTCTCGGGCCAGCCACCAACTGGGCTAGGAAGAGGGCAGCCTGCTGGTCACTCCTGCACTGGAAGATGGTTCCTCTCAGTCCTGGGGGCTGCGGGTGCAGTGCTTGGTCCAAGCGTCGGGTTCCTTGTTACGAGGCAGTTGCGCTCAGGGGGAGCCTCTGGATCCTCTCTGCAGGCGTCGCTGTGAGGGTGCGGGGGGTCGACTTAGGGTACTCACGTCGTCGTAGCCTGGGAGTCCTCTCTGCGGTGTTTGTTCTCTGGAGCTCGAGGTAGGGGTGTCGGGTGCAGAGTGAGAAGTCTCACGCTTCCGGCGGGAAGAGAGAGTTCTTTGGAAGTTGTTAAAAAGTTGCAAAGTTGTTGCTGTTTTTGAACAGTGCCGCTGTTCTTCGGAGTTTCTTGGTCCTTCGGGTTCAGGGCAGTCCTCTGAGTCCTCAGAGGTCGCTGGTCCCTGTCGGATGCGTCGCTGTGCAGGTTCTTTGAGTCTGGAGACAGGCCGGTAGGGCTGGGACCAAGTCAGTTGTTGTCTCCGTCGTCTCTGCAGGGCTTTCAGGTCAGCGGTCCTTCTTCTTTCTTCAGCTTGCAGGAATCTGATTTCCTGGGTTCAAGGTCGCCCCTAAATGCTCAATTTAGGGGTGTGTTTAGGTCTGGGGGGCAGTAGCCAATGGCTATTGTCCTTGAGGTTGGCTACACCCTCCTTGTGCCTCCTCCCTGAGGAGAGGGGGCACATCCCTATTTCTATTGGGGGAATCCTCCAAAACCAAGATGGAGGATTTCTAAAGGCAGGGGTAACCTCAGCTCAGGGCACCTTATGGGCTGTCCTGACTGGTCTGTGACTCCTCCTTGTTTTTCTCATCTCCTCCAGCCTTGCTGCCAAAAGTGGGGGCAGTGGCGGGCATCTCCACTAGCTGGGATGCCCTGGGGTGCTGTAACAAAAGGCATGAGCCTTTGAGGCTCACTGCCAGGTGTTACAGTTCCTGCAGGGGGACGTGAGAAGCACCTCCACCCAGTACACGGTTTGTTCCTGGCCACAGAGTGACAAAGGCACTCTCCCCATGTGGCCAGAAACTCGTCCGGTTGTGGCAGGCTGGCAGAAACTGGTCAGCCTAGCACTAGGTATCGGACTGGTATTCAGGGGGCATCTCTAAGATGCCCTCCGGGTGCATTTTACAATAAATCCCACACTGGCATCAGTGTGCATTTATTGTGCTGAGACGTTTGATACCAAACTTCCCAGATTTCAGTGTAGCCATTATGGAACTGTGGAGTTCGTATTTGACAAACTCCCAGACCATATACTCTTTATGGCTACACTGCACTTACAATGTCTAAGGTTTTGCTTAGACACTGTAGGGGCATAGTGCTCAGGCAACTATGCCCTCACCTGTGGTATAGTGCACCCTGCTTTAGGGCTGTAAGACCTGCTAGAGGGGTGATTTACCTATGCCACAGGCAGTGAGAGGTGGGCATGGCACTCTGAGGGGAGTGCCATGTCGACTTAGTCATTTTCTCCCCACCAGCACACATAAGCTGTGAGGCAGTGTGCATGTGCTGAGTGAGGGGTCTCCAGTGTGGCATAAGACATGCTGCAGCCCTTAGAGACCTTCCCTAGCAACAGGGCCCTTTGTACCAGGGGTGCCATTTACAAGGGACTTATCTGTGTGCCACTGTGTCAATTGTGGGAACAAAGGTACAGTTTAGGAAAAGAACACTGGTGCTGGGGCCTGGTTAGCAGGGTCCTTGCACACTTTCATTCATACCTGGCATCAAGAAAAGGCAAAAAGTCAGGGGGTAACCATGCCAAGGAAGGCATTTCCTTAGACAACCCCCCTCCAAACGAAAGAGGATGAGATTAACCTTTCCCAAGAGAGTCTTAATTTTCTAAGTGGAAGAACCTGGAAAGGCCATCAGCATTGGCATGGGCAGCCCCAGGTCTGTGTTCCACTACAAAGGCCATTCCCTGTAGGGATATGGGCCACCTCAGCAGTTTAGGATTTTCTCCTTTCATTTGCATCAGCCATCTGAGAGGTCTGTGGTCAGTTTGAACTGTGAAGTGAGTTCCAAAAAGGTATGGTCTCACCTTCTTCAGGGACCAAACCACAGCAAAGGCCTCCCTCTCAATGGCACTCCAACACTGCTCCCTGGGGAGTAACCTCCTGCTAATAAAAGCAACAGTCTGGTCAAGGCCATCATCATTTGTTTGGGACAGGACTGCTCCTATCCCATGCTCAGAGGTATCAGTCTGCACTATGAACAGTGTAGGGTAATCTGGAGCTTTCAAAACTGGTATTGTACACATAGCTTGCTTCTGGGTGTCAAAGGCCTTTTGACAGTCCACGGTCCAGTTCACTTTCTTAAGCATTTTCTTAGAGGTCAGTTCTGTGAGGGGTATCACTATTGATTCATATCCCTTCACAAACCTCCTGTACTACCCATTCAAGCCAAGGAATGCCCTGACTTGAGTCTGGCTTTTTGGAGCTACCCAGTCCAGAATAGTCTGGATCTTGGGTTGGAGTGGCTGAACTTGGCCTCCACCTACAAGGTGTCCCAGGTAAACTACAGTTCCCTGCCCTATCTGACATTTCGATTCCTTGATAGAGAGGCCTGCTGCTTGCAGGGCTTGCAAAACCTTCTTCAGTTGGACCAGGTGATCCTGCCAGTTGGAGATAAAGACAGCAATATCATCAAGGTAAGCTGCACTAAAGGACTCCAAGCCAGCAAGGACTTGATTCACCAACCTTTGGAAGGTAGCAGGGGCATTCTTTAAGCCAAAGGGCATCACAGTAAATTGGTAGTGCCCATCAGGTGTAGAGAATGCTGTTTTCTCTTTTGCTCCAGGTGCCATTTTTATTTGCCCGTACCCTGCTGTCAGGTCAAAGGTACTTAAGTATTTGGCTGCACCTCATCTGCCCTTGGGATGAGGTGAGCATCTGTGTTGGTGACAGAGTTGAGCCCTCTGTAGTCCACACAAAACCTCATCTCCTTCTCACCATCTTTGGTGTGAGGTTTGGGGACCAAGACCACTGGGCTAGCCCAGGGACTGTCAGATTGCTCAATCACTCCCAACTCTAGCATTGTGTGGACTTCCACATTGATGCTTTCTTTGACTTGGTCAGACTGTCTGAATATTTCATTCTTGACAGGCATACTGTCTCCTGTGTCCACATCATGGGCACACAGGTGTGTCTGACCAGGGGTCAAGGAAAAAAGCTCAGCAAACTGCTGGAGGACTTTCCTGCACTAAACTTGCTGTTGGCCAGAGAGGATGTCTGAATAGATCACTCCATCTACTGAGTCATCTTTAGCGTCAGTGGAGAGGAGATCAGGAAGAGGTTCACTCTTTGCTTCCTGGTCCTCATCTGTAACCATTAACATATTTACATCTGCCCTGTCATGAAAGAGTTTGAGGCGGTTAACATGGATCATCCTCTTGGGTTTCCTGCTAGTGCTCAGGTCCACCAGGTAGGTGACCTGACTCTTTTTCTCTAGCACTGGGTAAGGGCCACTCCATTTGTCCTGAAGTGCCCTGGGAGCCACACGCTCCAGAACCCAGACTTTCTGCCCTGGATGAAACTCAACCATAGCAGCCTTTTGGTGATACCACAACTTCTGGAGTTGCTGGTAGGCCTCAAGGTTTTCACTTGTCTTTTCCATGTACTCTGCCATCCTTGAACGTAGGCCTAGTACATAGTCCACCACATCTTGTTTAGGCTCATGGAGAGATCTCTCCCAGCCTTCTTTTACAAGTGCCAGTGGTCACCTAACAGGATGGCCAAACAGAAGCTCAAAGGGGGAAAACCCTACTCCCTTCTGTGGCATCTCTCTGTAGGCGAAAAGCAGGCATGGCAAGAGGACATCCCATCTCCTTTTGAGTTTTTCAGGGAGCCCCATGATCATGCCCTTCAATGTCTTGTTAAATCTCTCCACAAGACCATTGGTTTGTGGATGGTATGGTGTGGTGAATTTATTAGTCACCCCACACTCATTCCACATGTGTTTCAGGAACGCTGACATGAAGTTGGTACCTCTGGCAGAAGCCACCTCCTTAGGAAATCCCACTCTGGTAAAAAATACCTATGAGTGCTTTAGCTACTGCAGGAGCAGTAGTGGACCTAAGGGGAATTGCTTCAGGGTACCTGGTAGCATGATCCACTACTACCAGAATATATTGGTTCCCTGATGCTGTGGGAGGTTCCAGTGGACCCACTATGTCCACTCCCAATCTTTCAAAGGGGCCCCCACCACTGGAAGTTGAATGAGGGGGGCCTTTGGATGGCCACCTGTCTTACCACTGGCTTGACAGGTGGCACAGGAGGCACAAAACCCCTTTACTTTCTGGGACATGTTGGGCCAATAGAAATGGTTGACTAACCTCTCCCATGTCTTGGTTTGTACCAAATGCCAAGCAAGGGGTATGTCATGGTCTAAGGTCAGAATGAACTCCCTAAACTCCTGAGGCACTACCACTCTCCTAGCGGCACCAGGTTTGGGATCTCTTGCCTCAGTGTAAAGGAGTCCATCTTCCCAATAGACCCTGTGGGTTCCACTGACAGTTTCTTTTTCTTGCTTAGCTGCTTGCTGTCTTAGGCCTTAGAGAGAGGGACACGTTTCTTGCCCCTTACACAGCTGTTCCCTTGTGGATCCCCCTGGGCCCAATAGCTCAACCTGGTAAGGCTCCATCTCCATGGACTCAGTTCCCTCAGGGGATAGAGCATCTTCCTGGTAAGAGAGGTTCTGTTTCTTTTGCTGTGTTGAAGCTGGTTCCCCAGTCTTCTTTTCTTTCCTCTTGGAAGGTCGGGACATTATTTAAGGCTCCAATACTTCTTTTTCACCCTGTGCCCTTGTCTTGACATACACCAGTTCAGGGATACCCAGCATGGCTGTATGGGTCTTTAGCTCTACCTCAGCCCATGCTGAGGACTCTAGATCATTCCCTAGCAGACATTCCACTGGAATTGCAGAGGAGACTACCACCTTTTTCAGGCCAGTGACCTCTCCCCATTCTAAAGTTTGCCATTGCCATGGGATGGACTTTAGTTTGATTGTCAGCATTAGTGACTGGATATGTCTGTCCAACCAGGTACTGTCCTGGGCAAACCAGTTTGTCTGTCATCATTGTGACACTGGCACCTGTATCCCTCAGGGCTTCTACCCTAGTCCCATTGATTAAGAGCTGCTGCCTGTATTTTTTTTTATGTTAAGCGGCCAGGCAGCAAGTTTGGCTAAATCCACCCCACCCTCAGAGACTAATTTAGCTTCAGTGTGAACCCTGATTTGCTCTGGGCACACTGTTGATCCACCTGGAGACTTGCTATTCCAGTACTAACTGTAGTAGTTGTTGTTGTGGGACTTTTCTTTGGACAGGCCTTGTCTCCAGTTTAGTGTTCATGCTGTCTACAGTTCTGACACCAGGCCTTCTTGGGATCAATGTTTTTACCTTTATAGCCATTTGTGGACTTTGAAGAGGCTCGAGGCCCACCCTCCTGAGCAGGTTTTTGGGACCCTGTAGAAGACTCTTTACGTTTGCCCTTGGATGTCTCACTGCTCTTCCCCTGGGAGGCTTTGTGACCCCTTTCTTTTGGTCACCCCCTGTGGAAGTCTTGGTCACCCTAGTTTTGACCCAATGGTCTTCCTTCTTTCCCAATTCTTGGGGAGAAATTGGACCTAGGTCTACCAGATGTTGATGCAGTTTGTCATTGAAACAATTACTTAACTGATATTCTTTCATAAACAAGTTATACAGTCCATCATAATCATTTACACCACTGCCAGTTATCCAACCATCTAGTGTTTTGAGTGAGAAGTCAACAAAATCAACCCGGGTCTGGCTCGAGGATTTTTGCGCCCCCCCCCCGAACCTAATCCTGTACTCCTCAATTGAGAATCCAAAGCCCTCAATCAGGGTAGCCTTCATCTCTGGTAAAGATTCTGCATCTTTACCAGAGAGTGTGAGAAGTCTATCTCTACACTTTCCAGTGAACATTTCCCAAAGGAGAGCACCCCAGTGAGATCTGTTTACTTTTCTGGTTGTACAAGCCCTCTCAAAAGCTGTGAACCATTTGGTGATGTCATCACCATCTTCATATTTTGTTACAATCCCTCTAGGTATTTTTAGGATGTCAGTATTCTCTCTGACCCTATTTATGTTGCTGCCACCATTGATGGGAGTTAAACCCATCTCTTGTCTTTCCCTTTCTATGGCTAGGAGCTGCTTCTACAAAGCCAATCTTTTGGCCATCCTAACTAACAGGAGGTCATCTTCATTGAGGCTGCCCTCAATGCTTCCAGAGGTACTGGTCTCCCCTGTGGAAGAACCAGTCTCTCTGACTATGATTGGTGGAGTCAGGGTTTGAGGGACCCTGTGCTTCCTGATTAGGACAGGAGGGGTGAGTTCATCCTCCTGGTCACTAATTTCCCAATCTGAAGGATTATCCCCAGAGGAGTGGTGCCTTGTGAACTCTGCCAAAAGCTCCTGGAGCTTTACTTTGGTAGAGTTGGACCCAGTTTTTATCTTTTTAATTTTACAGAGAGACCTTAACTCTCACATCCCTAGGTGCAGGTAAGGGTTGAGGTTGAGTTCCATCACCATCTCATCTGTATTAGACCTTATCACTCTAAAAGTTGGGCTTTTTAAGAATTTAAAAACTACTTCTAGAACTTAAATCCAAACTTTTACAAACTTTTAAACTCTAAAAGAAATGCTAACAGGGACTTACACAAGGCCCTAGCAGGACTTTTCAAAATTAGGAAAACAGTCAAATTGCAAAAATCAATTTCTAATGACAATTTTTGGAATTTAGTCGTGTGATCAGGTATTGGCTGAGTAGTCCAGCAAATGCAAAGTCTTAGACCCCACCGCTGATCCACCAATGTAGGAAGTTGGCTCTGTATATACTATCTCAAAGTGAGAGATAGTGTGCACAGAGTCCAAGGGTTCCCCTTAGAGGTTGATAGTGGCAAAATTAGATAATACTAATGCTCTATTTTGTGGTAGTGTGGTCGAGCACTAGGCTTATCAGAGGGTAGTGTTAAGCATTTGTTGTACACACACAGGCAATAAATGAGGATCACACTCTCAAAGACTTAACTCCAGGTCAATAGTTTTTGTATAGAAAAATATCTTGTTTTAAATTATTTTAGAACCGCAAGATTGAAGGTTTGAGTTAAGTACATAAAATGCAAGGTACTTCACACAGGTAAGTACAGAACTTTGATTCAAAGCAGTAGTACACACAGTGTAGGTTAAAATGGCAATAAGCTATTTTAAAAGTGGACACAGTGCAAAAATCAACAGTTCCTGGGGGAGGTAAATTTCGTTAGGTTTCTCAGGTAACTAAAGCACTTACACAGTCAGTCACCTGGGCATAGGCAGCCCACCGTTGGGGGTTCAAGGCAACTCCAAAGTCACTGCCCCAGCAACACAAGGCCGGTCAGGTGCAGAGGTCAACGTAGGGCCAAAAACACATAGGCACCTATGAAGAACAGGGGTGCTCCAGTTCCATTCTGCTAGCAGGTAAGTACCTGCATCCTCGGGGAGCTGACCAGGGGGGTTTCGTAGAGCACTGGGGGTGACACAAATAGGCACACAAAACACACCCTCAGTGGCACAAGGGCGGCCGGGGGCACTGTGCAAAGTAGGTGTCTGGTTTGCTATTGAAAGCAATGGAGGGACCCGGGGGTCACTTATGCGATGCAGGCAGGGCACAGGGGGGCTTCTCGGGCCAGCCACCGACTGGGCTAGGAAGAGGGCCGCCTGATGGTGACTCCTGCACTGGAAGATGGTTCCTCTCGGTCCTGGGGGCTGCGGTTGCAGTGCTTGGTCCATGCGTTGGGTTCCTTGTTATCAGGCAGTAGCGGTCAGGGGGAGCCTCTGGATCCTCTCTGCAGGCGTCTCTGTGGGGTGCAGGGGGGTCGACTCAGGGTACTCACGTCATCGTAGTCGCCTGGGAGTCCTCTCTGCAGTGTTTTTTTCTCTGGAGCTCGAGCCAGGGGCATCTAGTGCAGAGTGAGAAGTCTCACGTTTCCAGTGGGAAGAGAGAGTTCTTTGGAAGTTGCTAAAAAGTTGCAAAGTTGTTGCTGTTTTTGAACAGTGCCACTGTTCTCTGGAGTTTCTTGGTGCTTCGGGTTCAGGGCAGTCCTCTGAGTCCTCAGAGGTCGCTGGTCCCTGCCGGATGCGTCGCTGTGCAGGTTCTTTGAGTCTGGAGACAGGCCGGTAGGCCTGGGGCCAAGTCAGTTGTCATCTCCGTCTATGCGGGGCTTCAGGTCAGCAGTCCTTCTTTCTTCAGGTTGCAGGAATCTGATTTCCTGGGTTCGGGGTCGCCACTAAATACTCAATTTAGGGGTGTGTTTAGGTCTGGGGGGCAGTAGCCAATGGCTACTGTCCTTGAGGGTGGCTACACCCTCCTTGTGCCCCCTCCCTTAGGGGATGGGGGCATATCCCTATTCCAATTGGGGGAATCCTCCAAAACCAAGATGGACGATTTCTAAAGGCAGGGGTCACCTCAGCTCAGGGCACCTTAGGGGCTATCCTGACTGGTAGGTGACTTCTCCTTGTTTTTCTCATTATCTCCTCCAGCCTTGCTGCAAAAAGTGGGGGCAGTGGCCGTAGGGGCGGGAATCTCCACTAGCTGGGATGCCCTGGGGTGCTGTAACAAAAGGCATGAGCTTTTGAGGCTCACCGCCAGGTGTTACAGTTCCGGCAGTGGGAGGTGAGAGGCACAGAGTGACAAAGGCACTCTCCCCGTGTGGCCAGAAACTCATCTGGCTGTGGCAGGCTGGCAGAAACTGGTCAGCCTAGTACTAGGAGTCAGACTGGTATTCAGGGGGCATCTCTAAGATGCCCTCTTGGTGTATTTTACAGTAAATCCAACACTGGCATCAGTGTACATTTATTGTGCCGAAAAGTTTGATACCAAACTTACCAGATTTCAGTGTAGCCATTATGGAACTGTTGAGTTCGTATTTGACAAACTCCCAGACCATATACTCTTTATGGCTACCCTGCACTTACAATGTCTAAGGTTTTGCTTAGACACTGTAGGGGCATAGTGCTCATGCAACAATGCCCTCACCTGTGGTATAGTGCACCCTGCCTTAGGGCTGTAAGGCCTACTAAGGGGGTGACCTACCTATGCCACAGGCAGTGAGAAGTGGGCATGGCACCCTGAGGGGAGTGCCATGTCGACTTAGTCATTTTCTCCCCACCAGTACACAGAAGCTGTGAGGCAGTGTGCATGTGCTGAGTGGGGGGTCCCCAGTGTAGTATAAGACATGCTGCAGCCCTTAGAGACCTTCCCTGGCAACGGGGCCCTTGGTACCAGGGGTACCATTTACAAGTGACTTATCTGTGTGCCAGGGCTGTGCCAATTGTGGAAACAAAGGAACAGTTTAGGGAAAGAACACTGGTGCTGGGGCCCGGATAGCAGGGTCCCAGCACACTTTCAGTCATAACAGGCATCAACAAAAGGCAAAAAATCAGGGGCTAACCATGCCAAGGAAGGCATTTCCTTACACACGCCAATACTAGGTTTCACAAATAGCTCCATTAACATACCTCACTTCTGACCTTGAGTGCCCGTTACTATTCCAGTACTGCAGCCCACATCAGGGCACCTCAACCCTAACATGTAGCACCCCATGTACCAGGAATTACACAGCACTCCGTTTCTCATTCATCATCCACTGCCTTTCTGTAATTCCAGCACTGGGCCGGGGCACAGCTCTGTCTATACCCCAAACCCTGATCTGAAGTGCTCGAATATTGCTGTATTCACCCCTGCTGTTCCACGCCCTGACTTCTGTTTGAGGACGTGAGGGAGCCAATTAAATCTATTCTTAGCTGCCATCTTTATTTGGGAGGGTCTGTTTCACCTATCTCACTCATTTCTGTCCTTTACTTGGTTTACTCTCAATGTTTTCTTTCTCCTCCACTTTTCTCTTTCCAGCTCTTAAATCTTAAAATCCACACATTAACAGTTTTGCTCTTTCTTTCAACTGTTTATTTCTACTCCTCTGCCTTTTTTTCCCCTCTTCCTCTTGCTAGCTCCTCTTTCAAACTCACAAAAATCTGGTTATTTATTTCCTTGTTTCATTCCTCTCTTTTTTTCATCTTTCACTATTTTTGTTCTCTTCCCTTCATTCTTTCTTTATTTTTTTGTTGGCTCTTTCCTTTGACTCTGCATGCGTCCTTTCACTTTTTTTTTTTTTTTTTTAGATCTTTCTTCCTTTTTCTCTCTGGTGTTTTTCTTATCTTTATCTGTCAATTCACGTTTTACTATAAATCCCTCTTTTTCCCATCTATATGTGGAAGCTACAAGTTACTTGTCGGGACCGGAAGTGTCAAACTGGTTTTCCCATTCTGTCTCTGTGGTAAATGTGTTGGTGCGTACATGCCTTGGTTCTTTTGCTGCTTGTTTCCCCCATCTCTCTTTTTTTCTCTAATGTTCACTTTTCTCTTTCTTTTCATACGTCTTTCATTATTTTTCTTCTTTATATTTCGTTCACTAGCTTCTTTCCCTTTTTTCTTTTGTCTCACACATTTGCTCTATTTCTTTTCTACGTTGTGTTTTCATTTTCTCATTCTTTCTTTCCCTTCTTTCTTTTATTTCTTTATGACCCCTTCTCTTTCTTTCTTTTGGCTGTTGTATTCCTTTCACTTCTCCATTTCTGCCCCATCTGCTTTCTCTCCTGTGGCCTAGTTATCGATGGTGCAACAGGTGTAGTGGCACCTGGGCCAAGAGACCTACGGACCTCACTCAACTCTAATTACTGCTGTATTTTCCTACCGAAACTGCAGTCAACCATATTCCATTCTTACTACAGGGCCCATGACACCGTTACTACGCCACTTGTCCTCTCCATCTTTACTCGCAACACCCTCTTTCCTTTCACCCTCCAATCCGTCTCAAATGATATTTTTGTTATGGTGCTTTGAGCATTACACTCTAATGCCAAATGTTTATTTCTGATAAAGGTTTATGTGGTAATTGTATATGTTTTAAGATAGAGAAAGAAGGTAAATGGAAGTGCTTAGTTAAATGCTGGGCCACTGGAAATATATGGCAGGAAAAAAGAGATTATGAGGCAGGGTTGTCCAATTTATGTGGCCAATAAAGTCCGGTTATGAATTTACAAAGCCAATAGGTCGAACTCAAGAAAATGCGAGACCTATTGCATTGTAAATGCTTGTGTTGAGGATGTGTTTGGATGTGAGAAGTTTACTCATTTTAATTTCGAAGACTTTTAAATCCGTGAAAGCAGTGGCGGTTTCTGTACGTAGGCGTCAGGGCTCCGCCCCCTTTAAAATCAAAGCGATCATTTTGACAAGTGAAGTGACGTGACGTTGTCACGTGCTGGCTTCAACTGCTCCCGTGAAGGCAGGCCCAAAGTGAGTCTATTTGCTGGGCTGATAATCTCACAGCCCTGACGCCTGTGAGGTCATCAGCTCAGCAAAGACCCAGCATCAAGGCCTAGTCTCCACCCCCTGATGACGTGGAGGCCAAGCTAGCCCCGGGTGTTTTTATTCAAGCCCAGAAGTGCTTAGCCTCCACATCAGTCAGGGAGTGGAGAGCATTGTCACCCCACCCTTTCCCAACTTCCCAGAGGCAGAGGGCGTGGTTGGGACCCCACCCCGTGACGAGCTGGGAAAGGGTGTGGCAGGCAAGAAGACAGACTCGCATTCATTTTTGCCACTATAAAAACAGTGAATCGAACTTAATGGAGGATTGTGAATAATATCAATATAGCGATAATAAAGGTCATTTCAAACACTATTTTCTGTGAGATGGACGGTGCATTAAGTCTCAACGTAGTTGTGCCTTACTCAGAAATATCGGAACCACAGTTACGGATCAGTGCGTAACGAAACTTGAGTGGGGTGAGGGGCTGCATAGTGTATGCGGGGGGTAGGCTTTTGTTGCGCCACTGTCCCTGTTACGGATAAAGAGCTTTGTGAATATATTCAGAAGCGTAACACGTACGGCCTATTGTCCGAGGCACTGTACTGCAATAGAAAACGATGAGTGTGCAAAAATAATGTCATTTGCTTCTGAGTAACCAAATGAAAGTATGAAAAAATTAAACAAATCAATACTAAATTACACGAAATGCAAAAATGGCAATTGCCAGAATACTTGCATCAAGACACACACCTTCGTCACAGACTCACAAGATCATACTCGTGACGCAGACACAAAAATGAATTGTCGCAGACACACAAGTTCCTCCTAGCAGACAGTACCTAACCCATACAAGTGCACAAATGCATCCGAGTCATCACAGTAGATAATCATCACATACACACATGATCGCAATCACAAACATACATTTTTGCCCTCATCTATTCACCCTCAGAGATACACAAAGTTCGGTCCAATGCAGTCATGTTCACCCTCACAGTCATGGAGAAGCACACACGCACGAGTTCACTCTAATGGGCCATACAGCTGAGCTGGAGACAGACGCTCGTCCTCAACGCACTGCATGGTAATCCTCGCAAGCAGGAAGGAGTTCGCCCTCACCCACGCTCCTCTTCACAAATGCTCATAGAAACATGGCAGAAGTGACCAAGCACAGCGCCTGCCTATCTGAAATGTGAAAAGACTGCACTGTAACACTGCACAACCTCGGTGCTGCTGTACACTGCGTACTAGCGTCTCTGGAGGGGGGCAAGATGGTGGTCCGGTCCCAACTCTCTTCGTCCTGGCCTCGCCACCACAGCTGCTGAATGTGCTAAGAGGCACACCTTGCCACACACACATATATGTGCCCAGCTACCTTTCACTGCGCAGCAACGTTATTTGCCTAAAAATGTTTGAATCTGAAGTTGTATGCATGTGTGTACAGATACACACACATACACACACATAAGTACAAAGTCAGATTTAAACATTGTTGGTTGAAACCTGACAAGTGTATAGCTCTCTACACACATGCATAAATACGCGCATCAGGAATGTATGTGTGTGTTTATACAACACATATCTATATATATACACACACATTCTCATCTCCTTCTTATCGCTCAATATGTGCGACGGGTAACATTTGCTTCTAGAGAAGCCGCGGCGCTGCACAACCACTGCCATGCTCGAATGCCACAGCACAGCCTCTGCATTACTATGAGAGTGAACACCGTGAGCACTGTAAAAGTGCATAACCAGTGCACCGTTGGCAGATGATACACACACACGCTGTGCATACAACATAACCGTGCCGTGCAGTACAACTGCAGTATGCACACACTGTGACATTGAACAACCTGTGTCCCACTGTAAAACTGCACGTTCCACTAAGCTCTACTGCACAACACGCAAACTGATCCGTTGGCTCTGTAGTAAACTTGGAAACCTGTGCCCTTCCCATAGCCAGCATGAATAATGCCCAGCTGCCATAACACAGTGCCTGGACACCCTCTGCAAAGAACGCACAAAAACAGTAAAATGCGAATGGAAACAAAGAACACAGGGAAGAGACAGACAGAAAGCAAGGCTGGAAAATAAAGAGAACCTAAAATGTGTAGTGGAAGGAAGGCGAGACAGGAAAAGTACTATATGGAAATATAAAAGGAGGGCAGAACAAATGAGAAAAAGAAAGTCAACATGAAATAAAGAACATGCTAAAGGAGAAAGAAGGAAATTAAAAGAAAAGAAAGAAACATGAGATAAAAGAAACATGTAAGGGAAGAAAAATGAAGGAGGAAACGAATGCAAAAGGCAAAAAAAAGTAAATTAAAACAAAAACAGTTAAAAAAAAAGTGTCTTAGGCCCATACCATCAGAAAATGACAGAAGGGTGCAGTGAGTATTATATCCACATGCACATGTATTAATGCAGTGGTGCCACGTGCCTAAACTCCAGGTACATATATCTTGTCCAGTAAATGGTGGTGCCATACCACTCTCTCTGGCTCACTTACAAGCAGCTGGTTGCACTATTATCAGGCACTAGAAGATGCATCTTACCAGGCAATGGAGGGTCTGAGCTCCACGAGTGGCCTTTTTTTGCTCAGCCCTTAAACACACACCAACCAATTGTAAATGGAATCAATGGATAAACTAGTGCACTGAGGAAGGATTCGCCCTCACCAAGGAAGCACGCCACCACAGTCAGAGGAGCCGGGACTGTCTAGGAACTGCTGAGAACAGTTATCACTCTCTTACTAGAGTTACTGGAGCAGCTCAAGTGGCGGACATTTGGTGATCGTTTCTGTCTCAGCTAATTTTGTAAACAGCAAACATCAGCTTAAATTGAAGCAAACAAGAGTGCGGCGCACGTAAAGAGAAAGTGTCACAGAATCAGAAATAAATGCGCAAAGTGTTTGGACAAAATGTGAGACCATCCGCACTATTAACAAAAGGTGGCAACAAGCATTTGCAATGCAACGGGTCTCGCATTTTATCGAGTTAGAGCTATTACCATTGTAAACTCCTAACCCGACTTTTCTTGCCACATAAATTGAAAGAAAAGACAATGAGCACAATCGTGCCATGCAAATTCCAGTGCTATCGCCAGTGCTTAATTTGTAAATAAAAACGTGCGGGTGCCCAAAGCCCTCCTTTTAAACATGCGGCTGCTGCAATTAAACGTGCGAATATGGAATACTGAGACGGCGTAATCCTGAAGCCATCTCGGGCCTCTACAATCCATATAAAGCCACTCCCTGCCCCTTCAGCTCACTCTAGCAGCTTTCTACTTTCTCCCTTTGTGATGCTTTTTCGTTTTCCCCTTCCTCCGTCTTTCCCATATGTGTCTTTTGCTCGCAGCAAATGCTTGAGGCAGCAGAATAAGCCCCGGCCCTCAAAAATAAGTGCCGGCGCTCAGCACAGGAAACAACATGCACATATTAAGCACTGGCGATCGCACTGAAATGGAAAACCAAAAAAACTGGCGCGATCACGCTATGTAAAAGTGTGTCTGCTTTTGAGGACTTAAACAGATGGGATGTTTCAGAACTGTCCCCAAAAATTAGGCACTGACAGCCTGCAGAACGTGGATGCACAGAGTGCATCTCTGACCTCAGTCAGTCCTCAGCCTTCGTCCACCTTTTGACTGGATGCAGGTGAGAGAGAGTGTTTGATGACGTCAAGAAAAGCTCTTGTGTCAAAGTCACAAGCTCAGGCCAACCGTGACGGAATGTGGGTAAGCTACAGGAACCCAACTGCTGAACACAGTCCCTTAAATCCAGCGCTGCGTTGCTTTGCATCATTCTTACCCACAGTTCCTTGATGTTGATGAAAAATGCAGAATGAAAAGCTTTTAACATACTCAAGCTGTTCAGTGGTTTCTGATGTGTATCCAATGGTCCATAGTCTCAAAGCTTATATCATATTTCAATTATTCGTAGGCACCAGGGAGGAGGTCAACAGATAGCTGAACCTCAGGCAACAGAGAGGAAACTAGCAGAAACATTTTCTCCAGGCACCAGAGAAAATCAGCAGATAGTTTGACAAGTACCATGAAGGAAATCAGCAGATAGCTCATCAATAGGAACAAGAGAGAAACTCAGCAGAAGGTTGTCTCCAGATTCCTGAGGAACTCAGCAGACACTTTATCAGGAGGCATGATTTACTAAATCAGCAGAAAGTTCATCACCTGTTGCTAAAAAGTAACTTGAAGTGCAGTTTCAAGTGGAGGAGGTATCTATAATCTAGTTTATCCTTTCTTTGTCTTGTTCATTTAATTGTTTGCAAAAATGAACACAGTAGACAGTTTACTGACAAAACCATTTATGGGAATGACACCTGAAGACAAACTTTGTGTTAAAGCACTAGGACCAGAGAAACCCGACATACACATTGAGCAGTCTGCAAAAGTCCGGGGGAAAGGTTACACACGCAGGTTTACACGAACATGGTTTGATAAAATGGAGTGGCTTACTGCCAGTTCTTCTAAGCATGCCTTGTTCTGTTTCCCCTGCTTGCTCTTTGGGGGTGAAGTTAGCTGGACTAGAACAGGAGTTACTGATCTAAAGCATCTGGCAGGAAAAATAAAGAGACACGACTCCAGTGAATCCCACTTGACCAATGGATTAAAGTTATCTTTGTTTGGAAAATCAAATAATGCATTCCAGTTAAATGAAGCCTACCGCAAGGGAGTAATCAAACATAATGAGGAGGTTGATAAGAACCGTTCTATATTATCAAAATTGATTGACTGTGTGAAATTTTGGGGAGCCTTTGAATTGGCTTTGCGAGGCCATGATGAAACAAGAGTCACTAAACCCAGGTGTCTTCAGAGGGCTGGTTGATTTTGTGTTCAGTATAGACAGTGCAATGGAAGCACACTTGAAAAGTGCAACTGTGTTAAAAGGCACTTCTAAGACAATCCAGAATGAGTTGCTTCACTGTATGCTGGAAGTAACAAGAGAAACCATTGTACAGCAATTAAGAAGCACTGATTACGTGGCTATCCAGGCCGATGATACAACAGATGTCTCTACCAAGACACAGTCAGTACTTGTTTTTTGCTACATTGATGGCAATTCCAAGGTGGTAGAAAGATTTTATTGCTTCTCGTATCTGAAAGATTCATCTGCGGATACAATTTCAGCAGCTATTCTTAATGAACTTAGGGGGTCATTCTGACTCCCGCCGGCCGCGGTAACCGCAGGGCTGGCGGGAGCTGCCAGAATACCGTTGCGCGGTCAGAAGACCGCCGCGGTTATTCTGAGTTTCCCGCTGGGCGGGCGGGCGACCGCCAGAAGGCCGCCCGCCCGACCAGTGGGAAACCCCCTTCCACGAGGATGCCGGCTCCGAATGGAGCCGGCGGAGTGGAAAGGGTGCGACGGGTGCAGTTGCACCCGTCGCGATTTTCAGTGTCTGCATGGCAGACACTAAAAATCTTGGTGGGGCCCTGTTATGGGGACCCCTGCAGTGCCCATGCCATTGGCATGGGCACTGCAGGGGCCCCCAGGGGCCCCACGACACCCCTTACCACCATCCTGTTCCTAGCGGCCAAAACCGCCAGGAACAGGATGGCGGTAAGGGGGTCGGAATCCCCATGGCGGCGCAGCAAGCTGCGCCGCCGTGGAGGATTCCCCAGGGCAGCAGAAAACCGGCGGTACACCGCCGGTTTCCCGTTTCTGACCGCGGCTGTACTGCCGCGGTCAGAATGCCCAGGGATGCACCGCCAGCCTGTTGGCGGTGCATCCGCGGTCCCCGGCCCTGGCGGATTTTACCGCCAGGGTCGGAATGACCCCCTTAATCTTATATTACCAGAGCGGAGTGGTAAAGAGAAGTTAATTGCTCAGAGCTATGATGGCGCTAGTGTCATGCGTGGTGCCTCTGGTGGGTTTAAAAAAAAATCAGAGATATATACCCTAATGCACACTATGTTCACTGCTACGCCCACCATCTAAATCTAATAATGGAACAGGCTGCATCGAAAATATCCAGTGTCAGAATTTTCTTTAAAGAGCTGGGTGGTGTTACTGCATTTTTTTCCCGTTCTCCAAAACGGACTGAAGTTCTTGAACAGATAGTGGCAAGAAGAAAACCGAGAGGGTCTGCAACTCGCTGGAACTTCAACATTCTAGCTATCAATATAATTCATGAACACAAAGAGGACCTTGTAGAATGCATGAAATCTATTACACAAAATACTACATTTGATTCCACTTCTGTATGTGAAGCAAAGGGTTTTACCAGAATTCTGGAAGACAAGGAGTTTCTTTTTTTTCTTCTTATGTTCCACAGCATAATGCCACATGTCAATATTTTATACAATCAGTTGCAAAAGCGAGACATTGATACTTTATTTGTACAAAGAGCCACTTCAGACTTTGTGATAACCATCAACAAGGTACGGGAATCCATTGACAATTTGGACTCTTAATTGCCACATGATTGTCAATTTACAAACCGCAAACTGCAGATAAGTACCTTGATACAGGAGGGAAAAGAAATATGTGACATTATTGTGGTGCATGCCAGGGAGCGCTTTGCATTTACAAGGCATCTTGTCAGTTCAACACTACTGCATAGTGAGCTGTTTCAAAAACATGCCAAATGTTTTCCTAGTGCAGCTCTCAATGAAACAGTGGAAGCATATCCAATGCTAGCAAAGTCAAGACTAGACACTGAGCTATCAATCCTGTATGGAAGACAGGATTTTCATCAGGCTACAGGCGGTGCCAAGTCTTTATATATATTTCTATGTCAAAATAACCTACAGAAATCTTTTTCCGAGACTCTAAAGTTATTGAGAATTGTCATTACAACGCCCATGACAACATCTGAATTGAAAGATGTTTTTCTACACTGAAGAGAATAAAAACATTTTTAAGAAACACAGTGACTCAAGCTCCACTAAATGCATTAGCCATGCTATCAATGGAAAAGGAACTAATAAATCAGATTCCAGAATTCAACAAAAGAACTATTGAAAAGTTTGCTCACATTAAAGAACGCCGTGCAAACTTTCTGTATAAATAGAAATCATGGCAATGCATGTAGTGTTGTAAAATATTGTTCCTAGGGAATACAGTTTTGGTTTAGTTTGTATTGTAAGTAACATTAAGAAATACTGTAGGTACCTTGTATGCAAGAAAGTGCACCATGTATTCAATGTATGTTTCAGTATTTTGCATTGCCTGAGAGGAATTCAGACTTGCTTATCCTTACAAAGCCACATAAGCTTGGTGTTGTTCAGGGTATTAGATAATATACCTCTACCAGTTTCTTTTTTTGAAAGTTTACCTGCAAATAGGGCCCAGTTATGTAAATAACCTAAACTCTGGAAAGCTTTGGACAAACTTACAAACCACAGCCAGACAGACTGACAATGTACCTTCCATGACATATGTAAAGATGGTGTATACTGACCAACAACCAGTCTTGTAAGAAGCTACAGGATTCTATTTATTGCTCTCATCTTTCCTGAGGGTATTATAATCGTGGTTTGCAAACTCTAGCTTTACAGCAAGGTTTTTTTTAGGAGAAGGGATTTTCTGATGGCTATCCGGCTGATGAAGCATTATTTGTTTGCTCTTTTCCGAACTACAAAATCATAAACTGTAATATTTGCTGTACTGTTAGCCTGTAGAATTGTTACCATATCTAGGGCTATGAGTACTGATAATGAGTGAATTTGTAGATAATATTTCTTGCTTTATAATGATGGACTTCCTTACTGAATTTATATGGCTTAATTTCCTTTTCCACTGAAGAGCAGAGTAGGTTATTTGACACCAGTGAATTGCTTTAGGTCTACACATGACGTGTTACGTCAAACTTGATTGCTCAATGCCAAAGTAAAAAGGTTCATAGTTCAAACAATTATATAAAGGTGGCACCACGTTGTGTTGATCAAGTGTGTTTGTTTAGCAGAATCTGCAGTGATGCAAATGCCATAAAGCTGCACTGACATGTTCATCAAAGTTGTCTGAGTGTTGGCTAATTTCTGATTGATAAATGACGATATAACAATGTTTGTTTGAGTATGTTGGCACATGTTGACTTATCTACGACTACTAGTAAGATTTTGTGATCGGGCATGGGTGTCAGATAATATATTTTATATATAAATAGGTAAATCCATAAATCTTGGAGACAGGTTTATCTTTTCTTTGAACCAATACATATTTAATTTCATTATATAAGTTCTCTAAAGTACTGGGTTACTAAAGTCCTTATCAGAGAAGTACAAAGTATTTAATGTTAACGTACAATGTTAAAGTATGTAAATTTACTTTTTGAACAATCAAACCGTCCCTACACAAAGAGTTTTCGGTGATATTTTGTATTTCAACTACCCTGCTCAAAATGTAGTTGACTTTCTATAAGATCAAATTTTTTTTTTCTTCAAATAAATATTTATTTTATCTAACTGTGGCCAATTATATCATATGAATATTTGTTTGACCTCCTGTGTGCTTGGGTTTGAACAGATGCTTCAGAAAAGAAACAGACATACACTAAAGGTAAGAAAAGCATTTTGTGTGTTGCGTGTATATATTTTATCACTCTATGTTTCAGTATTTTTAGTGTATGTGAGTTGCCTTTATGCATGATCTTGAGTTTCAGTATGGGAAAACTAAACTGTATATTATTGTATGGACTAAAAAGGCATTGACTCTGTTGGACCATCCTGAATGCCATTTTATCTCTGGCATGCACTGGCTCAATAGACAGCTCCAACCTGTTTATGCAACAGCAACATCATTAAAATTGTGATTATTAGCCCCTACCTATGGTATTATTCTCTATATATCAGCCTGACATATTCACATGGAGAGGAGAACTCATTTCACAAACATGTTGTGAGTGAGATATCAACCCCAAAACGTCTTGATGCTGTACACATTGTTAAATAAGGAAGTCAGGCTTGCCTACCAAGCCAGGCCAATAAAAGCTATTTTGGTTCTTTTTATTTTAAAAAATGTATCTCAATTTTGTTAAATAGGATTTGCAGAAGAAATGGAAAATTGCAACTAACCTCCCGAAAAAATGCACACGCCCATCCCCCTTGCCACAAGCCTAGCCCCACCACTCACAAACCTCACCAGCCGCCACTGCGTGAAAGTTAATTCACCAAACTACTGACAACCTCATTTAGACACCGGCCTCTGGAATAACCAAACTGTATGCTTTGGCAATCAATCCTCTGCCTTGTTTATCAAGCCTAGTGACCCGTTTAAATACATAAGCTCAACCGTATGTCAGGGCAGCTGCCAGGCACACCATGCCCACATTGGTTTGGAACTCTCTGCCTTCAGAAACCCATTTCTAATCGGCTTTCCCCTACACGCCATGTAATGATTGTGCTGTCCTTTTTTGCTCCGTTGCAATGAGTTTGACAGCATCAATGTATTGTGGGAGGGGTGGGTGAGATGAAAACTGCAGGGATGATTAGAGTCTGAGCAGCAGAAGAGATATGGAAAGGGATCGAATGGCAGGTTCAATTGGTTGATTATATACAAGATGGTGTGGAGGGGGGTGGGTTACACTTTGATGGGTGTATAAGCGAAATGAATTCAAACCACTTAATACCACTATCTCCCAAGAGTCCATTGATTGACTGGGGGGAGAGAGGGCTTGTCATATGAATCACGTCATCCTCACCCCATTCCACCTGTGAGATTTAATGGAGAAGAGACAGTCATTAGATAAGGGAACACCCAGGATTGTAAGAATTAAAAAATAGTAATTCACAGAGTAAGAGAAGGAGATGGAACACACAAGGCTTAACAAAGTAGGGGAACAGTAATAAGAACATAGGAGGAAGGGGCAATTAAAACAGAAGAGAACATTGATAAGGGCTGGGGAGCAAGGGTGGAACGAAGTGAAAGATTGTGTAAAACTAAAGACAGTGGGACATATAAGGAATAAGATCTCTTAAGAGTGTGAGCCTGGGCTGAGAGATACCACAGACACCATTCACAGAGAATGTTGAAGGGGGCACTTGACTGAGGTGACCGCTAAAGTGCCTTTGAGTACTTCAATCGATTGAGCTTGTAACCAGCAAAGGACTTGTTAATACTCACACATTTGTTTACTACAAGCTCTTTGTAAAAAGAACATTTATGCTCTTTTGGTGGCACAATTTACACCGAGTCTTGATTGATTCAGTACGACCCGGCTCTGCCATCTAGTGGGTAAAATCTGTGATTTTCGGCTTCAACTCAGAATCTAGCATTTCTCGCCAATGGATTTTTACCAATAGTTGAAAGTGAAATCCAGAAAATCTACTGATAACATTTGCTTTATGATAGTTTGATATAGCAAAATCTTACAGAATTAAGTGAAGGTGCAACAAGATTAATGTGTTAATTCTTATCTTTGGCATCATCCAATTTGAGGCCTATCTGTTTCAGAAAAGTGTATTTAAGGTTCATAGAGGCAGATATTAGAGGAGAATCTTCAACCGTATCGGGTTGCTGGGAACGCCTCAACTGAACACCAAGACCGACCTTCTCAGTACAGAACAACAAAAATGTTATTCGGCTGAGGTATGCATGTGTTGGTACCAAGACCGTTTAGCTAAGGGCAAGAAGGGAGGTGTTGGAGAACAAAGACTGGTTCCATCATGTCGTGCATTGGACTTTTGAAACACCATTACAGTGTTACAATCCTTTTTTAAAAACGTTGCTTAATATTCACTTATATTACAGGTATCAATCAAATAACACTTCATTTGATTAAATAATTAAGCATAAAAATATATTAGCACAAAATTGATCATAAAAATATATAAAAACTGCAATCCAAAAATGATGGTGAATGGATAAAATCATTAAAAATGCATACCTTCGCGATAATGGGCCGCACACTTTAAAAAGGACCTACTGTTGCACAGGTAGAAAGTCCACCATATATCTGAAGAAAGAATAGAGCACCCTACATAATGGAAAATTAAGTACTTTCAGGCTAGGTAAAGGAAGGAGCCTAATATAATTTACGTAACACTTGCAAAACAAAAGGAATGTGTAGTAGCGTTTGTGGGGAAGTGTCACCACAGGGACAAGCAGATGAACATACCCACCTGTACTCTCCCAAGGGAAAGCAAAGCAGGCTCTATATAGTTCCCATCCTGAATCTTATCAGTAAAAGCAGTTACTCCATTATTGGAACTTTCATAGATTCACATGCTTGAATCATTCTCCGTTGTCGAGATGGGAGTCCCCGGTGCAATACAAAAAAACATGCTCAATTGCATATAAAGCTCTAAAAGCACTAGAAACATATCACAGTCGTTTTGTAAAAAAGGACCAAACTTAAAAGACAATCAATCAGCTCACACCACCCTCTATAACCCTCCTGTGAGGTGCTAACTTCCCTCAGATTTTCCACCGCACGTCGTGCTAAGGACTCTGCCTTGAGCTCCGCTCAGTTTTTCTCTCAGAAATCCTTTCTGTAGAGATTTGGGTAATTTTTTTCTCTTTAAGACCTATCCAAGGTGGGTCAACCTGACTACCATTTCAGAGACACTTAAGAAAGGGCTTTTTAGAGCCTGTGCTACCTGCATGAAGAAAAGACTGCATGTGGATGACCAGCATAAGGACTGCATATATTGTCTCTATCCTAGCCATAAACCTAGAGGCTTTAAGGTATGTAGGACCTTTTCTACTAAAAAGCTAAAGGACAGAGAAGGTCCCCTTCTACTTTGGCTACAAAAACTGAAGTCCAGAGACAATCCAGTTTCTGATGAGGACAGTGCCTCTTCTGCTGTGTCTGTGGTAAAAACACCTATGAAGAGACAAGTTGAAGTTTCTTCAGACGAGAAACCCAGAAAAGCTTTAAAAAAATCTGCTGAAGTGTCCTCAAAAAGTTGTAGCCCTTCAAGGAAGATGAAATCTAAAGCTTCAGATTTAAAATCTAAAAAGAAGCCTGTCTCTGAGCCATCAACACCACCATTCAAGGTAAAACATATCTTCAAGAAGCCAATTTCTGCACCGTCAACGGGATCATCATTGACGGTAGCACCATCAACAGCTTATGCCTTAACGACAACATCCACTGTCTGTGTCAATGGCAGCAGCCAACTCTTCGTCGCCAGACTGCTCATCCTCGTCAACGGCACGCCCTATCTCTTAGCCGTCACAGCACTCTTCTTCAATAAGACTTACCTCGACGGCGCTAATGCCGTCAACGCTTCTGCCAATGGAACACCTATTGGCGATGACCCCGCCTTTGACTGCCTTGCCGACAATGCTTCTACCGACGACGGCCTTGTCAACAGAGCAACAACCGTCGACATCATCATCGACGACACTTCAACTGACGACGTCTCAACCATCGGCGCTTCCACCGTCGACAACAGTCGATCCGTCTACGCTCTCGTCGACGATGCCTCCGTCAACGATCATTTTGTTGACAACACCTCCGTCTGCAGCATCTCATCTCTCGTTGACGATGAAGGTTACAGCAAAAGTACAGAGACCATGTGCCTTGCCTCTGTTCTCGTCAACGGACCAGGCCGGCGCAAGGAAGGGTGAAGAACTACCATTTGACACCCTCAGTAACATCTCCTAGCAAGGTTTCCAACCTTTTACCTTCACACCTATTAGATGACGATGACTCGGAGGTAGATGGTATTTTTGGAGTGGCCAGCAGCCCTTCCCAGTTACTGGTTAAATGCCAGGAGTATTCAGATGACGATGGTTAATACTATGACCAAAGTTATTATGAGCAGCAACAGCCGGGGCTAGTAGGTCTTCCCCCCGGACTGGGTTCAGACTTGCAAGCAATGTTGGCGGACTATAAGGAACCTTTTCCATCACAGCCTTCATCGGTACAACAACCAGTACTTCTAGCTATGCCACCAACTCCCCAGTTTCAACAACCACATCATACACCTCGGCCAAGGCCACAGCATTCTACACTTTCTACACCAATGCAGCTAGTCTCTTCTGATGAGGATGCGGAACAAGGAGAAATACAGACTAGGAATGAAAAGTGGGACGATTATATCATACCAGCGCCTGCATCTCCTACGACACCTGTGGTAGAGTCTCCAGCTGAAGACATCATTGGCTTTCATAACCTACTTGAGTGAGCAGCCACACCGTTTGATATTCCGATGCCTGCTACTCAGCAGGATTGCTTCCTCTATGATTTTAAGGAGCCTTACAGAAAGACGGTCATGGCTATACCAGTAATTGATAATGTTTGGAGCCAGGGCTTAAAGATAATGCAGAATCCTGCAAGGGTCCCTGCAGTACTGGCGAGGCTGGAAAAAAATATAAGCCCACTGATGATGCTCCTGCTTGCCTCACAGGCCACCCGAAACCGGACTCTGTAATTTTACAAGCAGCCTAACGTCGCTCCAGAAACCCATCCACACTTTTGACAACACCGCCAGATAAAGAGGGGAGATGCTTAGATAACATCGGCAAGCGTTTTTCCTCAATGTCTGTTATTGTATTAAGGGCGGCCAATTCCCTTGCTCTACTTGGTAGATATGATCGGCAGCTCTGGTCAGACATGTCCCAAACCTTAGAAGAGCTTTCAGAGGGTGCCAAAACAGAAGCAAAAAAGGTGCTCATGGAGGGCCAAAGATCTTCAGCTGAGATCATTGATTGTGTGCTTGATATAGCAGCAGTGGGCTTCAGACTACTCGCTGGGTCAGCTGTCTTGAACCATCAGGGTTGGCTCAAAGCCACTAACTTTCGCCCCGAAGTGCAGACAAAGATTTTGGATCTTCCAACAGAGAGGCGCTTTTTGAGAAGCACATCGATGACGCTCTTCAGACTATAAAGTCGGATACGGAGACGGCAAGATCATTGGGCACTCTACAATACAGAAAAGTGCCCTTTCGAGGAGCCAGAGGCAGAGGTCAGCCTTCCTTTCGTGGGGGATGCCAGCGTTATAAGTATCCATCCTACTCTTCCACATTCCAACCTTCTAGGCCACAATATCAACCGAGGCAATCGCCTCCCGTGGCTTACACCAGGCCCTATCACAAGAACAAGTCAGGGCGACAATCTAAGGAGTCTGCACATAGACAATGACTGCCTACCTCCAGTTCCTCCTCAATCCTCTCCTACAATTTTCCATGGAATCTTAAAGAATCATTTTCAACGCTGGCGGCAAATAATGAAGGACAAGTGGGTGCTGGATGTAATCCGATTTGGGCAGCTGTTGGAATTCATTTAGATTCCTTCATCAATGCCTCCATCCCAGACCAGTCAAAAACATCTTCGTCTGCTTCGCTTAGAGGTAACGACCATGCTGAAGAAAGGGGCCATAGAGGCCATTCCATATTCCCAGAGAGGGAAGGGTTTTTTACTCCTGCTTCTTTCTCATTTGGACAAAATCTCGCTTATGGAGGCCAGTCCTGGACTTGCGGCAGCTGAACAAGTATCTCAAGAAGCAGACATTTCCGATGGTCACCCTCCAAGACGTCCTCCAGCTTCTAAATAGAGCAGACTTTATGGCGTCTCTGGACCTTCAAGAAGTGTACTTCCATATTCCCATTCATCCACTGCACAGGAAGAACCTGAGATTTGTGGTCAACGGCAACCACTTCTAGTTCAAGGTCCTTCCCTTTGGACTACGTTTAGCACCACGAATCTTCACCAAAGGTTTGGCCCCAGTTGCAACCTATCTAAGGAGGAAGAAACACCAGGTTTTTCCTTATCTGGATGACAGGCTAGTGACAGCTCCGAATGTCCAGTCAGCACGAAAGTCAGTCAGGGCGACTCTGCGCCTTTTCAAGGACTTAGGCCTTACTCTAAACAAGGAAAAATCATTCCTTCAACCTTCGACTCAGTTAGCCTTCCTTGGGGCTATATTAGACACGTAGCAGGCTAAAGCCTATCCAACACTGGACAGACAAACCAAGTTAATCTCCCTAGCGAAGCAATTCCAGAGAAAAAGGTGTCTTTCATTTCATCAGTATAAGTCCTTACTAGGCATGATGTCGTCATGCATAAGCCTTATTCCCTACTGTCGGCTGCGCATGCTTCCAATTCAAGAGGAGCTGGACAAACAATGGACGCAGGCACAAGTATCCTTCAAGGACACGGTCCTCATAACACCGCACATGGTCGACTCTCTCGACTGGTGGACAATTCCCCACAACGTTTCAAAAGGTCCCACGTTCTTGCTGCAGATTTCTCCAATGATCGTGACGATGGACGTGTCATACACCGGATGGGGTGCATGACTGCAAGACCTTTGGGTCATTGGCAAATGCCCCCCCTTCTTATCGTCTTTTTCACATCAACCTTCTGGAGTTGAGAGTGGTCTATTATGCCTTGCAAGCCTTCCTTCCGGGGATTCGAGGGTCAACAGTGCTTATCAGAACAGACAATACCGCCACAAAGCACTACCTCAAAAAGCAAGGAGGAACGCGTTCCCACCTGCTCGAGAGAGAGAGGTGCAGACCATCTGGAAATGGTGCATTCACCACTCAGTCCACATAACAGTGGAACATGTCTCAGGCCTACAGAACACCATCACGGATTTGTTAAGCAGATTGGTAACATCCCCTCACGAGTGGGAATTAGACTAGCAGACATTAAATGGAATATTCGGCCAGTAGGGAAAACCGAATCTGGATCTATTCGCATCCTCCCAGAACATTATGAAAGTTGGCATTTTCAATCGCATGGTCAGAGATCTATGCATATGCCTTTCCTCCGATGCTTCTCCTCGCAAGGGTGATCAGGAAGATGACGTCTGAATGCTGTCAGATGATCCTAATAGCTCCAGCGTGGCTGCGTCAACCGTGGTACACGGAATTACTTCTCCTGTCTGCTTGTCCACCCATCAGGATCAGACCAATCTTGGGGCTGCTTACCATCAACCGGGGACAAGTAAGGCACCTGGATCCCACGTCTCTGAGTTTGTGCACATGGCTCCTGAATTCAACAAATTCGGCCATTTAGACCTACTACTGAGTGCAGGGAAGTGCTAGCTAAAGCACGTGCAGCTAGCACCATCAAATCATACCGCCTAAAGTGGAAACAATTTTGTTTGTGGTGTGAAACCCAGAATGTGCACCCTCTCTCCTCCGCCCCAGAGGCAGTGTTGCCATACTTCTTCCAACTGGCATGTTCTGGAATTGTCCATTTGTCAATTAGAGTCCATTTGGCAGCTATTTCCAGACACAGGAGAATACCAGGTAAACCGTCCTTATGTTCTCTGAGATTAGTCAAGCAATTCTTGAAGGGTCTCTTCAGATCCTTTCCTCCAGTGAATCCTCCACCTCCAGCATAGCAACTTAACATCATCCTTGGCCAGCTCATGAAGGAGCCCTTTGAGCCTATCCACAGGACGGACATCAAGTACCTTACTTGGAAGGTGGCTCTCCTTCTCGCCCTTACTTCAGCATGAAGAGTTAGTGAAATTCAAGCTTTCGCTATACAAGAACGTTTTTTGCAATTCAAAAAAGATAGAGTGATTCTACGCACCAATCCCAAATTCATTCCTAAGGTGCCTTCAGAATTCCATATCAATGAACCAGTGGTGTTAAAATCTTTTTCCCGAACCCTCAAACTACTGCAGAGAGGACCCTGCATTCACTCGATCTTAAGAGGTGCATAAAATTCGATCTGGACCGAACAAAGTCATTCAGAAAGTCCAATCAGTCATTTATAGCTTTCAGTGCCGCTAGGAAAGAGCACTCTGTGACAAAACAGACTATTTCCCGTTGGATTAAGGACGCAATCATCTTCTGCTATCAGAAGGCAGGTAGACCATTGCAAGCAAGTGTGAGAGCGCATTCTACCAGAGCTATATCTGCATTCTGTATGCTGTTTGCAGGTCTGTCAATTCAAGACATCTGTCGGGCTGCGACATGGAGGACAACTCACTCCTTCACTCACCATTGCTTCTTGGACACAGAGTCACTTCGGGATGCAGCTGTCGGGCAAGTAGTCCTTAGAAACCTGTTCCAATGAAAGTGAGCTAAATGTTTCCTTCCCTCCATCTGCTTATTTTGTATTATCTCACATTTTCTTTAAAAATAATTCTCAGGCTGTAGATTGTAAAGAAAGTGTATGTGCATATTGTCATGCCGGTTCGCATTTCAAAGTGCTATGTTACTATATGCATGTCGGAAATGTGTTATTCACTGCTTACTATTCTGATTCAAGCATGTGAATCTATGAAAGTTCCAATACTGGAGTAAGGAATAAGTTACTTACCTGTAACTGTAGTTCTCCAGTATTGGAAACTTTCATAGATTCACATGCGACCCAACCACCTCCCTTGGGGAGCTCACTGTATTGCTACACTTGTGCTTGGAAAATCTGAGGGACTTCAGCTTCTCACAGGAGGGTTCTAGAGGGTGCTCTGTGAGCATATTGGATGTCTTTTAAGTTTGGTCCTTGTTTACAAAACAACTGTGATATGTTTCCAACTTAGAGGCCTAGTGCTTTTAGAGCATTATATGCAATTGAGCATGGTTTTTTGTATTGCACCGGGTACTCCCATCTCGACGACGGGGAATGATTCAAGCATGTAAATCTATGAAAGTTTCCAATACTGGAGAACTACAGTTACAGGTAAGTAACGTATTCCTTCCCATTGATTTGATTTATACAGCAAATAAGGCTCAACATGGTTTGAAGGGAAATATACTGCTTGTTGGTGGGCTACATTACAATCAAAACAGACTCTTAAGCATGGAAAATTGATAACATGTTGGAATTGAAATGCATTGGTCTCAAGTTGTGACTCTTGGCTCCACACACCATAATAGTGAACTTAGAGTGGTTAATGTCTATATCAACGGTCCACTTGAAAAAATAAAAAGACAATAATAATTGCTCACGACTCCTAGATGTGCGAGCTAACAATACAGTGTCATCAGTATACAATAACGGTAATAGCGGGGATCAAAGCGATCCCTCTTTTTGAATATTGGTAGTAGCAAAGAGGAGGACCAGGAAGGAGGTAGCGAAAGAACATTCAAGCAGTTAAAAACATTGGTAAGGAAAGGAGCCCATATGGAAAAGTTACTTACTTGTTTTCCTTGTCCTGCATTGTAGGTATCCTCACTGAAGTCAATAACACAGAATATTTCAATGCATCTGCTGGGATTCCGGAATGCTTTAGCTTCAGATCATGAGAAAATAATTTTTAGTAGTAGGTAATATCTCAGTTCTAATATTGTAGAGTTACCTCCAGTAAGGCATGACAGGCCTGCTTTTTTGATTGAGATTTTATGTCTTATAAAAGTATTGAACAACGTAAAAAGACCACATTGTAGCACCTGACTACAAGGCAACCTTGAGTTTAAATAGAAACTTTTCCTTTGAGTACGTGCAGAGACAGAAAATTAAGTAAAAAAGGGCCTTACAGGTCAACAGTTCACTGAGTGTAAGAAAAAACGACACTGTTACTTTGAGGAGCCAGAAGCTCCCCTTCTCAGCGTGCACTCTATTGGCAGTTTGCTACACTGCCTCAATTCTTTTTGAATGGCCCTACAACCTGTAGAAAATATGATATATAGCAATTGTACTGGTAACCGGGGAGGAGAGAGGGCGTTTATAACTTCAGTGGGGATACCTATGAATCAGAACTAGGAATAAAAGGAAGTTACCTTTACTTCTGCATTGTATGATCCTTATTGATAGCCATAAACACAGAATAGAATAGCAAGCATTTCCCTAACTTGCAGCTGTCAATACAATGCAATACAAAAAAATAACACTTATTAGAAATGGGGTCTCTAGTTGGCAGTGGCTTGCACCCTGCCCAAGTAGGGACCCTCACTCTAGCCAGAGCAAGGGAGTCACACAGCGAAGATAACCCCTGCTTACCCCCTTGGTAGCTTGGCACAAGCAGTTGTGCCTATCTCAGAGGCAATGTGTAAAGTAATTGTATACACACACGCACACCCACACACACACACACACACACACACACAGTAACACAGTGAAAACACCACAATAGTACTCCAGAAAAATAGCCAATATTTATCAGAGTAAAACAAGAACGAAACGACAAAAATCAAAAATACACAAGCAAAGATACACATTTCTAAAGATTATATCTCAATAAAGTGCTTAGAAACACAATAACTCCGATTGGGGCTATCATGACCTCTTGACGGAGTCGTTCCCAACAATCCGATGCTACTCATGAGGAAGTGCAGGGCTGGTCACGGAGTCGCACCGAATGTGAGTTACAGTACCCTTTGGAAAACGATGAGGAAACAAAGACGTAGACGATGCAGCGTTGGTTCCTTACTACTACAGAGGAGGTGAGGCGTCAGGTCCGTACTGTGAGGCAGGAGAGGTAGGGCGTCGGTTCCATACGGTTGCAGGGGGGGTGATGCAGCGTTAACGACAAGGCGTTGGTTCCTTACAATCTAGCATGATCTATGAATCCAGCAGGTCAAGACGCGAAGTGTCGACTCTGCGGTGTCGCAATCACACCACGGGGCCGCAGATGCTGTAGTGGAGTCAGAGGCTGGTTTCACGGACGTCCAGGACACGGCACTTAGGACTCACTCTGTGGTGGGACTTCTAAGGTGCTGCAGTGGCGTCGAGCCTGCAGTGTCGTTCGTGTTCATTGCACTTAGCAGGGACCACGGCTCTGATGCAGGCAGCGGCTTGGAGTTGGACAGCGGCGCTGCTTCAGAAGTCGCTCTGGGGTCATTGTACTTGGTTTCTTCTTGATTACACCAGAACTCACTCCCAACGGCTCAGGAACTGGATTTGGCACCACTTGGCGAGTCAGGACTCTCAGCAGGAGACCCCAAGTGCTGCCAGATAAAGGCTTGGGCATCCTTGAGGATTCTAACAGGAGGAAAGCTCAGTGCAAGCCTTTGGAGAACCTTTGGAAACAGAATGTAAAAAGCAAAGTCCATCCTTTCAATCCCAGGACATACGCAGGAAGCAGCAGGCAAGCCCAGGAAAGCAACAGGCAGAGTGGCAGCCCCTCCTACAACATCTAGCTCTTCTTCCTGGCAGAATGTCCTCAGTCCAGAAGGATTCTAAAGTTGTGGTCTCAGAGGTCCAATACTTATACTCATTTCTGCCCTTGTAGTGCACAAGATCCTGCCTTTCCTGCCCTGGCTGCAGACACACTCCAGCGGGTTGGATTCTGCTTTGTGTAAGGACAGGCACATCCCTATTCAGGGGCAAGTGTCAGCTGTTCCCACCGCTCTAGCCCAGGAAGACCCTTCAGGATATGCAGGGCACTCCTCAACTCCCTTTCTGTGACTGTCTAGAGTGAATTCACAAACAGTCATCCTGACCCAGACATGTGTTCTGGCAAGGCACAGAATGGCCTTGCCAGACACAGGCAAAGGCGCAGAATGGTTAAGCAAGAAAATGCCCACTTTGTAAAAGTGGTATTTTCAAACTTACAATTTAAAAATAAACTTCACCAAAAGATGTATTTGTATTTTTAATTTATGATTTCAGAGACCCCAAATTCCAGGCCTCTATCTGCTCCCAGTGGGAAATTACACTTAAAAGATATTTCAAGGCAATCCCCATATTAACCCATGAGAGAGAGAGGCCTCGCAATAGTGAAAGAAATAGAGTTATTTCACTATCAGGACATCTAAAACACACCTGTACACGTCCTACCTTCTAGATACACTGCACCCTGCCCATGGCCATACCTTAGGGGTGACTTACATGTAGTAAAAGGGAAGGTTTGGGCCTGGCAAGTGGGTGCACTTGCCAGGTCGAACTGACAGTTCAAAACTGCACACACAGACTCTGCAGTGGCAGGACTGAAACATATTTATAGGGCTAATCCTGTGGGTGGCACAATCAGCGCTGCAGGCCCACTAGTAGCATTTGATTTACAGGCCCTGGGCATACACAGTGCAGTTTACCAGGGACTTACTAGCCCCTCATGAATAAACCAATCATCAATTCTATTTAGACAGGGAGCACTTGTACTTTAGCACTCACCAGCAAAAACAAAATTCAGCACAGGATAAAAAAATACAGAAGGTCCAAAAAGACTGGGGAAACCCTGCAGAAAGGGACATTTCCAGCAACACTGATCTTGGTTGTAGAAAAAAACAGGCGTGAGGCAAGAAAGGATTGCTCTTACTAAACAGATTTTTCAGAACTGCCTGGCCTAGCAAAAAGCCTGCTCTCGAGTCCTCATCTAAACAGTAATGTTTAGTAGAAGTGTGAACTGACTTCCATATGGCTGCTTTACAAATTTCTGTAATTGGAACATTTTTATTCCAGGTGACAGATGCAGCTTTACTACATGTAGAATGGACTCTAGGTTTACCTGGAAGATGTTTGTTAGCTAACTTATAGCAACAGGATATGCAAGAAACTATCCATTTGGCTAAAGTCTGTTTTGACGAAGCCGTTGTCAGTTCTCAAGGCTCCATAGTTTATGAACAGCTGATTAGTTTTCTTTAGTTCTATCCAAATAAAACTCAATTCTCAAGAGGGAGCAGGCCGTTGGATAGGAGGAAACATATTTTTCAGTTGTTTTAAGAAGTCATTAACCACTGGTGAAGTGAAGAAAGATCTCTGATTGGTCACTTTTCCATATGCTGTTTTGGCCGCTAATTGCACTTTTACAGAATAGCATTGTATTTTGGAACTAGTCAGATGAAGCAACTAAGGGCCTGATTTAGATCTTGTCAGAGGGGACTATGCATCACAAACGTGATGAATCTCCCGTCTGCTGAATTACGATCCCATTATATCCTATGGAGATCATAATACGGCAGATGGTGTAGCTGTCACATTTGTGACAGAGTGTTCCATTCACCAAGATCCAAATCAGGCCTTAAGAGAAGAAAACATCTTCTTGACATTTATATGGATCCTTATTGTTCTGATGGCACCATATGGCAATTTTATTCCATTTGGAATCATAGGATGTCCTTCTGCCTGCCTGTTTTGCTTCCTTAGGAATCGTCATACAATCTGAAGGGAGATTTAGGTGTCCGTATTGGATGATTTCAGGAGCCATGCTGCCAAATTCAGTGATTTACATTGGGATGGAAATCTTCCCTTGCATCCTTGACAGAAGGTTGTGTTTGCACAGCAACCTCTTGTGGGGCTTGATGGAGAGGTGAATTAGCTCTGGATACCATCACTGTCTGGGTCATTCTGGTGCTATTCAAATTATTAAGATTTCCAATGCCTTGAGTTTGAGAATTACTGTTTGGTTTAAAGGAGTCAGAGGAAAGGCGTAGAGAAACGTTTTGACCAATTGATCACTAGGGAACTGCCCAACAAGTTTCGTTCCCACATTCTTGATGCAAAGTTGGTGAATTTTGCGTTTTCTCTTCTCTTTTCTCTTGCGATCTACATCAGGGAAACCCCAGTCTAGAAAAATGGCTAATAAAACTGTATTGTTTAATTCCCATTCATGGTTTTCTATAAAATATCTGCTTAACAAGTCTGCATGAGCGTTTTGAATGCCTGGTAAGTGGATTGCTTGCTATGGTACCCCCTTGCTTGTTTAGATAGTGCATTGTCGTGGCATTGTCTGTTTGAATAAAAACATTTTTGGTCACTAAAGATGGTGCAAAAGTTTGTATAACTAGTTGGACCGCTTTAATTTCCAAATCTTTTATCTGGTACAGTTGTTCTTTCTGCAACTATTGTCCTTGTATCATGAGATCTTGTAAATGTGCACTCCACCCTGTCAGTGATGCATCTGTGACTATTGTTTGTTACGGAAGATCCTGGAAGTAAGGTATCCCCTTCAATAGATTGTATTTTTCCCGCCACCCATCAGAGACTGAATTGCCTGTGTTTTAAGGGAAAGTTTGTCTTCCAAATTGTACTTCCATTGACACCGTTGGTGCTCGAGGCACTGCTGTAATGGTCTCATTTTGAGTTGTGCATTCGGTACTAGGTAAATGCAAGAAGCCATGGGCCCTAGAGAGATGAGATCTGTTGGGCTGTTGGACAAGACATTTGAAGTAATAGGTGACATTTATAAAAAATGGTAGATACTCTCTTCTCCGAAGGATACAGTTCTCCTTTGGTTGTGTCTAGGGTGGCTACTAGGTAATCTAGAAGTTGACAAGGTGAAGAGATTGACTTCTCATGTTTGATATGTTAACCTAGTTTTGTCAAAAGAATGAGAGTCATATTGAAATCCACCTGGCCTTGACAATAAGAGTGCGCCCTTATCAACCAATCTTCTAGATACGGCTAAATGTAACCTTTGTTTCTCAGGAGGTAACATGCTGCTGCTGCCATGGGTTTTGAGAATATCCTAGGTGTATACTTTAGACGGAATGGCAGGACTTTGTACTGGTAATAAGATTTCCTACTATAGGTCATAAGAATTTCCTGTGTTTCTTGGCAATGGTTATTGGAGATCCATGGAACACATCCAGTCTCCTTTCATCAGTTATGGGTAGATTTGATACAGGACCAACATCCTGAATTATTGTTTTTGGGTGAATTTGTTTGCATGCCTCAGGTTGAGTGTAAGCTTGTGTTACAATTGTTTGCCTTTCTTAGGTAACAAAAATATCTGGAATAGATACATTTTCCTCTTTGAGAAAAAGGAACTGGTTCTATTGCTTGTTTTTGGCTTAAGGATAGTATTTCCTTTATTAATATCAGCAATTGATGCTTTGGTGCTGATTTTGTAGGTATTGCAGGAGGGTGATGAGTATCTGTTTTGAATCATTTGTAGGATCCATTTGTCTTTGGTTATTAATTTCCACTCTGATAAGTGATGTGCGACACTCCCTCCAACTGGCATCGGATACAAAAGAGAGGGAGGGATTCTCAGTGCTTTGGGTCCGGTCTATACTTGGAGGAGAGTTGCTGGTGTGTTTGTTGTTGCTGTTGCTGTCCTCTGCCTCAGTTATTCCTAGACAGGAACTGTTGCTGACATTGTTTTTCGCAACCTTGAGATTGTGAATAGAAACACCATTGAGGGGGTAGAACCCTTTGCCTGAGTTGTACTCTGTAGTCCCTGTGACAGTAATGGGGACAGAATAATCACTTCTTCTCCTCCAAGCCCTCTTCTTTGAAAGTTTCTGCTTCCTTCTTCATTCTTTCTGTTTCCTCATCAGCGTGTTGCCAAAAAAGAAAAGCACCTGTGAAAGGAAGGTTCATAATTTTTGTTTGAGCGTCTGGTTTAAAAGAAGTCAGCCTGAGTCATGATAATCTACGGAGAGATATACATGTGAGTCACTGCCACGTTCATCTCATCTATGCACTGATGGATTGTTTGAGACAGTTTAGACTTGTTGTTCAATTTCCATGAAATCCTTTCTCCTGTCTTTTGGTAGATCATTTGCAAACACAGCCAATGACTCCCAGAAGGCCCAGTCATATGTGGTCAATAGTGCAGACACAGTGGAGTTTTTAAAAGTAATCACAGCAGTTATAATTTTTTCTTCCTACTGCATCTAATCTTTTGCTCTCCTTTTCAGGAGGGACTGAAGTCTCTAGAGTTGAAGGATGTTTCTTCTTTACTACAGAAACGATGACGGAATCAGGTTTAGGGTCTTGCCTTAGATAATTAGGGTCTTGTTCTTCAGCTTTGTATTTCTTATAAAGCAGAGGAGTTGCCGATACATTTTTCTTTCTCAAGCTCCACAAACCCCGCAACCAAAGGTAAAGTGGGTCTTGGCGAAGCCCTTGGTTATAGTGTTTCCATAATCACAGAAACTGACATCTATGGCGTCTGTAATTGTATGCTTTAGCAACACAAAAGGATGATGGACGGAGTGCTGAATAATGCAAACTCTCACCCCCAGTCACAGATCTGGGTTTCATCCATCGTTCTTTTGCTCACCCTGCCACCCCAGTTTGGACCCAGCCAAATGCAAATCAGTCTTGACCCTGTTCCTCATGGGAACAGTCCAGTCCGAACTGCCAGGCCAGGTCCTCCTTGGACCGGAAACAGGCATCCTGGGACCGGGCTCAGGGTATCACTCTTCATCAGCCAGGCTAGCTTGAATCCAGTGGCACAGTGAGCACGGTGCCCATGTCTTGCCATACCTCATGGTTACCTTGTAGTCTGGTGCTGCAATGTGATCTTTTTTCATTGTTCAGTACTTTTATAAGACATAAACTCTCAGTAAAAAATGCAAGCCTGCGATGCCTTATTGGTGTTAACTCTACAATATGAGCACTGAGGTATTGCCTCCTACTGAAAATAATTTCCTCAAGACTTGAAGCTAAAGTGTTCTTAGATTACAGCAGATGGATGGGAATAGCCTGTGCTTATGTTTATCAGTGAGGATCCTCTGATGCAGAAGTCACAGTTGCACTCAGGGACTCTTTCCTGCCCCAGAGCTGTATTTCGGGGACATTTCAAGCGTGCTGTGGTGACTTTTTTCAAATCAACCTTTGTGAGGACTTGAGTGTACTATATGATATGGCTGTGGGGCCTTATCGTGCAGTACACTCACAAATACTGTCTTGAGTCCAGTCAGGCCTGTTTACTTAACCTTAAGCTCAACCTTAGGTAGCTGTTGCTGCGAGCAATAAGGCTTATCAAAGAAACTATGTGTAATGCATTTGATAGCAGCAGTGAAATAAGAAAGTCATGTCACAAGAAAGGGTGAAGACATCAATTTATAACAATAGATTATATTTTTATGAATTTTTAGAGACCTTGATGAAGAACATCCACTGGAGAGTTGCGGAGATACAGATTTTAGAAGATATCATCACTTAAATGCAACCGCAAACACGAATTGGTGAGCAAAAACTTTAGAAACCTTTGAAAAGTTTGAAACAGTTTGGCTAGTCCGGCCCAGGTTGGGCGACCAGTTCTGACAGGACAGAGGTATGGGCCAGAGCGGACACTTTGAACAGCTACCTTCCACCAGAACTTTTTAAACCAAACTTTACAGGACAACCTCCATAGACATGAACAGAGTAGTCCTGATGCTGAGGGATGCAGGCAAAGCATGCTCAAAGGATGCTCTGGTTGTGGTGCGGTCGACGAGGTGTCTTTGTGGGTGTTCCTCAGTTCACTGGTGAAGTGGGGCGAACTTGACTAGAGATATAAGGGTCCCTCAAAGTCATCTATGTTGCAGTAGCAGGCCTACTGATGCTGGGCTTGTGGTCAATCGGCACTGCGCTTGGGGCTAAATCCTTAGGTGGGGGCTAGTGTCCCTTGGGTGTGATGAATCCAGACTTGGATTGCACTCCCGGGTCAGGGAGACTTGGGTGCAACTTTTGGCTATCTCAGATTTGTCTTTTTGCGTGCCAGGCGACTAGTAGTGGAAAAACGTCTGCAGTGGCTATCAACTAGTTGGTTTGGGCTACTTCAGCTCTTGTGTCCCTGTAGCTGGTTTCAGGAGATCAGCAGACTGATCCTTGGAGTCGCTGCTGTAGGTTGAGGCTGGGAATCAACTTTTTCTCTGAGCCAGGAGCTGCAGGCACAGTTCAAACTTTGCTAGCCCAAAGTGCAGCAGGTGCAGTCCTTTTGACATTGCAGCCTCTGTTTGTTTGGGTCCAAGGGCAGATGGCTAGTCCTTCTTCGGTCCTGTCTCCAATTCCAGCGTGATCCGAAGTGCCAGGGGTCCCATATTTATCCCAGGAAATTGCCTTGAGGGGACAACGTGGTCACTAGCCAATGGGCTACTGGGTCCCATCCTACCTGGTGATGAAGTTCCTGTGATGTGTGGCATCTGGCTATCCCAGAGTGCCACATTCTTGCCCCTTTCAAGATGGCACGACCCTTCCTCAGTCGTCAGAAGCTTGGTAGTCCACCTTAGAGGTGTGGCTACCGGTGGGGTACATGCCCATGGTAGAACAGGTTTTCCCTGCTCGACCCAGTCTCCACTTTGTCTGCTGCAACAAAAGGCAGTCTGCTCAGGGATGTTAGTGCTACTTCTCTCACAAAGGCAGCTTCACCTTTGCAGCTCGCTTTTTCAGTTAACACCCTGAGTGGCCATCCTGGGAGAGGATGTGACAATGCCTTTGTTCTTGTGCTGAGGAGTTGTTCACATGTTTCCTCAGGCAGTCAGAAAGCTGTCTGTGTGCCAGGGATTTTGCGAGGCTGCTGGGCTAGCTGGCGCAAAGAGTGGCAACTTTCTAAAAGTTGCTTACCTTTAATAGTGGTATTAAATTCGACCTGGGCATCAGGTCCAGTTTAATGCCGCGTGTAATTTCGTAACTTACATGACTCAGTTAGTTAGTCCAATTCAGCCGGCTTGGGGGTGCCAACCAGTTACCCTGTGTTAGCCAATGGAGCTACTAACTTTATCCACAGCAAAACGACAATTTGAAAGTGTTGCCGTTAAGGCATATTAAAAATATGTGTCATATAAATACAGCTTCCTGCTATAGGACTTTATTGGCCTTCCTTTGGTAAAGACATATATATTGTTAAGGGATAGGGTGGCTGTGTCATTGGTGTGAATGGCAAAGTCAAACTGGCAGTGAAAACGCTGTCCTTCCGGTCTGCAGTGGCAGGCTGGGAGCCATTTTCTACTTTGGCACATACAGTGCTGCAGCCCTGAGTTGACACTTTACCTTACATGTCCTAGTTACTCTGGGTACCATATGCAAGGGACTTAAGTAAGTCAAATCTTGCCATTTGAGTGTATCTAATTCAACATGCAATTTGTATACAGTCCGAACACTGCCACTGAGGTCTGGTTAGTAGGCCTCAGTGCACTCTCAGAGTCAAACGAGCAGCAGCATCAGTTAAAAAATGTGGTGGTGAATGTGCAAAAAGAGTAATTTTCTTACAACCTTTAAGCTTGTGTTAAAGGCACACCCAACATATCCCTTCAATGAGAGGTCAATGCAACTGCTTTCACAGTTGATGCTCAAGAAATGCAATACAGAGTAGAGTCTGCATTAACATGTGAGGTGAGTGGAGTTGTATTGCTGTTGCCACTTCCGAGATGATGTTCTATAGACCAGAAGGATTTCAGGTCTTTGAGTTTATTAGCTACCACTAAGGCAGAGGGATTACTTGTGCTGTTCTCCTTCTTCCTTACCTGGAGGACACATTTGTAATTAGCTCTGCACCTCCTTACTTCTTCTTCATTCCTAGGACTAGTACCCAATGCGTTTAACAAATTGTCATTTGCCAGAGAGCAGGTAGAGTCAAACCGCCTTGGGGTCTGTACAACCATGTCTAATACAGATTTCACAGGCAACGCTGTTGCTTGAATGCATATTTCAATGAAAATATTAACAACATGCCCATTACCGGTCTCTACAGTAAAACAGCTCTCAAAGGCCACCAAATTGTTTCTAATTAGGTTTGTTAAAAAAAGTCTTGGGAGTTAGGAATTTCCAAACCAAATATTGATTACCATTTTAAGTAGACTACAGAATGGTGGAGATGGCTAGGTTGGAATTTGTGAACAAAGAAATCAATAGAGAGTAAGGGAGTTGGGATCACCAATACACAAATTGACAATCTCACTACGGAGGACCAATCTAATAAAGGATCTGAACCAGAAAATATGGTCTATAATAGAAGCACAGCCCCTGCCAAAAAAGGTTGGTACAGCTGGAATATTGTTTCGCTGTAATTCATGGATATTAACCAAGTTCCTCTCCATGATAAAATTCCCCAACTCAACACCCCTCAGATTAGAGCATGAAGAAGGATTTGATAGAGCATGAAGAAGAATTTGATAGAGCACAGATAGTCTTGTAATTTACATCAAAACTGCTGACATTTAACATGGTATTAACTCCCCATGTAATGGGACAAACGTACATTTCAGTAAGCGCCTGGTTGTTTTTAGAGTAACATCAATACCCATTATTGGCATTAAAACAGAAAGGTTACATTAATTAAGTCTTCAAATATCTTCACAATGTGAATTCTTTAATGTGTTCATTCATGGTGTTGTTGTGTAGCCATTTTAGCTATAGCTTCATACACGTTATTTTAGCAAACTAGGCCTGCCGCTGTGCACTTTAACCTAGATATATTTTATTGAGCTTCGTTTATTATTTTAACAATATCCACATTTGCGGTCTTGTTTTATTTCTCTCTATCTAGTTGTTCTTCGCCTAGGTCAGCACTGCATTCTTAAACAAGACATTTCTTTCACTCTGTGCTTCTCTCAAGGCTGCAGTAAGATAGGTTGCCGGAAAACGTGGTAATGCTTTGTCTCTAGTGTTTATAGAAACATACACACTCTTACGTAGGGATCCTTTCTTGGAACATCAGCTGTTTTATTATAAAAACACTACTTTGACCCATGTACATTAGAGGGAGATTACATCCAGATGACCACGACTGTATGCTGATTGCTGAGTGCTGCGCTACAGCTGCTTATTTAGATTACAGGAGCTCTTGCCCAGGCATGAGGGATGATGTCTTCCCAGGGGAAGCTGAAGGGCAGAACTAGAGCTTAACATGCTGTGCTCTAACAGAGCCTAGGTAGTAATTACTTTAATGATTCTAGTAACAATATGGTAGCGTTATTTTTATGCTTTACTCTCCTTGTCACAATTTTAATCCTGTAATGCTTTCTCGTCCTAGTTTTTGCAGTACATGCTTTATTATCTAAGATGCAGTTGCTTCATTAAAACCTTATTGAAATATATACTGCCTCTGATTTTCCTTTTGTATGTGAGACTAATGTAACTGAGAGAAATGGATGCGATCTGAGTGACCACGATTTCCCTGAGGAATCAATTGTGTCATGCGCTCGGCTGCCCAATCATCCCTGCTCTTTAGTAGAGATGAGGCACTGCTAGTTAGCAGGAGCTAAAACTGGATCCGGCCGACATGTGTCACCTGTAGTGGGTTCAGACTCAGTCTCCCACAGTGCAAGTGATTCTGCCGCCCAAATCCAGTAGTCTCATTAGAATAATGAGAGCCTATGCAACATTGAGCCGCCAACGTTTGGTCAAGCTTCAATTTTCAGGTCCTCCTGAGTATCTGTCTCACTACATACAAAGACTCCTCAGTACTATATACGGAGACGTCCGTGGTATTGAGGATTTTCCTCCTCAGCTATGTAGGGAGTACCCAATTAACGCTGTAAGTTGTTCAAGCTCGAACCATTAAAAGGATAATCCCTATTTGGTGTGCCTATCTCTAAACAGAATTTACCATTCGTTATGGCGAATCTGCTACAGGTAGCAATTGCAGTCAATATGCGACCACGCCTTACTGCACATTTACTGGCACATGACCTAATGGCCCAGGGGGGTCCAGTTACATTTGTTGTTGAGGCTCATCCATCCTATAGAACAGAAATATTTTATTCTTGGGTCACATTTCCAGCAGCTGATGGGAACACAAATACATTTTATCAATATACACCTGCAAATATACCTGCACAATACACAGCATATGCATATCTAGAAATGCCGCTATCTTATCAAGACCATAATAATTGGCTTGATGGCACCCTACCACATACAGTCCTACACATTAGGTTAGGTCCTCTAAGTAATGATGATCTTACCTGGCCTTTATTGGCCACATTTACACCTCACCCTGCTGCAGCGAACCTAACGGTAGCTGAAGTCTGTTGCTTATATGCTAACCTGACGGCAATATACATACGATTAGTACAGTTTGTAATGCAAACATTAAACACAAACCCAGCACGTGCTGCTCTGGCGTAACAACATGCAGTAACGCCAGGCATTAATCTGGCGACTGTACATTTGATCATAGGTAAAGTACCAGCCAAACGAGAAGAGATTCCTTTTTGGTTAGCTAAAAAAATAAAAGTACTGGAAGCAGTGTTTCCCCATATGGGACCTCCTGATATTCATAGAATATTAACTATGTGCTTGCCATTTGGGATGGTTCCCACTATAGATAACTGCAATACTTGGGGCACAGTATTTGCCACGCTCTATACTACCGCACACAGTACACTGACACTTGCCAATTTACTGGAAGTGTTGAAACAAATTCAAGACGAATACGGGGCTGCCCCAGCCCTGGACTTGGGGAAGGAACTAATGGTCAATTTTGCCACAGTATCCTCAATATTATTAAGTAACCTTAAAGGGGAAGAAGTTGCACTAGCAGTGCGCATGCAGCTCCACGACATTCCTCCACAGGATCAAGAACGTCAGCTGTCAAAGATTATTGCAGAGACCTACTCTTGCATTGGTCCAGATAGTCTGGGGGCCAGACCAACAAAACCACAATTTCAGGGTAAATCTAATAAAGATTCTACCAAGCAAGCTCCTGAGGGTACTAAGAAATGCTGGTATAAAAAACAACAAGCACCTAAAAAAGAAAGGAGAGAATCTCCGCACACGGAGACCCCACAGAATAGATATAATCTCAGTAATGGAGATAATATAAAAGCACCTGACAGATATCAATATTCTAATACACACCAATCTTGTTCCTTTCAGGACTCACTGGAAAAACGCAGTGAGAGAGGTTGGCGGTCAAACCGAGACAGGAATCACAAAGCTCAACAGAAGTTTCTGTTAAAAAAGAAGAGAAACTTCCTCAACAAAAACCCCAATTAAAGAAGAAAAAAGTGGCAGCAGTTGCAGTTCGCCATGCCACTCAAAAAGAGGGCTGTTTTGAAGAACAAGAAGTAGGCATTAGCACTATTAGGCAGCGCAGCAGAGGTTACAATAGTTTGCCGGAATCTTCTAGAGCATCTGGAGGTGAAAGCAACTGATGATTTCTTACAAGTTGAACCTGGCGACATGCTTGTCTCCATGCCTGATAGGGTGCACATAGTAATGTTACAGTTAGAAGGAGACATTGAGCGCACAATTGACGCAATCTTTTGGGACTGCGTCGTAAACATATATGATATTCTACTGGCCGAAAGGGATTGGCTACCTGAATTTGTCTGTACTTGCCCATATGGGGAAGATGTTATAAAACCTCTTTCTCGCCTCTTGTTCTCGATGAGGTCGCAGAATCCTACACCATCGATTGGGCATTGGCACAGGCACCCACGTTATATCATAATCACGTAGGGTGGGATAAAGATTCCCCTTATCATATAATCCTTCTTAAAAATCAACCTCAACCACAACCCCAGTATCCAATAAAACATGATGCTAAAGCACCCGTGAGGGAAATCCTCACACAACTGGAGTACCAGTGTAATCGAACCCTGTGTCTCACCAGTGAATAATCCCTTATTCACAGTAACTAAACCGGACGATTTGTACAGAATAGTCTTAAACTGCAGACACTTAAACAGTCATACACGCACATACGCTATACAAAACTCACATAGCACGGCACACATGAGTAACATAGTGCGCAAAAAATACAAAACAACACTGTATATTTCCAGTGGTTTCTTCTGCCAAAATATAGCACCTGAAAGTAGAGACTTCACAAGTTTCAACACACTAGGCTCCCAGAAAAAAATCTGTTGTTTACCCCAGGGGTACAAAAATAGTCCAGGACTGTGCACGGCTCATGTGACTTCAATATTGCACAACATTGACCCTGAAGCATTGTCCTATGTAGATGATATCTATTTTACGGATGATGAATTACTGTAACATCTAAGATGGGCATCCCGCATTGTTGTAGGGTTTGCCGAATTTGGCTATAAATTCAATTTAAAAAAAACAAAAATAGCCTTCCTTAGTGTCCTGTTTCTGGGATACGAATTATCAAGTGAAGGAAAGAGCCTAGCTCCACAATTCTTGGAAAAATGCATGCAGTTACAACCTCCAAATACAATTAAAAAACTCCAGTCCCTATTGGGTTTCCTAAATTGTGGCAGAACTTACATTCCAGATTACGCATCACACATAAAACCTTTATATGACTTAATACATCCTGACTTTCCCAGTACATTTTGGACAGTCAAACACACATGCATTCTCAGAGATTTGCAAACAGACATGCTTGCAGCACAACACTTACACACAAAGGACAATAAAAAACATTTGGTCATCAGAGTAATTGCTGGTGCCATTGGTTTCACCTATGTAACTTTCAGTCCCGACTGCATACAAATCACATTTGTATTCAGCAGCAGAACAACGCTTTGCTCCCACTGAGAAAATTCTCACTGATGTTCAGATGGCTGTCATCAAAGAAAGACCACTAGCCCAGGGGAAACGCATTATTGTTGTATCTCCAATTCCAGTCCTTCAGAGTGTTACCAAAGCCAGCGTTCCAAATGCTAAAGCATTACATCCACATTGGATTCAATGGGCAACGTCTTTGACAGCCACTGATGTTGGCTACATTTTCGACCCAAAATTACAAACTCAAGAATTTTTGCACTATGAACTAGAATACCCAGTTCCGGCACATACATTGTCTATTGATCAATATCAAAGAGTCATGTGCACCAATGGCTCAGCACAACCTGCAATAGGCACAAAACATCAATACTCCACAGCTTGCGCAGTCGTAAGTGGCTTCATGGAGGATAATACATTTTGTACCCAGCATACATTCACGCAAACCCTAGGGGATTGCACAGCACAATCAGCAGTGCTAAAGGCTCTGGTGATGGCCCTGGAACACACGGATCCTGCACAGCTAACACTGATTGTGATTCGTATTACTGTGTCCAGTGCTTCAATGAATACCTGCATTACTGGTGCAACACCATCAAAAACAGAGTTCTGTTGGGTAAAGTAGCAGATCAGAAGGAAACGCTACCAAATGTCCATGTTGTACATACACTTGGACACCAGCGCATTCGAATACATGTTGCTGGAAATACACTGGCTGATGAAGCAGCCAAATCAGCATTAGATACAGCTGCTGTTGCTGCTCGAAACTGGATGATGACATATGGGCAGCTGTGAAAATCTACGGCTAAAGGCACGCCCTATCCAAAAGCATTTACTGCTAAATATTCCTACCAAATTTGAGGCTCCCTTGATGTCGAAGTAAGAATACCAGGCGTGGGAGTTTGAGTAATTCCAAATAAAGACATAATATCAGAGTTGATTAAAGCAGTGCATGAAGGGGTTGCATCTTCCCATGTTGGTGTGGTGGCTACAATATCATTATTTCCGATGGCTACAACTACCTGTGGATTCCTCACCTTATGAATTCTCCCAATGTGTGAGCATTCAACGGAAACTTTCTTCCCAGCTCTTCGCGTTGATGAGGACGTCACAATTGCACGGCTCCACATGCAACTCCGTCTGATGTCATCGTGGCAATAAGAGGTCCTTGCCATCGTGCTGACGTCCGTTTCCTTTTTTTCCGTACCTTCGACGCTAACATTTTTTTCCTGGCTACTGTTTCGAAGGTGTCTTGTTGTACTTGTTACAATGTCTCTGCCAAATAAATCAGGTTTTAAGCCTTGTCGTGAGTGCGGGGGTCGTATGTCAGTCATAAACCTTCATGAAGACTGTTTGTGGTGTCTGAGTTCGGACCACGACATGGAAGGGTGCATGTCTTGCCAGAGGATGAATCCAAAGGTGTTAAAAGAAAGAGAGGCTAAACTCTTCTTAGCAAAAGCTAAGAGAGGACACAAGAGTCATCGGTGATCTAAGACAAGAGACTCTTCTTCTCATAAGGCATTGAGAATGCACAAAAAGCAGCGCCAGCACGATTCTCAACGCCGTTCTTCTAAACATCGGTCTCGATCTCGGTCCCCTTTGAGACGATGTAATACAGCATGGGAGGTCAGTCCGACTGTTACTCCTCAGCCTCAGAGTCCTCAGGATTCTCCGGCGCCATCACTGATCGAGGTTGTCGAGTCCCCGGTGAGTCCTCTGACTCACTTTTCACCTGTGTTGGTTCAGGAGCCGGTGGGGCAGGTTTTGGATCCAACCCAAGCGCCGCAAGATGAAGAGAGGTTTCCCGCCTACCCGACTCAGGGAGAGGATCCGGGGCTTTTCTAAATGCTATGTTCAGCATTTTTAACACTGGCTGGTCCCACAGGTCCATTGGCGTTCTCCTTGGGTTCGCCAGCGCCATACAAATCGGCTCTGTTTGTGCTCTTCTATCAGGCTGAGGGTGTTGGTTCGTCGCCGATTACGTCGTCGCCTCAAATGATGCTGACGATGTCGATGGAGTCAATACCGGCGCCAGATGGGTCCCAGTCGGGACACATTGTATCTCCATCATCTCCTATGCCATGTCCATCTGTCTTGAAGCCGGCGTCGTTGACGTCGGCTAACTCTCTGTCGACACAGAGATTGGAGGCCAGACTGAGATCGAGGAGGAGAGCATTGAGGCTCTTGGAAAAGCAAGAATATCAGCGACAGTTATTAGAGGAAGGAGACATTTCTGAGCCTTTGGGAGAGTTTCAGGGTAGTGGACTGGATACCTCCCCTGAGTGGGATCTTTCATCCCTGGGTGAATTTACAGAGGAGGCAGCATCCTTTTACACTGTCATAAGGAAGGCTGCAGATTTTTTGGAGCTTCATTTGCCATCTTCAGAAGTAAAGACAAACATTTTGACGGAGGTATTGCATCCTTTCTCTCCTTCTGCGGAATCCCTGCTCCCTTTCAATGATGCTCTTACTGAGCCTATTTTGGACTTTTGGAGAAAGCCTGTTACATCTCCAGCGGTGTCCAGGACTGTTGCAAGGAGGTACAGGGTTGCTCCTGGGGATCCTGGATTTTTATCCCAACATCCGACTCCTGAGAGCTTGGTGTTCCAGGCTTCTGGTTCTGCTCGATCTGAACCTGGCTTGTTTCCTGCTACTCCATCAGACAGGGAGTCCAAGAGAATGGTGCAAGCAGCCAAGAAGAGTTTCTCCTCTTGTAGTATGGCCCTAAAATCAGTGAATGCTACTTGTGTGCTGGAGAGGTACGTTCATGCCTTGATGGACACGTCTAAAGCTGTGGTGCCTAACTTGCCTTAGTATATGCAGGGGCAGTTTGATGACCTCCTTTTGGACACTCAAGCGGTGGCATGTAGATCATCCAATCTGGTCTGGATACAGCGAACACAGTAGCCAGGGCAATGGTTTCTTCAGTGGCCACCAGAAGGCATGTGTGGCTTAGGTCTTCTGGATTTTCAACGGATGTTCAGGCAACTTGATTTGGGACTATCCTCCGCCTCAGCGGATTCAGGAGTCGATAATGATCTCCAGAGATGCTGCAGCAGATCTACGGCGGTGGGCTGTGGAAGGCAACCTTTCACAAGGAAGGCCGTTTTACCTCCCACCTCCGGTGGCCACGGTCATAAAGGATGCTTCCACTCTAGGGTGGGGAGCTCATCTGGGGGACTTGGAGATCAAAGGCCTTTGGTCTCCAGTAGAGCAGATGTTTCACATCAATCTGTTAGAACTGCGGGCAATAAGTCTGGCTCTCAGGGCCTTCCACCCGTCCATTCACAGTCAGTCACTACAAGTCTTGATGGACAACACTACCACGATATGGTACATCAACAAGCAGGGTCATATCTTCTCTGCAGAGTGGCCCTGCAGCTCTGGTCCTGGGCTCAGGAGCATCGTATTACCTTAGCAGCAAACCATCTAGCTGGTTTTCTCAACGTACATGCAGACAATCTCAGTCAGAATTTCTCCACCGATCATGGGTGGTATCTCCATCCAGACCTGGTCCTTCACATCTTCCGATGTGGGTTTTCCACAGATAGACCTGTTTACCACTTGGAAGAACGCGCACTGCCCATCATTCTGCAGCTTCCAGTATCTGGTGCAAGGAGCATTGGAGGGCGCGTTTCAGATGTCTTGGTGTGGCCAGTTACTTCACGCGTTTCCCCCATACCCTTGATTCCTCGGGTTCTGAGGAAGATTCGACACGACCGGGCTCAGGTCATTTTAATAGCTCCAGATTGGCCAAGAAGGGTGTGATACACAGACCTTCTCCAACTTTCACTGTGCCCTCAGCTCCGTCTCCTTCTCAGGGCAGACCTCCTCTCGCAGTCACAGGGACAGGTTCTACATCCCCACCTCCAGAGCCTGCACCTGCATGCCTGGAGATTGAACGGGGCAATCTGAGTTCCTTTTCTCTCCCTCCAGAAGTGGTGGATGTTATCTTATCGGCCAGGCGACACTCCACCAAAACTGTCAATGCCAACAGATGGGCAAAATGTGTTACTTGGTGTGCAGAGAGGCAGATTGATCCCTTAAAGGCTCATTTATCTGATGTTTCGCTTTTTTCCCTTTCCTTAGCACAGAACGGTTGTGCAGTTGTGACTGTGAAGGGTTATTTATCAGCGCTGTTGGCCTTTCTGTGCCTTCCTGATCAACCTTCCTTGTTTAAATCTCCTATAGTGATCAGGTTCTTGAGAGGCCTGCCTAACAAGTTTCTTCCCACTCCGTTTCTCATGCCTCAGTGGGATTTGAATTTGGTTCTTACTTTTTTAATGGGTTTGCCGTTTGAGCCTATGCATTCTTGTTTGTTGAGGCTGTTAGTCTTGAAAACAGTCTTCCTCATAGCTATCATATCTGCTAGGCATGTGAGTGAGCTCCAGGCTCTTAGTGTGAAACCTTCCTTTACATCCTTTCATGCTGACAAGGTGGTGGTGAGAACCAGGGCGGCTTTCCATGCTAATGTCGTCTCTCCCTTCCATATGGGGCAATCTATAACTCTTTCATCCTTCTACCCTCCTCCCCATCCTTCAAAGGAGGAGGAAAGACTTTATCGCCTAGATCCGAGAAGAGCTCTGAGTTTTTATATTGAAAGGACAAAAGACTTTCGTATTGATGATCAACTGTTCGTTGGATATGTGGGCAAGATGAAGGGCAAAGCCGTCCACAAGAGAACCATATCCAGGTGGGTCATTCTTTGCATAAAGATTTGTTATTCACTGGCAAAGAAGGTTCCTCCTGAAGGTATTAGGGCCCATTCCACCAGAGCTAAGTCTGCTACTTCGGCCTTTGCTATAGGTGTATCAGTTGTGGATATTTGTAAGGCAGCAACTTGGGCTTCCCTCCACACTTTCTCCAAGCATTATTGATTGGATTCGGAAGTTAGGAGGGAGGGCCATTTTGCATGTTCTGTGTTGCGGTATTTCTTGGCGTGACTGGTCAGGCACCCACCTCTGGGTGCAGGATTGATTTGGGATTCCATTCATAAGGTGAGGAATCCACAGGTACTTGTATCCATCAGAAGAACAAGTTACGTACCTTCGGTAATGCTTTTTCTGGTGGATATAGTAGCTACCTGTGGATTCCTCACAGTACCACCCACCTCCCTGTTGCCTGTCTGGTCATACCAAGACTTCTTTTGCTAGATGTGTATAAACGTTTTTGGTGTTTTTTTATATGAATAAATATTGTGTTTAAATTTGTATTTGGATTGATATATATATATATATATATATGTTGTTTTTGTGAAGTCGGTATTCACCTGTTTGCCTCCAAGGCACGTAAAAAATGGTGAAACTGACGTCAGCACGCCGGCGAGGACCTCTTATTGCCACGATGATGTTAGACGGAGTCGATTGCGGAGCCATGCAATTGTGATGTCCTCGTCAATGTGAAGAGCTGGGGAGAAATTCATAAGCTGAGTAATCCTCAGGTAGCTACTATATCCACCAGAAAAAGCGTTACCGAAGTTAAGTAATCTGTTCTGCAAGCATGTTATTGGTGGCCAGGTCTATACAAACAGACTAAGCAGTGTGTCCTTTGTTGTGACATCTGCCAACAAATTAATGGTTCCACCATCAAACGCCAACCGCAGACACCCTTCTTAATTTCCAACAAACCATTACAATGTGTGTACTTGGAACATTGTGGTCCACTAACACCGGACAGTGCATATAAATACATTTTAGTTGCTGTTGACTCTTGCTCCAGATTTCTATGGGTGTGGCCACAACGCTCATCTGATGCTCAGATTGTTATTAAAGATTTGCAAGTCTTTATCAGCACATATGCAGTTGCGGCTTTCCACTCGGACCAGGGCCCTGCCTTTGCCTCAAGGCTCAAGGGCATTCAGGGACGCATGGCTTCGTTAGGGGTCCAACTCCATCACTTGTCCCCATTTCATCCCAAAGGGAACTAGTGTCATGGAGCGACAAAACTGTGATTTAAAGCAGTGCTTAACAGCCAGAGTATTAGGTACAAGTTGTAGTTGGCTTAATCACCTGTATGGAGTCCAGAGAGCACTTAACAATCTGCCTAGAAGGTCCCTGGGGGGTTGTACTTCATACGAGTGCCTGTTTGAAACCTGAATGTATGTTCTATATCTTGATGGTCCTGGCGCGGAGGCGGCAGAAACCCCTTTTGACATAAATGAACGTGTCACTGTCTTGCAGGAATTACAACAGTTCAGTGACGACAATGCTTCTGCCAGTGCTGCCTCCGCAGGGATTAAGGATATACCAATAACATCCACCGGCTGGATTCCAAAAGTTGGGGATTTAGAACGTGAAAAAGTTGCTGTGAAAAAGGAGTTTGTTCCTTCTTATCGTGCACCGGTCTCAGTCTTGGGAATACACGGTACCAGAATTGTCATTCTACCACTGTTGGCTGGTGCTAAAGAAAATTGCTTTGTATCTATCGACAATGTCAAGTTACACCATGTGGCCCATCCTGCACAGCAGACCAAGAGGAGCAGTCAGTAGTAGTTTCTGAATCCCTCTCACTACTGGTCAAGACGTCCCTCAGCAAGTTTTGAGCAGCAACGCTGCCACCTCTCCTAGCTTGGGGAGGGTGGAAAATTATATTGCATTTGTTCCACTAACATCTGTTACAACAAAAAATATAGAAATTACAGATCGATTTGACACAACTTCAACACAGATGGTGTAATTTACTGTGAACCACTGCGAGAGACCCCTATGAGTTCTCCTCCAACAAATACGGCTCTAGCTTTTGCACAAACTACTTCTGGATACTTTGCCGGCATCAACCAACTTTCTCAGACTCATTTGCCTCTTCTAGATCTGACCTGCCAAAAACACATAAGCTGATAAAGTGGCTTAAAACAAATTATTTTCCCATTGAACTATCAGTGGCTTTCCTTGACTGTATTAGCTTTCCTCCTTTGAATTGGCTTTTGTCATAACATTTTTTTTATTAATACATGGTCATTTTCTTCTTGAAAATCAACAGTTGAACTGGTGGATGAGGTCCTAAAACCCCATTTTTCTTCTCAAAAGGTCCGCAGAGACTTGTCTTTTGTGAAAATTTCTGCTATACCAGTTCCTCATAGCATTGTTTGGGATAAAGTCACATTTGATATATACGGCCTCACGGAGGTCATGCAAATACCATATGTGTTTAAACTTTCAATAACGATGTAATAATACCTGGAGTTGTTACTGATGACTGGGATGTGAAAACTGTTGATTCTATGATGACTGAATTGTAGTATTTTACTGTATTTGAAAGTGAGGATGTTTATCAATCTAAAGAGAATTATGTTGACATGTTTTGCTTTAATTATTATGGGCATAATTTCATTGACAGAGAAAGTACCCCGAAGACTATTTTAGACATTTTTAAATACACACAATGGGAACATTGTGCAACTCCACCAAAAGGGAGTTCTAAAACATATTTTGAGAAATTTGCACATTTTTCTGGGCACAATGTTAAAAATGCTGAGTCATATTATTTCAAATTGTCATTGAAGGAAAATGTGCATATATTATTGACAGATACAAAAGTCATTTATTCAGATTCCTTTGTTTCCCGGATGGCTATAGAAGGCTATGAATATTGGGTGAAGTCCATTGACTTAAAAAGTGTGTGGGGAACAAGACATTGGCAAATAAGGGGGAAGGGAGCTTTATTTAGAGCATGCCTGAGACCTGTTCATATGATATTTTTAAATTAAACTGTACAACAGGTGAGTTGTTTAGGTTTAGCAAAGATTAAGGAATTGAACGCGCCCAGTATTCCTGGCCCTGCAAAATTTTACAAATGGCAAAAGTATATAGATGCAACTGAAGATCAGCTTGATGAATGGGTCCAGAATGGCACGTTTAATGCTTCAATGTCACGTCCTGGCTGGAGATTATTGTGGCTAATAAATACCAATGGGTGTCATAAACGTTTTATAAACTCCACTGGGGGTTTTAGAACAAGTAGGCCGGACCCTCGCTATGGGTCATCTGAACATGCAGGTGTAGTAACAACATACAGTGTAGGGAAACTATGCCAGCAATGGTTGAAGAGTTCCTCACTAGATGCTGTTAGAGATCACCTCAGACTCCTGTCTAATAACACTGACTTACAAGATTTCTTGTTAGGCCCCAGAAATCATTGCAGAAAGCGCTTCTTATATGCAGTCTATAATGAAATTTGGAAGCTTTTCCAACAAGAAACTGCTGCCCAGTTGAGGCAAATAGATCAGGAAAACTTACAAAAGGCATTAGCTGTTGTAGTTAATTGAATTAATACCATGTCCGACCAGATATAGGCGGTCATTATGAACATGGCGGAAAAGACTGCCAACCGCTGTGTCGGCGGTGAACATAATCCTGGCGTTGGCGGTGAATGGAAACCCACCATATAATGAACGAAAAACCCTACCCTGCCAAAAATCACCAGTCCACCACTCCCCGCCATGACTCTGTCGGCGGGAATCCCGGACCTCCCCACCCCGCCACCGCCAAGCACACCCACATCCCGCCCTCCAAATAATGATGCACAAATCACCTCGGCGGACAGTGGAGGCCGGACGACCATTGGTGGCTGCAACCGCCAGGGGCGGCAAGTGGACTCAACAGCAAGAAGTGCACACATTGGCTAGGCATATGACCCACATACCTGACAGACATCCAGAACCCCATAAGACACACCCCACAATCCCTTGCAATGAAAGCAGGACGGAGAGCACCAGACCCAGACAGCGAAAGCCAGAATACAGGACACATACTGACCTACAGAAGAACACCCCTACCTCCTTCCCCAGGGCCGACACCATTCCCCACACTCACCATGTCCCCCCCAAACATCCACGCTTCACCGAAATGGAGTTAAGGACCATGGTGGACGAGATCTTGAAGGTGGAGCCACAAATATTCGGGGCTGAGGTGCAGCACACACCCATCGCATGGAAAATGGAGCTGTGGCAGACCACTGTGAACAAGGTCAATGCAGTGGGACACCATCCACGCACCAGGGTCGACATCCGGAAGAGATGGAATGATCTGCGGGGGAAGGACCGGGGCATGGCATCAAGGCACCACATCGCAGTGCAGAAGACTGGGGGAGGACCGCCACCAACACCACCCGACTACACTGACTGGGAGGAAAAGGCACTGGCCATCCTGCACCCAGAGGGACTCACTGGACTCACTGGAGGAATGGAGTTGGGTAAGTGATCTATAATTACCCCATATCCACCACACCTGTAATGCATGCACCACCCCATCCCACCCACACCCACCAGGACCTACACCCCACCAAGGCATTAGCCCCTGCACGTACCCACAATAGAACGACACCCCCAGCACAATGCAATCCCCCACTGGCGCAAAATGCAATGCCAACCTCACAAAGGCACACTGGCAGGCCACTGAAAGTAACACCAGCACAAAATAGCCCAGTCCTGTACACCTCAAACATTCATGCAGATATAACAGACATGTCTATGTCCCCCAACAGGCACCACCACCCATGCCACCCTCACGGACAGGACAAGGAGTGCCAGTGCCCCCCCTGGAGATGAGGCACCTCACAGGACACTGGTGAAGGATCCCTGGACACCGATGAGCAGGCAGGCCCCTCACACAGTCCTGGACTCTCACCATGCAGCAGCCCCACCCAGGAAACCACTGTCACCCCTACCACCCAGTCATGACCAGCAGCCCAGGGCAGGCGTACCCACACTAGTTTACCCAGGGCACAGACTGGTGGAACACAGGTACAGAGGCCACAGTCTCCCACTCCCAACATGCAGGAAGGCGAGAGTCCCAGTACAAGTGGTACTGCCAGATCTGTGCAGGAGACACAGGCACAGGGGGCTAGGGCAAGTGCAAGGGTGGCAGTGGGCCAGAGGGGAGGCCACAGGATGGATGCAGCAGCCCAGGACGTGATCTCTGAGGTAATGGAGGCCTACCAACATACCCATGACAGGTTGGCACAGATTGTGTCCTCCCTGGAGCACAGTCAGGGGATGCAGCAGGAACAACACCGACAGGCCATGGAGCAATGGAAAGAGCACAATGCCACAATGGCTACCATAACAAGAGCACTGCTGCAGCTGGTAAAAAAACAGTCTGACACCCACACAGGACAAGAGTCCCCCACAACAACACTAGACAACCAGCATCAGATCACCCCAGCAGCAGAAACATCCCAGGAACTACCCACATAGGAAACACAAGGTCCTACCATGTCATCCCATGAAGCTCAACAGCAGGTGCCCAAACGGACCCTAAGACCATGTTATGGCACTGGAACCTCAGCTAAGAACAAGGCCCCCTCCAACAATTAACTCTGCGACAACTGCAAAGCAACGATCCCACACAATCACCAACCACATTGCTGAGAGGCAAGATGAAATACTGTTAGACAAAATGGACCCATCAATACTACCAACAAGGCTGCCACCATGTTGGTCTTGAGAACACCCCACCCTTACGACTTCACATCACTGTAAATTGCACAATTCACTCACTTCAACCAATAAAACACTTTTCACACCTGTAACACTGTCGCCTGTGTTAAATTGTGAACCAAGTGGAGAATAGATGTAACTGGCAGAGAACAACTTTATTGTCGAATCTGTGCATGATGGCAGTCCTGTGTGCCCATATGGTGGCAAGGAGGAAATGCGTGTATTTTCAGTCATTACCATGCAGAAGTGGGCCATGTTTCGCCTATCATTACCAACCCCCCATATGACTGATCACACTGACAGTAGTAGTCACTAACCCCAATGACAGGCCTAAGTCCCACACAGTTTCTGGAAGTAGAGTAGTATCAGTTGGTTCCTGGAATTGACATTTTCTCCTTCCTCATCATCACCATCACTCTCTTCACCTCTCTGAGGTAGCTGATCAGGACCTATAGCACCCTTCACCTCTAGGAGGGGTGTAGAATGTCTCACTGCCATGTTGTGCAGCATGCAGCAGGCCGCCACTATTCTACACACCTTATCAGGCCCATAGGCCAGGGAACCCCCAGAGATATGTAGACACCAGAATCTAGCCTTCAGGAAACCTATAGTTCGCTCTATTACCCTCCTAGTACGTCCATGGCCCTCATTGTAATTCCTCTCTCCATCCGTCCTGGGATTCCTCACTGGTGTCAGGAGCCAACGCAAGTTTGGATAGCCAGAATCACCTAGAAAATGGTGCAATACAGAGTAGTCATTGGTGTGACCCTTAGTCAGACAGGCTGTTTTTCTACAGTGTGTCAGTTACTGACAGGCACACTTACCTATGATCCACCCTCTGTCCTCTTGTAGTTGTTCCATCTTCTGTGGCACACTACTGTCCCTCAACACAAAGGAATCATGGACTGAACCTGGGAACATCGCATTGACATGTGAAATGTACTGGTCTGCAGTACATGCCAACTGGATGTTCCTGGAGTGAAAGTTCTTCCTGGTTCTGTAGACCTGTTCACTCACTCTTTGGGGGATGATCGGTATGTGGGTGCCATCTATGGCACCTATCACATGGGGTATGTTGGCAAAGGCATAGAATTTAGATTTGATGGCAGGTAGGTCAGCACTTTGGGGAAACCTCACATAGGACTGCAGATGTTGGACAAATGCATTCAGAAATCTTGTCAGTACCATGCTAAACATTAGCTGTGAAAACCAGCACCCTTGCCCACTGTCACTTGAAATGAGCCCATTGCCAGGAAATGGAGTGCGGAGAGCACCTGCACTTCAGTTGGAATGGCATGCTGATTACGATTTCCCGGAGTTAGTGCAGGATCCAGTAATGCACAAATGTCCTGAATAGTTGCACATGTGAGTCTGTAAGTGATTATGATCTGACACTCCACCATGGTCCCCATATCCACAAGTGGTCTGTACACCGATGGTACCCTTCCTCACCACAAGGGTCGGTACCTACGAGGGGTTACAAAAAGGAGTGATGAACACACATACATAGGCACAGTTGTCATCATTTGTGCCCTGCAATGTTCATTGTAGTGTCTCGACAATAACTGCTACGCGACAGATGTACATGTACATCACAAGGAACAAACAGAGCAATTCATGTGTGCTACTATACTGAATGGACAGAAGGCCTAGGTGCTTCATGTGGCTAGTAGGGCCTGCATTGTGAGTAGTAATTAATTCTAGATGGGTAGGTGATGGCAAAATGTCTGCCCACTGTAGATCTGCCCTTTCGTGTGGAAGTGACCTCATACCGCTAGCGGTTGGCGTCACAGCGTAAGGCGGTGTTTACTGCTGTTTGCACCCTCATTTGCTAACATGGATGCCAATGGGGAATCCTGCCGTATCATGATCGCCGCCGGCGGTGACGGTGCATACCGCTGTGGAACGTACGCTCGTTTGTCATCGTTTGATCACTTGACTCCCTGATCTTGTGCGGACAGGTACTCCACTCTGTGTATTGCTTTGGCCTGCCTCTGGCTATGGATGTGCCCCGTGTTGCATGGGAAAGGGCCCTGACCTTCACCTAGGAGGAACTGGAGAAGCTAGTTGACGGGGTCCTGCCCCTGTACGCGAAACTGTACGGACGTCCAGAGGTACAGGTGAGTCTGGGTTGGGGGGGGCACTGTGTGTGTGTAATGGATGGTGTTGATTGGACATATGTGTGCACCTCTGAGCCTGCATGGGCCATGGTGCATGGCATGCTGCGTGCGACTGTCCTGTAAGTGTGAGAGTGCTGTCCATCCCATAGTGGACGATTAGCCAGCTGTTCCTCTCGTGCAAGGGCCTGACCTCTGTGTTCCATTTCTGTGTCGCCCTTTTAGGTCCGCACCCACCAGAAGAGGGCACATTGGCATGCCATCGCCAAGGAGGTGAGGACATTGGGGGTCTACAACCAGCGGAGCAGCCACTGTAAAAGGAAGTGGGCGCGAAAGATCAGTGAAGCCCAACTGGGGAAGTCCTCCCAATGTGGAAGGGGTGGCCGTTGGGCACTGACCTCCCTCATGCGACGGATCCTGGTGGTGGCGTACCCAGACCTGGATGGGCGCTTGAAGGCTGCACAGCAGTCACAAGGGGGTGAGTACTCATTTCACTTACTTCAGTCTGAAATGATGTCTGGGTGTGCATTAGGGTTCATGCTGCTTAGAGGCAGGGACTTTCACTGGTGTCCATCTACTTTATGCTCCCCAAGGGGTGTAGGGGTGTCTTTGTCAGGTCTCCCATACGTCGCCTCCTTAGGTAGTCCAGGGGATGAGTGTAGGCCAGTATTCTGGTCAGTAGTCAGGGGCATGGCCATGGGCATAGTGAACGGTGCTGCCTGTTGGGTGTGTCTTCTGGGTGGGTGTAAGTCTGGCCATTATGTACCTGTATTCAGCTATTTACAAGAGTCTTTCCTGTTTTGTCTCCCCATCCCTGTTCTCTTGTGTTGGTTTGGTACAGCATCAACATCAGGCGAGGGAGCTGAGGCACCGGCAAGTGGGGAGGCAGCAGCCCACGGATCCTCTGAGGCAGAGACAACAGACGCCCAGGGGACCAGTGGGTGGGAGGGCGAGGGGAGTTCCACGGGGGAGACTACTACCACAGGAGGTAGTGACTCCTATACCTCCTCCGATGGAGGCTCCCCGGCGGTGGTGGACCGTAGTGCACACACCACTACAGTGACATCTTCCGCCACCCGCCATTCCATCACCGCCCTCCCTTCTGCTCCCCACCGAGTTGCCTGTGCCGGTCCACCCAGAAAGGTGGGCGCAGGCACCTCCTCCCTTGCCCCAGTCAGCCCTGCTGCCCTCACAGAGGAGGCTATTGACCTCCTGAGAACCATCTCTGTAGGGCAGAAACCATCGTCAATGCCATCCAGGGGCTAGCATCAGAGGTGCAGCAGACTAATGCCTATCTGGATGGCATTCACGGTGCTGTGTCAGCCCTACAGAGATCTTTTCAGGCTCTGGATTCCTCTTGGACGGCAGCCAGTTTCCCTGGCCATTCTGTCCCCCCTCCAACCTCCTCTACCCCTGCCAGCACCCCACTCCCTTCACCCGTCCAAGGCACACATTCAGACACCCAGTCAAGCACATCAACACACAAGAAGCACACTTCAAAATACAAGCAGCACACCTCCCACCACAAGCATTCACACAGCCAACAGACACCTGCACACACAACAACGTCCACTTCCCCCAGTGTGCCCACCTCTTCCGCCTCCCTGTCTGTCCCCTCTACATGCACACCCTCATGCACTGCACCTTCACTCACTGTTGCTGCTCCTCTTCCTGCACTCACCACAATAGAAGACAGCCTTACATGCATCCCATACACCACACCTGCACTCACCACCACTACTGTAGTCGACACATGCAGCACACCCACCAGGCTTGCAGACACCCACACAACATACATCCACCCTAGCTGTCTGTCTTCTCCCACTGTGTCCACCCCCTCCTCCAAAAACACACAAACACACCAAGACACCCACCCATCAGACATCCACCACACGATAGCATACTGAGCAGTCACCTGCACCCACTACACGCACCCCTACACCACATGCATCCACTCCCTCTGCCTCCACTCCCACGCCCTCATCCACGCCCACCCCAATTGCTCCAAAGAAACTATTCCTCTCCTGTGCTGACCTCTTCAAACCCACTGGCCCACCCCACCCCATCTTGTCCCCAAACGTGCCCACCTCCTTGCCCTTTCCGCTCCTTCCACATCACAGCCCACCCCTGTCCACCCTTCACATTCCCGTGCCCCTTCCCCAGATAGGAAAAAGGCCCAGATGAGCCTAGGCCATCTAGCTCCTCCCGTTCCAAAACAGCCCCCACCCCCTTCAAAGGACAAGCTCACCCCCCTACCTTCCAAACGAAAGTCAAAGGCCCACCCCCATCGAAAATCCCCACCCCCACCAGACCCTGCCCCCCTTACATGAGGTGCCTGGATGCCCATATGGTGCCCCATGAGGTGGAGTACCATGCACTTGTGGGAGTCAGGTTGGGCCCGTTGTGGCCCATTGCAATTGTCGACATACGGACTGGCCATTGGCCCTGTTTAAACTGTTTGGCTCGTTGAGCTTCATATTAAAGATTCTGTGTGGCCTGTGTTTGGGCTGCACGCCGTTGAACCGTGGTCTTTTGTTTCATTTGTTATGGGTGTGGGGCATTTTTATGTACTATGATCATGTTGGATTGGCCTTGTGTCGGGTAAGTACCTCTTGCTGTGGGGTGTATAATTTGTACTGCTGTGAAGGGTTGGGGGTGTTGCAGGGTGGGTGGCGTGGGTGGGTATGTAACTGTGCCCTTTCCTCTCTTGTTTCGTAGGTTGCGGTACTTACCGTCGTCGTCTTAGTCGGCGGTCTCGGTCCTGGAGGTATATGGCAAGGAGCAGGGCTGGCATGATCTGCAGCTGTCTATCCATGGCTGCTGCAGCGCGTTCTGTGGGACTCCAGTGCGTGGTTCCTTATATTTGGTTCATTTCTGCCTGGCTTTGTGTGGCATGGTTGCCGCCCATGAACTGGCGGTGGAATGGTGGTTCATAATTTGATGGGCGGGTTGGGCCTTTCCGACGGCCTGTGGGCGGACTCTGCCATCGTCAGCGACTCTCCTCTCCTGGCGGTGGGTGGTTCGCGGGATGCCTGTGTTTTGTTTGGTTCATTATTTGGGGGTCCGGCCCGCTCCTCTGTTGGTGGTTTCTACCGCCGGTGGAGCGGAACAGACCGCCATGTTCATAAAGAGGGCCATACACCTTAAACAACATCATTTCTCCTGTAATAGACATAATACAACGTGATATGTCTTCTTTACACTATGGACAGAGTGAACTGAAGTCCATTATGCAGTTGGGATGGACACTACAAACACTGAAGGCAGGTCGCATTCCCTGGCAACACGTTAGCGCAAGGGATATATTTTCTACCTCTAATTTAATACGACAATAACAACTAATGGCTAAGAAAGAAGCGACTTATGTCATGTTAAATATTGGAAAGTTAGAAAAGTTGCCTTTTACTGTGGCTGAAATACCATCTGCTGATTGATTAATACACGGGGTCATTCATCTGCCTATTTCAACACTTCAATTCACATCCTGCTTAAAACACATTCCAGTAGGCAGATATGAAAGGCTAGGAGATAGTCACATCCATGAGGTGTTGGAGCTGCCCTTCTCATACAAATGTCTCAATGGCATGAAAGAGGTCTTTCTTAGCAGTAGTGAATGCGAAACTTCTGTCAGCCATTCGATGGTTTGTAAACAGTTGTCATTGCATGGGGCGTGTAACGCTTTAGCAGCAAATTTGACTTGTTATCTAAAGGGAGTTCCAGTCCCCTTGATTAGACCTGCATTCCAGGTTCTCTCAAATGGCAGCTATGTTCTCCTCAGTAGTGAAAACTGTTGTGGGATGCGAGCCGGAATAGTTTATGTTGTTTTGGTCTTTAAGATTGTTACATGCTGCGGGAGCATACTTTTTCCTCCCACAAGACAGAGGGAAGTAGCTGAGATTTGGCCCCATATCGCTACTTCAAATGTGAATTTTGACAAGTTGAGCAGACTCAAGGCTTTATTGTTTCAGGAACATGTGGCGCTCACATCTGACACGAGACCTATGCGCTTCAGGTGGCAAGGTCATCAGCAGAGATACAGTCCCTTTTAAGTACTAACTTTCCGAGACACTTTGGTGAGCTCATGGGACGAATGTTTAATGGATCCAGTACTACTAGAATTGCACATTTCTTCAAGGCTGTTGGTTCTGGTTTTGTTCACACTTTCTCCTCTATATTCGGTTTAATACCATCAGTCATCCACTCAATATTCTCCAGTATTTTCGGGGGATTTTCTTTGGCTATAATAGGGGGTATCTTGCTATTGCTACTTTTTCTGCGCAATGGCTGTCCCGCCACAACAAGGAGGACTGAAAGGGCTCTCACCAGCGCAGCTGTGTCATGAATGCATAATGCAGTACTTTGGAGCAACACTCCTGGAGCAATTGGAGTGTGACTGGTCTCTGTCATTCAAACCAGTTTTGCATAGTGTGCAGCCCGTGTTTTGGTGCCTCTGGTGCTCGTTCGAACATGCACTGAAAGTTTGTCTTTCTACGCAGCGCTTGCTTTCATTCGACGCTGATCGGTTGAAGTTCTCGCTGAGGGCTCATTACCAGACATGCGCGTTGAGGGTGTGTTTGCTATGGGAAGCTGCTTATGAGTTGGCCTTCATGGAGGATGCAGCTCTAAACTCATTGTTGGGCACACCACGGAATGCTGCTGCCTTGGCTGGAGCTCAGGCTTTGGAACACGAATGCTCCTTGGTTTTTCGTGGCAACAAACTTCTTACTGTATCACCTGCCGAAATGGAAGATTTCCTGTCTTCAATTATTCCGGATTCGATTGGCAACTTCCAAAATGACTCTGACTCTTGAAATTCGCCCTTTTTTACACCACAGTTAACATTTTTGAATTGTCCTTTTTAGACGTACTCAAGTGTCTTTTTGACTTGTCAATATTGACATTTTTATATATGTCTTAGGTTAGATTTTAATAAATTTTATATATAGTTAGGCTTTGAACCACCTTTGAACCGGCAAGGGGAGGGTGTTATGTAGCCATTTTAGTTATAGCTTCATACACGTTTTATTAGCAAACTACGCCTGCCACTGTGCACTTTAACCTAAATATATTTGATTCAGCTTTGTTTATTGTTTTAACAATAGCCACATTTGCGGTCTTGTTTTATTTCTCTCTATCTAGCTGTTCTTTGCCTAGTTCAGCACTGCATTCTTAAACAAGACTTTTCTTTAACTCAGTGCTTTTCTCACGGCTGCAGTAAGATAGTTTTCTGGCAAAATTGGTAACGCTTTGTCTCTAGTGTTCATAGAAACATACACACTCTTACGTACGGATCCTTTCTTGGAACATCAGCTGTTTCAATATAAAAACACTACTTTGACCCATGTACGGTAGAGGGAGATTCCAGCCAGATGACCATGACTGTATGCTGATTGCTTCGCTACAGCTGCTTATGTAGACTACAGGCCTCTTGCTCAGTTATGAGGGATGATGTCTTCCCAGGGGAACCTGAGGGGCAGAACTTGAGCTTAACATGCTGTGCTCTAACATAGCCTAGGTAGGAATTGTTTTAATGATTCTAGTGACAAAATGCTAGCGTTATTTTTATGCTTTACTCTCCTTGTCACAATTTTAAACCTGTCATGCTTCATCGTCCTAGTTATTGCAGTACATGCTTTATTATGTAAGATGCACTTGCTTCATTAAAACCTTATTGAAATATATACTGCCTCTGATTGTTCTTGTATATGTGAGACTAATGTAACTGAGAAAAACGGATGCAATCTGATTGACCACGATTTCCCTGAGGAATCAATTGTGTCATGCGCTTGGCTGCCCAATCATCCCTGCTCTTGAGTAGAGATGAGGCACTGCTAGTTAGCCAGAGCAAAACCCGGATTCGGCCGACAGGTGTCACCTGTAGTGGGTTCAGACTCAGTCTCCCACAGTGCAAGTGATTCTGCCACTCAAATTCAGAAGTCTCAGTAGAATAATGAGAGCCTACGCGACAGTGAAAAGAGACTCAGAATTCACAAACTACAAATAATCCACTGATTTTCAGAGAATTGATTGTTGTCTTGAATGCACTATCCTCATATAATGGACAGGTGATTCTTTGTTACAGCCCACCAGATTTGCTGTCTCTAATTGGTAAGATGGCATTAAAGTCTACATTTAGACAGAGGGTATAGGGAGAGTAACCCAATTCAGTTCAATTCAATTTTATTTATGTTCTGGAACTCAACAGAGACCCACATAGCAAATACAGTAATACATCATTATCTTCAGTAAAGTGGTGATAAAATCATTCACAAGAAAAACAGTTCAAAAAAATACATAACACTACCCTCAATAGAAAATTAGTTCATCCATTCAAAATTAACATACAGAAATCCATAACTGTAGCCTTCTAATGGTCAAACACTGTGTAAGTAACATATCTAATACAGGATCCCATCACAGTGAATGCATACAACCTTATTAAGTGCAAACACACAATATCAATACAAGATACAATATCCTACTATAAAGTGCCAAGATCAGATATGGTGCAAATACACAAGGGAGTCAATTAAAACAATTCAGTTACATACTCTAGACAGTACAAAATATAACACACTCTATCTAGTACAAAAATAAGGTGTGCAAATAAACAGATACGTGATAATGATAACATTTACTATCCTCTGCAATTCGAATGAAAAACAGAGTATGATTACACAAATACCTACAAATTTAAAACACATTTTAAAAGTTTTTTTTTAACAAAAGTAAATTGTGCTAATCATTTCAGTTGGTGGGTGGGTGGGTGGCGCAAATAAGCATTGGCAAGCCTCAGCTGCAGTGGTTATACTTATATTTCAGAAAGAACGGTTTCGGAAAGTGGTGATGTGCAAAATTGAAGGATGGACATACAAAAATCACATGGTGTAAGTCCTGAACATAGTTCAAGGATCACAAAACCTCTCATCCCTCGGTATACCTATCCTCTGATAACTTGTAGCGGAAATAGATTTAGCCTTACTAACAGGATAATTCTCTGTACCTCTTGTGGAAGATTCCATAAAAAGATACGTTTTTTTAATTTTATTTTTACAGGTGCTACTCTCAATTGTATTGCATTCCTTGCATACTGTAAACAAAACAGAAATTTCATTTTTCTACTCACTATATAAGAATTTTTTTATCAAGTTTTTTTAGAAAAAGATTAGGAAAAGGGACAACCCCGTACCTACTAATCTCAAACATTTCCAGAGCTTTTATATAATTAAAGTGCACTTTTTCCTTTCAAGCTATGAAAAATGTCAAACTTTAATGCAGCTCGAATAGAACCTGTTTCACTACCCAATAGACTATTCCCCCACCTCAGGACTGGTGCCAAGGTAGTAGAAGGTGATCCGAATTCAAGCCGAAGAGCAGGGGAGAAGCCAAAGAATTCAGATTGTAAATTTGGGGCCAAATGTGTCCCTCTACATTTGCAAAAAAAGTCCAGTGCCGCTTATCGATCATTTCACAGTCATAGCACAGTGAAGGTGGTATTTTTGTCCTGTAGACCGGAAGAAAATATGCAAGGTGCGTTTGCCTGCAGCACTTGTACAATCTGTGAATGGCAGATGCCTGAGAGAGTGCCTGTCTGGTCACCATGTATAAGGTTGTTACCAGATGCCCTTTCCTGGAGATTAAGTAATATACTTTTTTGTCTATAACTGGCAGAGGGGCCCTCAATTCCTTTTTTATATAAGGCTACCATAATACTTTGCTTACCAGGAAGATGGAATATCCACACACAAACGTCAGCAGTGGAACAGTAGACAGAAAAAGTAGCCCATGAAGAAGTCTCCTAATTAATGACAGCAATCAGGAGTTCATCAGGGTCCATAGCACCTGAAGTTCTTGCACCCTTAATGAATCCCTCAATCTCCTAATAAGATGGCGGGCCATATGTTTCAGAGTCTGCTTCAACACTGAGAACAAACTGACCACTGCTGCTTAAATTGCAGGCATATAATTGTGATATGTACTGCGTCCACTCATCAGATTTTGGTATAGCCTCAGCTTTAACTCTAGAGTTGCAGTATTTGGCTATTATGGACCAGTATTTACAAGAATTGAATGAAATAGCTGCTTCACTCAGATTAATCCATTTTCTATCCTCCTCCTTCCTATATTCAGCCATCAACCAGGTTATTATGCACTTACGGCCATTAATTTACCTCTTTCTTGTATTCGAAGAAAAGTTTAATTGGTTCCTAACTAAAGAGTTCATTTCACAATTCACTTTTTTTACAGCCCAAGAGATCTTAATAGGTGACCTATTTTTTTACCTCCAGCTTTACTCCCAAATGTTCAAAGAAGGGACAACTGCCTTTCGAACCCGAAGATAGGATCATCCAGTGACAAGTCAGGGGAGCCCAGACTTACAATTTTAATACTGTTGCCCAGATTCTTTATATTGTCATGTGATCAAAAAGTGCACCCATTAGATTTATTTTAGACTGCAGTATCTTTCCCAGAGTTCCAGAAATCAAGAGACTTAAGCTCTAAATCAATGGACACTGAAAGAATACTATGGTCACTCAAATCAGTCCCCAAAACCTCGAATTGTGTACACACTCCAAACACTTGATAGGATACTACCATATAAACAATTAAAGATTGCTCTCGGGGGAGTGAAAGGTATGGGAGGCTTGCAATTCTTTGGAACTCTACCATTGAAGAAAATAAATTTGTGCAATCTCAAGCTTTCCAAAAAACATAAGCCCCGCCTATCTGCTCTAACTTTTTCAGGTAAAACAACCTCAGGGATACACCACACACCATCCAATTCGGTATTAATGTCATACAAGCAGAATTAGAAACTTTAGCATTAAAGTTCTCTACAGTGATAACCAAAGCACATTCCTCCAGGACACTAATTTTCTGAACAAATACTATCATGGAATTGATTAAATCATCCTGAGACTTACCAAGGGGGTGGGGAGGTTTGGGGGAGAAGGATATGTATACATTTCCAAGTAAAAAAGGTGACAACCCTGCATTCACATTAGACAATGATAACTTTAAGCACAGACAAATATTAGAGGACTGAGCAAATGCCTTTGTATTCCAATTAATTTGCAGCCAAGGACGTAACGGTTTCGTCCTTGGCTGCGGTGCTGAGGCGCCAAGAACATAACCGTAATGTCCTTGGACTGGCTCATGGGGGGAGAGCACCTCGCCTCGCGCCCCCAGTGCAGGGATGGAAGGGGAATCACTTCCCCTTCCACCACCGCCCCTCCCCCCAACCTCCCCGTGGCATCTGATGACATCAGCGTGCAATCTCGCGCTGACCTCATCAGAGGCTTGCCCCTCAGCTTCCAACGTGAATTGAAGGAGAAATGCTTTTGCATTTCTCCTCCGATCACGTGGAGGGACCGAGAGAGATATAAAAGGAAAGGAAAGGCCTTTCCTTTCCTTTGATGTCTTCCTCATCATTTAGCAGAAATGCCCACTAGACACCAGGGAGCTTTTTTTTAGGTTATTTTCATGAGGGGAGCGGCCCCTTTGGCAAGGGCAGCTCACCAGAGGGCCAAATTATATTTAGGCCATTTCTGCCCCCCTGGGGGAAGATCAGCCTAATTTCATTAGGCCAATCTGCCCCAGGGAGGGCAGAAACCCCCTAGACACCAGGGATATTTTTTTTTTTTTTTTTTTTTTTTTTTTTTTTTTTATGTGTGGGGAGCGACCCCTTAGGCAAGGGTCACTCCCCAGGGGCAAAATTACTTTTAGGCCATTTCTGCCCCCCTTGGGGGCAGATCGGCCTATTTTTATTAGGCCAATCTGCCCCCACGGGGGGCAGAAACCCCTAGACACATGGGAATTTGTTTTTTATATATATTATTGGATGAGGGGAGCGGCCCTTGCACATAATTTTTAGGCATTTTCTGCCCCCTGTGGGGGCAGATCGGCCTATTATAATTAGGCCGATCTGCCCTCGGGGGTCAGAAATCCCTAGACACCAGGGATATATATATTTTTTTGTGTACTTTATTTTTTATATATGGGGAGCGACCCCTTAGGCAAGGGGCGCTCCCCTGGAGGGCAAATTGTATTAAGACAATTTCTGCCCCCTTGGGGCAGATCAGCCTATTTTTATTAGGGCAATCTGCCCCCAAGAGGGGCAGAAACCACTAGACAACAGGGGTTTTAATTTTTTTGCATCTATTTTCATGCAAGGGGAGCGACCCCTTAGGCAAGGGCCGTTCCCCTGGGGGGCAAATTCATTTTAGGCCTTTTCTGCCCTCCTTGAGGGCAGATCTGCCTATTTCTATTAGGCTGATCTGCCCTCACGGGTGGCAGAAACCACTAGGCACCAGGGATTTTTTTGTGTGCCAATTTCACGCAAGGGGAGCAACCCCTTAGACAAGGGTCGCTCCCCTGGGGGAGCAATTTTATTTTAGGCCATTTCTGCCCTCCTTGGGGGCAGATCGGCCTATTTCTATTGAGCCGATCTGCCACCGGGGGGGGCAGAAACCACTTAGGCACCAGGGATTGGTGCCTGTGTATGTGTGTGCTTTGTTTGGGGAGACAGCCCCTTGGGCAAGGGTTGCTCCCCATGGGGGCACATTACTGTTCGCCATATCTGCCCCACTTGGGGGCAGATTGGCCAATTTTTGGAAGGCCCATCTGCTCCCAAGGGGGAAGTAAGCCCACCAGGGAAGATTTTTTTTCCAAAATAAGAGGGTGGGTTATGGCCATATCCCCACCCCAAATAAATGGGGCCAAAGTTATTCTGCCCACCAGTGGGCAGATAGGGCAATTACCACCAATCCACACCCCGGGGTGGGGTAGAAAGTCTACTAGATGCCAGGGAATTAAAAAAACACAAAAAATAGTGGGGTGGTGGCTACCAACCAATATGGCCTGGTTATGGCCCTACCCCAACTGAAGGGGGTAACAGTCTTTCAGCCCTCCCCGTACACTACAACATCTTATCCCACGGCAAGCAAGAGGACATTTGATTATTTTGGGTTTTGGTTTTACATTTGGGCCATGAGATCTTGGCTAACTCTCAAAATCGTCCCACTTGGAATGGTGATGGCTGCACTTTGTGGACTTTGGGACGCTGCCATGTGGAAAAATCCACAAGACCTAGACACATCTGAAAACTAAACATCTGGGTGAGTCCAGGGTGGTGTGCTTCACATGCACCCTGCACCAAATTCTTACCCACAATGCCCTGCCAACCTCCAACTTTGCTAGAAATCACACATTTTCCCCCATTTTTTTGTGATGGAACCTTCCGGAATCTGCAGGAATCCACAAAATTCCTACCACCCAGCATTGTCTCATCTTTACCGATAAAAATTCTACCCAACTTGTCAGCCTAAAAATGTTTTTTTCCAACTGTCCTTTTGGACCCGCTTTGGTTCCCCTTCAGTTTCGACATGTTTTTGGCCCTTCCCTGTCACAGGCACTTGGCCCACCTACACAAGTGAGGTATTATTTTTACCGGGAGACTGAGAGGAACGTTGGGTAGTAGGAAATTTGTCCCGGGCGGTAATCCCACACAGAAATGTGGGAACAATTTGATTTCTTTAGCTAAATTTGAGGTTTGCTGAGGATTCTGGGTAAGAAAACACTGGGGGATCCATGCAAGTCACACCTCGCTGGACTCCCTGGCTGTCCAGTTTTCAGAAATGTCTGGGTTTGGTAGGTTTCCCTGTATGGCTGCTGAGCCCAGGACCAAAGACGCATGTGCCCCTCCTCTACAAAAACAGGTAGTTTTGTATTTGATAATTTTGATGTGTCCAGATAGTGTTTTGCAGCATTTTCCTTTCGTGGTCACTAGGCCTACCTACACAAGTGAGGTATCATTTTTATTGGGAGACTTGGGGGAACGCTGGGTGGAAGGAAATCTGTGGCTCCTCTCAGATTCCAGAACTTTCTGCCACCGAACTGTGAGGAAAAAGTGTTTTTGGGCCAAATTTGTAGGTTTGCAAAGGATTCTGGGTAACAGAAACTGGTAAGAGCCCCACAAGTCACCCCATCCTGGATTCCCTTAAGTGTCTAGTTTTTTCAAAAATGCACAGGTTTGGTAGGTTTCCCTAGGTGTTGGCTGAGCTAGAGGCCAAAATCCATAGCTTGGCACTTTGCAAAAAAAAGCTCTGTTTTCTTTGGGAAAATGTAATGTGTCAATGTTGTGTTTTGGGGCATTTCCTGTTGCGGGCGCTAGGGCTACCCACACAAGTGAGGTACCATTTTTATTGGGAAACTTGGGGAAACACTGGGTGGAAGGAAATTTGTGGCTCCTTTCAGATTCCAGAACTTTCTGTCACCAAAATGTGAGGAAAAAGTGTTTTTTTGGCCCAATTTTGAGGTTTGCAAAGGATTCTGGGTAACAGAACCTGGTGAGAGCCCCACAAGTCATCTCATCTTGAATTCCCCTAGGTGTCTAGTTTTCAAAAATGCACAGGCTTGGTAGTTTTCCCTAGGTGCCGGCTGAGCTAGAGGCCAAAATCTACAGCTAGGGACTTTGCAAAAAACACGTCAGATTTCAATGTAAAAATTTGATGTGTCCATGTTGCGTTTCCTGTCGCAAGCATTAGGCCTACCCATGCATGTGAGGTACCATTTTTTATCGGGAGACTTAGGGGAACAAAGAATAGCAAAACAAGTGCTATTGCCCCTTGTCTTTCTCCACATTTTGTCCTTCCAAATGTAAGACAGTGTGTAAAAAAGACATCTATTTGAGAAATGCCCAGTAATTCACATGCTAGTATGGGCACCCCAGAATTCAGAGATGTGCATATAACCACTGCTTCTCAACGCCTTATCTTGTGCCCATATTGGAAATACAATTTTTTTCAGCAAATGAATTGCTGTATACACGGTATAGAATGAAAACCCATTGCAAGATGCAGCTCATTTATTGGCTCTCGGTACCTAGGGTTCTTGATGAACCTACATGCCCTATATATCCCCGCAACCAGAGTAGTCCAGCAGACGTTACCGTATATTGCTTTAAAGAATCTGACATCGCAGGAAAAAGTTACTGAGTAAAATGTGGAGAAAAATGGCTGTTTTTTTCACCTTAAATTCAGTATTTTTTAAATTTCAGCTGTTATTTTATGTAGGAAACCCTTGTAATATCTACACAAATTACCCATTGCGGAATTCAGAATTCTGTCTACTTTTCAGTAAAATGTCAAAATTGTGTTGAAAAATGTGGTTTCTGATTCAAGTCTGCCTGTTCCTGAAAGCTGGGAAGATGGTGATTTTAGCACCGCAAACCCTTTGTTGATGCCATTTTCAGGGGAAAACCACAAGCATTCTTCTGCAGCCCTTTTTGTTTAAAAAAAACGAAATTTTCACTGTATTTTGGCTAATTTCTTGGTCTCCTTCAGGGGAACCCACAAAGTCTGGGTACTTCTAGAATCCCTAGGATGTTGGAAAAAAAGGACGCAAATGTGGCGTGGGTAGCTTATGTGGACAAAAAGTTATGAGGGCCTAAGCGCGAACTGCCCCAAATAGCAAAAAAAATGCTTGCCACCTGAGAGGGAAAAGGCCTGGCAGCAAAGGGGTTAATCTCATTGCTAAGTAAAATAGTGAGTCATCCACTGGCTTGGCCTTTTGCAGAAGGTTTGGCTACACAGGAGAAGACAAAGTAATTCTCATTCTTAAAAGCGGAACATACCTAGGTTTCTTGCATGTAGATAATTAATGGTTTAATGCGCACCAGAAAATTCAATTTAAGATTGGATTGTCCTAGGCCGGCAATGTTCCAGAACAATAGATAACCCAAAGAGCTACCCCTGCAATACCGGGAGCTTTACATTGTGTTTTGCCTTGTTCTATGTGCCAGCTACCCAACTCGAGCTAGATAAATTGTCTCCTTTCCTGGGCTACCATACCCAAACATCCTCATTATCCATGATGCTTATAACTCTCCTCCCCATGCCTCTATCTACAAAAATGGTAATGTTCTCCAAATTGAAAGACCCCCTCCTCTAATTTAGGACTTGTGTGGTACATTGTGACTCCAGCAATAGACACCTAGACTCAGTGCTTGACCGGAAGAACATCAGTTCTTTTTTTCTAAAAGCAGTCCACATTTCCTAGGATCAACTTTGTGACAATCTTAGAGTTAAATGTTACCCTTGAACCTGGAAGAGAGGTAAGTGGGTCTATATAAACTCAATCAATGGCTTTGCTTATTACAAAGTCAGGGCCTCAATTTCCAATAACAGCTGTAAAATGAAATCTCTATCAAACAAAGAGATGAAATCCACTGTATTCGAGATTACACCATTTTCTAGATCCCATTTTTGACTATTAGACTTTGATCCAGTCCCTATGTAGGAGGGCAGTGACAAAGGTAAAAATGATTGTGTCTCTCTATTAAGAGGTCTAAAAGGCCTTGTTTCAGGCCAGGAGGGCAGTCTCCTAAGGAGGAACCTAATGAAAGCCTCTCAATGTTCCACCCCACTACTTGGGAGCCCCTCTGCTCTGCCTCATCCCTTGAAGGCGTGGATTCTCCACCCCCTCAAACAACCACCCTTTTTTTGCTTTTCAGTCACACCATCATGAGTCACATAAGTAGTTAACCCTGAAGAGGTGACTAACCCCTTTTCGTGACTGGAGATGTGTGAGTCTAGTGCCTCTGGTATGTTTAATTAAGGACATGGACTAGAAGATTCTTGACCAATCGGGCACCACACCTTGATGTGAGGGAATATTATTCACCCATTCAGCATTTACCTGGTGATCAGGAGGTGCAGACTCCTCAGGGACACTTGCATACCTTATTTTTTTTTAGACCTACATTTAACAATATGTTGATTCTTTTTTTTTCTCTCTTGAAACATTCCCTATTTGTGGGTGCTCTAGGTAAAACAACAGAAGATGGATCACGAGGGCAGAACACCACCAGCATGGGTTACTCCTTTATTAATAATTTTAAAAAACGGGATTCTCTACGGAGTTAACCCCTTGCTCATCCTGGCAACACCCATGCAACAAATGTTTTAATGATTATAAATTATTGGCCTCCTGTTTGGCCCCAGTTTTTCTATGTGCTAACCCAGAAGGGGGAACCCTAAGACCACCAGGCTTGTCAACCTGAATACCGATTTCTTTTAGCCCACCATCCACCACCACATTGGCGTGGTGACCTGTGATTTCACCTCTTTTTCCTTTTGTCCCTGTATTTGACATAAACCAGAAAAGGAAAGCTGCTGAACCCCAATACAATTGGAGGCAACATATCCAACACAAGATCGGAATTAGCAACTGCTCTCTAATAAGCATAAAATTGAAGATAAAACGTTCTCGATACAAAATAAAATATCAGATGAGGAATTTCCCCCCCCAACTCCTTCTCCTTCCAGATGAAATGGCTGCATAACAATTGCACCGCTGAGAAAGCACATGGTTCACAATTTGTTGAGTTCAATGAGTTCAGCGAGGAAACCTTCAGAGAAGGTGTACTGCTGTAAAAGGCAAGCAAATAAGGGCAACTGGGCAGGCACTGTGAAACCAAACCCAAGTCTGCCCCCTCTGAGGTAGCGGGTGATTTCAAACAAGCCTCTGTCATCCGATTTTTGTTGATAAAATCGCCAATGTGTGGCAAAATAACATCCTCCAACACACCAAGGTCATCACCATGTGCATCAATATAGGGCTTGGAAGGGATCTGCCTGTGGAAAATGTTTTCTAAAACTGGAGGGACATCTTGCCCATGTTAGATTTCCAAGGGATTAACCTGAACAGGACTTAAAACCAGCCCCAGAATACCAGATGAGCCGTTTACCAAGATCCGCTGAATATGACTATCTGGGACAGAAGCCAAACTTTCAGCATGCACAAGACCTGCCTCATGGTCACTACTAAGGATAACTACCCTGGATATGGCCTCAACTTCAACTTCTTCCCCTACTTCTGCCTCCACAAAGAGGACTACAAAGCGGACTAGACTTTGTTGAAAGGGGTATATTTTTACCAGTTTTGCCTGCCTGACATAAAGGAACACCCTGAGGCAGTACAGAGTCTGTAGGTGCGACAGCCAATTGATCCATTCCAGAGGCCATCTCCTTTTTTCCATCCTCCTTATCACTCTTTAGAAAAAAGGTCACAATTGAAGGGTGAGACTTAAGGTGGGACAGCTGAGACTTCTTTCGACAGATGGATTTTTTTAATTTCAGGACATTATTGGAGGACCCAGAGGAACTCGTAGTAGCAATCAAACAACCAGAACATAATCTCCTTAATGTTATCTTAAAAGGCTTTCTAATAAAGGGGGGGGGGGGACCTCAGCTACAAAAGCCACATCCACAGACAAACAAAAATGGCGAGCCAACCCAGGTAGCCAAGATAGTGGGATAAACAAGTGAATAGGAGAATGGAGGATACAGAAAGCTACACAAATACTATCCGAAGGCCAATGAGTATCAGCACAACCTAAAGCTGCCTCTAGTGCAGACTCAAAATGCTGGCAGTTGAAGAAAACTAAAATTGCTAAGAAATGGCTGCAACTAGGTCACTAACTTCGCCAACTTTACTCGGCTGCTTTGGGCACCAAGAAGCAAACAAACTGCACCCCACAAGCTACTCTCGGGCCACATGCCAGTCCCCTAGCAAACTGCGCCTCAACCTATACTCATGCCCCCTGTCCCTGTGCACCTCCATGTTGCTGACTCTCCCCGGCTCAAAACACTGCAGCAGCGCCCCACCCAAACTCACTCACCCTACCTCCTAGCGTGTTGGAGGGTGCCAAAATGAAGTCAAACCAAGTTGAACCAAGGAGTGTAACGTGCACAATAGGCAACAGATGTGGAGGCAAGGAAAGGGCGAGAATGCCCCAGGGGACCGCATCACGTGCACCTGGGCCACTTCTGTGGGCCACCATAGACTCTGTGGGTGTAATTCTGCTGAATATTTCTGAAGATTCCCCACTGATCAACTGTTCACAGCAGTTCACAACTGTTCACGGATCATCCACGCTGTTGGTAGGCTAGTGGTAGCGTACCGGATCTTAGTGGGGTAACTCCTCATATTCCTCATATGTATTCAGGCCAGAAGACCATCAAGAAACCTAGGGCTGAGGAGCTAAGCTCCCTGCGTGCTCTCTCATCCACTCAGTAGCATGCTGTGGGAGGTACTTTTGATCTTGGTAGGATGGCATTCTGATGCCAATAACTATTATGTGTAGACAGATGTTGCAGCATTTCATTGACAGACATGGTGGCTCTGGTTGTGTGTCAATATTGGTGGTGTACTCTGGTATTTTTCAATCTGTGGTTACAAGGCATTTCTGTTTTATGTTTTGCCTGTACTCAATGTGACATTTTCAGTGTGAGAGATTGTAAGTTCCAGCAGGTACCACTGGGTATTGGGTGGGTTTTTTGTGTGCTAATTCTTCTTGTTCAGTGTTTTTCTATTTATTTGCAATTACCTTTCATATACTCCTGAGCTAATACTACAAATCCTTAGGCCAATAACTGAAACTTGCAGCACAAAGGAATACCCGTACAGTCAGTTCTGACACTAATGCTACCAGTGGTAAAACTGTAGGCACAAAAATTAGATGCTCAAATCGCAGTAGGTGCTAATGGTAAAACTGAATTGTACTTATGTCTTTCGGTATCTCCAACTTCTAAATGATGCCCTTAAATGTCTTTAGTATCCATTCATCATTTACTTGGTTATTTAACAGGCATGTAAAAAGACCGTTTTTTCATTATTTCTTCCAATAGGAGCCACCAGAATGGCTCTCCAGTGGTATCACTCTGAGATACACAATGGCCCTCATTTCAAAACTGGCAGTTCGGCCCACCATTCCGGCAGTGGCGGCTAAAGCCACCAGCCGGCATGATGGGGCGAACCACCATAGAAAGAACATGGTGACGGCCGCCAGCGGCAGCCGTCACCCACCGCCATGCTCCCGCCGCCAGGCAGCCTGGGATAATGTTTCCAAGGAATGTATCTATTGCTTACATCAGAGCACAAGGTCAAGGACTGTAAGATCTGCAGGACCTTTCCCAACAAGACTCTGAGGGACAGAGAAGCCAGGCTCCTGCTTTGGCTCCAGAAAAGAAAGGCAAGGGAAGCTCTCTCTGAGTAGGAGAGTGACACTTCTGTCACCTCAAAGAAAAGGAAGAGGTTGGTGGAGAGCCTATCCCCTTCAAGCAGTAAGTCAGCTAAAAAGCTGCATGCTTTTAAGGACAAGCCAGGGGATCTACCTTCAACATCCAAGGTAGCATGTGGCAAGGTTCACTCAGAGCCATCCACACCTGCTGCTTCATCAAAGAAGCTTAAGAGGCCTTCAAGCTCACTGCCTCCGTCGACGTCCAGAAAATCTACACCGTCGACGACACCGTCAACGAGCGCTCCGTCGACGACAGGTCTTCCTTCGACGATGACTACAGTGACGGCCACGTTTACGGCTCCTCCATCTCCGATGATAGTAACTTCGTCTCCACTATCATCTACGGTGATAACGTGGGTGAGTCTGAAGTATGGTCCGTCGTCTTCGCACACCTTGAAAATAAAGAAGCCGTCGACGGGTAAGAAGCTGAAATCTTTGCCGTCGACGCATTCATCGACGAGAAAATTCAGAAGATCACCGTTGGTTTCACCGACGAAAATACCGACGACGCACCTGTCGACAACAGCCCCGTCGACGGCAACCCCGTCGACGGAGGGTGTAGCAATATTGACTTAGTCGACGACACCTTCGTCGACACTGGCAGCACCGAGGCCGACTACACCGACGATGGCTCCGTCGACGCCTACACCGTCGACGAGAACACCATCGACGAGTGCTCCGTTGACGGCAGCTCCGTCGACGACTCATTATCCTCACTCTGGAACATATCCTTTTTTACCACAGAGAATTTTACCTGTAAAGAGCAAGTCTTCTTTATTGCTTCCATTTCATACATCGCCCAGCAAGGTTGCACCAATTCCTCCGCAGCATCTATTTGCTGATGAAGATGATGACGGTGATGTTTATTCTGATGACGGCTTTTTTCCGGTGGCACGTAGTCCATCTGAACTACGCATTAAGTGCCAAGAGGACGATGAGGAGGAGGATCTTCACCATTATTCGGACCAGCTGGATCAAAGTCATCTACAACAACAGGAACAGACAGTCCAGATGCCGGTCTCGTTGATAAACAACCTTCAACAGATGATGCAAGACTATTATTCGAGATTTCCTCCAGCTGGTTCTTCTACTCCGGTACAACCTCCACAGACGCCAGTGTCCACTCCGGCTAGACCTTCAGAATTTCTGGGCCCTACCACAGCACCATCATCGGTTCAGGGTGTTGCTTCACCTTCATCCGAGGAGGAGCAAGAAGAAGGGGAGATACAAGATTCGGATTCTCTCATTCCGGAGTGGGATGACTATCAAATCCAAACTTCATCTCCGTCTACACCACCGCCAGTGGACTCTCCACCGCAGGACATTGGGAGTTTCCATAGTGTCATGGAAAGAGCTGCGAAAAGATTCCAGCTGCCAATTACTTCGAAACAGTCGGACTGTTTTCTTTATGACTTTAAAGAAGACACTAGGAAATCGGTAAGGGCCATACCCATTGTTGATTTCATTTGGGAGGAGGGCCTAAAGGTAATGCAGACTCCGTCCTCCATTCCCGCAGTCTTACCGAGGCTAGAGAAGAAGTACAAGGCACCAGACAACTCCCCAGCATGTTTGATCAGCCATCCTAAACCGGATTCGGTTATTTCGCAGGCAGCTCAGAGGAGGTCCAGAAATCCATCAGCATCTCTGACTGCCCCTCCAGACAAGGAAGGACGTCGTTTGGACTCCATAGGCAAGAAGTTTTCAACTATGGCTGCCACCACTGTGAGAGCAGCTAACTCTCTAGCAATACTGGGGAGATACGATCGCCAGATGTGGTCTGACATGTCACAATTCGTAGATATGTTGCCGGAGAGCAGTAGAGTAGAAGCACGGAGAATTCTGCAAGAAGGAGAAAGGATTTCGGCTGAAATCATAGACTCTGCAATTGATGTTTCCTCTACAGGATTTCGACAGTTGGCCGGAGCGGCCGTACTTAGACACCAGGGGTGGCTTAAGGCTACCTCGTTTAGGCCTGAAGTTCAATTGAAAATTCTGGACATGCCGTATGATGGCGAGCTTTTGTTTGGCAAGCATGTTGATGATGCATTACAGTCGATTAAAGCAGACAGATCATTGGCAACGCTACAGTACAAGAGGCAACCCTTTCGGGGAGCGAGAGGGAGAGGAACCTTTTCCTATAGAGGAGGCTCTCAACAATATCGGGATTACTCCTCTTACCAAGGTCAATTTCGTTCAACCTTCGGCCAGCAACAACCGCATTCCTTTCGTCAGCAGTCATCCGCTCGCTTCAGGCAACAAACGAAAGCAAAGACGGCGTTCAGGGCAAAAGAAACAGCAAGAAAGCAGTGACCCTCATCAAGTGTCTGCACCCAGCCCCTATATCAACACTCTTATAGGGGGAAGAATTTCCAAATTTCTACACCAGTGGTCCACTATAACTACAGACAAATGGGTATTGGATATTATCAACCGGGGGCATACACTAGAATTCAACCAACCTCCACTCAAGTACCACCAAGAGGTCCCCCGCCAGCCCATCTCAACGAGCTTATGCAACAGATTGCTATTTTAATGAGGAAGGGAGCAATAGAGATCGTACCAAAGAGCCAGAGGGGAACAGGTTTTTACTCCCGTTTCTTCCTTATCTGGAAGAAGACCGGGGACTGGAGGCCTATTCTAGACCTTCGTTCGCTCAACAAATACCTCAAGAAACAATCTTTTCGCATGATCTCTCTTCAAGATGTCCTGCGCCTGCTCAACCAAGGAGATTTTATGACATTGTTAGATCTTCAGGACGCATATTTCCACATTCCCATTCACCCCAATCATCGGAAATTCTTGCGGTTCAGGGTTGCAGGCATTCATTTCCAGTTCAGAGTGTTGCCTTTTGGCCTCAGGTCGGCCCCAAGAGTGTTCACCAAGGTTTTGGCGCCAGTGGCGGCCCACCTCAGACAATTAGGAGTACAGGTGTTCCCGTACTTAGACGACTGGCTAATAAAAGCACGTACAACATCGAAGGCTGCCAGGGACACGGAGACATGTCTCTCCCTTTTCGGAGCTTTGGGCTTGACAGTCAATTATCCCAAGTCTCACCTAGAGCCTACCCAGAACATCACGTTTCTAGGAGCCATCTTGGACACTGTGCAAGCGAAAGCGTTTGCTTCGCAGGACAGAAGAAAGAAACTTCGAGACTTAGCAGCACGTCTCAGCAAAAGAAAGTCCGCTTCAGTACGAACTTACAAGTCTTTTCTGGGGATCCTATCGTCTTGCATTCCATTGATAAAGAACTGTCGTCTACACATGAGGACTCTTCAACAACAATTAGACAATCAATGGAAGCAGATAGAAGGCTCTTTCGACTATGTAATTCGAATAACCCCTTCAGCAAAGCAGGCTTTCAGGTGGTGGAAGGAAACTTCCCTCGTTTCCGACGGTCTGTCGTTTCGGAAAGACAGGACCATACACGTAGTAACAACAGATGCATCCCTAGAGGGATGGGGTGCTCATTTGCAGGATCTTTCTGTGAGGGGAAAATGGTCCACTCAAGAATCAACGCTCCACATAAATGTATTGGAATTGAGAGCGGTTGCCTTAGCACTCAAATCCTTCCTCAGGGATTTATGCATACGCTTTTCCCCCGCTTCCACTCATCCCGAGGCTTCTGCAAAAGATGAAGAGAGAACAATGCGGGATTCTACTAATCGCTTCCAGATGGCCACGCCAGTTCTGGTTCACAGAACTTCTATTACTTTCGGAACAACCTCACATTCGGCTGAAGGCAATACCGGATTTGTTAACAATGAGCCAGGGTCAGGTTCGTCATCCCAACCCGACATCTCTTCGTTTATCAGCCTGGCTCCTGAATTCTATGAATTCGATGGATTAAATATCCCTCCGGATTGCAGGGAGGTGCTTGCCTGCGCCAGAGCTCAGTCTACAAACCGAACATACAAGTTTAAGTGGAAGAGGTTTTGCTTATGGTGCTCAACTTCCAACGTTCACCCTCTAACGTCATCTCCTGAGCAAATTTTGACATATTTATTGCATTTGGCTAAATCCGGCCTGTCACATTCATCTATTAGGGTGCATCTGGCAGCCATATCCCGTTTCCGACGGATGTCTCAGTCACCTTCACTATGGTCGTCCAGAATAATAAAACAATTTCTTAAAGGTTTATTTAGGATGTTTCCACCAGTTCATCGTCCTGCACCGCAATGGCATTTGAACATTGTGCTCTCCCAATTAATGAAACATCCGTTCGAACCCATTCATAAAGTGGATCTCAAGTTCATCTCTTTTAAAACAGCTCTACTTCTGGCCTTGACGTCGGCAAAGAGAGTCAGCGATATCCAAGCCTTCACAATTTCTCCACCTTTCCTCCAATTCAAGCCAGAGGTGGTCATTTTGAGAACTAATCCAAAGTTTATACCTAAAGTCCCATCATCTTTTCACCTAAATGAACCGGTGATTCTCAGAACATTTTTTCCAAATCCGCAAACGGCAGCGGAACGAGCTCTACATTCTTTAGACATTAAACGCTGTTTAACCTTTTATATTCAAAGGACAAGCGGCTTCCGTAAATCTGAACAATTATTTATCAGCTATGGAAAGTTCATTAAGGGTAAAGCAGTCACTAAACAGACTATAGCGTGCTGGATCTCTTCCGCCATTCAGTTGTGCCACCAGTTGGCAGGGAAGCCATTACCATCCAGTGTCAGAGCGCATTCCACTAGAGCGGTATCCACTTCAACAGCTCTATTCGCTGGAGTCCCTCTGAATCAGATCTGCAGGGCGGCAACATGGACACGTGCTCACACTTTCACCCAGCATTACTGCCTAGAAGCTTCTGACAAGGTGGATGCTGCGGTAGGACAAGCGGTATTGCGTAATTTATTTGCATAAGGTGAGCCAATAACCTCTTACCCTCCATCCTCTCTGTATTGTTTGAAGAATAATTTAAAGTATATAGTTTCATGTGTGTGGGTATAGGTATATGTAATATATATATAGATGTGTATATATATATATATATAGATGGTTTATATAGCTAATATGGTTAGCGCTTAATTTGCAAATGTTAATTGCCTATATAGATTTAGATAGCATGCATTACACATAAGCATACTATTGGTGTTACAGGATTCAAACTTTTGTTCTTACTGCTGGCTATTCTGATTCAAGCATGTGAATCTATGAAAGATACCCCAATACTGGAGAAGAAAATGAGTTACTTACCTGTAACTGTGGTTCTCCAGTATTGGTATCTTTCATAGATTCACATGCGACCCACCCTCCTCCCCAGAGAGGCTCACCTCCTTTGTTTTTTTTTCCTGTAATATCGACTGCGGAGAAATCTGAGAGACTGAGCCTCTGTGCTGAGGGTTCTAAAGGGGTGGTCATGCCTGATTGGCTGAAATTTGGGCTCTTTCTAAAGAGGCTGATAGTTCTACAATTGAAGGTGTTTTTTCCTATTGACTTCAATTAAAAAAAAAAAATGAAAAAAAAAAAAGATTTTTCTTTACTTATTGCTTTCTATGTACCGTGGGACTCCCACTTCGACGACGGGGAATGATTCAAGCATGTGAATCTATGAAAGATACCAATACTGGAGAACCACAGTTACAGGTAAGTAACTCATTTTCTTAAGCTCGCGTGTGGCCTCGAAGAGATAACGTGGGCCAACTCCTCAGTCCCTTTTCTCTTACTTGTATGTTTTCAACAGGACAAGGAAGAAAGCTGGGGCTGGAGGGGAGGAGGTCCAGGGTGTTCAGCAATGGAAGTCCCTCTATGCGTCCAGCTGTTGAACCTTAACTGAAGGAGTGTTGATACATACCCAGTGTAAACCCCGCCCTATGATACTGCTAAATGTCTACCTGGTGGTTGTTTGGTTGAATGGGTAATGTCAAGTAGCTGGTTCCAAAACGACCCAGAATGTTGGTTTCTGATGTCAAAAACGATGTAGTATTGTAAACAATCTTGTCATATCCCACAATGAAACAGCATGTAGTGGTTGGAGGGAATATTACTTGCATACCCTCCCGAACTTTGGTGTATATTTGGTGTAGGTCTTAAGTATGTGGTGAGTATTTATGACAATACCAGTTAAGGCTTCACTGGTACCTACATCCTAGAAGGGGCACATTTCCTGTAGGAAGCATTAATTCACGCTTATGTTGGTGCGTTGGTTAATGACAATGTTTAATGGGCACAGTGATAGCTGGCAAAGTCTTGCAGGCAGGGTAATCAAAATGTCAAGTCTTGCGTGTGCAGTAAGTAGAATGTACATATCTTGCATGCCCTACAAACAATGAATAGTCTGGCATGTGGTTTGAACACAGAATCTGGGCCGCATTTCGACTTTGGCAGACAATGGAGGCCGTCTTCCAAAGTCCCGCCTCGGGATGACTGCCAGCGTTTCCGCCTGCCGGCCCAGCGGGAAATACACCACAACATTGACGCCAGCTCGTAATCGAGCCGGTGGCAATGTTGCGGTGCGTTGGGTGAGACAACACCCGTCGTGCTTGTCACTACCCGGAATTCGGACACCCCCTTTCCACCAGCTTTTGCATTGTGGTTCAGCCACCATGCAAAAGCTGGCTGAAAGGGGACTCGTAATCTGGAGGGCAGCGGAGCATGTCGACTGGCGGCAACCTTCTTGGCTCCGCCGCAGTCGTAATGTGGCGGTCGGCCTGCCACTATGGTGGCGGTCCGAATGCCACAGTGAGTGTGGAGATCCTAAGACCACCACACCTGTAATGAGGGCCTCAGTCTTCCGTGCACCGTAGGCGATATATGACTCCCATGAGTGTTTTGCTCTTAGTTAGATACGGGGATCCCTTCTCATGCGCTGTTGTCTTTAGTCCTTTAGAAAGTGGCTGCACATAAGATACATGCAGGGGCGAGCCGGCTCAAACACCCAGGTGAGGCAAGAATTCCCTCATGGATCCTTGATGTGACGTGAAGCTGCTCCCGCCGGGAGTAATAAAGACAAAGCAGCGTCAGAGCTGTGAACGCATCAAATGCCAGTCTCAGCGCACCATGCGCCGGAAAGCCGCTGTTACCTACAGAGATCTTGCTAGCAAAATTAGTTCACACCTAACCACATAGGGCATTTCTTCCAATCTTTTAAGGTACATCATTGTCTTCATAGAGGGAGGGCTAAGACATGGCATCACACTTCCAGGGCGTAATGTGTAGCAAAGTTGTAGAGTCCAATAAACACGTGGTCTGCTGCACATTGGATTCAGGGTGGTCCAATGCTGCTTTTTTGTGCTTGATGCCCCTATCCCTCAAGAAGTATTCCACTAATCCAGAGGTAAATTGAACACCATTATCTGTGAGAATAGAAGAAGGAAAGCTTTCCCTCGCAAAAGGTTCCCCAAGAAAGCAAATTTCATCTTTAGATTTCACTACTTTAATTTCTGGCCACCTCGAGTACATATCAATGCACACTATGACATAGCGATCAGCTGATTTTAACCCGACTGGACGAAGTATATCTAAAGCTATGTCCACCGACAGCCCTGAAGCCTCCTCCCTTATTGTTTCTCTTTTTTTAACAACCTTCTCATGCACCTAGTCCTTTTTGCAAATTTGTGTACAAACTTATTATAAAATTCTGCCATTCTCAAAAACTTCACCAACTCTTTTTTGTTCTGGGGAATTGGCAGATTCTTTATGGTATCAACCAAACCCCCGCTAGGTCGAAATCCCTTTTCAGAGATCTCATGGCCTAAACACTTGATCCTTGACATGTTAATTTTATACTTTTCAAATTTTAAAGTTAGTCATATTTTTTTAGTTTGCTCAAAACATCCTCCAGCCTCTCATCTTGTTCATTCAAGTTAGCCCCAAACACCAGAAGGTTATCTTGATAAACCTTTACTCCTTTTATACCTTTCAAAATCTTTTCCATTTCTCTCAGGAAAAACAGATGCTTCTGATATCAGGACAAATGGCATCCTAAAAAACGTGAATGTGCCAAATGGAGTAATAAAAGTGGTGAGTTCTTGGGATGAGGGATATAATCTTATCTGATGATATGCTGATGATAAATCAAGCATTAAAAAATATTTTGCACCATTGAGTGAACACAACATCTCATTGATATGAGGAAGAGGGTAATGGTCCACAATCACTGACTTGTTTATCTCTATCAGATCAACAAACAATCTTGCCTCTCCATTAACCACTTTGCCTGATAGAGGTTTGCTTGATAGTATTGAGTGGAAGCCCTAACTCAGCATGAGACCCAAAATGATATGAAACCAGCGTAAAATAAGTGACTGCCAAGCAGCCCAAAAACGAGGTGAGGCAGATGTTAAATACGTTTAAAGATACCTTCATGAGCTCGTGAAGGCTGATTGTCTCTTGAACGGCTGATGACGAAGTCCATCTTGTGCCAGGACTCGCGAGCCAGTACGCGCAAGGTTGCTTCAAGATAGTGATCCTTGTGACGATAAAACATAAGGACGCTACACTTCTTCTTGACGTTGGACGCACATAGGCATCATCGAAGCGTTCAGCATCTATTTCCATGGTAACAAACCTCAATCAAGTCTGCCAGAGTGCTTCTCAATGCACTGGAGCAGAGTAAAGACTGGCGAGGGACACCAACAGAGGTGCATTTCCAGCGGTGATATGCACACCAGGACTGGATTTAAAAAAAAAAAACAGAAAAAACAAATAAGCACACTGAGAATAAATTCTATTTAGATTAAGCGTGTTTAACTGTGACACGCACACCAAAGACATTATAACACAACAAAAGTAGGTAACAGAGGTGCACGTAAAGCGGGAATATGCACACCAAAATTGAGGTATTTCAAAACTCAGTGTGACAATTGTGTTATGCCTATAATTTACGGTTTGCTTATTTAACAATCCCATCTTCATCGCCAAATGTAGAACTCCAATAAACACATGGTCCGGTGCACAGACGATGTTCTTAATTTGTTTAAATATTGCTTGTGAAAGAAGTCCTATCCAGTCAGGAGATACAATACAGTCCCCACATAACTCCAGAGACCAACTGTCCCCTTGATATTCTATATTCCATGTGATGATGTATTCCACATTCCATGAATACATCATCACATAGTTACCAAGTTCCCATGGACCCAGAACACCCAGTATTAGCACATTACCACAAAAGACTTTAAACGGATAAAAATAACGCTGTTGCACACACATACAAGCCCTCGGATCTAATGTGCTGTACTGTGATGTTTTCCCTCCACAACCTGTCGCCAGGATGCTGTGTCGGGAAGACTAGCGGTAACACGCCCAAAACCATGACACTTGCTCAGTGCCTGCCCATGACAACTGCTGGTAATTTTGAAACAATTCCCATGATGTTCTCTTGTTCTGGGGGCAGTTGTGGCTATGGCCCCTCACTAGCTATTTCAAGTCATCTCTGCATCACTGGCTACTTGGCAACAGGTCTATATCAAAATAAATGTATTTGTATTCTCCTGCAGGGTCATGAAAGCTGTGTTTATGTTTTTCATTGCTTTGTGGTCATTTCTCTCAGGCTGTCTTTGTCATCTATCACTAGGAGCTTGGAGACCTTTCCCAATAGTATGTCATAGGGCTCCATGGGACAGACCTTAATCTATGTCCTCCCACTGGAGCACCCGAAAGCTGACTTTTCCGATGCACAGGAGCAACCTTCTCAATCTCAGGGATTCACAAGTAAGCTATCATTAATGTCTTTGAAGTTACTCTTAGGGCTTTAATAATGAGTCTTCTCTACATAGTCTTTTGCAATATGAGTGAAGCTGGTCTGGTCTGTCAGCAGTTCTGTGAGCTGATGCCAGGGTGTCTCAATGAATCACAGTGGGAGTGTGGCTCTAATGTGTGCAACCTCTGTATTTGATCACTTTTTTTTAGGTGTATTGAGTTTTCAACAGCATACACGGACAACGCATTAATTGCTTATTTAGGATTACAGACATATGGTTTATATTCAGCAACACTATGTAACTGAAATAGCATCCACAGTCTTTTAACCTATTTTGGTCATTGCAACATATATATCACAGAGGCTGTGTTGGTTTCCAATCTATGTTTTGACTAACTTATTTGTGTTTACTTGCAGAATCATACCAGGCTTGAGTTTCATCTTAGCAGTGATAGGGAAGAGAAGGAGGAAAGGAGGGAGAACAGTATTAAGACAACAATACTCTGAACGTGGTACCACCAAGCACTCCAAATCTTTTTTGTTTGTTGGGGCATCCCCAGCTTTATACATCACTTTCTCTAGGTGTGAACATTGGTCCATGCCTTGTAGCTATTCCTGCAACGAAGTGACCTTCTAGATCACCTTATCACTGGTTATTAAAAGAACTGATTTATAGTCTATTAGTCGGTCTATTCCAAATTATCGGTGTAGTTGTAATTAGTTCACCTTGTTTGATAGGTGAACTAGCTACTGGCTCAGGTAACAGACTTCTGAAGTGCTTCTTGGGGTGTGATAAAGTGATTGTTGATGTATGAAAAAACCTAAGCAGTTCCTACTGACTCTAAAGGGAGCTATCTCTATTGCCTTTTCAATGGTTGTCCGAGAATTTGTCTCCCTCTCATACATGCATCATGAAATGAGAAGGCGTCTTTGCAGCCGTGCACTGGTTCTTTAGACATTGTTTCCAATGGAGGTATCTATATTCTCTTCTACAGACTGTCAGGGCTGTTGCTTAGGTGGTCTAGTACTGACTCTAGGAAAGCTTTCCATGGACTTTGCATAATTAAAAGAAAGATGTTAGGAGTCCACTTTTTGCCAGGTACTGAGTCTATGGCTTGTGTTAGCTGTATGGAACCATTTAAGTGTTGTCCCAACCTCTCAGGTGATTTCTTACTGTAACATATGAAAAACACTTATCTGAGTGTTATTGAGGGCTTTGCTCTAGTGCAGCATAAACAAGCTTTGCTTTGTCGCCTCATAGGATGTTTGAGGAATTATCACAAAGGCATGTAACTGTATGTATGTGCAGTGGCGGCCGGCACACGCACGCACATCAATTAACATTCAAACATTCATTTAAAAGATCACACACACATACACACACACACACACACACACACTTACCTTCAGCCTCGGAGGTCCCAGAAAGGTTGGGACTGCTGCCTTCCCTCATTGGCTGACCTAATCCCTCATTGGCTGAGCAGTAGTCCCAGCCTTGTCACAGAGTGGGATGGGGTCAGTGACCCCACCCCACTCTGTGACAAGGTGTCACTAATTGACACGTGCCCTGGGCGCTTCAGGACGTAAACCTGAAGCACCCAGGTCGAAGTCAATGGGTAACGTTTTCCTCGTCACCCGGGGGAGAGCCTCAAGGCACCTTTGCTGAGCTGAGGAGGTCACGCCCATAGGAGCTGTGACCTCTTCAGCCCAGCAAAGTTCAGCTCAGGCAGCCAGGGGTCTGCACAAATCGTGCATGTCTGCTCCTGGCTGCCGGACCTGAACATGAAGAGTGTCTGTCAGGCCGACCTTTGCTCAGCCTGACAGACACTCTTCATGAGGGGCAAAAGGTGGGGGGGGGGCGTGTTCCCTACGCCCTAAATGACAGGCAGCGCCTTTGTATGTGTGTATGTGTGTATGTGCTATTTATATACTGCAAACCTAGCCTAAAGCCTGATATGTGCTGTAAAGGGTCACAAGCAAAGATACAGTGAACAAATGATTGAAAAGGTAGATGGGTTGTGAAAGCAGAAGTGGACCGTGCTTTGTGCTTTGTGATGTCATGTTCGTTAAAGATGTTCATCTTCGGCTGTTTCCCAGGATCAGAGTGGTCAGCGTGGCAGTCTGGCAAAGCCGGATGTGCCAAGTTGACAGGTCAATTTGTGGGCCTGTTTTCTGGCGGAGTGGGACAGTTTTGGGGCTGCGCGTGGGTTTGTATTCTAAACATCTTTAGTGAAGACTAGGCAGCAGTAATAATCAGCACTGTGCTGACTGTGGATGTTGTTATCTCACTGCATGCACCTTGGATGGGCCAAGTTCACTTTCTGAGTAGAAGAGCAAGGATGGGTCAATGTCTTTATATTTTGGAGAGTGAAGGAACTTAGTGAATGTCACTGCCACATTTCTCGAATATTAACACACACTGCCTGCAGCAAGTTCTCCAACCTTCAGATACCACCAAGACAGCATGTCTTAAGTCAAAAGTTGCTGTGCTTGAAAATGCGAGCCACTTTTTTAACTACACAGTTCATAAATGTGGGCAAATTGTATTAAGGTGTTCAGGCTTCTGTCCCAGCCAAACCCTACACGTTCCTAAAATGCAGTAGGTCTGGGACAGTCTTGATTGTGTATGCATTTGTCTACTGTTGATTCCAATGAAAATCTGTCTCTATGGACCCTTAAAGGAAGCAATCTCTCATCACTCCAAGGAGTTTCTTTTTGTTCTTTGTGGAAGCTTGCTATGGTTTGCCCATGTATTTGGTAACTCTGTGGTATTTTAGTTTCTCTGTAGAAATCTCGTAACGAGGCGGAGGTTCAAGTAGGTAATGGGAACATGCATGCGACTATCTATGCATGTATGTGGTATTTCTATAGGGCAGTGGAGTGGAACGTGTATGCCCCTCTAAGGAGCTGTGTTATCTCTAAGAACAATTCTCCACTTTCTCTGTTATTGTTGCTTACCGGGGGAGCTGTCTTTATGGTCTGAAAGCTGTCCATGTGGACCTTTTTTACAGAACTGTATATCGGCTCTTAATTGTGATGTGCTTACTATGACTGAAGAAAGCTGCATGGTATCTTTAAAGATATATCGCCGAGGTGTCTAAATGATGACTCAGGGTGTCTCAATTGGAAGTGGCTTAGATTGTCTTGTGGACTTGTCCCTAATATGTTATGTAGCTCCTGCTCGCTTTACAGCTGGAATAATTTCAACTTAGGTTTGAGACGTTTACTTGCCGCCACTAGTCTTCTTGCCCACCCCCTCAACCCATTTAAGAACTGGTTTTCCATAAAAACGTCTCTGAGTTACTAAAGAGATGTATGTTGAAAAATGATACTGTAACAGAATCCCATTTTTAATTTTTATGTTTGACATTTCTTGGTGGTGTACAGGGACCTGCTGACATCTCATCCCAGGCTGCCCCCCCCCCACTACCCATTTCAGAATGGTTTGTCCATAAAAACGTCTCTGAGTTACTAAAGAGATGTATGTTGAAAAATGATACTGTAACAGAATCCCATTTTTTATTTTTATGTTTGACATTTCTTGGTGGTGTACAGGGACCTGCTGACATCTCATCCCAGGCTGCACGTCTTTCATGGGGCCGAGGGTTTTTGTCTACTGGCCTCGCTCGGATGCAGAAAGTGACACCTTCCACATAAAACATGAAGCCTGTCACTGCGCAACATCAGTGAGAAGATATGTCTTCTGCTCTTGTGTGGTTTGGTGGCTACAGAAATAGTGCTTCCGGCCAACACAGCTACCCATCACTGCAGCTCCATTCACACTCCTTAAATTACGCCTTACTTCAGTTGAGCTCAAAGGCGTTGCAAGTGCTTTTTTTACGGGCAATTGCTCCCATGGCATCAATAGGGCCTTGCTGAGTGAAGTGAGAGGACAGCTGTGGTAGTAATGCGGGCTCCCAAGTAGAAGCGTGACAGACACCGAAGTATTATGGTCTGCCCGTGTTTAGCTTACATTGCCATCTGCTGGCCCTGAACTGAACTTGACCATAAGGGAAGAAGTCACGCACGAACAGTTGGTTCACGGAAAGGTCGTGCTTCGTTCCGTTAGACAGGGGAAACGTTTAACATATACATCAAATATAGATAGAGAGCTTTTAGAAGTATATGTTATTATACTATACATATGATGACTATAAGCCCTCTAACTTGGGAAGGCAAACTCCTGCTGTGTTTGCAAGGTCTGTGATGGTGTATTTTTGAACTGTTCATAAACTGCGTTTTACCGCCTTTCCCATCCTATTGCTCCACACAGAAAATAAAACACACTACTATGTCTGCTAAAACGTCCGCTAACGGTGAAGAATACATACATTTCACATTTCTGAGTAGGACTGGAGTTTTGAAGTTTAAATCAGAGAATACCATGTTGGGTGGATGGATCTCTTCTAGTAGGATCTAGAGAACCGTGAAGGCGGTTCCTGGTAGTGCTTTAAAAAATGACGACCTGCTTCAGCCTGATGGAGAAAAAGGAAGTCCACCAGATTACTGAACTGGCCTTTTGTTGTTCCTTAAGAATTAAAAGGAAAGGCAAACATGTAACAACATTGCCATGCATTGAACGCACATTGACAATCACTCTAAAAAGCAATAGATATAACAATTAAATTAGCACATGATTTCCAAAGTAAAAGGAGAAAACAGTCACAAAGGTTCAGAATGATTGTGCAGATATTTGTAGACAGTGGTTCCAAACATGTAGACCAGATCATTACAGCCCCATAACTTAGGGCAGAGGTCTTCAAACTGTGGGGGTGGGGGGGCTCAGGTGGGACCCAAATGATCCCATGAGGGCACCAAGCTCTGGCCAAAGGAAGCATTATGCTGATAACAGGTCTTTGTTTAAGCTAAAAACAGATGCAGCGGTAAATCGCTCTGTAATGGGTCACCACTAACATGTTTTGTCATTTATATACAAGCTGGGAGTATGTGTTAAAAGGGAAGGGACTCCACATACTCTTCAAACCCACCACACCACTCCTAATAATCACACTGTGGATACTTTTCAGGTTCGTAAGACCTGCCTGACCAGAATAGTATGTTTGGCACAATGAATTTGATTGCATTTTTAAAACAGTAACATAACTTAACTGCAATGTTTAAACAAGTCTATACATATTTAAACATTGACAATTTAATAGAATAATTGTGAAAAATTTGGAGGGTGGGCCTGATGATTTTTTTCCCTCTAGGGAGGGGGCCAGTATTAAAAAAGTTTTAAGACCATTGACCTAGGGTAATCAAAAAGGCTCTGGAAGCTCATAGATTGCCAGAATCGGGCGGGGGGGGGTCACACTATTGTAGCCTGTCTTCACAGTGCCTGGGGCCTTCTTTAATTACAGTCATGTGTGCCTACATCAATAAAATGTACATCTTAGAGTCAGCACTGATGTGAAGTAAGCCGTGCCTCTCGACATTCTTTGATATCCTGTATCAGCTCACTGAGGAACTAAGGAATGCAAGGATACAGGGCCAGGTGTAAGACCATTTTATTTTGCGAGTCTCTAACTGCAATTTTTAGCGGATCACATTTAGAGACTCGCAAAATTAAATGTACAAATGTATCTCAGACACATTTAGCAATTCCCAGTGGGATCGCAAATGACCTACCTATCAATGTTTATGAGGTAGTTCACAATTTGAAGACAGCAGATCACCATGTCTGTGACTGATTTTTAAATAAAGCATTTTTTTACAAATGCAGCCTGTTTTCCTTAGAGGAAAATAGGATGCATGTCAATCAAAAAGAAATGAAGTTTTCTTTTCATTTCTTCAGAGTAGGCAGTGGTCAGTGCGACCACTACCTACTCTGAAAAAATATTTTCGCTTTCATTCAAAAAGGGAAAGGGGTCCCCTTCCTATTTGCGAATGGGTTTTGCGACCACATTCACGGTTGCAAAGCAATCTTACATACCACTGTGAGCCACTATTTGGAAGGGACGCCCTCGGCACACCCCTTCCAAATAGCGACTTGCAAACCTATTTTGCTATTCAGAAAATAGATTACCAAATCTCAAAATAGTATTGGTACATGTCAAAATGCTATTTTCATGTTGCAAATGGCCTGATTCTGCAAATCGAGCCATTTGCGACATGAAAATAGCAACAAACATCTGGCCCATAGTGTCACAGGCCATGCACGGTCCAGTTTAATTGCAGACATTTTCTTTTTCTTAGAAAGGAAAGTCTAGATCAAGAAGTTCAGCAGCCCACTCACTCCTCCCTGTTCTCATAGCCCCAAGGACTAGACACCCCATACTCCAAAACAGAAAGTAAACAATCTGAGGGTTTGCTTTTCCTTCTCATCTTCACAAAAATGTTGTTGAGGCGGACCCACACAGTTTTTCAAGAGAAACACTAAGTTGACCTCATCAGGGTTCTCGTAATATTCGGAGTAGAATATTGCATCATAGTCTACGTAGAGCATAAAGAAAGAGACAAATAACCTCCTAGCGTCTCAAAACCAAGCATCAAAAGTGTACCTTTACTTCAAGTGGTCAGATCACATCATCCTAGACTTGAGAGAATATAATTATACTCATGTGAATCGTCTACTGAACCTTTGAAGGAACAGGCATCAAATACCTGCATAACCTAAGATCAGACAACGTCAAAACAATTGTCGAAGTTATGTTCACAGATACAAACACAGCCTGCATAGTGATAATCTTGATTTTTGTAAACAAGAAGATGGATATAATATGTAATTGTTTCCTTCATTTGCCACTTTTAGCAAATTTAGCAACAAGAGGCGAATTACGTACTGATGTCACTGGAACAAAATGACCTGGGAACTGTTCCCAAAGAGCAGGGCTCCAAGCATGAAAAGCTGATTTGACAGAGCCATATCAGCGAGTTTACTCTCCATAAGTAAATGTATAGGTTTACAGCATTCAACAGTTGAAATGCTGGGAGTAACCTGCATACACTTCAGCATTAAATGAGCATTGAGTGCTACAGGGATGTGGGTAATAGATGTGCTGTTTTAATTAGAGGAAGTGTCTTAGATTTTGTACTCCTCATAATACTCATATTTGTAAATATATAACCAAAAAGGTGTTACCTCTCTGCTAGTGGTGTGATTTCTCTAGTGCTTCTCTCCACTACGACATTTTAAGTGCAATGTCCACTCTCCGTCATCCATGATGAGTAAGTTGTGTGATTGCAGGAAACTAAATTCATCACAGCACATTTTGCTCTCCTGAAATATATTTGCAAACGAGCAAACATTTCAGACACCGCCTGAACAAAGCCTTCAATGCATTAATAAGACATGCTTTGGGTCACTGGCAGCATACATTTTTTGTAAATATCTTTTTTAATGGAATATAGACAAATACAACACCAAACAAGTTAAACAGTAATGTCATCAACATTGCGAAAGTACAGATGCCAGCAATATTGTTTGCAGGTTTTGCATAATCAGTCATTGACCAATGTTATTCCCCTCCCCATCTGAAGAACTCCCCTCCCCCACAACATGTCCATCAGTGTAATATGTTATCGTTCTCATCTATGGGGAGGAAATTGTAGTTACCTTGTAAGTAGATAAGCCAAAGCTATGTATCAGAAATTCGATAGGAACAGGCAGATAGAATCTGCATTCAACAGTGTCCCATATAACCCTTAACATGCAAATACATTTAGAGAAAAAGTTCCGGAGGACATGAGATTGTAGGAAGGCCTTCTAACAGATAGTGTAAAAGTGCAACCCATGTTGCTCCTAAATCTTTACACTGGTCAGGCATTGATCTCGAAATGTGTTCCATCATGATGTGTTACTTGCCTCATGTGCCAGTGTGAGATCGGTGAGGGTTCTTTTTTTTCAAGGATGAGACTAAAGTGGTTTTCCCTGCTCCTACCCAGTTTCACAGTTATACCTTGTCGGCATTTGTTTGGTGTTCTAAGGTAGTGAACAGAAGCCTAGAAGAACATAAGTAATATCTGAGAGGACAGGATACCATACCACGGTTTCCATAGCCCCTACTATTTCCGCCCAAAATGGTTAAATGTGTGGACAATCCTGCCACATGCTCTTAAAGTCTCCTAGGTGGCGCATCCTCTCCGAGAGCAGTAACTCATGCCGGGGCAAAATGTATTGAGCTTCATTGGACAACAAGATCAATCAAAATCTATTTTATAGTGAGCTTATCTTCCTAGAAGCGCTATATGGATTGCAAGTTACATTATGCCAGAACTGGTATTCCTCTATATTCTATATATATATATATATATATATATATATATATATATATACACACACACACACACTTGCTCTCTCGCTCTCTCTCTTTATCTCTTCTCTTTCTCTCTCACAGATGGTCTCACCAAAGAACAAAAATATATTTCCACTACAGCGTTTCGGCTTCCGCCTTCCTCAGGTAGTACAAAATGGTTTACTCAGTGACTGCACAGCTGACACTGCTGGATTTTCAAAAAGCATCATGAGTGAATATTCCAATTGGAATGTGGAATCAATGCAGTATTGAGAACTCTGCAGATATGCAGAAATCAAGTGGTATTGCCAGTGATGTTCAGTCCATCTGGATGCAGTGATTTTAAATGGTACATCCAGAAGTGTTCTTTGACGACCAGTAGTTCTTCCTTTAAGACATGTTCCACAGGAAAATTCTTCAAATCTGGTAGTAAATGGTCTACAGGGTTAAAATGATTGGCTACAGGCTGGTCAGGTTTCTTGTTAATTATTGCTGATTTGTGGTCCCTGAATCGTGTACGGAGGTCATTCACTGTTTGGCCTATATATTATTTTTTACATCTTTGGCGTTGGCACTGATTCACATAAATAAAGCATGTTGAGCGACATGTAAGATGTCTTATTCCATAGGTCCTTCTTGAAACAGAGCTAGTTACTGATGATGTTTGTAAAAGGTATTCACACGTGATGCACCTTCTAGAATCACAGCAGTGAACTCCTGCATTTGTTACAGCTTGCTTAAGTTCATCTCTCACAATAAGCAATCATAAATTGCGAGCTCTGCGTTAAGCAATGACTTGCGGTTTTGGAAAAAGCTATTGCAATTTTTCACAAGTGGATAGTAAGGGAAATGTTGTTTGCATTATTATTTCTGTAGTTGGGAGCTGATGGACTGTAGTCAGCTACAAATGGGATTCTGCCACTTTGGTTTCTTCTTTTGGTATTCCAAATAAGTGCTTCCCTAGGTCACTGCAGAGACTTGTAAGTTTGTTGCAGAATGATATGCAGAGGATAGCCTTGCTTTTTAAATAATGTAACAAGCTTCTGTAAATGGTCTTTACAGGTATCTTCATGCTGGAGTGTAGTGTGGCAAGGGTGACATGAAGTCCAGCTTAGATACAAATGAGCATCTGTAGGCTTGTGGTACTCATTTGCTGAGATGCTCATTTTTATCTAAAATCACTGCATCCAAATGGACTGAACATCACTGACAAAACCACTTGATTTCTGCATATCTGAAGAGTTATCAGGACTGCATTGATTCCACATTACAATTGTAATCGTCATTCATGATGCTTTTTGAAAATCCAGCAGTGTCAGCTATGCAGCCAATGAGCAAACCATCTTGTACTACCTGAGGAATGCGGAAGCCAAAACATTGTAGTGGAAATATATTTTTTGTTCTTTGGTGAGACCATCTGTTTGAGTCACTTCTTTCTTGGATTTTTCATTTTCTTGTGACTCATTGTATCCTTTGGGATCCAGATTTTTGCCCTGGCTGTTGTTTTCTCATGACCCTTCATCTTCTAATATATATATATATATATATATATATATATATATATATATATATATATATATATCCCTTCCAGTGATGTCAGGTATGTGGGGCTGCTTTCATTATTGTTGGGTTCATTGCCCGTGCCATACCAATGTAGTAGAATCACTTCCTTTCATCTAAATGAAAGACTTGCTTACATGTTTCCAAGGTTAGGGCATTGTTTCCTTGGAACATTTCTGAGACCGTGAGGCAATCTCTTTGTTTCCACCTGTCAAAGAAACCTGGCCTCAATGCTGGCGTAAGCGTAGAGTTATGATGGACAGGAGTGTGTGGCATGGGAACAACTGTCAGGTATATTCTTCTTGTTAGATTGTCCCAGGCCATTGCCATGGTATTGGTAGGGGTGTTCATTATAGATATCTTGGTGTAGATCTCATTTGAGTTGCCACTCTAGGTTCAAATAATTACTCTCACCCCTGCTCCTGTACATAGGGGGCCACATTTTGTCAATTTCCCTAGGAGACTATTCTGTGTGATAGGGAGCATTTGAAAAGGATACAGAATTCTAGGAAGCCCATTCATTTCAATAATGTTTATTCTGCCCAGCCATGGAAGAAAGAGGGGTGACCATTTCTGAAAATCTTCGTGAAGGAGAACTAATATGTGTGGATAATTAACTTCACACAAATTATTTGGTCTTCCAGTGATGCAAACCTTTCCATTTATGATGGATCCGACAATCTAGCAGAAGGGAGATCGAGATTTCAACCTAGATTTCATTTTTGGGTATATTGTTAAATTCCGATTCAGCTTAAATCAAGCAACTCTTTCACAAACAGATAATTAAGAAGAGTGGTATTTAATGAACTCCAGTAGAGGGGTATAGATATGTCTGGAACTGTTGCAATCAGCAGAACATCATCTGCAAACAGATTTATTCTATGCATGTGTCCTGTCTCTGAACTGTATTTCTTTCATATTTATATTTCTGCTAATGTGAGCCACAATGGGTTTACTGCTAAGAGCAAGTAGTAATCATGACAGAGGGGAGTCTCAACACATGCCCCTTTCCAGTGTAAAGGGCATTGACAGTCTGCTATTAAGGAAGACCCTCAAAGTGGGTAATTTATATCCTGCCATAATCATGGAGATGAATATGTGTCTGAACCTCACAGTGTATTGTGTATTGGTCATGAAGCACCCAATCTATCCAATCTATCTAATGCCTTTTCTGCTTCTTAGATTATCACTGCAGGTATTGATCTCCTTTTTTCTTTTTTAGTTAGGTGGACTGTGCGGCATATGTTACCATGTGTCTACTGTCCCTTTGTTGCGTAGGTTCTTATTATACTAATGAGACTACTGGATTCGGACGGCAAAATCACCTGTACTGCGGGGGACTGAGTCTGATCCCGCACCATGTGACACCTGTCGACCTAATCCGGGTTTTGTTCCGGCTAACTAGCAGTGTCTCATCTCCACCCAAAAGCAGGGATGATTGGGCAAATGGGTGCATGACAGAAATGACTCCTCAGGGAAATCGTGGTTACTCAGATCTAATTTGTTTCTCTCAGTTACATTAGTCTCAAATATGAAAGGAGATTCAGAGGCAGAGTATAGTTCAATAAGGTTTTTATTGAAGTGACTGCATCTTAGATAATAAGGCATGTATTTCAATAACTAGGATGACGAAGCACAACAGGATTAAAATTGTGACAAGGAGAGTAAAACACAAAAATAACGCTACCATATTGGCTCTAGAGTTTGTAGAGATAGTTCCTATCTAAGCTATGTTAGAGCACAGCATGTTAATCTAATTCTGCCCTTCAAGATCCCCTGGGAAGACATCATCCCTCATACCTGAGCAAGAGGCCTGTAGTCTACATAAGCAGCTGCAGCGAAGCAATCACATACACTCGTGGTAATCTGGCTGGAACCTCCCTCTAACGTACATGGGTCAAAGTAGTGTTTTTATAATAAAACAGCTGATGTTCCAAGAAAGGATCCCCATGTAAGAGTGTGTATTTTCTGTGAACATTGGAGACAAAGTGTACCACTTTTGCTGGCAACCTATCTTACTGCAGCCTTGAGAAAAGCACAGAGTGAGAGAAATGTCTTGTTTAAGAACGCAGTGCTCACCTAGGCGAAGAACAGCTAGATAGAAAAAATAAAACAAGACAGCAAATGTGGCTAATGTTAAACTAATATAACGAAGCTAAAGTAAACATATCTAGGTTAAAGTGCACAGCGGCAGGCCTAGTTTGCTAAAATAACATGTATAAAACTATAGCTAAAATGGCTACACAACACCCTCCCCTTGCCGGTTCAAAGGTGCTTCAAAGCCTAATTATATATATATGGAAGCTACTAAAATTCATCCTAAGGCATATATATGGGAATGTCAATAATGACAAGTTAAAAGACACTTGAGCAGGTATTAGAAGGACAATTTAAAATGTTAATTGTGGCAGCAGGAAAAGCCGAATTTCAAAAGTCAGAGTCATTTTTAAAGTTGCTAATTGAATCCGGGATAATTGAAGACAGGAAATCTTCCACTTCGGCAGGTGGTAATGTAGGAAGTTCATCGCTAAGGAAAACCAAGGAACATTTGTGTTCCAAAGCCTCAGCTCCAGCCAAGGCAGCAGTATTTCGTGGTGTGCCCAACAATGAGTCTAGAGATGCTTGAGGGCAATTCATAGACAGCTTCCCATAGCAAACGCACCCTCGACGTGCATGTCTGGTAACGAGCCCTCAGCAAGAACATCAACAGATCAGCGTCCAATGAAAGCAAGCGCTGTGTAGAAAAAAAAACTTTCAGTGCACTTTCAAAAGGGTACCAGAGGCACCGACACACAGGCTGCACACAATGCAAAACCGGTCTGAAAGACAGGGACGAGTCACACTCCAATCGCTCCAGGAGTGCTGCTCCCAAGTACTGCATCATGCGTTCACAACGCAGCTGCGCTGGTTGAAGCTCTTTCAGTCCTCCTTGTTGCAACAGGACAGCCATTGCACATAAAAAGTAGCAATAGCAAGATGCCATCTATTATAGCCAAAGTTATCGGAAATCACCCCAAAATACTGGAGAATATTGAGTGGATGGCTGAAGGTAGTAAGCCAAATATACAGGGTGTGAACTAAACGAGAGGCAACAGCCTTAAAGAAATTAGCGATTCCAGTAGTACTGGACACATTAAATATCATGCCCATGAGCTCACCAAAGTGTCTCGGAAAGTTAGTACATAAAAGGGACTGTGGTGGTCATTCTGACCTCAGCGGTAAAAGGCGCCTACCGCCGGTCAGAAATCCTCCATAATCCCGCCGCGGTCGCGGAAACCCGCCACGGTCATTCTGACCCGCAGAAGGCAAACCTCCGAAAATCCGACCGCCACAACAGACCGCCAGACCAGCGGTCGGCGGAAAGGTGGAGGTGACAAAACCTCCACCGTCACGCCAACAGAAATACGCCCATGCCATTACGACCCACGAATCCACGCGGCGGTCATTCAAACGCGGTATTCCATTGGCGGGACACACCGCCGCGGTCAGAATACACACAAACGAACAAAACCCAGCCACATTGGACGATTTGAATCCCACACACCTGATACACATACACACACCACTCCCACACACACAATACAATATAAAACACCCACCCACATCACCCACAAACCCCTACGCTAAAAAATTCGTAAAGAAGGCAAGAGCGAGACACCAGCATCCAAAAAATAACAGCCACAGCCACTCAACACCATCACCCACACACTATCCACACACAAAACAACACACACCACCACACTCAACTCACTTAAATACACATACTCCACCCCACACATCATACACACCACCCCATGGCACCCCAAAGACAACCCCGCTTCACAGACGAAGAACTCAGGGTCATGGTGGAGGAAATCGTTCGGGTAGAGCCCCAGCTGTTCGGCACACAGATACAATACACCAGCATTGCCCGGAGGACGGAGCTATGGCAGAGGATTGTCGACAGGGTGAACGCAGTGGGACAGCACCCCAGAAATCGGGAAGACATCAGGAAGCGATGGAACGACCTACGGGGGAAGGTGCGTTCCATGGTATCCAGGCACAACATCGCCGTGCAGAAGACTGGCGGAGGACCCCCACCTCAACCCCCACAATTCACATCATGGGAGGAGGAAGTCTTGAACATCCTGCATCCTGACGGCCTCGCAGGAGTCGGCGGAGGAATGGATACTGGTAAGTTGAAGCTTCAATACTGCTTCCCCCCCACCTGCATGCCAAATCAGACCCCAACCCTCACCCCCATCCTCGAACCCCACCGTCACCCCCACCGCCATCCTCACCCCCACCCTCACCCCACCACCATCCTCACCCCCACCACCATCCTCACCCCCACCACCGTCCTCACCCTCACCCCCAGCACACCTATTCCCCGCCAATGTCTCACCATCACAACCCACACATCCCAAAACATAGGCCTGCATGCGTCCACTAAGCATGGACACCCATCACCAAAGCATGCCCAATGCATATACACATCCCCCCCACAAGCCACCCTCACCAAAGCCCCCACACACGAATGCCAGCACTTGGGGACACGGGAACCCACAGATACACCCATATGCCACACATTGAAACTATAACCATACCTCTATACCCCTGCAGGACCCGACCGTCAACACACCGCGGCGGAGGGGCCAGAATTATCCACACCCCCCACCCAAGAGGCCGTCAGCGATGACAGCAGCTCTGTCGACCTGGACACCGATGACCAGCCCGGACCATCGGGGACCTCTGGACAGTCGGTTCCCCTCACACAGGCCCAGGCCACTACAGACCCTAACCCCTCTGGGAACACCAGCACAGCTCCCACCCAGCGGGCCCATGCCTCTGTCTCCAGGGCGCGTCAATCTGCGGTGTGTCTACCACTACAGGGCACCCAGGATAACCCACCACCCCAACAACAACAGGGACCTGGGGGCAGTGGTAGTGGGCACACCGGCCAGGGGGCAGAGGCCCAGGGAAACAGGGGAACTCGGAGGGCAGCTGTGCGACAGGGGGGGGAGGAGAGGCCCAGGGAACCCACTCTCCACGAGGTCCTCACCACCATCATGGGAGCATACAACCGCTCCCAGGAGACGATGGCGACGGTACTGGCCCGGTTCCAGGAGATCCAGGCACTGCAGGAGGAACACTATCGGGGGTACAGGGAGGACATCAGAGCCATCAACACCACCCTGGTTACCATGGTAGGGCTGCTGCAGGACCTCGTAAACACCAGGGAGGACACTGAACAACACCCAAGGGCCCCTGCCACTAGCCTGGACCAAGAACAGCCAACCACCTCCGCCGGCGCTAGTGGACAGGAGGCCCCCGCACAGCAGCAGCCCACCAGACCCCCACCTCCTGCAGGAGAAGAACCACCCCGCAAGAAGGCCCTGAGATCTCGCAAGAAGACAGAGTAGGATGTCAAGACCCCTGCCAGCAATGGATACCACCTGATGTCATCCCACTGTCCCACATTGTCACCCTGTCCATCCTTGAACTGCCCATGCTCCATCTCTCCACAGGCCTCTGGACAATGCACCTGTGTGACTGTTACTCTGGACTCTGCCATGGACATTCCTTCACCATAGCCCCCACCCACTTGAAACCACCCATCCCATTTTGAGCACTTCAATAAACACCTATTTTGCACCAAAATATCTGGAGTCTGGCTGTGATTTCAATAGATTGTAATTGACATGACAGTGCAAATATGTCCTTGTACATGGTGAAGTCAACAAACAGCTGCCACAAAGCTGTAGTCCATGGGGAAACGAAGCACAGGACTCGTAGTGGGGACCCCAGATCTGAAATAGGGAGGGAAAAGCCAAAACTCAGTCATCATACACTGGGGCAAATAGACAGGCAGCAGAGATGCTGGAGAGTAGTTAACATTTACTAAATTATCTTTGAAATGTTACCTGTGTCCTATTGGAAGTACTGTTCAATGATTCTGTCCCTGTTGTCTGTTTCAGCCCCGTCGTCTTCCTCCTCGTCACTCTCCTCAGGTTCCACCGCTGCCACAACACCACCGTCTCGACCATCCTCCTGCAGGAAAGGCACCTGGCGGCGCAAAGCCAGGTTGTGAAGCATGCAGCAGGCCACGATGATGTGACACACCTTCTTAGGTGAGTACATTAGGGATCCACCTGTCATATGCAGGCACCTAAACCTGGCCTTTAGGAGGCCAAAGGTGCGTTCGATCACCCTCCTAGTACGCCCATGGGCCTCATTGTACCGTTCCTCTGCCCTGGTCCGGGGATTCCTTACTGGGGTCAGTAGCCACGACAGGTTGGGGTACCCAGAGTCCCCCACTAGCCATACACGGTGTCTCTGTAGCTGTTCCATCACGTAAGGGATGCTGCTATTCCTTAGGATGTAGGCGTCATGCACTGACCCTGGGAATTTGGCATTTACATGCGAGATGTACTGGTCAGCCAAACACACCACCTGGATGTTCATTGAATGGTAACTTTTTCTGTTCCTGTACACCTGCTCCCTGTCTCTTGGGGGAACCAAAGCCACATGGGTCCCATCAATGGCACCAATTACGTTGGGAATATGTCCAAGGGTGTAGAAATCACCCTTCACTGTAGCCAATTCGCCCACCTCAGGGAAAATGATGTAGCTCCTCACGGATTTCATCAGGGCAGACAACACTCTGGATAACACCTTCGAAAACATGGGCTGAGACATCCCAGAAGCAATTCCCACGGTTGTCTGAAATGACCCACTTGCCAAGAAATGGAGTACTGACATGACCTGCACCAGAGGGGGAATCCCTGTGGGTTGGCGGATGGGGGACATCAGGTCGGGCTCCAGCTGGGCACACAGTTCATGGATAGTGGCACGGTTAAGACGGTAGGTCAGGATAATGTGGCGTTCTTCCATTGTCGACAGGTCCACCAGCGGTCGGTTCACGGGAGGATTCATCCGTCTCCTCGCCCAACCCAGCGGACGGTGCCTAGGAAGGACAACATGGAGCACACAGTCAAGCAACCCACAGGTACGTACTCACAGCTAGCACAGTATACGATTCTCTATGCAGTGAATGGCGTGTCTGAGTGGCTATGCAAGGCCTAGGCCTGTGTGACGCAGTTGAAATTGAGCCATGTGGGCCCTGGAAATGGCGGCTGCCTGACCTGTGAAGTGTGACAATGGGATGTGAGGTCAATGCGCTGGCGTGGCACACCGCGGCGGGCGAAGACCGCGGCGCAAAGCCGCATTGGTTAACATTGAAGCCTATGGGTTTCAGGAGCCAATGGCGAAGGGCGCCGGCGGTGGCGGGACGCACCGCCGCGGTACGCACCGCCGCGGACGTCACCGCCATTTTCTATCTACTTATCCACTTGCGACTTGAACTTTCACAGGAGAGGACCTATACTGCAAGTGTTGCTGTGACCTCGGTCTGGAAGGGACAATGGCTGCTGCACCTGGGGAAAGGGCCCCTGCCTTCACTGGAGAGGAGTTGGAGAAACTCGTGGATGGGGTCCTCCCCCAGTATGCGCTACTCTACGGTCCTCCAGACCAACAAGTGAGTTTAATTCAATCTGGATTTGGGGACACTGGCTGGCTTGGGGGCCTGGCGGGGGGCCTGGCGGGGATGGGGGGCATGTTGGGCCTGGCGGGGGGCATGGCGGGGATGGGGGGCATGTTGGGCCTGGCGGGGGGCATGGCGGGGGGCCTGGCGGGGATGGGGGGCATGTTGGGCCTGGCGGGGGGCATGGCGGGGATGGGGGGCATGTTGGGCCTGGCGGGGGGCATGGCGGGGATGGGGGGCATGTTGGGCCTGGCGGGGGGCCTGGCGGGGGGCCTGGCGGGGATGGGGGGCATGTTGGGCCTGGCGGGGGGCATGGCGGGGGGCATGGCGGGGGGCCTTGCGGGGGGCCTTGCGGGGATGGGGGGCGTTGGGCCACTGGAAAGGAAAATGCTGACAAACTTGAACGTGGTATTTCTCCCTCCCTGTACGTGTCACATAGGTCCGCGCCCATGAGAAGATCGGGATTTGGCGTGCCATCGCCAAGGAAGTCCGGGCCCTGGGGGTCCACCATCGACGGGGCACCCACTGCCGCAAGAGGTGGGAGGACATCCGCCGCGGGACCAAGAAGACCGCCGAGTCTCTGCTGGGGATGGCCTCCCAACGTAGGCGGGGTGCCTGCCGTCAACTGAGCCCCCTGATGTTCCGGATCCTGGCGGTGGCCTACCCTGAATTGGATGGGCGCGTGAGGGCAGCACAGCAGACACAAGGGGGTGAGTACAAGCATTATCTACTCTGTTGTCGCGCAGTGGAGGTGTCTGGTTGGGGGAGGATGGCTGGGGGTCCCCCTAGGCCAGGGCGATATCTGTAGGCTGGGCACCCCCGTAAGCCCCTGTGTCCCCAGCCACCACCCTCAGTAGTTTGTCAGTACAGCCATCCCTGGGCCGTGTCATCCATGGGTGCAGTTGTCAACTCTAGGCGTGTAGGGCATGTTCCACGGAATGCGTAGCGGACCCCAAGTGCGCAACTTAGTGCAGGGGGCATCTGTGTGTGTCATGTCCGCTAACTGTACCGGAGATCCATGTACTCAATATCCCTTTATTTCTCTCTCCCCCCCCCTTTTTGTTTGTCTTTCTGTGCTTGTGTGCATCAGCATCATCAGGCGGAGGAGAAGTGGCATCGGGGCAGGAGGGAGCTGCATCTCACATGGCCCAGGAGGGCCATGCCACAGAGTCAGACTGGACCAGTGAGACGGAGGGCGAGGGGAGCTCCACGACGGGGACGACTGGAGCCTGCAGCGACACGGACACGTCCTCGGAAGGGGGCTCCCTTGCGGGGGTGGCACCATCCGTGCCCCCCGCCATTACAGGTACAGCCGCCACCCAGCGCACCATCTCCGCCCTCCCAGCAGCCCCTCAGCGTTCGCCCCGTGCCCGCTCTGCCAGGAAGCCGGGCATCTCCTTCGCCCCAGGCACCTCAGGCCCTGCCCCTGTTACCCCCGCTGCCCTCAGTGAGGAGGTCATTGACCTCCTCCGAACGCTCATTGTTGGGCAGACTACCCTTTTGAATGCCATCCAGGGGGTGGAGAGGGAGGTTCATCGCAGCAATGCGTACCTGGAGGGCATTCATTCGGGTCAGGCTGCCCATCAGCGATCGTTCCAGGCTCTGGCCTCAGCACTGACGGCAGCCATTGTCCCTGTCTCCTGCCTGCCTCTACTAACTCCCTCCTCCCAGTCTCCTGTTCCTCTGCCTGTCCCACCCACACCATCAGACCAGCCTGCACACACCTCAACACCCAAGAGAAGCTCATCCAAACATAAGCACCACAGATCACGCAGACATTCACACACGCAACATTCCGATGCAGACATGCCAACAGTCACTACCACCTCTGTGACCCCCACCTCCTCGTCTCCCTCCTCCCTCCCTGTGACGTCTACACTCACACCTCCATTCACCTCACCATCAGCCAGTGTTTCCATCACCAGCACACCCTCCACTCCAGTCCGCACACGTGCAGTCACCACCCCCACTGCCATTTACACGTCCCCTGTGTCCTCTCCCACTGTGTCTGTCACCCCCTCTTCCACACCACACAAACGCAGCCACCCACCCACCCAACAGCCATCCACCTCACAACAGCCTATCCCTCCTGCACCTGCACCCAAAGACAGCAAACGTGACTCACCTACAACCACATCCTCTCCCTCCACTCCCATTCCCACTGTACCTACCACTCTCCATTGCCCCAAGAAGCTCTTCCTCGCCACTACTAACTTCTTTCCTGACCCTGAGCCCCCCCCTCCTTCTCGTCGGGGTAGGAAGAGCACCTCAGCCACCACCAGCCCTGCAGCCCCCTTGACAAGGGTGCAGGGGTATTGGAGCCCGCCAGCCCGCATGTCTGGATCTTCGCCCAGCAGCAAGGGGACAGCCAGCCCACCCCCTGGGAAGAGGAGCAGAAGGCGGAAGGGGCGCCGCAGGAGCCCGCCTTCTACATCCCCCCCGGACACCACCCAGAGACAGTCACCAGCCACAGCTCCAAAGGGAGGAAAGGGCCACAGGCCGACAACTAAGGAGGGCAAGGGCAGCAAGTCGGAGAGGTCAGGCAGCAGGCCTGCTGCCCAGGAGGAGCCCACAACCCCCATAGCCGCTGCCCCTGGAGGAACCGGCACAGCTGCCCCGGGAGAGCCCACCACCCCCATAGCCGCTGCCCAGGGAGGACCCAGCCCAGCTGGCCAGGAGGGCCCCACCACCCACAGCCCAGGTGGGCAGTGAAGGAGCACCATCCCCGCTGCCCAGGAGGGCACCACCAGGCAATTAGCAGTTGGCCATAGACCGTCCGCCGTCTCAAGCACCGCTGAACTGGGCCCTTCAAGGCAAGGAGCGCTGAACTGGGCCCCGCCGTCTCAAGAACCGCTGAACTGGGCCCTTCAAGGCAAGGAGCGCTGAACTGGGCCCCGCCGTCTCAAGCACCGCTGAACTGGGCCCTTCAAGGCAAGGAGCGCTGAACTGGGCCCCGCCGTCTCAAGCACCGCTGAACTGGGCCCTTCAAGGCAAGGAGCGCTGAACTGGGCCCCGCCGTCTCAAGAACCGCTCCGCTGGGCCCCGCCGTCTCAAGCACCGCTGAACTGGGCCCTTCAAGGCAAGGAGCGCTGAACTGGGCCCCGCCGTCTCAAGAACCGCTGAACTGGGCCCTTCAAGGCAAGGAGCGCTGAACTGGGCCCCGCCGTCTCAAGCACCGCTGAACTGGGCCCTTCAAGGCAAGGAGCGCTGAACTGGGCCCCGCCGTCTCAAGGACCGCTGAACTGGGCCCTTCAAGGCAAGGAGCGCTGAACTGGGCCCCGCCGTCTCAAGAACCGCTCCGCTGGGCCCCGCCGTCTCAAGCACCGCTGAACTGGGCCCTTCAAGGCAAGGAGCGCTGAACTGGGCCCCGCCGTCTCAAGAACCGCTGAACTGGGCCCTTCAAGGCAAGGAGCGCTGAACTGGGCCCCGCCGTCTCAAGCACCGCTGAACTGGGCCCTTCAAGGCAAGGAGCGCTGAACTGGGCCCCGCCGTCTCAAGCACCGCTGAACTGGGCCCTTCAAGGCAAGGAGCGCTGAACTGGGCCCGCCGTCTCAAGAACCGCTGAACTGGGCCCTTCAAGGCAAGGAGCGCTGAACTGGGCCCCGCCGTCTCAAGCACCGCTGAACTGGGCCCTTCAAGGCAAGGAGCGCTGAACTGGGCCCCGCCGTCTCAAGCACCGCTGAACTGGGCCCTTCAAGGCAAGGAGCGCTGAACTGGGCCCCGCCATCTCAAGAACCGCTCCGCTGGGCCCCGCCGTCTCAAGCACCGCTGAACTGGGCCCTTCAAGGCAAGGAGCGCTGAACTGGGCCCCGCCGTCTCAAGCACCGCTGAACTGGGCCCTTCAAGGCAAGGAGCGCTGAACTGGGCCCCGCCGTCTCAAGCACCGCTGAACTGGGCCCTTCAAGGCAAGGAGCGCTGAACTGGGCCCCGCCGTCTCAAGCACCGCTCCGCTGGGCCCTTCAAGGCAAGAACCGCTGGCCCTTTGGCAGACGTGGCAGGGCAGGATCTATCTCGGGCAGGGCTGCAGGATGTCCTCTGGCCAACTTGCCTCCTCCAGTGGCAGTGGGGTCTGTTATGGACTGTATGGACTGTGGCTTTGCTCTCCCCAGGATGGCCCAGTGGGCAGGCCACCCACTGTATGGACTGTTTGGACTGTGGCTTTGCTCTCCCCAGGATGGCCCAGTGGGCAGGCCACCCACTGTATGGACTGTATGGACTGTGGCTTTGCTCTCCCCAGGATGGCCCAGTGGGCAGGCCACCCACTGTATGGACTGTTTGGACTGTGGCTTTGCTCTCCCCAGGATGGCCCAGTGGGCAGGCCACCCACTGTATGGACTGTATGGACTGTGGCTTTGCTCTCCCCAGGATGGCCCAGTGGGCAGGCCACCCACTGTATGGACTGTTTGGACTGTGGCTTTGCTCTCCCCAGGATGGCCCAGTGGGCAGGCCACCCACTGTATGGACTGTTTGGACTGTGGCTTTGCTCTCCCCAGGATGGCCCAGTGGGCAGGCCACCCACTGTATGGACTGTATGGACTGTGGCTTTGCTCTCCCCAGGATGGCCCAGTGGGCAGGCCACCCACTGTATGGACTGTATGGACTGTGGCTTTGCTCTCCCCAGGATGGCCCAGTGGGCAGGCCACCCACTGTATGGACTGTTTGGACTGTGGCTTTGCTCTCCCCAGGATGGCCCAGTGGGCAGGCCACCCACTGTATGGACTGTATGGACTGTGGCTTTGCTCTCCCCAGGATGGCCCAGTGGGCAGGCCACCCACTGTATGGACTGTTTGGACTGTGGCTTTGCTCTCCCCAGGATGGCCCAGTGGGCAGGCCACCCACTGTATGGACTGTATGGACTGTGGCTTTGCTCTCCCCAGGATGGCCCAGTGGGCAGGCCACCCACTGTATGGACTGTTTGGACTGTGGCTTTGCTCTCCCCAGGATGGCCCAGTGGGCAGGCCACCCACTGTATGGACTGTTTGGACTGTGGCTTTGCTCTCCCCAGGATGGCCCAGTGGGCAGGCCACCCACTGTATGGACTGTATGGACTGTGGCTTTGCTCTCCCCAGGATGGCCCAGTGGGCAGGCCACCCACTGTATGGACTGTATGGACTGTGGCTTTGCTCTCCCCAGGATGGCCCAGTGGGCAGGCCACCCACTGTATGGACTGTTTGGACTGTGGCTTTGCTCTCCCCAGGATGGCCCAGTGGGCAGGCCACCCACTGTATGGACTGTGGCTTTGCTCTCCCCAGGATGGCCCAGTGGGCAGGCCACCCACTGTATGGACTGTTTGGACTGTGGCTTTGCTCTCCCCAGGATGGCCCAGTGGGCAGGCCACCCACTGTATGGACTGTATGGACTGTGGCTTTGCTCTCCCCAGGATGGCCCAGTGGGCAGGCCACCCACTGTATGGACTGTTTGGACTGTGGCTTTGCTCTCCCCAGGATGGCCCAGTGGGCAGGCCACCCACTGTATGGACTGTATGGACTGTGGCTTTGCTCTCCCCAGGATGGCCCAGTGGGCAGGCCACCCACTGTATGGACTGTTTGGACTGTGGCTTTGCTCTCCCCAGGATGGCCCAGTGGGCAGGCCACCCACTGTATGGACTGTTTGGACTGTGGCTTTGCTCTCCCCAGGATGGCCCAGTGGGCAGGCCACCCACTGTATGGACTGTTTGGACTGTGGCTTTGCTCTCCCCAGGATGGCCCAGTGGGCAGGCCACCCACTGTATGGACTGTATGGACTGTGGCTTTGCTCTCCCCAGGATGGCCCAGTGGGCAGGCCACCCACTGTATGGACTGTATGGACTGTGGCTTTGCTCTCCCCAGGATGGGCCAGTGGTCATGGAGTCCCCTCGTGGATCTGGCGTCGTGTACTCAAGTGGCTGAGGTGCCCCCCCTTCCCTTCCCCCTGAGGTGCCTGTCCGATTTTCTTTCTGATGCCCCTGCAGTGTTCTCTCCGTGGAGTTCTTGTCGTGGGACTGGGCCTTGCCCCTTTGCACAGGAACCCTGTGATCCACGGACAGTGGTTGGACTACATTTAGTAGCTGTATATATTTTGTATATAGTTTATTTATTTATTACGATTACAGGTGTCCATATTTCAATATATCTGCCTGTTTATGATCTCTTCTTTTGGTCTTTGCATTATTTCGGAGGGGGGTGGTTTGTGGGTTGTGACAGTGATCTGTGGGAATGCATTGATGTGTGTGTTGTAGTGGGTGTGGGTGGGTGGGTGTGTGCCGGTAATCTTTTCCCTCCCCTGTGTCGTAGGTGCAGTACTCACCGATGTCTTCCGCGCCGCCGGGCGTGCTCCTGGTATATGAGCAGGAATAGGAGTGCGGGGATGACCTGCAACTCTGGTTCCATGCTGCCGGAATCTCGCGTGGAGTGCGTAGAGGTGAGCGTTTTCCCGTTCGTAGTCTGTTTCCGCCGTGTTCTTATCGGCGGTGCTCCCGCCCCGGAAAAGGTGGCAGATTGGTGGGTCGTAATAGGGTGGGCGGTACATTGTCTGCCGCCTGGCTGTTGGCGGGAACCGCCGCGCTGTTTGTTTGTACCGCTGTGGCGGGCGGAGTGTTAAGTTGGCGGGCTGTGTTGGCGGTTCCCGCCAGGGTCAGAATTGCATATTTTAGACCGCCGGCCTGTTGGCGGCTTGCCCGCCGCTTTATCACCGACCGCCAGGGTCAGAATGAGGGCCTGTATCTCTGCGGATGACCTCGCAACCTGAAGTGCATAGGTCTCGCGTGCAGATATAAGCTCCACATGTTTTTGAAACAATAAAGGCCTGAGTCTGCTCAACTTGTCAAAATTCACATTTGAAGTAGCGATATGGGACTGAATCTCAGCTACTTCCCTTTGCCGTGTAGGAGGAAAAAGTACATTCCAGCAGCATATTACAACCTTGGAGACCGAAACAACATAAACTATTCCGGCTCGCATCCCACAACAGCTCTCACTGTTAAGAATCACATAGCTGCTATTGGAGAGCACCTGGAACGCAGGTCTAATCAAGGGGACTGGGACTCCCTTAAGATAACAACCCAAGTTTGCTGCCGAAGCGTTACACGCCCCGTGCAAGGACAGCTGTTTACAAACCATTGAATGGCTGACAGAAGTCTTGCATTCACTACCGCTAAGAAAGACCTCTTTCATGCCACTGAGACATTTGTATAAGAAAGGTAGCTTCCACCCCTCATGGATGTAACTATCTCCTCGCCTTTCATATCTGCCCACTGGAATGTGTTTTAGGCAGGATGTGAATTGAAGTGTTGAAATAGGCAGATTAATGACCTTGTGTATTAACCACTCAGCAGATGGTATTTCAGCCACAGTAAAAGGCAACTTTTCTAATTCCTCAATATTTAATATGCCATAAGTCGCTTCTTTTTTTAGCCATTAGTTGTTGTTGTCACTTTAAATTAAACGTAGAAAATATGTCCCTCGCGCTAACGGGTTGCCCGTTATGATAATGGCTTAGCATTTTTAACACAGTACCCAGAAAATATGTGTATGTTCTAGACTATGGCCCTCATTACGACCCTGGCGGTTTGTAACCGCCAGGGCCGCGGCACGCGGGAGCACCGCCGACAGGCCGGCGGTGCCCCGCGGGGCATTCTGACCGCGGCGGCTTAGCCGCGGTCAGAGAAGGGAAACCGGCGGTCTCCCGCCGGTTTCCCGCTGGTTTCCCGCTGCCCCCAAGGAATCCTCCAAGCCGGCGCAGCTTGCTGCGCCGGCTTGGGGATTCCGACTCCCCCTCCCGCCATCCAGTTCCTGGTGGTTCTCCCGCCGGGAACCGGATGGCGGGAGGGGGAGTCGCGGGGCCCCCGTAAGAGGGCCCCAAAATGTATTTCACTGTCTGCCTTGCAGACAGTGAAATACGCGACGGGTGCAGTAGCACCCGTCGCACCTTCCCACTCCGCCGGCTCGATTACGAGCCGGCATCCTCGTGGGAAGGGAGTTTTTCCCTGGGCTGGCGGGCGGTCTTTTGGAGACCGCCCGCCAGCCCAGGGAAAAACTCATAATACCCTCCGCGGTCTTCTGACCGCGGAGCGGTATTATGGAGGGCGGAATCCTGGCGGGCGGCCTCCGCCGCCCGCCAGGGTCGTAATGAGGGCCTATGTTTTAGAACTCCCTTGTGGTTGAGCTGGTCAATGTTCCCATTGTGTGTAATTAAAAATAGTCTTTGGGGTACTTGCTCTGTGAATGGAATGGTGTCCATAATAATTGTAGCAAAGCATGTCACCATAGTTTTATTTGGATTGATAAACATCCTCACTTTCAAATACAGTAAAATACTGCAACTCTTTCATCACAGAATCAACTGTTTTCACATCCCAGTCACCAGAAACAACTCTGGGTATTATTATATAATTCATAGAAAGTTTAAACACATATGGTATTTGAATGACCTCAGTTGGGCCATATATATCAAACGTGACTTTATCCCAAACAATCCCAGCAGGAATTGGTATAGCAGAAATGTTCACGAAAGATAAGTCTCTGCGGACCTTGTGAGAAGACAAATTGGGTTCTAGGACCTCATCCACCAGTTCAACTGTAGATCTTTCAGGAAGGTAATGACCATATATTAATAGAAAGAAGGTAATAACAAAGCCAATCCAAAGAAGGAAAGCTAACACAGTCAAAGAAAGCTTCATGGGAAAACAAAATAATGTGTTTTGAGCCAATTTATCAGCTTACTTGTTTTTGGCAGTTCAGATGCAGAAGAGGCAAATGAGTCCAAAAAGGTGTCAGTGATGTCGGCAAAGTATCCAGAAGCAGTTAGTGCAAAAACTGGAGCCATATTGGAAGGAGGAGAACTGGTAGGAGTCTCCCGCGGTGGTTCACTGTAATTGACGCCATCCGTTTGTGTAGAAGTTGAATTAAATTGATCAGCAATTTCCGTGTTGCTTGTTGCAATAGGTGTTAGTGGAACTAATGGAAGATAATTTTCCACCCTCCCCAAGCTCTGAGAGGTGTCAGTGTTGCTGTTCAAAACTTGTAGAGGGACATCTTGACCAGTAGTAAGAGGGATTCGGGTACTACTGGTTGTTCCTCTTGGTCTGCTGTGCAAGATCGGCCACATGGTGTAATTTGACATTGTCGATGGAGACAAAACAGTTTTCTTTTGAACCAGGCAGCGGTGGTACGATAACAGCTCTGGTACCTTGAATTCCCAGGACTGGAACCGGTGCACCGTAGGAAAGACCAAACTCCTTTTTCACAGCACCTTTTTCATGTACTAGATCTCCAACCTTTGGAATCCAGCCGGTAGATGTTATTGGTACATCCTTAATTCCTAAGGAGGCAGCACTGGCAGAAGCGTTGTCGTCATGGAACTGTTGTAATTTCTGCAAGACAGTGACTCGTTCATTTATGTCAAAAGGTGTTTCAGCCGTCTCCACACCAGGACCATCAAGATCTGGAACATAAATTTGAGTTCCAAACAGGCACTCTTATGAAGTACGAACCCCCAGGGACCTTGTAGGCAGATTAAGGGGGTCATTCTGACCCAGGCGGTCTAAGACCGCCGGGGCCAGGGTCGGCGGGAGCACCGCCGACAGGCCGGCGGTGCCCCGCAGGGCATTCTGACCGCGGCGGTTCGGCCGCGGTCAGAAGAGGCAAACCGGCGGTCTCCCGCCGGTTTACCGCAGCCCTTAGAATCCCCCATGGCGGCGCAGCTTGCTGCGCCGCCTTGGGGGATTCTGACACCCCCTACCGCCATTCTGTTCCTGGCGGTTCGCCCGCCAGGAACAGGATGGCGGTAGGCGGTGCCGCGGGGCCCCTGGGGGCCCCTGCCGTGCCCATGCCAATAGCATGGGCACGGCAGGGGCCCCCGTAAGAGGGCCCCGAAAAGTATTTCAGTGTCTGCTAAGCAGACACTGAAATACGCGACGGGTGCAACTACACCCGTCGCACCCCTGCAACTACGCCGGCTCAATTCTGAGCCGGCGTCCTCGTTGCAGGGGCATTTCCTCTGGGCCGGCCCAGAGGAAATGTCTGAATGGCCGCCGCGGTCTTTTGACCGCAGTGCGGTCATTCAGAGGCGGTACCCTGGCGGATGGCCTCCGCCGTCCGCCAGGGTCAGAATGAGGCCCTAAGTGTTCTCTGGACTCATACAGGTGATTAAGCCAACTATGACCCTTACCTAATACTCTGGCTGTTAAGGATTGTTTTAAATCTCGATTTTGTCGCTCCATGACACTATTTCCCTCGGGATGAAATGGAGACAAGTAATGGAGTTGGACCCCTAACAAAGCCATGGCATCCCTGAATGCCCTTGAGGCGAAAGCAGGACCCTGGTCCAAGTGGAAAGCCCCAACTGCATATGTGCCAATAAAAACGTGCAAATCTTTAATAACAGTCAGAGCGTCAGCCGAGCGTTGTGGCCACACCCATAGAAATCTGGAGCAGGAGTCAACAGCGACTAAGATGTATTTGTATGCACTGTCAGGAGTCAGGGGACCACAGTGGTCCAAGTACACACATTGTAATGGTTTGTTAGAAATTAGGAGGGGTGTCTGCGGTGGGCGTTTGACGGTGGACCCCTTAATTTGTTGGCAGAGATCACAACAAAGGACATACTACTTGGTCTGTTTGTATAGACCTGGCTACCAATAACGAGCCTGCAATAATGACATTGTAGCCACCACACCAGCATGGGCAGAAGCAACCACCTCATGTGCTGCTTTGATCAACTCTGGTCTTAGGTCTTTTTTCGGAATTACTCGAATTCCCACACCTGGTATTTTTACTTTTGAGTCAAGGAAGCCTCCCATCCGGTAGGAATATTTAATGGGATATTCGGTAAAGGTGAGCCGTCAGCTGAGGCTTGCATGGCAGCCAGTATTTCATCATACGGTTTCATTCTAGAAGTTACTGTAGCAACAGAAGCCGTAGGTACTGCTGATTTGGCTGCTTCATCAGCCAGTGTATTTCCAGCAACATATATTCCAACTCACTGGTGTCCAAGTGTATATAGAACATGGACATTTGGTAGTGTTTTCTTCAGATCTGCTACCTTTCCCCTCAGAAGTCTGTGTTTGATGGTGTTACCTTTGGAATCTCTGAACCCATTCTGGCGCCAGTAATGCATATATTCATTGAAGGACTTGACACAATAATACAAATCACAGACAATCAGCGTTAGCTGGTCAGGATCCATATGTTCCAGTGCCATCACCAGAGCCTTTAGCTCTGCTAGCTGTGCAGTGCAATCCCCTAGGGTTTGTGTAAAGGTATGTTGTGGATAGAATTTACTACCCTCCATATAGCCGCTTATGACTGCACAAGCAGCGGAGTATTGATGCTTTGTGCCTATAGCAAGTTGTGCTGAGCCATCGGTGTACATGACTCTTTGATATTGATCAATAGGGAATGTATTTGCCGGAGCTGGGCAATCTAGTTCATATTGACAAAATTCTTGACTTTGGAACTTTGGGTAAAAAATATAGTCAACATCAGTTGCGACGTTGTCCATTGGTTCAAACATGGATGTAATGCAACGTGGATGTAGCGTTTGGAACGCTGGCTTTGGTAACAACCTCAAGGGCTGGGATTGGAGATATGACAATAATGCGTTTCTCCTGGGTTAGCGGTCTTTCTTTAATGACAGCCATCTGAACAGCAGGGAGAATTTCCTCAGTTGGAGCAAAACGTTGTTCTGCTGTTGAGTACAAATGTGATTTGTATGCATTCAGGACCGTCTCACCCTCATTGAATGTTACATAGGTGAAACCAATGGCACCAGCAATTACTCTGATGACCATGTGTTTTTATTTTCCCTTGTGTGAAGGTGTTGTGCTGCAAGCATGGCTTGTTGCAGTACTCTGAGAATGTGTGTGTGTTTGTCTGCCAAAATGTAGAAAACCCAATAGGGAATGGAGTTTTTTGATGGTATTAGGGTTTTTAATTGTGCGCATTTTTCTAAGAACTGTGGCGCTAGGCTCTTTCCTTCACTTGATAATTCGTATCCCAGAAACGGTGCACTAAGGAAGGCTATTTTTTTTTTTTAAGTTGAATTTATAGCCGAATTCGGCAAATCCCACAACAATGCGGGCTACCCTTCTTAATTATTGCAGTAATTCATTATCCGTAGGGTAGATAGCATCTACATAAGACAATGCTTCAGGGTCAGTGTTGTGCAATATTGAAGTTACACGAGGCACAAACAGTCCTGGACTGTTCTTGTACCCCCGTGATAAACAACAGATTTTTTTCTGGGAGCCTAGTGCGCTGAAACTTGTTAAGTCTCTACTCTCAGGCACTATATTTTGGCCGAAGAAGCCATTGGAAATAGTCAATGTTCTTTTGTATTTTTTTGCACTATGTTATTCATAAGTGCCGTGCTATGAGAGTTTTGTATAGCAAATGTGCGTGTATGACTGTTTAAGTGTCTGTAGTCTAAGACTATTCTGTACCAATGGTCCGGTTTAGCTACGGAGAATAAGGGATTATTCATTGGTGAGACACAGGGTTCCATTACACCCTGGTACTCTAGTTGTGTGAGGATTTCCCTCACAGGTGCTTTAGCATCATGTTTTCTTGGCTACTGGGGTTGAGGTTGGGGTTGATTTTTAATTGGAATTACATGATAGGGGGAATCTTTATCCCATCCTATGTTGTTGCGATATAACGCGGGTGCCTGTGCCAATGCCCAATCAATGGTGTAGGATTCTGCAAGCTCATCGGGAACAAGGGGCAAGAAAGAAGGTTTGATAACCTCTTCCCCATATGGGCAAGTACGTACAAATTCAGGTAGCCAATCCTTCTCGGACAGTAAAATATCCTAAATGTTAACGACGCAGTCCCAAAAGATTGCGTCAATTGTGTGTTCAATGTCTCCTTCTAAGTGTATTGTTACTTTGTACATCATGTCAGGTGTGGAGACACTCATTTCCGCAGTTTCAACTTGCAAGAAGTCATCACTTGCTTTCACCTCCAGATGCTCTTGAAGATTCTGCCAAACTATTTTGACCTCTGCTGTGCTGTCTAGCAGAGCTAGTGCCCACATCTTGTTCTTCAATAGAGCCCTCTTCTTGAGTGGCATGACGAATCGCAACTGCTGCCACGTTTTTCTTTTTAAATTGGGGTTTGTGTTGGGGAAGTTTCTCTTCTTTTTTAACAGAAACTTCTGTAGAACGTTGTGATTCCTGTCTCAGTTTCACGTACTCAGTTCCTTGCTCTGACCACCCACCTCTCTCACTGCGTTTTTCTGGTGAGTCCTGAAAGGAATTAGATTGGCATGTATCAGTATATTGAGATCTGTCAGGCGTTTTTATATTATCTCTATTTCTGAGATAATATCTATTCTGAGGGGTCTCCATATGCGGAGATTCTCCCCTTTGAATTTAGGTGTTTGTTGTTTTTTATCCCAGAGGTTTTTGGACCCCTCAGGTGCTTGTTTAGTAGAATCTTTATTAGATTTACCCTGAAACTGTGGTTTGTTGGCCTGGCCCCCAGACTATCTTGACCAATACTAGAGTAGGTCTCTGTGATAATCTTTGGCAGCTCACGTTCCTGATCCTGCGGCAATATAGTTTGTGGCAAATACCATACCTGTAAGTATTGCAGTTATCTACTGTGGGAACCATCCCAAATGGCAAGCACATAGTTAATATTCTATGCTTATTCTGAGGTCTCGTGTAGGGAAATACTGCTTCCAGTGCATTTATTTTTTGAGCTAACCAAAACGGAATCTCTTCCCGTTTGGCGGGTACCTTACCCATAATCAAATGTACAGTTGCAGGATTAATTCCTGGCGTTGCTGCATGTGGTTGCACCGGGGCAGCACGTGCTGGGTTTGTATTTAATGTTTGCATTACAAACTGTACTAATAGTCTGTGTATTGCAGTAAGTTCAGCATATAAGTGGCGAACCTCAGCTACCGTCAAGGTTGCTGCATCAGGGTGTGGTGTATATGTGGCCAATGAAGGGTAGGTAAGACTATCATTACTTAGAGGACCTAACCTAACGTGTAGGACTGTATGTGGTAGGGTGCCTTCAAGTCAGTTATTATGGTCTTCATAAGATAGAGGTATTTCTAAATATGCATAAGCACTATATTGTGCAGGTATATTTGCAGGTGTGTAATTGTGAAATATATATCAACTGCTGGAAATGTGACCCAAGAATTGAAAATATCTGTTCTATAAGCTGGATGAGCCTCAACAACAAATGTAACTGGACCCCACAGGGCCTTGTCTCTATAAATGTGCGGTAAGGGGTCATCGCATATTGACTGCAATTGCTACTCATTGCGGGTTCGCCATGGTGAACGGTAAATTTTGTTCAGAGATAAGCACACCAAATGGGGATTATCTTTTTAGGGTTCAAGCTTGAACAACCTACAGCGTTAGTTAGGTACTCCTTACTTAGCTGAGGAGGAAAAATCCTCAATACCACCGATGTCTCTGTAAATAGTCCTGAGGTGTCTTTGCATGTAGTGAGACAGAGGTGCTCAGGAGGACCCGAAAATTTGTGCCTGGCCAAACGTTGGAAGTGCCATGTCACGTAGGTTCACATTATCCTAATGAGACTACGGGATACGGGCGGCAGAATCGCCTGTACTGCAGGGGACTGTGTCTGATCCCACACCATGTGACACCTGTCGGCCTAATTCGGGTGTTGTCCCAGCTAACTAGCGGTGCTGCATCTCCACCCAAGAGCAGGGATGATTGGGCAACTGGGTGCATGACATAAATGACTCCTCAGGGGAATCGTGGCCACTCAGATCTCATCCATTTCCCTCAGTTACATTAGTCTCACATATGCAAGGACAATCAGAGGCAGAGTATAGTTCAATAAGGTTTTTATTGAAGTAAGTGCATCTTAGATAAAAAGGCATGTAATGCAATAACTAGGATGATGAAGCACAACAGGATTAAAATTGTGACAAGGAGAGTAAAACACAAAAATAACGCTACCATATTGTCACTAGAGTTTGTAGAGATCTACTTAAGCTATGTTAGAGCACAGCATGTTAAGCTCTAAATTTGCCCTTCAAGTTCCCCTGGGAAGACATCATCCCTCATCCCTGAGCAAGAGGCCTGTAGTCTACATAAGCAGCTGCAGCAAAGCAATCAGCATACAGTCGTGGTCATCTGGTTGGAATCTCCCTCTAACGTACATGGGTCAAGGTAGTGTTTTTATAATAAAACAGCTGATGTTCCAAGAAAGGATCCCCACATAAGAGTGTGTATGTTTCTGTGAACATTGGAAACCAAGCATAGCACTTTTGCCAGCAACCTATCTTACTGTAGCCTTGAGAAAAGCACAGAGTGAGAGAAAACTCTTGTTTAAGAACGCAGTGCTGACCTAGGCGAAGAGCTGCTAGATAGAAAAAATAAAACAAGACAGCAAATGTGGCTAATGTTAAAATAATATAACAAAGCTAAAATAAACTTATCTAGGTTAAAGTGCACAGCGCCAGGCCCAGTTTGCTAAAATAACTTGTATAAAACTATAGCTAAAATGGCTACACAACACCTAAATGAATCGCAATTTATCATCATGTATTTAATTAGGACAGGGATGAGAGGTTCCAACCTGTTCACAAGTATTTTTGTATACAATTTAACATCAGTATTAAGAGTGATGTGTGCCTATATGAGGGGCACAGTTTCGGGTCTTTACCCTACTTTGGAATTAAAGAGAATTTTACCTTGCACATTGCAGGGATTACTATCTCTTCTTCTGTGAATGAACTAAAAAAAAATATGTTAGACATGGGGCTAATGTATTGGCAAGCATTTTATAAAAGGTTCCAGTGAAGGTCCTGGAGCTGGACAGAATTTAGTCACTTTAATGAACTCCAGTACTTCAGCTTGTGTATTGGGGTTATGAGGGCATCTCGTTGTTTAGGAGTCACTGTGGTACTGACACTGAAGACAAGTAGTTTGGCCTCTTTCAGAGAGTGTGGTAGGAGTGTAATTCATTACATAGACATCCCTGAAGGTTTCTTATCCCCTTTCTGAGTAAAGACCTTGCTGGGAGTTGTATATCACCTAAATAAACCTTCTGCAGTTTCTGCCGGAGTTGTCTTGCAAGATGTTGTCTAATCTTACTGTCTTGGTTATATGAAGTCTTTTTAAGGCATGTAAAGTCAATTCAGCTTTATTTGTAGCGAGAGCATTGACTTTGCCCTTTAGGGATGTGACCTTTTGTAGTAGATGTCTGGTGTGATGTACCTTACGGTCCTCCTCAACTTTCAGAAGTTCATCTTTAAACGGATCTGTATTTTTGTGTCCTAGTTTTTGGAGACTGGCTAATGTCCCAATAAGCTTACTTTGGAAGACCGCCTTCTAGACATCTCATTGGCATACTGAGCTTACTTCTTCAAAAGAATTCATTCTGAAGTACCCTTCTATATTGGATTCATTGTCAGCTCTCAGAACCCCTCCCTACATAATGATGGATTCAGTAGCCATTGTCCAAGTGGGGAGTTCTGGGACCTCCAAGATATGGAGAGCTCTATTGATGCATGGCTCAGGATCACTGATGAATGTATGTTGCCATGATGTACCAGGGATATGAGGGATTTACTGACTGGTACTTATTGAATTCTCGAACATGTTCTAATATGTTCTAAGAATATGTGAGAAGAATGTATATTTCCTCTGATCTGTGTAGCGTTCACTGCAAGTGAACATGCCTTTCAATAGATATTTTCCTGACTAACCCTGAGGGTGTATAATTTAAGTACTGTGACATGTCTCTTCTGTATTTGTCTTGTAAATATAACATGCTTCCCCCTTTGAACTTTCTTACTTGCTGTAGGGGGTAAAACATAGTGATCAATGAAAAAGATAGCTTTGCATTTGTGTTTTGTTTGGGGAGAGAATTGGAAGACCAATGGGTATTATTTATGTTTAAGGAGCACCTCATCATGTCTCCTAAGGTCGTCTCTTGGAGGAATATGATATCATATGATTCAGAGGGCCACACCATAGCTCTCGTATTGGGTGAGATTAGTTCTTTGGCATAGGGCAATAGTATTCTAAATATTCTATTTAGTGTGTGCAATTTGGAGCATTAAAGGAAGGGTCGTCTACTGTTGCTACAAACCCCGTCCGCATCCCATAATGGGACAGATCACATGGCAAAATGTTGTTGGTGACTTACAGAGCCACTCACCACTCCCTAAACATAATCCTTAAACAAGAGAACTCTAAAATAGATATACACAGATGTGACACACACAAAACTGGAAAGTAAAGAACATAATCTAAGGTTAAATCTGGCATCTAAACATTATCCCCTCAGTTCGAGGAAAGTCATGGTGGACTAATAGAGAGCTGGCCACAATTGCTATAGAAATGTGTGGCCATACCAGAGCCCCAGCCCCACTCTTTAGTGAGCCTCCTCTACAAGAGTATAGAGACATCAGTCAATCCAATAATGTGAGTCTTCCCCACTTCACTGCTAACATTAGAATATAGCCTTCAGGAAGCTATCTTTTAGGGGTTCTTCCAGGGGTTATGCCCCTGAGCCCCTGAGTCATTGAGAAATGACTCAATCAACGATCACGTATCTGCTTAGTGGGTGGGCCTTAACTGCTGTCCTTATTCACAACAGTGCACCATTTTGTTTCAATTCTTCAATGTGCTTTGGAATTCAAGCACAGTCCCTGTGAAAAAGCTAATTTACAAATTAAAAATGTATTTAACATTATTTTATAGTTGTTAAAATTGTAGGCCTTTAAAACGTGCACAACAAATAAATGTGCATGTTTCTTTCTCTGTAAAATAGAACAATATGAATTAGTTTTCATTTGCCCTGTTAGTCTGTTATATCTTTCCCTAGCTCACAAGATGTAATGTTTTGAGGGACAAAGTCTACCGCATGCTTTGGCTAAAGTGAATGTTGCTATTGCCACATTACGTGAAGCTTCCTTTCAGCATGATAGTTATAGGAAGAACAATGTGCAAAGATATGAAATAATGCAAGGTATATTAAAGTTAAAAAATGACATAAATAATAAATGCTTGTATCAATAATTAATGTGTAATTTTATTTTAACAATACAAGTATCCGGATGGAAAGCAGGAGTACAGGGCTGGCTCTAGGAAGGTGTGACCGGTGCCACTGCACCAGGTGCTGACTTTGGGAGGAGGGGCCGTGTTTGCAAGTATATTATAGTTTTAAAAGCCCCTACTGCATCGTTCCATGCCTCCAGCAATTTTCAGGCAACAATAAAAATGTCAAGATAACTCTAGTGATCAATGTTCTGCCTGGAGAGAGTTTGGAGTTTTCTCTAGAGGAAGTTTAAAGGTAGCACAGGGGGTTACTATGCCTCCTGCAAAGAACATGTACCATGCATATCACACAGTGCATATAACACAAATAGGTCAGTGGGTTACTGCTTTTGTCAGAGAAGTCCTTTTATTTACAGTTTATAAATTAAAATCCTTATATAGAGCAGTAAACTATAACTGTCATCAAAGAACTGCACGCGTTCCCAAAGTTATAGAGTAGAGTGTTATTATTTTGCAAATTGGGTATAAATCAATTCTCAGTTTGTGCTTCTCCGGACCAAGAACTTTTGAACTATACAGCCTCCCAGTATGGATGGCATGTGACTCTGTCTTAATTTATATTTCTATGCACTGATTTACACACTTATGATTGATAGTCTCTGTGTAATGTGTATGCAGTGAAAAGTACTCTGATACCCTACAGTGGAAAGAGTAGTGCTACAAAACTAATTAAATACATCTGAGAGAGAGTGGTTATGGGTCACTGTTAAAGGATGGTAGTGAGGAATATGTGGCGGAGGTTGTCATTGGGGAGCGCCATCAAACATTGTCACACAGGACGCCGCCATCGCTAAGGTCGGCCCTGCAGGAGAAAAGGTTTTTAATTTTGTGTTACAGTTCAGTTTTGTTGATGGCAAAATGTTATGTATTTAAAAATGTCACAAAATTGTTCTGTAATACATGAAATGTTTGTATTTTTCAAAACACTATAAGAGAACTTAAAGTTATGTTCAGTTCATTTTTGTGCTTATTTTGTTGATTTTCTGTTTGGGGCTCACTAGCTCATTTTTGATTTGGCAGGCTCACCTTAACTTACTTGGCTTGGTTGCTCATCTGACTTGTTTTATATTATTTCCAGACACACTTGAAATGTGCATATATTTTTACAGTCTGAGCACGCTTTGATCTTGTAGTGCAGAACCCACTCCACTGTGCTTGATTTTAATGATTTGGCTTTTTGAATATGCTTTTTTAAATTTGGCTTCCATATTATTTTCTTAAGCAATGTATGTGCCCTGAGCATACAGTTGATTTAATGATATGTATTGTGTTTGCCGGTTACATTACTGCTGTAATGTTAATTATATTTAATGAATAAATCCAATATTAAAAGGACCAAGTGAGAGCCTGTTGTAGAATCAGTCATGACATAGTTTCTGAATTCTCTTTGCCTCCCACTGATCCTGCAGAATGTTTTTTTTTAGAGAAGAAAAGTGTCCTTCCCAGATTTCCCTGTTTGATTATGTGAGCTGTGATAATCCTTCTCAAGGTGGATGCCCAGTATCTGTGCTACTCTTGCTTTATCTGTGATGTGGTGAGTTTGGTTTTGGTAGTCATATAAGTTGCCAATTGGGTAGGTTCATCAATATCTGATATTCTTGTTTCAGTTTCTCATAGCGTGGTCAGAATTGCTGGTGTGCTAGTAGCTTTGCCAATGCAATATCTTAATAAAGGGAGAATTTAAAGTTCTAGAATGAGACCAAGTACCTGCCAAGGAGGTCTGGTGGACCCACTTCTTGACCCTGAAGCTGTGGAACTAGGCTAGAACGTCACTTGTTCCTTGGGTGTCCCTCTGGTCAATGCTGGCCCATCCTGTTGGCCCACTCCAGTCCTACTTTAGGACCCTCACTTCCAAGGAGGTCAGAGAAACATCCCACCAGGAAGAACTGCAGATTCTGACCACAGTTCGTTCTTACAACTCTTGTAAATGTTCTCCTTTGCTGCAGATTTTCGAGGTCCTTGCACTTCAGGGTTGCTGTATCCACATGCTTTAGGAGTTTGGTTACCATTTATATAAGTGGTGATCAAGATGTTAAGCTTCCGTTCAAGAGCCGTCATGTCTACCAAGTCTATGTCGCTGTGAAAGGTGGTTATCTTGATTCCTAAGTTGTCTTTATTGTATGTACACTCTCAAGGACATCCACTTTGGTTAGCGCCATGTCTGCAGGCACTGGTACCTCTTGGTGGTGAACGGGTCCAGTTGTCAGGTTTGTCAGTTTAGCGTATTGGGATGGCACTGAGGTAAGGAAATTGGTGACCCTTATTCTGTCTTTGCTTTCTTGTGGAGTCATGTAATAATATTTTCCTTCTGAATGCACTATTGGTATGTTGCTGGCATATTGTGCGTGAGCTTAAACTCTGCGAAGTTTTCTGTCCAATGCTCACTTTCCTCTTTTCTATTGGAGGGACCTGCACCAGGAGCTCTACCCCCAAGACCACAAGTTGGAGAGGCCTTAGCCATGTCTATTTGGACTTGTGGAATAATCTGTAGACATGCCGCTAGGGCACCCATTCCATCAGCTCCAAACCAAAGTTACATGCTGCATCTTTTGGTTGAGGAGTGGTGTTTCAGGACTCCTGTGTGGGTGATTCCGATAGGGAAGTAGTGGTTTGGGGAGCAGATAAAACCTTGCAGTGGCTACATGTGTCAGTGTCTGAGCGCTGTTCACTCTTCTGTGTTAGAACCAAGCTTGTGTGGACTCTTGCTTGAGAACAGTTCTATAGTGCTCCATTGGTCATGCAGGCTGGTGTGGAAGTTATGCCTTTGACCTCATTGCTGGTGCTCATCCTATGATCCCAGCTTTTGGGCCTCTTCTTCGCTGCACCCACGGCCTTGGACTTTCAGGCCTGCTGGTGTCAAACCCACCATAACGCAGACAAGAAACACCCTCTTTCGCTCACCTGACCGAATTTTAGGCCACTGGCCATTGCACTTAAGGCTCCTGACACCTTCCATAAGGATTGGTGTGGATGCCATTTTGGGTCTGCTTTCTTGCCAGCGTGGGTCAGATCTCATCTGATCTCCAACATCAGTAGACTAGTCGCTCCTCTGTGCACATGACTTACCTCACACCCCCCAGCCCCATACCCCAGCAACCAAATCCTTGCTACACTACTGCGTGGATGGGCCTTGTTCGGCTTTCTACAAGAGCGAGTCATACTTGATGGCAAGCACCAGGGGTCGCATCAAAATCAATTAACAGGCTAATGTTGACACTCCTGGAGGTTGTGTTTGCTACCTTGTAAGCAGAAAAACAACATTTTTCTTGGCATATTTACAAGAAAGTGGTGCACCAGTCCCAATGCGCCACTTTTCTTGCGTCACCCCTGCCCCACATTTCAGCACCATGGTGCGCCATGTTTACGACACGGCGCACCATGGTGGTCGTTAGGACAATAGCTTTAAAAATGTTCACGCTATTATGGCACTTTGCTGCACTAGCATCAAATTTTGTGCAGCAAAGCTAAGGGAGGTCCATTGATTAAAATGGGTGCGTCATTTTAACCTCTGCTCTGAGCAGGCATTAGAAATTACGGAAAAAATGGCGTAGTGAGATTTCACTGCACCATTTTTTCAGGCCTCCCTGAGTCAGAACGTCCCCCTGCATACACTATGCCTGGTGCAGGCATAATGTGGCACAAGGGTTTACACAATGGCACAATGCAAGCATTGCTGCACTTTGTAAATACAGCGCGGGGCAAAGGCCTCTTTAATGCCGCCATTGCATAAAACAAATTTACACTTATGCGGCACAAGGTGGCACTAGGGGCTTGTAAATATGCTCCTATGTTTTCATGTGAAAACCCCAATTACAATCACCAGAATGTGATGTGATGAGGTCTAATAATCTATCTTTGGGCATGGGATACCACCAAGAAGGGCTTTCAGTTCAACAGAACAACAGCTGGCACCCCTGCGAATCAAAGTCCCACCAATCCTAAACTCCACATTTCCCAAGCTCATTTTATTTGCATGTGGCAAACAGCTCCATTTCCCCCTCCTGAGTGTCAAGATTCAGAGTAAATGTCAGGTCTATGGAGGATGGAGACTCTAGAAACACAGTGCAAGCTGCAAAGGGCCGAAGACTAGACAACTAACTGCATACTACCTGTTAGGAGTTACTCACAGGTGGAGAGTGGTAGCACCCTATTTATACCGCATTCTGAATTCTAGTCTTTGCCTATCAACATGTTTTGATGTGGCATCGCCTTCCAGCTTTCATTGTACTTCATACCCATTATTGTGTCCCTTACATTTGTTGTTTTTGTCCTTCTTCAGTGCCCTCAGTACCACAATTACGACTTGTACTGCTTTGCCCTTCATTGTGTTTTTTCTTGGTTTGCCATAGACTTATGTTATCTTATGAAATTGTAAAGAGCACTACTACCTGCGAGAATATTGTGGTGCTGAGCATGTATGTGTGCCTAGCCCTGCCTTTTGGTAAGTAGGTTGGTTAATTGAAAAGCCAGGTCTTTGGATTCTTGTGGAGTTCAAGATAAGAAGAGAAGGCTCTGATGTGGAGTGGGAGGTCGTTCCATGCCTTAGGAGCGATGTAAGAGAGCAACCATCCTCCTGACCTTGTTCTGTGTATGTGTGGTAAGCGTGCGAGTAGGACTCCTGCTGTTCTCAGGTAAGTGGAACTTAAATTGTGTAGTATCTTGAAAATGTGCGTTTTAAACCGGTGCATATGTGTATCAGGGGTCAGTGGAGCTCTCTGATATGTGATGTTATGCACGTTCTGTATGCGAGGTTCGGGATGATTCTGGCTGTTGAGTTCTGGATGAATTATGTTCTTCTAATGAATGAAATGTATGGTAATCATGGCATGGAGGGTGTTCCAGTAATGGAACGTGCTGGTAACTAGGGTGTGAGTGACAGATCTGCTAGTGTTGCTGGGGAGTCATTTGAAGATCTTCCTCAGCATCTTTAGTGTGTGAAAGCAGAATGCAGTGATGGTGTTGACTTGTGTGGTCATATCCAGTTTGCTGTCAATGATTATTCTGAGGCTCCCGGCATGGGGTGTGGGTCCGAGCTCTGCAAGTCACCATTTGATGTCCCATGGTAAGGAGTTCTTGCCGAAGATCAATACTCCTGTCTTGTCAGTGTTGAGCTTGAGATAGTTGAGTTTCATCCATTTAGCAACTTCTGTCATGCTGGTGGTAAACTTGTTTCTCATGATGGGGGTCTTTTCCTAGAGGGCGAGTATGAGTTGCATGTCATCGGTGCAGGAGAGGAAGTTGTTGTCATGTGCTTGGATTACATTGGCCTGAGGGATCATATTTACAGGTGTGGTAATATGGCTGAGTCGATGGAGGCACTAACGATGGGTGTTAGTGCTTTTCTGATCAGTAGGAGTCCTTTGGTGAAGGCATGGTGGGGCAAGGGTCAAATGGGGCCCCTGAGGGAATGGTCTTCATGATAATCATAATTTTGATGGTGGTGATGGTGGGCCATGAGGTATAAGTTTGTTCTTTAGCTATGATGGAAAGTTGAGGTGCAATGGTGACAGGGTCCTGCTGCGGATCAAAGTTGCTCTAAATGGAGGTGATTTTGTGAGAGAGGAATTCTGAGAGCTTATTGCAAGTGTCTTGTGACATAGTGATGTTGCTGGAGGTGACAGGTGGCACAGTGAAATGTGATGATGGCAAAGATTTCCTTGCTGTTTTTAGTGGCAGTGTTGATGCAATCTGCAAGAGCTGTGTGCTTGGTGTTCTATATCTGCTGATAGCATCATCTTATGGCTGATTTGAAGATGTTTTTATCTGTGGTATCTTGACTTGTTCTCCATTTGCTCTTCAGCTGCTTGTGGTGGTATTTCGTCAGCCTGAGTTCCACTATGTACCAAATGGCCTGTGGTCCAGCTCTTGCTGTTGGGTTGTGCCTGAGAGGAGCCAATATGTCAGCACATGCAGTGATCTAGCTGTTGAGGTTCTTGATGGCTTTTGGTAAGTTGCTGGTGTGCTTGGCCCAGTGTGCAGAGAGTGCGGAAGCCCACTCTGCTTCCGTGATGCTTTTCCAGCTACAGCAGGTGGTTTCGGTGGTGGCAGGTCTGTGGTGGTGAAATATACCAGGGCGTGGTCTGTCCAGTTCATCCTGTCAAATTGATTTTGCTGATGGAGGAGAAAATTGGGTCCAAGAGGTGTTCGGCTGTATGGGGTGGGTTCAGTAATGTGCTGGGTGAGGCTTAGGTTTCTGAGGTTTTCAAGAATGGAAGTAGAGTTTGGGTCTGAATGGTCTTCTAGGTCAGTGGTTCCCAACCTGTGGTCCGGGGACCAAAATCTATTAAGGTACACGCCTTGACATAAATTTATAATTACAAATTATATACTATAGAGTCCACTATAGAGTCCATTTCAGACTAATATGTCTTCCCACATTAGGTCTCCATCAATCAACAACAGCCAAATTCCAGGCCGGAAATCCAGTATTTTAATTCAATTCAATCAATCTTCAAATGTGCAGCTCAGTTCCACCTGCCAACACGTGTTTCGTCTTTGGGATGTGTCCCCATGACTTTGTCAGGGCTGTGAATATCATACAAACAGCCATGTCATAACTCACTTTGTTAACATAATCTTAGAAACATTCCCAATGTTCACCTATCCCAAGCCGTGTGGAAACCAAACATAATTACACCTTATTTCTGTATTTCATGCATTTCCGTCTGTCATCATACAATATAACTCAATTTAGTTTCTAAAGTATACAGTTATTCATGCACACACATGTGGAGCCCCCGTATGCCCCAAACCAACAATATGGACACTAATCCTTCATGCTCCATACACCCTGTATCCAATGGACAATACATGTTAGGTACAGAGTCTCACTCGCTAACTCCCTCCCTCTTATTACTACCTCTATCCCTGAGACATGCGTCTCATTACCAAAATAAGTTAATAAATTCCATCTGTTATTATTCAGGTGTGTGCCCTTAATTGTTGAAACAAAACTTCAAAACTCACCACCAGTTCAATATTTTCAGAATTCCATCAGATGCAATATTATCTTCACACTAACTATGATGACCCGTGAATATAATAGTGGACATTAAACTTGGATCATAAATAATATTAAGGTAAACTACACTAAAGCATTAGTATGTATCCTTCACCCCACGCGCTGCAAGTATCAGTACCAGAGATATGCTACACGCTATGGGTGAGTACATTGCGAAAATGCTACCATTGTCATTACCTGTCTTCGGGAGTAATCCATCTACAGCCAGGGGGTCCATGACTGCTTAGAAAATTAACTAATATTAACAGGTTAATAAAGTGTACGCTTTTCCAGCTGCAACAGGTGGTTTCACTGATGGCAGGTTTGTGGTGATGCGGAATGGGTATCTTGAAATAGACGAGGGCATGGTCTGCCCAGTTCATAGTTGCTGGCCTGTCAAATTGATGTTGCTGATGGAGGAGAAAATAGTGCCCAACAGGTGTCTGCCTGTATGGGTGGGTTCAGGAGCATGCTGAGTGAGGCTAAAGGTTCTGAGGTTTTCAAGAAGGGAAGTAGAGTTTGGGTCTGAGTGGTCTTCTAGGTCAGTGATTCCCAACCTGTGGTCCGGGGAGCTCTGGTGGTCCTCGAAGCCTCCACAGGGGGTCCATGACTGCTTAGAAAATGAAGTCATATTAACAGGTTAATAAAGTGTATGTAAATAAAGTGTCTAAATGTACTACTGAAAATATTAAAACATACTGTAAATGTCAATGAATTTTATATTGGAGGCTGAAAATGAAATTAGTATCCTCAGATTGATTCGTGGGAGCAGTGCAGGTGCATCAAACAGAATATAGTATGGGTGATATGTGACTTAAATTGAATTTAAAAAAGCTTCAACCTTTCTATTATTTTTTTATTTCATGTTTACAAATGAAATAAAATGTGTTATAATTTGTGTATGTGTTTGATGTGATGATTGTTTCTGTAGTTTCTGTGTACTGTTTTGCAGTTCAAATCATCAACAGTATTTATGCCAGGGTCCTCGGCTTTCAGTAATGACTCAGTTGGGGGGTCCACAGATTCCAATAATTATTCAGTTCGGGGTCTCTGGGTACTAGTAATTATGAAGTCGGGGTCCACAGAAGTCAAAAGGTTGCGAACCGCTGTTCGAGGTGAAAGTTATGGTCTTTGAGGAGGATGAAGGTGCTGGCTTTAATGATAAGTGCAAGTCTGGTATTTTCGCTGGTGAAATTTGTGTGGGGTCCTGGTGGTCTGTATAAGAGGGCACTGCCCAGGGAGAAGTTGGCTGTGATGCGTACTTAGAATTTTATTGGTGTGTTTGCAGCAGGCTCTCCAGGCCTTCAGCTTGTCTTCTGGGCAGCTCTGGGCTTGTAACAGCTCTATCCACTGCTGGAATCGATAAGTTACATTCTATTTGTTTAGGTTACTAGCTGGATTCCTATTTAACACCTGCCTCCTGTTTTGCAGCTGGTTCAGATCTACTAAATTCTTTAAGACCTAGACAGAGGGGAAGCTTGAAAGAGACAAATCTTAAAGGGGGATGGACTCTTGTCCAGGATTTCTCTTTCATTCCTTTTCCCTTTTTCTCCTCTGATTCCTGTCTGGTGGTGTACTCCTTTCTTGCTCACCAGTGCAGGTACTCAGGGATGTAAAAGGCTTTCAATAGGTCTACCCCTCCAGATCCAGGCAGTTTGCCAGTCCTAAAATTGGCTCTTCTGAAACTCCTATTCAGAGGATAGAGCTAAGATACACCAAGAGCTAGAATGCCAAGAAAGCTGCCTTTTGCTAAAGCAATTAAACCAAACCTATTTGAGCCCAGTTATTTCAGCTCACACTCGTCAGGTAATGAAAGCTCATCAGGTATTCTTAATCCAACTGAGAATACGACTAGTAGTTTGGAAACTGAACAGCCCTCTGTTACTGCAAGAAATGTGGTCTTGGCACTTCCTGAAGACTATTGAGGGGTCCCTCATAAATGTTAAAGCTTCATGGCACAATGTCAGTTACACGTTTGGCAAGACTCCGTCATTTCTTTATAATTGTGCCACAATAGCGTTTGTCTTATCATAGCACACTAAAGATGCTTTGAGGTGGGCCAAATCACTTAAGTTAAATCAAAAGTCCTCTGTTAAGCAGTTGGACACAATTTTTTTTTAATCATTTTACAGCTATTTTTGGAAAACGTCATATCATTGAGCCAGTACATATGGTTGCTAACTTTGAAACAAGGCAGGCAAGATTTGCTTATTTGTATCAGCCATGATCAACAACTGGTTTCCGAAGGTGCATTGCTGCACGAGTCCGCAGCTGCCACATTTTTATCAAGGTTTGAGAGAGGATTTCAAGGCCGCCCTTACTATGATTGATAATATACCATCCGCAGTTGATTTAACACTTCTAGTAGATGCACAGCAAAAACTGAAGAAGATGGAGCAAATATTCGTCCCCTGTAGAACTTGAATGCTCAGAGTCCTTAAAAGATGAAGGATTCAACCACCAACTATAAAGCTATGTAGAGTGAGGAATCCCAAAAGACCCAATCCGTAGATGAGTAAGTGAGTAAGAAAGCCTGGTCTCTGTTTCTATTGTGGAAAAGGAGGACACTTGGTAAAAAGATTCCCACAACTACAGGAAAATGAGGTAGATCACCTATGAAGAACGACCCTAGATGAGCTTTCAAATGATAGAAGTGTCAGTTATGGAACAAACTCACTATTTTCTATAGGTTATGATAACATCCTCGAAAGGTCCGATTAAAGTACGTTTTGGTTGACTTCAGGGCCGATGCTTTATGGACAATCAGTTGCTAGCTCTACATCAAATCTCCATTTCTGAGAAGGCTGAAAAGGTAGAAGTTGGAAAGAATCAATGCCACATTAAAGACCTCTGAAGTGGATGTCAAGAGACATTTCCCTTCTTAAAGGCTAGGCAGATGGGGCATACAGAGAAGATGTTCTTGGACATTACTGACAGCACATCTTTTCCTACAGTTCCAGGTACTACATGTTTCAGGCATCACAACCCCCAGATAATTGGAAAACACCTGAGATACCTTTAAACACGCCACACTGTATTCAACAATGTTTCGTCAAGCTTCCCTTGAGCAACATATAGGTTTTGACTTGTTTTGCTCTACAACCTAATTCAGTACCAGTGGAGAAGAAATGCAAGATTGAAGAAAGTCAAATAACCCACAGTATGAAAAATTCACCAATGTTTTGAGCAAGAAGGGAGCAGATTCACTCCCTCCTCACTGGGAATATGACTATTGAACTAATCTGATGCATGGCAAGGCCACTCTTCAAGATCTTTCCTCTGACAGTAACTAAAGACGAGCTCTCCAGCAAAATCTACAATAAAATTTCTAGAAAGGTTTCATGTGGCAATCTGCATCACTAGTAGGAGCACACGTTATCGTCATGAAGAAACCTAATGTGGAATTTCAACCATGCATTTATTACAGAGAGGTGAATGCCACCATCATATGCAACAGGTCTCCACTTTCCCTTATCTCCATACTCCTTGACCAAGTGAAATCAGGCAATATTTTCTCCAGGCTCAATCTAAGAGGATTGTATAACCTGGTACGGAAGTGTGAGGGTAACAAACAGAGAAAAGCATTTAATACTCGTTATCATCATTTCAAGTAGCTTGTTAAGCTATCTGGGCTCTGTAATGCCCCTGCTGGCTTTCAGTATTTTTGACATTACATTTTTCGGGACAACTTGGATGCATTCATGGTGGTGTACTTAGATGATATTCTGGAATTGTCTCCACTGTGAAAGTACATCAAAGTCAACTCAGAAAATTACTCCCTGGACTGAGGAAACATTCACTGTCCACCAAAGCAGAAAAATTATATTTTGAAGCAGCCTCAATTTTTTTCTTAAGCTTTGATATTTTCAGAAATGGTATTGGTATGGATCTAGCAAAGATCAAGACAATCCTGAAGTGGCCCTCTCCAATAAATGTGAAGGTGATACGAAGATTCATTGGTGTTGCCAATTTTTATTGACAGTTCAGTAAGTATTTTTCATCCCATTGTACAGCTGACAAAGAAGAGGGTGATATTTGAATAGGAATCTGACCAGGAACAGCTTTTTTTTAAAAGCAAACACACTTTTATCACAGCTCCTGTGACAGGACATCCCAATTGATCGGCATGGCTTTGTGGTAGAGACAGATAACTCTTCATTCGCTGCAGGAGCGGTTTTGTCACAAAGAACTTCTAAAACAAATGAGTTTAATCCCATTGCCTGGTATTCACAAACTTTGATAGGCAGAGAAAATAATTACACCATATACAATAGAGAGCTGCTAGCCATTACAGGAGCCTTAAACCATTTGTGACATTAATTGGAAGTACTCAGCATAGAATCACAGTATTGATGGATCACAAGAACTATCAATACTGAACCAGTATGAAATGTGCAGATGCCGCAGAATAGCTCTGCAATAAAAACTCCCAAACAAAAACTAATAGGACCTATGGGATAGGGTCCCTCAGGCCGTAGTATGGCTAGGGGAAGAGGACCCGATGCCCATTCCCCTGATTTTAAAAAGCAACCCTGTGCAATGGGGTCCCTGGGGCTACTTTAAGGCTCAGGGAGGGGACTCCATCACACATCAGGCTGACCACCTCGGTCCTGCCCCACCCTGGGGTCTTTTGTTTTTTTACTTTAAAAAAGGACGGTAGCCCATAACTTTTTTTGCACATTTTAAGGCAGATCGTACACGATTTTGTGGTAACACTTTTTCTGTGAAAGCTCATAAGAGAGGTACAGCTTTGTCCAGACAAAGGAGGACACTTTATAGACCCTGATCTAGCTTTTTGCCAAATTTGGGCTGCAACTGTGTCTAATCTCCATATGGAAAATTAAATGATGAATAAAAGTTCTAATCCCCCTCCCCATTTTTCTCTGCGTTAAGGATCACCCCGAAAGCTTTGTGAAGATTCATCAAACAGCGCGATAAAATCAATCTCCTATGGAAATGTGGTCCTAAATAAAATTCTATCTATCGATATGTGTGTGTATATATATATATCTAAACGTAAGAGTAGCCCAGATGTAAAAGAGTGTGTGTGTGTGAAAAACAATTAACAAAGCGCAGCAGTGAAAGAATTAAAAAGATTAAGTACGTTACAAATGATAAAAAGTGAAAACATAGTTTACGTTTCTTGCATATAGTTTTGCTTATAGCATTGTGATTCCTTCACCTTAAATCCTTATTTACAGGGAAATAAATTTGTACATGATTTAACAGTTATGATACTTTACACACAATCTATCAAAATCAAGATAAAAGGTATTAAAAAATATTCAAAAAATTGATGCAAAACATCAAAGGGTCAATGCCCTATATTCAACCAATTCCAGGTGTACATCCCGATCTATGAAATTCAAAATTAACAATTCATAGCAGAATAACCATCCTGATAAGATATCGTCTTGACTGACTAAGTATGTACATTGGCTGGTCATGTATTTTTTCCATGCCGTTGCTTACAAGCAGGCGTGTAAATCAACCTTTGGTCACACAACCCTGGCAAGGATGAGTTGCCCCAGTGGGCTTCATAATTAATCAATGTTTCTGTATGCGTTATAAACATATCAACTTGAATTAACCATCAGCCTAATACCCAGTGCTGCAATTTCCCAAAAAACTCTCAAATTATGGTTTGGTCCGTTCAGTCTGCAAACCTTATCCTAAAAATGCTGCTATAATTGCTAGACATAACTAACAATATTGATAGAGAAAACTTGATCCCAACAATGAGAAGTATGGGAAACCACAAAAAGCAATATGAGCTCAAAGTTAATTGAAGAGTCACTAAATACTTGATTAAACATTGGCAATGCAAATAGGTCACGCCTATGTAGGAGATATTGACTTTGCTAATTTGTGTTTAAGTATCCAGTGACTCATCAATTAACTTTGACTTTTATTAGCCATGATGTACACCAGTGTGGTTGCGGTTCAGCATGGCTAAGAGTATGTGGTGAAGAGGAGAATGGCGATTGGAGTGGCGTAGAGTGGAGTGGCATAGAATGTAGTAGAGTGGAGTGGATTAGAGTGGAGTGTCATGGATTGAGTGGAGTTTCGAGGGTTAGAGTAAAGTGGAGTTTTGTAGATTAGAGTGGTGTAGAGTGGAGTGATGTAGAGAGGCTTAGGGAGGATGGGTATAGAATTGAGGGGTGTAGAGTAGGGGGCATAGACTGTCATAGACCAGAGTGGAGTAGAGTGGTGTAGACTGTCGTAGAGGGACGTAGCGTGGTATAGGATGGACTGGAGTAAAGTGTCGTAGAGTGAAGTGCCGGAGAGTGGAGTAGACTGTCAGAGTGTCACAGAATGGAGTGGAGTGGCGTACAGTAGAATGGAGTAGAGTGTAGTAGAGTAGAGTGGAGTGTCATAGAGCAGAAGGTCATAGAGTGTCGTGGAGGGTCATAGAGTGGAGGGCCATACAGTGCCATTGAGTGACATACAATAGACTGGACTAGAGTGCTGTGTCTGGGGAGAGGAGTTTAGTTGAGTGGAGTGTTGTTGAGTGGAGCTGATTGACGTGGAGTGTCAGAGTGGAGTGATCCGTAGCAAAGAGTGGAATAAAGTGCTGTTGAGTGGAGTAAAGTGTCAGAGTGAAGTGATGCAGAGTGGAGTAAAGTAGCATAGAGTGTTCTAGATTGGAGTACCACACAGTGGCATAAAGTGTTCTAGAGTACCGTAGAGTAGACTGTTGTAGAGTGTCATGCAGGAGAGTGGAGGGACATAGAGTGTTGTGAAGTGAAGCAAAGTATCATAAAGTGGATTGGAGTACCATAGAGTGGAGTGGAGTGGCGTAGAGTGGAGTATAGTGTCAGAGAGTGGAGTTGTGCTGAGTGGAATAAAGTGGTATAGAGTGGAATGGCCTAGAGTGGAATAGCATAGAGTTGTATACAGCAGATTTCCATATGGAGTGGCATAGTGGAGAAGCAAGTAGAGTGTCATAGTGTGTCGTGGAGTGTTATAGAGTGGACTGGCGTAGAATTGAGTAGAACATAGTAGACTGGCGTATGCGTGGTGTGATAGAGCACTGCCATTACAGACAGCACATTTTCAATTGAAATGGCCATTACATTTGCACAGACATACAGTTTTACTGATCAAACTATACATCACACAAACTATAATGAGTGGTAATGATATCACCAAATGTAGGCCTTCATTACAACCCTGGTGGTTGGTGTAAAAGTGGCAGTAATACCGCCAACAGTCTGGTGGTAACTACCACCAAATTATGACCATGGTGGATAGATCTCAGATAGACAGCCACTTTACCACACCGACTGCCATGGCAGAAACAACAGGCACCACGGTGGTAGACGCCTATAGCAAGGCGGAAGTCAATGATCCGCCCACCTTATTATGAAATGCCAAACCTCCAACTTTTCCGGGGCGGTACCAACAACATCAAAAGCCTGGCGGAAACACTGCACAGAAGTGAAAGGACTCACCATTGGAGACATAGGGAACAACCATGCCGCCATGGAGCCCGAGCTGCATGTCTTCCCCATGGTCTTCTACGTGTTGCTTTACCACGAACACCGATGCCGACGATGGTGAGTACAGCCGTCTAACACACAAGGGAGGGGGGAGGAAAACGACAGTGACACACACACACGCACAACAAACACACAGCCCAACACCATACACACAATCAGCTGCAGTACAAAAACATACTTACCCCATATCCCGGATGAATAATGCAAGGACAAAACGTTTTAGAAAAAGTGAATGTAATGAGAGCAACACATCAGGGTTAGTAAGTGAGGCATGATCATAGATATATACATATGTACATAAAAAGGGACACAGCCCAGTCCACAATGTACGCTGTCCACATGGCCACAGGCCACATTTCAAGGTCACACATGGCACCAGCCTAAACACGGAGAGAACACTGCAGGGGCATCAGTTGGGACATAGGCAGGCACCTCAGGGGGATAGAAGAAGGGGGGCACCTCAGCTGACAGATGAAACAAGACCACTGGTTTTGAGGGAGGCAACATGCCCTGTGCTTGGTCCTAGGAAGTGCAAGGCCACAGTCGCTCAAGTGGGTGACTTGCCCACATGCTCTGGAGGGTGCAACATGCCCTGTGCTTGGTCCTGGGGAGTGCAAGGTCACAGTCTCGCAAGGGGGGACTTGCCCACATGCCCTGGAGGGGGCAACATGCCCTGTGCTTGGTCCTGGGGATTGCAAGGCCACAGTCTCTCAAGTGGGTGACTTGCCCACATGCTCTGGAGGGGACAACATGCTCTGTGTTTGGTCCTGGGGAGTTTAAGGCCACAGTCTCTCAAGTGGGTGTCTTACCCACTGGTACTGGAGGGGGCATTGTGCCCTGTGCTCTTGATCCTGGAGAGGCTGGGGTAGGTGGGTGTCTTACCCACTGGTTCTGGGGGGGCATCGTGCCCTGTGCTCTTGGTCCTGGGGAGGCTGGGGTAGGTGAGTGTTTTACCCACTGGTTCCGGATGGGGCATTGTGCCCTGTGCTCTTGATCCTGGGGAGTGCAAGCTCACAGTCTCTCAGGTGGGTGTCATACCCACTGGATTTGCAGGGGGCATGCCGCACAGCAGCCCATGTAAGCAGGATTACATACTATCCACCGGCAGTGACGGCTGCTCAATGGTGATGGTGGTGCTGGTGCTGCTGCTGCTGGTGGTGGGAGGCTCCTGCCCATCCTCTGCAGACTCGGACGGCTGCCTACTGGAGGTGGTGGTGGTGCTGGTGGGGGGAGGCTCCAGCCCATTCCCTGCAGCCTCGGATGGCTGCCCACTGCAGGTGGTGGTGCTGCTGGTGGGGGGAGGCTCCTGCCCATCCCCTTCAGCCTCGGACAGCTGCACAAGCACGGTTGGTGGTGGGGGCTCCATCAAAGTGCCTGCCCCAGGCCCCTTCCCCTTCCTGCCTGCTGGTGCTGGCTCCTTGCTCTTCCTGGCAGCTGGGGCAGGCTCCTTTGTCTTCCTGGCAGCAGCTGTGGCAGGCTCCTTTGTCTTCCTGGCAGCAGCTTGGGCAGGCTCCTTTGCCTTGAGGCTGCCTGGTGCAGGCTTCTTCACCCTCAGGACATGTGCCCTGGATCCTTTCCTACCACGAGTGGATGTGGTGACTACTGGGCCCGTGGACTGGGTGGCTGAGGGGCCTGGCTGGGTCCTTCCTTCCCAACCTGGCCAGACGTGCAGGACGGGGGGGGAAGGGAAGAGGTCAATGGTGGATAGGAAAAGATTTTTAGGGACATTGGAGCGGGAAGACGGAGACGGTTTGGGAGTGGAGGAAGAGGGAGTGGTTGTAGGAGGTGTCTGTCTGCTGATTTTGGGTGCAGGTGCAGGTGCATGGGCTGGATGCTGTTGTGAGGTGGGTGGCTGTTGGGTGTCTGAGTGCTTGCGTTTGTGTACTTTGGGAGGGGACAGGCACAGTGGGAGAGGACACAGGGTATGTGTGCATGGCTGTTGTGGAGGTGTCTGCCAGTGAGGAGTGTGTTCTGCTTGGTGTGTTGATGATGCTGGTGGGGATGATGGTGTAGTGCATACAGGTGTGAGTGTAGACGGAACTGGGAAGGAGGTGGAGGTGGAGGAGGAGGGGGGCACACTGGAAATAGTGGATGTTGGTATGTCCGCACATGGATGGTGTTTGTGTGAGTGCCTGTGGGATGAAGTGTGGTGCTTGTGTTTGCCTGTTCCACTCTTGTGTGTTTTCTTGTGAGCATGCTCGTCTGCCTGTGTGCTTGGGATAGGTTGGGGTTGAGGAGAAGAGGAAGTAGGAGGGTGTGAACAGGGACAATGGCTGCCATCAGAGGGGAAGCCAGAGCCTAGCTCAATCTCTGTTGGGCCACCAATCCAGTGTGAATGCCCTCCAGGAATGCATTAGTCTTTGGCATCTGGGTTGCCAGCCACTGGATGGCATTCACAATGGTTGACTTGCCTACAGATATGGATCTCAGGAGGTAAATAGCCTCCTCACCAGGGCAGCAGGGCTTACTGGGGCAGGGCCTGAGGTGCCTGGGGCGAAGGAGATGCTCACCCTCCTGGGTGAGTGGGCACGGGCAACTCGATGAGGGGCTGCTGGGAAGGCAGTGCTGGTACGGGGGTGTCCTCTGTACCTGTAGCTGGGGTAGTCACAGAAGTGTCTGCCACCACCAGGGAGCTTCCACCGGAGGAGGTATCTGTGTCTGAACTGTCCCCTCCAGTCTCTGCCATGGTGCTCCCTCGCCCTCCATCCCACTGGACTCCGCCTCCTGGGTCCTGTGGGATGCAGCTCCCTCCATCACCGGTGCCTCTGCTCCTTTACCAGGTGATGCTAATGCACATAAGGACAGGATGACAAAACAAAAAAGGGGGAGAAGAGACTAAGGATACACTTGGTCAGTGACTGCAGCAACACCACCGTTGGCGTACACAGCACCCTCACACACAGGGAACAGGCCTACGCACTATGCATTGCACTACCAGTGATATTGGTAGCCACCAACGCATGGGGAGCGGCACATACCGGCAAATCCAGCACTCCTGGGACCCACGCAGCCCTGACCAGTAGTGGATGCCTACGAGCTAGGTAGCAGGATTATCCCTTCAGAACCCTTGCCACCAGGGGACCTATGCTGCAATGTCAGGCCTGGCCTAGGGGCAACCAGTGACACACATCCCCCACCCAGATACCTCCCCACCAGGCATTAATAGTAATGATGGGCACTGTACTCACCCCCTTGTGGCTGCTGTGATGCCCACAACCGCCCATTCAGCTCAGGATAGGCCACCGCCAGTATGCAGGTGTAAGGAAATGCCTCCTTGGCATGGTTACCCCCTGCCTTTTTGCCTTTGCTGATGCTAACTTATGATTTGAAAGTGTGCTGGGACTCTGCTAACCAGGCCCCAGCACCAGTGTTCTTTCCCTAAACTGTACCTTTGTCTCCACAATTGGCACAACCCTGGCACTCAGATAAGTCCCTTGTAACTGGTACCCCTGGTACCAAGGGCCCTGTTGCCAGGGAAGGTCTCTAAGGGCTGCAGCATGTCTTATGCCACCCTAGGGACCCCTCACTCAGCACATGCACACTGCCTCACAGCTTGTGTGTGCTGGTGGGGAGAAGTCGATATGGCACTCCCCTCAGAGTGCCATGCCAACCTCACACTGCCTGTGGCATAGGTAAGTCACCCATCTAACAGGCCTTACAGCCCTATGGCAGGGTGCACTATAACACAGGTGAGGGCATAGGTGCATCAGCACTATGCCCCTACAGTGTCTAAGAAAAATCTTAGATATTGTAAGTGCAGGGTAGCCATAAAAGTATATGGTCTGGGAGTTTGTCAAACACAAACTCCACAGTTCCATAATGGCTACACTGAAAACTGGGAAGTTTGATATCAAACTTCTCAGCACAATAAATGCACACTGATGCCAGTGTACAATTTATTGTAAAATACACCCAGAGGGTATCTTAGAGATGCCCCCTGAAAACATAGCCGACTTCCAGTGTAGGCTGACCAGTTTCTGCCAGCCAGCCACACACCGGACATGTTGCTGGCCACATGGGGAGAGTGCCTTTGTCACTCTGTGGCCACGAACAAAGCCTGTACTGGGTGGAGGTGCTTCTCACCTCCCCCTGCAGAAACTGTAACACCTGGCGGTGAGCCTCAAAGGCTCACCCCTTTTGTTACAGCGCCCCAGGGCACACCGGCTAGTGGAGATGCCCGCCCCTCCGGCCACTGCCCCCACTTTTGGTGGCAAGGCTGGAGGAGATAATGAGTAAAACAAGGAGGAGTCACCTACCAGTCAGGACAGCCCCTAAGCTGTCCTGAGCTGAGGTGACCCCTACCTTGACAAATCCTCCATCTTGAGTTTGGAGTATTCCCCCAATAGGATTAGGGGTGTGTCCCCACAGGGAGGAGGCACAAAGAGGGTGTAGCCACCCTCAAGGACAGTAGCCATTGGCTACTGCCCTCCCAGACCTAAACACACCCCTAAATTCAGTATTTAGGGGCACACCAGAACCTAGGAAACTAGATTCCTGCAACCTTAACAAGAAGATGGACTGCTGACCTGAAGCCCTGCAGAGAAGACAGAGACGACAACTACTTTGGCCCCAGCCCTACCGGCCTGTCTCCCAACTTCGAAGAAAACTGCAACAGCGACGTATCCCACAAGGACCAGCGACCTCTGAAGCCTCAGAGGGCTGCCCTGCACCCAAGGACCAAGAAACTCCTGTGAACAGCGGCTCTGTTCAAAAACCTGCAACTTCTTTGCAACAAAGAAGCAACTTTAAAGACTTCACGTTTCCTGCCGGAAGCGTGAGAATTCCCACTCTGCACCTGACGCCCCCGGCTCGACCTGCAGAAAACCAACACCTCAGGGAGGACTCCCCGGTGACTGCGAGCCCGTGAGTAACCAGAGATGACCCCCTAAGCCCCCTCAGCAACGCCTGCAGAGAGAATCCAGAGGCTTCCCCTGACCGCGACTGCTTGTAACAAGGGACCCGACACCTGGAACCAACACTGCACCCGCAGCCTCTAGTGCCTGAAGGAACCGAACTCCAGTGCAGGAGCGACCCCCAGGCGACTCTCTGCCTAGCCCAGGTGGTGGCTACCCGAGGAGCCCCCCTGTGCCTGCCTGCATCGTTGAAGTGACCCCCGAGTCCCTCCATTACTTCCTATCTAAACCCAATGCCTGTTTGCACACTGCACCCGGCCGCCCCTGTGCCGCTGAGGGTGTACTTTCTGTGCCTTCTTGTGTTCCCCCCGGTGCCCTACAAAACCCCCCTGGTCTGCCCCCGAGGACGCGGGTACTTACCTGCTGGTAGACTGGAACCGGGACACCCCTGTTCTCCATTGAAGCCTATGTGTTTTGGGCACCTCTTCGACCTCTGCACCTGACCGGCCCTGAGCTACTGGTGTGGTAACTTTGGGGTTGCCTTGAACCCCCAAGGGTGGGCTACCTATGCCCCAACTTTAAGACTTGTAAGTGTTTTACTTACCTGAAAACCTAACCTTTACTTACCTCCCCTGGGAACTGTTGATTTTTGCACTGTGTCCACTTTGAAAATAGCTTATTGCCATTTTTACAAAGACTGTATGTGATATTGCTTTCATTCAAAGTTCCTAATGTATCTAAGTGAAGTACCTTACATGTAAAGTATTACTTGTAAATCTTGAACATGTGGTTCTTAAAATAAACTAAGAAAATATATTTTTCAATATAAAAACCTATTGGCCTGGAGTAAGTCTTTGAGTGTGTGTTCCTCATTTATTGCCTGTGTGTGTACAACAAATGCTTAACACTACCCTCTGATAAGCCTACTACTAAACCACACTACCACAAAATAGAGCATTTGAATTATCTATTTTTGTCACCATCTTACCTCTAAGGGGAACCCTTGGACTCTGTGCACACTATTTCTTACTTTGAATTAGTATATACAGAGCCAACTTCCAACAGCGGGCCATCAGGGGGGTCAGGTTTCGACAGGCACCCCTTCCTCGTTAGCAGGCCATCCCCAGCTGGGCCTCCGCGGTCTTCCGGGCCCAGCGTCTCAGGTCCTCCCACCATTTCCGACAGGGGGTGCTCCTCCTGCCGTAGACCCCCAGGGTCGGCATGTCCTTGGAGATGGCATGTCATATACCCTTTTTTTGATGGGAGCTGACCTGTAGAGGAAATACACACAGGAAAATAGTATTAGTCAGACATTCCTGCCTGTTACACTTATGGCCACCATACCCCTTCACATCACCATTTCCAGACACATGGCCTAGCATACAACCTGTACGCCGCCCAGGGGACATCCACCCCCCCCTTACACAAGGCCTACAAACGCCACTCCATGCATTCATGCCACATGCATCGTGCCCACAGTGTACTCACCTGTTGGTCTGGAGGCCCATACAGCAGTCCGTACTGGGGTAGGACCACATCCACCAGTCTCTCCAACTCCGCCGAATTGAAGGAAGGGGCCTTTTCCACAGTCATACGGGCCATGATATGTTCCAGATACAGGTCATAGCAGCACATGCAGTGTATGTCCTCTCCTGTTAAAGGTCAGGTAGCAAGTGAGGAATCAGATAGAAAATGGCAGTCACGTCCGCGGCGGTGCCTATCGTCACTGCCGGCGTACATCACCATTGGCCACTGTAACCCATAGGGCCCAATTATAACCAATGAGGAGTTGCACGGAGGTTCCCGATCGCCTCCCGCAACGGCGCACAACGTCAGAGGAATCACCTCACTTCCACCTGTCCCTCCACACAGGACTGGCGGACGCCATTTCTGGGGGGGCAGGGGCAGGCCCTGGATAATTTCTTCGTCACTATTTAAATTTGGACATACAGGACAATTCACACTGACCCATTACAAGTTTACAGCAGGCAATGTACTGTTGTTGCCCCATTGTTCAGTTTGTGACCGTCTCCTCACTCTTTTGCCCCGTAGATTGCTACTGCTGCGGTTGAATAGGAGATGGAGACATACCCCCGTGTACAGACCCCTGGTAGACTTGGCAACAATGGAGGACAGGCACATTATCCTCACCTATAGATTGAACAGGGCCACAATCATAGAGCTGTGTGCTCAATTGAAGCCTGACCTCATATCTGCTATCCGTCACCCCACTGGGGTCCCCCCTCTTGTGCACATTCTATCTGTGCTCCATTTCTTGGCAACTGGTTCTTTCCAAGTGACAGTGGGCTTGGCAGCAGGAATGTCACAGCCAATGTTCTCAATAGTGCTGACCAGAGTGTTGTCTGCCCTGATTAAATACATGTGCAGCTACATTGTATTTCCCCAGGTGGAAGATTTGGCCACAGTGAAGGACGACTTCTATGCAATGGGACATATCCCCAACATAATTGGGGCGATTGATGGAACACATATTGCATTTGTGTCCCCCCGTCAAAATGAACAGGTGTTCAGAAATCGTAAGCGTTTCCAGTCTATGAATGTACAGATGGTGTGCTTGGCAGACCAGTACGTCTCCAACGTTAATGCTAATTATCCTCGGTCGGTGCATGATGCCTTTGTCCTGAGGAATGGCAGCATCCCCAATGTGATGGGCAAACTACAGATGTACAGGGTGTGGTTAATAGGTGAGCGCTGGTCCTCACCCAGTATATGTTGGTGTATGGGTATGGTGTGGGCCATATGGGATAGTGTGTGGCTAAATGTTGTCCCTCAATATTGCAGGTGACTCCGGTTACCCCAACCTATCTTGGCTGCTGACCCCTGTGAGGAATGTGAGGAATGCCAGGACAAAGGCAGAAGAAAGTTACTATGAGGCACATGGGCGAACCAGAAGGATTATAGAAAGGACCTTTGGCCTCCTGAAGGCCAGGTTCAGATGCCTCCATCTAACAGGTGAATCCCTGTGCAACTCTCCCAAGAAGGTCTGCCAGATAATAGTGGCATGCTGCATGTTGCACAACCTTGCCCTGAGATGCCATGTGCCTTTTCTGCAGGAGGAGGAGGCTGGAGAACCCTGTGTGGCACCAGTGGACCATGTGAACAGTGAGGATGAGGAGGCAGAGGATAAGGATGAGGACAACAGAACAGCAGTCATCAGACAATACTTCCAATGACACACAGGTAAAACAGTGATTCTTCACATTTCATTGTCATTATTTTGAAATTCTTTGGCACTTCCATGCTGTTATTTCCCACTTCTATGCCCACTTACTGTACCCTTTGGCAATTCATTTTACAGATGTTGGTGCCTCACAATAGCTCCTGGTGTGAAAACTGCAGCCAGCTACAGGTCATTCACATATGCTCATTTACTGTACAGTTGAATTGCAATGTTTGAACCTGGTTAAACAAATACACACTTAAAAAATGTGACATACTCCATACTTCTATTTTTTCCAAGGGTGTTTATTGAAGTGCTTAGATATTAAGGGGTGAGTTCAATGGAATGGGGTGATGATGGAGGAAATTCCAGGGTATTGTTCCAGTCTGTTTGTAGCACAGGTGCATGGTCCAAGGGGCCATATGAAGGGGAGCAATGGCAGTTCAAGGTGGACAGGCTGATAGAGTGGGACACAAGGGTGACAATCAGGAGAGTCTAATTTCCTGGTGGGGGTCTTGGCAATAGTCTCTGGTTTCTGTCTGGATTGCAGGGAACGTTTGCAGGGTGGTTCTCCTTCTGCAGGGGGAGGGGAGCTGGTGGCCTGTTGGTCCTGTGGCCGGGTCTCCTGTCCACTAGCGGCAGCGGAGGTGGAAGGCAGTTCAGATGTCTGGCTAGTGGCAGGGGCCCGCTGTTGTGTGACTGCCTCCCTCATAATGTTGCCCATGTCTGCCAGCACCCCTGCTATGGAGACTAGGGTGGTGTTGATGGCCTGCAAGACCTCCCTGATCCCCTGGTACTGTCCCTACTGAAGCCACCTGTTCTCCTGCACATTGTCCAGGATCTGGCCCATCGTGTCTTGGGAATGTTGATATGCTCCCAGGATCTCTGCAAGTGCCTCCTGGAGAGTCAGTTCTGTGGGCCTGTCCTCCCCCTGGTGCACAGCAGTCCTCCCAGTTTCCCTGTTGGCCTGTGCCTATGTCCCCTGAACCGTGTGCCCACTGCCACTAGTCCAGGTCCCTGATTGTCTTGGGTATGAGGTGTGCCCTGGGGTCCCTGTAGAGGTGGACACACTGCTGACTGACGTGTCCTGGGGACAGAGGTGTGGGTACGCTGGGTGGGTGCTGTGGTGGTGTTTCCAGATGGGGGAGGCTCTGTGGTGGTGTGTGACTGGGCCTGGGTAACCGACTGTCCAGAGGTCCCTGATGGGCCAGGTTGGTCATCCAGATCCAGGAGACCAGAGTTGCTGTCATCACTGTTGGCCTCTTTGGTTGGGGGACTGGATAATGCTGGCACCTCCTCTCCGGTGACATTGGCTATGGTACCTGTGGGTATGTAGATGATGTGTTATTGTTTCTGTGTCTGACATATTGTGCATCAGTGGTTTGCCCTCTTTAGTTGTATTTGCCCTGGCAGCTTTCACATGTGTAAGTTGGTATGTGGTGGGCTGGCTGATTCTATCTGGTGTGCATGCTTTAGTGATAGGGGTTCATGCAGGGCTGTGAGTGGTGTCCATGCATTGGTATGGCATGCAAGGCTTGACATTTGGTTGAGTGAGATGTGATGGTGGGGTGTGTGGGAGATGGTGGAGTGGTGGAGTGAGGGTGAAGGTGGGGGTTTGTGATGGCATGCAGGCAGGGGGGTGATAGTAGTAAAGAGTTGACTTACCAGAGTCCAGTCCTCCTCCTACTCTGGCCAGGCCCTCAGGATGCATGATTGCCAAGACTTGCTCCTCCCATGCTATTAGTTGTGGGGGAGAAGGTAGGAGTCCACCGCCAGTCCTCTGTACAGCGAGTTGGTGTCTTGATGCTATGGAACGTACCTTCCCCGGTAGGTCGTTCCACCTCTTCCTGATGTCATCCCTAGTTCTGGGGTGCTGTCCCACGGCGTTGACCCTGCCCACGATTCTCCACCATAGTTTCATCTTCCTAGCTATCGAGATCTGCTGCACCTGTGCTCCAAATAGCTGAGGCTCTACCCTGATGATTTCCTCCACCATGACCCTTAGTTCCTTCACTGTGAAACGGGGGTGTCTTTGTGGTGCCATGGGTGTTGTGTGAAGTGTGTAGGTGAGGGTGTGTTGGGTAATGTGTTGGGGTGTGTGATGTGGGGTACATGAGTGGTGTATAGGTGTGAATAGTGTGTGGTTCTGGTTGTGTCTGTGGTCTTGCTGTCTCTCTCTGGTGGCAATTGTTTGTAATGGTAAAAGGTTGTGGGTGGGTGGGTGTTTTATAGTGGTGTGAGTGGGTGGGTGTGTTGTGTGTATGGGTGTCAGGTGTGTGGTTTGAATTGTCCAATGTGGTGTTGTTTTGTTTGTGTGTGTGTATTTTGAGCACAGTGGTATGTACCGCCAATGGTTTACCACCATTGAATGTCCGACGGGTGATTTGTGGGTCACAATGTGGTGGCCGTTGGTCTGTTGGTGTAGCGGTGTGGGTTTTGATACCGCCAGTTTATCACTGAACTTTGGTGTGGCGGAATTGTGTATGTTGCTAAATAGTGACGGACTGGTGTGTGTGTCATAATATGGTGAAGGGATATCTGCAGCGGTGGCGGTATGTTGGTGGCAGTCCCACTTAATCCCAGTAAGTGGGATTTACCGCCAATGTCATAATGAGGGTCATGCTGATTTGTTTGATTATATTAGAATATTTGTTCCCTCTACACTACAGATTAGTGTTTTCCTAACTCTGATATATTCTGAAATATTTGCACTCTTATTTACAGACACTTAAATGTTGTTGTGTGCTAGAAAAAATAACATTGTACAACATTTGGTCTCACACAGGTACCTAAAAGGATTGTCACATAAATCTTCTCACTTTGAAGTCAGAGAAGAAACGTAAACATCAAGCTCCCTGGGAAGACAGAGCCAGACATCTGACCTCTGTCTTTGAATGCACAACAAATGTCACAAGATAAGAACAACATTTTAAGGACTGTTTACAGAAAGCGAGTTTGTGGAAGGATACAGTAAGCAGGGTATGCTCCACAGGATGAATGAACTGAAGCTGGACAGCCTGAAACAAGTAAAAATAGCAAATAGAAAACGAGATGATGTTAGTTACATAGCACAAAGCCAATGGTAAGGAATGGGTGGAATACATTCGAGGGGAAGCTTCAGCAAATTACACAGCTGTGCTCTGTAGTAGGCGTTGACTTAAAAACGTCCCTGAAGGGTTGTGGAACAATCACAGGTATACATCATACATCGCCATGTTAGAAGTTATCGTGCTTGAAAGTTGCCAAAAACAAATGGATCAAAAATTTAATTTGACTGCAGAAAAATGAGGCAAGAAAATATTGGGACTTCTAAGACCATAAGAATGGCACATACGTCACAGAAAATGTCACTGGGGAGTTGGCCTCATTTCAGATACAAATCTGCTGGAGATAAAAACCAAAAATAGTGCAGATATTTACACAAGGAGAATGGACATGGGCAGACAGCAGGAGAGCACATACGCTAGAGTCTGGTGTATCTTACTGTCCAAACATGCACTTTATATTTACACATATTATTACAATGGACTTTATAGCTTCTTCCTGTATATCAGTATACCATTACAGCACAAAGGTTTAAAACTATACATTTTGTCTGTGTGCTCTATAACATTACATTTTATATGCTTGATAAATACATGCTTTGTACCAGCGTTCAAATCAACTTTTATTGCTACTTGAATTGTTTTCTGTAGCACCTTGAAGTGACTGAAAAAGTCACCTGTTGTCAACTTCAGAAGGCACATTAAATAAATACATTTTGTATAGATACAGACCATCCTCCTTCGGTATGATACTTCCATGGCTGCACATGATGTTTATATTGCGTAGAGGGCATAGGCAGCCTGGAGTTACCATCAGGGTAACTGCTATCTACATAGGATAAGGTATGGAGTCCAGACAGTAGGTTGCCCTGGCACAAGACTGGGCTTGTAGAGCGCCACACTAGATTGTAGGGCCTCCGCACAGTTTTGTGCACAGACTTGGCTGGGCATGTCCAGGCTGTAGGAAAGTACGCTCCCTTTGGCATGGTTACCCCCACTTTGTCCCTGCTGGCAGTGTGTTTTGACTGTGCTCACTGGGATCCTGCTAACCAGGACCCTAGTGACTGTGCTCTCTCCCTCTAAATTTGGTTGTTACTGACTTTGTACACCCCACAATTGGCATACTGGTGCCCCCATATAAGACCCTTTTATATAGTACTTAGGTACCCAAGGCATTGGGGCACCAGAGGATCCCCTTGGGCTGCAGCATGTATTATGCCACCCATGGGAGCCCATGTAAAATGTGTCTGCAGGCCTGCCTTTGCAGCCTGTGTGAAAAGGTGCATGGACCCTTTCGCTACAGGTCACTGCACCAGGTCACTGTAAGTCACCCCTATGGGAGGCCCTCCTAGGCCAGAGAGCAGGGTGGAAGTACCTGTGTGTGAGGACACCCATGCATGAGCTGGTGCCTCTACGAACTCCAGCTCCATTTTCCTGGACTTTGTAAGTGTGGGGAAGCCATTTTATCCATGTACTGGAAAGAGGTCACTACCTGTGTCCAGCAACATAATTGTAACTCTGAACCTGAGCATGTTTGATATCAAACATTTCGGAATCATGCCCCAATACTGTTGCCAGTATTGGCTGTATGATTCCAGACATTCTGGGGGCTCCTCAGAGGACCCCCAGCTTTGCTCCTACAAGTTTGCAGGGTTTTGGGGGCGTGGCTTGGCCTCCAAGCAAAATGTCCGTTACAGCGTGAGACTCTGCTCGGCAACGGGCCTTTTTTTATCAAATTATCCTGCTGGGGCGACGCAAATAAATAGAATTTCAGCCCCGGGGCCCCTTGCGGGCTGGTAAGTTACTGGAGGATGTCTGCGGCCGGCGGTATCCTGCTGGGGCCGCTGCCTCGACTTGCCAGGCCTGTCCTCTGTCTGGGTGCGGCCTGCGGTGCCTGGGCGCAACAGAGGGGGCCGTCTCGACGTTGCCGACGGGCCTTCAGGGGCGCGGAGCAGTTGGAGCTGCTGCACCAGAAGTTTGGGGGAGAGCGTGGTGCTTTTCCCTCTCTGGACCAGATCGGCAGCTGTTTCGGGCCGCGGTCTCTTTGGTGGCCAGTGCCCCGGGGAGACCTGTGGCCGGGGCCTACTGGATTGGCATGGCTGCCGGAGCCTGGGCCACCCTGGCTTTTGGTGGGCCTGCTGGTGTTTCTGGCTTGGCGGGGCCGGCCCTTTCGGGAGCGGGCTGGTCTGGCCGCCATTGGATTGAGTGCCGGTCAGGCGCTCTCTTGTGCGGCAGGTGGTGGAGGTGTGCGGCGGCCGGCTGCCATTGTGGATTAGGAGTCTGGCGGGCCTGGGACCGCGGGGGGTTCTCCCTTGGGCCAGACTAATGAGTGTGGTTTGTGCCGGCTGGGTCGGGCCGGGGGGGACGGACGGAGGCCGTGGACAGCAGTGAATGCCTCAGACACTGTTTATACCGGGCTGCTCATGTGCTGCAGGAGGCTGCGTGGCCTTATTGAGTGTGGTGCCTGGGAGTGTGCTCACCTGACCTGTGGAGCTGGGTGGCTCTGAGGAGCTGGTCCACTCTTTTCTCCCCACAGGTCGAGAGTTGGTGAGTCGCTTGGAAGAACGCGGTGCTGATCAGTGGAGAGAATTGGAGTGTCTGGGATGGACCTGGTGACCTAGCCAGTTGACTTGTGTTGCTTCTGGGTATCTGGAGCTGCTTTGCGTGAGGCTCTCTCCTGACCTGATGTCATTTGCATGGTGAAATGGAGCTTGTGTTTTATCCGTGCTCTGCTGGCGGTCTGGTCATGGGCAAGTCGGAGCAGAAGCAAGCCAAGCTCACCTTTGACAGCGGGAAAAGGAGGGGTGGTACCTCTGCTCCTCCACTTGTTGAAGTGCCTGCTGAAGAAGGTGCCTCGGAGACCTCGATTAAGGCTATGTTCCTTGACCTTAAAAGCAGCCTTGCTGGCATTAATGTTAAGCTGGATCATCTGACGGCGCAGCTCAATAGAATTAAAGCCTGGGTAGACGATCATGATACTCGGCTTGACCATTTTGAAGCGCACACCTCGGAGCTGGGGGATCATCGCACCGGCGGTTGGGAGCATATGCTCCAAATGGAGCGGGTGCTTGAAGTTATACGGAACAAAAATGAAGACTTGGAGGCTCGGTCACACCGCAACAACATTCGCATAGTGGGTCTTCCGGAGTCAACAGCTATGGGCAGAATGGAATATTTTGTGGAGGTGATGTTGACGGTGCTCTTTCCCAGAGAACTTTCCCAGATGTTGGAAGTGGAGCGGGCGCATAGGTCCTTGAGCCCCCGTCCTCTGCCTTGCACCCTGCCGCGTCCAATCATTGCATGTCTGTCCAGGGAGGGGAGACTAGTGGTTTACGAAAACACTGAGCTGAATATTTTTCCAGATTATACTCCTACTGTGCAGGATGCGCGCCGAGCGTTTCTATCAGTTAAACGCACCCTGAGTCAAACTGACGCAAAATTTTCCCTCATCTACCCGGCAAAATTGAAGGTGCAACATGGTGGTAAATTTCTCTTTTTCACAGATCCCAAACTCGCGGCTAAGTTTGCCAGAACAGTGCCTAGGAAGTCGGCAGTGACGCTCCCGGGAGCCGCTGGGCCTGAACATGCAGACTTAAGTGATACTGACTAGAATGGGAAGGGGTGTAGCCTCCTGGAGCTGCTCTTTTTTCTTGACAATTGCTGGGCACCACTGCCCTATTGAACGCCCCATCAGTTTGCTATTGGATGGCCCTTTGCCCTTCTCCTCCTGTCTCGTTTGGAGTGGCGGAGGAATGGCTCAGCCTTCGCCCCTTGGATGAGTCCTGTTTCTCTGATGCGTTTTGGGAAAGGGATTACTGATGTTCTGGGGGTGGGTTATCTTCTTCGACACGGTTGGGGGGTCTGCGTGGTAGGGGGTTGTGCGTGTTTTTGTTTTGGATTTCTATTTGTGACCTGTTTCCTCTCTTTTCCCTTCTTTTTTTCCTTGTGGCTGCCTGGCAGGGTAGCCCGCTGTGGCTGTGTTATGTTTGTGCTCGACTGAGTCATGGTGCTGGGGAGTAAGACCTTTGTTAGATGTCTCACTTGGAATGTGCGTGGCTTGAATGATGACCGCAAGGTGCGCCTTATGTCAGCTTACATTAAGTGCCATGCAATAGATATATGTAAGTTGCAGGAGACCCATTTGGTGGCTTATACGCAGCGTCGACTAAAGGATGGCTGGATTGGAGAATGTTATAGTGCAGTATTCTCGAATTACGCTTGTGGAGTGGTGATTTTGATTCGCAGTGGTTTGCAGTGGCGCACTCAGAGAGTTATTACAGATCCCAATGGCCGTTATGTTTTGATACGTGGCATGCTACTGGACAGAGTTTGTAGGCTTGTCTCTGTGTATGGGCCGAACACAGACGATCCTGAATTCTTTCGGGAGGTGTGGCGTTTGGTTGAATCGCTGGGCAGCGGCGCGGTGATCTGGGGTGGCGACTTCAATGTTGTTCTGGATCCTACGATGGAGCGTGAAAGTCAGGCCTGGGCGCAACATGTGTCTGCTGGTCAAGTTCTGTTGTCCGTTATGATGGAGGGAACCCTGGTGGACATCTGGCGGGCTAAGCATGTGACTGTTCGGGAGGGCACATGCATCAATCATGCTCATAACAGTTGGTCCCGCATTTATCGCTGACTTGGCTCCAGGGACATGGAGCTCTGGACGCAGTTGGTGGAGCATATGGCGAGAACTCTGTCTGATCATTTGCCGGTTAAGTTGGTGCAGGCGCTACCTGGTGGGCCTGGGCGTGCAGTTCTGTGGCACCTCCCCCATGGGGCGCTGAGAGATGAGGTATTTCGTGCCGAGGTCCGTGAGGACATTATCCATTATTTTACGGAAAATTGCGGCTCTGTGAGTTCGGCGTGCACCTTGTGGGAGGCCTTTAAGGTGGTGATCAGCGGTGTTTGCCTTGCGAAGCAGCACGGTGTACTAAAGTCGCTGAGAAGAGAACTGGCTGACTTGGAGGATCAGATTGCGGCTCTCGAGCGTAGTCTGGTGACGACTGGTCGAGGACCACTCTGGCCGCTTTGCGGGAGGCAGTGTCGCGGTACGAGGAGGCCTCGCTTCGGGAAATCTGCTTCCTGGGGAAATATACTAGGGCGCGTCGGTATGGTGAAGGCGAGAGAGCCGGGCGTACATTGGCGCATATGTTGCGTAGACCCTGGGCCAGCAATTACATTACTGAAATTGACAGTGCGGATGGTGTGCGGGTTGTGGGTACGGAGGGCATGGTGCGGGTGTTTACTGAATTCTTTGTGAATCTATATGCTGAGCCTTCCGGGCTGGATATTAGCGCAGCTCGGGATTACTTCTTTGAGATCTCCTTACTCTGGTTTGATGATGTGCATAGGGCTTATTTTTCTGTCGAGGAGGTTATGGCAGCAACCCGTAGTCTGCTGAGAGATAAGGCCCCTGGCTCGGACGGTCTGACCCCTGCGTTTTATAAAAAGTATGCTGATCTTTTGGCTCCTCATTTTCTCGAGGTCTATGCGGAGTCTATGGAGACTGGGGTTCTCCCTGCCTCTTTGCGCGAGGCTCTGATTGTAACGATTGTAAAGCCGGGTAAGGATCCGCTCTGCTGTGACTTATATCGCCCGCTCTCCATGATTAATATTGATAATAAAATCCTGGCTAAGATGATTGTGACACGGTTGCAGCCGTTGCTGCCGAAGTTGGTATTGCCGGACCAGTCTGGGTTTGTGCCAGGTAGATCCACGTCTCACAATTTGCGCACGTATTTTGTGATTGCGAGTGCGATTGATGCTGAGGATGATGCTGTGGTGGTGTTTTTGAATGCTACTAAGGCCTTCGACTCGCTAGCTTGGGAGTACATGTTTGCGCTGCTTGCAAGAGTTGGTATGAGTGCACATTTTGTACAACTGATTCGGCTTCTGTATTCAGAACCCACTGCTAAATTGTGACTCAATGGCACTGTCTCTGACCTCTTCAGGATTGCTCGGAGGACCCGCCAGGGGTGCCCTCTCTCCCTGCTGCTTTTTGTGGTAGCGATGGAGCCACTCGCAGCGTATCTGCGGCAACATCATAACCAGAGAGGGCTGCCGTTTCAACAGTGGCCCATTTTGTTGTCCTTGTATGCTGATGACATTGCGATGTACGTGCGCGAGCCGCAGAAAAATCTGGACGTGCTCCTCGATGAGATTGTACGATTTGGTGCTTTCTCTGGTATTACAATTAATTGGTCTAAGTCGGTGGTGCTGCCCCTCTCTTGGGGGGACAGTGGAATTTGTCTCCCGGTAGGTATCCGATGGGATTTGCGGATGGCCCGGTGCGTTATTTGGGAGTTTGGCTCAGCCTGGACGTCGAGACACTCTGGATGGCTAACTAAGGCAAGGTGATAACATGGTTGGAGGACAGGGCCGATCTCACTTATGGGGCGCATTGCGATTTTGAAAATGGTGGTGCTGCCTACATTTTTATACCTGTTCATGAATCTGCCTCTTATTCTTACTGAAAGTTTTTTGAGGCGCCTTCGGTGTGCTCTAATACAACTGGTTTAGGCGGGCGGGCAGCCCAGGATTTCTTGGGAGACACTGACGCTACCCTTTGAGCTGGGTGGGCTTGCCGCCCCTGATTTGGAGCTTTATTATTACTGCGCTCAGGCCCATTTTTCATATTACTGGTTGCATCCTGTGTGGTATCTAACACAACTGGCGCCTGAAAGTGATGCAGTATGGCCCAATTGCCTGTCCAGAGTGTTTGGGGCCCTTCTTCATCGCAGGGTGTGTGGCGTGAGTACAGTGCAGTGCACTATCAGGGCGTGGATTGCGGTACTGCAACGGTCTGGTGTGGATGTGCCTTTTGCACCCTTGATGTTGGTACTGAATGTCGCGGATGAAAGCATGTTCAGAGATGTGGGATTACGTGATTTCCTACGAGAGTCAGATCTTTCGGAGCTGGAGAATTGGTTTGCGGATGGGCGCTTGGTCTCTTCGGAGACGGTGCTGGGGGAGGGCCGAGATACCGCGCTGCATAGGCTGTATGTGCTGCGTGTTTTCGCGATGCTTCTCGCACACTTTGCAGGTCTTCCTGTGACTCCGCCGGTGTGTCCGGCTTTGGTGGTGTTCTGCCGGGCGCGGTCGCCGCGTAAGCTTATTAGTAATTTATATAATAGTATACACTACAGGATCAGCAGAGCGGCGCTGGTCGGGCTGCTAAGGCCCGCTGGGAGGTGGATGTGGGGGAGACTATTACGGAGGAAATGTGGCGGAAGTGCTGTGCGCATATGAGGACCCTGTCCCCTAATTATAGACTACGGCTTATACAGTTCAAATTTCTCCATCACATATATTATACTCCAAAGGGCCTCTACGGCATGGGCTTACGCGTGGATGCGATCTGTGAGCGGTGCTTTGCACCAAATGCTGTTTTTTTGCACCTTGCGTAGACTTGTAGGGAGGTACGCAATTACTGGATGGAAGTAATGACTATGGTTGAGGGGATAACCGGGTTACGGCTGCCCTTCTCCCCTAAACTTGCTTTGCTAGGATATGTCGAAGAGGTGCTGTGGGCTCACAGGCAATTGGTGGGCATATTGCTGCTGTTTGCGAAGCGCAGGGTTGCGATGTGTTGGGGCCGTGGACGGGCTCCTTGTGGATCGGATTGGCTGCATGATGTTTCATTCTGCCATGAACAATTGCTGACTTTCTGGGAGCTGGCCCCTGGGGGTGCCCGGCCGCGGGATATAAGGGGGCCGCTGCATTCCTATCGAGAATCCCTGTAGTGGAGCCACCCGGATATGTGCTGATGGGCCACATGTGGGATGGTTTGGATACTGTCGACTTCACATGCATCATGGCTGCTATGTGTGATTTGGTTACTGCCCTGCCCTTCTTTCTTTTTCCCCCTGCACAGAGTCCAAGGGTTCCCCTTAGAGGTAAGATAGTGGCAAAAACAGATAATTCTAATGCTCTATTTTGTGGTAGTGTAATCGAGCAGTAGGCTTATCAGAGGGTAGTGTTAAGCATTTGTTGTACACACAGAGGCAATAAATGAGGAACACACACTCAAAGACAATTCCAGGCCAATAGGTTTTTATATTGAAAAATATATTTTCTTAGTTTATTTTAAGAACCACAGGTTCAAGATTTACATTAAACACTTTAAATGTAAGGTACTTCACTTAGATACTTTAGGAACTTTGAATGAACACAATATCATGTACAGTCTTTGTAAAAATGGCAATAAGCTATTTCAGAAGTGGACACAGTGCAAAAATCAACAGTTCCTGGGGGAGGTAAGTAAAGGTTAGTTTTGAAGGTAAGTAAAACACTTACAAGTCTCAAAGTTGGAGCATAGGAAGCCCACCATTGGGGGTTCAAGGCAACCCCAAAGTTACCACACCAGCAGCTCAGGGCCGGTCAGGTGCAGAGGTCGAAGAGGTGCCCAAAAAACATAGGCTTCTATGGAGAACAGGAGTGCCCCGGTTCCAGTCTGCCAGCAGGTAAGTACCCACATCCTCGGGGGGCAGACCAGGGGGGTTTTGTAGGGCACCGGGGGTGGACACAAGAAGGCACAGAAAGTACACCCTCCGCGGCACAGGGGCGGCCGGGTGCAGTGTGCAAACATGTGTCCGGTTTTGTATAGGAAGAAACGGAGGGACCCGGGGGTCACTTCAACGATGCAGGCAGGCACAGGGGGGGCTCCTTGGGGCAGCCACCACCTGGGCTAGGCAGAGGGTCGCCTGGGGGCTGCAGGTGCAGTGTTGGTTCCAGGCGTCGGGTCCCTTGTTACAGGCAGTCACGGTCAGGGGGAGCCTCTGGATCCTCTCTGCACGTGGGGGCTCAGGGAGGTCATCTCTGGTTACTCACTGGCTCGCAGTCGCCGGGGAGTCCTCCCTGAGGTGTTGGTTTTCTACAGGTCGAGCCGGAGGCGTCGGGTGCAGAGGGTGAAGTCTCACGCTTCCAGCAGGAAACGTGAAGTCTTTGGAAGTTGCTTCTTTGTTGCCAAGAAGTAGCTGGTTTTGAATAGAGTCGCTGTTCACGGGAGTTTCTTGGTCCTTGGGTGCAGGGCAGTCCTCTGAGGCTTCAGAGGTCTCTGGTCCCTGTTGGATGCGTCGCTGTTGCAGTTTTCTTCGAAGTTGGGAGACAGGCCGGTAGGGCTGGGGCCAAAGCAGTTGTCGTCTCCGTCTTCTCTGCAGGGCTTCAGGTCAGCAGTCCTTCTTCTTTGTTAAGGTTGCAGGAATCTCATTTCCTGGGTTCTGGGGTGCCCTTAACTACTGAATTTAGGGGTGTATTTAGGTCTGGGAGGGCAGTAGCCAATGGCTACTGTCCTTTAGGGTGGCTACACCCTCCTTGTGTCTCCTCCCTGAGGGGAGGGGGGACATCCCTAATCCTATTGGGGGAATTCTCCAAAACCAAGATGGAGGATTTTTAAAGGCAGGGGTCACGTCAGCTCAGGGCACCTTAGGGACTGTCCTGACTGATGGATGACTCCTCCTTGTTTTTCTCATTATTTCCCCTGGACTTGCCTCCAAAAGTGGGGGCTGTGTCCAGGGGGCGGGCATCTCCACTAGCTGGAGTGCCCTGGGGCATTGTAACACGAAGCTTGAGCCTTTGAGGCTCACTGCTAGGTGTTACAGTTCCTGCAGGGGGGAGGTGTTAAGCATCTCCACCCAGTGCAGGCTTTGTTTCTCACCTCAGAGAGCACAAAGGCTCTCACCCCAGGGGGTCAGAAACTTGTCTCTCAGCAGCAGGCTGGCCCAGACCAGTCAGTCCTGCACTGAAGGATTGGGTAAAATACAGGGGGCATCTCTAAGATGCCCTCTGTGTGCATTTATTTTAATAAATCCAACACTGGCATCAGTGTGGGTTTATTATTCTGAGAAGTTTGATACCAAACTTCCCAGTATTCAGTGTAGCCATTATGGAGCTGTGGAGTTTGTTTTTGACAAACTCCCAGACCATATACTTAATATGGCCACACTGTACTTACAATGTCTAAGAATAGACTTAGACACTGTAGGGGCATATTGCTCACGCAGCTATGCCCTCACCTGTGGTATAGTGCACCCTGCCTTAGGGCTGTAAGGCCTGCTAGAGGGGTGACTTACTTATGCCACAGGCAGTATTTTGTGTGCATGGCACCCTGAGGGGGATGCCATGTCGACTTTGCATTTTTCTCCCCACCAACACACACAATCTGCAATGGCAGTGTGCATGTGTTAGGTGAGGGGTCCTTAAGGGTGGCACAACACATCCTGCAGCCCTTAGAGACCTTCCCTGGTCACAGGGCCCTTTTCACAAGGGACTTATCTGTGTGCCAGGGGTGTGCCAATTGTGGAAACAATGGTACATTTTAGGTGAAAGAACAATGGTGCTGGGGCCTGGTTAGCAGGGTCCCAGCACACTTCTCAGTCAAGTCAGCATCAGTATCAGGCAAAAAGTGGGGGGTAACTGCAACAGGGAGCCATTTCTTTACACTATGGATGTGCATTACTGCTTCCCTCATCTTCAGACTTTCGATTCTTGAATTATTCCTCTTCTATAGAGTGGTCCTGGTCGAGCCGGCTGGATGACGTAGGGCATGTGTCCCTGCTACAACGAATGTTTATGCAGGGGGTGCGGTTCGGACCTTTTAACCGTTGGTGTGGGACTTTCTACAGTTTTCAATTCTGTATGCATCATCCTTGTGGGCTTTCTTGTTGTTTGTTCTATATTTTCTGAAAATCATAAATAAAAAATAAAATAAAAAAGCTTTGCAGGGTTTTCCCAGGCAGCTAGTGAGGCTGCCACCCTACAGACAGGTTTCCGCCCTCCTGCTGCTTGACCAGCTGAAGCCTATTAAGCAGAACAACGGATTTCCTTTGGGAGAGGGAGGCAACACCCTCTCCCTTTGGAACTAGGTGTTACGTGGCTTGGGAGGGGTAGCCTTCCCAAGCAACTGGTATGCTTTGAAGGTGCCCATGGCTCCTCCATGTGGCCACTTGATTCTGCCATCTTGAATGCAAGGTGGGCAGAGGCTCCTGGGAGCATCTGAGTGGCCAGGTCAGGCAGGTGATGTCACAGTCCTTTCCTGATAGGTGGTCACCCTTCTAGGTGACCAATCTCCCTTCATATGCTATTTAGGGACTCCCTTGTGGGTGGGAGCAACATTGTTTCTCTGGCTCCTTCCAGCAACCTCAACATTTCCCAGGCTGCGCATCCTCTGAAGGTGGCAAGTCTTCAGTCTGCACTAGAAGCAAGAAGGAATCTTCCTTGGAGTAAAGGAGTCACTCCCCTGCATCCGGAGGCACCAACTGCATTGATGACTGGCTGCGTGTCCTCTCCTCAGCAACTATGCGTGGATACTGCAACACAGGTGGTAGTCTGGAGTTGTCCCCTCTGTTTCTTCTACTAGCTGTCCAACTTGAGAGGAGGTGATTCTTTGTCTCTCCTTGCAGGACAATACCCTTCTGCATCAGGATTCTTGCAGCTACCAATGCTTGTTGGCTCTTCTTCTAAGGTATTTTCAGGCTCAGTGTAGCCATGGCTTCCAGCACTCTCCCCTGCAAAGCACAGACAAGTGCATGCTGCTCCAGCTATGTCTGAATCCTCTTCAGGTGTGCGTGCTGAGTGGGCCTCACTGGGACTCCTGTACCTTCTGCCTGTGACATGCTTGTGGGGGCTGCATCCTCGACTTCTGGCTCTCCTCACTTCTGAGGGTTGCCTTGGAGTCCCCTCCTTGGGCCTCGGACCTTCCTGGTTCCAGGCAGCTCTTCAACTCTTCTTTTGCAACTCTTGCCTTTGCCAAGGCTTGTTGTTGGCTTTCCACACCACTGACTGACTGCAACTCTTCTTCTGATGTGGGACATTGACTGAATCACTTCTGGAACTCTTCTCCTGCTCCTGTGCTGCATAGCTGACTCCTGGTCTTCACCATCGACCTGGTCTTGCATCTCCAGAAAGGGGGGGTAGTGGCTCCCACCCCAACCGGACACTCCAACTGGAACTGGACTTGGTCCCCTTCATTAGCAAGTCCTCTTCTGTCAGGATCCATCTTCTGTTTATTCCAGTCTTGCTTGGATCTTGCACAGTCCTTTTACAAAGTCTACCTGTGGGTTTGGGGAAAAACAGGTACTTACCTCTTCTCTCATGGTCGCTGAGGGGGCACTCTGGTACTTACCGTTTGGGGTTCCTAGTTACTCCAGCTCCCCTCTACAGATTCCAGTTCCTTGGGTGGGGTTCTGCTTTTTGCATTCCATTTACTTAGTATATGGTTTGGTCTCCCCCTAGGGTGTCTACTATTTTCTGTTATTTCACTGTTTTCTATTGCTTTCTATGCCCATTTCTGATTACTAATATGAATATAATAGTGTGTTTACTCACCTGCTAGTAGAGCACTGCCTATACAGTATTTTAGTATTTGTGTTACCCTAATAAAGTCCCTTTATTTTTGTAACTCTGTGTGGTTCTTTCATGTGTGTGAGTGTTGTGTGACTAAAGTGGTATTGCATAAGCTTTTCATGACTCCTAGATAAGTCTTGGCTGCCCATCCACAGCTTCCTCTTGAGAGCCCTGGCTTGCTAGACAAGGCCTACACCTCACTAATAGGGGATACCTGGACCTCGAATAAGGTGATGACCCCATAGGTGCTCACCACACACCAGACCAGCTGCCTACACAGGCTGCCTGCTCTACGCAGGCTGCCTGCTCCGAGCTGCTCTGCTAGGCTGCCTGCTTTGGAGGACAGTGATAGGCAGACCATGCACAGGTTCAGCTGGGTGCCTTCTTGCATTCCTGTCCCCTGCCGATGCTAGGGCGAACCAAAAAAGACCAGGCATGCCTCTGCATAACCTTGTTGGCTCTCACCAAGACACTTTTTTAAAGTTTTCCTGTTAACAAATAGAAACAAGGAAAAAAGCTCAAGTACAATGGAGGGAGCAGCAAGCAGGGGAAGCTTAGGGGGTCGGGGGGAATAAACTGATCCTCATTCACATCTAGAGTAGCGGACAGGTGCGGGATAGCTTGCATTAATCTGCGCTTGGTCCCTGCTCCACAAAATTGATTGGAAATGATGTTTTGCATGCACTAGCTAATTAAGGATGTTTCAAAGAGGAATAACACGAAGCCAACAGACTGTAAGCAATAGGAAATGCGGTAGTGTTGTCTTTCAAGACTTGTACTGACTGACTGCAAATGGAAGGGAGGAAGGCCTTGAGAGCCAGACCTATCACACACAATTCCAACAGATTGATATGAAACATCTGTTCTTCTGGAGACCAAAGTCCCTTGATCTCCAGATCCCCCAGATGTGCTCCCCACCCTACAGCGGAAGCATACATTATCACTGTGGTCACCGGAGGTGGTGGGCAAAACAGTTTCTCTTGTGTCAGGATGCCCTCCACACTCCACCATTGAAGATCCACTGCAGTGTCCCTGGAGATCCTTATTGAGTCCTTAAGATCTCTGTTGTGTTGAAACAGCTGCTTGCAGAGGCACCACTGGAGAGCCCTCATGTGCCCATGTGTGTGAGTGACCAACAGAATACAGGAAGCGAACAGACTCCATCCTGAAACATCAGAATCATAGTCTGAATGTCTTGAATCCTCTGATGAGGAAGGTAGGCACTATTTATTGTTGTGCCCAGTACTGCCCCCATGAAAAGGAGGCGCTGAGAGGGCTCCAGGTGAGACTTGGGGACATTTTACTAAAAGCCCAGTGTAAGGAAATGTCTCATTGGCATGGTTACCCCCTGCCTTTTTGCCTTTGCTGATGCTAACTTATGATTTGAAAGCGTGCTCGGACCCTTCTAACCAGGCCCCAGCACCAGTGGTTTTTTCCCTAAACCGTATCTTTGTCTCTACAATTGGCACAACCCTGGCACTTAGGTAAGACCCTTGTAACTGGTACCCCTGGTACCAAGGGCCCTGATGCCAGGGAAGGTCTCTAAGGGCTGCAGCATGTCTAATGCCACCCTAGGGAACCCTCACTCAGCACATGCACTCTGCCTCACAACTTGTTTGTGCTGGTGCGGAGAAAATGACTCCTCTCAGAGTGCCATGCCAACCCCACACTGCCTGTGGCATATGTAAGTCACCCCTCTAGCAGGCCTTACAGCCCTAAGGCAGGGTGCACTATACCACAGGTGAGGGCATATGTGCATGAGCACTATTCCCCTACAGTGTCTAAGCAAAACCTTAGACATTGTAAGTGTAGTGTAGCCATAAGAGTATATGGTCTGGGAGTTTGTCAAACACAAACTCCACAGTTCCATAATGGCTACACTGAAAACTGGGAAGTTTGGTATCAAACTTCTCAGCACAATAAATGCACACTGATGCCAGTGTGCAATTTATTGTAAAATACACCCAGAGGGCATCTTAGAGATGCCCCCTGAAAACATACCCGACTTCCAGTGTAGGCTGACTAGTTTTTGCCAGCCTGCCACACACCAGACATGTTGCTGGCCACATGGGGAGAGTGCCTTTGTCACTCTGTGGCCAGGAACAAAGCCTGTACTGGGTGGAGGTGCTTCTCACCTCCCCCTGCAGGAACTGTAACTAGGAAACTAGATTCCTGCAACCTTAACAAGAAGAAGGACTGCTGACCTGTAGCCCTGCAGTGAAGACGGAGACGACAACTGCTTTGGCCCCAGCCCTACCGGCCTGTCTCCCAACTTCGACGAAAACTGCAACAGCGACGCATCCAACAGGGACCAGCGACCTTTGAAGCCTCAGAGAACTGACCTGCACCCAAGGACCAAGAAACTCCTGTGAACAGCGGCTCTGTTCAACCATCTGCAACTTTCTTGCAACAAAGAAGCAACCTCAAGAACTTCATGTTTCTCGCCGGAAGCGTGAGACTTTCTACTCTGCACCGACTCCCCATGCTCGACCTGCGGAAAATCAACACTACAGGGAGGACTCCCCGGCGACTGCGAGCCCGTGAGTAGCCAGAGTTTACCCCCCTGAACTCCCACAGCGACGCCTGCAGAGGAAATCCAGAGGCTCCCCCTGACCGCGACTGTCTGTAACAAGGGACCCGACGCCTGGAACCAACACTGCACCCGCAGCCCCCAGGACCTGAAGGAACCAAACTCCAGTGCAGGAGCGACCCCCAGGCGACCCTCTGCCTAGCCCAGGTGGTGGCTACCCTGAGGAGCCCCCCGTGCCTGCCTGCATCGTTGAAGAGACCCCCGGGGTCTCCCCATTGCTTTCAACACAAAACCCGACGCCTTTTTGCACTCTGCACCCGGCCGCCCGTGCCGCTGAGGGTGTACTTTCTGTGCCTGCTTGTGTCCCCCCCCGGTGCCCTACAAAACCCCCCCTGGTCTGCCCTCCGAGGACGCGGGTACTTACCTGCTGGCAGACTGGAACCGGGGCACCCCTGTTCTCCATTGAAGCCTATGTGTTTGGGCACCTCTTTGACCTCTGCACCTGACCGGCCCTGAGCTTCTGGTGTGGTAACTTTGGGGTTGCCTTAAACCCCCAACGGTGGGCTACCTTGGACCCAACTGTAAACCCTGTAAGTGTTTTATTTACCTGTGAACTTAACATTTACTTACCTCCCCCATGAACTGTTGATTTTTGCACTGTCTACTTTTAAAATAGCTTATTGCCATTTTTGCCAAAACAGTACATGCTATTGTGATTATTCAAAGTTCCTGAAGTACCTAAGTGAAATACCTTTCATTTGAAGTATTACTTGTAAATCCTGAAACTGTGGTTCCTAAAATAAACTAAGAAAATATACTTTTCTATATAAAAACCTATTGACCTGGAGTAAGTCTTTGAGTGTGTGTTCCTCATTTATTGCCTGTGTGTCTACAACAAATGCTTAACACTACCCTCTGATAAGCCTACTGCTCGACCACACTACCACAAAATAGAGCATTAGAATTATCTTTTTTTGCCACTATCTTACCTCTAAGGGGAACCCTTGGACTCTGCACACTATTTCTTACTTTAAAATAGTATATACAGAGCCAACTTCCTACACCCAGGTTTAACAACAATTGGGTTGTCACCTGCAAATGGTGCAGCACCAACTCTGGAGACTTGGATTTTAGCAGCCAACCATTCAGGTCAGGGAATACTAGTATTCCCCACCTTCTGATATGCGCTGCAACTGCTGCCATCATCTTTGTGAAGACCTAAGGAGCGGAAGTAAGTCCAAATGGAAGGACCGCAAAGTGTTCTGTCCCCACCATGATCCGGAGATACCACCTGTGTGACTGCAGAATAGGGATGTGAAAATACGCATCCTGCAAGTAGATAGAAACCATCCAGCCTTCTATGTCCAGCGCAAGAAGAACCTGAGCCAGGGTTAGCATTCTAAATTTTTCCTGCTTGAGGAAAGAATTCAAAGTCCTTAGGTCCAAGATTGTCCGTAAACGCCCGTTCTTTTTGGGACTCAGGGAATATCTCAAATAACACAGCTGACCCTTTTCCTGCTCCGGAACTAACTCTACTGTGGCCTTCAAAAAAAGGTTTGGACTTACTGCTGGAGCAAAAGTAGATGTTCTTGCGAACAATAACTGTGTTGAGGGCGGAAAGGGAGAGGGAAGCTCTTGGAAGGGTAGGGCATATCCATTTTCGACAATGCCCAGCACCCAATTGTTCGATGTTATGGATATCCATTGTTGTTGAAAATGAATCAGCCACCCTCCCACAGGCAAAGCATGCTGTAAGGTGAAGGAGCTAGAGCTTTTTTCCAGAATTATTGGCAGGGGAGATAGAGGAGGAGAAGGAAGGCTGATGGGCTGCACCTATCCTTCTTGCATTGCCAACGTCCTCTGTAAGCCCCATGCAGGGGGTTGGATGATTGCTGCTGCTGCTGTCTCCCCTGAAAGGAGTAACTGAAGACCCAACATTTTAGCAGTGGCTTTGCTCTCTTCAAACCTTTCTAAGGCCAAATCCACCTTTGCCCCCAAACAGCTTGGGACCCTCAAAGGTTAAATCCATCAGGGTATTCTAAACAACGGTGGAAAAAACAGAACCTCCCAACCAGGCATGCCTTCTTGTGGCGACTAATGTACCCCTCACCCTGGCCACACAGTCGGCCGTATCCAGGTTCGACTGAATGATTTGCTTAGCCACAGCCTGACTGTCATTTAATATTTCCAAAAAATGGCCCTGCAAATCATCTGGTAACTTTGGTAGGACAGATCAGGCCGAGTCCAAAAGGGCATGTATATAACGACCCAGCAAACATACTACCAGACAGAAAGATCTTTTTCACAGTCTGTTCCATCCTTTTGGACTCCCTTTCAGCCAGGGCAGATGGAAAGGAACTAGGCGTGGACTTTGAAAAGCACAAAGCCTGCACTACCAAACTTTCCAGCGTAGAGTGACGACTCAGGAACTCAGGATTACCCGTTGCAGACTTATACCTCCTAGCGTTTGCTCTTGACACCGCTGGGACCGACATAGGGTTTTGCCAAATTTCCAAAACTGGCTCTATCAAATCCTTGTTAAATGGCAGCAAAGGCTCTGAGGATGACATTGAAGAGTGAAGTAGCTCTGTCAATAAATTAGGTTTCATCTCTGTTGTTGGGAGAGACAAGTCCAACATCTCAGCTGCTTTTCTAACGACTGAGTGGTACTAAGTCACTTCCGGTGGAGGCAACCCCTGTGGAGATAACAACTCCCACTCCGTAGAAGTATCCAAACCGCCAACAACCTCTATTACCTCATGTAGGAAAATACCATCTTGCCTGGCATGTTACCCCCATTTTTACTTGTGTGCCAGTTTGTTTTTCCCTGTCTCACTGGGATCCTGCTAGCCAGGACCCCAGTGCTCATAGTTTGTGGCCTGAATGTGTTCCCTGTGTGGTGCCTAACTGTGTCACTAAGGCTCTGCTAACCAGAACCTCAGTGCTTATGGTCTCTCTGTCTTTAAAATTGTCACTGCAGGCTAGTGACCATTTTTACCAATTGTGATTTGCACACTGGAACACCCTTGTAATTCCCTAGTATATGGTACCTAGCTACCCATGGTACTGGGGTTCCAGGAGATCCCTATGGGCTGCAGCATTTCTTTTGCCACCCATAGGGAGCTTAGACCATTCTTACACAGGACTGCACTGCAGCCTGAGTGAAATAACCTCCATGTTATTTCACAGCCATTTTACACTGCACTTAAGTAACTTATAAGTCACCTATATGTCTAACCCTCACTTGGTGAATGTTAGGTGCAAAGTTACTAAGTGTGAGGGCACCCTGGCACTAGCCAAGGTGCCCCCACATTGTTCAGGGCAATTTCCCCGGACTTTGTGAGTGCGGGGACACCATTACACGCGTGCACTACAAATAGGTCAATACCTATATGTAGCTTCACAATGGTAACTCCGAATATGTATAAGATCATGGAATGCCAAATCTGGGATTGGGGTGCCAATCCCATGCATCCCCAGGGCTCCAGCATGGACCCCGGGTACTGCCAAACCAGCTATCTGGGGTTTTCACTGCAGCTACTGTTGCTGCCAACCCACAGACAGGCTTCTGCCCTCCTGGGGTCTGGGAAGCCCAGTCCCAGGAAGGCAGAACAAAGGATTTCCTCTGAGAGAGGGTGTTACACCCTCTCCTTTTGGAAATAGGTGTTAAGGGCTGGGAGGAGTAGCCTCCCCCAGCCTCTGGAAATGGTTTGAAGGGCACAGATGGTGCCCTCCTTGCATAAGCCAGTCTACACCCTTTCAGGGATCCGCCAGTCCCTACTCTGGCGGAAAACTGGATAAAGGAAAGGGGAGTGACCCCTCCCCTGTCCATCACCACCCCAGGGGTGGTGCCCAGAGCTCCTCCAGTGTGTCCCAGACCTCTGCCATCTTGAATGCAGAGGTGTGAGGGCACAAAGGAGGCCTCTGAGTGGCCAGTGCCAGCAGGTGATGTCAGAGATCCCTCCTGATAGGTGCTTACCTGACTAGGTGGCCAATCCTCCTCTGAGGGCTATTTAGGGTCTCTCCTGTAGGCTTCTCTTCAGATAACGAATGCAAGAGCTCACCAGAGTTCCTCTGCATCTCCCTCTTCGACTTCTGCCAAGGATCGACCGCTGACTGCTCCAGGACACCTGCAAAACTGCAACAAAGTAGCAAGAAGACTACCAGCGACTTTGCAGCGCCTAATCCTGCCGGCTTTCTTGACTGTTTCCTAGTGGTGCATGCTCTGGGGGCCGTCTGCCTTCACCCTGCACTGGAAGCCAAGAAGAAATCTCCTGTGGGTCAACTGAATCTTCCCCCTGCTAACGCAGGCACCAAACTTCTGCTTCACCGGTCCTCTGGGTCCACTCTCATCGTGACGAGCGTAGTCCCTGGAACACAGGAGCTGGATCCAAGTGACCCCGACAGTCCAGTGGTCCATCTGTCCAAATGTGGTGGAGGTAATTCCTTGCCTCCCCACGCCACAGTAATCCTGTGTACTGCGGGAACTGCAGCTGCGAGGGCTTCTGTGCACTTTCGCAAGGAATCCTTCATGCACAGCAAAGCCCAGGTCCCCAGCACTCGAGTTGACCATCAGCTTTGTGGGACCCTCCTTTGTAGTGTTGAGACGACCTCCATGCTCAGTTTTCTTGAACCCGTGTTCAAGTTCTTCTGCGGGTGCTCCCTGCGTCTGCATGGGCTCTCTGTGTTGCTGAGCACCCCCTCTGTCTCCACCTCCAAGGGGCGACCTCCTGGTCCTTCCTGGTCCCAAGCAGCACCCATTTTCTTCAACCACAACCTTTGTAGCTAACAAGGATTGTTTGCAGTCTTTCTGCATGGAAACAACTCTGCATCCTCCAGCACGCTGTGGGACATCTTTTGTGTAAAGGAGAAGTTCCTGGCATGTTCCGTTGTTGCAGAATCTTCAGCTTCTTCCACCCAGAGGCAGCCATTTTGCACCTTCATCCGGGGTTTAGTGGGCTCCTGCCCCCCCCGGACACTTTCGTGACTCTTGGACTTGGTCCCCTTCCTTTGCAGGTCCTCAGGTCCAGGAATCCATTTTCAGTGCTTTGCAGTCTGTTGTGGTCTTTGCAGCAGAATCTCCTATCATGACTTTAGTGTGTTTCTGGGGAAGTAGGGTAACTTTACTCCTACTTTTCAGGGTCTTGGGGTGGGGTATCTTGAACACCCGTAGTGTTTTTATACACTCCCATCGGCCCTCTACACACTACAATAGGCCTGGGGTCCCTAAATGGTTTGCATACCACTTTCTTAGTATATGGTTTGTGTTGCCCCTAGGCCTATTGCATCCTATTGTATTCTACAGTGTTTGCACTACTTTTCTAACTGTTTACTTACCTGATTTTGGTTGTGAGTATATTTTGTGTATTTTACTTCCCTCCTAAGGGAGTATATCATCTGAGATATTTTTGGCACATTGGCCCTCATTACAACCCTGGCGGTCGGTGTTAAAGCGGCGGTAAGACCGCCAACAGGCCGGCAGTAAAAACACATGGAATCACGACCATGGCGGAAACCACCAACATAGACAGTCACTTTAACACTCCAACCGCCATGGCAGTAGAAACAAACACTGCGGCGGTAACTGCCAACAGTCAGGCGGAAGACAATGTACCGCCCACACTATTATGAGAGGCCAATCCGCCACCTTTTCCGGGGCGGAACCAACGCGAACAAAAACAAGGCGGAAACAGGACTTGGAAGGGAAAACACTCACCTCTCCACACCCCACGAGGAACCAGGATGCCATGGAGCCAGAACTCCAAATACTCCCTGCAATGGTGTTCCTGCTCCTCTACCAGGAGCACAAAAGACGGCGGCGACGACGACCACGGTGAGTACTGCTCCTACAACACATGGGAGGGGGAGGGAAAAGAGAGTGACACACACATGCAACACGCAAAACCCCCACCCACAACAACATACACACAAATACATGCTGCAACATTACATTTACACCCCCCTCCACCCACTGGAAGAACACAAGGACAAAAGGAAATGAGTTGAACGAGTGTAATAAATAAAAATCCATTAGTCAAAACTTTAAATACAGTATATACAATTATGTATATCAACTACACAGAGTGCCATTCATAGTCCGTGGACCACTGGGCCCAAAATGCATGGGCGAGGCCCACACTCGATACCAGACTTCAAACGGAGAGAACACTGCAGGGGCATTAGATCGAAATGAAACAGGCACCTCAGGGGGAAGGGAACGGGGGGCACCTCAGCCGGATGAGTGCACAACGCCAGCTCCACGAGGGGGCTCCATGCCCACTGCTGTATCCTGGGGAGTGAAAAGCCACAGTCTCACAAGTCTTTACAGTGGGTGGTTTGCCCACTGCTCTATCCTGGGGAGTGCAAGGTCACAGTCTCACAAGTCTTTACAGTGGGTGGTTTGCTGTATCCTGGGGAGTGCAAAGCCACAGTCTCACAAGTCTTTACAGTGGGTGGTTTGCCCACTGCTGTGTCCTGGGGAGTGCAAAGCCACAGTCTCACAAGTCTTTACAGTGGGTGGTTTGCACACTGCTCTATCCTGGGGAGTGCAAAGCCACAGTCTCATAAGTCTTTACAGTGGGTGGTTTGCCCACTGCTTTATCCTAGGGAGTGCCAAGCCACAGTCTCTCAAGTGGATGCCTTTCTCCACTGGTTCTGGAGGGGGCTTTGTGCCCAGAGTGCTTCATCCTGCCAAGGACTGAGGTAGTGGATGCCTTTCTCCACCGGTTCTGGAGGGGGCTTGTACCCAGAGTGCTTCATCCTGCCAAAGACTGAGGTAGTGGATGTGATACTCCACTGGTTCTGGAGGGGGCTTTGTGCCCTGAGTGCTTCATCCTGCCAAGGACTGAGGTAGTGGATGTGATACTCCACTGACGGTGGTGCAACATGCAAGCTGCCCAGACTCCTGGAACTAACCACCAGCCTCGTACGACTGACCACTGGGGATGGCAGCCATGTCTGCGTTGGTGCCACATGCTCAGGATGTTGCGGGCCACTGGCGGTGCTGGTGGCGGTGTCAGTGTCATCGGTGCTGGCGGCGGTGTCAGTGTCATCAGTGCTGGTGGCGGGCTCTGTGGCATCGGTGCTGGCGGCGGGCTCTGTGGCATCGGTGCTGGCGGCGGTCTTCGTGACGGCAGTGCTGGCGGCGGTCTTTGTGGCGGCGGTGTTGGTGCCGGTCTTTGTGGCGGCAGTGCTGGTGGCAGGCTCAGTGACTGCGGTGCTGGTGGCGGGCTCAGTGACTGTGGTGCTGGTGGCGGTGCAGGTAGCGGTGCTGGTGCTGGTGCCGGTCTTGTCCGCTATGCAGGTTGGCGTTGATGGCGTCGACGTGGACTTGCCCTTGATTTTCTGGCCCTTCCCCACCTTGAATGGTGGCGCAGCTGTCTTTCCACTATCCACTTTTGTTTTGCCTGAGCCCTTGGTGGCAGGTGTTTTCGCCTTCTCCCTCTGGGATGTGGGCAACTTTTTTACTTTTGGAGATGGCGGAATGTCCTTGCCCTCGTTCCGTGGAACACTGGCAGCCCTGATGCTTGGCGCACTCCAAAAGCCTGCAGTTGCTGCCACAACTGTGCCCGGTGATGTGGTGGCTGAGGTGCTAGGTTGGGACCTGGAAAGGCGGGCCCTAGGGACGGACAGGGGGGGGGAGGTGTAGGGAAGAGGTCAATAGTAGACAGGAAAAGCTTTTTAGACACACTAGGATGGGTAGATGTATTGGGTTTGGGAGTGGAGGAAGAGGTAGTGGTTTTAGGAGGTGTACGTTTACTGACTTTGGGTGAAGGTGCATGGGCTGGAGGCTGTTGTGAGGTGGATGGCTGTTGGGTGGGTGTGTGACTGCGTTTGTGTACTTTGGGAGGAGGGCTCACAGACACACTGGAAGAGAACACGGGATGTGTAAATGGTAGTGGGGTGATGAGTGCACGTGAGCGGTGTGTGGTGATGGGCGTGCTGGTGTTGGAGGTAGTGGCTGAAGATGTAGTGCATGCAGGTGTGAGTGGAGACAAGACAGGGAGGGAGGAGGGAGATGTGGAGGAGGGGGACACAGTGGAGGCAGTGGATGTTGGTATGTGTGCATGGGCATGATGCTTGTGTGAGTGCCTGTGGGATATGTGGTGCTTATGTTTGCCTGACCCACTCTTGTGTGTTGAGGTGTGTGCATGCTGGTCTGATGGTGTGCTTGGGATAGGCTGAGGTACAGGGGATTGGGTCTGGGTGGAGGAGGTTGGAGGGGGGAGGCTGGACACAGGGACAATGGCTGCCATCAGTGCTGAGGCCAGAGCCTAAAATGCTCTCTGTCAGGCTGCCTGGCCAGAATGAATGCCCTCCGGTATGCATTTGTTTGTTGCAAAGGCCTTTCTACACCCTGGATGGCATTCAGAATGGTAGACTGCCCAACAGTGAGGGATCTCAGGAGGTCAATAGCCTCCTCACTGAGGGCAGCAGGGCTGACTGGGGCAGGGCCTGAGGAGCCTGGGGCAAAGGAAATGCCCACCCTCCTGGGTGAGCGGCCACGGGGCACACGCTGAGGGGCTGCTGGGAGGGCGGTGCTGGTAGGGGGGGTGGCGGCTGTACCTGTTGATGCGGGGGGTACAGAGGGGCCCGCCACCGCAAGGGAGCTCTCATCAGAGGAAGAGTCGCTGTCGCTGATGTCACCTCTGGTCCCCGCCGTGGAGCTCCTCTTGCCCTCCGTCCCACTGGTGGCTTCAGACTCCGTTGTCTCGCCCTCAGGGCCATGTGGGATGCAGCTCCCTCCTGCTCCGGTGCCACTGCTCCTCCGCCTGATGATGCTAATGCACACAAGAACAGGGAGACCACAAAAAGGGTGGGGGAAAGACAGAAGAAAGATATGTTCAGTGCATGCAATACCACCACTGTTGGCGGACACTACAGACACAGTAGCCCTCTGCACTACGCCATGCACTTAGAGTTCCCTAATTGATCACAGGGATATGGGGTACAAGGCCTATGCCCGATTGCTGCACACATGGAAGTCACAGGAGCCTGACTAGGTGTAGTTGGCTCTTACCACTGGTGGGGTTGGGGTGCCACATAGCCTGCCTCACGAAGGGACCTTGCCTACAAAACTCGCCCTGGCCTAGGGGAACCCACAGCCCACCTCCCCCACCCAGACACCCCTTAATGCGCGCAGAGTCAGATGGATGTGACTGTATTCACCCCCTTGTGGCTGCTGTGATGCCCTCAAGTGCCCATCCAACTCGGGATAGGCCACCACCAGGATCTGGTACATCAGGGGAGTCATGGTGTGACGGGCACCCCTCCCACACTGGGAGGCCATCCCCAGCTGGGTCTCCGCCGTCTTCTTGCTCCAGCAGCAAATATCCTCCCATCTTTTACGGCAGTGGGTGCTCCGTCTGTGGTGGATGCCCAGGGTCCGGACGTCCTTGGAGATGGCACGCTAAATATCCTTCTTCTGGTGGGCGCTGACCTACAGGAATAGTACAGGGGAAAAAGGAAAATCTTTAACCGTCCGGACCGTCACAGTCATTGACCCACGTTCCAGCCCTTGCCCTGACGCACAAACACTCACCGTCCACTCATGCAGGCCTCAGTCCCCCACCTCTCCTGTATCTTCCATCCACACCACTCCAGACAGGCATTGCCGATACAGCATGCTCACAGTGTACTCACCTGTTTGTCCGGAGGACCGTAGAGTAGCATGTACTGGGGGAGGACCCCATCCACTAACTTCTCCAACTCCTCCGAAGTGAAGGCAGGGGCCCTTTCCCCAGACACATGAGCCATTGTCGCTTCCAGGCTGAGGTCACAGCAGCACTTGCAGTGTAGGTCCTCTCCTGTAGAAGGTCAGGTATCAAGTGAGTGAACAGACAGATAATGTCGGTCACGTCCGCGTCGGTGCGTACCGTCATCACCGGCGTACATCGTCATTGGCTCGTGGGACCCATAGGGTCCAATGTTAACCAATGCAGGATTGCGCCGCGGTCTTCCAGCACCTACCGCGACAGTGTACAACGCCATTGCAGTTACCTCATATCTCCTTGTCCCACCGTACAGGTCAGGTAGCCGCCATTTCAGGAGGCCACATGGCATTAATTTAAAATGCGCCACACCTTGCCTTGCATACACACAGTGACGCGCACATTGCGGATTGACAAATGTGTGCAATAAACATTTTTTTAATACCTCAGTGTTGGCTGACTCTCTGCTCGCTGTTCTCGTCCATAGGGCACGTCCGCTGGGGCAGGTGAGGAGATGGCGGCATCCTCTGGTGTACAGACCGCTGGTGGACCTGTCGACAATGGAAGAGAGACACGTAATAGTCACCTACAGACTTGATCGTGCAACAATCCATGAACTGGGTGCCCAGTTGGAGCCAGACCTGATGTCAGCTATCTGCCATCCCATAGGAATCCCCCATCTAGTGCAGGTCCTGTCAGTACTTCATTTCCTGGCAAGTGGGTCTTTTCAAACTACAGTGGCCATTGCATCAGGGATGTCCCAGCCTATGTTCTCAAACGTGTTGTCCAGAGTATTGTCTGCCCTGCTGAAACACATGCGCAGCTACATTGTTTTCCCTCAGGTGGAGGATTTGCCCACAGTGAAAGGTGACTTCTATGCCCTGGGACATATCCCCAACATCATAGGTGCCATTGATGGGACACATGTGGCCTTGGTACCCCCCGAAGGAGTGAACAGGTGTATAGAAACCGGAAGAGCTACCATTCAATGAATGTGCAGATGGTGTGTTTGGCCGACCAGTACATCTCCCATGTGAATGCCAAGATTCCAGGCTCAGTGCATGATGCTTACATTTTGAGGAATAGCAGCATCCCTTATGTGATGGGGCAACTCCAGAGGCACTATGTGTGGCTAATAGGTGAGAACAAGGACCCTATACCCTGTGAATAGTTGTCTGGGTCTGGGGTTGTCCCTAAGGGTTAGTGTGTGGGACAGTTGTCCCTCGATATTTTCAGGTGACTCTGGTTACCCCCAACCTGTCATGGCTACTGACCCCAGTGACAAATCCCAGGACAAGGGCAGAGGACCGCTACAATGAGGCACATGGGTGAACTAGGAGAGTGATAGAAAGGACCTTCGGCCTCCTGAAGGCCAGGTTCCGGTGCCTCCATATGACAGGTGGTTCTCTTTACTACTCACCAAAGAAGGTGTGCCAGATCATAGTGGCCTGCTGTATGCTGCACAACCTGGCTTTGCGACGACAGGTGCATTTTCTGCATGAGGATGGTTCAGAAGGAGGTCTTGTGGCAGCTGTGGAGCCTGTGGACAGTAAAGAAGAGGAGGCAGAAGAAGAGGTTATCGACAACAGCAACAACGTTATCCAGCAATACTTCCAGTGAGACACAGGTAAGAAGATGTCACTAGCTCACACATTGTAGGAAGTTGGCTCTGTAAATACTATTTCAAAGTAAGAAATAGCGTGCACAGAGTCCAAGGGTTCCCCTTAGAGGTAAGATACTGGCAAAAAAAGATAATTCTAATGCTCTGTTTTGTGGTAGTGTGGTTGAGCAGTAGGCTTATCAGAGGGTAGTGTTAAGCATTTGTTGTACACACACAGGCAATAAATGAGGAACACACACTCAAATACTTACTCCCGGCCAATAGGTTTTTATATTGAAAAATATATTTTCTTAGTTTATTGTAAGAACCACAGGTTCAAGATTTACAAGTAATACTTTAAATGTAAGTTACTTCACTTAGATACTTTAGGAACTTTGAATAAAAGCAATATCACATACAGTCTCTGTAAAAATGGCAATAAGCTATCTTCAAAGTGGACACAGTACAAAAATCACCAGTTCCTGGGGGAGGTAAGTAAAGGTTAGGTTTGAAGGTAAGTAAAACACTTACAAGTCTCAAAGTTGGGGCATAGGTAGCCCACTGTTGGGGGTTCAAGGCAACCCCAAAGTTACCACACCAGCAGCTCAGGGCCAATCAGGTGCAGAGGTCAAAGAGGTGCCCAAAACATATAGGTTTCAATGGAGAACAGGGGTGCCCCGGTTCCAGTCTGCCAGCAGGTGAGTACCTGCGGCCTCGGGAGCAGACCAGGGGGGTTTTGTAGGGCACCGGGGGTGACACAAGAAGGCATAGAAAGTACACCATCAGCAGCACAGGGGCGGCCGGGTGCAGTTACTTAGATAGGAAGTAATGGAGGGACCCGGGGGTCACTTCAGCGATGCAGGCATGCACGGGGGGCTCCTCGGGGTAGCCACCACCTGGGCTAGGCAGAGGGTTGCCTGGGGATCGCTCCTGCACTGGAGTTCAGGTCCTGGGGGCTGCGGTGCAGTGTTGGTTACAGGCATTGGGTCCCTTGTTACAGGCAGTCGCGGTCAGGGGGAGCCTCTGAGGCTTCAGAGGTCGCTGGTCCCTGTTGGATGCGTTGCTGTTGCAGTTTTCTTCGAAGTTGGGAGACAGGCTGGTAGGGCTGGGGCCAGAGCAGTTGTCGTCTCCGTCTTCACTGCAGGGCTTCAGGTCAGCAGTCCTTCTTCTTGTTAAGGTTGCAGGAATCTAGTTTTCTAGGTCCTGGGGAGCCCCTAAATACTACATTTAGGGGTGTGTTTAGGTCTGGGAGGGCAGTAGAAAATGGCTACTGTCCTGGAGGGTGGCTACACCCTCTTTGTGCCTCCACCCTTTGGGGAGAGGAGCACATCGCTAATTCTATTGGGGGAATCCTCCACTCGCAAGATGGAGGATTTCTAAAAGTAATGGTCACCTCAGCTCAGGACACCTTAGGGGCTGTCCTGACTGGTGGGTGGCTCCTCCTTGTTTTTCTAATTATCTCCTCCAGCCTTACCACCAAAAGTGGGGGCAGTGGCCGGAGGGGCGGGCATCTCCACTAGCTGGGATGCCCTGTGATGCTATAACAATAGGGGTGAGCCTTTGAGGCTCACCGCCAGGTGTTACAGTTCCTGCAGGGGGAGGTGAGAAGCACCTCCACCCAGTACAGGCTTTGTTCCTGGCCACAGAGTGACAAAGGCACTCTCCCCATGTGGCCAGCAACATGTCTGGTGTGTGGCTGGCTGGCAGAAACTAGTCAGCCTACACTGGAAGTCGGGTATGTTTTCAGGGGGCATCTCTAAGATCCCCTCTGGGTGTGTTTTACAATAAATTGCACACTGGCATCAGTGTGCATGTATTGTGCTGAGAAGTTTGATACCAAACTTCCCAGTTTTCAGTGTAGCCATTATGGAACTGTGGAGTTCGTGTTTGACAAACTCCCAGAACGTATACTCTTATGGCTACCCTGCACTTACAATGTCTAAGGTTTTGCTTAGACAATGTAGGGGCATTGTGCTCATGCACATATGCCCTCACCTGTGGTATAGTGCACCCTGCCTTAGGGCTGTAAGGCCTGCTCGAGGGCTGACTTACCTATGCCACAGGCAGTGTGAGGTTGGCATGGCAATCTGAGGGAAGTGCCATGTCGACTTAGTCATTTTCTCCCCATCAGCACAAACAAGCTGTGAGGCAGTGTGCATGTGCTGAGTGAGGGGTCCCCAGGGTGGCATAAGACATGCTCCAGCCCTTAGAGACCTTCCCTGGCATCAGGACCCTTGGTACCAGGGGTACCAGTTACAAGGGACTTACCTGAGTGCCAGAGTTGTGCCAATTGTGGAGACCAAGGTACAGTTTAGGGAAAGAACACTGGTGCTGGGGCCTGGTTACCAGGGAACCAGCACACTTTCAAATCATAACTTAGCATCAGCAAAGGCAAAAAGTCAGGGGGTAACCATGCCAAGGAGGCATTTCCTTACACACATCTCATACAATTGTTAGACCTATCATAAGTCTGTCACTTTCACCCAGTATATGTACCCTGACTTGTCACTTTGCCTTTCCATTTCACAGATGTGGGTCCCACTGTGTGACCTCTGCTATATTACCTCATGGAATAGAGCTGTGTGACATATGTATGTTTACAATACATTCAACATTGCTATTTTCCTTAGTTATTGAAAATACACATTTGTGAAAGCACAGACTGACTCCAGATTGTTTTGTGATTCAAGGGTGTTTATTTCAGTGCAAAATAGTAGAGGGGGTTGTAAAATGGGCAGGGGTGATGGTGGAGGATTGTCCATGGCAGAGTCCAGTCTATTTGTTTCACAGGTGCATTTTCCAAAATGGCATAGGAAGTGGAGCTAGGGCAGTTGATGGATGGACAGGGTGACAAAGTGGGACAGAAGGATGACATTCATGATGGTCTAATTTCCTGGCGGGGGTATTGGCATTGCTCTCTGTCTTTGTCCTGGATCTCAGGGACCGTTTGCGGGGTGGTTCTCCATCTGCAGGGGGTGGGATGCTGGTGTTGTGGTTCTGTGGCTGTGCCTCCTGTCCACTAGTACCGGCGGAGGTGGTGGGCTCTTCATCATCCAGGCTAGTGTTAGGGTCCCCTTGTTGTGCCACAGTGTCCCTACTGGTGTCCACAAAGTCCTTCAGCACCCCTACAATGGTGACCAGGGTGGTGTTGATGGACTTAAGTTCCTCCCTGATCCCCAGATACTGTTTCTCCTGCAGCCGCTGGGTCTCCTGAAACTTGGCCAGTACCGTTGCCATCGTCTCCTGGGAATGATGGCACGCTCCCATGATGTTGGAGAGGGCCTCGTGGAGAGTGGGTTCCCTGGGCCTGTCCTCCCCCTGTTGCACAGCTGTCCTCCCAGTTCCCCTGTTGTCCTGTGCCTCTGTCCCCTGAACTGTGTGCCCACTGCCCCCAGATCCCTGATTTTCTTGGGTTGGGGGGTTTGCCTGGGTTCCCTGTAGTGATGGACACACTGCTGCTTGACGTGTCCTTGGGAGAAAGGGATGGGCCCGCTGGGAGGGTGCTGTGCTGGTGTTTCCTGAGGGGGGAGGCTCTGTGGTGGCATGTGCCAGTGTGAGGAGAACCGACTGTCCTGAGGTCCCAGATGGGCCGGGCTGGTCATCTTGATCCAGTTGGACAGAGCTGCTGTCATCACTGTGGGCCTCTTCTGTGGGGGGGAGTGGACATGTCTGGAACCTCCTGTCCGGTGACGTTGGGTAGGGGTCCTGCAGGGGTGTAAAGGCATGATTATTGCATCTGTGTGTGCCATCATGTGCAATGGGTGGGTGACCCTATACTCCAGTGCTTGCATTCTTGTCTAGGACCTTGTGTGATACTTGGTTTGGGGTCTGTGTGGGTATCTGTAGTGGACATGCTTTGGTGATGGGTGTCCATGCTTTGTTGTGGCATGCAGGGCTTGGTATTGGAAAGTGTGGGTTGTGATAGTGGGGCATATGTGAGGTGTTGGAGGGATGGGGGTGAGGGTGGGGTATGTGATAGAATGCAGGTAAGGTGGGGGATGTAATAGTTAAGATTTGACTTACCAGAGTCCATTCCTCCTGCTACTCCTGCGAGGCCCTCAGGATACAGTATAGCCAAGACCTGCTCCTCCCATGTTGTTAGTTGTGGGGGAGGAGGTGGGGGTCCGCCGCCAGTCCTCTGAACTGCAATCTGGTGTCTTGAGACCACGGAATGCACCTTCCCCCGTAGGTCGTTCCATCTCTTCCTGATGTCATCCCGTGTTCTTGGGTGCTGTCCCACTGCGTTGACCCTGTCTACGATTCTGCGTCATAGCTCCATCTTCCTAGCTATGGAGGTGTGCTGCACCTGTGATCCGAATAGCTGTGGCTCTACCCGGACGATTTCCTCCACCATGACCCTGAGCTTCTCCTCAGAGAACCTGGGGTGTCTTTGCGGTGCCATGATGTGGTGTGGGTGATGTGTAGGGTGGTGTGTTTGTGTGTGTTGTCTGAGGTGCGTGGATGTTGTGTGAGTGATGATGGTGTGTGCCTGTGGATGCTAGTATTGTTGATAGTGGTGTCTCTCTGTGTGCTTCTTTCTCAATTTATGTCGTAGGGGTTTGTGGGTGATGTGGGTGTGTGTTTTATATTGTATTGGGTGTGTGGGAGTGGTGTGTGTATGTGTATGTGTATCAGGTGTGTGTATTTTGAATAGTCCAATGTGGTTGTGTTTTGTAAATGTGTGTATATTTTGAGCGCAGCGGTGTGTACCGCCAATAGAATACCGCAGTTGAAAGACCGCTGCGTGGATTCGTGGGTCGTGATAGTCTGGGCGTATTCCTGTTGGCGTGACGGTGTTGGTTTTGTTATCGCCAGTTTATCACTGACCTTTGATGTGGAGGACTTTGTGTGGGTGTTTGGATTTTGGCGGATTCCGGCCTGTGGGTTGTAATAGTTGTAGCGGAATTCCACGGCTGCCGCGGTGTGTTGGCGGTCTTCTGCACGGCGGTAAGCGGCATTTACCGCCAATGTTGTAATGAGGGCCACTGTCACTAAAATAAAGTACCTTAATTTTTAGTAACTCTGAGTATTGAGATTCTTATGATGAAGTGCTATATGATATAAGTGGTATAGTAGGAGCTTTGCATGTCTCCTAGTTCAGCCTAAGCTGCGCTGCTATAGCTACCTCTATCAGCCTAAGCTGCTAGAACACTACAAATCTACTAATAAGGGATAACTGGACCTGGCACAAGGTGTAAGTACCATCAGGTACCCACTATAACCCAGGCCGGCCTCCTACATTGGTGGTGCAGCGGTGGGATAAGTACTTGTAACTGCTTTACCACTTTGTCATTGGTCCTTTTTCATAAGAAAAACATATACCAAATACTTAAAAGTATACACAGTTAACCTAAACAGTTTAACTTTCTTTTTATAAACTTTCTAAAAAGTTTCTGAAAAGTTTTGAAAAGCTTGAAAAGTTTTTCTCTTTTCGTTAAAAGTTTCTAAAAACTTTTTTTTCTCTGTCCTAACCCCTTTCTAAACATGTCTGCAGTATAACTTACTCCCACCGTTGTCTAGGCAACCTATGGTAGTTTAAACTTTAGAGGTTTGAGGGGTCTCTGCATAGAAAGAGGTTTAAGCATTTGTAAGAACCCTACCAAAGATCTTCTCCTTAGCCTCCTCCTAGAAAGTGACCAGAACCAGTCTGGCCCATCCCAGGATCAGGAGGTAGAGGAGGGGGTACCCAGCAAGAATCGGAGGAGGGCCCTGGGGATGCTGGGAGGGTTCATCCAAAGACCTGCCAGCTAACAGGCCACCTAGTGACACTGGTAGTGGGAGGGGGTCACACACTAGTAGGGCACCTTTCACTCCAAAAGGCCAGGTTACTAGAGTCCAGCCAGTTGGAGACAGGTCCCATTCTGCCAATTCCCACATTTCCTCTGTGCCTCAGAATTCCCAAGCCTCCCACCCTGAGGATAACACCATGGAAAGGGAACTCAGAAAGCTGAGGTTGGAAGAGGCCAGACTGAAACTGAGACAGCAGCAGTTGGCCTTAAACAGGGAATCTCTAGATGTAGAGAGGGAAAGGCAGAGGTTGGGGTTAGTTCCCCATGGTGGCAGCAGCAGTGTTTTTGATAGTAATCCTGCAAGAGAACAAGATTCTAGAAACCTGCATATGATATTCCCCCCTTACAAGGAGGGGGATCACATTAACAAGTGGTTTGCTGCACTTGAGAGGGCCTGTATGGTACAGTTGGTCCCTCAAAGGCAGTGGGCTGCTATCTTGTGGCTATCTTTCATTGGTAAGGGTAAGGATAGGCGCCTTACTGTCAGATAAAGTGATGCTAATAATTACAAAGTTTTGAAGGATGCACTCTTAGATGGATTTGGTTAACCACTTAACAATACAGTATAAAGTTCAGAGATACCAGAAAAGAGTCCTCTCAAGACTGGACATACTTTGTAGACTGTTTAGGCCTTGGAGGGTTGGTTACATGGCAGTAAGGTGACTGACTATGAAAGTCTGTATAATCAAATCCTGAGAGGGTATATTTTCAATAATTGTGTGTCTGACTTGTTCCATCAGTACTTGGTAGACTCAGATCTTATAAGTCACCTATATGTCTAACCCTCACTTGGTGAAGGTTAGGTGCAAAGTTACTAAGTGTGAGGGCACCCTGGCACTAGCCAAGGTGCCCCCACATTGTTCAGGGTAATTTCCCCAGACTTTGTGAGTGCGGGGACACCATTACACGCGTGCACTACATATAGGTCAATACCTATATGTAGCTTCACAATGATAACTCCGAATATGGCCATTTAACATGTCTAAGATCATGGAATTGTCCCCTCATGCCAAATCTGGTATTGGGGTGCCAATCCCATGCATCCCTGGGGCTCCAGCATGGACCCTGGGTACTGCTAAACCAGCTCTCTGGGGTTTTCACTGCAGCTACCGCTGCTGCCAACCCACAGACAGGCTTCTGCCCTCCTGGGGTCTGGGCAGCCCAGTCCCAGGAAGGTAGAACAAAGGATTTCCTCTGAGAGAGGGTGTTACACCCTCTCCCTTTGGAAATAGGTGTTAAGGGCTGGGGAGGATTAGCCTCCCCCAGCCGCTAGAAATGCTTTGAAGGGCACAGATGGTGCCCCTCCTTGCATAAGCCAGCCTACACTGGTTCAGGGATCCCCCAGCCCCTGCTCTGGCCCGTAACTGGACAAAGGAAAGGGGAGTGGCCACTCCCCTGTCCATCACCACCCCAAGAGAGGTGCCCAGAGCTCCTCCAGTGTGTCCCAGACCTCTGCCATCATGAATGCAGAGGTGTGAGGACACAATGGAGGCCTCTGAGTGGCCAGTGCCAGCAGGTGACGTCAGAGACCCCTCCTGATAGGTGCTTACCTGACTAGGTGGCCAATCCTCCTCTGAGGGCTATTCAGGGTCTCTCCTGTGGGCTTCTCTTCAGATAACGAATGCAACAGCTCACCAGAGTTCCTCTGCATCTCCCTCTTCAACTTCTACCAAGGATCGACCGCTGACTGCTCCAGGACGCCTGCAAAACTGCAACAAAGTATCAAGAAGACTACCAGGGACAGTGTATCGCCTAATCCTGCCGGCTTTCTCAACTGTTTCCTGGTGGTGCATGCTCTGGGGACCGTCTGCCTTCACCCTGCACTGGAAGCCAAGAAGAAATCTCCCGTGGGTAGACGGAATCTTCCCCCTGCTAACGCAGGCACCAAACTTCTGCTTCACCGGCCCTCTGGGTCCCCTCTCATCGTGACGAGCGTGGTCCCTGGAACACAGAAGCTGGATCCAAGTGACCCCGACAGTCCAGTGGTCCATCTGTCAAATTTGGTAGAGGTAAGTCCTTGCCTCCCCACGCCAGACAGTAATCCTGTGTACTGCATGAACTGCAGCTGCTAGGCCTTCTGTGCACTTTTGCAAGGAATCCTTCGTGCACAGCACAGCCCAGGTCCCCAGTACTCCGTCCTGTATTGCTCAACTCGCTGAGTTGACCACCGGCTTCGTGGCACCCTCTGTAGTGTTGAGACGACTGTCATGCTCAGTTTTCTTGAACCTGTGTTCAAGCTCTTCTGCTGGTGCTGCCTGCTAATACGAGGGCTCTCTGTGTTGCTGAGCACCCCCTCTGTCTCCTCCTCCAAGGGGCGACCTCCTGGTCCTTCCTGGGCCCGGGCAGCACCCATTTTCTTCAACCCCGACCTTTGCAGCTAGCAAGGCTTGTTTGCAGTCTTTCTGGGTGGAAACAATTCTGCATCCTCCAACACGCTGTGGGACATCTGTGCAAAGGAGAAGTTCTTGCCATCTTCCGTTGTTGCAGAATCTTCAGCTTCTTCCACCTGGATGTAGCCATTTTGCACCTTCATCCAGGGTTTCGTCGGCTCCTGCCCCCCCTGGACACTTTCTTGACTCTTGGACTTGGTCCCCTTCCTTTGCAGGTCCTCAGGTCCAGGAATCCGTCTTCAGTGCTTTGCAGTCTGTTGTGGTCTTTGCAGAATCTCCTATCACGACTTTAGTGTGTTTCTGGGGAAGTAGGGTAACTTTACTCCTTCAGGGTCTTGGGGTGGGGTATCTTGGACACCCTTAGTGTTTTATTACACTCCCAGTGACCCTCTACACACTACACGAGGCCTGGGGTCCCTAAGTGGTTCGCATTCCACTTTCTTCGCATATGGTTTGTGTTGCCCTTAGGCCTATTGCATCCTATTGTATTCTACAGTGTTTGCACTACTTTTCTAACTGTTTACTTACCTGGTTTTGGTTTGTGTGTATATTCTGTGTATTGTACTTACCTCCTAAGGGAGTATATCCTCTGAGATATTTTTGGCACATTGTCACTAAAATAAAGTACCTTTATTTTTAGTAACTCTGGGTATTGTGATTCTTGTGATATAGTGCTACGTGATATAAGCGGTATAGTAGGAGCTTTGCATGTCTCCTAGTTCAGCCTAAGCTGCTCTGCTATAGCTACCTCTATCAACCTAAGCTGCTCGAACACTACTAATCTACTAATAAGGGATAACTGGAGCTGGCACAAGGTATAAGTACCATCATGTACCCACTATAAGCCAGGCCAGCCTCCTACACCTCAAGGTCATGATTTGGGGAAATAATCTTGTCTTCCTCAAGGTCTACATCAGGATGTGAGGCAAGATATTGTTCCTCCTCCAAACACGGCAGAGCTTCCTTCCCGGACCCGAGCCTCGACTCCAGCAACAGTGTCTGAAGAGTATAAAGCGGTGACGTCGGCACCAGTGACTTGGGTACTGGCAAGGCAGGACCAACTCGGGCTGGAGTCATGTGATGAGACATCAGCTGAGACACCTCCGACATAGGAAGTGGCACCACTGGCACTGATGATTCCTGCATAGTATCAGTCAGCAAAGGACTAATTTTCCTCTGCGCTGGCGAAGGCCAGGGTAACTGGTCCATCTGTAAGAAAGGCAGGAATAGAGCCTGCTGGTACGGTGCTGGGAATCCTCCCAAAGAGAAGGACATTGGACCCCTGGGGCCGGCTCACCTGAGAGAGTCATGGCCCTGGCGAAGATGCCATACATGGCATTCAAAAATGTGACAGATCTACTTCAGGAACTGGAAAGGCTGGAAAGTCTTGCTCCTGCTGTTAAGGCTGAGAAGTGCCTAGCATCGTTGGTACAACTTCTGGCTCTGGATCTGGGAAGTTACCAGGGAAAACTGCTGCACCTGCATCACCGGTGTCACCAACAGCGCCAGTGAACCTTCAACTTCACTGTGGAGTTGCATCTCTTGAGGACCAGTGCCGAAGGTTAGGATTTCTCCTCTTTTTATGCTCCTTCCTGGACGACCTTGAGGAACGGTAAGACGGTGACTCTGATTGAGGTTGAGACCTTCTGCGAACCTGTTTCTCCTTCTTCTTTGCCAGGAAAAGCTTTGCTTCCCTCTCCTTTAAGGCCTTGGGATTCATGCTCTGACACAACAGACACTCCCGGACATCGTGGTCAGAGCTCCAGCACCAAAGGCAATCCACATGCAGATGTGTCACAGACATGTGACCCCCACATTCTCTACATGGTTTAAAACTTCATTTCTTAGGAGGAGACATTGTCACTAGAATGGCAAAAAATATCTATTCCCTTAGATACAGAGCATCTCCAATGGAGAGCTAAAGAAAACTGTTACACGTTGAAGGTGAGGAAAAAGGGAAGTGACGTCAACACGCCGGAGAGGACTTATTATGACTCCAATGATGTCAGATGGAGTCACGTGCAGAGCCTTTCCATTGTGACGCGTCGTTGACGTGGAGAGCTCAGGAAAAGTTTCAGTCAAGCCCTGTGCACTGGGTTATTCAAAAGGTGAGGAATCCACGGGTAGATGTATCCATCAGAAACCTTAATTTACTTGCAACAAACGTAAGATACCACCTCTGGAACAGTCCTCCATTGTAAGCATTTCACAAAATAATGCTGTCATATTCATTATCCTTACCGGTGCAAATAAACCCCCATTTTTGCCACACTGTAGTAAAAGGTGAAAAGGAGACAATGTGAGCGGGATCCCATAGAGAAGAATGCTGAGTGAGGAAAAACGGAGACAAGCAATTGTGTAACAAGCATTGGCAAAAAACAATAGGTCTCGCCCATGAAAGAGTTATTGGTTTTGCCAGTGTGTTTTAGCCATGTTGTACACCAGCGTGGCTGCTATTCCGCATGGGTCAATCAAGGGTCTTGTAGAGCGCAAGCTTGTCCCCCCTGGGGTCTCCAGGCACTGGAGAGAAGCTGTGGGCCTTGTCCAGCTGGCGATGACGGTCGAAGAGCCAAGTCTTGAGCTGCTTTCTGAAGTCCTTCAGAGAAAGGGAGGTGTGCAGGTGGAGGGAGAGGTTGTTCCAGGACCTGGCTGTGAGGTGGAAGAAGGAGCGACCTCCGAAGCGATCATAGAAGATGCGGGGAACATGGGCCTGGGCGAAGGAGGCTGTGCAGAGTTCTCTGGTTGGTCGGTGGAATGTGAGGCGGTTGTTGATGTAGGCGGTCTAGCATTGTGGAGGGCCTTGTATGCATTCGTGAGAAGCTCGAAGATGCATTTTTGCTAAACAGGGAGCCAGTGGAGGGCCCTGAGGTGAGGAGTGATTCTGTTTCTTCTGGGGAGGTCAAAGACGAATCTTGCAGTTGCATTCTGGATGGTCTGGAGGCGGTTAATGAGCTGTTTCGGGGTTCCGGTGTAGAGCTTGTTGTCGTAGTCAAGGTGGCTGGAGATGAGGGCCTGGGTGACTGTTTTACTGGTGGAGATGGGGATCCATTGGAAGATCTTGGGGGGGCATGCGGCGGATGTGCAAGCAGGCAGATGAAACTGCGTTGATCTGTTGCTTCATAGTCAGTTGGGTATCCATGATGATCCTAAGGTTGTGTATGTGGTCGGTGATAGTGAGTGGGGAACCGAGGTTGGTGGGCCACTATCTGTCGCCCCAGGGGGAGGGCTTGTTCCTGAAGATGAGGGTCTCTGTCTTGTCTGAGTTTACCATGAACAAATATGACCACAGCACTCAACAACGTACAAATTAAGAAAGTACAAGTGATAGCTTGCATGTAGCAGCTTTGTTAGTAAATTAGTCGGTATATCCAAAGGAGGCAAGTTACGGTGGCACTTGGAGGATTAAGGAGAGGACCAAGAGAGAAGAGGGGAAGAAGAGCGAAGAAAAAATAAAAAGGAAAGGAGATGTGAGTAACTAGATGGAATATAGTGGAAAGGTAAATAAATTGAGTGTAGTACATAGAAAGGGGCTACTTGTGTTATTATAAGTAGAGAGTGGGAGTTCGATCCTGTGTGTTGATCTGCTGAAAGTAATACACTGTATTCAGAGGTGGTATTGTCCACAAAAGGTAGGTCAATCCCAGGCATGTAAAGGTTGGATGGACCTTGGTAAGTCCTAAAATACAGTACAAATAAGGCATGGTCAAAAGGCAAGCCGAGTGTGTGCAATGTTTGAGGTAGGCTAAGGAAAATATAACCAAAGTCAACTGAAATCCATGAGAAAGGAGATAGTACAAGCATAGAACCCAGACTCATAAAGTAATGGTTCCAGAGTGATGGACGTATATGAGACTCAAAAAAACTGGTGGATATATGTCCCATTCAAGAGTGATGTTAACTTAAGCTAACCAAATGCCGTAGGGGCTAGAATAATCTACAAGTAATTGTAGTAAAGTGGCATATCACCGTCCTTTATAAAAATGGACAAACAATGAGAGTTTTATTAAAGAACAGGAACTAGGCACTGGCTCTGCTAGACAGCACATCAGAGGTCACAATAGTTTGCCAGAATCTTCAGGAGCATCTGGAGGTGAAATCAACTGAAACTTTGTAGAAGTCGAGACGGCAGACATGCCCATCTCCCCTCCCAATAGGGTGTAGAAAATTAAACTACAATTAGAGGGAGACATTGAGCACACAATTTACATTATAATTTGGAAACGCCTACCTCGCATTTATGACATTTTGTTGGCCGAAAAAGACTGGCTGCCAGAATTTGCCCGCAAAGTCCTGTGGGGGAAGAGATCATTAAGCCTTCCTTCTCACTCTGGTTCCTGTAGACTTAATAGTCATACTAATTCGATTGGGCATTGGCACAGGCCCCTGCTCTGTCTCGTAACCATGTTTGGTTGGATAAAGATTATTATAACACAAAGGGAGAGTATCAGGAGCAAACCAGCCCCACACAGACTCCCGTTTCATCAAAGAACTGTAGACACAAAAAGTGTATGGGGGTATAGGGAATAGGTCTCTTATAGCCTATTCAGTGTGGCAGTTGGGTATGTGAGGGAGTTCCCTTTACAGACTAGGGGGGTCATTACAACCCTGGCGGACGGTGTTAAAGCTGCGGTAATACCGCAAACAGGCCGGCGGTAAAAAAAAGGGAATTATGACCGTGGCGGAAACCGCCAACATAGACAGCCACTTTAACACACCGACTGCCACGGCGGTACAGACAAGCAGCGCAGCAGTCACCGCCAACAGACAGGCGGAAGACAAAGTACCGCCCACAGTATTACAACACACCAATCCACCACCTTTTCTGGGGCGGATTCACTGTGGATAAAAACATGGCGGAAACAGCTTTTGCAATGGGAAAACGCTCACCTGAACACACTTCATGAGGAAGGAGGCCACCATGGAGCCCGAACTCTAAATACTCCCTTCGTTTGTCTTCCTGCTCCTCTACGAACACCAGCAACGGCGGCGCCGAAGACAACGGTGACTACTGCACCTACGACATAGAGGAGGGGGGAGGCAAAAGTCAGGGGGACACAAACGCAACACCCCCACCCTCAACCCGACCCTCGCACACTACAACACACACACCAATGCATTTCCAAACATCACAGTAACAACCCCCAACCCCTCCGGAAGAATGCAAAGACAAAAGGAAATGAGTACAACCATTGTAATGTATCCAAATACAGTAAGCTCATATATACAGAAATATATACACATTCCAAATATATACATCATGATTAGTAGTGCAGGTATCCACATTTCAATGTCCGTGGACAACTGGGCCCACAATGCATGGGCGAGGCCCACACTAGATACCTGTCCACAAACGGAGAGAACACTGCAGGGGCATCAGATAGAAATACAACAGGCACCTCAGGGGGAAGGGAAGGGGGGCACCTCAGCCGGATGAGTGCACCACGCCAGATCCAAGACTGGGCTCCATGCCCATTGATGTATCCTGGGGAGTGCAAAGCCACAGTCTCTCAAGTCTCTACAGTGGTTGGTTTGCCCACTATACCATCCTGGGGAGTGCAAAGCCACAGTCTCTCAAGTCTCTACAGTGGTTGGTTTGCCCACTGTACCATCCTGGGGAGTGCAAAACCACAGTCTCTCAAGTCTCTACAGTGGTTGGTTTGCCCACTGTACCATCCTGGGGAGTGCAAAGCCACTGTCTCTCAAGTCGACGCATGTCTCCACTGGTTCTGGATGGGGACTGGTGCCCAGAGTGCTTCATCTTGTGAAGGATTCAGGTGGTGGATGCAGTTCTCCACTGGTTCTGGAGGGGGACTGGTGCCCAGAGTGCATCACGCTCCCCGTGACGGTCCCAGTTCCGTCACTGTCCCAGCTGCACATGCTTGAGTTGGCGGTCTTTGCCCTGTTCAGCGGTACTTGCCATGGCGGTGCTTGACTTTGCTGTCTCTGACCTGTTCAGCGGTGCTTGCCATGGCGGTCTTTACCCTGTTCAGCGGTGCTTGACTTTGCTGTCTCTGACCTGTTCAGCGGTGCTTGACTTTGCTGTCTCTGACCTGTTCAGTGGTGCTTGACTTTGCTGTCTCTGACCTGTTCAGCGGTGCTTGCCGTGGCGGTCTTTGCCCTGTTCAGCAGTGCTTGACTTTGCTGTTTCTGACCTGTGCAGCGGTGTGTGGCATGATGGTCCCTCGGTGCCCAGCGGGCTGTGGCTGCCGGGGCCCTCCTGGGCACTGACTCTAGCGAGGGTCTCCGGACCAGTGACGATTGTGCTGCCCTCCTGGGCACTGACTCTGGCAGTGGTCTCTGGACCATTGACGATAGTGCTGCCCTCCTGGGCCCTGACTCTGGCGGTGGTCTCCGGACCAGTGACGATTGTGCTGCCCTCCTGGGCACTGACTCTGGCGGTGGTCTCCGGACAAGTGACGATAGTGCTGGCGGTGGCGTCCTGGCCAGCGGGGAGGATGGCGGCCTTCTCCGCTGTGCTGCTCTTCCCAGACTTTGGAGACTTCTTCTGCCCCTTCACCACCTTGTGAGGAGTCACAGCTGACTCTGCACTCCCCCGGGACCCTTGTGAGCGGCTTTGCCGGCAGGAGTCTTCACCCTCTCCCGTCGGGCACTGTCCAACTTCTGGTGCTTTACAGGGGGTGGACTGGCAGTGCTTTGGCTCCGTGTCACACTGGCTGCCCTGGTGCCCAGTGCACTCCATATACCTCTAACTCACACCACTGGAACTGGACTTTTTTGGGCTGAGGTGCTAGTACGGGACCTATGAATTGGAGGGGGGGTGGTGGGAAAGAGGTCAACGTTGCTCAGGAAAAGTTCCTGACAAACACTGGGATGGGTAGCTGGAGGGGGTCTGGGAGTGGAGGAAGAGGAGGTGGTTGTAGGAGGTGTAACTTTAGATGATTTGGGTGCAGGTGCATGTTCTGGAGGCTGTTGTGAGGTGGATGGATGTTGGGTGTGTGGGTGCCCGCGTTTGTGTACTTTGGGAGGGGGCGTCACAGACACACTGGGAGAGGACACAGGGGACGTGTAAATGGTAGTGGGGGTGGTGAGTGCAGGTGAGCGGGATGTGGTGCTGGGTGTTCTGGTGCGAGTCCTAGTGGCTGTAGATGTAGTGCATGCAGGTGAGAGTGTAGACAACACTGGGAGGGAGGAGGGAGACGAGGAGGAGGGGGACACAGTGGAGGCAGTGGATGTTGCTGTGTCTGTATGTGGGTGATGCTTGTGTGAGTGCCTATGGGATGTGTGGTGCTTCTGTTTGCCTGAGCTTCCCTTGTGTGTTGACGTGTGTGCAGGCTGGTCTGATGGTGTGCTTGGGATAGGCTGGGGTACAGGGGATTGGGTCTGGGTGGAGGAAGTTGGAGGGGGGAGGCTAGAGACAGGGACAATGGCTGCCATCAGTGCTGAGGCCAGAGATTGCAGGGTTCGATGAAGGGCAGCCTGACCAGAATGAATGCCCTCCAGGAATGCATTACTGTGTTGCAACTCCCTTTCTACACCCTGGATGGCATTCACAATGGTAGACTGTCCAACAGTGAGTGACCTGAGGAGGTCAATGGCCTCCTCACTGAGGGCAGCAGGGGTGACAGGGGCAGGGGCTGAGGTGCCTGGGGCGAAGGTGATGCCCACCCTCCTGGGTGAGCGGGCACGGAGCGAAGGCTGAGGGGCTGCTGGGAGGGCGGTGCTGGTAGGGGGGGTGGCGGCTGTACCTGTAGAAGTGGGGGGCACAGATGGTGCCGCCACCACAAGGGAGCTTCCATCGGAGGACGAGTCCGTGTCGCTGTCTGCTGATCCGGTGACCGACGTGAAGCTCCCCTTGCCCTCCGTCCCGCTGGTGTATTCGGAGTCTGTGGTGTGGCCCTCCATGGCCATGTGGGAAGCAGCTCCCTTGTGCTCCGGTGCCACTGTACCTCTGCCTGATGATGCTGATGCACAAAAGAACAGGGCGAGCACAAAAAAGGGTGGGGAAACAGAAGAAAGACAGGTTGAGTGCATGGCTTACTGCTACCGTTGGCGGACAATACAGACACAGCAGCCCCCTGCACTACGCCGTGCTCTTGGCCTCTACAGATGCAGTTCCTGGGATATGGCCTACATGGCTGTGAGTGTCATCTGTCCAAATAGATGACACAGGGGCATGTATACCTGTACTTAGCACTCTACAGAGGTGGGGTGGAGTGGCACATGGCCTGCATTCTGGAGGGGCCTAGCCTACGGAACTCGCCCTGGCCTAGGGAAACCCACAGCCCTCCTCCCCCACCCAGACCCCTCCACTGCGCGCAAAGTCATCAGAATGTGAGTGTACTCACCCCCTTGTGTCTGCTGTGATGCCCGCAAGCGCCCATCCAACTCAGGGTAGGCCACCGCCAGGATCCGGAACATCAGGGGGTTCATGGTGCGACGGCCACCCCTCCCACGTTGGGAGGCCATCCCCAGCTGAGCCTCCGCCGTCTTCTTGCTCCAGCGGCGAATGTCCTCCCATCTTTTACGGCAGTGGGTGCTCCGTCTCTGGTGGACCCCCAGGGTCCGGACTTCCTTGGCGATGGCACGCCAAATATCCTTCTTCTGGTGGGCGCTGACCTACATGACATGTACAGGGGAAGAAGAGAAGTCATTAGCAACAGCACCGTCGAAGTGAGTGGCCCACATCCCTGCCCTTGCCATGTGGCGCATGCATTCACACTCCTTCATGCTCGCATAACTCTGCCCCCTTCCTACTTACATCCAGCCCTCTCCACGCAGGCATAGGCCATACAACTTGCACCCTATGTACTCACCTGTTGGTCTGGAGGACTGTAGAGTAGCGTGCACTGGGGGAGGACCCCGTCCACGAGCTTCTCCAACTCCTGTGCAGTGAAGGCAGGGGCCCTTTCCCCAGACGCACGTGCCATTGTCTCTTCCAGACCGAGGTCACAGCAGCACTTGCAGTGTAGGTCCTCTCCTGTCGAAGATCAGGTATAGAGTGATTGAACAGATAGAAAATGGCGGTCATGTCCGCGGCGGTGACGTCCGCGGCGGTGCGTATCATCACCGCCGGCGCACTTCGTCATTGGCTCCTGGGACCCATAGGGTCCAATGTTAACCAATGCAGCATTGCGCCGCGGTCTTTGACCGCCTCCGCGACGGTGTACAACGCAAGCGCAGTTACCTCACATCCAATTGTCCCAGTTTAGAGGTCAGGCAGCCGCCATTTCAGGGGCCCACATGGCTTCATTTACAACTGCGTCACACATACCTAGGCCTGGACTCAACACACTTACAGACAACTTTTTGGATTATGGGGCTCATTCCAAGCACGGCGGGCGGTGGGCGCCGCCCGCAGGGCGGAAACCGCCCAAAGACCGCACTGCGGTCAAATGACCACGGGGTCAATTTGACTTTCCCGCTGGGTCGGCGGGCGATCTCCAGAAGATCGCCCGCCGGCCCAGCGGGAAAGCCCCTGCAACGAGGAAGCCGGCTCCGAATGGAGCATGGCGGAGTTGCAGGGGTGCGACGGGTGCAGTAGCACCCGTCGCGATTTTCACTGTCTGCATAGCAGACAGTGAAAATCATGGTGGGGCCCTGTTAGGGGGCCCCTGCACTGCCCATGCCAGTGGCATGGGCAGTGCAGGGGCCCCACGACACCCGTTCCCGCCATCCTGTTCCTGGCGGGTTTTACCGCCAGGAACAGGATGGCGGGAAGGGGGTCGGAATCCCCATGGCGGCGTTGCAAGCAGCGCCGCCATGGAGGATTCCCTGGGCCAGGGGAAAACCGTCGGGAAACCGCCGGTTCCCCTTTTCTGACCGCAGCTTTACCACCGCGGTCAGAATGGCCCTGGAAGCACCGCCAGCCTGTTGGCGGTGCTTCCGTGGTTCCCGGCCCTGGCGGTTTGAAACCGCCAGGGTTGGAATGACTACCTATGTTTCATGTACTGTGTAGCTGTGGGTACATACCTCTGAGTTGCTTGACTCTGTGGTCGCTGTTGTCCTTCCTAGGCACCGTCAGCTGGGACATGTGAGGAGATGGCGGAATCCTCCGATGTACAGACCGCTGGTGGACCTGTTGACAATGGAGAAGCGACATTTCATCATCACCTACAGGTTTGACCGTGCCACAATCCAGGAACTGTGTACCCAGTTGGAGCCAGATCTGATATCACCAATCCGCCATCCCACAGGAATCCCCCTCAAGTGCAGGTGCTGTCAGTACTCCATTCCTTGCAAGTGGGTCATTTCAAACAACAGTGGCCATGGCATCAGGGATGTCCCAGCCTATGTTTTCCAACGTGTTGTCCAGAGTGTTGTCTGCCCTGCTGAAACACGTGAGGAGCTACATCGCTTTCCCTCAGGTGGAGGATTTGGCTACAGTTAAAGGTGACTTCTATGCCCTGGGACATATCCCTATCATCATAGGTGCCTTTGATGGGACCCATGTGGCTTTGCCCCCCCCCCCCCACAGGAGTGAACAGGTGTACAGGAACCGGAAGAGTTATCATTCCATGAATGTACAGATGGTATGTTTGGCAGACCAGTACATCTCCCAGGTAAATGCTATGTTCCCTGGCTCTGTGCATGACGCCTACATCCTACGGAATAGCAGCATCCCGTATGTGATGGTTCTCCCTCTGCAGGGGGTGGGGTGCTGGTGTGGTGGTCCTGTGGCGGTGCCTCCTGTCCACTAGCACCGGCGGAGGTGGTGGGCAGTTCATTGTCCAGGCTAGTGTCAGGGGGCCCTTGTTGTGCCACAGTGTCCCTCCTGGTGTTGAGGACTTCCTTCAGCACCCCTACAATGGTGCCCAGGGTGGAATTGATGGATTTGAGTTCCTCCCTGAAGCCCAAATACTGTTCCTCCTGCAGCCGCTGGGTCTCCTGAAACTTGGCCAGTACCGTTGCCATTGTCTCCTCTGAATGATGGTAGGCTCCCATGATGTTGTAGAGGGCCTCGTGGAGAGTGGGTTCCCTGGGCCTGTCCTCCCCCTGTCGCACAGCAGCCCTCCCAGTTCCACTGTTTCCCTGGGCCTCTGTCCCCTGAACGATGTGCCCACTGCCACTGCCCCCGGGTCCCTGTTGTTGTTGGGGTGGTGGGTTAGCCTGGGTTCTCTGTAGTGGTGGACACACTGCTGATTGACGTGTCCTGGGGACAGAGGTATGGGCCCGCTGGGTGGGTGCTGTGCTGGTGTTTCCAGAGGGGGGAAGCTCTGTGGTGGCCTGTGACTGTGTGAGGGGAACCGACTGTCCCGAGGTCCCAGATGGGCCAGGCTGGTCATCTAGATCCAGTTAGACAGAGCTGCTGTCATCACTGTGGGCCTCTTCTGTGGGTGGTGTGGACATGTCTGGACCCTCCTGTCCGGTGACGTTGGGTAAGGGTCCTGCAGGGGTGTAAAAGCATGATTATTGCATCTGTGTGTGTCATGGTGTGCAATGGGTGGTTGACCGTGTACCACAGTTCTTGCATTCCTGTGTGGGACCTTGTGTGATGATGGTTTAGGGGGGTGTATGGGTGCATGCTTTGGTGTTGCATGCAGGGCTTGGTGTTGGGATGGGTGGTTTGTGATATTGGGACATTTGTGAGGAGTAGGAGTGATGGGGGTGAGGGCGAGGGTGGGGGTATGTGTATTGGCATGCAGGTAGGGTGGGGGATATAGTAGTGAAGATTTAACTTACAAGAGTCCATTCTTCCAGCTACTCCTGCGAGACCCTCAGGATGCAGAATAGCCAAGACCTGCTCCTCCCATGTTGTTAGTTGTGGGGGAGGAGGTGGGGTCCGCCGCCAGTCCTCTGTACCGTGATGTGGTGTCTTGAGACCACGGAACGCACCTTCCCCCGTAGGTCGTTCCACCTCTTCCTGATGTCATCCCTATTTTTTGGGTGCTGTCCCACTGCGTTGACCCGGTCCACGATTCTTCGCCATAGCTCCATATTCCTAGCTATAGAGGTGTGCTGCACCTGTGCTCCAAATAGCCGTGGCTCTACCCGTACGATTTCCTCCACCATAACCCTGAGCTCCTCCTCCGAAAACCTGGGGTGTCTTTGGCGTGCCATGGGGTGGTGTAGGTGATATGTGGGGTGGTGTGTGTTGTGATGTGTGGGGTGATATTTAGTGGTGTGTTGTGTGAGGTGTGTGGATGTTATGTGGGTGATGGTGTTGAGTGCCTGTGGATGCTCGTTTGTAGATGGTGGTGTCTCTCTGTGGCCTTCAGTCGCAGTTGTTGTCGTAGGGGTTTGTGGGTGATGTGGGTGTGTGTTTTATATTGTATTGGGTGTGTGGGAGTGGTGTGTGTATGTGTCTCAGGTGTGTGTATTTTGAATCGTCCAATGTGGATGTGTTTTGTAAGAGTGTGTGTATTTTGATTGTGGCGGTGTTTACCGCCAATGGAATACCGTGGTTGAAAGACCGTTGCGTGGATTTGTGGGTTGTGATAGTGTGGGCGTATTCCTGTTGGCGTGATGGTGGAGGTTTTGTTTTCGCCAGTTTATCACTGACCTTTGGTGTGGTGGACTTGTGTGGGTGTCTAAATTTTGGCAGTTTCCGAGCTGTGGGTCATAATGACCGTGGCGGAATTACACGGCTGCAGCGGTGTGTTGGTGGTCTCCTGCACGGCGGTAAGTGGCTTTTACCGCCAATGTTGTAATGAACCCCATAGTCTTCCCTAGTGTAAGGGAATATTCTCTCAAGCGAGAATTTTTGCAGGTCCTTTTGAAATTTTGCGTTGTGTTAAATATTCTTTGAATTCATTAATAGTCTTATTTGTTTCTTCTAACTTTTTTTAAAAGATAATGTCGTTAGTCCTGCTTTAAGGTTATTTTCTGCTGTCTTTATCTGGATTACCAGGGCCTCAGATAATCTGGTCGCTGTCTTAATAATTAAGATCAACCAGTCTCGTGTACATTTCCAGGTTATCATGGACCAGACTTTTCTGAACTCCTGATCTTCCAGGAAGATCGGGGATTCTGTAGTAACAATTAGTCCATTGGGTGCCGAATTGTTACGCAAGTATTCTATCAGGACTGCTCCGTGCAGAATGGTTTTCACCTGTGTCCTTTTTAGTTCTACTGAGGTGTCCCAAGCACCAATTTGGGCCATTGTCCTAGATATTGTGGAGTCTCCTAACAGGGACGGTACTGAGAGATTGGCCAAGACCTCTTCCTCATCATAAGCAATCCCTTCCACCATGTCTGTGAACAAGCTCTTCCAATAATGCTACTAGTTAAAATTAACTGAGTATGCCCGGTGACTTTCGTAAAACAGTAACTCTCATAGCTTGCTGCTGTGCTGTACTATTATAACACAAAAGGAGAGTATCGGGAGCAAACCAACCCCACACAGACTCCCGTTTCATCAAAGAACTGTAGACACAGTGTGTGGAGGGTATAGGGAATAGGTCTCTTTTAGCCTATTCTGTGTGCGCCAGTTAGGCGATTGCCTTCATGGACATGGAGGGACGGGAGTGGCAGTTGGGTATGTGAGGGAGTTCCCTTTACAGACTAGGTGGTCTCACACACATTATAGTGTCATGCTTCATCATATGACCACCTAGCCCCACCCAGGTAAGATGATACTACCTCGTCGTTAAAGGAACTCAGAGGGAGTGCTGAGATTTTACCTTGCTGGATAAATCAAGGGATCCAGTTGAAAGCTGTGATAGATAATAAAATTACCTTACAAATCACCTGTTTGAACTAAGAATTTAATATAGGTGTTGGATAAAGATTCTCCCTATCTTATAATACCAATTAGTTCCCAACCACAGCCTCAACTTCTATATCCTATTAAGCATGAGGCTAAAGCACCTGTGAGAGAAATTTGCGCACAGAGTACCAGAGTGTAATTGAGCCCTGAGTCTCACCAATAAAAATCCTCTGTTTCTCAATGCTAAACCGGACCATTCATATAGAATAATCTTAGACTACAGACATTTAAACAGTCATGCACACACATTTGCTATCCAAAATGCACATAGCACAGCACTCATTAACAACATAAGGGCATAGTTACAAGAAAGTGGTATATCATAGATTTATACAGCACTTTTCTTGCACCCCATTGCTCCCCCCAAACAACACCATGTGTGTGCCGTATTTACAATACGGTGCACCATGGCCCACGATGAGCCAATAGCAGAAAAAATGTTGATGCTGTTTTGGAGCTTTGGTGGATTAGCGCCATAAATGATGGCAGTAATCCACCAAAGTCAAGAGAGGCCCATTGTAAACAAGGAAAGTGTCACTTTAATGCATGCTTAAGGCAGGCGTTAAAAATTACGCTAAAAATGGTGCAGTGAAATCTTGCAGATTTCACTGCACCATTGTTTGGGCCTCCCTGTGTTGGAATGGCCCCCTCGCATACATTATGCTTGGCGCAGGCATAATGTGGTGCAAAGCTTTACAAAGTGTCGCAATGCATGTATTGCACCACTTTGTCAATATGGTGTAACGAAAATGCTTCCTTAATGCCACATTAGCGTAAAAAAAATTACGCTAATGTGGCTCATGGAGGCGCATGGGGGTTGTAAATATGCCCCATAATGGACAAAAAAACATAAAACAACATTGGATATTTCCAGTGGCTTCTTCTACTAAAAATATAGTGCCTGAAACAGGGATTTAATAGCATTTAGCTCTTTAGGCTCGCAGAAAAAATGTGTAGGCTCCCACAGAGGTAGAAAAACAGTCCTGGGCTGTTTTTAGCACGTGTAACATCCATTTTACACAACATTGACTCTGGGACATTGTCCTATGTTGATGACATCTACCTAACCGATGATGATCTCATTCACCACCTGAAGTGGGTGGCCCACATTTTTGTGGGATTTGCCAAATTTGGCTATAAATTCAAATTTAGGAAAACTAAAATTGCCTTTTTCAGTGTCCTAGTTTTGGGATACAAGTTATCAGACTTTCTAGAAAGGTGTACACAATTTCAACCACCAAATACCATAAAAAAGCTCCAGTCCTTATTGGGCTTTTTAAACTTTAGCAGAACATACATTCCAGATTATGCACAGTACATTAAACCATTACATGATTTAATACGCCACAACTTTTCAAGCAAATTTTAGACAATCAAACACACATGCATTCTCACAGCATTACAACAAGATATGCTTGCAGCAAAACATTTACACACAAGGGACAACAAAACACATTTGGTCATCGCTGGTGCCATTGGTTTCACCAATGTAACATTTAATGAGGGTGATACCATCCCTATTGCATAAAAATCACACCTGTACTACACAGCTGAACAACGCTTTGCTCCCACACACAAAATTCTGACTACTGTTCTGATGGCTGTCATTACAGAGAGACATCTGGCTCAGGGGAAACGCATTATTGTCGTCTCTCCAATCCAAGTCTCAAGGCTGTTACAAAGGCTAGTGTTCCAAACACTAAGGCATTGCTTCCATGTTGGATCGAATGGGCAATGTCTCTGACAGCCACTAATGTTGACTAAATTTTTTACCAATAATTACAAACTCAAGAATTCCTTGAATATGAAATGGAGTATCCAATACCAGCAAATACTTTGCCGATTGATCAATATCAAACAATCGTTTACACTGATGGTTCAGCCTAACCAGTCATAGGCACTAAGCATCAATACTCCGCTACTTGCGCGACTGTGAATGGCTACATGAAGGATGGTGAATTCCATCCACACAATACTTACACGCAGACCTTAGGGGATTGCACTGCAAAAATGGCAGAGCTCAAGGCTCTGGTCATGGCACTGGAGCACACGTATCCAGAAAATATAACGTTGATAGTCTGTGATTCAGTCTACCATGTCCAGTCCTTCAATGAACATCTGCATTACTGGTGTCAGAATGGGTTCAGAGATTCAAAAGGCAACACCATCAAACACAGGTTACTGTGGGGGAAAGTAGTGGCCCTGAAGGAAACGTTACCCAATGCCCATGTAGTTCATACACTGGGACATCAATGTGTAGAAATACACATTTTAGGCAATACCTTGGCTGAAGAAGCAGCTAAGTTGGCAGTAGCTACGGCTTCTGTTGCTCATGAACAATGGTGGATAATGAAACACTTGCTGTTGTGAAAGCTTCGGCTGAGGGGTAGCTGTTTCCAAAGGCATATCCTGCCAAATATTCCTACAGCATAATTAGCCTAAATGCTGCCTTCGATAGAATTACAGGGATGGGTGATTGCGTGATCCCCAACCAAGATTAAAGATTTGAGTTGATAAAAGCGACACATGAGGGAGTTGCTTCTGCCCATGCAGTTTTGGCAGCAACTGTGTTGATTTATTGCAAAAACTCTATTGGTGGCCAGGTCTATACAAAAAGACAAATATGTCCTTTGCTGTGACATATGTCAGCAAATAAAAGTGTCCACTGTCAAACGCCTACCGCAGACACACCTTCTAATTTCAAAACAAACCTCTACAGAGTGTATATGGATCATTGTGGTCCCATGACACCTGATGTTGCATACAAATACATTCTAGTCGTTGTTGACTCATGCTCCAGATTTCTATGGGTATGGCTACAACGATCAGCTGATGCTTGAACTGCTATTAGGGATTTGCAAGCCTTTATCTGTGCATATGCAGTTGCGACATTCTACTCGGACCAGTGCCCTGCTTTCGCCTCGAGGGCATTGAGGGACACCATGGCTTCATTAGGGGTCCAACTAAATTACTCGTCCCCCTACCATCCCAAGGGTAAGAGTGTAGTGGAACGGAAGAATCAACGCTTAAAGTAATCCTTAACAGTGAGAGTATTATTCACGGGTCGTAGTTGGCTTAGTCACTTGTATAGAGTCCAGAGAGCACTTAATAACCTGTCCAGAAGGTCCTTGGGAGGGCACACCACAAATGAAGTGCTGTTCGGGACACAAATGTATGTTCCATATCTTGATGGCTCTGGCGCAGAAACAGCAGACACACCTTTTGACATAAATGAAAGTGTCTTGCAGGACTTACAACAGTTCAGTGACAAAAATGTGACTGCCTGTACTGCCTCCTTGGGACTAAAGAATGCATCAATAACATCAAACGGCTGGATTCCGAAAGTTGGGGATCTAATGGTAGAAAAGATTGTTGTAAAAAAGGAGTTTGATCCATCATATTGGGCACCGGTTCCAGTCCTGGGAATACAAAGTACCAAAACTGTTATTCTATCACCAGTGCCTGGATCGAACAAAAAACGCTTTGTCTCCATTGATAATGTCAAACTATACCATGTGGCCAATCCTACACAGCAGACCAATTTGACTCCTGGTTACCTCCTGAATCCCTCCCACTACAGATCCGAAAGTTCCTCTACAGGTTTTGAGCAGCAATGCTGACACTTCCCCGAGCTTGGGAAGGGTAGAAAATGATCTTTAACTATCTTCATCTACAACAAGAAAGAAAATAAATAATAAGGACTACTACACAAATCCAACTCAAACGGATGAAATTGTCTACTATGAACCACCGAGGAAGATTTCTGTCAATTCTCCAAATTCTAACACAGCTCCAGTTCTTGCACTAACTGCTTCTGGATATTTTGTCGATCCAGAAGACTCCTTCTCTGACTCATCCACTTCTTCTGTGATACCATTATCAAGAGTACATAAGCTGATAAACTGGCTCAAAATTAACTATTTTATTTATCAATGTAACTATCTGTGGCTTTTACTAACTGCACTTGCCTTCCTTCCTTGGATTGGGTTTGTTATTGTCTTTTTCTTACAGATGCATGGCCATTACCTTCCTGAATGCTCTGCAATCAAATTGTTGGATAAGGTCCTAAAACAACATTTTTCCCTCGTGAACATTTCAGCTATACCAGTTCCTGATGGGATTGTTTGAGATAAAGTACCTTTTGATATATTTGGTCCGACTGAGATTTTTCAAATTCCATATGTTTTCAAACTTTCTTTAACTTATGTAATAGCACCTGTGGTTGTTTCTGATGACTGGGTGTGCAAACAGTTGATTCTATGCTATCTGAGCTAGAATACTTTACTGTCTTTGACCAAACAAAAGAAAATGATTGTGATATGTTCTGTTACAATTACTATGGACATCATTTAATTCATAGAACAAGTACCCGAAAGATTATTTTTAATTATACTCAATGGGAACGTTGTCCTACCCCGCCAGTAGGGAGTTCTAATACATATATGGATAAGTTTACACATTTTACTGGGCATAATGTTAAAGATGCTGTGTCTTATTATTTAAATTGTTCCTAATGGAAATGCACAATGTAATGTTCACTGATATAAAATTGATTTATTCTGATTCCTTTGTTTCTCGGTGTAGCTACGGAAGGCTATGAATATTGGATGAAGTCGTTTGACTTAAAGAGTGTTTGGGTAATTAAAGTTTGGCAAATACTGGGAAGGGAAGCTTTATTTAGAGCATATCTGGTGCCTTTATACATGTTATTTTTAAATGACAGCGCAGCACACAAGTTACTCCATTATTGGAACTTTCATAGATTCGCATGCTTGAATCATTCCCCGTCATCGGGATGGGAGTCCCCGGTGTAATACAAAAGCCATGCTCAATTGCATATAAAGCTCAGAGGCACTAAGCCTCTAAAATTTAGTAACATCTTATAGTCATTTGATAAAAAAGGACCAAACGTAAGAGACAACCAATCAGCTCTCACCACCCTCTAGAACCCTCCTGTGAGAAACTGGTTTCCCTCAGATTTTCCACCACACGTTATGCTAAGGAATCTCCTCTGAGCTCAGTTATTTCTCTCAGAAATCCTTTCTGAGTAGATTTGGATATTTTCTCTCCTCAGAAATCATTCGAGGTGGTTCAACCTGGCTAACATGTCAGAGACACCTAAAAAAGGTATTTTTAGAGCCTGTGCCACCTGCATGAAGAAAAGGCTGCGTGTTGATGATCAGCATAAGGACTGTACACATTGTCTCTATCCTAGCCATAAACCTAGAGACTATAAGGTATGTAGAACCTTTTCTACTAAGACTCTTAAGGTCAGAGAGGGTTGTCTTCTCATCCGACTACAAAAATTGAAATCCAGAAACAATCCTGTTTCTGATGAGGACAGTGCCTCTTCTTTTGTTTCTGTGCTGAAAACACCTGTCAAACGACAATCTGAAGTTTCTTCAGAGGAAAGACCCAGAAAAGCTTTAAAAAAATCTGCTGAGGTATCCTCAAAAATTGGTAGCCCTTCAAGGATGAAGACTAAAGCTTCAGACTTAAAGTAAAAAAAAAGAAGCCTGTTTCTGAGCCGTCGACATCCACCATTTAAGGTAAAGCATACCTTAAAAAAACCAACTTCTGTAACGTCGTCAGGATCATCGCCGACGACGGTGCCGTCAGCTCAAGTCCTGATGACGACTTCCACCGTCGCATCACTGTCTGTGTCTATGGCGATCTTTGTCAACGGTATGCTCTTCTTCACTGTCGGCGTTGATACCGTTGACGCTCTCATCGACGACCCCGCCGGCGAAGGCCTCGTTGACGCTGTTCCCACTGTTGATGGTCTCGTCGCCGCTGCTTCCACCGCCGACTGCTTCGTTGACAGACCAACAACCCTCAACAGCATTGTCGACGACACAACAACCTTCGATGACACTCCAACCGTCGACAATGTCTTTACCGTTGACCTTTCCACCGTCGACGACAACCGATCCGTTAATGCTCTCGTCGACAATACCACCACCGTCGACGGCACATCTCTCATTGACTACGAAGACTGTAGTACAGAGACCATATCCCCTGCCTCTGTTTTCATCAGCGGACCAGGATGGACACTGGATGGCGAAGAAGTATCACCTAACGCCCTCAGTCACATCCCCTAGCAAGGTTTCCAGCCTCCTACCCTAACATCTCTTAGATGGCGATGACGATGATGAGGAGGGTATTTTTGGAGTGGCCAGCAGCCCTTCCCAGTTAAGGGTTAAGTGCCATGAAATCTCAGATGATGATGCTTCATACTATACGCAAGGCTATTATGAGCAGCCGGGGCTAGTAGGTCTTCCCCCTAGGCTTGTTTCTGACTTACAAGCAATGTTGGCGGACTATCAGGAACGTTTTCCAGCTAAGCCTTCATCAGTACAACAGCCCATACTTCCACCTCTGCCGACAACTTCTCACTTGCAGCAGCCGCATCATACACCTCAGCTAAGATCACAGCATTCTGTTCTTTCCACACCAAGGCATCAGGTATCCTCCGATGAGGATGCGGAGGAAGGTGAGATACAGCCTGACAATGATGAGTGGGATGATTACATCATACCGGCACCTGCTTCTCCTACAGCAGCCATGGTAGAGTCCCCATCTGAAGATATAGGTGGATTCCATAACCTTCTTGGGCGTGCCGCACGCTGTTCGATCTTCCAATGCCCGCAACTCAGCAGGATTGCTTCCTCTATGATTTTAAAGAGCCCCACAGGAAAATGGTCAGAGCTATACCCATCATAGACCATGGCGGTCATTATGAACATGGCGGGAAAGACCGCCGACCGCCATGTCGGCGGTGAACGGAATCCCGCCATTGGCGGTGAATGGAAACCTGCCATATAATGAACAAAAAACCCAACCCTACCAAAAATTCCCAGACCACCACTCCCCGCCATGACTCTGTCGGCCGGATACCCGGCCCACCCCACCCCGCCACCACCAAACACACCTACATCCTGCCCTCCAAATAATGATGCACAAATCACCTCGGCGGACAGTGGAGGCCGGACGACCATTGGCGGCTGCGACCGCCGCGGGCGGCAAGTGGACTCAACAGCAAGAAGTGCACACATTGGACAGGTGTATCACCCACACACCTGACACACATCCAGAACCCCATAAAACACCCCTAGACACACCCCAGAATCCCTTGCAATGAAAGCAGGACAAGAAGACGGAGAGCACCAGAGCCAGACAGCGAACGCCAGCATACAGGAGACGCACATCGACCCATAGAAGAGCACCCTTACCTCGTCCCCAGTCCCGACACCATCCACCAGCCTCACCATGTCCCCCCCAAAAAAATCCATGCTTCACCGAAAGGGAGTCAAGGACCATGGTGGACGAGATCCTGAAGGTGGAGCACAAATCTTTAGGTCCGAGGTGCAGCACACACCCATCGTCCGTAAATTGGAGCTGTGGCAGACCGTTGTGAACAGGGTGAATGCAGTGGGACACCATCCACACACCAGGGACGACATCCGGAAGAGATGGAACGACCTGCAGGGGAAGGTCCGTGGCATGGCATCCAGGCACCACAACACAGCACAGAAGACTGGGGGAGGACCACCACCAACACCACCCGACTACACCGACTGGGAGGAAAAGGTACTCACCATCCTGCACCCAGAGGGACTCACAGGACTCACTGGAGGAATGGACTCGGGTTAATCATCTACAATTACCCCATATATACCACAGCTGCAATGCATGCACCACCCCATCCACACCCACCTGGACCTACACCCCACCCAGCCATTACCCACCACATCCACCCCCCTGCATGACCTCAAACCCACTAACAGGGCCACATCACTCCCGCTGTGCACAGCCACCCACCCCTTCCACATACCCACAATGGAACAATACCCCCCACCACAATGCATTCCCCACACTTGAGCAAAATGCAATGTCAACCTCACAAAGGCACCTTGGAAGGCCACTGAAAGTAACACCAGCAAAAAAATAGACCAGTCCTGTACACCTCAAACCTACATGCATATGTAACAGACATGTCTATGTCCCCCAACAATCACCACCACCCATGCAGCCCTAATGGACGGGACAAGGAGTGCCACTGCCCTCCAGGGAGACAGAGGCACCTCACAAGACACTGGCCAAGGATCCCTGGACACTGATGAGCAAGCAGGCCCCTCACACAGTCCTGGATTCTCACCATGCAGCAGCCCCACCCAGGAAACCACTGTCATCCTGTAAGGAAATGCCTCCATGGCATGGTTACCCCCTACCTTTTTGCCTTTGCTGATGCTAAGTTACGATTTGAAAGTGTGCTGGGACCCTCCTAACCAGGCCCCAGCACCAGTATTCTTTCCCTAAACTGTACCTTTGTCTCCTCAATTGCCACACCCTTGGCACTCAGGTAAGTCCCTTGTAACTGCTAACCCCAGTACCAAGGGCCCTGATGCCAGGGAAGGTCTCTAAGGGCTGCAGCATGTCTTATGCCACCCTAGGGACCCCTCACTCAGCACATGCACATTGTCTCACAGCTTGTGTATGCAGAGTGCCATGCCAACCTCACACTGCCTGTCGCATAGGTAAGTCGCATAGGTAAGTCACCCCTCTAGCAGGCCTTACAGCCCTAAGGGAGGGTGCACTATACCACAGGTGAGGGCATATGTGTATGAGCACTATGCCCCTACAGTGTCTAAGCAAAACCTTAGATATTATAAGTGCAGGGTAGCGATAAGATTATATGGCCTGGGAGTTTGTCAAACACCAACTCCACAGTTCCATAATGGCTACACTGAAAACTGGGAAGTTTGGTATCAAACTTCTCAGCACAATAAATGCATGCTGATGCCAGTGTGCAATTTATTGTAACATACACCCAGATGGCATCTTAGAGATGCCCCCTGAATACCTAAACGACTTCTAGTGTAAGCTGACCAGTTTCTGCCAGCCTGCCACACACCAGACATGTTGCTGGCCACATGGGGAGAGTGCCTTTGTCACTCTGTGGCCAGGAACAAAGCCTGTACTGGGTGGAGGTGCTTCTCACCTCCCCCTGCAGGAACTGTAACACCTGGCGGTGAGCCTCAAAGGCTCACCCCTTTTGTTACAGCGCCCCAGGACATCCCAGCTAGTGGAGATGCCCGCCCCTCCGGCCACTGCCCCCACTTTTGGCAGCAAGGCTGGTGCAGATAATGAGAAAAACAAGGAGGAGTCACCCACCAGTCAGGACAGCCCCTAAGGTGTCCTGAGCTGAGGTGACCCCTGCCTTGAGAAATCCTCCATCTTGATTTTGGAGGATTCCCCCAATAGGAATAGGGATGTGCCGCCCTCCCCTCAGGGAGGAGGCACAAAGAGGGTGTAACCACCCTCAAGGACAGTAGCCCTTGGCTACTGCCCTCCTAGACCTAAACACACCCCTAAATTCAGTATTTAGGGGCACCCCAGAACCTAGGAAACTAGATTGCTGCAACCTGAAGAAAGAAGAAGGACTGCTGACCTACAAGCCTGCAGAGAAGGAGGAAGACGACAACTGCTTTGGCCCCAGCACTACCGGCCTGTCTCCAACTTCGAAAACCTGCTCCAGTGACGCATCCGACAGGGACCAGCGACCTCTGAAGCCTCAGAGGACTGCCCTGGACTAAAGGACCAAGAAACTCCTGTGAACAGCGGCCCTGTTCAAAACCAGCTACTTCTTTGCAACAAAGAAGCAACTTCCAAGGACTTCACGTTTCCCGCCGGAAGCGATAGACTCTACACTCTGCACCCGATGCCCCCCGGCTCGACCTGCAGAAAACAAACACCTCAGGGAGGACTCCCCGGCGACTGCGAGCCCATGAGTAACCAGAGACGACCACCCTGAGCCCCCACAGCGACACCTGCAGAGAGAATCCAGAGGCTCCCCCTGACCGCGACTGCCTGTAACAAGGGACCCGACGCCTGGAACCAACACTGCACCCGCAGCCCTCAGGACCTGAAGGAACCGAACTTCGATGCAGGAGTGACCCCCAGGCGACCCTCTGCCTTGCCCAGGTGGTGGCTGTCCCGATAAGCCCCCCCGTGCCTGCCTGCACCGCTAGAGTGACCCCCGGGTCCCTCCATTGAAACCTATACAAAACCCAACGCCTGCTTTGCACACTGCACCCGTCCGCCCCTGTGCCGCTGAGGGTGTGTTTTGTGTGCCTACTTGTGTCCCCCCCAGTGCTCTACAAAACCCCCCTGGTCTGCCCCCCGAGGATGCAGGTACTTACCTGCTGGAAGACTGGAACCAGAGCACCCCTGTTCTCCATAGGTGCCTATGTGTTTTGGGCACCTCTTTGACTGCACCTGACCGGCCCTGAGCTGCTGGTATGGTAGCTTTGGGGTTGCCTTGCCCCCCAACGGTGGGCTGCCTATGCCCCAGGACTGAGACTTGTAAGTGTTTTACTTACCTCCTAATCTAACATTTACTTACCTCCCGCAGGAACTGTTGATTTGTGCACTGTGTCCACTTTGAAAATAGCTTATTGCCATTTTTACAAAGACTGTACTTGATATTGTTTCCATTCAAAATTCCTAAAGTATCTAAGTGAAGTACCTTACATTTAAAGTATTAACTGTAAATCTTGAACCTGTGGTTCTTAAAATAAACTAAGAAAATATATTTTTCAATATAAAAACCTATTGGCCTGGAGTAAGTCTTTGAGTGTGTGTTCCTCATTTATTGCCTGTGTGTGTACAACAAATGCTTAACACTACCCTCTGATAAGCCTACTGCTTGACCACACTACCACAAAATAGAGCATTAGAATTATCTACTTTTGCCACTATCTTACCTCTAAGGGAAACCCCTGGACTCTGTGCACACTATTTCTTACTTTGAAATAGTATATACAGAGCCAACTTCCTACACACCCCTACCACCCAGTCAAGACCAGCAGGCCAGGGCAGGGGTACCCACACCAGTGTACCCAGGGCACAGACTGGTTGAACATAGCTACAGAGGCCACAGTCTCCCACTCCCAACAAGCAGGAAGGCGAGGGCCCCAGTACAAGTGGCACTGCCAGACCTGGGCAGGGGACACAGGCACAGGGGGCTAGGGCAAGTTCAAGGGTCTCAGTGGGCGCGGGGGGAGGCCAAAGGATGGATGCAGCAGCCCAGTACGTTATTTCAGAGGTATTGGGGGCCTACCAACATACCCATGACAGGTTGGCACAGATTGTGTCCACCCTGGGGCAAAATCAGAGGCTGCAGCAGGAACAACACCAACAGGCCATGGAGCAGTGGAAAGAGCACAATGCCACAATGGCCACCATAGCTGGAGCACTGCTGCAGTTGGTCAAAAACCCGTCTGACACCCACACCGGACAAGAGGCCTCCACAACAGCCCTGGACAACCAGCATCAGATGACCCATGCCGCAAAAACATGCCAGGAAATACCCTCCCAGGATACCCAAGGGCCAACCATGTCACCCCAAGAAGCTCCACAGCAGGCGCCCAAACATACTCTTAGGCAAAGATATGGCACTGGAAACCCAGCTAAGAACAAGGCCCTCTCCAACAATTGACTCTGCCATTAATGCAAAGCAACCATCCCACCCAGTCCCCAACAACACTTAGCTGAGGGCAATTTGAAGTACTCTTCGACAAAATGGACCCATCAATACCATCCAACAAGGCTGCCACAAAGTTGGTTTTGAGGACCCCCCAACCCTTACGACTCCCATCGCTGTATATAGCACAATTCACTCACTTCTACCAAAAAAACACATTTCACACCTGTAACACTGTCCCCGTCTGACATTGTGAACAAAGTGGAGTATGGATGCAACTTGCAGAGAACAACTTTATTGTCAGTGTTGTGCATGGTAGTCCTGTGTGCCCAAATGGTGGCAAGGTGGATATATTTTCAGTCAGTACCATGCAGAAGTGGGCCATGTATCGCCTATCATGACCAACCCCCCATATGACAGAGCACACTGACAGTATTAGTCACCAACCCCAATGAGAGGCTTAACTCCCACACAGTTATTGGAAGTAGAGTTGTATCAGTTGGTTCCTGGAATTGACATCTTCATCATCCTCACCATCACTCTCCTCATCTCTCTGAGGTAGCTGATCAGGACCTATAGCACCCTCCACCTCCAAGAGGGGGATAGAATGTCCCACTGCCACGTTGTGCAGCATGCAGCAGGGCACCACTATTCTACACACCTTATCAGGCCCGTAGGCCAGGGAACCCCCAGAGATATGTAGACACCGGAATCAAGCCTTCAGGAGACCTATATTTCGCTCTATTACCCTCCTAGTACGTCCATGGGCCTCATTGTAATTCCTCTCTGCATCCGTCTTGGGATTGCTCAATGGTGTCAGGAGCCAACGCAAGTTTGGATAGCCAGAATCACCTAGTAAATGGTGTAATACAGACTCGTCATTGTAATGTCCCTTAGTCAGACAGGCTGTTTTTTCTGCAATGTGTCAGTTAGTGACAGGCAAACTTACCTATGATCCAGCCCCTGTCCTCTTGTAGTTGTTCCATCTTCTGTGGCACACTACTGTTCCTCAACATTCACATGGGAAATGTACTGGTCTGCAGTACATACCAATTGGATGTTCATGGAGTGAAAGTTCTTCCTGTTTCTGTACACCTGTTCACACACTCTTGGGGGGATGATAGCTATCTGTGTGCCATCGATGGCACCTATGACTGGGGGAATGTTGGCAGAGGCATAGAAGTCAGACTTGATGGCAGGGAGGTCAGTACTTTGGGGAAACCTCACACAGGATTGCAGATGTTGTACAAATGCATCCAGAAATCTTGTCAGTACATGGCTGAACATTGGCTGTGAAAATCCAGCACCCATGCCCACTGTCACTTGAAATGAGCCCGTGGCCAGGAAATGGAGTGCGGAGAGCACCTGCACTTCAATTGGAATGGCATGCTGATTACGATTTGCCAGAATGAGTGCAGGATTCAGTAGTGCACAAAGGTCCTGAATAGTTGCACATGTGAGTCTCTAAGTGATTATGATCTGACGCTCCACCATGGTCCCCATATCCACAAGTGGTCTATACACCGATAGTGCCTTTCCTCACCACAAGGGTCGGTACCTATGAGGGGTTACAAAAGGGAGTGATGAAAACACATACATTGGCACACTTGTCATCCTATGTGCACGGCATTGTTTATTGCGGTGTCTCTACAATAACTGCTACCTGACAGATATACAAGTACATCACAATGAGGGAACAGAGTATTTCATGTTGGCTACAATACTGAATGGACAGAGACCTAGGTGCTTCATGTGGTTAGTAGGGCCTGCATTGTGAGTATTAATTAATTGTAGATGTGTAGGTAAAGCCAAAATGTCTGCCAGCTGTTGTTCTGCCCATTCGTTGTGGAAGTGACCTCATACCGCTAACGGTTGACATCACTGCCTAAGGCGGTGTTTACCGCTGTTCGCACCCTCATTGGTTAACATGGATGCCAATGGGGAATCCTGGTGTATCATGATCGCCGCCGGCAGTGACGGTGCACACCGCCGTGGAACGTACGCGCGTTTGTCATCATTTGATCACTTGACTCCCTGATCTCATGCGGACAGGGACTGCACTCTGTGTATCATGGCCAGCAGAACTGCCTCTGGCCATGGATGTGCCACGTGTTGCAGGGAAAAGGGCCCCGGCCTTCACCCATGAAGAACAGGAGAAGCTAGTGGACGGGTCTTGCCACTGAACACGAAACTGTACGGACGGCCAGAGGTACAGGTGAGTCTGGGTTGGAGGGCACTGTGTGTGTGTAATGGATGGTGTTGCTTGGACATATATGTGCACCTCTGAGCCTGCATGGGCCATGATGCATGGCATGCTGCGTGCGACTGTCCTGCATGTCTGAGAGTACTGTCCGTCCCATAGTGGACGATTAGCTAGCTGTTTCTATCGTGCAAGTGCCTGACCTCTGTGTTCCATTTCTGGGTCACCCTTTTAGGTCAGCGCCCACCAGAAGAGGGCACATTGGCATGCCATCGCCAAGGAGGTGCGGAGCCTGGGGGTCTACAACAGGCGGAGCACCCACTGTCGAAAGAGGTGGGAGGACCTGCTGTGCTGAGTGTAAAAGATCAGTGAAGTCCAGCTGGGGAAGTCCTCTCAAAGTGGAAGGGGTGCCCACCGGGCACTGACCCCCCTCATGTGACGGATCCTGGCTGTGGCGTACCCAGACTTGGATGGGTGTTTGAAGGCTGCACAGCAGTCACAAGGGGGTGAGTACTCATTGACCATACTTCAATCTGGAAGGATGTCTGGGTGTGCAATAGGGCTCATGCTGCTTAGAGGCAGGGAAATTGACTGGAGTCCATCTACTGTATGTTCCCCAAAGGGTGTAGGGGTGTCCCTGTCAGGTTTCACCTACTTCTCCTCCTAGGGTATTTCAGGGGATGGGTGTAGAGCAGTATTCTGGTCAGTAGTCAGGGGCATGGCCATGGGCATAGTGAACGGTGCTGCCTGTTGGGTGTGTTTTCTGGGTGGGTGTATGTCTGACCATTATGTACCTGCATTCAGCTATTTACAAGTGTTTCTCCTGTTTTGTCTCCCCATCCCTGTTCTCTTGTGTTGGTTTAGTACAGCATCAACATCAGGCGAGGGAGCTGAGGCACTGGCACGTGGGGAGGCAGCAGCCCACGGATCATCCGAGGCAGAGACAACCGACGCCCAGGGGACCAGTGGGTGGGAGGGCAAGGGGACTTCCACAGGGGAGGCTACTACCACAGGAGGTAGTGACTCTGAGACCTCCTCTGATGGGGGCCCCATGGAGGTGGCGGACACTAGTGCACACACCACTACCGTTACATCTTCCGCCACCCCCCATTCCATCACCACCCACCCTTCTGCCCCCCACCAAGTTGCCCGTGCCCCCCCACCCAGAAAGGTGGGCGTCTCCTTCGCCCCAGGCACCTCCTCCCCTGCCCCAGTTAGCACTGCTGCTCTCACAGAGGAGGCTATTGACCTCCTGAGAACCATCTCTGTAGGGCAGACAACCATCGTCAATGCCATCCAGGGGCTAGCATCAGAGGTGCAGCAGACAAATGCCTATCTGGATGGCATTCACAGTGCCATGTCTGCCCTACAGAGATCTTTTCAGGCTCTGGCCTCCTCTCGGACGGCAGCCAGTTTCCTTGGCCATTCCGTCTCCCTTCCAACCTCCTCTACCCCTTCCAGCACCCCACTCCCTTCACCAGTACAAAGCACACATTCAGGCACGCTGACAAGCACATCAACACACAAGAAGCACACTTCCATACACAAGCACCACACCTCCCACCACAAGCATTCACACAGCCAACAGACACCTGCACACACAACAACGTCCACTTCCCCCAGTGTTCCCACCTCTTCTGCCTCCCTGTCTGTCCCCTCTACATCCACACCCTCATGCACTTCACCTTCACTCACTGTTACTGCTCCTCTTCCTGTACTCACCACAATAGCAGACAGCCATACATGCACCCCATACACCACACCTGCACTCACCACCTCTACTGTATTTGACACATGCAGCACACTCACCAGACTTGCAGACACCCATGCAACATACATCCACACTAGCTGTCTGTCTTCTCCCACTGTGTCTACCCCCCACCTCCCAAAACACACAAACGCACCAAGACACCCACCCACCAGACATCTACCACACCACAGCATATTGAGCAGTCACCTGCACCCACTACACGCACCCCTACACCCCATACATCCACTCCCTCTGCCTCCACTCCCATGCCCTCATCCACGCCCACCCCAATGGCTCCAAAAACACTTTTCCTCTCCCGTGCTGACCTCTTCCAACCCACTGGCCCACCCCGTCTTGTCCACAAACGTGCCCACCTCCTTGCCCTTTCCGCTCCTTCCACATTACAGCCTACCCCTGTCCACCCTTCACATTCCCGTGCCCCTTCCCCGGATAAGGAGGCCCAGACAGAGCCTATGGCATCCAGTTCCACCCAAGCCAAACAGCCCCCACCCCCTTCAAAGGAGAAGCCCACCTCCCCTCCACCTTCCAAAAGAAAGTCAAAGGCTCACCCCTGTCGAAAATCCCCACCCCCTGTCCCCCTTCCGTGAGGTGTCTGGATGCCCATATGGTGCCCCATTATGTGGAGTACCAAGCACTTGTGGGAGTCAGGTTGGGCCCGTTGTGGCCCATGACAGTTGGGAAAATACGGACTGGCCATTGGCCCTGTTTGCACTGTTTGGCTCAGTGAGCTTCATATTAAAGTTTCTGTGTGGCCTGTGTTTGGGCTGCACGCCGTTGACTCTGGTAATTTGTTTCACTTTTTTATGGGTGTGGGGCTTTTGTATGTACTATGGTCAAGGTGCATTAGCCTTGTGTCGGGTAAGTACCTCTTGCTGTGGGGTATATGACTTGTGCTGCTGGAAAGGGTTGGGGATCGTTGCCGGGTGGGTGGGTATGTAACTGTGCCCTTTCCTCCCTTGTGTCGTAGGTTGCGGTACTTATCGTCGTCTATGCTGCGGTCTCGGTCTTGGAGGTATATGTCAAGGAGCAGGGCTGGCATGATCTGCAGCTCTCTATCCATGGCTGCCGCAGCACGTTCTGTGGGACTCCGGTGCGTGGTTCCTTATATTTGGTTCATTTCCACCTGGCTTTGTGTTGCGGCGGAATGATGGTTCATAATTTGATGGGCAGGTTGGGCCTTTCCGGTGGCCTGTGGGCGAACTCTGCCGTTGACGCGGCACTCCTCTCCTGGCGGTGGGTGGTTTGCGGGATGCCTGTGTTTCGTTTGGATCATTATTTGGCAGTCCGGACCGCCCCTCTGTTGGCGGTTTCTACCGCCACCGCCGGCGGAACGGACCGCCATGTTCATAATGAGGGCCCATGTTTGGAGCCAGGGCCTGAAAATTATGCAGAATCCGGCAACAGTCCCTACAGTTCTTCCAAGACTGGATAAGAAATATAAACCCACGGAGGATGCTCCGGTTTGCCTCTCAGAACACCCGAAGCCGGACTCCGTGATATAGCAGGCCGCCCAACGTCACTCCAGGAACCCCTCTATGGTTAGACATATCCCAATCATTGGAGATGCTTTCAGATGCTTCCAAAACAGAAGCTAGGAAAGTACTTGTAGAGGGCCAGCGATCTTCAGCAGAGATCTTCGATTGTGCACTGGGTATAGCAGCAATGGGCTTCAGATTACTCATGGGTTCAGGTGTGTTGAGGCGTCAGGGTTGGTTCAAAGCCACCAACTTTTGTCCCGAAGTACAGACACAAATACTGGATCTTCCATACAACGGGAAACCACTATTTGGCAAGCACGTCGACGACGCCCTTCAAGCAATCAAGTCTGATACGGAGACGGCAAAATCCTTAGGCACTCTGCAATACAGGAAAGTGCCCTTTCGTGGTGCTAGGGGCAGAGGTCAACCTTCCTTTCGTGGGGGATACCAGTAATATAGGAACCCATCCTATTCCTCCACGTTTCAGCCTTCTAGGACACAATAGCAGCCGAAGCAACCGCCTCCCGCAGCCTATACCAGGCCCTACCACAAGAGCAAGTCAGAACGACAACCTAAAGAATCCACATGTAGACAATGACTGTCTAACGACACATCCTATACACTCCCCTCCTACAATTTATCATGGAATTCTAAAACATCATATCTGACGCAGGCAACAAATAATCAAAGACAAGTGGGTGTTGGATGTCGTCCGCTTCGGACACCTGTTGGAATTCACCCAGATTCCCCCTTCAATGCCTCCATCCCAGATTCGTCAAAAACACCGTCGTCTATTCCGCTTGGAGGTAATAACCATGCTGAAAAAAGGGGCTACAGAGTCTGTTCTGCATTCCCAGATGGGTAAGGGTTTCTACTCCTGCTTCTCCCTCATCTGAAAAAAGTCTTGTCTATGGAGGCCAATTCTGGACTTACGGGAGCTAAAGAAGTACCTCAAGAAACAAACATTTCGGATGGTCACCCTACAAGACGTCCTCCAGCTTCTGAACAGAGCAGACTACATGGCCTCTCTAGACCTTCAGGAGGCGTACTTTCACATTTATATTCATCCGCTCCACAGAAAGTACCTGAGGTTTGCGGTTAACGGCAAACACTTCCAGTTCAAGGTCCTTCCCTTTGGCCTACGTTCAGCACCACGAATCTTCACCAAATGTCTAGCGCCAGTGGCGGCCTACCTAAGGAGAAGCAAACACCAGGTTTTTCCCTACCTCGACGACTAGTAAAAGCTCCAGATGTCCAGTCAGCAGAAAACTCAGTCAAGGTGATTCTGCGCCTTTTCAAGGAATTAGGCCTTACCCTCAACAAAGAAAAATCGTTCCTACAGCCATCCACTCGATTAGCCTTCCTAGGGGCTATCTTAGACACTCAACGGGTCAAAGCCTATCCAGCAGCGGACAGACAAACAAGGTTAATACAGCTGGCAAGGTGCTTCCAAAGAAAAAAGTGTCTTTCAGTTCAGCGGTACCAGTCCTTGCGAGGCATGATGTCGTAGTGTATAAGCCTCATTCCATTCTGCCACCTGTGAATGCACAAAATTCAGGAGGAGCTGGACAGGCAATGGATGCAAGCAGGAGGATCCTTCCAGGATACCATCCTCATTACACTGCGCATGGTCCATTCTCTGGATTGGTGGACAAATCCCAAGAACATTTCCAAAGGACTCAGCTTCTTGGCACGAGTTCTTCCAATGGTTGTAACTACGGATGCATCGCTCACAGGATGGGGCGCATGCTTGCAGGACCTTCGGGTGAGCGGCAAGTGGCCACTCTCTCACTGCCTGTTCCACATAAATCTTCTCGAGCTGATAGTGGTCTATTATACCTTGCAAGCCTTCCTTCCAAGGATATGAGGGTCACCAGTGCTGGTCACGACAGGCAATACCACCACAATACACTGCTTAAACAAGCAGGGAGGAACACATTCTCACATACTCTCTCAAGAAGCACAAACCATCTGGAAATGGTGCATTCACGACTCAACTCACGTAACTGCAGAGCATGTCCCAGGCCTACAGAATACCATCGTGGATTCGCTAAGCAGGTTGGCAACATCCTCCCATGAGTGGGAATTAGACCAGAGAATACTAGATCGAATCTTTAACTAGTGGGGAAAACCGAATCTGGACCTATTTGCATCCTCCCAGAATGCCAAATGCCAACATTATGCAAGCTGGCATCACCAACAGGGATCGTGGGGGAATGCATTTTCGATCTCATGGTCAGGGCTCTATGCGTACGCTTTTCCTCCGATCCCTCTCCTCTCAAGGGAGATCAGGAAGATGAAGTCGGAACCCTGCCAGCTGATCCTAAAAACTTGTGGCCGCATCAACTGTGGTGCACATGAGTTGCTTCTCCTGTCGGCCTGCCACCCATCAGACTCAGACCAATTCCGGAGCTGCTTAGCATCAACCGGGGACTAGTGAGGCACACGGACCCCAAGTGTCTCAGTTTATACGCATGTCTCCTGAATACAACAAATTCGGCCATCTAGATCTACCGACTGAGTGCAGAGAAGTACTAGCTAACGCACGTGCAGCTAGCACCAACAAATTTTACAGCCTAAAATGGAAACGATTTTGTGTATGGTGCGAAACCCAAAATATGCACCCTCTCTCCTCCGCACCGGAGGCAGTGTTGCCATATTTCTTACAGCTGGCACGTTCCGGTCTGGCCCATTCCTCAATTAGAGTCCATTTAGTGGCCATCTCCAGATACAGAAGAGTACCAGGCAAACCATCCTTATGCTCAATCAGATTAGTAAAGCAATTCCTGAAAGGTCTCTTCAGATCTTTTCCTCTAGTAAAGCCTCCGCCATGGCAACTTAACATCATCCTTGGCCAGCTTATGAAGGAGCCTTTTGAGCCTATCCACAGGGCGGACATCGAGTATCTCACTTGGAAGGTGGCTCACCTTCTCGCCCTTACTTCGGCGCGCAGAGTTAGTGAAATTCAAGCTTTCACTATACAAGAACCTTTTTTGCAGTTCAAGCAAGATAGAGTCATCCTGTGCACCAATCCCAAGTTCGTTCCTAAAGTCCCTTTGGAATTCCATATCAACGAGCCGGTGGTGCTCAAACCTTTCTTTCAAACTACTGCGGAAAGAACTCTCCATTCACTCAACCTTAAAAGGTGCATAAAATTCTATCTGACAGAACAAAGTCATTCAGACAGTCCACTCAGTTATTTATAGCATTCAGTGCCGCTAGAAAAGGTCACTCTGTAACGAAACAGACTATATCCCGATGGATTAAAGACGCAATCATATTCTGCCATCAGAAAGCAGGAAGACCATTGCACACGAGTGTAAGGGCACATTCTACCAGAGCTATATCTGCGTCCTGTGCGCTGTTTGCTGGTGTATCAATTAAAGACATCTGTTGTGGTGCGACATGGAGGACAACTGACACCTTCATGCAGCATTACTTCTTGGATACAGAGTCACTTCGGGATGCAGCTGTTGGTCAAGCGGTCCTTCAAAACCTGTTTCAATGAAAGTGAGCTCAATTATTATTTCCCTCATCCGCTTGTTTTCTGTTATATCACATTTTCTTTATAATAATGCTGTAGATCATAGCAGGAAGTGTATGTACATATTATCATGCCAGTTCGCATTTCCGAGTGCTATGCTGCTATCTATAGGACGAAAATGTGTTATCCACTGCTTACTATTCTGATTCAAGCATGTGAATCTATGAAAGTTCCAATACCTGAGTAAGAAACAAGTTACTGAACTGTAACTGTAGTTCTCCAGTATTGGAAACTTTCATAGATTCACATGCGACCCACCCTTCCTCCCCTGAGGAGCTCAAATTCATTTTCCCCAGTCCTAGATCCATTATTGCACTTGTGCTTGGAAAATCTGAGGGAAATCAGCTCCTCACAGGAGGGTTCTAGAGGGTGGTGAGAGCTGACTGGTTGTCTCTTAAGTTTGGTCCTTTTTTATAAAACGACTATAAGATGTTACTAAATTAAGAGGCCTAGTGCCTCTGAGCTTTATACGCAATTGAGCATGGCTTTTGTATTACACCGGGGACTCCCATCTCGACGACGGGGCATGATTCAAGCATGTGAATCTGTGAAAGTTTCCAATACTGGAGAATTATAGTTACAGGTAAGTAAGTTGTTTCCTGTTTAGGCTTGACTAAAATTAGAGAATCAAATGTACCCAGTATTCCCGCTCCCACAAAGCTTTACAAATGGCAAAAATACATTAATGCAACCGAAGAACCGCTCGATAGGTAGGTCCAAAATGGAACTTTTAATACAACACTTTCAAGTCCTGGCGGGTGGGTATTGTGGCCAGTGGACACAAATGGTTGTCATGCGCGTTTTGTAAACTCTACGGTGGGGTTTAGAACTAACAGACAAGACCTTTGATATGTGTCATCAGAACATTCTGGTATTGTGACAACATACAGTGTAGGAAAATTATGCCAGCAATGTTTAAAACGTTCCTCGCTAGATGCTGTAAAAGAACACCTCAGCTTTCTGGCAAATAACACAGACTTGCAAGATTTTCTACTAGGCCCCAGAAGACAATGTAAAAAGTGCTTCTTATATGCACTTTAAAATGGAATTTGAAAACTTTCACAACAAGAAGTCACAGCCCGGTTAAGGCAAATAGAAAACTCACAGAAAGCATTAGCTGTGGTAGATAATGAGATTAACACATTGTACGACCTCAATACACTCCTAACAACCTCATTTCTTCTGCAATTGACATTATGCAAACTGACATGTCGTCTTTACACCACAGACAGAGTCAACTTAGGTCCATTATGCTGTTAGGTTGGACACTACAGACATTAAAAAATGGTTGCGTTCCATGGCATTACGTCAGGTCTAAGGACCTGTGTAGGAAGTTGGCTCTGTATATACTATCTCAAAGTGAGAGGTAGTGTGCACAGAGTCCAAGGGTTCCCCTTAGAGGTTGATAGTGGCAAAATTAGATAATACTAATGCTCTATTTTGTGGTAGTGTGGTCAAGCAGTAGGCTTATCAGAGGGTAGTGTTAAGCATTTGTTGTACACACACAGGCAATAAATGAGGAACACACACTCAAAGACTTAACTCCAGGCCAATAGATTTTATATAGAAAAATATTTTTTATTTATTTATTTTAGAACCACAAGATTCAAGATTTGAGGTATGTACATAAAATGCAAGGTACTTCACACAGGTAAGTATAGAACTTTGATTCAAAGCAGTAGTACACATAGTTTTAGTAGTTTTAGTTAAAATGGCAATAAGCTATTTTAAAAATGGACACAATGCAAAAATCAACAGTTCCTGGGGGAGGTAAGTTTGGTTAAGTTTCTCAGCTAAGTAAAGCACTTACACAGTCAGTCTCCTGGGCATAGCCAGCCCACCGTTGGGGATTCAAGGCAACCCCAAAGCCACTGCACCAGCAACGCAGGGCCAGTCAGGTGCAGAGGTCAAAGGAGGGTCCAAAACACATAGGCGCCTATGAAGAACAGGGGTGCTCCGGTTCCAGTCTGCTAGCAGGTAAGTACCTGCGTCCTCAGGGAGGAGACCAGGGGTGTTTTGTAGAGCACTGGGGGGGACACAAACAGGCACACAAAACACACCCTCAGCGGCACAGGGGCGGCCGGGTGCAGTGTGCAAAGTAGGCATCAGGTTTGCTATAGGAAGCAATGGAGGGACCCGGGGGTCACTTAGGCGAAGCAGGCAGGGCACAGGGAGGCTTCTCGGGCCAGCCACCCATTGGGCTAGGAAGGGAAGAGGGCCGCCTGCTAGTCACTCCTGCACTGGAAGGTGGCTCCTCTTGGTCCTGGGCGCTGCAGGTGCAGTGCTTGGTCCATGCGTCGGGTTCCTTGTTACCAGGCAGTCGCGGTCAGGGGGAGCCTCTGGATCCACTCTGCAGGCGTAGCTGTGGAAGTGCAGGGGGGTCAACTCAGGGTACTCAAGTCATCATAGTCGCCTGGGAGTCCTCTCTACTGTGTTTGTTCTCTGGAGGTCTAGCCAGGTGCGTCAGGTGCAGAGTGAAAAGTCTCACGCTTCCGGCGGGAAGAGAGAGTTCTTTGGAAGTTGCGAAAAAATGTTGCACAGTTGTTGCAGTTTTTTAATAGTGCCGCTGTTCTCTGGCGTTCTTGGTTCTTTGGGTTCAGGGTAGTCCTCTGAGTCCTCAGAGGTCACTGGTCCCTGTCGGATGTGTCGTTGTGCAGGTTCTTTGAGTCTGGAGACAGGTTGGGAGGGCTGGGGCCAAGTCAGTTGTCGTCTCCGTCGTCTCTGCAGGGCTTTCAGGTCAGCAGCCCTTCTTCTTTCTTTAGGTTGCAGGAATCTGATTTCCTGGGTTCAGGGTCGCTCCTAAATACTGAATTTAGGGGTGTGTTTAGGTCTGGGGGGCAGTAGCCAATGGCTACTGCACTTGAGGGTGGCTACACCCTCTGTGTGCCTCCTCCCTGAGGGGAGGGGGGCACATCCTTATTCCTACTGGGGGAATCCTCCAATCTCAAGATGGAGGATTTCTAAAGGCAGGAGTCACCTCAGCTCAGGGCACCTTAGGGGCTGTCCTGACTGGTGGGTGGCTCCTCCTTGTTTTCCTCATGATCTCCTCCAGCCTTGCCGCCAAAAGTGGGGGCAGTGGCCGTAGGGGCGGGCATCTCCACTAGCTGGGATGCCCTAGGGTGCTGCAACAAAAGGAATGAGCCTTTGAGGCTCACCGCCAGGTGTTACAGTTCTGGCAGGGGGAGGTGAGAAGCACCTCCACCCAGTACAGGCTTTATTCCTGGCCACAGAGTGACAAAGGCACTCACCCCATGTGGCCAGAAACAGGTCTGGTTGTGGCAGGCTGGCAGAAACTGCTCAGCCTAGCACTAGGAGTCAGACTGGTATTCTGGGTGTATTTTACAATAAATCCCGCACTGGCATCAGTGTGCATTTATTGTGCTGAGAAGTTTGATACCAAACTTCCCAGATTTCAGTGTAGCCATTATGGAACTGTGGAGTTCATATTTGACAAACTCCCAGACCATATACTCTTTATGGCTACCCTGCACTTACAATGTCTAAGGTTTTGCTTAGACACTGTAGGGGCAAAGTGCTCATGCACTTATGTCCTCACCTGTTGTATAGTGCACCCTGCCTTAGGGCTGTAAGGCATGCTAGTGGGGTGACTTGCCTATGCCACAGGCAGTGAGAGGTGGGCATGGCACCCTGAGGCGAGTGCCATGTCCACTTAGTCATTTTCTCCGCACCAGCACACACACGCTGTGAGGCAGTGTGCATGTGCTGAGTGAGGGGTCCCCAGGGTGGCATAAGACATGCTGCAGCCCTAAGAGACCTTCCCTGGCAATAGGGCCCTTGGTACCAGGGGCACCATTTACAAGGGACATATCTGTGTGCCAGGGCTGTGCCAATTGTGGGAATAGTTTAGGGAAAGAACAATGGTGATGGGGCCTGGTTAGCAGGGTCCCAGCACACTTTCAATCATAACTGGCATCAACAAAAGGCAAAAAGCCAGGGGGTAACCATGTCAAGGAAGGCATTTCCTTACAACCTGTTTGCCGTATTCAATTTGACACGACAACAACAGATAATGGCTAAAAAAGAAACAATTTATATTATGCTGATCATGGAAAAATTAGAAAAATTGCCTTTTACTGTGGCAGAAATACCATCTTCTGTCTGACTAATTCATGGGGTTATCAATTTGCCTATTTCAACACTCCAGTTCACATCCTGCTTGAAACACATTCCTATAGGCAGATATGAAAGGCCAGGAGATAGTTACATTTATGAGGTGTGGGAGCTACCCTTCTTGTACAAATGTTTCAGTGGCATGAAAGAGGTCTTTCTTTAGCTGCAGCGAAAGCAAGACTTCTATGAGCTATTTAATGGTTTGCAAACATCTTTCCTTGCACAGACCATGTAATGCTTCTGCAGTGATTTTGACCTGTTATCTGAAAGGAGTTCATGTCACCTTGATTCGACCAGCAGTTCAGGTGCTCTCAAATTGAAGTTATGTACTTCTAAACGGCGAGAGCTGTTCTGGAATGCGAGGCAAAATTACTTGTGTAGTTTCGGTCTCCCAAATTGTGACTTTTTGCAGTAACGTCCATTTTCCCCTTACGCAACAGATGAAAGTAGCAGGCATCTGGCCTCATATTGATACTTCTAATGTAAAATTTGACAAGCTGAGCAGACTAAAGCTTATTTTATTACAGAAACATGTAGTGCTGACATCTGCCTGCGAGACCTACGTGCTCCAAGTTGCAAGGTCATCCATGAAAATACAGTCCCTTTTAAATACAAACTTTCTGAGACACTTTGTTCAACTTATGGGATGAATGTTAAATGTGTCCAATACTGCTGGAATTGTGCACTTCTTTTAGGCTGTTGGTTCTGGGTTTGTCTGCACCTTTTCATCTATATTTGGAATAATCCCTTCAACCATACACACAATATTTTTGGGTGTATTCAGGAGATTCCCAATTACTTTGGCCTTAATTGGTGCCATTGTGCTGTTGCTATTTTTCATTCACAGTGGTTACCCCATCTCAGCAGGGAAGACTGATGGCGCTTTCACCAGTGCAACTGTGTCGTAAACGAATGATGCAGTCTTCAGAGGAACATTCCTTCAGGACCTGGAGTGCAACTGGTCTTTATCATTTAGACCATTACTGGACTGTGTGCAGCCTGTGTTTTGTTGTCTTTGGTACCTTTTGGAATGTGTACTACAACTGTGTCTTTCTACACAGTGCTTGCTTTCACTGGACGCTGATCTATTGATGTTCTCGGTGAGGGGTCATTACCATACATGCGCATTGAGGGTGTTGTGAGATTATTTTAGTACCTATATGGGCACATTATTCTAGCCATAGGCCTGCAGCTTGTGCCCTTTAGCTTAGCAACACACTTTTATTTTTCATTTTATTTTCTGAGAAGAGGCTTCATTCTGCGGTGATGTTTTTAATTCTTTTTATCTCACACACTTTTGATCCAGAAAATGTTTTTATTTCTTTTAATGTGACATTCTTGTTCTGTGCTCTGCTCAAGGCTATACCCAATATTGTTGTCAGTACAAAGTGGAACACCACAATCTTTGCCACTTGATGAGAAACATATGTGCTCTTGCGTTAGAGCAGTTTTCTCAGAACACCAGCTGTTTTATTATAAAACATTCCTCTGCCACCTATACATTAGGCGAGTCCCAGCCAGAAATTTGCCACAGCATGCTGTTGCTTCATTGCAGCTGTCTGCTGAGACTTGACGTCTTTTCCGCCTACCTTGGAGAGAACTCGCAACAGACCAAGAGCCCTCTTTGCTACTACCATATTCAGGTATGGGGGTGGTGTCTTCCTAGGTATCTCAAAGGGCGGATTAGGGCTAACACTGTTGTGCTCTAGAAGTACTTAATCGGCATAGGTAGGAATTCCTACACATAGCATTCTGAAACTATGGTGGGACTTTTCTTATGCTTTCTTTGTCACCGCTGTATTATATTATTATTATTATTATTGTTATTATTATTATTATGTTTCATAATCCTAATCATTGCTGTACATGCCATTTTATCTAGAACTCAGTTGATTCAATAAAATATATTGAACAAATTCCTGCTTCTGTTTGTCTTTGCATGTGTAAGACGAATGCAACGGAGAGAAAAGGATGAGATCTGTTAAACCACGATTTCCCCTGAGAAATCAGAATGCCATGCGCACGGTTGCCACAATTCATCACCACTTTCAGGTACTGGGGAGGTAGTACTAGGTGGCCGAAAGGGTTATGCCAACAGTTGTCACAAGGTGTGGAACTGGACTCAATTCCCCACAACCTGGTGGTGCTGCCACCCAAATCCAGCAGTCTCGTTGGTACAATCAGAGCAAACACGACAAGCATACTGCCATTACAGACAACACATTTCAATTGAAATGGCCATTACATTTGCACAGACATATGGTTTTACTAATAAAACGATACACTGCACAAACGAAAATATGTGGAAATTACACCATCTAGTGTAATGATTTGTTTTGATCATATTAAACTATTTGTTTCCAACACACTTCAGAAATAACCAATATTGTGATTTATTTGTGTTCCTAGTTCTGATATATTCTGAAATACTTACACAGTTCATTTAAATGTTGTCATGTGCTACAAAATATTCTTTCCAACCCCCGGTATGCAGCAAGATAGTCACATAAATCTTCTCACTTTGAAGTCAGAGAAAGAAAAGTAAACCCTCTGAGCATTCTCGGAAGACAGCGCCTGACATTTGACCTTGGTCTTTGAATGCACAGCAACTGTGAGAATATAAGAATAAGATTTAAAGGCATGTTTACAGAAAGGGAGTTTGTGGAAGAATACAGTAAACATGGTTTAGGGAAAGGGAGGGATGAACTGAACCTGGAGAACCTCAAGCAAATAAAGCCAGCCAGTAGAAAGCCAAAAAATGTGAGTTACAAACCACAAAAACAATTTTAATCAACGGGCAGAATGCATTTCTAGGTCAGCTTTCTAAAAGTCCCCAAGATGACTTCAGCAATCCAGACAGCTGCACTGTCTGGTAGGCTGCGACCTAAAAAGGAATACAGGGTGACAGCGATTGAGCATGGAGGTTTAGGCCTAATAGAGTATGTAGGACCTAGATTTGCTGCATAAATGTAAATAAAATAGACATTGAAAATAACTTAAGTAAATATCGAAGCTACCTAATTCAGCATTCATCAGAGAATGGGCTGAGTGAGGTAGATTAGGGTAGAAAGTAGACATGTAACTCACAGGTGTGAACGCAGAATTTTTACTAATAAATATTCATGTAATTTGAATTAGGAATCTGCATAGAATTTGAGTACTATAGAAAATGTGTGATTTGGAAAGTGTGCCCACTTGAGTGGCTTCATTAATCACGAAGTGACCTTATTAAATGCTTATTAATATTAATTGAAGTGCCCATAGTTAGGTTATTGTAGTAGTGTGTTATACTCATGAATTTACAGTATGTATTTACCTTATTACTTGTAGGCCTTAAGCTAGCGAGGTTTGGGCCTAGTTGTAATGCCTCATTCTAATCTGTGCTGTTCTAATATTTGTGGGAATGTATGTCTAGAGGAATTAATTAATGTATTATTTTTACTGAGTTGACCAAAAGTTAGCAGATGTCTTTAACATTCTCATGAGAACTGCTTGTAGAATCATGTTGTACCCAGAATGATATAAATGTATAATTTAATGTGAGAGACAGCAATGGGATCCACTGACTGGAGTACAGATGGATACAAAAATGTTACCTGACGAGCCTGATGGTGGGAACAGTAGAAGAGGAGCCAGTCATCGACATGTGAAAGACTGGTTAGTTCTATCTTAGATTTATACTCTTATTTCTATTGGACTAATTGCAAACGTACGATTCTTTGACCAATGGCGACGTGGGAAATTCTTTAGACAATTTTATGGATCAAATCTGTTTATTGTTTTGAAAATATAAACATACAAAATACAGCTCATTGCGGGACATGAAATAAAATGTATCAGCACAGCAACAATTCCAAATCTGCAGGCAAAAGTCCCTCCCCTAAATCCAAAGGCCATGCCCAAAAGGACCTCCCAGCCAACCCTCTGCCTGCAGAACCATTAGCCGACTGGCAACGCCCACTATTCTTTCAGGCTGTTAGTTCCACAGATGAGAACCACACAAACATGTACATGAAAACACACCAACACTGCCTCCCCCGAGAGATCATGTCATTTTAGACGATTTTAACTTAGCCAGACTGCACAGAGGGGAGAGGGGCTCATTGTATTCTGCTGGAGGAGCTGAACAGTTCCTAGTGACTCATTTCCTAATGACTTTATTGCTTAAACTTCTGATGCTGAATGTTGATTCCTTAGGTGCTGCTTTCTGATGGTTCGGATTGTTTAGAGCCCCCTGTATCTTAACCATTCCCTTTCATGGTCCATTACTGATACTGACTGAACTGATATGCAACTGACGAAGAAAATTGCAGCTTGCTGATCCATACTTAGGAGAGGTATAACAAAATGCTGTTGTTCTTGATGTGAGCTTTGTCTTTTGTCTCTAGGTACCAACCGCTATTTTGATGAAGCCACGGTCGGATGTTTTTCCAAATTTCTGTTGACAAAATTGTTTTGCATGAAGCCCAAAAATTCTATGCTAATCAGGTTAGTTAGGGAACCCTTAAATGCTAATAGGCTGCTATTAATTAACAATTGATGTTGTTCAGTCGCTTAACCTAAATGTAGGCTATTTCTATTGTGCAGCTATTTTAGCTATCACTTTGTATTGTGATTTTAGTGTTTAATGATTAATGCACTAATTAAGTTATGATTCTTTAGAAGGTTTGGTCAAACAATGCTGTTCGTGTATGCTTATCAGTTTGTGTTGAGATTGATTTACGTAGTATTAGTATTGTTAATATAGGGAAATAAACTTTCTAACTTTTATACAAGGTGTGGTTATTCAAGGCCAAATGGGTCATGAAGAGTGATGATTATTGACTCCAAAGGTATTTACCGTTGTTCATTGATGGTGGTGTGTTCAATTGGGATTTTATGCTGGGAATTACTCTAAGTGCATTCAAAAAGTCCATCGAACCTGTAACGCGTCCCCTTATAAATTAAATATAAGAAACCAAATAAGGTCAGACGCACTAACAGAGGCTTGATTTAAAATGAGTGTGAGATGCACATTGTGTTTGCCCCGCTCTTCTTCCTGAAGTAATGCTTGTAGGGGAACCTTTGTGACAGCTCTCCTATCTGAAGCTACAGTCTGTACATTCTTGGGTGTTAGCCTTGCTGTGAGGACTGAGCCAGTAAAATCTCTGCTGACTGAGAGATATCTCTTCTGTCTAAAATCAAATCCTGTTCTGCTCTGAGGCATCATGATGGTGGGGGTGTGGCATTGTGTGGTTTGTTGGTGTGTAGAAATGACAAAGAACCCAAATTGTACACTGCAGTGAGGCCCCCAAAGGTTTTGTTACTGTGTAGTGTAAAAATAAAAGGAAGTCTTGAAGGATGAAGAATGTCTAAGGGAGATGGATGAAGGCAGGGGGGAGAAAGGGGATTTGGAAAAGCATGAGTGGTAGAGGAGGAACCACTGAGTGGTGTAGGACAAGGGATTGACTAACTGTGTGGGTTAGACGTGGGGGAGGAAGCAAAGGAGAGAGGAAGCAATATGTGATAAGAGGAAATTAAGCGCTGGTAGGTGGAAGATTAAATATTTCTACTCCAATTTTCCTATAAATAAAAACAGTGCTGTCTACCCTGTTGCTATGCACCAGCCACTATGGCATGGATGAAAGGCTAAAAAAGACGCCCAGAGAAATAGCAGCTCAGAGAGAAAGACCGAAGGAAACCTAGAAAGAGAGAGATCCAGATAGACATCACAATACTTAGAGAGAGTGGCCAAGAGACAGAGCGAAAGAAAATCGGTATTGCTTTAAAGTAAGGGAAATATCTTAGAATTTAAGTGCAAATAGACTAGTTTTTGGCTTGGTTTTAAGATATGGCATATTTTTTATGAGGTTTTTGTCGGAAAACTCACATTAATGAAGTTTAAGTATAAACTGAAAATTCACTAAACATCTGTATTCATTCTGTCACTAAAGGTCAAGTCCGTTAAACTCGAACTACAAGTGATGTGATCTCTGTTAAATGATTAATGATTAAACTCAGTCCAAAGCAAAATCTACTGACTAATAATCAGGAGGATAACCACTAAATTTCTGTGTTGATGTAACTTTAAACTCTGACAGGAGTACAAAACAAGCATTTGCTCGAGTTACAGCTATTAGCATTGTAAACTCCTAACCGGACTTTTCTTGCTACATAAATTGAAAATTCACATAAGTGAGCCGATTCACAGCGCCACAGCCGCCATGAGCATCAGGGTGAAGAGGTAAACAAAAAGGAAAAAAAGTTCGCTCCAGTCAAACTTATCGGCAAAAGTGCAATTAGCCATGCAACGGGGGAATAGCCAAGGCGGTAACAAAACCTCCCCAAGGAGGGACAAACGTGAACCATTTACCAGTGTTATCAAAGGTGTTTTGAAGGACAAGCCCACGAACGAGTGGTAATGATGGGTATGAGGTGGGCATGGTTAATAGCCCAGATACATACCAACACGTCGGAAAAGCATGCTCGACCTAAAAACTCCTAGTGGGGCGTGAGGTGCTAATCCCAATACTTGCCTTTATTAGATTTTTATGTCAGGCTGCCGTCTCTAGGTGGCATTAAACAGGTTTTTCTGGCGGGGGTCTAGAGGTTTTGCAGTTTCTCTCAGATAATTATACAAATCTTGCATTTGCAGCCATTCGGGCAGTCACAAAATAAAACATGTGTAATTAATATTCATTAGACTTGTATTTTTACAACTTCCTGAGAACGGACAATTTGCAATGCAAATAACACAGGTGACATCACAAACTTCATTGCTATTCGCAAACCCTTGTTTTTGAATAGGAATAGTACATTTGATGCCTGATTCCTGATGAGAGACCGCCTTCTATACTTGGAAATCACACGAGGATGTGATTAGGATTGCTGGGCCTTTTTGTTGCGTCCACTACCCTGCTTGCTCCACACAGTAGAAAATCGTATATCTGCAATCTTTTGCAATATTTGTTTCTTATTTAGCCCCACCGCCCTTTCTAGAAGGCAGTTTAATATATTTAGCATTCTTTTTTAAAGAACTTTGTGCATAGTTATGTACCCCCCCCAGTACTGAGCCCTTTTTTTTGGCTGTTTGGGGAAGTTCGCACTTAGGCCTTCGTAACTTTTTGTCCACATAAGCTATCCATGCCAAATTTGTGTCCTTTTTCCCAACATCCTAGGGATTCTAATGGAACCCAGAATTTGTGGTTTCCCCTGGAGGAGACCAAGATATTAGCCAAAATACAGTGAAAATATCATTTTTTTAAAAAAAAAATGGGAAAAAAGGGCTCCTGAAGAAGGCTTGTGGTTTTTTTCCCTGAAAATGGCATCAACAAAGGGTTTCTGGTGCTAAAATCACCATCTTCCCACCTTTCAGGAACGGGCAGACTTGAATCAGAAAACTACATTTTTAAACATAATTTTGGCATTTTACTGGGACATACCCCATTTTTACTATTTTTGGTGCTTTCAGCCTCCTTCCAGTTAGTGACAGGAATGGATGTGAAACCAATGCTGGATCCCGGAAAGCTAAACATTTCTGAAAAGTAGACAAAATATTGAATTCAGCAAGGGGTCATTTGTGTAGATCCTACAAGGTTTTCCTACAGAAAATAACAGCTGAAATAAAAAAATATTGAAAGTGAGCTGAAAAAAACAGCAATTTTTCTCCACGTTTTACTCTGTAACTTTTTCCTGCAATGTCAGATCCTTTAAAGCAATATACCGTTATGTGTGCTGGACTCTTCCAGTTGTGAGGATATATAGGGCTTGTAGGTTCATCAAGATCCCTAGGTACCCAGAGCCAATAAATGAGGTGCACCTTGCAATGGGTTTTCCTTCTATACCGGGTATACAGCAATTCATTTGCTGAAATATAAAGAGTGAAAAATAGGTATCAAGAAAACCTTTGTATTTCCAAAATGGGCATAAGATAAGGTGTTGAGAAGCAGTGGTTATTTGCACATCTCTGAATTCTGGGGTGCCCATACTTGCATGTGAATTACAGGCCATTTCTCAAATAGATGTCTTTTTTACACACTGTCTTACATTTGGAAGGAAAAAATGTAGAGAAAGACAAGGGGCAATAACACTTGTTTTGCTATTCTGTGTTCCACCAAGTCTCCTGATAAAAATGGTACCTCAGGTGCGTGGGTAGGCCTAATGCTCGCAACATGGACACATCACATTTTTACATTGAAATCTGACTTGTTTTTTGCAAAGTTCCTAGCTGTAGATTTTGGCCTCTAGCTCACCCGGCACCTAGGGAAGCCTACCAAACCTGTGCATTTTTGAAAACTAGACACCTAGGGGAATCCAGGATGGGGTGACTTGTGGGGCTCTGACCAGGTTCTGTTACCCAGAATCCTTTTCAAACCTCACAATTTGGCCAAAAAAACACTTTTTCCTCACATTTCGGTGACAAAAAGTTCTGGAATCTGAGAGGAGCCACACATTTCCTTCCACCTAGCGTTCCCCCAAGTCTCCCGATAAAAATGGTACCTCACTTGTGTGGGTAGGCCTAGCGCCCACGACAGGTTATGCCCCAAAACACAACGTGGACACATCACATTTTCCCAAAGAAAACAGACCTGTTTTTTGCAAAGTGCCTAGCTGTGGATTTTGGCCTCTAGCTCAGCCTGCACCTAGGGAAACCTAGCAAACCTTGGCATTTTATAAAACTAGACACCTAGGGGAATCCAAGATGGGATGACTTGTGGGGCTCTGACCAGGTTCTGTTACCCAGAATCCTTTGCAAACCTCAAACTTTGGTTTAAAAAAAACACATTTTGGTGACAGAAAGTTCTGGAATCTGAGAGGAGCCACAAATTTCCTTCCACCAAGCGGTTCCCTAAGTCTCCCGATAAAATTGATACCTCACTTGTGTGGGTAGGCCTAGCACCCGCGACAGGAAATGTCCCAAAACACAACGTGGACACATCCTATTTTTTGACAGAAAACAGGGGTGTTTTTTGCAAAGTGCCTACCTGTAGATTTTGGCCTCTAGCTCAGCCAGCACCTAGGGAAACCTATCAAACCTGTGCATTCTTGAAAACTAGAGACGTAGGGAAATCCAAGATGGGGTGACTTGTGGGGCGACTTGTGGGGCTCTGACCAGGTTCTGTTACCCAGAATCCTTTGCAAACCTCAACATTTGGCTAAAAAAACACATTTTCCTCACATTTCGGTGACAGAAAGTTCTGGAATCTGAGAGGAGACACAAATTTCCTTCCACCCAGCCTTCCCCCAAGTCTCCCGATAAAATTGATACCTCACTTGTGTGGGTAGGCCTAGTGCCCGCAACAGGAAATGCCCTAAAACACAACGTGGACACATCCCATTTTTTGACAGAAAACAGAGGTATTTTTTGCAAAGTGCCTACCTGTAGATTTTGGCCTCTAGCTCAGCCGGCATCTAGGGAAACCTGCCAAACCTGTGCATTTTTGAAAAACTAGAGACCTAGAGGAATCCACGATGGGGTGACTCGTGGGGCTCTGACCAGGTTCTGTTACCCAGAATCCTTTGCAAACCTCAAAATGTGGCTAAAAAAAACACATTTTCCTCACATTTCGGTGACAGAAAGTTCTGGAATCTGAGAGGAGCCACAAATTTCCTTCCACCCAGCGTTCCCCCAAGTCTCCCGATAAAATTGATACCTCGCTTGTGTGGGTAGGCCTAGCGCCCGCGACAGGAAATGCCCCAAAACACAACGTGGACACATCCCATTTTTGGACAGAAAACAGAGGTGTTTTTTTCCAAAGTGCCTACCTGTAGATTTTGGCCTCTAGCTCAGCCGGCACCTAGGGAAACCTACCAAACCTGTGCATTTTGGAAAACTAGAGACCTAGGGGAATCCAAGATGGGGTGACTTGTGGGGCTCTGACCAGGTTCTGTTACCCAGAATCCGTGGCAAACCTCAACATTTGGCTAAAAAAACACTTTTTCCTCACATTTCGGTGACAGAAAGTCTGGAATCTGAGAGGAGCCACAAATTTCCTTCCACCCAGCGTTCCCCCAAGTCTCCCGATAAAATTGATACCTCACTTGTGTGGGTAGGCCTAGCGCCCGCGACAGGAAATGCCCCAAAACACAACGTGGACACATCACATTTTTGGACAGAAAACAGAGGTGTTTTTTGCAAAGTGCCTACCTGTAGATTTTGGCCTCTAGCTCAGCCGGCACCTAGGGAAACCTACCAAACCTGTGCATTTTGGAAAACTAGAGACCTAGGGGAATCCAAGATGGGGTGACTTGTGGGGCTCTGACCAGGTTCTGTTACCCAGAATCCTTGGCAAACCTCAACATTTGGCTAAAAAAACACTTTTTCCTCACATTTCGGTGAAAAAAAGTTCTGGAATCTGAGAGGAGCCACACATTTCCTTCCACCTAGCGTTCCCCCAAGTCTCCCGATAAAAATGGTACCTCACTTGTGTGGGTAGGCCTAGCGCCCCGACAGGTTATGCCCCAAAACACAACATGGACACATCACATTTTCCCAAAGAAAACAGACCTGTTTTTTGCAAAGTGCCTAGCTGTGGATTTTGGCCTCTAGCTCAGCCGGCACCTAGGAAAACCCAGCAAACCTTGGCATTTTATAAAACTAGACACCTAGGGGAATCCAAGATGGGATGACTTGTGGGGCTCTGACCAGGTTCTGTTACCCAGAATCCTTTGCAAACCTCAAACTTTGGTTAACAAAAAACACATTTTGGTGACAGAAAGTTCTGGAATCTGAGAGGAGCCACAAATTTCCTGCCACCCAGCGTTCCCCCAAGTCTCCCGATAAAATTGATACCTCACTTGTGTGGGTAGGCCTAGCGCCCGCGACAGGAAATGCCCCAAAACACAACGTGGACACATCACATTTTTGGACAGAAAACAGAGGTGTTTTTTGCAAAGTGCCTACCTGTAGATTTTGGCCTCTAGCTCAGCCGGCACCTAGGGAAACCTACCAAACCTGTGCATTTTGGAAAACTAGAGACCTAGGGGAATCCAAGATGGGGTGACTTGTGGGGCTCTGACCAGGTTCTGTTACCCAGAATCCTTGGCAAACCTCAACATTTGGCTAAAAAAACACTTTTTCCTCACATTTCGGTGACAAAAAGTTCTGGAATCTGAGAGGAGCCACACATTTCCTTCCACCTAGCATTCCCCCAAGTCTCCCGATAAAAATGGTACCTCACTTGTGTGGGTAGGCCTAGCGCCCCCGACAGGTTATGCCCCAAAACACAACGTGGACACATCACATTTTCCCAAAGAAAACAGACCTGTTTTTTGCAAAGTGCCTAGCTGTGGATTTTGGCCTCTAGCTCAGCCGGCACCTAGGCAAACCTAGCAAACCTTGGCATTTTATAAAACTAGACACCTAGGGGAATCCAAGATGGGATGACTTGTGGGGCTCTGACCAGGTTCTGTTACCCAGAATCCTTTGCAAACCTCAAACTTTGGTTAAAAAAAAACACATTTTGGTGACAGAAAGTTCTGGAATCTGAGAGGAGCCACAAATTTCCTTCCACCAAGCGGTTCCCCAAGTCTCCCGATAAAATTGAGACCTCACTTGTGTGGGTAGGCCTAGCACCCGCGACAGGAAATGTCCCAAAACACAACGTGGACACATCCTATTTTTTGACAGAAAACAGAGGTGTTTTTTGCAAAGTGCCTACCTGTAGATTTTGGCCTCTAGCTCAGCCAGCACCTAGGGAAACCTATCAAACCTGTGCATTTTTTAAAACTAGAGACGTAGGGGAATCCAAGATGGGCCGACTTGTGGGGCTCTGACCAGGTTCTGTTACCCAGAATCCTTTGCAAACCTCAACATTTGGCTAAAAAAACACATTTTCCTCACATTTCGGTGACAGAAAGTTCTGGAATCTGAGAGGAGCCACAAATTTCCTTCCACCCAGCCTTCCCCCAAGTCTCCCGATAAAATTGATACCTCACTTGTGTGGGTAGGCCTAGCGCCCGCGACAGGAAATGCCCCAAAACACAACGTGGACACATCACATTTTTGGACAGAAAACAGAGGTGTTTTTTGCAAAGTGCCTACCTGTAGATTTTGGCCTCTAGCTCAGCTGGCACCTAGGGAAACCTACCAAACCTGTGCATTTTGGAAAACTAGAGATCTAGGGGAATCCAAGATGGGGTGACTTGTGGGGCTCTGACCAGGTTCTGTTACCCAGAATCCTTGGCAAACCTCAACATTTGGCTAAAAAACACTTTTTCCTCACATTTCGGTGACAAAAAGTTCTGGAATCTGAGAGGAGCCACACATTTCCTTCCACCTAGCATTCCCCCAAGTCTCCCGATAAAAATGGTACCTCACTTGTGTGGGTAGGCCTAGCGCCCCCGACAGGTTATGCCCCAAAACACAACGTGGACACATCACATTTTCCCAAAGAAAACAGACCTGTTTTTTGCAAAGTGCCTAGCTGTGGATTTTGGCCTCTAGCTCAGCCGGCACCTAGGGAAACCTAGCAAACCTTGGCATTTTATAAAACTAGACACCTAGGGGAATCCAAGATGGGATAACTTGTGGGGCTCTGACCAGGTTCTGTTACCCAGAATCCTTTGTAAACCTCAAACTTTGGTTAAAAAAAAACACATTTTGGTGACAGAAAGTTCTGGAATCTGAGAGGAGCCACAAATTTCCTTCCACCAAGCGGTTCCCCAAGTCTCCCGATAAAATTGATACCTCACTTGTGTGGGTAGGCCTAGCACCCGCGACAGGAAATGTCCCAAAACACAACGTGGACACATCCTATTTTTTGACAGAAAACAGAGGTGTTTTTTGCAAAGTGCCTACCTGTATATTTTGGCCTCTAGCTCAGCCAGCACCTAGGGAAACCTATCAAACCTGTGCATTTTTGAAAACTAGAGATGTAGGGGAATCCAAGATGGGGTGACTTGTGGGGCTCTGACCAGGTTCTGTTACCCAGAATCCTTTGCAAACCTCAACATTTGGCTAAAAAAACACATTTTCCTCACATTTCGGTGACAGAAAGTTCTGGAATCTGAGAGGAGCCACAAATTTCCTTCCACCCAGCCTTCCCCCAAGTCTCCCGATACAATTGATACCTCAGTTGTGTGGGTAGGCCTAGTGCCCGCAACAGGAAATGCCCTAAAACACAACGTGGACACATCCCATTTTTTGACAGAAAACAGAGGTATTTTTTGCAAAGTGCCTACCTGTAGATTTTGGCCTCTAGCTCAGCCGGCATCTAGGGAAACCTGCCAAACCTGTGCATTTTTGAAAAACTAGAGACCTATGGGAATCCAAGATGGGGTGACTTGTGGGTCTCTGACCAGAGTCTGTTACCCAGAATCCTTTGCAAACCTCAAAATTTGGCTAAAAAACCCACATTTTCCTCACATTTGGGTGACAGAAAGTTCTGGAATCTGAGAGGAGCCACAAATTTCCTTCCACCCAGCGTTCCCCCAAGTCTCCCGATAAAATTGATACCTCACTTGTGTGGGTAGGCCTAGCGCCCGCGACAGGAAATGCCCCAAAACACAACGTGGACACATCCCATTTTTGGACAGAAAACAGAGGTGTTTTTTGCAAAGTGCCTACCTGTAGATTTTGGCCTCTAGCTCAGCCGGCACCTAGGGAAACCTACCAAACCTGTACATTTTGGAAAACTAGAGACCTAGGGGAATCCAAGATGGGGTGACTTGTGGGGCTCTGACCAGGTTCTGTTACCCAGAATCCTTGGCAAACCTCAACATTTGGCTAAAAAAACACTTTTTCCTCACATTTCGGTGACAGAAAGTCTGGAATCTGAGAGGAGCCACACATTTCCTTCCACCAAGCATTCCCCCAAGTCTCCCGATAAAAATGGTACCTCACTTGTGTGGGTAGGCCTAGCGCCCACGACAGGTTATGCCCCAAAACACAACGTGGACACATCCCATTTTTTGACAGACAACAGAGGTGTTTTTTGCAAAGTGCCTAGCTGTGGATTTTGGCCTCTAGCTCAGCCGGCACCTAGGGAAACCTAGCAAACCTTGGCATTTTATAAAACTAGACACCTAGGGGAATCCAAGATGGGATGACTTGTGGGGCTCTGACCAGGTTCTGTTACCCAGAATCCTTTGCAAACCTCAAACTTTGGTTAAAAAAAAACACATTTTGGTGACAGAAAGTTCTGGAATCTGAGAGGAGCCACAAATTTCCTTCCACCAAGCGGTTCCCCAAGTCTCCCGATAAAATTGAGACCTCACTTGTGTGGGTAGGCCTAGCACCCGCGACAGGAAATGTCCCAAAACACAACGTGGACACATCCTATTTTTTGACAGAAAACAGAGGTGTTTTTTGCAAAGTGCCTACCTGTAGATTTTGGCCTCTAGCTCAGCCAGCACCTAGGGAAACCTATCAAACCTGTGCATTTTTTAAAACTAGAGACGTAGGGGAATCCAAGATGGGGTGACTTGTGGGGCTCTGACCAGGTTCTGTTACCCAGAATCCTTTGCAAACCTCAACATTTGGCTAAAAAAACACATTTTCCTCACATTTCGGTGACAGAAAGTTCTGGAATCTGAGAGGAGCCACAAATTTCCTTCCACCCAGCCTTCCCCCAAGTCTCCCGATAAAATTGATACCTCACTTGTGTGGGTAGGCCTAGCGCCCGCGACAGGAAATGCCCCAAAACACAACGTGGACACATCACATTTTTGGACAGAAAACAGAGGTGTTTTTTGCAAAGTGCCTACCTGTAGATTTTGGCCTCTAGCTCAGCCGGCACCTAGGGAAACCTACCAAACCTGTGCATTTTGGAAAACTAGAGATCTAGGGGAATCCAAGATGGGGTGACTTGTGGGGCTCTGACCAGGTTCTGTTACCCAGAATCCTTGGCAAACCTCAACATTTGGCTAAAAAACACTTTTTCCTCACATTTCGGTGACAAAAAGTTCTGGAATCTGAGAGGAGCCACACATTTCCTTCCACCTAGCATTCCCCCAAGTCTCCCGATAAAAATGGTACCTCACTTGTGTGGGTAGGCCTAGCGCCCCCGACAGGTTATGCCCCAAAACACAACGTGGACACATCACATTTTCCCAAAGAAAACAGACCTGTTTTTTGCAAAGTGCCTAGCTGTGGATTTTGGCCTCTAGCTCAGCCGGCACCTAGGGAAACCTAGCAAACCTTGGCATTTTATAAAACTAGACACCTAGGGGAATCCAAGATGGGATGACTTGTGGGGCTCTGACCAGGTTCTGTTACCCAGAATCCTTTGCAAACCTCAAACTTTGGTTAAAAAAAAACACATTTTGGTGACAGAAAGTTCTGGAATCTGAGAGGAGCCACAAATTTCCTTCCACCAAGCGGTTCCCCAAGTCTCCCGATAAAATTGATACCTCACTTGTGTGGGTAGGCCTAGCACCCGCGACAGGAAATGTCCCAAAACACAACGTGGACAGATCCTATTTTTTGACAGAAAACAGAGGTGTTTTTTGCAAAGTGCCTACCTGTAGATTTTGGCCTCTAGCTCAGCCAGCACCTAGGGAAACCTATCAAACCTGTGCATTTTTGAAAACTAGAGATGTAGGGGAATCCAAGATGGGGTGACTTGTGGGGCTCTGACCAGGTTCTGTTACCCAGAATCCTTTGCAAACCTCAACATTTGGCTAAAAAAACACATTTTCCTCACATTTCGGTGACAGAAAGTTCTGGAATCTGAGAGGAGCCACAAATTTCCTTCCACCCAGCCTTCCCCCAAGTCTCCCGATACAATTGATACCTCACTTGTGAGGGTAGGCCTAGTGCCCGCAACAGGAAATGCCCTAAAACACAACGTGGACACATCCCATTTTTTGACAGAAAACAGAGGTATTTTTTGCAAAGTGCCTACCTGTAGATTTTGGCCTCTAGCTCAGCCGGCATCTAGGGAAACCTGCCAAACCTGTGCATTTTTGAAAAACTAGAGACCTAGGGGAATCCAAGATGGGGTGACTTGTGGGGCTCTGACCAGGTTCTGTTACCCAGAATCCTTTGCAAACCTCAAAATTTGGCTAAAAAACCCTCATTTTCCTCACATTTGGGTGACAGAAAGTTCTGGAATCTGAGAGGAGCCACAAATTTCCTTCCACCCAGCGTTCCCCCAAGTCTCCCGATAAAATTGATACCTCACTTGTGTGGGTAGGCCTAGCGCCCGCGACAGGAAATGCCCCAAAACACAACGTGGACACATCCCATTTTTGGACAGAAAACAGAGGTGTTTTTTGCAAAGTGCCTACCTGTAGATTTTGGCCTCTAGCTCAGCCGGCACCTAGGAAAACCAACCAAACATGTGTATTTTTGAAAACTAGAGACCTAGGGGAATCCAAGATGGGGTGACTTCTGGGGCTCTGACCAGGTTCTGTTACCCAGAATCCTTTGCAAACCTCAAAATGTGGCTAAAAAAACACTTTTTCCTCACATTTCGGTGACAGAAAGTTCTGGAATCTGAGAGGAGCCACAAATTTCCTTCCATCCAGCATTCCCCCAAGTGTCCCAAAAAAAATGGTACCTCACTTGTGTGGGTAGGCCTGGTGCCCGCAACAGGAATAAATCACACTACGGTCAATGTTGGTCCTTACATGAGGAAGCTGTTGACCCTGGGGTGATCCATTCCTGACGCAGGCACTCGGTATAGGCACCCAAGTGGAGTAGTGTTTTTATCAGGACAGCTGAGTCATTGTCCTATCCCTCAGATGCTGTCTCAGTATTTGATGTCTCAGTCTCTGATCCTATGTCAGAGCTGTCCTCTATAACCCGAGTGACGGCAGCAGTCATCCATCAAGATGCCATCTCTGCTATTGGCTAAACTGTTGCTCTAAAACACTAGCCTACGTAGACAGTCACAAAATCGATGGCGTGTGTGAGATACGTGCAACAGTAGAGGCCACCTTACCTGCACTTCTTCCCTCAATCAGCACGTTCTTTCAAGACACTCAAAAAACACCTTGTCACATACCATTCATCACAGTCTTTAGCACCTCCTGCGCCCAGTCCAACAATCATTATTGGTGCTCCCACTCCCTCCTCCTCGGATTCCCTCATTACCACCCAGCAAAAGTGCCCTTCATCTCTCCATAGCCGCCACCCACCAGCACATACATTTCATTTATATTATAGCGCAGGTAATGGCTGACTTTACTAATGTACTCAGCTATTGACATAAAATACAGATTTGCTCTTTGCAGTAGGCATATAAACCTTCTGCGCTTCTTTATGGCACTAAAACTGCCACTAGACAAAAGTCTGATCCTTTTGTAGCAGAAACATAATCACAATACTTACTTGACTTTTTTATTGCTGCCTAAAAGCTACAGGTGAAATGCATCAGTTGAAGTATGTGCATTGCTTTGAAGACGCAAGCTGCAACTGCAAGACAACTGGTGGCAAATATATATATATATATATATATATATGTATATATATATATATATATATATGTATATATATATATATATATATATACACCATGGTCTCCAAATCAACAAGAGGTCTGTACACAGATGGGACCCTCCCTCACCACATGGGTCTATACCTAGAGGAAGTAGAAAACACATGTGAGGGACACATATACATATGCACAACACGATGTGTATGAATAACTGCTGTACAATAGGTAGGTTAGACAGAAGCGATGTATGATGTACAACTGTAGGGACATGTATGAGGTGATACAACTGGACTGTTATGGGAGTAAAGAGGCATGTGTGCATGCTATTAAGGAATGGGGTCCATAGGGCCTGCATGGGGCCCATTAAAATAAAATATCTGCATTGTGCTAGCAAAATGGCAGCCCCCTGCCATCCAGATATTTGGCAGTGGATGTGACCTCATTCCGCTGGCGGTTGTTGTTATGGCGTAAGGCAGTGTTCACCACTGTGCATTGGTTAACATGGTTGTCAATGGGGTATTTGGGCCTATCATGATCGTCGGCAGCAGTGACAGTGCACACCGCCACGGAGCGTATGTCATGTCGTCACCCCAGGTTCACTTGACTCCCGGATCCCGTACATGGAAGTACTCTACTTAGTGTGCTGCTATGTCCTGACTCTGGTTACTCAAATGGCACGAGTCACAGGGGAAAGGGCCCCGGCCTTCACCACAGAGGAGCTGGAAAAGCTAGTGGACAGGGTCCTACCCCTGTATGCCAAGTTATATGGGCGACCAGAGGTGCAGGTGAGTAGGTGGTTGACGTGCATGGATGTGTGTGATGGTGGTGGCTGACTGTATGCATGTGTGGTCGGTATGTACCTGCGCATGCGTAGAGTGTGTGGCAAGTACCGTGAGTGAGGTGTTGAAATGATCTTGTGAAGTGTCTGACCCATAGGGCACGTATAGTCAGCTTTATCACATGGCCATTTTCTGAACTCTGTGTTTCTTTTCTGTGTGTCCCCTACAGGTCAGCGCCCATCAGAAGAGGGCACTCCGGCAGGCCTTTGCCAGGGAGGTGCGGGCCCTGGGGGTCTACAACCGGCAGAGCACCCACTGCAGGAAGTTGTTAGAGGACCTGCGGCGCTGGGCCAGGAAGACCTGGGAGGCCCAGCTAGGGAAGTCCTCCCAACGAGGAAGGAGTGCCCATCAGGCCCTGACCTCCCTAATGCGCAGCATTCTGGTGGTGGCATATCCAGACTTGGATGGGCGCTTGAAGGCTGCACAGCAGTCACAAGGGGGTGAGTACCAACACAATATCATGCTCTTTGATGGATGTCTGAGGGTGCTATCGGATGTATGCTGTCTAGTGCCAGGTACTCTGACAGGTGTCTTACAGCTATCCGGGCCCTATGGGTATGGAGATGTTTAGGGGCAGGTCTGCAGTTCATCAGGTCCTTGTGTCATGTGGGAGAAGAGTTGTATGCTAGGGTTGTGGCCACTAGTCAGGGGCATAGGCATTTCTATAGCTGTAAGTGCTGCGTGTTGGTGTATAAGTTGGGTGGGAGTATGAGTGAACCATATATGTACATCCATTCATGTATTTACATATAACTCTCATGTTTTGTCTTCCCACCCCTGTGTTCTTGTGTCCTTTGTGTACACCAGCATCATCTGGCGAGGGAGCAGTGGATGCAAAGGCCCACAGTTCCAAGGAGGCAGAGTCGACCGACGCCCAGGGGACCAGTGGGTTGGAGGGCCAGGGGAGTACCACTGGGGAGGCTACTACCACTGTTGCTAGTGACCCTGATACCTCCTCCTATGGGAGCTCCCTGGTGATGGCGGACCCTAGTGGGCCCACCCATTCTGTGTCATCTTCCGCCATCCTCCATACCATCACCGCCCTCCCAGTTGCTCCCCACCCAGTTGCCTGTGCCCGCTCACCCAGAAGGGTGGGCGTCTCCTTCGCCCCAGTCACCTCATCCCCTGCCCCAGTCAGCCCTGCTGCCGTCACAGAGGAGGCTACTGACCTCCTGGAGACCATCTCTGCAGGGCAGACAACCATCGTGAATGCCATCCAGGGGCTAGCATCCCAGATGCAGCAGTGCAATGCATACCTGGAAGGCATTCACAGTGCCATGTCTGGCCTACAGAGATCTTTTCAGGCTCTGGCCTCCTCTTTGACAGCAGCCAGTGTCCCTGGCCTTTCCGTCCCCCCTCCAATCACCTCTGCCCCTTCCAGCACCCCACTCCCTTCACCCATTCCAAGCACATGTTCAGACAGCCATGCACACACCTCAACACACAAAAAACATACACAGAAACACAAGCACCACACTTCCCACCACAGGCATACACACAGCCAACATACAAAGGCACACACAACAACATCCACTTCCCCCAGTGTGACCACCTCTCCTGCATCCCTGTCTGTCACCTCAACATGCACACCCACAAGCACTCAACCATCATTTACTTTTGCTGACCCCATTCTTGCAGTCACCACATCAGACATCCAGTCATGCACCCCATACACCACACCTTCACTCACCACAACTACATTGACTGACACATGCAGCACACTCACCAGACCTGCAGACACCCATACAACATTCATGTACATTGGCCGCCTGTTTTGTCCCACTGTCCCCCCACCTCCCAAAACACTCAAACGATCCCAGACACCCACTCAACACACATCCACCACATCTCTGCACTGTACAGGCACCAGCATCCACGTCCAACATACCTACACATGTCCACCCCAACTGCCCCTAAAAAACGTATCCTGTCCCGTGTTGACCTTTTTGAACTCACTGGCCCACCCCATCTCATCCCTAAATGTCCCCACCTCCTTGCCCTGTCCACTCCTTCCATGTCTAAGTGCGCCCCAGTCCGCCCTTCCCATTCTCGTGCCCCTTCCCCAGTGAGCAAAAAGCCTTGTGCTGTCCCTGGTCCATCTGCCACCCCCCCGGTCCAAGCCCGCTCCCCCACCTCCCAAGGCTAAACCCAAACCCCCACCACCTCCCAAACGTAAGCCCAAGCCCCCATCCCCAGACGTAAGTCCCCACCACCGCCACCTCTTGTCCCTGTTCCCTGAGGTGCCTGGCTGCCCCATTGATGTCCCTTTATGGTGGAGTACAATGTGCACAAGTGGGAGTCAAGTTCGGCCCATTTGGGCCTTTTAGCCTTTTTATGTTGGACTGTCCAATGGCCTTATTTGAACATTGCATTTTCAAAATCTATTACATTTTTGGTGCCAAGTGTTGCTGGTGGCACACTCTGGAGATGTGGTACATTGTTTCATTGTGGGGGTGTGGTGTGCACTTTGGGCAGGTTGTGTTGACCTTGTGTCAGGGAAGTACCTCTTATTCTGATGTGTATGGCTTGTGATGGTGTGAGGGGTTGGGGGTGCGCTGCATTGGGTATGTAACTGTGCCCTTTCTTCCCATGTTTAGTAGGTTGCGGTACTTACCGTTGTCATCTTCGTCAGCGGTCACGGTTGTGGAGGTATATGGCAAGGACCAGCACTGGCATGATTTCCAAATCTCTCTCCATGTCTGCTTCGGCGTGTTGTGTGTGCCTCCGTGGAGTGTTCCCTTTTATTTGGTTTGTTTCCGCTAGACTTTACGTGGCGGTGGTTCCTGCCCCGGAACTGACATGGTCTTGTGCTTCATGATTTGTTTGTTGGGTGGGGCCTTTCCGGCAGCCTGTGGGCGGCCTCTTCCATTGATGTCGGCCTTCCTCTGCTGGCGGTGAGTGGTTTTTACGCTGGCTGTTTTTTATGTGCTTCAGTAGTTACCGCCACCGTCGGCGGTGCGGTCTTTCCTGCCATGTTCATAATGACCACTTTAGGGTTACTCCAGTATTGGAACTTTTATAGATTCACATGCTTGAATCATTCCCCGTCGTCGAGATGGGAGCCCCCGGTATATTTAACCAAGTAGTATTAACATAGGTTTAAACCTAAAGGCCCCTAGGCCTCTCAGTTTAACACTCTATCAGAGTCATTTTAAGAAAAAGGACCAAACTTCATGATCCACCAATCAGGCGACACCACCATTTAGAACCTTCCCGAGAGAAGCTCCAGCACCTCAGAATTTTCTACCGCACGTCGTGGTAGGGAGTCTCCTCAGAGCCCAGCTCTGCTCTTCACATCTTTTGGAATAACTTTAAGGTTATACTCTTCAAAACTTGTTCTGACTGATTGTGGGTAAGGCCTACAACATGCCTGACAAGGAAAAGAAAGGTTTGTTCAGATCCTGCAAGACCTGTGGGAAAAAGAGATTACCCTCATCAGGACTGCATATTCTGCCTTTACCCAGACCACTCTGCCAAGGACTGCAGGGTATGTTGCACCTTCTCTTCTAAGACCCTGAAGGATAGAGAGGGCAGATTATTAATATGGCTGCAGAAACTAAAACTAGAGACAACCCAGTATCTGATTCAGACAGCGATGATTCCTCCACATCTTCCAGAAAGTCATCTAAGAGACCTAGATCTCATTCAAGGTCTTCATCAGAGCAGTCAGGAAAGGCCCATAAAAAGACCACATCAGGGACTTACAAAGGCCGCAGCCCTTCTTCATCACCCCACATATTCTCTGCAAAAGGGGAAAGAGGACATGTCAGCAGTTCCGAAAGGCCTAGAAAATCATCTTCTGTGCCTCCATCTAAGTCTGCTGAACCTTATAAAAGGCCTTCCTCTGCTCCTACGGTTGACAGACCATTGGCAAATGCTATACTGCCGACGACAACCTCATCAACGACAACAGCGGAGAGTGCCATTTCACCGTCGATGGCGGTTTCTACATTAATACTGTCGACAGTGGCGCTGACGACAACATCGTCGACAAGGAGTCTTCCACCGTTGACGACGTCATCATCGACGAAGACCTACACGTTGTCATCGTCTATGATAGTGACCAAGGTCTGCTCATTGCCGTCTCCATCTTTGACGATCCTGTCGATGGTAGCTCCCACCTTGAAGCTGTTGAGGGTTAAGATTTCCATGTGGACGACATCGACAACTATACCGTCGACGAAAGCGTCTACGGCTCGTCGATGACACCGTTGACAAGGGTAAAAATCTGCAGAAGTCAGGAAACAGCAAGAATTACCCCGGAGCATACTTCTCCTAGTAAGATAACCCCTCTAATTCCAGTACATCTTTTCGAGGGTGATGACGACTCGGATGATGAGGGCCCATTTGGGACAGCACACAGCCCCTCACAGTTGAACGTAAAGTATCAGGATGACGATGAGGAGTGCAGCGAAATTTATGACCCACAGTACTACACAAGTGATCTGCCATATCAGGAGGATGTGTATATGCCAAGCTCATTATTATCTGACCTCAGAGCAATGCTAGCCAACTACAGTAGGTGCTTTCCTCCTTCAGAGCAGGTGCGACTGCAACTTACTTCATCACCTGTTTCAAGGGTAGCCACCCCATGTCAGAGGCCAACCACTCTACCACTGGTGAATGTGGCCACACCGGATATAACCATACCACATGACACTGATATATCATAGTGAGAACAAGAGGAAGGTGAGCTCCTCGACAACCAGTCGAGTGGGATGAATATATTATTCCAGCTCCTCCTTCTCCTTCTCAAGCAAAAGTAGATTTGCCTTCAGATGACATCGGAGGATTCCATAATCTTTTGGAAAGAGGAGCTAAGCGTTTTGTACTTCCAATGCCATCCAAGCAGACTGATTGTTTTCTATATGATTTTAAAGACCTCCATTTTGTGAGCCCAGCATTTTCCCTGTGCCCTAATACAGCCCAGTGGCCAAGGATTCTTACAAGACCTAGGTAAGGAGCCCCAGACTTTTCTGGGCAATCTTATTATTTGTTTAAAAGTGTTTTTTACTGATACCCGTGCCTGTTTATTGTAGACTCTCTGTGTTTCAGGCAGCTTGACTTTTAAAGTGCTGTCTTTTAGCCGTGACTGTATGCAATTTTCCTCCTAGTTTGTGGCACAAGACTGCATAAAGCCCCCCCCCCTCTTTTCTAAGTAAAAAGGCTACATACATCTTGCAGAATGCGTTTAGGAGACAGCTTAATCTGTTTCTGTGATTTAAACTGTGTTTAGAAACTGTCTACATTCCCTGTTTTTGCCTTTAAAAAGTCACATTTCAGAGTGCGCAACAAGCAGTATTTCAGTGTTTTTTTACAATCTCTCCCTTACCTGGAAAGTAGACTCTGCTAGCTTGGAAGTGTGGATTTAGCCTGTCTGTATCCAAGGAGATTCAGAATAGAGCAGCAGCTGCCTCCTCCCTTCCCACAGGGAGTGGGCTTCAGTTAACTTGGCCCTTATATAGGTTTCAATTGGTTGTTACATATGGTGTTGTGATACGTTGTTGGGGGCTGGTCTTTCTATTGGTTTAGGGATTTGAGTTGGGCTTGTGATTGGTAGTAGGGCTGAGATTCTGATTGGCTCCTGGTTTTTAGGGCTGGGCTTGTGATTGGTAGTAGGGCTGAGATTTTGATTGGTTCCTGGTTTTTAGGGCTGAGCTTGTGATTGGTAGTAGGGCTAAGATTCTGATTGGTTCCTGGTTCTAGGGTTGAGGTTGTGATTGGTTGTCAGGATTAGGGGTATGGTTGGTGATTAGGGCTGGGCCTTCCATTGGTTGTTTGAATTAGGGTTACAAATCTGATTGGTTAAGGTTAGGACTAGGTTTCTATTGGCCAGGAAGGCTATTGAAGCCCAAGGCTCAGGGTGTCTCAGCCCGGGCGTTGAGGCTAAGGGCAGAGAGGACAAGGGCAGCTGCCTGTTTGGGACTGGTAGGGGCTAGTGCCAGAAATGCTGCCCAATTTCTCATTCATCAGAAAGGAACTTACTCCCTACACATCTATCAACATGCAAACACATCTGCAAAGACATCCAACTCCTGCATCACAAACTGACCGCATACAGATTGCAATGTCCCGTCATCCAACATGATACCCCATATACAACACCTATACACATATCCACCACAACTACAACAGTAAAACACCTTCATTCTCACAGCAAACACTACTCTGTCTACTCCCACTAACACAACCTGCCATCACCCACACAACACAAAACCACACTATACATTACTTTCAGACTTCCAGATGCACACTCCTTGTCTATACAAACCAACACCACTATCCTCTATTTGCTCCACACAGACCACCTTTCATCATGACAATTCCTAAACCCAGCCTTACAACACACCATTTACAAACAACCTTCCCCTCTCTTCACCAATTACACTCAAAAATACAATCCTCACACTCAAAAATACAATCCTACAATCCTCACACCTCATACATTCATCTAAAAAACACATCAACACCCCCTTTAATACTCTAATTCCACTCATCAGCATTAACTCCCATACAAATCCCTCACCGAAAACCACTACATCAATATCCGCTCTCACTATTCCACAAAAACAATACAGACCACACACATCAGCACATCAAATCAACACAAACTTTCATTATACTTATTGTCACACCCACTCCCACCCTCATGACTACACAAAGAATACAAATCTTATCCAATCGTTACCCCTATATTCTCACTCTTCACAAATATCTACCACAAGCACCCCAACACAGCAACATTCATTCACCCGCCTCTCATACATTACACAATTTAGAGCTTTACATCATGATCCACATGCTCCTCCACCACCCCTAACCCATACTCCATCCGCACTAAACAGACACAAACAAAATAAACAAAATGCCACTCTTAACAACTTTGCATCCCCTTGTCTATTACATAATAAGGCTACCCTACAAAAAGAAGTACACTCTTAATGTCTCTCTCGGCCACTAAGTCCACCACCACACACACAGGAACACTACATTAAAAACAAGACTATTGTGACCCTCACACAGTTATCACAACTAACAACACACCTGTTACAAGCTCAAAATATACTGCTCACCCTTCTCCTAAACGAAACAACACTGCCACTAACCCACTTTTTCTAAACTGCAAGCTCATAAATGCTCGGTCACTCTAAAAAAACAAGCACCACATCTACGACCTGCTCACAGACATGCAACCTGACTTACTATTCATAACAGAATCATGGTTGGGAGATGACATGGCCCCAGTGTTGCATGAAGCCCTTCCTCCGGACTATCAAACTATCACACAAAACCGTATAGGCAAGAGAGGAGATAGACTAGCTATTATATTCAAACAGGCAATAAATCTCAGTAAAACAGACAACATTTCCATACAAGGTTGTGAAGCCCTCCTCACCAGATGCCACCCTACTCCAACTTCCTCCTGTAACATTCTCTTACTTTACAGACCTCCACCTAACAACTCTACATTCCCAGATGCTTTGCTAGATACAGTCTCAAACCTTATTACACTATACTCAAACCTATGCATTCTTGGGGACCTAAACATTTGGTTTGACAAACTCAATTTGCCCCATCCAAAAGCTATCACCACTGGCCTAGTCGCATTGAACCTACATCAGATTGTACACAGTCCTACACACATTGCTGGACACATCCAAGATGTCATTTTTGCTAAGCCTGAACTAGTTACCGTTCATAGCATCACGCCAATCACATGGTCAGACCACCATTTGATAACTTTCTGACATAAAACACCACAAATCAACACACCCCACAACTACATACATACATGCACCTATCGACCTTGGAGCAAACTCAATTTTGATGACTTAGAAAAACAACTAACAGCCAACACAGATCCAGATACAATTAATTCTGTTCCAAAACTTTATGAGTGGCTACAGGAAGCTTTTGATATTCTAATACCACTCAGAAAAACTAAACACGACAAAAGAAAACCAACACCTTGGAGAAACACAGAACTTAAAAGGATAAAGCAACAAATAAGAAAGTTGCAGCGGACCTGGCTCAAAACAAACAACAGTCAAGACAAACTGCAGCTACACAAACTTAACAGATTACACAAATCATCAGTCAAAAAAGGTAAAAAAAGGTACTACTCAGACAGAATTCAAAATGCTAAATCTGCAACCAAAGAATTCAATAAAATTCTCAATGAATTTCAAAAACCTACATGCATGAAAGGAAGTCATCCCACTACTCAAGATTTCACAAAAAAACAGGCAACTGATTACACAACCGAGGCAGACACATTGGACTCCTATTTAAAAAAGAAGAAAACCATCAGCACCAACCCCTTTCCTAAAATACCCTTTAAGAATAAACCAACCCAGCCTCTATAGTCCTTCAAACACATTTCACAAGATGAATTTATGGATTTGGTCAAAGCAAGCCGACCTTCTGGTTGTCCTTCTGACCCTTGCCCACCACACATCTTCAAGAACATTCTTTTATCTACTTCTGCTGCCACACCTGTAAGAAGAATCATCAACAACTCTTTAACTACAGGAACTTTTCCTGTAGAACTGAAAAAGGTATACATACGCCCGTTATTTAAGAAAACAAACCTAGACCCGCAAGACCCCAATAACTACAGACCAATCACAAATGGACCTTTCCTGGGCAAACTGATAGAAAGAGCAGCATTCACCCAGATGTCACAATTCATTGAAGATAGTTCTATACTTTCAGACTTCCAAACTGGATTCCGCCCAGGAAGAGGCACTTAATTGGCACTCATAGCAATCTGGGATGATCTTAAAAACACAGTCGACCGCAATGGAGTTCTTGCACTACTTCTCTTGGACCTCTCGGCTGCCTTTGACACGGCTGACCATGACATCCTAATTCAAAGACTCCATGAAGCCGGCATAGAAGGGACTACTCTCGACTGAAGTACATCCTACCTTAAAAAAAGAACTAATATCATCTATTCTCTCCCCTTCTCGTCCAAACCCTACCTCACAAAAGCAGGGGTCCCCCAAGGATCAATCATCTCACCTTTGCTTTTCAACATCTACATGATATCATTACCAGACCTGATCAATGATTTTCATCTCACATGCTACAACTATGCAGATGACACACAAATATTACTTAAATTAGAATGCCCCAAAAACATTGATAACTCACTAATCTTCAGTTGCCTCAGAGCCGTTGATCAGTGGATGACTTGGAGCCATCTCAAACTAAATGCCTCCAAAACAGAAATACTCATATGTGGTGAGTGGAAAAATTATGACCCACTGTGCGCCTGGCCTGACGATCTCAGACCACCTCCTCAATTATCCAAGGAAGTTAAAAGCTAGGAATCCATGGTGATTCTAAGGTTAACTATGAATGCCCAAGTGGACAAATTAGCACGAACAAGCTTCATCACCTTGAAGACTCAATGACGCATCTTCCCCTACCTCGGATTTCCACACAAGGTGCAAGCTACTATCTCACTTGTACTATCCAAACTGGATTATGCCAATGGCCTCTACCATGGATAATCTCTATCTATTATGAAAAAACTACAAAGTATTCAGAACGCCGCAGTCAGGCTACTATTACATGTAAAGCCACAAGCCCACATCTCCCCTGCTTTGAGAGCACTACACTGGTTACCCGTTGCCAGAAGATGCCCCTTCAAGCTGCTTAGTATCACCCACAAAGCTATACATGGAACAGGACCACTTTTTATCAGAAACAAAATAACCAAATACATTCAACAAAGAAACCTCAGCTCAAGATTGACACCCCGCCTTAGAACACCACCATACAAGAAAAAGACTATAAGTGGTATATCCTTCTCCGTTCAAGCAGCCAAACAATGGAATTCATTACCCCCAACTATAAGAGCCACAGCTAACGATCTTGTCTTAAAAAAACTACTCAAGAGTTGGCTCTTTCCTTCATAGCAAAAACAACAAGTGATGGACGGAATGCTGAACATTGTCAAACATTCACCCCCAGTACAGTGATCTGGGCCTAAATCCATAGTTTTTTTGCTGCCTATGCCATTCCAGTTTGGACCCAGCCATATGCAAATCAGTCATAACCACCATATTCAAACAGCTATGGACTGCATATGCCTATGTTGACACTTATTTTTATCTGATTATGTGTATATTCTAGTTATATATAGTTCTTTAGAAAATATGTATTGCTACTATGTCATAACAATAAACTACACACATACTCTTTGAACTTGTTTAACTAATGTATATTTACTCATGGTCTAAATATGTATATGTATGTACATATATTTGTGTGCATATGTGTGTGTATTCATGTGTGTATGTATGTGTGTGTGTGTGTGTGTATATATATATATATATATATATATATATATATATATATATATATATGTGTGTGTATGTTATTCTATGCTTAACATGTTCATAGGTCATTGCATAGCTCCTAGATAAGTTGTTATATTAGATACTTATGAATTCCTGCTCTCATTTTATATCACACTTTGGGGGTCATTCTGACCCCGGCGGTCTCTGACCGCCGGGGCCAGGGTCGGCGGGAGCACCGCTGACAGACCGGCGGTGCCCCGCAGGGCATTCTGACCGCGGCGGTTCGGCCGCGGTCAGATGCGGGAAACCCCTGGGGGCCCCACAAAGTATTTCAGTGTCTGCTATGCAGACACTGAAATACGCGACGGGTGCCACTGCACCCGCCGCACCCCTGCAACTCCGCCGGCTCCATTCGGAGCCGGCATCCTCGTTGCAGGGGCATTTCCGCTGGGCCGGCGGGCGCTCTTTTGGAGAGCGCCCGCCGGCCCAGCGGAAATGTATGAATGGCCGCCGCGGTCTTTTGACCGCGGTGCGGTCATTTGTCGGCGGGACCTTGGCGGGCGGCCTCGGCCGCCCACCAAGGTCTGAATCAGGCCCTTTGTCTACCCATCACCATATGTCATGTCTCTATCAATCTATCCTCGATTCCCACTCTGCCTCATGCCAAATCCATTCTACTACTTTCATCTCCTAAATAACCCTGCCTAAGCTCTTCCCTCCTTTTCCACATCTAACTCACCCAAACCTCACTTTACTACCGTGATCTCCCAAACAACCCTACTTAATTCTATCTCATTTATCTCACCTTTAACTCATCCAAAACCCCTCCTGCTACTATGATCTCCCTAACCCTTTCCACAGACTCTTCGCTCCTCCATCCCCCCCCTTTACTCTTTCCAAGCCTAAATCCTATTACCATAAACTCCCAATTAACACTTCTGGATTCTTCCCTCCTCCTCCCATCCATTACCCCAGTCAATCCAACTAACACTCACATATCCGAGGCTTAAATTAACTCATAATAATACAAAAACTGTACTCATATTTCCCTATACTAATCCACCACTAATTCCTTTTGGGTTCCAGAGTAGCGTGCTACTCGCCGAAAATCGCTTCGATGCCTCATCAGGAGTGTAAATGCTATTACAATACAATACAATACAATTTCTGAAGTCAGTACACTCCATACCACTGGTCAGTTACATGTGGGAGGAGGGTTTGTAGGTTATGCAAAACCCTGCTACAGTCACAGCAGTACTTTCTCGCTTGGTTAAGAAGTACAAAGCGCCGGAAGATGCCAGAGCATGCTTGACTGGTCACCCCCATCCAGATTCGGTGGTAACACAAGCAGCACAGAGAAGATCCAAAAATCCCTATGCTCCAATTTCCGCACCTCCCGAAAAAGAGGGTAGATGATTAGACAACATTGGTAAGAGATTTTCAGTAATGTCTAGTCTCACTATAAGAGCGGCTAACTCCCTGGCAGTGTTAGCCAGATATGATAGACAATTATGGGCTGACATCGCCCCCTATCTTGACCAGTTGCCGGAGGACGTTAAATCCGAAACTAAAAAGACATTGCATGAGGGAGAACGTACATCTGTGGAGTTAAAGTTAATAGATTGTGCAATGGACAAAGCCACTACTGCGTTTTGTAATCTTGCATATTCGGCTGTCCTACGAAGGTAAGGTTGGCTAAAGGCCACATCATTCCATCCAGAAGTGCAGAATAAGATACTAGATCTTCCTTTTGATGGCCAAGCACTGTTTGACAAGCATATTGACAAGGCATTGCAGTTGGATACATCCGACACAAACACAGCAAGATCTTTGGGTACACTCCAGTTTCGGAAGCCTTCCTTTTGAGCCATAAGTTGGCATGGAATGCCTTCATATAGGGGAGGCTACCAGCAATTCAGATATCCGTCATTTCCTTCCTCCTCTCAGCAATTTTGTCAACATTACACCTAAAGACAGCCGCCACAAGCTGCGTATAGCAGGTTTGCCTCCAGGGGACGGTTAACTCATCCCACTAAAGACTCGGCTTGCAGAGCATGATGTCTCCAAGGCTCTGGCTACCCCCAACCATTCCCTCCCAGTTCTAGGTGGAAAAATATCTTAGTTTTTCCAGCAATGGCAAACCATAACATCATGACAAGTGGTCTTACAGCTGATAAAGTATGGACACACACTAGAGTTTGTCCAAATGCCTCCTCCCAATCATCCTCGCAGAACTTCCCCAAAGTATCAAGAACAACTAAAGAGAGAGATCAACAAAATGCTCCTCAAGGGTGCAATAGAAAGGGTGCCTCCATCACAGCGAGAAAAGGTTTTTAGTCCAGATTCTTCCTCGTTCGCAAAAAGTGGAAGGACTGGAGAACGATCCTTGTTTTCAGAGAATTAAACACCTACTTGAGAAAACAGTCTTTCCGCATGATCACCCTGCAGGACGTCCTTCTGCGGTTGAAGCTGGGAGACTTTGGGGGTCATTCCAACCCTGGCGGTCGGAGATAAAGCGTCGGCCAACCCGCCAACAGGCAGGCGGTCCAAAAAATGGAATTCTGACCCTGGCGGGAACCGCCAACACAGCCCGCCACTTTAACACTCCGACCGCCACGGCGGGACAGACAAACAGCGCGGCGGTCACCGCCAACAGGCAGGCGGCAGACAATGTACCGCCCACCCTATCACAACTCACCAATCCGCCACCTTTTCCGGGGCGGGAGCCCCGCCGATAAAAACACGGCGGAAACAGACTACGAACGGGAAAACGCTCACCTATACACACTCCACGAGGAAGGAGGACAGCATGGAACCCGAATTACACATCCTACCAGCTATTGTCTACCTGCTCATCTACCAGGAGTACGAACGCCGGCGCAGACGACAACGGTGAGTACTGCACCTACGACACAGGCGAGGGGGGAGGAGGAAAGCTTACGGGCACACACATGCGCCATACACCCACCCCCCCACCACAACTACCTACACCCCAATGCCGAGCAACAAGTCAGAGTGACACCACACAAACCCCCCGGAATAATGCACACACACAATAAAAATGAGCTATAAAATATATGTATAAATAGCTCCATTGAAGGTATGGGAAATATGCCATATAAAAGATACAAAAATAAGGAATGAACATATTCAACAATATATACATAGGCAAAAAGTCCTGCACATTCCGTCAAAGTTCCATAGTCCGTGGGCCAATGTGCACAAACACATGGGCAAAGCCCACACAGGAGACCAGATACCATTGGAGAGAACACTGCTGGGGCATCAGATGATAAAACAACAGGCACCTCAGGGGGAAGGGAAGGGGGGGCACCTCAGCCACATGAGTCCACGACGCCAGATCCACGAGGGGCCTCCATGCCCACTGTCCCATCCTGGGGAGTGCAAAGCCACAGTCTCTCAAGTCTCTACAGTGGGTGGCTTGCCCACTGTTCCATCCTGGGAAGTGCCAAGCCACAGTCTATCAGATGGATTACCGACTCCACTGTTAATGGAGGAGGCATGGTGCCCAGAGTACTTCGTGAAGCCCTGCTCGACACAGAACCGGCAATGTCAATGGTGCTTGAGACGGCGTTGCCCAGCGGAGCGGTGCTTGAGATGAAGGCCCCAGCGGAGCGGTGCTTGAGACGGCGCTGGCCAGCGGAGCGGTGCTTGAGACGGCGGTGGCCAGCGGAGCAGTGCTTGAGATGAAGGCCCCAGCGGAGCGGTGCTTGAGATGAAGGGCCCAGCGGAGCGGTACTTGAGATGAAGGCCCCAGCGGAGCGGTGCTTGAGATGAAGGCCCCAGCGGAGCGGGGCTTGACAGGAAGGGCCCAGCGGAGCGGTGCTTGACAGGAAGGGCCCCTGTTCAGCGGTGCTTGTCCCGGCGGGGCCCGTTCAGTGGTGCTCCTCCCGGCGGGGCCCGTTCAGCGGTTCTTGTCCCGGCGGGGCCAGTTCAGCGGTTCTTGTCCCGGCGGGGCCCGTTCAGCGGTTCTTGTTCCGGCGGGGCCCGTTCAGCGGTGCCTCTCCCGGCGGGGCCCGTTCAGCGGTTCTTGTCCCGGCGGGCCCGTTCAGCGGTGCTCCTCCCGGCGGGGCCCTGTTCAGCAGTGCTCCTCCCGGCGGGGCCCTGTTCAGCGGTGCTCCTCCCGGCGGGGCCCTGTTCAGCGGTGCTCCTCCTGGCGGGGCCCGTTCAGCGGTGCTCCTCCCGGCGGGGCCCTGTTCAGCGGTGCTCCTCCCGGCGGGGCCCTGTTCAGCGGTGCTCCTCCCGGCGGGGCCCGTTCAGCGGTGCTCCTCCCAGCGGGGCCCTGTTCAGCGGTGCTCCTCCCGGCGGGGCCCTGTTCAGCGGTGCTCCTCCCGGCGGGGACCTGTTCAGCGGTGCTTGTCCTGTGTGTCTAGGGAGCCAGACCTGGGCAAGACTTCCCGCTCATTCACCATCCGAACTTGCGTCGCGGCGCCCTCCTGTGATGGAGTCCTGGGCCCGTGGGTGTCGTCCGTCACACCCGGAATGGGGCTGGTGGGGCTCTCCTGGGCAGCTCGCCTCCTGCCTGACTTCTCCGCCCTGCTGCCCTTGCCCTCCTTCGCAGAAGCTCTGTGGCCCTTGCCTCCCTTGGATGATGTGGCAGGTGACGGGGCAAGGCTACTGTCCTTGGTGGCAGCCGTCTCAGTCTTGTCGGCCGGGCCTTTTTCTTTTTTGTCCTCTTCCCAGGGGGTGGGCTGGCGGTCCCCTTGCTGCTGGCCGATGTTCCTGCCCTAGGATCTGGTGGACTCCAATAGCCCTGCACTTTGGTCACAGTAGATGCAGGGCTGGTGGTGGCTGAGGTGCTTTTTTTACTCTTACCAGATGGAGGGGGTGGGTCAGTGATTGGAACGAGGTCAAGGTTGGAAAGGAAAAGGACTTTGGAAGGACAGGGACGGGTAGGTGTAGTGGGTTTGGGAGTGGAGGAAGAGGATGTGGTTGTAGGAGAGTCAAGTGTGCTGTCTTTGGGTGCAGGTGCCTGTGACGGAGGCTGTTGTGAGGTGGATGGCTGTTGGGTGGGTGGCTGCCTGCGTTTGTGTGCTTTGGAAGAAGGGGTGACAGACACACTGGGAGAGGACACAGGGGACGTGTAAATGGCATTGGGGGTGGTGACTGCACGTGTGCGGACTGTAATGGAGGGTGTGCTGGTGATGGAAGTACTGGCTGATGGTGGTGTGCATGCAGGTGTGAGTGGAGACGTCACAGGGAGGGAGGAGGGAGATGAGGAGGTGGGGGACACAGAGGTGGTAGTGACTGTTGGCATGTCTGCATCTGGATGTTGCTTGGGTGAATGCTTGTGGGATCTGTGGTGCTTATGTCTGGATGAGCTGCCCTTGGGTGTAGAGGTGTGTGCAGGCTGGTCTGATGGTGTGGATGGGATAGGCAGAGGAACAGGAGACTGGGACTGGGTGGAGGGAGTCAGAAGAGGGAGGCTGGAGACAGGGACAATGGCTGCCGTCAGTGCTGAGGCCAGAGCGTTGAACGATCGCTGATGGGCAGCCTGACCCGAATGAATGCCCTCCAGGTATGCATTGCTCCGATGCACCTCCCTTTCTACACCCTGGATGGCATTCAAAAGGGTAGACTGCCCAACAATGAGTGTCCTGAGGAGGTCAATGACCTCCTCACTGAGGGCAGCAGGGGTAACTGGGGCAGGGCCTGAGGTGCCTGGGGCGAAGGAGATGCCCACCTTCCTGGGCGAGCGGGCACAGAGCGAAGGCTGAGGGGCTGCTGGGAGGGCAGGGCTGGTGCGCTGGGTGGCACGGCTGTACCTGTTGTGGAGGTGGGCACGGATGTTGCCGCCACCGCTAGGGAGCTCCCTTCCGAGGACGTGTTGGTGTCGCTGACGTCTCCACGGGTCCCCGTTGTGGAGCTCCACTCGCCCTCCGTCTCACTGGTGTACTCGGAGTCTGTTGTATGGCCCTCCGGGGCCATGTGAGATGCAGCTCCCTCGTGCGCCGATGCCACTTCTCCTCCGCCTGATGATGCTAATGCACACATGAACAGGAAGACAAAGAAAAGGGGGGGGGGGAGAAATAAAGACAGGTTGAGTGCATGCATTGGCAACACCGTTGTCGGAGAGGACAGACACAGAAGCCCCCTGAACTAGGCCGCGCAATGGGGGTACACTACTCAGTTATTGTGACTAGGCCTACAGGTCTATGGACGACAAATGCACACATGGGTGAGGCCGGACCATGGATAACTGTACTTGGCACCCTACAGAGGTGGGAGGCGGGGGCACAGGGCCGTGTCTAACGGAGGGGCCTAGCCTACAGAATGCGCCCTGGCCTGGAGATAGCCACAGCCCTCCTCCCCCACCCAGACACCTTCACTGCGCGCAAAGATATCAGAATGTGCTGATACTCACCCCCTTGTGTCTGCTGTGATGTCCTCACGCGCCCATCCAAATCGGGGTAGGCCACCGCCAGGATCCGGGACATCAGGGGGGTCAATTGGCGGCTGGCACCCCTCCTACGCTGGGAGGCCATCCCCAGCAGATACTCGGCGGTCTTTCTGGTCCCGCGGCGGATGTCCTCCCACCTCTTTCGCAGTGGGTGCCCCGTCTGTTGTGGACCCCCAGGGCCCGGACGTCCTTGGCGATGGCACGCCAAATGTCGATCTTCTGATGGGCGCTGACCTATGTGACATGTACAGGGTGGTAAAGGAAATCGCATCAGTTTTCTGCCTGGTCAATGTGAGTGGCCCCCCCCTCCCCAATCTTGCCATGTGGCACATGCTCTCATCTTTCGTGCGTTGCACTCCTCATTCGCTCCCCTCCCCACCATCTTACATACACCCCACTCAAAACAGGCATAGCCCATTCAACGTGCACCCTGTGTACTAACCTGTTGGTCTGGAGGACCGTAGAGTAGCGCATACTGGGGGAGGACCCCATCAACAAGTTTCTCCAATTCTTCGGAAGTGAAGGCAGGGGCCCTTTCCCCAGTCGCAGCAGCCATTGTATCTCCCAGACCGAGGTCACAGCAGCACTTGCAGTATAGGTCCTCTCCTGTGGATGATCAGGTCTCGAGTGATTAATCAGATAGAAAATGGCGGTCACGCCCGCGGCGGTGCGTACCGCGGCGGTGCGTACCGTGACCGCCGGCGCACATCGTCATTGGCTCCTGAGACCCATAGGGTTCAATGTTAACCAATGCTGCTTTGCGCCGCGGTCTTCGACCGCCTACCGCCACAGTGTGCCACGCCAGCGCAGTGACCTCACATCCCACTGTCACACTTCACAGGTCAGGCAGCCGCCATTTCAAGTGCCCACATGGCATGATTTCTACTGCGTCACACAGGCCTAGGCCTTGCATTGCCACTCATGCAAGCCATTCAATGCATAGCGATTCGTGTACTGTGCAAGCTGTGTGAACGAACCTGTGGGTTGCTTGACTGTGTGCTCCATGTTGTCCTTCCTAGGCACCGTACGCTGGGACTTGCGAGGAGAAGGATGAATCCTCCCGTGTACCGACCGCTGGTGGACCTGTCGACAATGGAAGAACGACATATCATACTTACATACCGGCTTGACAGAGCAACTATACATGAACTATGTGCCCAGCTGGAGCCAGACCTGATGTCCCCCATCCGCCAACCCACAGGGATTCCCCCTCTGGTGCAGGTTCTGTCAGTACTCCATTTTTTGTCAAGTGGGTCTTTTCAGACAACAGTGGCCATATCATCTGGGATGTCACAGCCTATGTTTTCTAAGGTTTTGTCCAGAGTGTGGTCTGCCCTGATGAAATACATGCGGAGCTACATTATTTTCCCTGAGGTGGGCGATTTGGCTACAGTGAAGGGTGATTTCTATGCCCTTGGACATATCCCCAACATCATTGGTGCCATTGATGGGACCCATGTGGCTTTGGTTCCCCCCAAAGAAAGTGAGCAGGTGTACCGAAACAGAAAACGTTATCATTCGATGAATGTCCAGGTGGTCTGTTTGGCTGACCAGTACATCTCCCATGTAAATGCCAAGTTCCCTGGGTCAGTGCATGACGCGTATGTCATGCGAAATAGCAGCATCCCTTATGTGATGGAACAGCTACAGAGACACCGTGTGTGGCTAATTGGTGACTCTGGTTACCCAAACCTGTCGTGGCTACTGACCCCAGTGAGGAATCCCCGGACCAGGGCAGAGGAACGGTACAATGAGGCCCATGGGCGATCTAGGAGGATCATAGAAAGGACCTTCGGGGTCCTGAAGGCCAGGTTTAGGTGCCTGCATATGACAGGGGGATCCCTCATGTACTCACCAAAGAAGGTGTGCCAGATCATCGTGGCCTGCTGTATCCTTCACAATCTTGCATTGCGACGCCAGGTGCCTTTTCTGCAGGAGGATGGTCCAGATGGTGGTGTTGTAGCAGCTGTGGAGCCTGTGGAGAGTGAAGAGGAGGAAGACGACGGGGACGACACGGACAACAGGGAGACAGTCATACAACAATACTTTCAGTAGCACACAGGTAAGAATCAGCCACCCCATTTTACATTTACTTAAGGCCTCATGCGTCTCCACTGTCTGTGTTTCCCCCCAGTTCCTGTTAACTGATTTGTGACTTTCCCTTCCCTTTTCAGAGCTGTATGACCCACTGCCTGACTTCAGCTTTGTTTGCCCATGGACTAAAGCTTATTGAAATTGGTATGTTGTCATCACAAAGTAACTGGACATTATAGCACCGTTATGTGTAATACATTTGTTAAGAATACAAGCAGACTCCTGTTTTTTTAAGTGGAATAAGTGATTTATTGTAAGTGCTACATATAGGTACATGATTGGGAAATGGTGATGGGTGGGGGTGGAGTAATGTCCATGGCAGAGTCCAGTTCTCAGTCGCACAGGTGCATTGTCCATATGCCTGGGGAAGGATGGAGCAGGGGCAGTTCAAGGTTGGACAGGGTGACAATGTGGGACAGTGGGATGACATCAGGGGGTATCTTAGGCTGGCGAGGGTCTTGCAATCCTACTCTGTCTTCTTGTGAGATCTCAGGTTCCGCTTGCGGGGTGGTTCTTCTTCTGCAGGAGGTGGGGTTCTGGTGGCCTGTCGTTGTGTGGGGGCCTCCTGTCCACTAGCGCCAGCGGAGGTGGTAGGCTGTTCCTGGCCTGGGCTAGTGACAGGGGCCCTTTGGGGTGCCACATGGTCCCGCAATGTGGTGACGATCTGGGTAAGGGCCACGACGATGGTCCCCATTGCGGAACCGATGTTCCTCAGTTCCTCCCTGAACCCCATGTACCGTTCCTCCTGCAGTTCCTGGATCTCCTGGAACCGGGCCAGTACCGTCGCCATCGTCTCCTGGGAGCGGTGGTATGCTCCCATGATGGAGGAGAGGGCCTCTTGGAGAGTCGGTTCCCCGGGCCTGTCCCCCCCCGTCGCACAGCAGCCCTCCCAGTTCCCCTGTGTTCCTGGGCCTCTGTCCCCTGGACGGTGTGCCCACTACCACTGCCCCCAGGTCCCTGTTGTTGGGGTGGTGGGTCAACCTGGGTGCCCTGTAGTGGTGGACACACCGCTGAATGACGTGTCCTGGAGACAGAGGCATGGGCCCGCTGGGTGGGAGCTGTGCTGGTGTTCCCAGAGGGGGTTGGGTCTGGTGTAGCCTGTGGCTGTCTGTGGGGAACCGACTGTCCAGAGGTCCCCGATGGGCCGGGCTGGTCGTCTGGCTCCAGGGAGACAGAACTGCTGTCATCGCTGGGGGCCTCTTCTGGGGGTGGGATGGACATCTCTGGACCCTCCGTGGCGGTGTGGTGGCGTTCGGGTCCTGCAGGGGTATAAAGGTATGGTTATTGCTTCTGTGTGTGGCATTTCGTGTGATGGGTGGGTGTCCGTGTACCCATGTGCAGGCATTTCCTTGTGGGGGCATTTGTGAGGGTGGCTTGTGGGGGTGATGTGTGTGTGCAGTGGGCATGCTTTGGTGATGGGTGTCCATGCTTTGTGGTCGCATGCAGGGCTTGGTGTTGGGATGGGTGGGTTGTGATGGTGAGCCTTTTGCTAGGGGTTGGTGTGATGGGGGAGGGGTGAGGGTGGGGGTATGATTTGGCATGCAGGTGGGGTGGGGGTGGGAAGCAGTAGTGAAGATTTGCCTTACCAGAGTCCATTCCTCCAGATACTCCTGCGAGGCCCTCAGGATGCAGGATGTGCAAGACTTCCTCCTCCCATGCGGTAAATTCTGGGGGAGTAGGTGGGGATCCGCCGCCAGTCTTCTGCACCGCAATGTTGTGCCTTGATACCATGGAACGCACCTTCCCCCGTAGGTCGTTCCATCTCTTCCTGATGTCCTCCCCATTGCGTGGATGCTGTCCCACCGCGTTAACCCTGTCCACTATCCTTTGCCATAGCTCCATCTTCCTGGCAATTGTGGTGTGCTGCACCTGTGCCCCGAAGAGCTGGGGCTCTACACGGACTATTTCCTCCACCATGACCCTGAGTTCGGCGTCACTGAACCTGGGGTGTCTTTGGGGTGCCATGGGGTGGTGTGGTTGAGGTGTGGGGTGGCGTTTGTGGTGATGAGTGTGGTGCGTGTGGTGGTGTGTGGTGTTTGGTGCGTGGACTCTGTGTGGGTGATGGTGTTGTGTGCCTCTGTGTTGTGGGATTGTCTATTCTGTGCTCTCTCTCTAGCCTTCGTCAATGATTTCGGGTCGTAGGGGCTTGTGGGTGATGTGGGTGTGTGTTTTATATTGTGTTGCGTGTGTGGGAGTGGTGTTAGTATGTGTATCAGGTGTGTGTATTTCAAACTGACCAATGTGGCTGAGTTTTTTATGTGTGTGTGTATTTTGACCGCGGCGGTGTGTACAGCCAATGGAATACCGCGTTTGAAAGACCGCCGCGTGGATTTGTGGGTCGGAATGGTATGGGCGTATTTCTGTTGGCGTGACGGTGGAGGTTTGCTCATCGCCATTTTTTCACTGACCTTTGGTGTGGCGGACTTTTGTGGATGTCGGGTTTTTGGCGGTTTGCCAGTTGCGGGTCAGAATGACTGTGGCGGTTTGCCGCAGCGGTGTTATGGCGGTCTTCTGACCGGCGGTAAGCGCCTTTTACCGCCGAGGTCAGAATGACCCCCTTTATGTCTACCCTAGACCTAAAGGATGCGTATTTCCACATCCCCGTTCACCCAGCACACAGACAGTACCTGAGATTCATAGTAGCCGGAAGCCCTTTTCAATTTCGAGTCCTTCCATTTGGTCTAAAGTCAGCTCCCAGAATATTCACAAAGTGCCTAGCTCCTATTGCAGCCTTTCTCAGGAGGAGAAAACATCAAGTATTCCCATACTTAGATGACTGGCTGATAAAATCAGACACCTATTCGGCAGCACGCAGGTCAACAAGAAAGTGCATTGCCTTACTCAGCAGCTTTGGTTTGAATATCAACTGGGAGAAATCCAAAACTCAACCATCATGCACGATCACTTTTCTAGGGGCAAAACTGGACACTATCCACCATGGCCTGTCCCACTGTCGAAAGACAACAGAAACTGCTATCTCTAGCAAAATCAATACAAAGAAAAGAATACATTTCAGTATGCCTGTACAAGTCCTTGTTGGGGATGATGTCCTCATGCATATCTAGTTCCTCTCCGCAGGCTCAAAATGCGCTCACTGCAAGGGCAGATCAATCTGCAATAGCTCCAGGTTTCAGGAAGCTTCAAAGATCAGATAAAAATTACTGCAGCAATCACCAAGGCTCTGGTGTGGTGTTCTCAGGAACATCATCTTTCTGTCAGTCTGTCTTTTCTTCATCGCCCAGCACCGTGGACAATCACCACAGATGCCTCTCTGCGTGGTTGAGGAGCGGTTTTACAAGACCTACAGATAAGTGGTAAATGGCCACCAGAGTTTCAAACAATGCACATCAATCTGCTAGAGCTCAAAGCGGTCCGTCTAGCTTTACAGGCTTTCCTCCCAAAGATTGCCGGTTCAGTGGTAATAAGAACAGACAGCACCACTACAATGCATTACCTCAACAAACAGGGAGGCACAAGATCTTTTCCTCTCTCCAGGGAAGCTCAGGAGATTTGGAACTGGACTGTACAGCATGGCATACTCCTTACAGCAGTTCACCTTCCAGGCATCCAGAACAGGATAGCAGACTCGCTCAGCAGGCAACAATTAATATGTCATTAATGAGAAATGGACCAGTCCACGGTCAATCACATTTTTTCTCAGTGGGGAACACCCAACCTCGACATCTTCGCCAGCCGGTCGAACGCCAAATGCTGATACTTCACAAGCTTTGCATATGCTTTTCCGCCAATACGCTTGATCCCGATTGCCCTAACAAAGATGAAGAGAGAACCATGCACGCTAATATTAACCCCTTCGCTGCCAGGCCTTTTCCCCCTCCTGTGCCGAGCCTTTTTTTGGCTATTTGGAGCAGTTCGCGCTTAGGCCCTCATAACTTTTTGTTCACATAAGCTACCCATGCCAAATTTGCATCCTTTTTTTCCAACATCCTAGGGATTCTAGAGGTACCCAGACTTTGTGGGTTCCCCAGAAGGAGGCCAAGAAATTAGCCAAAAAACAGTGAAGATTTCATTTTTTTAAAAAAATTTGGAAAAATGGGCTGCAGAAGAAGGCTTGTGGTTTTTTCCCTGAAAAGGGCATCAACAAAGGGTTTGCGGTGATAAAATCACCAGCTTCCCAGCTTTAAGGAACAGGCAGACTTGAATCAGAAAACCCAATTTTTCAACCCAATTTTGGCATTTTACTGGGACATACCCCATTTTTACGATTTTTTGTGCTTTCAGCCTCCTTCCAGTCAGTGACAGAAATGGGCATGAAACCAACGCTGGATCCCATAAACCGCAACATTTCTGAAAAGTAGACAAAATTCTGAATTCAGCAAGGGGTAATTTGTGTAGATCCTACAAGGGTTTCCTACAGAAAATAGCAACTGAAAAAGAAAAATATTGAAATTGAGGTGAAAAAAACATCAATTTTTCTCTAAGTTTTATTCTGTAACTTTTTCCTGCAATGTCAGATTTTCGAAAGCAATATACCGTTACGTCTGCTGGACTCTTCTGGTTGCGGGGATATATAGGGCTTGTAGGTTCATCAAGAACTCTAGGTACCCAGAGCCAATAAATGACCTGCACCCTGCAGTGGGTTTTCATTCTATGCCGGGTATACAGCAATTCATTTGCTGAAATATAAAGAGTAAAAAATAGCTATCAAGAAAACCTTTGTATTTCCAAAATGGGCACAAGATAAGGTGTTGAGAAGCAGTGGTTATTTGCACATCTCTGAATTCCGGGGTGCCCATACTAGCATGTGAATTACAGGGCATTTCTCAAATAGACGTCTTTTTTACACACTGTCTTACATTTGGAAGGGAAAAATGTAGAGAAAGACAAGGGGCAATAACACTTGTTTTGCTATTCTATGTTCCCCCAAGTCTCCCGATAAAAATGATACCTCACTTGTGTGGGTAGGCCTAGCGCCCGCGACAGGAAACGCCCCAAAGCGCAACGTGGACACATCACAGAAAACAGACCTGTTTTTAGCAAAGTGCCTACCTGTAGATTTTGGCCTCTAGCTCAGCCGCCACCTAGGGAAACCTACCAAACCTGTGCATTTCTGAAAACTAGAGACCTAGGGGAATCCAAGATGGGGTGATTTGTGTGGCTCGGACCAGGTTCTGTTACCCAGAATCCTTTGCACACCTCAAAATTTGGCTAAAAAAACACATGTTCCTCACATTTCTGTGGCAGAAAGTTCTGGAATCTGAGAGGAGCCACAAATTTCCTTCCACCCAGCGTTCCCCCATGTCTCCCGATAAAAATGATACCTCACTTGTGTGGGTAGGCCTAGCGCCCGCGACAGGAAACACCCCAAAGCGCAATGTGGACACATCACAGAAAACAGACCTGTTTTTAGCAAAGTGCCTACCTGTAGATTTTGGCCTCTAGCTCAGCCGCCACCTAGGGAAACCTACCAAACCTGTGCATTTCTGAAAACTAGAGACCTAGGGGAATCCAAGATGGGGTGATTTGTGTGGCTCGGACCAGGTTCTGTTACCCAGAATCCTTTGCAAAGCTCAAAAATTGGCTAAAAAAACACATGTTCCTCACATTTCTGTGGCAGAAAGTGCTGGAATCTGAGAGGAGCCACAAATGTCCTTCCACCCAGCGTTCCCCCACGTCTCCCGATAAAAATGATACCTCACTTGTGTGGGTAGGCCTAGCGCCCGCAACAGGAAACGCCCCAAAGCGCAACGTGGACACATCACAGAAAACAGACCTGTTTTTAGCAAAGTGCCTACCTGTAGATTTTGGCCTCTAGCTCAGCCGCCACCTAGGGAAACCTACCAAACCTGTGCATTTCTGAAAACTAGAGACCTAGGGGAATCCAAGATGGGGTGATTTGTGTGGCTCGGACCAGGTTCTGTTACCCAGAATCCTTTGCACACCTCAAAATTTGGCTAAAAAAACACATGTTCCTCACATTTCTGTGGCAGAAAGTTCTGGAATCTGAGAGGAGCCACAAATTTCCTTCCACCCAGCGTTCCCCCACGTCTCCCGATAAAAATGATACCTCACTTGTGTGGGTAGGCCTAGCGCCCGCGACAGGAAACACCCCAAAGCGCAATGTGGACACATCACAGAAAACAGACCTGTTTTTAGCAAAGTGCCTACCTGTAGATTTTGGCCTCTAGCTCAGCCGCCACCTAGGGAAACCTACCAAACCTGTGCATTTCTGAAAACTAGAGACCTAGGGGAATCCAAGATGGGGTGATTTGTGTGGCTCGGACCAGGTTCTGTTACCCAGAATCCTTTGCAAAGCTCAAAAATTGGCTAAAAAAACACATGTTCCTCACATTTCTGTGGCAGAAAGTGCTGGAATCTGAGAGGAGCCACAAATTTCCTTCCACCCAGCGTTCCCCCACGTCTCCCGATAAAAATGATACCTCACTTGTGTGGGTAGGCCTAGCGCCCGCGACAGGAAACGCCCCAAAGCGCAACGTGGACACATCACAGAAAACAGACCTGTTTTTAGCAAAGTGCCTACCTGTAGATTTTGGCCTCTAGCTCAGCCGCCACCTAGGGAAACCTACCAAACCTGTGCATTTCTGAAAACTAGAGACCTAGGGGAATCCAAGATGGGGTGATTTGTGTGGCTCGGACCAGGTTCTGTTACCCAGAATCCTTTGCAAAGCTCAAAAATTGGCTAAAAAAACACATGTTCCTCACATTTCTGTGGCAGAAAGTTCTGGAATCTGAGAGGAGCCACAAATTTCCTTCCACCCAGCGTTCCCCCACGTCTCCCGATAAAAATGATACCTCACTTGTGTGGGTAGGCCTAGCGCCCGCGACAGGAAACGCCCCAAAGCGCAACGTGGACACCACCAAAATTTTGGAAGAAAACAGAGGTGTTTTTTGCGAAGTGACTACCTGTAGATTTTGGCCTCTAGCTCAGCCGGCACCTAGGGAAACCTACCAAACCTGTACATTTCTGAAAACTAGAGACCTAGGGGAATCCAGGGAGGGGTGACTGGCGGGGCTCGGACCAGGTTCTGTTACCCAGAATCCTTTGCAAAGCTCAAAAATTGGCTAAAAAAACACATGTTCCTCACATTTCTGTGGCAGAAAGTGCTGGAATCTGAGAGGAGCCACAAATGTCCTTCCACCCAGCGTTCCCCCACGTCTCCCGATAAAAATGATACCTCACTTGTGTGGGTAGGCCTAGCGCCCGCGACAGGAAACGCCCCAAAGCGCAACGTGGACACATCACAGAAAACAGACCTGTTTTTAGCAAAGTGCCTACCTGTAGATTTTGGCCTCTAGCTCAGCCGCCACCTAGGGAAACCTACCAAACCTGTGCATTTCTGAAAACTAGAGACCTAGGGGAATCCAAGGAGGGGTGACTGGCGGGGCTCGGACCAGGTTCTGTTACCCAGAATCCTTTGCAAAGCTCAAAAATTGGCTAAAAAAACACATGTTCCTCACATTTCTGTGGCAGAAAGTTCTGGAATCTGGGAGGAGCCACAAATTTCCTTCCACCCAGCGTTCCCCCAAGTCTCCCGATAAAAATGATACCTCACTTGCGTGGGTAGGCCTAGCGCCCGCGACAGGAAACGCCCCAAAGCGCAACGTGGACACCACCAAAATTTTGGAAGAAAACAGAGGTGTTTTTTGCGAAGTGACTACCTGTAGATTTTGGCCTCTAGCTCAGCCGGCACCTAGGGAAACCTACCAAACCTGTACATTTCTGAAAACTAGAGACCTAGGGGAATCCAAGGAGGGGTGACTGGCAGGGCTCGGACCAGGTTCTGTTACCCAGAATCCTTTGCAAAGCTCAACAAATGGCTAAAAAAACACATGTTCCTCACATTTCTGTGGCAGAAAGTTCTGGAATCCGAGAGGAGCCACAAATTTCCTTCCACCCAGCGTTCCCCCACGTCTCCCGATAAAAATGATACCTCACTTGTGTGGGTAGGCCTAGCGCCCGCGACAGGAAACGCCCCAAAGCGCAACGTGGACACATCACAGAAAACAGACCTGTTTTTAGCAAAGTGCCTACCTGTAGATTTTGGCCTCTAGCTCAGCCGCCACCTAGGGAAACCTACCAAACCTGTGCATTTCTGAAAACTAGAGACCTAGGGGAATCCAAGATGGGGTGATTTGTGTGGCTCGGACCAGGTTCTGTTACCCAGAATCCTTTGCACACCTCAAAAATTGGCTAAAAAAACACATGTTCCTCACATTTCTGTGGCAGAAAGTGCTGGAATCTGAGAGGAGCCACAAATGTCCTTCCACCCAGCGTTCCCCCACGTCTCCCGATAAAAATGATACCTCACTTGTGTGGGTAGGCCTAGCGCCCGCGACAGGAAACGCCCCAAAGCGCAACGTGGACACATCACAGAAAACAGACCTGTTTTTAGCAAAGTGCCTACCTGTAGATTTTGGCCTCTAGCTCAGCCGCCACCTAGGGAAACCTACCAAACCTGTGCATTTCTGAAAACTAGAGACCTAGGGGAATCCAAGGAGGGGTGACTGGCGGGGCTCGGACCAGGTTCTGTTACCCAGAATCCTTTGCAAAGCTCAAAAATTGGCTAAAAAAACACATGTTCCTCACATTTCTGTGGCAGAAAGTTCTGGAATCTGGGAGGAGCCACAAATTTCCTTCCACCCAGCGTTCCCCCAAGTCTCCCGATAAAAATGATACCTCACTTGCGTGGGTAGGCCTAGCGCCCGCGACAGGAAACGCCCCAAAGCGCAACGTGGACACCACCAAAATTTTGGAAGAAAACAGAGGTGTTTTCTGCGAAGTGACTACCTGCAGATTTTGGCCTCTAGCTCAGCCGGCACCTAGGGAAACCTACCAAACCTGTACATTTCTGAAAACTAGAGACCTAGGGGAATCCAAGGAGGGGTGACTGGCGGGGCTCGGACCAGGTTCTGTTTCCCAGAATCCTTTGCAAAGCTCAAAAATTGGCTAAAAAAACACATGTTCCTCACATTTCTGTGGCAGAAAGTTCTGGAATCCGAGAGGAGCCACAAATTTCCTTCCACCCAGCGTTCCCCCACGTCTCCTGATAAAAATGATACCTCACTTGCGTGGGTAGGCCTAGCGCCCGCGACAGGAAACGCCCCAAAGCGCAACGTGGACACATCACAGAAAACAGACCTGTTTTTAGCAAAGTGCCTACCTGTAGATTTTGGCCTCTAGCTCAGCCGCCACCTAGGGAAACCTACCAAACCTGTGCATTTCTGAAAACTAGAGACCTAGGGGAATCCAAGGAGGGGTGACTGGCGGGGCTTGGACCAGGTTCTGTTACCCAGAATCCTTTGCAAAGCTCAAAAATTGGCTAAAAAAACACATGTTCCTCACATTTCTGTGGCAGAAAGTTCTGGAATCTGGGAGGAGCCACAAATTTCCTTCCACCCAGCGTTCCCCCAAGTCTCCCGATAAAAATGATACCTCACTTGCGTGGGTAGGCCTAGCGCCCGCGACAGGAAACGCCCCAAAGCGCAACGTGGACACCACCAAAATTTTGGAAGAAAACAGAGGTGTTTTTTGCGAAGTGACTACCTGTAGATTTTGGCCTCTAGCTCAGCCGGCACCTAGGGAAACCTACCAAACCTGTACATTTCTGAAAACTAGAGACCTAGGGGAATCCAAGGAGGGGTGACTGGCGGGGCTCGGACCAGGTTCTGTTACCCAGAATCCTTTGCAAAGCTCAAAAATTGGCTAAAAAAACACATGTTCCTCACATTTCTGTGGCAGAAAGTTCTGGAATCCGAGAGGAGCCACAAATTTCCTTCCACCCAGCGTTCCCCCACGTCTCCCGATAAAAATGATACCTCACTTGTGTGGGTAGGCCTAGCGCCCGCGACAGGAAACGCCCCAAAGCGCAACGTGGACACATCACAGAAAACAGACCTGTTTTTAGCAAAGTGCCTACCTGTAGATTTTGGCCTCTAGCTCAGCCGCCACCTAGGGAAACCTACCAAACCTGTGCATTTCTGAAAACTAGAGACCTAGGGGAATCCAAGGAGGGGTGACTGGCGGGGCTCGGACCAGGTTCTGTTACCCAGAATCCTTTGCAAAGCTCAAAAATTGGCTAAAAAAACACATGTTCCTCACATTTCTGTGGCAGAAAGTTCTGGAATCCGAGAGGAGCCACAAATTTCCTTCCACCCAGCGTTCCCCCACGTCTCCCGATAAAAATGATACCTCACTTGTGTGGGTAGGCCTAGCGCCCGCGACAGGAAACGCCCCAAAGCGCAACGTGGACACATCACAGAAAACAGACCTGTTTTTAGCAAAGTGCCTACCTGTAGATTTTGGCCTCTAGCTCAGCCGCCACCTAGGGAAACCTACCAAACCTGTGCATTTCTGAAAACTAGAGACCTAGGGGAATCCAAGGAGGGGTGACTGGCGGGGCTCGGACCAGGTTCTGTTACCCAGAATCCTTTGCAAAGCTCAAAAATTGGCTAAAAAAACACATGTTCCTCACATTTCTGTGGCAGAAAGTTCTGGAATCTGGGAGGAGCCACACATTTCCTTCCACCCAGCGTTCCCCCAAGTCTCCCGATAAAAATGATACCTCACTTGCGTGGGTAGGCCTAGCGCCCGCGACAGGAAACGCCCCAAAGCGCAACGTGGACACCACCAAAATTTTGGAAGAAAACAGAGGTGTTTTTTGCGAAGTGACTACCTGTAGATTTTGGCCTCTAGCTCAGCCGGCACCTAGGGAAACCTACCAAACCTGTACATTTCTGAAAACTAGAGACCTAGGGGAATCCAAGGAGGGGTGACTGGCGGGGCTCGGACCAGGTTCTGTTACCCAGAATCCTTTGCAAAGCTCAAAAATTGGCTAAATAAACACATGTTCCTCACATTTCTGTGGCAGTAAGTTCTGGAATCCGAGAGGAGCCACAAATTTCCTTCCACCCAGCGTTCCCCCACGTCTCCCGATAAAAATGATACCTCACTTGCGTGGGTAGGCCTAGCGCCCGCGACAGGAAACGCCCCAAAGCGCAACGTGGACACATCACAGAAAACAGACCTGTTTTTAGCAAAGTGCCTACCTGTAGATTTTGGCCTCTAGCTCAGCCGCCACCTAGGGAAACCTACCAAACCTGTGCATTTCTGAAAACTAGAGACCTAGGGGAATCCAAGGAGGGGTGACTGGCGGGGCTTGGACCAGGTTCTGTTACCCAGAATCCTTTGCAAAGCTCAAAAATTGGCTAAAAAAACACATGTTCCTCACATTTCTGTGGCAGAAAGTTCTGGAATCTGGGAGGAGCCACAAATTTCCTTCCACCCAGCGTTCCCCCAAGTCTCCCGATAAAAATGATACCTCACTTGCGTGGGTAGGCCTAGCGCCCGCGACAGGAAACGCCCCAAAGCGCAACGTGGACACCACCAAAATTTTGGAAGAAAACAGAGGTGTTTTTTGCGAAGTGACTACCTGTAGATTTTGGCCTCTAGCTCAGCCGGCACCTAGGGAAACCTACCAAACCTGTACATTTCTGAAAACTAGAGACCTAGGGGAATCCAAGGAGGGGTGACTGGCGGGGCTCGGACCAGGTTCTGTTACCCAGAATCCTTTGCAAAGCTCAAAAATTGGCTAAAAAAACACATGTTCCTCACATTTCTGTGGCAGAAAGTTCTGGAATCCGAGAGGAGCCACAAATTTCCTTCCACCCAGCGTTCCCCCACGTCTCCCGATAAAAATGATACCTCACTTGTGTGGGTAGGCCTAGCGCCCGCGACAGGAAACGCCCCAAAGCGCAACGTGGACATATCACAGAAAACAGACCTGTTTTTAGCAAAGTGCCTACCTGTAGATTTTGGCCTCTAGCTCAGCCGCCACCTAGGGAAACCTACCAAACCTGTGCATTTCTGAAAACTAGAGACCTAGGGGAATCCAAGGAGGGGTGACTGGCGGGGCTCGGACCAGGTTCTGTTACCCAGAATCCTTTGCAAAGCTCAAACATTGGCTAAAAAAACACATGTTCCTCACATTTCTGTGGCAGAAAGTTCTGGAATCCGAGAGGAGCCACAAATTTCCTTCCACCCAGCGTTCCCCCACGTCTCCCGATAAAAATGATACCTCACTTGTGTGGGTAGGCCTAGCGCCCGCGACAGGAAACGCCCCAAAGCGCAACGTGGACACATCACAGAAAACAGACCTGTTTTTAGCAAAGTGCCTACCTGTAGATTTTGGCCTCTAGCTCAGCCGCCACCTAGGGAAACCTACCAAACCTGTGCATTTCTGAAAACTAGAGACCTAGGGGAATCCAAGGAGGGGTGACTGGCGGGGCTCGGACCAGGTTCTGTTACCCAGAATCCTTTGCAAAGCTCAAAAATTGGCTAAAAAAACACATGTTCCTCACATTTCTGTGGCAGAAAGTTCTGGAATCTGGGAGGAGCCACAAATTTCCTTCCACCCAGCGTTCCCCCAAGTCTCCCGATAAAAATGATACCTCACTTGCGTGGGTAGGCCTAGCGCCCGCGACAGGAAACGCCCCAAAGCGCAACGTGGACACTACCAAAATTTTGGAAGAAAACAGAGGTGTTTTTTGCGAAGTGACTACCTGTAGATTTTGGCCTCTAGCTCAGCCGGCACCTAGGGAAACCTACCAAACCTGTACATTTCTGAAAACTAGAGACGTAGGGGAATCCAAGGAGGGGTGACTGGCGGGGCTCGGACCAGGTTCTGTTACCCAGAATCCTTTGCAAAGCTCAAAAATTGGCTAAAAAAACACATGTTCCTCACATTTCTGTGGCAGAAAGTTCTGGAATCCGAGAGGAGCCACAAATTTCCTTCCACCCAGCGTTCCCCCACGTCTCCCGATAAAAATGATACCTCACTTGTGTGGGTAGGCCTAGCGCCCGCGACAGGAAACGCCCCAAAGCGCAACATGGACACATCACAGAAAAAAGACCTGTTTTTAGCAAAGTGCCTACCTGTAGATTTTGGCCTCTAGCTCAGCCGCCACCTAGGGAAACCTACCAAACCTGTGCATTTCTGAAAACTAGAGACCTAGGGGAATCCAAGGAGGGGTGACTGGCGGGGCTCGGACCAGGTTCTGTTACCCAGAATCCTTTGCAAAGCTCAAAAATTGGCTAAAAAAACACATGTTCCTCACATTTCTGTGGCAGAAAGTTCTGGAATCTGGGAGGAGCCACAAATTTCCTTCCACCCAGCGTTCCCCCAAGTCTCCCGATAAAAATGATACCTCACTTGCGTGGGTAGGCCTAGCGCCCGCGACAGGAAACGCCCCAAAGCGCAACGTGGACACTACCAAAATTTTGGAAGAAAACAGAGGTGTTTTTTGCGAAGTGACTACCTGTAGATTTTGGCCTCTAGCTCAGCCGGCACCTAGGGAAACCTACCAAACCTGTACATTTCTGAAAACTAGAGACCTAGGGGAATCCAAGGAGGGGTGACTGGCGGGGCTCGGACCAGGTTCTGTTACCCAGAATCCTTTGCAAAGCTCAAAAATTGGCTAAAAAAACACATGTTCCTCACATTTCTGTGGCAGAAAGTTCTGGAATCCGAGAGGAGCCACAAATTTCCTTCCACCCAGCGTTCCCCCACGTCTCCCGATAAAAATGATACCTCACTTGTGTGGGTAGGCCTAGCGCCCGCGACAGGAAACGCCCCAAAGCGCAACATGGACACATCACAGAAAAAAGACCTGTTTTTAGCAAAGTGCCTACCTGTAGATTTTGGCCTCTAGCTCAGCCGCCACCTAGGGAAACCTACCAAACCTGTGCATTTCTGAAAACTAGAGACCTAGGGGAATCCAAGGAGGGGTGACTGGCGGGGCTCGGACCAGGTTCTGTTACCCAGAATCCTTTGCAAAGCTCAAAAATTGGCTAAAAAAACACATGTTCCTCACATTTCTGTGGCAGAAAGTTCTGGAATCTGGGAGGAGCCACAAATTTCCTTCCACCCAGCGTTCCCCCAAGTCTCCCGATAAAAATGATACCTCACTTGCGTGGGTAGGCCTAGCGCCCGCGACAGGAAATGCCCCAAAGCGCAACGTGGACACCACCAAAATTTTGGAAGAAAACAGAGGTGTTTTTTGCGAAGTGACTACCTGTAGATTTTGGCCTCTAGCTCAGCCGGCACCTAGGGAAACCTACCAAACCTGTACATTTCTGAAAACTAGAGACCTAGGGGAATCCAAGGAGGGGTGACTGGCGGGGCTCGGACCAGGTTCTGTTACCCAGAATCCTTTGCAAAGCTCAAAAATTGGCTAAAAAAACACATGTTCCTCACATTTCTGTGGCAGAAAGTTCTGGAATCTGAGAGGGGCCACAAATTTCCTTCCACCCAGCGTTCCCCCACGTCTCCCGATAAAAATGATACCTCACTTGTGTGGGTAGGCCTAGCGCCCGCGACAGGAAACGCCCCAAAGCGCAGCGTGGACACATCACATTTTTTCATTGAAAACAGTGCCTACCTGTAGTTTTTGGCCTGTAGCTCAGCCAGCACCTAGGGAAACCTACCAAACCTGTGCATTTCTGAAAACTAGAGACCTAGGGGAATCCAAGATGGGGTGACTTGAGGGGCTCTGACCAGGTTCCGTTACCCAGAATCCTTTCCAAACCTCAAATATTGGCTAAAAAAACACATTTTTCACACATTTCGGTGACAGAAAGTTCTGGAATCTGAGTGGAGCCACAAATTTCCTTCCACCCAGCGTTCCCCCAAGTCTCCCGATAAAAATGATACCTCAGTTGTGTGGGTGGGCCAGGTGCCTCCAACAGAATAAGGCCCAAAACTTGTAGAGATACAGGGGATAGTACTGCGAGTTTATAAGGACATATTCTTTTATACATCTTTAGACTGACTCTGCTTTGGGGACCCACATACGTGAGGTGTCATTTTATTTGGGAGACTGAGGGGAACACTGGGGAGTAGGAATTTTGTGCTGGAGTGGTGATCGTACGAAGAAATGTCAGGAAAATATGCTTTTTTTAAGCACATTTTGAGGTTTACAGAGGAGTCTGGGTAAGAAAATGTTGGGGGATCCACGCAAGCCACTCCTCCCTAGACTCCTTGGGGTGTCTAGTTTTAAAAAATGTCTGGGTTTGGTAGGTTTCCCTAGATGAAGGCCGCACACAGGACCAAAAACATAGGTGCCCTCTCCCCCTTCAAACACAGGTAGTTTTGTAATATATCGTTTTGATGTGCCCACATACGTCCGTGATGTGCCAAACACAAAAATGTTGAAAAGAAACACACTTAGGTTATGTGAAAAAGACCCCTCACCCACCAACCAAGTTGGTGGCATGCTTCATCATCGGGGTCCCACCTGAGGCACCTAGCGTGTCATAGGTGTGCTGCGACGCCTGATTACAGCGGAGCAGGTTTGGTCATTTTTACCACACATACTGGTTGGATTTGGCACGAGGGTGAGTGATGGTTCAGTGGATCAAATTTTACTAACAAGAGCTTTCACAAAAATGAAAAGCACTGTTAGTAACTGAAAGGCAAAAAACTGAACCAATGACTCACAGCTCGTGAGCTGTAAAGCCGCGACAAGGCACCAACCGCTTTACAGTCCATTCACACAACTTTCATACATGACACACACAAGGCCATTCACACCGCCAGCCACGGGCCCAGCACATTACAACACTCACATCGACAGACAGCGCCACTCAAGGGCCCATCACTTACATACGCCCACATGCCTGATACAACAATCACACCAGCTGATGGGAGTGTGTGGACTGGTGTTTGGCTGGCAGTGTGTTGCAGTAGCCAACATCAAGTCAATATGTACAGTCTCAGCCAAGCCCCACTCCACACACAATGGCATCATATATATTTTTTTTTTTTTAAACAGAGGAACCCCTAACTAAGTAGAAAGAATTACAAAACAACAAACACAAAAGCTCTAACTAACAACATGACAGAAATGCTAACCATGAAACTAAACACATGAAAATACAAAACAGACATGAGTTTACACTCATGGTTGTTCCCAGAAATTCTTCTGGGTGTGGTAATTCTTAAAACAAGCACCGACACACAGCCCAGGCTTTGAAGGACAATCTGGGCAGTACATTCGAGACTCCCTCCGGATACCTCTTCGAAAACACACTCTACATTTCTTAGCTGGAAAGTCTTTTTTGGGTGTGGGAGGAATGTGCTCAGCAAAGTGGCGATCTTTCAATCTAGCCACATCCTCCACCACTGCTTCTCTAGGAACTCTGGCCTGTTCCACCACAATAAGGCTCTCTATCACTGACTCCTGAAATTTCACAAATGTCATCTTTGAGTCTGGAGACCTATCCCTAAACACAATAAAAGCATTGAAGGTTGCTAAGTGGAAGAGGTGAAGTGCTAACTTCTTATACCAAACATAAGACTTACGAATAGCAGTATAAGGTTCCAACCTCTGGTCAACTCTATCTACACCTCCCATGTGCTTATTATAATCTAAAATGCACACAGGTTTGCGCACTTCAGCAACCTGGCCCCAAACAGTCACAGGGGAAGTACTCTCATCATGGATGGTACTTAGCATGTAGACATCCCTCTTGTCTGAAAATTTCAAAGCTAGCAGCTCCTCGTTCCGCAAGGCACAGCACTGTCCCCTCTCAAGTTTTTTACAGACAAGCTCCCTTGGATAGCCTTTCCGGTTAGAACGGATTGTGCCACAAGCAACTGTGTCCACTCTAAACAATTCCTTGAACAACTGCACACCAGTGTAGAAGTTATCTACATACAAATGGTGACCTTTGTTGAACAGTCGTCTACCAAGATCCCACACTATTTTCTCAGTAACTCCAAAAGTGGGAGGACAACCAGGGGGGTCAATATTGGAATCCCTACCAGTGTACACACGGAAACTATACACATATCCTGTCCTACTTTCAGACAGCAAATACAATTTAATTCCATATCGTGCCCTTTTGCTAGGAATGTACTGCCTAAAAACCAAACGACCCTTGAAGAGGACCAAAGACTCGTCCACACTTATCTCTTTGCCTGGAACATAGACCTCCGAAAACCGATCTACAAAATGATCAAGGACAGGCCTAATCTTAAAAAGACGGTCAGAATCTGGGTGATCTCGTGGCAAGGCTAATGCATTGTCAACAAAATGCAGCATCCTAAGAAGAAGCAAATACCGATTACGACTCATGGTAGCTGGAAATATAGCTGTTGCCATCAAGGGACTAGTAGACCAATAAGAAGCCAGTGACGGCTTCCTTATCAACCCCATCAAAAAAGTCAAACCCAAAAACTTTTTTAGCATGTGTTTTTTTAGTCTAGCAGCGTTGTCCCTCAAATGCTGCTCCGCATACAAATTAGTCTGCTCAACAATCTCTTCCAAAAACACATCATCCATGAATAACTCAAAGAAATTGATAGGCATAAAGTTCTCTGTATTGGCGTTACACCCCGGGAGACCAGTAAAGGCAGGCAACTCTGGCTGCTCCATGTTTGGGGCAACCCAGACATCAGGTCTTCTAACGGGAAACCTTTCAGCCCCAGGTTGCTGCACTATTGGCACATCAATGTCCTCCTCTAAAACAGAACCTTCATCTGCACTGAGTGTGGCTTCATCATCAGAAGATTCCCCTCCAACAGAAACATCACTGCCAGAATCTCTGACTTCCTCCTCTGCCTCAGATGCAGAGTCCGTCTCATAGTCATGATCAGACTGTGACTCAAAAAGCATACCAACCACCTGCTGAGCGGTCATCCTGCGGCTAGCCATGATCTCTCCTGCTAAAATTAACTGGACAAATTCACCACCAACAACCAGCACTGTGTAAGACAAGTAACAAAGTGTAGCTTTGTTAGTAAGAGTTACAAACTCAAAAACTATACCGCTCACTTGCCTGAAAAAGCTTGATTCACCAGCAACTACACAGCAATCACCAATGATATCCCACTAAAAAGAAAGAAAGAAAGGCAAATTAGAAATAAGACAAAACAAATATCATTGTGCACAAACCTAAGGACAATTTCACACACAATCCTGCATTTAGTACACCCCCTACAAACATGTCATTCATGCATGGCAACAATACTCCTTTGGAGTAAATTGTTTTTACTTACCTAAAACATGCAACTGTGCAAACTGCAGGTCAACCACCGCCAAAACCGCAAGGAGCCACAGCAAATAAAGCAAAAGCTTTGAACTAGAACAAAAAGGAGGAAAACATTTTTTATCACAAATGCAAAGACTTCTTCAGTTGACAAACACCCCACCATCAAACATTTTAGAAATTGGTGCCTAAGTGGATTCTGCCATAGGGGCAGATGGGCCTACTAAAAAAATAGGCCTGTCTGCCCCAAGGAAGCCAAAAAATACCTTTAGTACTGTGTCCCCATGGAGAGCGACCCTTGCCAAAGGGGACAGCCCTCAAACAAAAAAAACACACACAACACTATCCCTGGTGCCTAAGTGGCTTCTGCCCCCTTGGGGGCAGGTGGTTCTAGAAAAATAGGCCCATCTGCCCCCAGGGGGGGCAGAAATGGCCAACAGGTCAATGCCCCCCTTGGGGGGGCGCCCGTGCCCAAGGGGACGCCCCCACACAAAAATAAACACATAAAAATAAATCCCTGGCGTTCTAGTGGTTTCTGCCCCCCTTGGGGGCAGATCAGCCTAAAAATAATAGGCTGATCTGTCTCCAAGGGGTGCAGAAATGGCCTGGGTACATGTGCCCCCAAAGTGGGGGGCGACCCTTGCCCAAGCCCCCCCCCATCCACTAACACACACACACACACACACTATCCCTGGTGTCTACGTGGCTTCTGCCCCCCTTGGGGGCAGGTGGGTCTAGAAAAATAGGCCCATCTGCCCCCAGGGGGGGGCAGAAATGGGCAACAGGTCAATGCCCCCCTTGGGGGGGCGCCCGTGCACAAGGGGACGCCCCCACACAAAAATAAACACATAAAAAAAAATCCCTGGCGTTCTAGTGGTTTCTGCCCCCCTTGGGGGCAGATCAGCCTAAAAATAATAGGCTGATCTGTCTCCAAGGGGTGCAGAAATGGCCTGGGTACATGTGCCCCCAAAGTGGGGGCGACCCTTGCCCAAGCCCCCCCCCCATCCACTAACACACACACACACACACACTATCCCTGGTGTCTACGTGGCTTCTGCCCCCCTTGGGGGCAGGTGGGTCTAGAAAAATAGGCCCATCTGCCCCCAGGGGGGGCAGAAATGGCCAACAGGTCAATGCCCCCCTTGGGGGGGCGCCCCGTGCCCAAGGGGACGCCCCCCCACAAAAATAAACACATAAAAAAACATCCCTGGCATTCTAGTGGTTTCTGCCCCCCTTGGGGGCAGATCAGCCTAAAAATAATAGGCTGATCTGTCTCCAAGGGGTGCAGAAATGGCCTGGGTACATGTGCCCCCAAAGTGGGGGGCGACCCTTGCCCAAGCCCCCCCCCCATCCACTAACACACACACACACACACACTATCCCTGGTGTCTACGTGGCTTCTGCCCCCCTTGGGGGCAGGTGGGTCTAGAAAAATAGGCCCATCTGCCCCCAGGGGGGGCAGAAATGGCCAACAGGTCAATGCCCCCCTTGGGGGGGGCGCCCCGTGCCCAAGGGGACGCCCCCCCACAAAAATAAACACATAAAAAAACATCCCTGGCGTTCTAGTGGTTTCTGCCCCCCTTGGGGGCAGATCAGCCTAAAAATAATAGGCTGATCTGTCTCCAAGGGGTGCAGAAATGGCCTGGGTACATGTGCCCCCAAAGTGGGGGGCGACCCTTGCCCAAGCCCCCCCCCATCCACTAACACACACACACACACACACTATCCCTGGTGTCTACGTGGCTTCTGCCCCCCTTGGGGGCAGGTGGGTCTAGAAAAATAGGCCCATCTGCCCCCAGGGGGGGCAGAAATGGCCAACAGGTCAATGCCCCCCTTGGGGGGGCGCCCCGTGCCCAAGGGGACGCCCCCCACAAAAATAAACACATAAAAAAAATCCCTGGCGTTCTAGTGGTTTCTGCCCCCCTTGGGGGCAGATCAGCCTAAAAATAATAGGCTGATCTGTCTCCAAGGGGTGCAGAAATGGCCTGGGTACATGTGCCCCCAAAGTGGGGGGCGACCCTTGCCCAAGCCCCCCCCCCATCCACTAACACACACACACACACACACTATCCCTGGTGTCTACGTGGCTTCTGCCCCCCTTGGGGGCAGGTGGGTCTAGAAAAATAGGCCCATCTGCCCCCAGGGGGGGCAGAAATGGCCAACAGGTCAATGCCCCCCTTGGGGGGGCGCCCCGTGCCCAAGGGGACGCCCCCCCACAAAAATAAACACATAAAAAAACATCCCTGGCGTTCTAGTGGTTTCTGCCCCCCTTGGGGGCAGATCAGCCTAAAAATAATAGGCTGATCTGTCTCCAAGGGGTGCAGAAATGGCCTGGGTACATGTGCCCCCAAAGTGGGGGGCGACCCTTGCCCAAGCCCCCCCCCATCCACTAACACACACACACACACACACTATCCCTGGTGTCTACGTGGCTTCTGCCCCCCTTGGGGGCAGGTGGGTCTAGAAAAATAGGCCCATCTGCCCCCGGGGGGGGCAGAAATGGCCAACAGGTCAATGCCCCCCTTGGGGGGGCGCCCGTGCCCAAGGGGACGCCCCCACACAAAAATAAACACATAAAAAAAAATCCCTGGCGTTCTAGTGGTTTCTGCCCCCCTTGGGGGCAGATCAGCCTAAAAATAATAGGCTGATCTGTCTCCAAGGGGTGCAGAAATGGCCTGGGTACATGTGCCCCCAAAGTGGGGGGCGACCCTTGCCCAAGCCCCCCCCCCCATCCACTAACACACACACACACACACACTATCCCTGGTGTCTACGTGGCTTCTGCCCCCCTTGGGGGCAGGTGGGTCTAGAAAAATAGGCCCATCTGCCCCCAGGGGGGGCAGAAATGGCCAACAGGTCAATGCCCCCCTTGGGGGGGCGCCCCGTACCCAAGGGGACGCCCCCCCACAAAAATAAACACATAAAAAAACATCCCTGGCGTTCTAGTGGTTTCTGCCCCCCTTGGGGGCAGATCAGCCTAAAAATAATAGGCTGATCTGTCTCCAAGGGGTGCAGAAATGGCCTGGGTACATGTGCCCCCAAAGTGGGGGGCGACCCTTGCCCAAGCCCCCCCCCATCCACTAACACACACACACACACACACTATCACTGGTGTCTACGTGGCTTCTGCCCCCCTTGGGGGCAGGTGGGTCTAGAAAAATAGGCCCATCTGCCCCCAGGGGGGGCAGAAATGGCCAACAGGTCAATGCCCCCCTTGGGGGGGCGCCCCGTGCCCAAGGGGACGCCCCCCCACAAAAATAAACACATAAAAAAACATCCCTGGCGTTCTAGTGGTTTCTGCCCCCCTTGGGGGCAGATCAGCCTAAAAATAATAGGCTGATCTGTCTCCAAGGGGTGCAGAAATGGCCTGGGTACATGTGCCCCCAAAGTGGGGGGCGACCCTTGCCCAAGCCCCCCCCCCATCCACTAACACACACACACACACACACTATCCCTGGTGTCTACGTGGCTTCTGCCCCCCTTGGGGGCAGGTGGGTCTAGAAAAATAGGCCCATCTGCCCCCAGGGGGGGCAGAAATGGCCAACAGGTCAATGCCCCCCTTGGGGGGGCGCCCCGTGCCCAAGGGGACGCCCCCCACAAAAATAAACACATAAAAAAACATCCCTGGCGTTCTAGTGGTTTCTGCCCCCCTTGGGGGCAGATCAGCCTAAAAATAATAGGCTGATCTGTCTCCAAGGGGTGCAGAAATGGCCTGGGTACATGTGCCCCCAAAGTGGGGGGCGACCCTTGCCCAAGCCCCCCCCCCATCCACTAACACACACACACACACACACTATCCCTGGTGTCTACGTGGCTTCTGCCCCCCTTGGGGGCAGGTGGGTCTAGAAAAATAGGCCCATCTGCCCCCAGGGGGGGCAGAAATGGCCAACAGGTCAATGCCCCCCTTGGGGGGGCGCCCCGTGCCCAAGGGGACGCCCCCCACAAAAATAAACACATAAAAAAACATCCCTGGCGTTCTAGTGGTTTCTGCCCCCCTTGGGGGCAGATCAGCCTAAAAATAATAGGCTGATCTGTCTCCAAGGGGTGCAGAAATGGCCTGGGTACATGTGCCCCCAAAGTGGGGGGCGACCCTTGCCCAAGCCCCCCCCCCCCATCCACTAACACACACACACACACACACTATCCCTGGTGTCTACGTGGCTTCTGCCCCCCTTGGGGGCAGGTGGGTCTAGAAAAATAGGCCCATCTGCCCCCAGGGGGGGCAGAAATGGCCAACAGGTCAATGCCCCCCTTGGGGGGGCTCCCCGTGCCCAAGGGGACGCCCCCCCACAAAAATAAACACATAAAAAAACATCCCTGGCGTTCTAGTGGTTTCTGCCCCCCTTGGGGGCAGATCAGCCTAAAAATAATAGGCTGATCTGTCTCCAAGGGGTGCAGAAATGGCCTGGGTACATGTGCCCCCAAAGTGGGGGGCGACCCTTGCCCAAACCCCCCCCCCATCCACTAACACACACACACACACACACTATCCCTGGTGTCTACGTGGTTTCTGCCCCCCTTGGGGGCAGATCAGCCTAAAAATAATAGGCTGATCTGCCCTCAAGGGGGGCAGAAATGGCCCTAAAAGACATGCCCCCCAAAGGGGAGCGACCCTTGCCCAAGGGGGCGCCCCCCCATCCACTACACACACAATCCCTGGTGCCTAAGTGGCTTCTGCCCCCCTTGGGGGCAGATGGACCTAAAAAAATTAGGCCGATTTGCCCCCAAGGGGGGTAGAAAAGGCCAACAGTTCTCTGCCCCCTTGGGGGGGGCGCCCCTTGCCCAAGGGGGCACCCCCCCCCCACATAAATACACATAAAAATAAAAAACCCTAGTGATCTAGTGTTTTCTGCCCCCCTTGGGGGCAGATCTGGCTAAAAAGTAGCCAATCTGCCCTCAAGGGGGGCAGAAATGGCCCTAAAGGACATGCCCCCCACAGGGGAGCGACCCTTGCCCAAGGGGGCGCCCCCCCATTCACTACACACACAATCCCTGGTGCCTAAGTGGCTTCTGCCCCCCTTGGGGGCAGATGGACCTAAAAAAAATAGGCCGATCTGCCCCCAAGGGGGGCAGAAAAGGCCAACAGTTCTCTGCCCCCTTGGGGGGGGCGCCCCTTGCCCAAGGGGGCACCCCCCCCAACATAAATGCACAGAAAATAAAAATCCCTGGTGATCCAGTGGTTTCTGCCCCCCTTGGGGGCAGATCCGCCTAAAAAGTAGGCCAATCTGCCCCCAAGGGGGGCAGAAATGGCCGTAACAAATTGCCCCCACAAGGGGAGCGACCCTTGCCCAAGGGGCCGCTCCCCGCCAACAAGAAACAGAAAGTACAACAAAAAAAAAAAATCCCTGGTGTCTAGTGGGCATTCCTGCTGCCCGATCGCAATGCGATCGGGCAGCAGGAATGCTCAAAGAGACACCGGGGGAAAGGAAAAGCCTTTCCTTTCCCCCGGTGCCTCTTTAGCCCAAACCCCCCACCCACCGGGAAGAGGAACTCACCTCTTCTCCGTTCGCCGCACAGGAAGCAAATGGCTTCCTGTGCGGCGAAATCCCCATAATGAAGTCAGCGCGCGATCGCGCGCTGACGTCATTATGGGGGGGTGCGGGGGCTGGGGAATGGAAGGGGAAGGGCTTCCCCTTCCATCCCTGACTTTGGGGGGGTGGGGGGAAGCACACAGAGGGAGCGAGAGCGCTCCCTCTGGGCTGTGTGCCGAGGACGTAGTGGTTACGTCCTCGGCACAGCAGCACTGTGCCGCGGGACGTAACCACTACGTCCGCGGCACAGAAGGGGTTAATAGCCCCATACTGGCCTCGTCAACATTGGTTCACAGAGCTTCTGCTCCTGTCAGTGAAGCCTCGCATCTTGCTAAGAATATATCCGCATCTGCTAACAATGAACAAAAAACAAATCTTACATCCGAATCCTCAATCAATGCAGTTATCAGCATGGCTCCTGAGCACCGTGAGTTTGCATATCTAAACATTCCGCAGGAGTGCAGAGATATTCTGTTCAAAGCCAGAGCAATTAGCACCAATAAGACTTACTCATGTAAGTGGAAAAGATTTTGTTTGTGGTGTCAACAGCAAAAAATTAATCCTTTTTCTTCATCACCGGAACAGATATTGCCTTATTTGCAACATTTTGGGTACTCAAGGCATGCACATTCCTCCATAAAGGTTCACCTGGCGGTGACTGCGTCTTCTAGACGCTCAGACTCTTCACCTTCATTATGATCCTCTAGGTTAATTAAACAATTTCTAAAAGGGCTTTTCAGAGTGTTTCCACCATTCAGACCTCCTCCTCCCTCCTGGAATTTTAATATTGTTTTTACACAACCTGTTGAAGCAGCCATTTGAGCCAACCCATAGAGCTTCTACGAAATTCCTTTCCTGGAAGGTTGCCCTCCTTATTGCTCTGAAATCAACCAGGCGTGTCAGTGAGATACAAGCACTTTCCATACAGGATCCGTTTTTACAGATTAAAAAAGATAGAATAATCTTGTGCACTAATCCGCATTTCATTCCAAAGGTCCCTTCGGATTTTCATTTGAATGAGCCCTTAGTTTTCAGGACATTCTTTCCAAATCCTACAAATCCAGCGGAGAAGGCATTACACTCTTTAGACATTAAAAGATGTATTAAATTCTATTTAGACAGGACTAAACCATTTTGCAAAACCAACCAACTATTTGTGGCTTTCAGTGCACCCAGACAGTGTTAACTGTTCTCTAAACGGAGCATTGCTTGATGGATCTGTTCAGCAATTCAATTTTGCCATCAGGCGGCGGGCAAGCCCCTGCAAACATCTGGCCATGCACACTCAACGCAGGCAACAGTGCTGGTTGCAGGTGTACCACTTCAAGACATTTGTAGAGCAGCAGAGCTGCCATACGTTTACTAGACATTACTGTTTGGAAGCATTATCTCAAGGAGAGGTAGCGGTGGGCCAAGCAGTCCTCAGGAATCTTTTCCAGTGAAAGTGAGCTACAGCTTTCATTCCACCATCCTGATTTCAGGTATGCACATTGCCTATAACAAAGACGTTTGAAATGCATGCTAATTTCTCATTACAGTGTTGCCTATAATGTTTAGAAACTTTTTTCTATGTAAAGGTGTATTTTGACATGCTACTAATGTATGTATTGACCAAGATAGATGTGTAATACAATGTGCATCAATACTGCTTAATACTCTGATTCAAGCATGAGAATCTATGAAAGTTCCAATACTGGAGTAAGAAAATGAGTTACTTACCTGTAATTTTAGTTCTCCAGTATTGGAATCTTTCATAGATTCACATGTGACCCACCCACCTCCCCGGAGAAGCTCACCTTCACCTCTCATATCTCTTTTATATCTTATACGCACTTGTGGTTAGAAAATCTGAAGTGCTGGAGCTTCTCTAAGGAAGGTTCTAAAGGGTGGTGTCGCCTGATTGGTGGACTCTGAAGTTTAGCCCTTTTTCTTAAAATGACTCTGATAGAGTGTTAAACTGAGAGGCCTTAGGGCCTTTGGGTTTAAACCTATGTTAATACTACTTGGTTAAATATACCAGGGGCTCTCATTTCGACGACAGGGAATGATTCAAGCATGTGAATCTATGAAAGATTCCAATACTGGAGAACTAAAGTTACAGGTAAGTAACTAATTTTCTTACCATGTATTACTAGGGAGTACAGCATTCCTTCTGTTACTGAGTATGGACATAAGTTCGGCTCCCCATGATAGCGTAAGAGTTTACCCTATGTACTAATATTCTATCATGCAATGTCAATTATGTATGTATCTATGTACGTAAGTGGTATTTCTATAGAAAAAAACCTAGCCAAAAGGAAGAAAAGGGCTGTAGAGAGCGCTGTACATTGACTGTGCAGGTAAAAAGGGTACAAACGGAAACAATTAAAGAAATGTGCTTAACCTGCACCACTGACCACCCATTTTCTAAATCATTCAATTGGAGAGGGAATTTATCACATATATTTTGTAAAAGATATTTTAATCTCAGTACTTGAGCCGGTGAATTTTAGAAGACACCATGCTAGTTTGGCTAGGTTATACCAGAAACTAAATCATGTCCTGGCAGGTATTCTAGTCGAATGAGTATCAAAATGCAGAATTCAACGGTGAAGGGAGCCCCAAAGAGTAGTTGGAACGCTGAATATGAAGATTGTTCCACCTCCTCGTCCAAAGTTTGGATTTAACTGCAACCGATATCAGGTTTTGTGCAGATCCCACCGAAATGAGAGAAGTGTAAGAAAAGGCAGAAATCAAAATATTTTAAATATGCCAATACCATAGGTAGGCTTTGACTGAACTGTCCGAGATTTGGCAGAGATGAAGCAGGTTTAGCCTATTCTGAGTCTTAATTTCATTCACCCATTAAGGGAGAGGGCAGATTTCGGAGGAGGAGGGTCAAACAAGTACTCATTTGCTATTACATCTAGTAGTGCACCACACAGTTCACACCATGACATGCGCTTCTGCCTTTTTCAGTACGCCCCCTTGGTAGGTGGCATCTAAAAAAAAAGGCTGTCTACAAACAGCAAGACCTGGGGGAGGGCAAGAGTTATGTTGTGCATTGTGCATTGCACACAATGCCGGATGAATTTCAAGGCAGACAACACATCCTGTCGCTGGCACCAGCACTGTTTGGTGTAGATATCAGCCTTTCTGGTGTTGTGTGTGTCTGTGTGTGTACACACACCGAATTAGAATATATACACCTGGTACAATATGACCGTTGGGGAGTCATAAACATGAGGCCGAAGGCAGAGTGGTTTGTAAATTCCACCAGAACACAGAGGTGGCAACAGATGACTAGAGAATGGGCAAGGATGAAGGGTCAGTGGATCAAGGAAAATTAAGGAAATTCTGTAACTTCAGCATTTAGGTCATTTGCCACAGAACTTGCCAAATAGTTTGCAAAATTTGCAACCAAAAATATTGTGCATCTGCAAAGGTAAAGCATTCTAATGATAGAGAAAGTGCAGCATAATCTGCATATTTTGTGGCATAATTTACATCCTTTGCTTACTGTGACACTGGATTCCATCTAGCCTGGCTGATGAGGGGTGATACCCCGAAACTGGTCCCAGGATGCTTGTTTTCAGTCTAGGGAGGACCGTGCCTGGCAGTTCGGGCTGGACTGTTCCCATGGGAAGCAGGCTCAAGGCTGATTTGCATATGGCTGGGTCCGAAGGAGGGTGGCATGGTGAACAAAAGAACAATGGATTTTACCCAGGTCTGTGGCTGGGGGGGTGAGTGTTTGAAAGGTTTCTGCAATCGTCCATCATTGTTTTGTGTTGGAAATAATTTACATAACCCTGCTGTGTCCAATTTTTCAGATGGAAAAATAAATGGGGAAATGAGTATTCGAATCCCCCCTTTTTCCCGGCCTCCACTTGACAGATCCCCCTAAAACTTTCCATGAAGGAGCTGCGGAGCTTTTTTGGGGGGGAACGTTTTGTGAAGATTCGTCAAACTGCACCAAAGTTATAAGCAAACCAAAAATGCTTTACCAATGGTAAGGTGATCATAACTATACCCAGTGGCAAGAGCCACTGGGTAATTGTCATGGCTACACCATGACTCCTTATATCAGGCTCTCACATGAGAGGGGGTGTTCCGCCTGAAATGGCTCAACTCACTCTCAAAAGCTCACATACCCTGGACAAAATGTACAGCCTCTTGGAGAAAGTACAGAAAGTCCAGCGGCTATAAGTGTCACACATCAGTACCATTGCAGGATCATGCTGTTTATGAGTGCAGTGAATCACTCCAGGGATCATGGTATTTTCTGGTGCGGAGAACTGTAGGAGAATACTGACAAAGGTAGAATGCTTACTGTCGTCGGGATCTGTGGAATGATTTGATAAGTTGGCTGAAGAACAAACATGAAGGATGTGGCCAAGTGAGATTGCAGCACCTAGGCTGCCATCTTGGTTCGCAAAGGATAAATACCACGCCCCAATAGCCACATCCTTGTTAGGCAGTCGGAGGATCGGGACAATCAGATGTTTTCAGCTGCGCTCACTTGGTTCATGGAATCCCGATTGCTGCTCTACCTTGAAGCTAATCACCACACTCTTATTCCACACACCATCTGGTCCTGAAAGGAACGATCAAAAACATAGGTAAGTAACTAATCATTGTTTGTTAGAACTCCCCTGGAGAGAAGTGCTAAAAGAGAAAGACTTGGGCCCATATTTATACTTTTTGGCGCAAGCCAGCGCCAGTGCTGGTTTGCGTCAAAACTTTTACCGCCGGCTAACGCCATTCCTACACACCATGCGGGCGCCTTATTTAAGGAATGATGTTAGCCGGCGCTGCGGACTGGTCAGAGTAGAAAAGAAATGAGTCAAACCAGGCAGTGCCGGCGTAGGGGAAAATGGGGGTTGTGCGTCAAAAAATGGTGCAAGTCAGGTTTGAGGCAAAAATCATGCCTCAAACCGGACTTGCCCCATTTTTTGACGCACAACCCCCATTGAAATGACTCCTGTCTCAGCGAAGACTGGAGTCATGCCCCCTTGCCCAGTGGCCATGCCCGGGACTTCAGTCCCCTGGGCATGGTCATTGGGCACAGTGGCATGTACGCGGGCCCAAATTAGGCCACCTATGCCACTTTAAAAAAAATAAAAAAATACTTACCTCAACTTACCTGTACTTACCTGGGATGGGTCCCCCCCATCCATGGGTGTCCTCCAGTGGTGGGTGAGGGTGGCAGGGGGTGTCCCTGTGGGCAGGGAAGGGCACCTCTGGACTCCTTCCATAATCAGAGACCATGGAAGTGAGACAACAGGTCCCTTAACGCTTGCCCTGACCGAGGTGTTAAAAAATGGCGCACATCAGGCTGTGCGCCGTTTTTTAAGGCCCACCCCCTCCTGTGCGGCAAAATGACGCTGGAGTATAAACAAGGCACACAGGCCTTAAAGTCCTTTTTTGGGCGGGAACGCCTACCTTGCATGTCATTAACGCAAGGCAGTTTCCCGCATCCAAAAAATGACGCATGCGGAGGAATTTTGACGTCCGCGGGCGTCAAAGTTTAAATATGGTGCATGATTGTCGCTGAATGTGCGTCAAAATTTTTGACGCACATTTGGCGCAAACAGAGTATAGATATGCCCCTTGGTTGGGTAACAATTCTTCTGGCAACAGAATTTTGATAAGTATCGCTCAGGGAATACACTGTGAAAGTAAAGACTTGGTATAAGAACTTGGTATAAGATCTGCTTGAAAGATGATAACTTGAGAACTAGATTGGTTAATCAACATGACCTGTTATAAAAACTTCAGTTTTGACAAACTTGTTATGAACTACAGTTGTAACTAAAAACTCCTCTTCGAATTTGTTGGACTAAAACTAAGGCAGTCCATATTAGCTGCACAAACTATTGACCTTGTGGCTACAAGGGGACAAATGTTTCCAGAGATACGCATGATACTGAGGGGTGTTGGGGATTTCATGAGGATTTAACTTGTGATAGACCTTGTACCACTACTCAGTATACTCTTGTGTTGCAGGACTAGTGAGAGTGAGAGGCTTAGCCCAAGAGCGAGAGTAAAGTCTAGGAGGCAAACTAAGAGTAACCAGTCCTGGGTTTTTAGAGAAGAGACAGGACCTCCAATGTTTCGTTTTCATTTCTCATTCCATTCTCCCCTTCCCTTCAGTGTGCTCTTTGGGTGATAATGTTAATTCACTCATTTGAAAGTGCATGGTTAGGCACAGGAGGACGAGCATCGTGCATCGCTGCCACTGGGCCAGTGAACTCAAGTTAGTCACCTCCTGCCAATCTTTTTCTCACAGTAATATACATATGCAATACTGTACCTGGAATGTAAAAACTCTAAGACATTTGAAGTGACCAGTTGAAGGGTGTTAGTGGTGTTGTAGGGTATTCCATATAAAGGAGATGCTGTCCATCTAGAAGTTGGAAACTACCAAGGGTCACTTGCTTCCTTTTTGCATAATTTAAACAGCACTTTAGGCCAGAAAGGGTATTATTTTAACTTATACTAGGTCTGAACACAGCTATGCCTATCTCTAGTAAGAGCAAACCATGTGTCAGGGGCTGCTTTTTCTTTTTCTAGTTTGGCTTGAAAAGTGTTTTACCACTCCAAAGCTGTAATATTGTACCTGGAATGGTAAAAGACTTTTGTCATTTTTCAGCTTGGCATGGATGGCACTATCTAATCCTATGCTTAAAGACTTTGATATAAAAAATGGCAAAAGGCTTTGACACTTTTCGAACTTGGTGAGGATGGCAGTGTTTTAATCCTATGCTCATAAAATTCTGTTTAAAAAAACAGCCATTTGAGGTGAGCAGAGTAAGAGTGCTGGTGTTGCTGTTTAGTGTTTCATATGAAAAGGCTGCCATCCACCTAAAATTTGGGAACCACTCTGGGTTCCTTGCTTACTCTGTTGTATACTTTATGCAGCTTTCTAAGCCTGAAGGGTATTGTTTTGACTTATACTGGGTGATCCTTTGTGCCTGGACAAAGCTATGCCTCTCTGATGAGCTCTAATAAGAGCAAATTATATTTCCCAGGGGCTGCTTTTGCTTATTCCAGGATGGCTTGGATGGCATTTGACCACTCCAAATGTGTAATACTGTGCCTGAAATAGTAAGAGGCTTTTGTCTTGTTTTAGCTCAACATGCATGACACTCGATAATTCTATGCTTAAAGATTTTGCTGTAGATGTGGCAAGATGCTTTGTCACTTTTCTAGCTTTGCAATGTGAGTAGGTTTATACTGTACAGGTGTTGTAGTGTTCCATTTAAAGGAACTTCTCTCCATCTAAAACCCGGGATTTACTCTGGATGGTAAGCTTCTTTTTTGCATACTTTATGCAGCATTCTTAGCCTGAAAGAGTATTTTTGGACTTACACGGGTTGTTCCCTTGTATCTAGATAAAGATATGCCTCTCCTATTAGCTCTAATAAGAGCAAACCACATGTTCAGGGGCTGCTTTTGCTTATTCCCGGTTTGCCTGGAATGCCTTTCCCATTGTACTTTTTTCTCTCTGTGTAACCACGAAAACAGCTAAACAGATGGTCTCCAAATGTGTATGGCATGGTTGCCTTTAGGTTATTCAATGCCCTTTCTTTGTTTGGTGAAACTCCTTTCAGCCATTTTGCACATATAAGGCAAACTGTGAGAGTCCATTGCCCATGTGTATCTTTCAAATAGTTAGGTAAAGCCTAAGTTGGCTTGCACGCACCAAAACTTTTTAGATGTGCACTGCAAACTCCGGTGTGTTTTTCTTCCAGTGTTTTCAAACATTAGGACAAAAATAACAGAAAAAGGAAAACAACTAAAAGCAGTACAGGCTAGGAAACCCAATGCTGCGGATAAACCCACCCACTCTCTGCACACATAGGTATACTTTTAAGGTAAATGTGGGTGGGACCAGGGAAGTGGTTGGAAAATTGTAAATACTTAGTACAAAATGGTAGTGGATCGGAGGAGAGTAAGGGATGTTTAGGGAGTGGTATCAAGCAGAGGTGTGGCTTCAAGGGGGATTTTTTGAGTATTAGACCCCCCCTAATTAATGTATTTTCTGATAAATAGTTGGGGACAGGTGCTTTCAGCTGGGTATGGCAGGGTGTCTGTCAGAATTCGCCTGGGATTTTCGCATACACACACTGACAGAAAACACACATGCACTCTCCCTCTTCTCTGATTTGAAAGACCGAAGAATGTTGATTATTTTGCACAATATTGTGTTTCTCTCACTTAGTACTCCTACCAGTCTACATACCTCTTAAGCTTCTTCCATGCTTCCTGCCTGTCGCACAATGTATTTGAACATTATATTCCAGCGTGATTGTCAGGAACTCTGAACCCACCCCCCCAATTTTAGCAACCAAGCTACACCCCTGGTAACAAGGGGTTTAGAGAGGGTCAGTACTTAATTTGTAATAGAATCAGTGCTGGTGTCCATAGCTCTGTTTAGAAACCCACAACTGGCACTGTTAAACGTCACTGCACCGAATACCAAGGCTGCGTAGTCTTGAGTCGAACTCCTGGCTCATCCTTTCACTATCATACACTCCCTACCCCTTTTCACCCTTGTGCAGGTTCCTGCTTTCTTCCTTTGTGCCAGTTTTCTAGTCTTTCTCTTTTGACTTCTTTCCTCTCTGAGTGTTTTTCCAATTCTCGCTTGCGGTTAATGTCTGATGAGGAAAAATAACTACCAGTCCCCAAACATGAGTCCTGGTGGGACCCACCGGCAACCACCAGCTCAATCAAATACAAACATCCATCACCAAAAGTGTAAACATATTGCTATTCACAAACAGCACTTCTACAGTCTATAGCCAAAAGGGACCCAAAATGATCATACATGTACTCCAGCCCAGCCCTGGAGCAAGTCCACTCCTAAATACTGCGACAAGCTCCATGGGAAAATAATGGAGACAGGAACTTAAGTTAACATTTTTCCCATATATATATCTATATACAGGGAGTGCAGAATTATTAGGCAAATGAGTATTTTGACCACATCATCCTCTTTATGCATGTTGTCTTACTCCAAGCTCTATAGGCTCGAAAGCCTACTACCAATTAAGCATATTAGGTGATGTGCATCTCTGTAATGAGAAGGGGTGTGGTCTAATGACATCAACACCCTATATCAGGTGTGCATAATTATTAGGCAACTTCCTTTCCTTTGGCAAAATGGGTCAAAAGAAGGACTTGACAGGCTCAGAAAAGTCAAAAATAGTGAGATATCTTGCAGAGGGATGCAGCACTCTTAAAATTGCAAAGCTTCTGAAGCGTGATCATCGAACAATCAAGCGTTTCATTCAAAATAGTCAACAGGGTCGCAAGAAGCGTGTGGAAAAACCAAGGCGCAAAATAACTGCCCATGAACTGCGAAAAGTCAAGCGTGCAGCTGCCACAATGCCACTTGCCACCAGTTTGGCCATATTTCAGAGCTGCAACATCACTGGAGTGCCCAAAAGCACAAGGTGTGCAATACTCAGAGACATGGCCAAGGTAAGAAAGGCTGAAAGACGACCACCACTGAACAAGACACACAAGCTGAAACATCAAGACTGGGCCAATAAATATCTCAAGACTGATTTTTCTAAGGTTTTATGGACTGATGAAATGAGAGTGAGTCTTGATGGGCCAGATGGATGGGCCCGTGGCTGGATTGGTAAAGGGCAGAGAGCTCCAGTCCGACTCAGACGCCAGCAAGGTGGAGGTGGAGTACTGGTTTGGGCTGGTATCATCAAAGATGAGCTTGTGGGGCCTTTTCGGGTTGAGGATGGAGTCAAGCTCAACTCCCAGTCCTAGTGCCAGTTCCTGGAAGACACCTTCTTCAAGCAGTGGTACAGGAAGAAGTCTGCATCCTTCAAGAAAAACATGATTTTCATGCAGGACAATGCTCCATCACACGCGTCCAAGTACTCCACAGCGTGGCTGGCAAGAAAGGGTATAAAAGAAGGAAATCTAATGACATGGCCTCCTTGTTCACCTGATCTGAACCCCATTGAGAACCTGTGGTCCATCATCAAATGTGAGATTTACAAGGAGGGAAAACAGTACACCTCTCTGAACAGTGTCTGGGAGGCTGTGGTTGCTGCTGCACGCAATGTTGATGGTGAACAGATCAAAACACTGACAGAATCCATGGATGGCAGGCTTTTGAGTGTCCTTGCAAAGAAAGGTGGCTATATTGGTCACTGATTTGTTTTTGTTTTGTTTTTGAATGTCAGAAATGTATATTTGTGAATGTTGAGATGTTATATTGGTTTCACTGGTAATAATAAATAATTGAAATGGGTATATATATTTTTTTGTTAAGTTGCCTAATAATTATGCACAGTAATAGTCACCTGCACACACAGATATCCCCCTAACATTGCTAAAACTAAAAACAAACTAAAAACTACTTCCAAAAATATTCAGCTTTGATATTAATGAGTTTTTTGGGTTCATTGAGAACATGGTTGTTGTTCAATAATAAAATTAATCCTCAAAAATACAACTTGCCTAATAATTCTGCACTCCCTGTATATATATATATATATCTATAGTTATATTCAATTTACACATATTTCTTAAATAAATATTTACATCTTGTTCAACATAAATAAAAGTAATTAAAGAATTGTTTTAATAAAATGTATTAAATACATATAAACAATTATCAGACTTTTTTATTTTAAAAGATTAGAAATTTAATTATTATATTAAAGATTTATTTGATGAGGTAAAGTGCAGTAACATACCTTTTTAGTTCAATGCTGATAATTATTTTAAGTTCATTTACATTTTTATTTTACACTAACATACTTTTAGCATTATTTTAAGAATACATTTTATTGTTTTTCCCTATACATTTCCACAAGGAGCTCTCTGCCCCAGTAGACTAATAGTAACTCTACACTCGTAAATCATGTTGTAGAAGGATCCACTACCTGGCTTGATGGGAAAAAGACAAGGAAGTATTTGGCTAATAGTAAATTTACACTCAGTAAAGTGTAAAGCTGCTACTATGTACAGTGGTAAGTTTCCATGTCAGTAAATGTACACATATAACTTTACCTTTGTGAAAAGGGCCCTATGTCTTTTTAGGAGAAGCCATTATAAACATATTCAACCTTAGCTTCCTTAGAACCTTATTATTGTGAGGGAATATATTTGTCCTAAAAACAAGAAAGCCTCATTGCTCAGAGGATCAAGGATTCTGGAAGAGGTCATCAGTAAAAAAGCATTCTGCGTGCACCAGTAACTCTGAAAAGTATCTGTATACTTTGATAAATGCACTGTAGAAAATCAGATTGTCCTATAACTCCTTCTTAATGTTCTTTGTGCAGAAATAAAAGAAGCTAAATAAAGCTAGTATGGTACAAGAAGATGATGATCAAACATGTATTCTGAAGAGCTGAACAAGCATATATATATTTCAACACACTAGAAAAATATGTATGTTCCCACTGACAATCACAGTATGGTAATTAGTTGGTCCACAAAACATGCACTTTATGGAAATGGTTGTATGAAATTGCACTGACTTCTTGAACCTGATCTGTGAGTCAAAGCACCCATTGGCCCCAACGCTAACTGAGAAAACAATCTGCACATTAGGGTCATTGATGATCAATGAGAAAACAACCTGAACATTGGGGTCATTGATGTTTTTGTTTGTCAAAAATACACTCCTGCGTTCGGAGTTTATTCTTGAAAAGCAAAAAACCTTGTTGAGTGGTGGCATCAAACTCAGCAAATCTTCACTGCCTTCATAAGCTGCCAAGTAAATATCCCTGCCTGGCTGGAGGAAGTCTTTAAGGATGGCTGGCACTCTGTAGCCATGAAGGCAGAGACAATGGCCTCTGCCACCTTCGGGAACCAACCGCATAATGTAAACAACTCCATTCATGTATATTTACAAAGCTCTATTAACAGATACCTGTTTAAAATTCAGATGCCGGCCAACATGACCGTAGACATGCTATACACTTAAGAAAGGCTATTTATATAAATGCATATTCATTTATATTCTGAACTCGTTAACCATGAAATTAGGTATTTCATTTTAAACAGAAGGTAAGACACACATGATGAAAAATAGCTTAAACTAAGCCAGTGCTGCATTAATTAACTTAAATCTCGTCACTTACCCGGGAAGCAAATGCCCAGGCAAAGACAGATAAACGCAGAAGCAATCTGGCTTTAACAAACTTTAACAATTTCCTCTTAATTGTACAAAAAACAGTATATCTTGTGAAGTTTTGGGGAACAGACTAGTTGTAAAATGAAAGAGATGGATTATTAACAAGAGGGCTGTAATATGTTGCAAATGCATCACTCACAGCATACTCATGCCACGACGATAATACTGTGCAAAGAAGGGAGGGACTCTCTCATACTTCAACTCTTTATGATGAAAAGCACAAAACCGCAGAAATATTTTCGAAACCTGTCTTTCAATCGAATAAAAACATCTGAACTCATGTGGGACATGACTGAACATGTGATGTATGAATATTTGCTTGATCAGAGCCAACACATTTTTCTGAGCCTGTCTCCTAAAACAACATGAGGTGATTAAAAAATGCAAGGCAAGACGCAACCCCTACTAAATGAATTAGATTCCTTTACTTCGAGATCCTAATGATTTAACCATAGCTGTAAAAGCACAAACACACTTAAACACCTCGGACTCGTGTGTTTTAATTAAATCACGTGTTCTTAAAGAGTGAAGGTCACAGGGTAAAACAAATTGCCTCGATGACACCTGACAAGTTCCTCCTTTCCAAAATTTTGATGAAAGTGATTTCCTGTTGAACTGCAGATGAAGCCATACATTTTCATCTTAAAACGTACAAAAGATCCAAAAGTTATAAAGCTCTGCGCTTCACTTCAAACTTAGGAAGTTAGATGCGTGGGAGTTTAAAAAGGTTTGAAAGAAAGTTCCATACACGGGATTGTTCATGAGCATTAGGGGGATGTAAACAGTATGTGTTATTGATGGATGGTAAGGGGCCCAGTATGAAATACAGTTGCATGTTAATCCTAAATAGAGAATCGTGCTTCATTGGACATGCCTATTTTTGAAGGTCACAACAAAAGCAAGTATTTACTTTGCAAAATATTAGGTACATTGAGGCACACCTTCCGATAGAGTTCTTTGCAAATCTACTTAGAACTTTATTGTAACTGATTATTTAGTAAGAGGAGGCTTAAATATGCGTGCTTCGCAAACGTCAGATTTCTACTACACAATAGTTTATTTTACCCACATGATAGATTTTACTTTCCGAAGGCCTTGATAAAGGAGGAACTTTAATGTTGGGCGGAGCAGCGCTTCAGGCAAAATTCTAATGTGTCTCAGACAGTGAAAGGAACTCCCTTAAAGGCCACAACGCCTTGTGGAACTCAGCACTAATCGTTTCATATAAAGTCTGAATAAAGAAACTCATACAGGTGATAATATTAAAGAGAACCGTGCTACCCATAACAAGTTCTGCATTCTTAGTCTCACGTTCTCTTCAGTAACTCAAATGTGTTAATTATCTAACAGCAACTGCATTACTTCTTGTACCACTTCTTAAATTATGAGGCAAAGCCGACTGCCAGACACAGATATTCCACGCCCCACCTTCATTTTTAGAAAGTCAAAATACTCGACCCATTGTGGGAGAGCTCATGAGAAACAAGTTACTTACCTTCATCAATTTTCTTTTAAGGGATGCTGAATTTTCTGATGATTTCCTACCTAAAGCTTTTTCCCAGACATAAAATGGATCTGGATTTTTGTTTTTAAATCTCACAATACGAAGTTACTGGCATTAGGTAACACTGCACTGTGTTAGGAATCAAATTGCACAACTTCTCCAGCAGTGACAAAGCGGATCCATAAACGGTGCAGGTGAGGTAACTCCATCCATTTTTCCATGGCCCCAAAGAAGCTAAGGATGAACCGGTCGAGGCCAATTAAAAACAAGAGGAGATTCTGTGGAAGCTATATCAACCATCAGAAAGGAGGTTACTGAAAGTAAGTAAATTGATCTTCTAACACGTTCATTGCATACATTTCTTACTTGAACGATTTTTAACGAAAGGATACCAAACTGAATTAAAACCAGAAAGGAAAGGAGGACTGCACAGCCAAATTTAGCATCAGTCCTGTAATTCACATTGAAGCAGTAACGCTTGGCAAAAGAATGCATAGAAGACCAAGTAGTGGTTTGAAAGATTTATGGAAATGGTGCAGATAGCAGTAATTCTGAAGTGACTGCCACCCCTCTACTTAAATTTTGGTAAATTCTGCAAGGGACGATTTAATTATAACAGTATTCAGTTGCCAAGGGTATTCAGCAAAAATGGTTTGTTTTGTGCTACTTTACAATTGTTCTCATCTTTTTTTCTCACCTATAGAGAGATTATCACGTCTGAAAGGCTGTGCCCTATGAGCGTTATGAGTCAGGCCCATCATGGTTCTAATCTGTGCAGCTTCTTACGTGGAAGGATGAGAGGAAGACAAAATGATAACAAAGTGCCTGATTTAGACTTTGGTGCAGAGGTTCCCCGCTGCAATGGCTACAGAGTACCCTCACTGCCAAAGCGAATTTCCACCCGCTTCATTTAGAATCAGCGGAATTCACTGTGTAGACGGCGGAGACTACTCCACCATCTACATACACCTCTGACAGTTCAACAAAGTAAGAGCAGTCAGGGGTTTGGCCATGCATTCATTTGCTATATTTAGATTGGAGAAACACATGACCAGTTTTCACTGTCTGCCTCAAGGACAGTGAAAACTGTAAAATGACCCCCCACGCTGTGTGAGAAAATTCCCATGGTGAGCAGGGTCATTGACTTTTTCATTTTCAAAAACAAAATTCCTCACTGTGATTTGGTTTCAGAAAATAATACAATTTTGAGAGTTCAACATACGGCTTTGTTATGTTGACAGAGCGATCCATCAAACTTTCAAAGCATTTACAGGACAACGGTTCTTGAAAATGCAGGAGATGTCCACTTGGCTGGCGAACATCTCTAATTTTGACAGTTTGGTTACTCTCAAAGGGCGACAGAGTACTTTACTCCATTGCTCTGACAGAGTAAATTCCTGTCTGCCAAAATCTAAACCAGGCCCAGAGTCACTTGAACTACATGAAACTCTGTCACCATTTTATAATGGATTGACCATTTAAGCCAGAGAACCACCTTGACCTTGACATATATAAAAAGGGGGGAAGGTGGTTGGACCTGCAGTTCACTCACTGCATTAGTTGAATCATAGTGGGATAGAAATGGCCCCTGCATGATTCTTCAAGTTACCTTGAGTTACTGAACTGTAAGTATCCACATTATTTTGGTTACCTTGTCATTGCAGTTCACTCACTGTTATAGTTGATTAGTGTTGGGATGGAAATGTCCCCTACATGATTTTGCAACTTACCCTTAGTTACTGAACTATAAGTATCCACAGTATTTTTGATGCCTTGTATTTGCAGTTCACTCACTGGTCTAGTTGATTAGAGTTGGGATAGAAATGTCCCCTACATGATTTTGCAAGTTACTGAACTGTAAGTGTGCCTATTATTTTTTATTTTTGTTGCATAGTGCATGACAATCATGCAAGTGTGTTGAGGCCCTGTAAGTGTAAAGGTACTGAAGAACCAGAAGGGGGGGCTGAGGTTTAGGGGCTTTGCTTCCTTTGTACATAGGACTATTGTTCATGTACTGGCCCAAAGATGCCTAGTGGTGGTGGAAACACACCTTTTTTTAATCCAGTATCAGATAGGCTTTTCCTGCTCTTAGGACTGGCCTTATACTTCAAAGCTGAGCTAAAGTGGCATGCTGGCATCCTGGTTGTATGGAACTTCTACAAGAGGTATGCGGTGACTGGTATGGTGAATCTGGATGACATGCAAATGTGTGGTTATAAGACCAATGGGGTCCATTTTGAATTTCCCCTAATAAAGCATGCAATAAAATGGAAGCTGGTGAACAACCCCCATCCGCTCCATGCTGGCATCCTGGGGGTATGGAACGTCTACAAGCAGTATGAGGGGACTGGTACGGTGAATCTGTATGATATGCAAATGTGTGGTTATGAGACCAATGGGGTCCATTTTGAATTATCCCTAATAAAGCATGCCATAAAATGGAAGCTGGGTAAGACCCTCCTTCCTCCCTCCCCCCAAGAGGAGCAAACAGAAACTTTTGAAAAGCACCATACATTAAGGTGTTGGAGAATGAAGGCAGGGCTCCATATAAAAATATAGCAGTGGCCTTTCAGCAGTAGTCTACCTGATTATTCCTTCCTGATCACGCCCACTAGGATAGGTGGAGCAGCATGCTTTTTAAGTGCAGAATTAACCGTACTGTTACGGTCTATGTTTTATTCTCCTCTGAGGTGTTACTCCAAAGAAGCTGAAAGCAGGGAGGTGCAATAATGTCGCTCCTCATTGTGTTCTTGTTCTGGGTGCCATCCCTGGAGACACTCCTCCTCACTCCTGACTGCTGGACTGTCACCTGAAGACAAAGACTGGCAGCTCTGAAGATGAGGGACACACAACCTAAGCGAACTGTCTCAGCCCAACCAACATTGCCTCTTGAATAGAATTATAAGATAAGTGAAAGCTGAAAAAGTTCCTCAACTGGATGCAGGACCTCTCACTGTTGAGGTGAAACTCCAAAGTATGTCAGGGAACCTCTTAAGAGACACGCTGGTGTTGCTGATAGCCATTGTCCTAGAGGTGAGTGGACATCGCCTGAAAGTCTGCAATTACTTGCTGGGAGAAAGCTGTGGATCTGCATTGAACATTAGTTTACCTGGCCTGCTGAGAAAGGGAATCCGAAGCATCCCTGCAGGAGAAAGTCTGCCCAGAAGAGAAGCCCCGCTGTGTCCAGGAAGAGGGAACTGCTCAGAAGTTCACACTAGCAGGATGGATATTACAGTAGCTGACCAAAGTACTAGAGTGGGTATCCCTGCATCCAGCCCACCTCCCTGTTTCAGACTGGTATGCTGTGCAAAAGAATCCAACTGTGTGGTCACACCCAACCAGGAGGATCACTGCAAGAGCCAATCTCAGTGCTGAACTGGTTCTCCCTGTTTCTGTTCTTTGAAGCTTGTGTACTGTGCCTGTACCAAAGATCCCAACAATGACTGTTGCCTGTAGCCCCTGACCAGGAGAGACATCGCAGACCATGACCAGAGTGTTGGTGTTTATCTCTCTGTTTCCCACTTGTGAACATACTGCACGGCACCAGCAAAGAGAACCATAACAACCTCCTGCTGTCTTCCTCGCACTGTGCCTCCAAGAACTGTCACACATGCAGACACCACCTTCGAATTGTGACCCACCCAGGACTCTGACGCAATCACCCTTGACTTGTGAGTGGGCTTTCATTACTATTTGGGGATGCAGATGTATTTAGGTCTGACATGCACCACCTGAGAATGCCCCTGCTAAACATCAGTGGAATCTTCGGCTCCATCCGCACCTTTGACAGAGAAGGCAAGGCCAAAGGCCCAAAGCACAACACAGAGTGCCGGGGTCCTTTTGCACCAGACAAGGTAAACACTACCTGAACAGTGCCGCGGAGACACACAAGTCTTAGAACTGAGACCAGTGGCCTAATTTCTAACCACTAAAAATCCATATAAAGAGATCTTGCTGTGGGTTACAGACACATGTGACTTTCTTTTATATATTGCTATTGTCATACTTGTAGCACCTCGTTAGAATCCTATGTTCCTCTCCATAATCTATTTGTGTTGTGTTACATATTTTCCATAAATGTAAAGCACTGGATAGACAATTTTTATTGAGTTTTATTGTGTCAGTGTTGAGTTCTGAGACTATACCCCACAATACCTCAATCAGAAGCACTGTGCTGATCACCTGGCTTAGGTGAGTCATTTCCTGAAAGCTTGTACTTGTTGCTGAGTAGCCAGAATAGAACAGGCATCGGGACATCAATGGTCTAGTAACCCCCGAGTATCCTGGGTTCCCCAAAATGCTATTACAAATATGGCTAGCAAACATTTTACTTCCGGGAGAGGAATTCCAGAGGATATGAGTGCATGGAGTCAAAAAGAGGACCCATGAAAAAATGTAAGAACTAATTTAAAGTCCCAGGATATCCTGAAAAGGAGTTGAATGAGACTCATTCTGCAGACCTTCCAAGAATCTAGAAATATGAATAAAGAATATATACCTAGAACCCAAAGGGGAAGCCTGTAAAACCCTAGATGAAGCTAAACAACATAACAATGAGGGGAATCAATTAACACAGTACTTTAGTGAACAAAAATATAATGTTATTGAACATGCCATGTGTTTGGCACACGAAGGTTATATATACTTGCTTTGAATTGCACACATACTGTCTCACCCATATTACTTACGCATTTGTAAATTCAGCAGTTACAAATGTTGATCAAAATTATGAACACTGAATTTATTAATCAATATTCCATTGAAATAAAACTTGTTTAGGTACAATGATTTCTTTTTTTTTTTACAACAAATTGTGTCCACTGTCGCTATTTGGCCCACCTCGAAGTAGCTTGGCCACCAAACATAAAGGTATAAGAAAAAGCCCAACTGCTGCCTAAGAATATCCTCTAGTAACATTGTCCTTTACAGTCTTGAAAATGTGTTGTTGTGCTCCAACGAAACAAGGTTGATGCATGTCAGCCAGTGTATTCTGGCCCACTAAGAACACAACAAAGTAAAGTGCCGAACAAATAACTAAAAGTAAATTAAAAACATGGGTATTAGGCTACAACTCATTCGACCTTCAAAACATGCCAAAGTCTTAAAACTGGTGTGGGACAAATGAACATCACGACAACCATCTGCACAAGACCATTGCTTGCCCCATCCAAACAGTTACACATAACTGAAAATGAGGCGAAAATAAATGGACCAACATAGTTTTGCAATATCGACAAATACACATCTGCTTCCTCACCCAGCTTCATTTCATATTTACAAAAGTTCGTACAACACTACCAGAATATAGAGTGTAACTGAATCAAACACATAAAATACAGAGAATATTGCACAAAGAGGACATCCATTATATACGGATAAGATACCAAACTTCATAATTTATATTCAGTCCATGAACAGCTGTTTTACATTTCTCAATAAATCTTGCTTCCATTCTCAAAAATGTGCTTTCGATGCCCCCCTCCCGTTTTCATCTACTGTGGCCACAAAAATACCGAAATATCGACTTAACAATTTTGACTTGCATACTGGAGTGCTACCCATGCCCTGCAAAAAAAACAACAAAAAAACTGACATTCCGCTTCATAGACATGGCCCTGATACTAGGCAAGCAGTGCATAATTATGAAGTAGAAGGCACCTGCCGGCCCCTAGATAGCCCGGTGGAAGACTCACCTTCTTAAATTGGCAGAATGGGACGGGGGAGTGCTCCTCAGAGAAGCTAGGAGGGGCAGGGGAACATTGCATTTCGCCGAGCCTGGAAGAACTTGGTGGAGGCAACAAGGGTGGCTATGACTGAGGAGAGTGGCACCCCCACACCATAAAGGCCCCTTCCTCATTGGCATGAGCCTGAGACACTAAGGTGGTAATTACAAGTTTGGCGGTCCAAGGCCCGCCACAGTGTGATGGTGATTGCACCGCCACGGGGCCAGCGGTGAAGACCACATATTATGACCATGACGGTGTTCCCAGCGGAACACAGTCAAAATACAGGCACTACCGCCAGGGCAGACGGACGGCGGCGGACGGCGGTAGGCATTTCCAGGCCAGCGGGGAGCATGTTTCCGCCGACCATATTACAAGGTTGCACACTGCCAGGATTTCCGCTGCAGTTGCACCACCACGAAAAGCCTGGCGGAAACAAGCTACATAAAAGGGGACACTCACCTTCAGGAAAACAGGCATGTTTGCAGCTGCCATGGAACCAGACCTGGAAGTCTTCCCACTGCTCCTGCTGGCCATACAACTCCAGAACCAGCAACGCCTGTTTTAGACAACAACCGTAAGTACACCCACCTAGCACACACTGGAGGGAAGGACATTAGTACACACCCACACACAACACACAGCCCCGCCACGGATAGCGACAGCCACACACACATTCAAACATACATCCGCACCAATACACATACACACACACACTCACAAACAAACCACACACAGCAAGTCACACATATGCAACACATACATATGGAGGGAAAGTCAGGACAAGTTTGGTACCCACAACACCAACAGGCCACTGGTGCAGATATATTAAAAAGTTAGTAAATAGAAACTTCAAAATTATATACAGTATAGGCCTACTGGCCAGTCCAAATGAACATGGTGCCTCAGGCACAAAGGGCACTGTCCATGGCCCCAACTTGACTCCTGGCTGCAAAGTGGCCTCCACATGGCAGGGGCATTAATGGGGTATGCAGGTTCCTCAGGGGTCATGGGGGGCCAAGGTGGGAGTTTGGGAGGGGGGCCCTTAGGTTTGGGTTGGGGGTGTTAGGTTTGGACTTTGCTTTTGGGAAAGGGGGCTTGGGTTTGGGAGGGGTAACCTTGGGTTTTGTGGGGGTAGAAGTCTTAGGTGGGTTGTACCGGGGGGCCATGGGAGGACTGGGAGATGGAAGGCAAGGGTATGGGGAGAGTGACAGGACGCTTGGGGGAACAGGGTCTCGGACAGTGGGAGGAAACAGGCAAAATTCCTGCAGGAAGTATTTTTAGGGACACAAGGTTGGTCACGGGAAAAACGTTTGGGAGTGGAGGGAGAGGTCTGTATGTGTAGGTGCTTTGGGTGCAGGTGCAAGCGTGGATGCCATGTGTGTGCTGTGTGACTGGTGGGTGGGTGACTGTGGGCGTTTAGGTGTAGTGGAGGGAGGGAGGGAATGCAGGGAGATGGCAGGGTGGATGTTTGAGTGTATGTTGTGGTGGTGTTTGCAGGTAGGGTGGATGTGATGCATGTGGGGGTGCTGATAGTTGTGCTGAGTGCGCGTGTGGTGTGTGTGTGCATGTATGGGGGTCAGCTATTGTGGCGGTGGGAATGAGGGCATCTGTGGCAGGATCTAGGAGTGATGATGTAGTGGCTGCAGGTTTGAGTTGTTTAGTGTCTGTGAGGGGGAAGTGGTGGAGGAGTCCGTGTAGAGAGTGGATGTTGTTGTGTCTGCATGTGTCTGTTTTGTGTGTGCATGGCGGTGGTGACGTTTGTGGTGCTTGTGTTTGTCCTTGCAAACAGTGTCTGTTGATGTGGATGCATGTTGGACTGAAAGAGTGCCTTGGATGGGTGTGGGGAGTGGGGTTTTGGGGTGGGAAAAGGTAGCTGGAAGGGGGACGGAAGAAGAAAGGACACTGGCTGCCATCAATGAGGAGGCCAGAGCCTGAAAGGATCTCCGCAGGGCAGCCAGGGCCACCGTGAATGCCTTCCAGGTAGGCATTGGACTACTCCATCTGTGATGCCAGTCCCTGGATGGTATTCACAATGGTTGACTTGTCCACAGAGATGAACCTCAGGAGGTCAATGGCCTCCTCATTGAGGGCAGCAGGGCTGACTGGGGCACGGGCAGAGGTGCCTGCGGCGAAGGAGATGCCCAACCGCCTGGGTGACCAGGCACAGGCAACTGGGTGGGGAGCTACAGGGAGGGCGGTGCTGGTAAGGGGGGTGGTGGACAAAGATGGTGCTGGAATGGTCCCAGATGGGTCGACCACCGCCAGGGAGCATCAATCGCAGGAGGAATCCGAAGATGTTGTTGTCCATCCTGTCTTCCCCATGGCACTCCCCTCATCCTCCATCCCACTAGTCCCCTCGGCTCCACTGGTATCAGCCTCCTGGGTCCAGTGGGCTGCAACTTCCCCAGTCGCTGGTGCCCCTTCTCCTTTGCCTGATGATGCTGATGCACATAAAGACAGAGGAGGAGAGGGAGGGTGGCAGAGAAAGACAGGATGCAATGGGTCAATACCAACAGAACATTTACACAGAGTAACAACATCATTATCTGCTGCTGTGTTATGGCAGGCCATGCCGTCACATCATGCAACAACAGTAGGAAGCCATGGGGGAAACTACAGAAACGCTGATGTAAACTGCTGCTGTGGGAACATTTGCACTCATGTACTTAACGTTGGTCATACTAGTCACACTTGCCCAGGATTTGGCACATTCTCATGGTTGTTCATATTGACATATCCTGCACTCCTTACTCAACAGTGTCCTGCATAGGTAGGTAGCATGGCCACTAATCCATTAACAAATTGCACAGTAACATCTGGGCCCACTGGGCCTAGCTACACATACAGTGCAAGGCAGCTGTTTGAGGGCTCAGTAATTACCTCTGTCACAGTGGTAGAGTCATACTGATGGCAATGCCCTGACACCTCAGGTATACTGATGCTGCTGGCAGAAGCTGGACTCTCTAAATTTGTTAAGGGTGACCACACAAATCCCAAATTTGAAGTAAATGCCCTCATAAGTCACTGTCTGCTTGGTATAGGCACACATCTTTGATACCAATCCAGCGAGGGTAGTTGATACCCATAGTCAACGTGCATATACCAATGATTTACGCTACATCTTCCCACCAGTAGGTAACCCAAAGCCATACAAACAGTACATAATCAAGGTGTGAGTGTGTACTTAGCCCCTTGTGGCGCTGTGCTGCCCTCAAGCACCCATCCACCTCAGGGTAGACCACAGCCAAAATGTGGGCCATTAGGGGGAGTCCCTCGTTGGGAGGACGTCCCCAGATGGGCCTCTGCAGTCTTACGTGCCCAGCATCACGCATCCTCTCGCCACCTTCTGCAGTGCGTGCTCTGCCGGATATGGACCCCCAGGGTCTGCACTTGCTTGGCGATGGAACACCAAATCCCCTCCTTCTGATGGGTACAGACTTGCATGGGTAGCACAGACAGAAAAACAAAGTTATGTAGAGTGGCATCACAGGGACAGCAGTGGATATCACACATCAGAGACATCTCAAGGCCACATAACTTGTCTTCACGCGACTAACTCTCCAACTCGTCACCCATCACCATGCATCCATTCCATCTGCCCTGTCCCAACACCTTTCAACCTCACACACAGCACTATCAGACAGGACAGTGACATAAAACGTACCTGCTGCTCTGGTGCCCCATACAACTGTCCATACAGGGGTGGGACTCTGTCCACAAGCTTCTCCTCAGTGAAGGCTGGGGTCCTATCTCCTGCAGGATGTGGTATTCTGGCTCCCAAAGAGAGTACACAGCAGCTCACGCAATGGAGGTCTTACATGCACGAGTGTCAGGAGTCAAGTGAGCTATGCTACAGAAATTGGCGGTCACGCCCGCCATGTACATGACCGTCACCGCCGGCGGTGATCACCATTGGCCCCAGTCTCCCATAGGCAACAATGTTATCCAATGAGGGGTTGCACGGCGGTTGAGACCGCCTACTGCCATGACAACTAATGCCAGCAGTATGAGGTCACGTCTATCTGTCCTGTGCATACAGGACTGGCGGCTGCCATTTTACATGTAGTCAGTGAATTGCAGGTGAATTTTAGGTGTGTCATGGATGAAATAGGGTGACTACTGCGTAGATTGACTATGTCCACACATTTAAGGCATAAACTTTAGGCGTATCCTCTCTCCTATTCCCAGATACCGTGCAAAGGTGAGAAAGAGACATGCCCCTGTGTACCGCCCCTAGTCGACCTTGCTACTCTGGAAGAAAGACATGTCATACAGCCGTATCGTCTGAACCATCAGACCATCATGGAGCTGTGTGCCCAGTTGGAGACGGATCTGTTGCCTGCCATATGTCATCCTCATGTCATTCCTCCCACAGTTCAGGTGTTGTCAGTGCACTACTTCCTTGCCTCAAGGTCGTTCCATATGACAGTGGGCTTGGCAGCAGGGATGTCACAGCCGATGTTCAGTTTTGTGTTGAAGGATGTACTGAGTGCTTTACTCAAACACCTGCCCAGCTACATCAGGTTCCTGCAATGTGGGGATTTTGCCACTGTTAAATCTGACTTATGATATGGGACATATCCCTCATGTGAGAGGGGCCATAGATGGCAGCCATATTGCCTTGGTTCCTCCCAGGAGAAATGAACAAGTGCACAAGAACCGGAAACACTTTTAATTCATTAATTTCCAGGTGGTGTGTCTCGCTGACCAATATATCTCCCAAGTTACGGCCAAGTTCCCTGGTTTTGTACATGACTCCTACATTCTGAGGAGCAGCAACGTCCCACACATGATGGCACAGCTACAGAGGGGCAGCGTCTGGTTCATCGGTATGTATCCAATAGTATGTGTGCCCCTGTCTAATCTCACTTCTCTTCATATTCTGCCCTGTGTCTCTACCGGTATTGAAATGGGTCCAACCTTTGTGCACACAGGTGACTCTGGCTATCCTAACCTTAACTGGCTCCTGACACCTGTGAGATATCCGTCTACAGATAATTAAAACCGTTTCAGTGAGGCCCACCGCAGGATGAGGCGTGTTATTGAGTGGACTTTGGGCTACTGAAGGCCCGATTCCCCTGTCTACACATCTCTGGAGATGCCCTGCTCTACACACCACTAAAAGTCTGCCAGATCATTGTTGCCTGCTGAATGCTACACAATCTGGCCTCTAGACATCACATCCAATTACTGGATGTAGAGGAGGTGGCAGCTAGGTATGGATGTCTAGGAAATGTGGATCTACCATGGAAATATGGTTCAAGATTTCACTTGCCAAATCACACTAGGGAGCTCAACATTGTACTGCATGTGTGTTAAGTGGCCAACATTGACTCCTATCGTGAAAGTTGCCCCTGTCTTGGTCTATTTGCAGGCCGTGTGGTGCAACTCTGGTTCCTGCCTTACTTGGTGGCTCCCTTGACACTTGTATCCAGAAGATGTCTGCTGTACCATCACCCTTGCTGTATTTTCCTCACCCTTCTGTCAATCCCACAGAGTTTTGCAGGACAATGGTTTTAACAGTTATGACATGTTGTACAACAGAAAATCAAGACATGTAGGCAGTAGCTGTGCTTAAAGGTATTTAATGTGATTCATGAGTGATCCACTCATCACAATGGGTGATGAGTGGGGTCATTGTGGGTGAAATCATCAGAGTAGTTGTCCAGGTCCAGTATCCAATGGGCCATGGGAAAATAGAGACATGACAGTGGACAGTCAACAGGGTGTGTCAGTGGCACACAAGGGAGAATGTTCAGAAGAGGGTCACTTCCTGGCAGTGATTTTGGTCTTGGCATCAGGTCCTGCAGGATGTCTGAATGGTCGACCTCATTTGTTTGTGGGTTCCTCAGCTACAGAGGGAGGGGTGCTGGTGGTCTACGGGTCCTCTGACGGGACCTCCATTCCACTGTCTGCCGCAGAAGTGGAGGCCTCAGTTGTAATGTGGCTAGTGGAAGGGGCCTACTGGTGGCTGGAGGACGCATGCAGGATGGTGGTGAGTCCCTTGAGCACCCCTACAATGGAGGCCATGGTGGCTTTGAGGGTCTTCCACTGCTGCAAGGCCTCCTGGTGGTTTTCCCTCTGCAGCCTCTGGTTCTCCTGCAAGGTTGCGAGGATCTGGCCCATCTTGTCCTGGAATTAGTGGTATGCTCCCGAAACTTGGGAGATGGCCTCCTGGCCAGTCGTTTGCCTTGGGTGCCTCATCCCTTGGGCCACAGGTGCCCTACCACTGCCCCTGGTCCCCGTGTGCCCCTGGCACAGTGTGCCCACTCCCAGTTATACCAGGACCTTCATGGTCTTGGGTGTGTGGGCTTGACTCTGGTCCCTGTACTGTGGGGCACACTGCTGATTGAACAGTCCTTGGGACACAGGTTTGGGGATGAAGGGTTGGTTGTGGGGTTGTAGCCATAGCGGTGGGGGACTCCGATGTGTCCAGGGTGGGGCTGGTGGTAGTGGACTGACCAGTTGTCCCAGATGGGCCAGGCAAGTCGTCAATGTCCAGACATCCACTGGGGCCTTTATCCTGGGGAGGGCAGTCTCTCTCTGGCATCCTCTGCAGGGTGGCAGTGGCAGGGGTACCTGTGGATGGAAAGGGAGAGAGTTACATTGTGGGGATGTACTTGTTCGTATCTACGTCTGATGCATGGAGTAGCTTGACATACTTCCCAGCGATGGCACTGCAGACTTTGTTTGCGGGTGACGGATTGTGACATTGTTTCCATGTTCCATTGAGGTTTGAGGATAGTAGATGGCATTGCTGTCATTGCCATGTAGCAGAACACAGTTAAAGCATCCAGTTGGTGTTGCGTGTGCTATGGTTTTCCGTGCAGGTGTTCCACTGTTAAGTGGGACTGCCATCTTTTGATGTGTAGGGAGTGATGCATTGTGGGAGTTGTTGTGCTTGTCACTGTAATTCGTATCCGTGCACTAGGGAAGGACTGTGTGGGGATGGTGGGGGTCGGGTGGTGTGGCATGTAGGGGACAGGTGTGTGGTGAGTGGGGGGTACAGAAGTGTGAGATGGGGTGGACTGGGGAGTGATACGTTGGTGGGGATGCATGCTGTCCAGGAGTGGTTGGTGCCTGGGGAGTGTTGTTTACTTACCAGTGTTGAGTCCTCCAATGATTCCAGTCAGGCCCTCAGGATGCAGTATGTCCAAGACTTTCTCCTCCCACAATGTGAACTCAGGGGGAGGAGGTAGGAGCCCACTGCCAGTCTTGATAATGGCAATCTGATGACGTGATGCCATGGAATGCACCTTCCCCTGTAGGTCATTCCACCTCTTCCTTATGTCCTCCCTTGTGCGTGGATGTGAGCCACTGAGTTGACCCTGTCAAGTATACTCCAACTTAAAAAGAGATAAATAGAACAAATGAACAATATCTTTTCAGGCATCAACTCAGACAGTATATAGGTTGACATTGCCTTATATCACAGGTGATTCTCAAGTGTCCTTATACTGCATGCTGCAAGTGCAAAAGGTCACTGTCAATTAATTCGTGCTCGTACACACAGCAGGCCGGGCAGGTGACCACATGTGTATAAACTGTAAAAAAAACAAAACACCATAGTACACTAAAGATATACAACATAAAACATAAATGACCAAAGGGTAGTAATATCCCAATAGGTGAGGGTCTTACCCTGTTTGATCAATCTGTTAGGCCCATTAGGTCAAAAGCAGAATAATGCGCACTGCTGCGATGAAACTGGAAAATTAATACATCTCCCAGTAGGCCTAAATCAACTGACAGTTCCAAATAGTGGTAAAAGGAACCCTCATCCCCCCCAACATTTCAGACAACACGGATTTTGAGCTTTCCCCATCATATGCAATTTCTTCCTATCATAGTATATTCTACATAGGATATTGTATTGTATTAGGTGAAGTCTTGCTTTTATCTTTACTTCCCTCGGGTGCATCAGTGCCGCCTCCTCGTCCACATTTTCCAGTTCACCCACATCCTCCACCCATTTAGCCTGCAGTCTGAGTAGTGTATCAGGCATGTTATAATTCAGGGTCTTATGAGTTAAGGAGATCGCCCCCCCCACCCAGGACCTCTGTGAGCAGCCATCCCCCCTAGAGGGGCTGAGTCCAGTATGCAGTCTCCAGGGAATCCCTCCACCCGCAATGCGTGTCTCAGTTATGCATTTCTTAAGAATTGATTGGGATTCATCTGCTATTCATCCAGCAGTGAGGAGAACGGCATCAAGTCTCCCCCTTCGCACAAATCTCCAACGGTAGACAACCCCAGGAGATCCATGTGTCAAACCACCCCCCCCAACTCTCAGGGAGCCACTTCACCTCCCATAAAGATGGGATCTTCATGGGTTTCAGCGCCAGCCCAGTTTCTTCGTTGCCCTCTGCTAGGCCTTCACTGCCACTTGTGTGGCCGACAGTAGGTGGTGTATCCCCTTTCCTCCATAAAGTTAATGAATAAAGGTAATGAAGGCAGGTGCGCCCCTTCCACTGTGCCCTCTCCAGCCAGGGGCAAACAGAGAGTCTTTAATATTGAGTAGACAGGCCACCCAATAGTAGGTCTCCAAATCTGAAAGGGCCAAGCCTCCATTATAGGGGTTACGGAAGAGCTTACATACTAGGAGAGGCCTCCCACGACTCTAGTGTTGAACGGGGTGGGGTGATCCGCTCTTGCGTTGTGGTCCAGGCTAAGATGTATTAAGGACTGCGTAGCTGCCATTTTTCCATCAAATGTATGCTGTTGTGCTTTACACAGAAAGCCAAGCTGTTTCCTGACTGGTATGTTTGAGTCCATCCCCTACATATTCCAGAGCCCCAATAGATCCTGTGATACATTCCCCTACCCCCACCACCCCAGAACTCCTGTGAGTATGGAACCCCAATGCACAACTTACAGTACTCATCAAGGGATTAGAGAGGTTTGTAGCCCAGCCCGCTTCTTAATTCAACCCCAGAAAACCCTTAAACATCAACCCAAAACTACAACTGACATATCGTTCTCTACTGTACAGTGGAAAAAAATCAAAGGAGACAAAAATTGGAAAAGAAAGGAAAAGTCTGAGTCAAAATAAACTCTTCACGCCAACTATCTGTACCAATTTCAGCCGCTATTCCACATCCGGTAGCCCTGAGTCTAAGTCATTTGTCGGGGTCCACCACCGACCTCCATATTCCCCCCCAACCGCTCCTCAAACATTTTCTATAGCCACCACCAGAGGTTGGGGAGACTCTGATCCTGTCTCGTGTTCCTCTCTAGTGCGTTCATGTGTGGAGTTCCCCTCTGTAACCTCAGTGTTACTGTCTTTAACTCCTGCTGCACGGTAGTCATCGTAATGCAAAGATATCTCCAGGTGCCCTGCATTGTTCATATCATGCCACAGGGTGTCGCCTAGCCCATGTGGTCTCCCCTGTCCTCTCATTCTGGGATTCCTCATATCTTTAGGCTGGACACCCTCCTCTACATATATACGTTTATTGGACTCCAGTGAACCACGTCCTGAGAAATTAGGGCGCTCTTGTAACCAAGTCCAAGCTTCCGCTGGTGTCTAGAAGAAAAGGGATTTCCCCTGAAACAAGACCTTCAGTTTAGCCGGGAACATGAGCATATATTGTAACTTGAGCCCCCTCAACCCAGCCTTCAGAGAGTCAAAGATGCGGCATTGTCTTTGGACTTCTCAGGAGTAGTCCGGGAAAAATCTGGATTTTAGAATTTGCATATCGTATAGCCTCTAACTTACACACCTCAGTGAGGACCATGTCACGATCCTGATAAATGAGGTACCTGGCAATGACAGTTCTTGGAGGAGCCCCCGGCAGAGGCCTGCCCCCCAGCAACCTGTGCGTTCTTTCTGTTATGAAGCAAGAGGAGAAGTTGTCTTGAGGAAGAATGTCCCGGAGCCACCATTGAAGCAACTGCGCCATGTTGTGCCGTCCAACCCCTCCAGAAACCCAACAAACCATAAATTGTTCTGGCAGGACCGATTATCAGCATCCTCCAATCACCACACCACACCTTTATTGGTGGCCTTTGCCTCCATCACCTTCTTGCATAGCACTCAGACTGTATCTTCCAGCTCAGAGATTCATTCTTCGGCCCAAGTGACTCTTTCTGCCACATTACGCCGATCCTGCTACAGCAGGGAGGCCTCCCAACATACTTCACCCACATACTTCCAAAGCTTCCCGGGAGGATTGAATCACCGAGAGCAAGGCAGCGTTGTCTTGCATGGGCTATGGGGCCGCTACTGGTGGTGGCTGCAGCATTCTCGTGTAATGGTCGAGCCTTCCCTGGTGAGGGGATTTGGGATCCTTGTACTTAGACATGTCTACAGTAGGTGCATTAAGGTGTGCCAGATAATCGTGGCATGCTGCATGCTGCACAACCTGGCATTGTGACACCAGGTGCCTTTCCTGCAGGAGGATGAGCCTGGTGATGGTCTTGTGGCAGCGGTGGAGCCTCCGGACAGTAAGGAAGAGTAGGCAGAGGAAGAAGATATTGACAACCGAACGAACATCATCATGCAGTACTTCCAGTGACACACAGGTAAGAGACTGTAACTCCTCCTCACAATTCAGAATACTGTAGGACATTGTAGAAGTCAGCTTCTTAACCTGTGTCTATGGACACTGACTGTTCCCTTTGGATTTCCATTTTTCAGATCTGGGTACCCCATTCTGCCTTCTGCTATATGTACTGCAGCCCAACAACTTTCATACATTGGTATGAGTAAATGAACATTTACATTGCTATTTGTTACTAATGTTGTAATAATACATTTGTGAAAGATCAGACTGACTCCTGATTGGTTTGTGCTTAAAGTGTGTTTATTTAGAGGCTAATGAGTATTGGGGTATGTGCAAGGGGCTGGGGTGATGGTGGAGGAAGGTCCATAGTAGAGTCCAGTCTCTTGGTATCACAGGTGCATTGTCCAGTGGGGCATTGGAAGGGGAGTTATGGCAGTTCAATTTGTACAGGATGACATAGTGGGACAGAAGGGTGACAATCAGGAGAGTCTTATTTCCTGGTGGGGGTCTTGGCAATGTTCTCTGTCTTCTGCCTGGATCGCAGGGACAGTTTGTGGGGTGGTTCTCCTCCTGCAGGGGGTGGGGTGCTGGTGGCCAGTTGGTCCTGTGGCAGGGCCTCCTGTCCGCTAGCGCCGGCGGAGGTGGACGACTGTTCCTCGATTTGGCTAGTGTCAGGGGCCCCTTTGTTGTGCCACTGCCTCCCTCATGGTCTTGCCTATGTCAGCCAGCACCCCTGTTACGGTGACCAGGATGGTGAATAGGTTGGTGAGGTCCACCCTGAACCCCATACATTGTCCCTCCTGCAGCTGCTGGGTCTCCTGAAACTTGGCCAGTACCGTGCCCATGGTCTACTGAGAATGGTGGTATGCTCCCATGATGTTGGTCAGTGCCTCGTGGAGGGTCGGTCCCCTAGGCCTGTCCTCCCCCTGTCGCACAGCAGTCCTCCCAGCTTCCCTGTTGTCCTGTGCCTCTGTCCCCTTAACTGTGTGCCCACTGCTACTGACCCCAGGTCCCTGATCGTCCTGGGTTAGTGGGGTTGCCTAGGGTCCCTGTAGTGGTGGACACACTACTGATTGACGTGTCCTGGGGACAGTGGAGTGGGCCCGCTGGGTGGGTGCTGTGCTGGTGTTTCCTGAGGGGGGAGGTTCTGTGTTGGTTTGGGACTGTGGCAGGGGAACCGATTGTCCAGAGGTCCCAGATGGGCCAGGCTGGTCATCGTGATCCAGGCATGCAGAGCTGCTGTCATCACTGTGGGCCTCTTCTGTGGGGGGACTGGATATGGCTGGCACCTCCTGTCTGGTGACGTTGGGTAGGGGTCCTGTTGGGATGTAAATGCATTGTTATTGTATCTGTGTGTGCCATCTTGTGCAATGGGTGTGTTTCCGTGTATTAATGTGCTAGCACTATTGCCTTGGCCCTTGTGTGAGTGGTGATTTTGTGGCCTGGGTGAGTCTCTCGATTGGGCATGCTTTGGTGATTAGTGTCCATGCATGTCTGTGATGGGTGTCCATGCACTGTTGTTGCATGCAGGGCTTGGTTGTGGGAGTGGTGGGTTGTGATGGTGGGGTGTATGGGAGGTGGTGGAGTCATGGGAGTGAGGGTGAGGGTGGGAGTATGTGATGGCATGCAGGTAGGGTGGGGGGGAGACAGTAGTAAAGATTTGACTTACCAGAGTCCAGTCTTCCTGTTACTCCTGCGAGGCCCTCAGGATGCATGATCGCCAGACTTGCTCATCCCATGTGGTTAGTTGTGGGGGAGGAGGTGGGGATCCAGCGCCAGTCCTCTGTGCCGCTACCTGGTGTCTTGATACCACGGAACGTACCTTCCCTCGTAGGTCGTTTCACCTCTTCCTGATGTCATCCCTTGTTCTTGGATGCTGTCCCACTGCGTTGACCCTGCCCACTATTCTCCGCCATAGCTCCATCTTCCTGGCAATGGAGGTCTGCTGCACCTGTGATCCTAATAGCTGTGGCTCTACCCGGATGATTTCTTCCACCATGACCCTGAGCTCCTACTCAGAAAACCTGGGGTGTCTTTGAGGTGCCATGATGTGGTGTGAGTGTTGTGTGAGGTGATGTGTGATGTGATGTGTGGGGTGATGGGTTGGGGTGTGTGGTGTGTGGTGTGAGGTGCGTGGATGGTGTATGTGTGATGGTGTTCTGTGCCTCTGGATGATGGTGTGGTCTTTGCTTTTCTCTCTCTCTGCTTCTTCAAAATTGTTGCGCCTAAGGGGTTGTGGGTAATGTGTGTGTGTGTTTTATAGTGGTGTGGGTGTGTGGGCGTGGTGTGTGTATGTGTGTCAGATGTGTGTATTTTGAATTGTCCAATGTGGTTGTGTTTTGTAAGTGTGTGTGTATTTTGAGCGCAGCAGTGTATACTGCCAATGGTTCACTGCGGCTGAAAGACCGCTGTGTTGATTCATGGGTCGTGATACTGTGGGCGTATTCCTGTTGGCGTGATGGTGTGGGTTTTGCTATCGCCAGTTTATCACTGACCTTTGGTGTGGCAGACGAGTGTGGGTGTCTGTATAGTGGCGGATTTCTCTGTGTGCGTCATAATACCCGTAGTGGATTTCTGCTGCGGTCACGGTATGTTGGCGGCCGTCGGCACGGCGGTAAGCAGGTTTTACCGCCAGGGTTCTAATGAGGGCCTTGGTGTTGGTGAACTAGTAGTGAAATATGAACCTTGCTATGCATTTTCTGTTACTGATAATGTCTGAACTAGAGGTGTGTACACACTTTTCAGATTTAATAAAATCAATAAAAATGTGGTTATGAAAAAAAAGGCCACTATACAATTGAGTCTATGTAACATCTAACAGCAATGGGATTCCCGCAAACCAGATTTCTCACAAATGCCTTTTCTCTTACCCTCTTCGGCCATCACGGACATTTTCACCGTCCTTGACCATGCAGGATGGGGTGGCACTGTAGCCTGCTCACTACTTCTAAACCTTGTTCATCTATCTGATCTTGTGGATTGTTCACTGTTAGGTTCCCACAACATGTTCAGACTTAACCTTGTTCTTTCTACACATCCTTCAGAAGACATACCTGCTCCTTTTTTACTATTGTCCCAATATTGTTTCTACTATCTGGTATGGGGCACAGTCTGTGCCGGGGGATATTTTGCCATCTCCTAATCTGACCATCACTCTGGTCCATGGCATGATTCCCACACGCCTTGCTCCTTTGTCTGTTGATGTCCTTTCCTCAACATCAAGGAAACTCTTACTTTCAAGGTGATTGTTAACCCATGGTCCACTAGTACTCCATCATACCCGATGCACCTCTTACCCTGAAGGGGATCCACAGTCCAGAACTGCAAGTACCCCCTAAAGGCACCACCATTTTCAGTATACCTGGCCCTTCCAATACCCTGGTAACATCTCCTGCGATCTCCAGGAGCTGCCAGGTGCTTCCTAGGGTGCTCAGTAACTTGTAGGCATCTTGATCCTATATTGGAGACCCTGATCTAAGCATTCACTCAATTTTCGAGTTGCATAAATAAACAAATATTCCCTCTGCCTTTGCATCTATGGACAAAAAATTCTCACTCTTGATGTGGCGGCCAATGGCCACTATATCACACGTAGGCCTATTGTCAATTGTTATTTGCACTCGAGAAATCTCACACAGTTTGTGAATTTCACATTAAAAGTACTTTGCGAGATTTCACAAGTAGTGTTTTGCATGACTTTCTCCAGACGAGTTAGGTTTGTTCAGGGAATATCTTAATCAAACAGTAAAACCGTGGTCGAGAGATACTTTTTTCTCAAATCAGTCTCCTGCTGGTATCTCGCATGAATTTCAAACATGAGGTTTGGCCTCACGTTTAAGTTTCAGGCACGAAACCAGCAAGCATATTTCATATAATGTTGCCTAATTTTGCAAATTAGCCTTACCCTTGTCAGAACGTCTGTGCTTCTACCATCTGTCAATCAATTAAATTATTATGTTTTCAATTAAAATAGTTGATCGTGAAAGAGCAATATATGATCCACATCTAAAAATGTCCTAAAACGTTCATACTTTTTGATTTTTTTTTTTTTGTAAAACTACACAAATAACAATGTTTAGCATGACATACAAATGAAGTATATAGTTAAATTTAGCACGGATTAAAAGTGGTAAAAGGAACACAGATCGAGCATTTTCATAGTAATAAAAGCAGGACATGATTTGGACAGCTGTCTGAGAAGACTTGCCATAGCAAGAACATACAGTGTGAATCTCTGCAAAAACCCAACCATTTTACACCAGACCACTAGGGTTTGTTTATACGTGGAGGAAACACAGCTTTATAAGGTTCCATCAAAAACTATTTTGAGATCTTATGTTGGGCTTTCCAATTTCTGATAATTATCTTAATATGCAACTCATTCTATTAACTGCATTGTTTGCTAATACCTATGTTAGTTAAATTACCACAGGGTTGTCAAAAAGCCCAGGGCATCTGAACCCTACACAGAGGTTTACGTAGCACAGCCACTGCATTACCTCCTCATCTCAGTCCTTGTCCAATTCCTTACATTATGAGGCTTACCTCATGCATCTCCATTTTCCTCAACTTCCAAAGCGGTCTTTTCTGTTTATGATTCTCAACCCTGACCACTCTGCATAAAACCTCCCTCCTCCTGATGCTCCTTTTTTGTCTTTGTGCAGCTCATTCTTCAACACTCTGCATGGATTAAGATTTGCCTGAATGTTCCTAAACGTTGTTTGTTTTTTACTATCTGTTCTGATGCTTGGGCTCGGGTTAACCCAGTCATCCTAACTCCAAGCACATTTCAAACACAAATTGCTCTTAAAAGGGTGAATGGATTTTCACCAAATCACAAAAACATGATTTCTGAGTGAAGGTTTTAACTTTTTTGGTAAATTTGGTGTAATATTCCTATGGAAGTTAACACGGAAAACCACACAATTGGAGAAGCTCCCTCACTTTTCTTGGCCCTTGCTTGGTGGATCAACAAAAATCATCCCATGAGAGAGCCAATGTGGATGAACTTATTTTAGAAAGCTTTGTCAAATGGCACCAGAGTTATTAAGAAAACAAAATATGCCTTTCCTATTAAACTTTGCCCTAAATATAACCACACAGTGGCAGTAGATCTGATTGGCTAGCCATAACATTAAAGACAATTTTATAGCTGCTCTTACAGGTCTTGGTTCCTGAGTCTTGAGTTTAAGAGAAAAGGGGCATATAAGAGGGCAGGGTGAGCTCATTCCAACCTCAGGCCCAAGTTGGTGTGCGTATGGGGACCACCTAAAAAATTACATTTATTAAAAAACAAGCTGAAGTTGCCTGTGATACTGCTGTACTTCTGTGGGACCTAGCAAGGACCCACAGCAGGGCCGCTTGAGTGCTGGTGGTGCCTGGTGAGACAATCTTTTTTGTCTTCCCACCAAAAACCTATGGCTCAAATTTTCTCACTACCACCAGACAAAACTGCCCCTCATCTCTCCATAGCCCGTCTCTTACTTACATTTAATTTGCTTTAAAGCACTGGTTACGGCTGGCTTTACTAATGCACTCAGCTGTCCATATAAAACACAGATCTGTTTTTTGCAGCAGGCATATTAACCCTTTGCACTACTTTATGGTGGGTCCGAACTGTCACTTGACAAAACTTGGATCTCTCTCTCTTACAGGAACATTATTCACAAGAGTTATCTTGATATTTTTATTGCTGCCAGAAAGGTGGACGCACAAGGAACTCCGCAAAAGGTTCTTTTAAATTGCAAGTTACTGCTAAAAACAGAAACACCGAGGTCAGTGCCCCACCACCAGGTCAGCTGCAAGTGCGGCTGCACCGGCTGCACCACCCTAAAGCCGGCCCTGCCCCATAGTACTACCATACATACCATAGTACCGCAGTACCCAAAAAATAATGATAAAATAAAAAGTTGTTAGCTGCCGGCGAAGGGCGCACACAAATACGATTTGCCACGGGGTGTACGAGGAGAGTGAGGCATCGGGCCAGGTTCTGCAGCCAAGTCCTGCTGTTTACAGCCAAACACAGGCCTTGAACCCAACCTCCAAAGAACATAGCCATATGCCGTGCATAATGGTGTTGAAGATGATACATTTAGAAAATGATCACAAAAACAGAGAAATTCACTGATTAAAACAAAGTTTAAAGTGACATGATATTTCAGTTTGGTAATTAGCTTTTAACTTAGGGGAAAAAAAACAAGAAATGTACTCAAAAACAAAGGTTAAAATAACGTCATACTTAAATAACAGAATGAGATCAGAATTAGCATTTCAAAAAAACACTAAAATTCTCCCGTTATAGCTGTCAACTAACTGTAACTTGCACTGATTATAACCTAACATGTTACGTCACTAGCATCATTGATGACATCACTGATATATCAAATAACATTATTGATAACATCACTAATGACATCATCAAATGATTGTAAGGTTTCTGCTCTGCAAGTAAATCAACAAAACTAGACCTCTGTCCACTTGTTTACCATCATTAAAGTGGTAGTGAACATAACCTTTGACAGCATGCAAAGCATATACCATATGTGAAAACTCAGCCACATTTTGTGAATGTCAACCCCTTTTTACTAGTCTTCAATTCACTAATAAACAAATTGCCTACATTGATTTTAATAGGGTCGCCCAGTTTTTAAACCGTGAATACTCTCCAATAAATTGTTCACCTTAATTGGACCACACTTAAACACTTCACACATCCTGCAACTTTAAATCTAAACGTTGGCAGATATGCAATTGCCACTGATAAAACAGCTTCATGCAGACCATATGAACAAACCTCCATACTTTGGTAATATACACTACACACATTCCCGAGGTGACCAGAATGGCATAAAAGTTCAAAGCCATTGTTACAAGCACACTGACTTACATTTTCTCCAAGTGGGTGTTGATGGTGAGGTGTGTGAAAACATCCATGATGTCGCTGGTGAAACTGCTGCAGGGTCCAGGTGGTCTGTATTCAAGGGTTCCTCCCAGGGAGACGTTGGCAGTGATGCATATCTCGAAGGTGAGCTGCTTCATGTAGCTGGTGGAAGTGTCCGTGTAGGTGGTGCAGCTAAAGGTTTCTTTGGTGTTTTAATGAATTTACAAGAATGTTCTGCTAACCTATTTGTAATTCTCTCACCCTCTGTCAAACAGATTGTGGTTGCAGTTACCACTGTTTTGCCATTAACTGTGTGCCATTTTCCAAAATATTTGTTTGCCAAGTGCATAGTCTTGGAAGGAGCACCTCTGCCATTTGTCAAAATGTTGAGTATTTAAACTCCAAACGTTCTGGGAGACTTTCTACATAAGTCTGCATACCGGCCTGAAATGCATCCCCACCATACAGCTTCTTCTTGTCTTGAGAATGACTTGAAATCCTCGTGCCAATCAAACTTCATATAAGTGCACTTACATTTAACTGTTTTTTTTTTTTTAACTTTGAAGTATCCATTTTTTTCCCTTCAACGTCTGGTTTGTTCATAGTCTGACACTGTCATACTTTAGCACCCTTCTGATTCTATTTCTTCCATATAAATTTGCAAACGTACATTTTTATAGTATTGCAATATATTTGTCACATTATTAAAGTTCTTGATATCGAAAACAGAAGCTTCCACATGTGGATATTAGTTCAGCCATCTACAGTTTACCATTATTTGTAAATATTATGTACAGAAACGTCGTACTTTGCCTTTTTTGGGAACCTCCTTTAAAAACCAATAACGATTCAAGCGTCTGTTTAATGTGTCTAGAAAATTCTGGAGATCTTGAACAGTGACCCGAAATGATGTTCTGAAAAAGTCCACTTTTTTATTTTTAGGCGCCCTCAGTTTTAAAAGAACTTCCTATACTTGCATTACGCGTTGTCTCAATACTGATTTAGTAGAAACATGATTTTCACTCTGAATTCATACTATCAGGAATGCGTTAGAACTGCACGTGAATCTACTGTATGCAGAATTCCTGATGGAAATACGATGCAAACATTGTTGAATTTCTCCCCAACAAAAATGTTTGGGATTCGGAAGATATCATCCATAAATCTGTGCAGTAACACTGATTTTAGAAATAGAATGGGATTACTTGTAAAGCAACAGTACTTCTGCATCCCAGAATTACTGCCAACCCAAGGTATTGATAAATGAAGGAGCGGAATTACCTCACCACAATAACCACAGTGAGTTGTAACGTTAGCCCAGGAAAAAGCATCTGTGTATTAACTAGAAACTTCGAGCACATATTATTTCAGTACCTCAAAATTTGCCAGTGTGTTCACTCCAGTTGTTCATGTGAGATAAACAGCGCGACAGTCACTCTAGAAATGAATAAAATCATCAGTCTGATCTAGAAAAATAGTATGTCTTTATCTGCCAGGTCTGATCCTGTACCCAGCACATCCTCACACTACGGTAAACGTGTTGGCCTGTGGACATGAAGTATAATAATTGCACTATAACATATGAAACACAACAGAAATATTTTTCATGTTCGGCCTAAAATTGTGAGAAAAAATATAACGGTGGATCGAACTAAATGCACCTTTGAAACATTATTTTTGCTAGAGGAGCAGGAGCACTGATGAATGGCTGAATAACCGAATAACTGAGTGCAGGGATAGATGGCTGGAAGAACGGCAATTGCATGGATGTTCGGGAGGTTACTCTACTGTTAGAAGCTGAGGCCTCCGGACTGCGGTAATAATAAGGTCATACAAGCGCAACAAATGACCAGTTACAGAAATGTAAGGATCACACCAAATGTGGGCACCATGTTCAAAGAGTGCCTACAATGTGTCAAAAGTTACCAACAGTGTGTTCGTGCAAGTATTGCGCAGCTGTGGGCACCACTGTGGTAAGAATGTTCACAGTATGGTAAGAATGACCACCATTATGAATGATGAAAGTTGCTCCATCACTCATGATGCTTAGTTCCGGATCAATTAGCACCATTGTTTATTATTAAATTATATGTTCAGTTTTGCACCACCACTCAGTGCTCCACAGCACTTACTCAAATTGCCTACCTTGTGAAAATGATGTCTTTTACAGTTCATCACTCTTGGTGAGAGAGCAGATTGAAAGTGTTTAGAGATGTCAAACCTGGAACACCCATGTAAAGAGTGACTGCTAAATACTGTCGTAATTAGGACTGGTACGACATGCAAGGGGCTCAGATGGCAGCTGGGGAAGAACGAATGATTCTATAAAATTGATTTGTGTGTGTTAAAAGTAAACACTTTTCATGCTAGAATACATATGGTTTAAATTAACAATTGCTCTCTTTCTTTATTCTTCTAATAACAGTGTCAAAGCACTTATTAGAGACAATGACTTTTGTTGTAGTCCCAACAAGCCCTAACATACCTGACAAATTTGCTTTTGACATAAAGTAGTTACTTAATGTGATTAACTCTCATTTACGTAAATGTTAATGGATTGGACAGAAAAGCCTTCGTTTCTCAGAAGCCTAAAAGCAGTTGTTTATCAGCGTGGGTGCACATCCGTTACCAATCTGACTGGCAGAATGTGCCACTGGCTGACTGTTTTGCACAGCGCAAAATGCCTACCCTACGACCCCTCATCCGCTTGCAACATGCAAAGGAAACGAGACCTTCGATGTTATCTGCAGTGGATCTATGTGGTATATTCTTACTGAATTAAATTTGCTGCAGGTATGCAAACGCAAAGGATTCCCTCTTGATGACTTTTTTTAGGAGCTACTTTTGTCATTGCTGAACTAAAATACGCTTGCATCCAGTTCCATTTCAGAGGGCCAGCCAATTATCTCCTACCTTTCCATAAAAAATATTTTTGTGAGGGAATATTCAGTGATTTCATATTAAACATAGCACACCTCAAGGTTCAGCAACACAGTGGTGTCCTTTCCATGTTCTCTCCCCAATACACCCTCTACTTCACAGCCATTCGTAGTATAGGCAATGTTACAGCATGCACCCTCCATAATTGACTTGGGCAATCTCCAGCTGTTCTAGGTCTCCTGTCCCTTTAACTCATATATGTATGCATGGTGTAGCATTTGTATACCGTAAACAACATAACATCTCACAAGATTAGGGATATCTGCTGCAGATCTCATTGGATGTCCATATATTGTAATATCAGTTGCCTTTTTTGGTCATGTCATGTCCATGCATAATTGCAATGTTTGCCATTCAGGGTTCACCTAAAAAGCACCTGCTTGCATCTTGGGCACACATGAATCGCGAACGCCCTAGCACTAAATTCTACACTTACTTGGTACATTCAATTGTCAGCTCACAGATTCCTTGTGGTGACTTTATGGGTACACTGGAGTTCAAATTCTGTTGAGCCTATAATTAGGATTCCTTTGAGGCATTTTTACCACTTGCTACAATTGATATGTGTGAAAAAGTGCCTCTTTTTCCATGGTCACCCCCATTTTCTGCTGACTGGTATTACACTGCAGTGTTTGTGATCAGACCCTTAAAATATGGTAAAAACAAACTGCTAATTGGCCTATTTAGCTTTCCATTAAGGCCACAGTATGCAGGAAAATACATACACCAATGACATGGAAAGTTAACTATCACCTATGGACTTCAGCACTTATTGTGCTATCCACTAGAAAGACACAGTAAGCATGGCTTCAAACTTACCCATGTAGCCTGACTTCAGCAGCCTTTTAAAACCTGCATGTGAACTGGCCAAAATAACTAATGTTGGCAGGAAAGAACCCTCCTTTTATATATTAAATAATTCACTCCTAAATAGGTCTGGTAATGCAGAAAATAGGGTGCAAATATGTAAAAATGATATATGCAAGAATTTAGTGTTTCCATGTACCTACAGTGACTAGCCCTACATCGTTATTTTCACTGTGAAGGGCTGTAGCTGTCATATGAGAAAAACTGAAGTTCAGAATAAAATGTGAACTCTGCTATCTCTGGTTTGAGAGAAGCTATCAGTATAATTCAAACACTATTTAAAATATTTATTGCAATTACAATTCAGGGATGAAGTCAGATTTGTAATAACTATTTAGGAAAAGTGCCTTTTAAAATGTTTGACTTTGTCTGTGTTGGAAATTGGGTCTCTAATTGGCAGGTGTATCCACCCTGTCTATGTAGGGACCGCAATCCTAGGCAGGGTAAGTCAGATATACAACCTAAATTAACATGTGCTCAACCTCTGATAGCTTGGCACAAAGCAGTCAAACTTAACTTAATAAGCAATGTGTAAAGTTTTTGTGCAACACACACACACACACAACACAGTGAAAACACCAGAAAAAAACTCCACACAGGTTTAGAAAAATAGAGAATATTTATCTGAGTAAAACAAGGTTTAAATGACAAAATCCAATACCTGGAAGTTGAGGTGTGAATTTTCAAAGAATAAACCAGAAATAGTGCTCAGACGTCACTAGTGGTCAAAAGGTTACTTGAGGTGGTTAGGGACCGGTCAAATTCAAAGTTCAGGCTGACCGCGATGGAGGGTAGGCCAGCTTCAGAACCCATACAGAGTCCACTGAAAGAGTACCTTGGTTGGAGCAAGTGTCGGCGTAAAGGAGCAAATGTTAGGGCGCTGCATCAATATTCTCCGTGCAGTTGGGTCACTGGGTCATCGTCGAGCCTCGAAATTGGGTCCTGTGTTGATGTTGAACTCTGTTGAGATGCATGTGATGCGTCATCGAGCCATGCAGTGCTTCGTTGTTGGGCCTCACAGGCTGTGGATCGGCTGTTGATAAGCCTCTGCATCGGCATCAAAGGGGCAATGCATCGGTTCCAACCTGCGCAGTGGTGACAATGCATTGGTTTTCAGCAGAAAGCAGCTCAAACCCTATGTCCGAGGCCCAGGACAAGAGGGGGAACCTCAGGCAAGAGTAGGACTCTCAGATGGCAGAGTCCAGCAGCACCAGAAGAGTTGCAGGCAGTCTTTGATGTCCCTGAGACTGCAGAAGAAAGGGGTCAAGCCACCTTGGAGTCACTCTGGCTTTAAGCGAAATGCGTCCAGTCCTTCTCGTTAGCAGGGCACAGATCAGTAGGCACCAAGTCCTGTAGTGTATTGATTTGGTGAGGTTTGAGACCCAGTTCTTATACCAAAACGTGCATTTGAAGAGATGGTGACTTCAAAGAGGGGTCTTTGAGGTGCACAGAGATCCTTTCTTCTTGGCCCTGGCTGCTGACAATCAGTAGAGGGTAATCAGCCCTTTGTGTGGGGACAGGCTCTTCCCTATTGAAGTGTGCCAGCTCCCCTCCACACTTCCTGCCCAGAAGGCCCATCAAAATCCAGATGAGTCCTTTGTCACACCTACCCTTTCTATGTTTGTGGCTGTCTAGAGGGAATGCACAAAGTGCAGCTGTCACCTAGACCAGACGTGTATTGGAGACAGGCTGCAAGCTACACAGCAGAGCAGAGAAATGCCTACTTTCTAAAAGTAGCATTTCTAAAATAGCAATGTTAAATCCGACTTTACCAGCAAAGAGGATTTATCATTACCATTCCAATGATATTAAACAATACAAAGCTACTTCTTTCTGATAGAAAAATACAGCTTAAAAGTATATTAAGGAATTCCCAATGCTGGCCTATGAGAGGAGTAGGTGTCACAGAAGTGAGAAGTGAAAAACAACATTGGGAGTTTTTCACTACTAGGACATGTAAAACATAAAAGTACATGTCCTGCCTTTTGCTTACATAGCACCTTGCCCTTTAGATCAGTTAGGGTCTACCTTAGGGGCGACATATGTAATAAAAGGAGAGATTAAGGCTTGGCAAGAGGTTTTACATGCCAAGTCAAAATGGCAGTGAAACTGCACACACAGACTCTGAAATAGTAAGCCTGACACAGACTGGAAAGGCTACTTGTGTGGGTGGCACAATCAGTGCTGCAGACCCACTAGTAGCATTTAATTTACAGGAACTGGGTATATGGTATGCCACTTGACAAGGGACTTGCAAGGCAATTAAATATGCCAATTGTGGATACACTAATGTTATCATGTTTAGGGGAGAAGCACATGCACTTTAGCACTGGTCATCAGTGGTAAACTGCTCAGAGTCCTAAGGCCTACAAAAAGATACAGTAAAATGTGAGGCAAAAGATTGGGGGGAGACCAATGCCTGAACTCCCAGTAGGTTAATTGGTATTAGTCTGCCAGCAACTGTGACTGGGACCTGTCAGTGCTTCCCATTAATGAGGTGTGAAAACAGATCCCAGAACAAGACTAATGTTTTAGGCCTTTTGGTAGGACGGCCTTGGTGGGAGTTATGTGACTCCTGTCAGCTCAGGAAGGGCAGCTGGGGAGAGTTCAGGAACTCCTGGAAATTGCCACCAGTTGAACTCTTACAGAAGAATGAGTCAAGCCGATCTTGCCAGACGGAGCAGATATGGGAGGATTTGCTCTGGATGTGATGTGATAGGGTGAAAGCTAGAGCCCCCACACCAAAGGCAGAAGTGTTTCCACTTGAGTTTATAAGTTTTGTTGGTTACGTTCGCTCTTGCTTTGGCAATAATTTCCCTGCAGTCTGATGGAATGTTTATTATGCGGAATTCATGAGCTCAGGAGCCAGGCTGATAGGCGTAGTGATGTCAGGTCTGGATGCCGGACAATTCTGGTACCGACTTGAGCTGGACATGGGGTTGGTCTCAGAGGAGTAGGAGCTTCGTGAACCAGAACTTTGTGGGCCACTTGGGGGCTTTGAGGATAAGTCGGCAAGGTTCCCTTTTCATTTTGTTGAGTACCTTTGGGATAAATGGGATCGGGTAAAAGCGTAAGCAAAGATTCCTGACCATCTCATCAAAAATGCATTCCCCCACGATCTCTCTTGGTGATACCAATGAGTATTTCTTGTTCTCCCTCATAGTAAATAGGTCCAAGTTCAACTTGCCCCACCAGTGGAAGAGCCTGCCCACAAAGTGCTAATCTAGCTTGGCCCTGCTTAGCGAGTCTGTGAGGAGGTTGAACACCCCTGTAACATGTTCTGCTGTGAGCAAGATTTGATGTCGAAGAGCCCAGTTCCAGATATCCTGCGTCTGATTAGATAGCACTGGTGAGCGTGTTTCCCCCTGTTTGTTTAGATAACACATGCTGGTAGTATTGTGTGTGTGTGTGTATGAGCACTGATGATTGTGCTTTCCTGGGGAGAAACAACTTCACTTCTAAGGTGATATCTTTGAGCTCTGGTTGGTTGATGTGAAGTTTTGCTTCACCTGGAATCCACTTGCCGCTTATCTGTAAGTCTTGTAGGTGAGCACCGCAACCTTTTAGGGAGCCATCTGTTGTTATGACATAGTTAGGAATTTGTTGAAGATATGGGAGCCCTTTGGACAGATTTGAAACTTGTGCCCACCAAGACATGGCTACTTTCATTGCTGAAGTTATTTGAATGAGGTCCTTGAAGGACCCCTGCACCTGGAGCCATTGTCTGTCCAGTTTTTCTTGAAGTGGGCACATCTGTAATCTGCAATTTGGGACAAGAGGGATACAGGAAGAAATCATTCCCATCAAGGATTTGTAGGCCCGGTCTTAGACTTTTCATCCTTGGCGTGGTCTCCCTTAACTTTTTGCCTCTGTTCCTCAGGTTGTTGATGTGTGCTGGACTCTGATTTTGCTCTTTTTGTTACTCTGGGCACTTTACCACTGCTAACCAGTGATCCTTTACATAATGTGTAGGTAATTGGCTTATCCATGATTGGCATGGGGCGTGGCCAAGATGGCGACTGGAGCGGACGCTTGAAAAGGAAGTTCCGCTCTCGGCCCATTAATATCCTAAAAAGATCCTGAAACCAGCGCCAGTCTAACACCAAAATCGCTCGCGGTGCCCCCCCAGAACCCCCACATGGAGATGTGAAGCCCCGGGTCCCGGAGTGAAGACGGTAATTAAAGGCGCAAAACAGTCCTGCACACGGAGCACCGTGCGGCCTTATACACGATCCTAATTGAAGAGCTGAGCTGGGCTGCCCCACGTGTATGAACAGGAGCAGCTATCTGTGACCTGTGGAACCCGGCACTAGACACGAGGTGAGCGCGGCGGCAACTATCGGGGCCGACGCCTGCGGGCCTCTGGGGCCGCGACGGGACGATCGAGGCCATCGAGATCAGAGCGGATCCGTGCGGTCGCACGGAGGCGGCCCAGAGGGACGCCGTGGTGCCAGCCGGGCGCCCGCAAAACCGGACACCAGCGCTGGACGCACCAATATGGGCCAACGTAGGCCAGATTGGAGGTATGAATAGGGCCTGGCGAGCTCGCATGATGCCGTCTGCCGAGTGGCTGCGGACCGCTTAAGACAGCGGCCGCTACCCCAGTAGCATCCGAGGCGAAGAGGTGGGCGGCGTACGACATGGAGATATGAAGGCCTGGGGCCCGAAGTGAAGACGGTAATTAAAGGCGCAAACCAGCCCTGCACACGGAGCACCACGCGGCCTTATACACGATCCTAATCGAGGAGCTGGGCTGGGCTGGGCTGCCCCACGTGTGTGAGCGGGAGCGGCTATCTGTGAGCTGTGGGACCCGGCATTGGACTCGAGGTGAGCGCGGCGGCAACCACCGGGCCGGCGTCTACGGGCCTCGGGGGCCGCGTAGGGGCGTTCGAGGTCATCGGGATCAGAGAGGATCTGAGCAGTCGCACGGAGGCGGCCCAGAGGGACGCCGTGACATCGGCCAGGCGCATGCGAGACCTAATACCGGCGTTGCACGCACCAATATGGGCCGACATAGTCCGGATTGGAGGTATGAAGAGGGCCCGACGGGCTAGCGGGATGACATCTACCGGGTGGCCGCGGTCCGCTTAAGTCAGCGGCCGCTACCGCAGTAGCATCCGAGGCGAAGAGGTGGGCGGCGTACGATACGGGGCAGACCCGTAACCCCGACAGCGGCGGTGACACAGGATACCCGGCCATAGGAACATCCTGGACAGAGTGCAGCCCCAAAAAAGGGCTCGGGTGCGACGGCACAATAAGCACTACACTTCCTCCGGCAGCTAAAACCGTAGAGGGATCAGGCATAAACCATCCGGCCTACACACTAACGCGTCAACACCGAGCAGCTGATCTGGCACAACATTCGGCATTAAACCAAAGGAAGAGAGGAGGAACAAATACTAAAACTACTGACATTAAAAACACATAGCACGGAGGTATATCCACAACAGACTATCCATAATTAGCGTGTCTTCAATCTAACAGCAACAAAATCTACACAGACGACCCAACTGAAGTAAAAAAATAAATACAATTAAAATAAATAAATCATCAGAGAGGAGCGAACTCAACCATACTGGCCCTAGTAGAAACAAGCAACAAGCAGGAGCTGCTCGTGCTCCAACCGTTTATACCAGCTTGAAAAATGGTCAAACCAAAACTGCCCAAACCTGGGCTACAGTCGGACCACGGCTCCCCACCAGATTTACAAATTACAACTATATCGCAAGTAAACAAGACTCTGCGAACGCACTCGATGCAATTCGAAAAACTCCTGCAAGCAGTTCTGGACACTAAAACATCCCTCGGAAGTAAAATTGACTCTGCAATATCAGAAATCACCATACTACGGGCGGATCACCGCAAACTAACAGATAGGGTCACAGCCACAGAAACAACATTAGAAAATGTCCAACCAGAAGTAAATGACATGAGAAATAAAATACAACAACTGGAAGCCGAAATCACGCAGCTGCAACGAAGAACCGAAGACGCTGAGGGTCGCTCCCGCCGAAATAACATCAGATTCCTGGGCATCCCAGAAAGAGTAGAATCATCCAAAGCTGAAATATTTCTGGAGAACTGGCTTAAAGATATAATGGAAATACAGGACCCCACAAAAGTGCCAATCATAGAAAGAGCACACAAAATCCCAGGCAGACCTCCTCGACCGGGCGCCCCACCTCGCCCGCTGATAGCAAGATTCCTAAACTGCAGGGACAGGGACATAGTCTTACAACACTTTAGGACCTCAGGCACGGCCAGCATGAAGAATTGCATTGTCACAGCATACCCGGACTATACGACGGAAGTGCAAAACAAGAGAGCATCTTTCTATAAAATCAAACAAGTCCTACGAGAGAATAAAATTACTTACTCACTCATGTTCCCAGCTCGCCTGCGGATAGTTGCTGATGAAAGAACACTCATTTTCTCAACCCCGGAGGACGCCTGGACGTGGGCTCATGCGAAAGGCTTGATGGAACCAACTAAAGAAGACAAACAGAAGGAGGACTGGATAACACCATACCCCCGACGGGGTAAAAAAAAGAAAAACACACCGACGCGCCCATCCAAAACACAAATGGCAGATGATCAGGCGCAAGCCTTAAAAGTAATCAGCACGCTAGCGCGATCGCAGCTGAGCTCCAATAACGCAGCAGATCTTAATGACAGTAGCTCACAACATAGCTACACCAGCCCCTCCCTCTCGCCGCTGATGGAAGGCCCAAATCCCACCTCGCGCACAGCTGACGAAATTTGAGGTCCTCTAGATGGCATCACCACGGCACTGATATATCACAATCACTGATTCAAACAACAAGGGGCACTGAGCATGCGAAGGGCCGATTTAATATAACATTGGAGACGGGCCGACCCACTGTGAATACACGAAACCACGGGAACAATTGTACTGAACTATACAGAAATCTACAGACTGGCGCTGGAAATAAGCCATATGGAAGAGGGTCACGGGCGACAATGCGGCCCCTACTAACTCACGCCCCCCATTACCTGAACGGTACCTGAAAGGAACAAGACCACATTGGACACGATTTAGGCACCGGTTGTGCCACAGCAGTTAAAGTTGGGCCTCGCCCTATATATCCTTTTTATTACTATATGTTATTTCTCTCTCGTTACCCCTTTCTTGCAGGGGCTTACACCACTTTCCTGGGGCTATTAACATTCTACATATTTAGGATGGTTTTCGAATGGGAAACTGGCACATCAAGCCGGTCATATACTGCAAAATATGCGCAGTCAACCCTGCTACTAAAGCGGGCTCAACGTGCGAAAGATGCCATAACATAAAATGACACACAGGGACACAACATATAACATAATAACATGGAAAGTAAAGGGCATCGCTGGTGCAATAAAACGTAATAAGGTACGAGCATTATTAAAACACCATCACATACACATTGCTATATTACAAGAAACACACATCACTCCGGAAGATGCCAAAGCAATGGAAAAGAGTTGGTCAGGACAGCTGTATGTAGCAGGGACGTCGTCTTTCGCGAGGGGGGTTTTAATCTGGATAGCTCCCGGGGTCCCCTACACCGCAAAAAATAATATAACAGACAAGGAAGGCAGATATATCCAACTGAATGGATCGCTAGACGGGGAACCATTAACGATTACTGGCCTATACACCCCCAATGTCAAACAGGGTAAATTCTTACAAACCACAATCACGCACTTGTCAAACACATTAAATCTACCCAGTATCTGGGGCGGGGACATGAACTGCGTCCCACATATAGATATGGATAGATCACACCCCCCATTAGTGGCGGCCCCACTAAGGAAAAATTCACAAACACTCCAATCCTGGATGTCGGAGCGCTGCCTGATAGATGTGTGGAGACATCTCCACCCACTGACCAGAGAATACTCCTATCACTCACCTGTACACCTCCTACACACTCGCATAGACTTAATACATAGTTCACAAGACTTGATACACAAATTCGCAAAGGCAGAATACTCCGCCAGAGTGATCTCGGATCATAGCCCACTGATAGCACACATCAAATGGGGTAGACCGCGGACACGAATCTCAACATGGCGTCTCCAACCAAGATTATTACAGGATCCCCCCTTCAGAAAAGAAATAGCCGCTCAAATCACCACATACTTCACACTCAATAGTGGATCTACGGAATCCAGAGCAAATGAATGGGATGCACATAAGGTAGTGGTAAGGGGCATATGCATGACAATGTCCAAGGGTGTACGACAAACACTTACAAACGAAATCCGAGTGCTCGAACAAAATGTGAGATCCGCAGAATGTAAATATGTTGAGGGCACACTAGATAAAGCGGGCCTCACAGCACTGAGAATACAATGGAATGAAGCAGATCACCGCTTGAGGCAATATGACTACAGATATCACATGGCCTGCATGCACTTGGAAGGCGACAAGCCGGGCAGGCTCCTGGCATGGCTCCTGAAGAGCGAGCGTCATAATGCACCCATCGGTGCCATCCGCCTAAGCACGGGGGAAATCATAAACACCCAAGCCGAAATAAACGACACTTTCAAAGAATATTACAGTACGCTATATAGAGCGCACCCCCCTCCCTCACCTAGAAAGTTGCATACGTTCCTCAGCGGATTACAAATAAACCACCTTACACCAACACAAGCGGAGGAATTAGTCAAACCAATAGATATAGCAGAAGTGCAGCAGGCGCTAAGTCAGCTGGCACATGGCAAGGCACCGGGTAGCGACGGTCTCCCCATAGAATACTATGACATCTTCAAGACGCAAACATTAGCCCCATATTTAGAAATGTTAGCTGAAGCTTCAGCACGAGGCCAGCTAACTGAATCCCAACGCGAGGCGGTAATAGTGGTGTTGCCCAAACCAGGCCGCGACCCAATGGATGTTCGATCCTACCGCCCGCTCTCGCTATTAAACACAGATTGCAAACTACTTGGTAAAATATTAGCAAACCGCCTGCTCCCCCTGATGCCAGAATTGGTACATTATGACCAGTCTGGATTTATACCAGGCCGTAGCACATTTGTCAATATACGGAACCTAATACGTCTAATGGCAAACACCCCAGAGGGCGAATATGGAAGGGTAGCGGTGTCACTGGATATTGAAAAGGCATTTGATACCCTGGGCTGGCCCTTCCTGCTAGAAACACTTAGTCTAATGAGGTTTGGTAAGACATACACGAACTGGATCAGAACTCTATACTCCGAACCGACAGCTAGAGTCAAAACAGGAGAAACCATATCGGAGAAGTTCAGAATAGAAAGGGGAACTAGACAAGGTTGCCCATTATCCCCACTACTGTTCGCTTTAGCCATTGAGCCCCTGGCCGCTCGATTACGAACACACGCATCTGCATGGGGCATACAAGATGGTCTTAAGCATCATATAGTCTCTCTATATGCGGACGATGCATTAATATTTCTACGCGACTATGCAACCTCCCTTCCTGGTATAATTGAATTGCTGGATCAATTTGGCACCATATCTGGATTGAAGGTGAACTGGTCGAAATCCTGCGTATTTCCAATGCGCGCGATCCCAGAACCCTACCGTATAGACCTCTCTTCGAGTGAGTTAAAATGGTTTTATACCACATTTAAGTACCTGGGGATTAACATCTACCATGACCTCCAAGACCTCAAAGAGGGCAACTTAGGAAGAGCGATCAGAGCCCTTCGTGGTTCTCTACCCTTCTGGTGCTCGCTCCCTCTCTCTCCAATGGGCAGAGTGGCTATAGCAAAGATGATTGTTCTGCCGCGCCTGCTGTACTTCTTCTCCGCACTACCATTAACACTACCAGCCTCCATCTTTAAAACCCTGAACTGCATACTGACGGATTTAATCTGGGACAACGGCCGCCGCAGAGTGGCTCTAACCAAAATATGCCACCCACTTAGACAGGGAGGGATGGGGGCACCACGTCTAGAGCTATACTACGCGTCTGCCCAGTTACAATGGGTGCTTAAATGGCTACACGACCCTGCCAACATAGAAGCACAAACAATACATAAAGAACTGGGACACACTAATATAATACGTCACCTAATGGATAGAGATGCACCACGATGCACGCAAAACACACTATTTCATAACGCACGGCGAATATGGCACCGTTACGTGATGGGTAATGACAAGAAACCACAATATTCCCCCAATATACCACTACTAGATATACCTAAAGCTGAAGAGATAGCCACAAAACTAGACCTAACAGCTTGGCTGGAAAAAGGCATACAAAAGGTGGGTGATATGTTTAGCGGGGGACACATAATAACTTACGAAGCATTGGCGAACGCCCACAACTTGGGACGAGGAGACTTTATTACGTTTGGGGCGCTACGACAATTAATACGCGCCACATGGAACTGTGGTAACAACGAGCCCACAGTGGCCCCAATCTTACACGAACTACTGAGCGGCACACAAGACCCAATGAATATCTTGAGTTTGTATAGAACTTTGACCACACAGCTCACTCAATATCAAGAACAAGCTAAAAACAGGTGGGACCAAACACTGGGCACCACTATCTCACAACAGGCGTGGAATCAGACTCTAACATTGACACAGACCGTATCACGCAACCCCAGGCTCCGATACACACAGTTTAACTACTTACATCAGACATATCTATCACCACAACGACTGACACGCATGTTCCCCCAAACATCTCAGAAATGCACCAGATGCGGAACTGCTGACGCCTCCTTCTTTCACATGACATGGGAATGTCCTCCTATCTTAAACGCATGGAGCGACATAATATCCCAAATAACCGAATGGTTAGACATCCCACTATCCCTTAACCCGGAACTCTGCCTGCTGGGAATAAGAGACAGACCCAAAAGCAGAAAGCAAACACATAAATGCATAGACCTAGCACTAGTCTTATACAGGCGACAAATAGCTATGCACTGGAAGGCGCCCAAGATACCGGGGATACAACAATGGCGCGCGGAGCTCTTGCGTTGGGCAAAAGCAGAAGCATATACACTGCAATCGATGCTGGACAGAGGGATCAAAGTTAAGGGCGCAGAAACCTGCAACTCCTTTGTAACAACTATGGAAAGCAAAGACGACAAGCTCCCCCCCTGAGAATAAACTTAATGAATAAGTAAATAAGTACAAAACAATCAGCAGCATATACCCAACACAACCATGAAACATATCCCACACACTCACCAGCCAACAGCAGCCAACAGAATATCGCCGAAACCATTTGAATCGATCTCATCGGCTCCCAATAGTCGCCCCCCCTCTATTAATTCCCTCCTTATTTCATATTAATATTTCTTACTCAGCTCCTCTCTTGTTCTTCCATCCTAACTGTCTCCAAGCCTGCAACTTACAACTGCGAGTTTCTGGCTCAGGTGCAAAATATAATTGATTTACTTTAAACGTTTTTACAAGATGACCTTTATTTTTCTTTCTCTCTCCTCTAACTTTTTCATTTTTGTGTGTAATGTTAAACAAATACAAATAAAAAGATATTTTAAAAAATCCATGATTGGCATATTTGGTTTACTAGTAAGTCCCTAGTAAAGTGCACTAGAGGTGCCACGACCTGTAAATCAAATGCTACTAGTTGGCCTGCAGCACTGGTTGTGCCACCCACAGGAGTAGCTCTGTAATCATGTCTCAGACCTGCCACTGCAGTGTCTGGGTTTTTACTGTAAATTCGACTTGGCAAGTGTACCCACCTTCCCTTTTCTTACATGTAAGGCACCCCTAACGTAGTCCCTAGGTACCCCCAAGGGCAGGGTGCAGTGTATGGTTAAGGTAGGACATATAGTAATGTGTTTTACATGTCCTGACAATGAAATATTGCTAAATTTGTTTTTCACTGTTGCAAGGCCTGTCCCTTTCATAGGTTAACATGGAGGCTACGTTTAAATCTGATTAAAGTGTAGATTCCCTTTGGGATGGACATGTGGAGCTTGGGGTCTCTGAGCTCACAATTTAAAAATACTTCTTTTAGTAAAGTTGATTTTAAGATTGTGTGTTTGAAAATGCCACTTTTAGAAAGTGGGCATTTTCTTTCTTATGCCATTTCTGTGACTCTGCCTGTTTGTAGATTCCCCGTCTGGGTCAGTTTGACAGTTGGGCTGGTTGCAGCTCACACTAGACAGTGACACAAAGGGACTTGGGGTGTAGTCTACATTTCCTGATGAGCCATCTGTGCTAGGAGGGAGGGGAGGAGTGGTCACTTATATCTGAAAGGGCTGTGTCTTTCCTCACACAATGCAGTCTCCGACCCCCGGGTGAGTGTCTGGGGCCTGGCCTGGGCAAGGCAGGATTTCACATTCAAAAGAGACTTTACTTTGAAGTAGGCCTACTTCAAAGGAGAAATTGGGTATAGGAAGGGCACCCAAAACCACAGACTTTAGATCACTTTTGGACATCAAGAGAACCTCTGACTGGAGAAGAGCTGAAGAGCTGAGGAGAAGTGCTGCCCTGCCTGTGACTGTGCTTTGTGAAGCTATCCTGCAGTTGCTGCTTCTGTCAGAGTAAGAGGGCAAAGACTGGACTTTGTGTGCCTTCCATCTTGTGAAGAAATCTCCAAGGGCTTGATTTAGAGCTTGCCTTCTGTTGTTTGAAGTCTCAGGGACAGCAAAGACTTCTTTCTGCCAGCACCTGGAGTCTCTGGAGAGACTCCTGCTCTGACAAGTGGTGCCCTATCCAGTCTGTGGGCCCTTGAAAGGAAAGCTGGTGGAAATCCAAGGAAATCGACTTCGGACCGGCGCTGCTGCTGAATCCGGTGACGCCGCCTGCAACAGACTCCGTGATCTTTGCTAGAGCGTGATGACCTTCACAGGCCTGACGCCGCTGCTGCCCCGCTGAAGTCCGCGACTCCGTGGAAGTTGCCGCACCACGTCGTTACCGACGCCCCAACTTCGCGCATCGACTTGTTTTCACTCTTCACCAAAGGTACTGTACTTGGGGATCTACGCAACTCAGTGTCCGGTGCCGCTGGTGTCGGCTTGTTGGGAACGACTCTGTCAAGACACTGTGTTAACACCTCATCAAAGCATTTTGTGTTTCTAAGCGCTATTTTTGAGTTTAACCTTTAAAAATTCATAACTTGACTTGTGTATGTCGGATCTTTGTCGTTTTGGTCTTGTTTTGTTTAGATAAATATTTCCTATTTTTCTAAACTGGTGTTGTTTCATTTTGTATTGTTTTCATTAAGTTACTGTGTGTGTTGGTACAAATACTTTACACCTACCACTCTGAAGTTAAGCCTACTGCTCTGCCAAGCTACCAAGGGGGTAAGCAGGGGTTAGCTGAGGTTGATTCTCTTTTACTCTGACTAATCTCTCGGATTAAAGAGAATGGAGGATTAAAGAGAATGGAGGAAATGTCTTTACAGTAATCTTTGCTGCTGGCATTGTCGACTGGTGATTACTTGATGTTTTTCTCATCAATGGTATCATCCTTGTCGACTACCTTGTCGATGGAATCTTCGTCAGCTTCATCGTCGACGAGTCAATCGTCGTAGATATTAGGGTGGACGAACTCATAGTTGACGGTATCGTCATCGATGAGATCCTTGGTATCGATTGCTGTGTCAATAACTAATTGGATTGTGCCGGCGGGGACTGTGCCATTGATAGGACCTTTGTTGTGTGAAGAGAGGTGCAGTCGGAGGAATATTCTTCGACTGGCGCTTTAAGATTTTCTTCGTTATGATCTTCATTGGTGACAGTGGTGAAGAGAAGACAATCGTAGGTGATGAGGCTGTGGTAAACGGCAACGTTGATGTCATCACTGTAGACGCAGACGTGGAGCTTGAGGGTTTCTTCAATGATTTTGTCGTTGACAGTAAAGACTGTGATGCACCATCCTTTTGTTATGGTAGGAGTGGTATGCTCTGAACTAACCTTTTCTAAGGCAATTTTGTCCTTTTTTGAGGAAGAAAGAAGGTCATCACACCTCTTTTAATGCCTAGAAGTAGAATGTTTAGACTTCTTCATAGCATTTGAAGAGGGCTATGAAGAGACTGTTCCTTTACATCTGTCTCTCTTAAGGGAGGTTGAAGACTGTGAAGACTGGTCCTCCTCAGATAAAGGGCACACCTTGGTTTTTAGCCTCTAGAGCCACAGTGAAAGTCTACTCTCTCTGTCCTTTAAGGTCTTCTGAGAAAAGGTGCAACAGATTTTGCAGTCTCTCACCTTATGGTCCTGATAGAAGCATTATATACATTTCTTACGAGGGTCATGGGAATGTAGCCTCTTTTTCCACAAGTGTCACAGGATCAGAATAATCCTTTTTTAGTGAGTTGGGACATGCTGTCCAGTCATAATATGTATGTAGTAGAATTAAGTGACTATTTTGCAGAAAAAGTCCTTTGAAGAGCTGTGAGAAAACTAGTAGACTGAGCGAAGCTCAAGGAGACTCCCATCACACGACATGCAGTAGAACATCTGAGGGAATCAGCCTCTTTTGGCAGTGTTATAGAGGGTGCTGTTGCCTGATTGGCTAAAGTTAGTTGTTTGGGCCTTTTTTAAAGAGGACATAGATAGGCTGTAAAACCTAATTGTTCAATGTCAGTCTATTGTAGTAAAACTCATTGCTTTATTATAGTACTGTGGGACTCCCACTTCCGGGATGGGGAACAGTTCAAGCATGTGAATCTATGAAAGATCCAATACTTTAGGTTTGCCCATCTCTAAATGAGGCAGGTAGACTGAGAGTTGGGTGGGCAGGGTATGCTGTCATATATACAGTGGAGATCCCTGTCCGTTAAAAGCTATATCAGGCCTTAAGCCAGGTCGCAGCATTTTTTTCTTTTGGGACTTGTTCCCACTGTGTATATTTGTTTTTTTCTTATTGAAATTTTGCAGTATAGAACAGATACCAACGATAAGCCAGCTATTACCACAAGCAGCAAGCATAGTACATTCGCAAATCAGCATCAACAGCATTTGCATATGCAGTCATGCGTATCCCAACCCTACCTGGAAACTGCCTCCCAGGATCAGTACATTACATTAAGGATTGATTGGAGCTGTCAGCAGATAAATTGAATGCAAGCTCCATATGTCCTTGGGTCATGATGGCAGTGTTAGTTCCGCAGCATATATTTCCAATTGCAGTATGTCATATCCAACAACTATTGGGCAGGTTTTGGTGCCAACTTTTTGCTTCAGTACATAGCTCCCCTCCTCTTTGCTAACAGTAGTGCTGCTGCCACCAATTTACGATTCACAGCCTGTAGCTGCTTAACCAGTCACAGCAGACATAACTGAGGAGTATAGGTTATTTGTTCTCTAATTACAGCTGACAGATCAGACACCACTTTAACCCAGAACTGTTGGATTGGGCCACACAACCATGCAAGACGAAGGAAGTCAGCAGCTGGTGCTCTGCAGCAAGTGCAGTACGCGTCTTCCTGCAGCTCATATAGTGCCAGTCTGACAGGGCTATAATACATTTGCTGCAAATATTTTTATTACAGTTCGGTGTTAGTATTTGTGTTAGTGTACAACAAAAATTCCAGTCCTCCCCTGCCATGGGTGTATGTAGAATGGCATTCCACCTGTCCAGAGCTGAGCTCAGAGTATGACGATTGTCTTGTTGGGTAGCATCGTACAATCTCATTATGAGATTTTTCCACGTGGGGCTGGTCAGCAGTATTTGGAGTGCTCCTAGTGTTGGTGGTTCTGCCGGGAAAGAGGGCTATAGCTCTTTCAGCATCACCCATAGGCAGTAGTTCGTGAATGTTAATAGTGGTATCTGGTGTGTTGTGTGTGGGGGATCTGCCATGCTGATGAACTGGCTTTATGGAGTACAAATCCCCAAGATTTTTAAGCCTGGCTCCATCTAATAGAGCGAGCGTGCCAGCTCTGTGTGTGGCTGATGTAGCCGGATGGTATCATAGGGGGAGCACAAGGGCTTATAGCGAAGTCTCTTGACATGCTCCAAGCTGTCAACACGCTGTTGTAGTGCAATCAATAGTGTTTATTTCCCCTCTCACCTTCTTTGATTGTTTATGTGGCCAAATAAAGCTAGGTGGGAGAGAATGTGTGTCATCTCCCTCTACAGCTACGTGTGGTGTATATGCATGCGGGTTATACTAGTAGTGCATAAATTGCACTTGGGCACATGAATAATATAAGTGTACGTCCAGTGCGTCAAATTCTTCCTGCGCATATGGGAGGATCGTAGTGTCCCAGCTTATGCTAGATTGTTTCTTCACCCAGACTAATGTGATCATATGGGATCTGACAGTTTTGAAGAAGTGTTGGGGAAACACAATGGGTATTTTAGTGAAGAGGTAAAGGAATCTGGGGAGCACTATCATCTTCTTAAGTGCCACTCTGTCCGCCAGAGAGAGAAAAGCATTCTAGATCATCTGCCACCTGTTCTTCCAGTTTCATCACTGCCCTCTTGTAATTTTCCCAGATCACTATCTCCATGTCTCTGTGAATCCAGATTCCTAGATATCTAACTAGGTTAGTAGTCCATTCCAGGGGGAAGTCTAGAGTGAAGGGCATGGTGTTTAGTGTCAGGGGGAATATAACCGATTTCGCCCAATTTATGGTAAGACCAGAGTACCATGCAAATTGGATATATTCCTGAGTATGGGCACTAAATGTGAGTGGGGGTCTCTAATGTACAGGACCATGTCATCTACATTGAGGGAGACACCAATTGGAAACTTAGTGTAGCACTCACAAGCCGCTGAGGGAGCACAAATGTCAGGGGCTCTACAGCCAGGGTAAATAGCATTTGGGACAGAGGGCAGCCTTGATGCATGCCCCAACATACAGGTAGTATCCCTGGAGTATGTCCATTGACCGGTATTCTTGCCACTGGAATGGTATACAACAAGTGCGGCCATTTCAGAAAAGCTTCAGGCATGCCTATGCGATCCAGTATGGTGAACATATACTTCCACTCTAGGGAATCAAAAGCTTTAGCAGCATCTAAGAGCACAGCGATCGCTGCCATAGAGGGGTTGAAGTGGTGCAGTAGTGCATAAATTTTACGCTGTGGATCGGCCCTGTATAAATCCAGCATGACCAAGTTGGGCATCAGAGGATGTAGTCTATTGGCAATTATTTTAGCAAGGATTTTGGTGTCTGTGTTTAATTAATAAGAATGGTCGGTATGATTCGTAAGCGTCAGGCGGTTTACCAGGTTTTAGCAGTGTGACAATTAAGGCTTCATGGAGTGATGGGGGAGCAGCTAATTAAGATATGCCTCCTCATACATTTCATGGAGACGTGGTGCCAGTAATGCTGAATGGTAATTTTTAGGGTTGAGCGCACAAGTGCTCCGTCCCTGTTGTAATCTCTCTTTGGATTTGTAACCATGCCCATGTCATGCCTGTCACTTTCATTGGTTTGTGGGCTTGCCTTTCTAAAATCCACTCACTTTCATTAGTGAAAGGCATGCATACCCAGTGCTTAATTTGTGCTTGTTGTTTCCGGTGCTGAGCACCGGCACTTATTTTTGAGGGCCGGGGCTTATTCTTCTCCCTCAAGCATTTGCTGTGAGCAAAAGACAAATATGGGAAAGACGGAGGAAAGGGAAAACTAAAAAGCATCACAAAGGGAGAAAGTAGAAAGCTGCATGAGTGAGCTGAAAGGGCAGGGAGTGGTTTTATAGGCATTGAAGAGGCCCGAGGTGGCTTCAGGATTACACCGCCTCAGTATTCCGTTGTCGCACATTTAATTGCAGCAGCTGCATATTTAAGAGGAGGGCTTTGGGCACCGGCACATTTTTATTTACAAATTAAGCACTGTGCATACCTCATGCCTTTTCTGGTGTTTAGCCCTCCTCGAGCGCACCTGCCAACTACTGAAAACTTTCGAGGCTTGATGTTTTCAGCCTGGTTTCTGCACTACCTTATCTTTTTATTTTCCTCGCAGCATGATCGCGCTAGGTTTTTTACATAGCGCTCTTTTTTGGGGGGTTTTCAATTTCAGCGCGATCACGGTCGTTTTTTTTTTCTTTCTACTTGTGTGGCAAGAAAAGTCCACTTAGGAGTTTACAACGCTAATAGCTTTAACTCGAGCAAATGCGAGACCCGTTGCTTTGTAAATGCTTGTTTATGGTATTTACCACACATTTACAAGTTTTAGCCTTTGTAATAAAGGAGTAAATGCGAAAAGGGCGGTCTGCTCACTAAGTTCCACACACTGTTCCCACATTATAGCAATGCTTTCTAGGAAATACTCCGTCTACTTTTCACTGGTTAAATGTGTCCAAGGGAAAAACAGAATCATGACTCAAAAGACCACCACGCAAGAGACAGGTTCCTGTTTATAAATGTTTTCTGGTCCAATCTCACTCTAGTTTATAACTTAATTCCTTTTGCACAACTCATGTGCCTCTATGGGACAAACAGAAGGCACACGTTTTCCTCTTTCAATGATATATGCAGGTCATATGCCATCCACCAGCATTCTCTCTTTTTTTAAGATCTTGTTTATTATTTTCTCTTCGTAGTAACAACATCGCAGCATTCAACCACAACCTCCCTTGGGGCGACCCGAGTGTTTACATCGTCACAAAACTTTCAAATGCGTACAATTACCTGTATAGAGGTCGAACGGGTACACCAGAATATCTGTAGCCATGCTTTGGACCGCAGTGTACATTATTTTCAAACGAATTATCAAATTCGCGAGGGTACTTGCATTTGGCTCCCTGGCTCTTCCAAGACTTTGGTGACCTTCACATGCATGTCTGTCATTGTCTTTGAAGACTCTCCATGGTCCACAGACATTCTTATATTTCTGTGGGTAGCCACGTGCCTGGCAGACAATTTTTTCGGCCTGCATGGACCAGTCTATGTGACGCATCCATTGCTGTACCAGAGGCAGCGTCTTGCTGTCCCACAGTTGGATCTCTCTCTCCGGTCGACCACCAGTGCGACATTACAAAGCAGCGAGGTGTGCTTTTGCAGCATCTGCTCTTCCCAAATTCGCAAACAAATTATTCGAGCATTCAAGACCAGGTCCATGTCCAGGGCATTCAAGAGATGGCACTTACTGCCTGACCAGAATCCCTGCAGGCGTGGGCAGGAGCACAGTGTATGTAAAAGCGTACCTTTCTGGTGGCATCCTCTCAGGCACTTATTATCCAGCTTCCCCATATGGTATAGTCGGTTTCAGTGTAATATGCCAGATGTACAGTTTTAGCTGTACCAGACTGAAGCTCACCCTAATGGATACCTCTAATGGATACATCCCAGATCTCGCTCTCACTTTTCTCTAAGTTTGTCCTGATTGCAATGCTCCAGGAGGGCACTATATATTTGTGACATTACGTAGATGCGTAGGGGCAACACCAGTAACCTGTATTCTTGTGGGGGACTCCTCCGGCAGATCCTGCAGTCTGCTGGAGTATCAATGGAGTGTGCGACTCAGTTGTATAGATGTAGATCTTTGTGAATCCATCAGTTCATTCGGTTTCTGTAGGTCTGGGAACGGGGCCATCTACGTCCAGGTGTTGCCCATACGGTTGATCCCTTTGATATCCCTTTGTTTAAACTCTTCTAGTTTGTTAAGGTCCACAAGAGTATCCACATCCCATAGGGGAGTTTCCATAGTCAGTGTCCCACACCACCCCGTTTCAAGTGTTGCTTTCTTTCATATTTTAATGACCATGTTCGCAGGGTCATGCGTCTCCCCAGTCAGGCGTACTCTATATAGCTCTCATGTAGCCCCCGTCGACCATCGCCCTCCTGTCTGCCAGCAAAGACGACTCAGGTCGGTCTGCCCAATCATTTACCACCTGGAAGTGTGTCCCTCAGCAGTAAAGTCGCAAGTCATTTATCGTGATGCCCCACTTGTACTGCCCCATAGTAAGTGCTAACAGCACAATTCTCAACGTGCCCTTATCTCACAATAAAGGAAAGGTGACTGCATTTGCCGCTGTGAAAAAAAAACTGAGACCTTGAATAATGTGTTCTGTAGCATATACAGGAACTTGGGAAACGCTGTCATTTTATACAGTGCTGTCCTCCACTGCAATGATAGCAGGAGTTTCCTCCACTGTCCCACATCCGATTTGTATTTGTCGAGGACACGCACAAAGTTGCAGCACTGGAAATCCTTTGGCTCCGTTGTTATATGTATCCTCATGTATTTGAATCCCTGCACCGACCATTCCAGGGGGTACTCCCCGGCCAGCAGCGGTCTCCACCGCGTGGCGGAGTACGCCACCGAATTGTGCCTGTTGATATGCTCTCCGGCATATTCGGCAAATGTGTTGAGCGATGCAGCCAGTGCACATTTAGCCTTTAGAGTTAGAGTAGCATGACATTTTGTGACTTGCATGACACATTTGATTAGATTGCTATTTGAGTCAAGTTGTCCACAAAATGAACAATCATTGGCAAAGTCAATATGGCTTCAGTTATAAATTAGACCTATTGGCTTTACCAGCATCAGGGAATAAGCATCAGGCTGTGATTCAGTCTCCTGGTGATCTGCATGGAAATGAGTAGCCTGGGTTGAACCAAGGTGAAGAAGCCAATCTTACACTTTGTTGACCAGCCTCTGTCTGTGCGCTTCTCTGGTAGGGGTTCTGGCCTCTAGGACTAGGTGTTATGCTTCCTTTGAAGGCAAACAGAGAGAGGCCCTGTCCACCATGGTCAGCTTTGTACCACCAAAACAGCAGCAGAGTGTTGATAAGATTTTCATGGTATATGAGGTCTGTGACAGATTTTTGATCATGTGATATCAGAAAATAAGACAGACAGTGTATACAAATTGCAAAATAAACTTAACTATGGCTTTGCTTAAAATACTGCACACTGTGTACACTGCTTAACGAAGAAAAATACCACACAGCTATATCAGATGGCCTGTTTGCATAACCTCCGATATAAATCTATTTTAAAATTACATTTAAACATATGCCCTTTTTGTGTATATAAACATGATTGCAAATGGAATACAGCTTATAGCCTGGGCAATATGAGTTGGTAAAACATATTTTCATGTCGCTAGATCAGCAGACATCTATGAGAAAAGGTTATGTTTGACTGTAAGCTAAAATTAGATGTAGTGTGTGTGAGGGGCTGCTTCCCGTCTTCCCTTCCTCTTACCTGATGAGCAAGGGGATAGCCGTTTTTCTCCACCCTCAGGCTGCTGTGAACTACAGTATCTGCAAGAGAAAAGAGACAAACTATTATTAATATCACAACAGGCAGGGACCTTCCAGCACCAGACATTGAAAACAGACTTCTCCTTGAAGGAGGATAGGGGCAGGACCACATTGGTATAACAGCCAGCTGATTGGCTACGCAGGGTGACAAGAACCTCCGGGTGCTCCTTGGAAGGGCAGCGTGCCATAAAGGAGACAGAGTCGCAGTGCCAGACAGGGTTGCCAGATTGGGCGATTTCCCGCACAAATGGGCGATATTTTTCCCATTTGTGCAGGAAAAAAACCCAATTGCGAGAGCCTGATTGTTGGGCTATTTTTAGCTCTGTGTGCGGAAAATTGTTTGCGGGGCGGCGCCGCCGGAGATACTGCCCCGGCCAGGCCCCGCCCCGTGAGATAGGGAGTCGCGGACTTGCGGCGCACACACAGCAGCAGGCAGTAGCGTGTGCGCCGCGCAGTGTCGCACCAGGGGGCCGTCAATTGGTAGCGCTTTCGCACGCTACTAGATTGACGGCCTTCTGCCCCACTGAGAGCTCCGTACATCACGGAGCTCTCAGTGGGGCAGAGGGCCATCAATCTAGTAGTGCGTAAAAACGGTACCAATTGACGGCCCCCTGGTGCGACACTGCGTGGTGCACACACAGCAGCCGCCAGCCCCGCAGCGCGCCCCACGGTGTTTAGCTCAGCTGATGGGGGCAGAGGGCCATCAATCTAGTAGCGCGCGAAAGCGCTAACAATTGATGGACCTGCCAAGAAGTATTGGCCTGCCCCCATGGCATTATTTAAAATGCCTGCGTGGGTGTGCGCCACGTGGTGAGCGAGGAGCGAGTCAGTCAGTGTGTGGCACACTGTTTACTCACTGGCTGCGCTGCGCACGTGGGGTGTCCTCTGGTGTGTGGCTCTTCTCTTTTTGGGCTCTGCCGTGAGCCTCAGCCCTCAACCTGCACAGGTGTGGTGCCCCCTCCCCCCCTTGGAAAAGTCTCTTTTGTTGTGTGCTTCAGCCTTGAACCCCAAATTAAAGCCAGCGCCCAGCCCCAGAGTGCGTGATTGGGGCCCAGTAGAGGGGAGACACCCCTGGCCCCTTCCTGTTGTGTAGGTGCTACCTACGTCCCCTACCTACACTGACGTGCGGCCAGTTGGTGCGCAGCTGCGTAAGACAAGGTAAGTGTCCTTCAATTTGTACCTTTGTGACTTGTTGTGAGTAGATGTATTCCTTATTTTTAATATTCAGGGACTAATTGTGGATTGAGAGTGCATAGGATCTAAAGCATGGCAGGATTGAATAAGAATGAGTGGCTCAGCCAGTGCTTAATTTGTAAATAAAAACGTGCCGGTGTCCACAGCTCTCCTCTTAAACACGCAACTGCTGCAATTAAATGTGCAAACACGGAATACTAGGGCAGCGTAATCCTAAAGCCATGTTGGGCCTGGCCTCTTTAGTCCATTTTAAGCCATTTCACCTCACTCCTGCAGTTTTCTGCTCTCTCCCTTTCTGGTGCTCTTTTTCATTTGTGCATTCCTCCGTCTTTCCTGTATGTGTCTTTTGCTTGCAGTAAATGCTTGAGGCAGGAAAAAAGAGTGCCGTCCCTCAAAAATAAGTGCCAGTGCTCTGCACCGGAAAAAACAAGCACAAATTAAGCACTGGGTGGAATCACATGAAGGTTGGTGATGACAAAGAGTTATTGTGTTCGTCTCGTAATTCATTCAGTTTGGGTATTACTTAAACCATTTTATCTGAAACCTTTTTGCACGTTTGGTAGCAGTCTGTCTTATACTGCCAGTAATGCAAGTTTAACCTAATGACTTACATTTGCACAACATACAATTCTCCATTGCAGCAGTGAAGATTTAATTCTGTGGCTTTTTGGTTACACACAGACCTTTCAGTGCATTAACTGATAAAGGTTTCATAATATACAGTGATTAACTTAACTTTTTTATTTTAAGGCATGAGTTATGTATGTGGCTGCCTGAAACAGAATATATATATATTTTTTTTAGCCACACGTTTAACCCTGCCCCATTGCATGCAGCATTACTGTTCCCATACTTTTTTTAATGCACTTTGAGCTGTGTGCTCAGCTGATTTATTCATTATTTCACTCCAGTTGCAGGCAGTGCAAGCACAAATGTGGTCTCATTGGCTGAGCTAAGCGAAATGAGGGTACATGGTCAGTGCACAGCCTCACTGCATGGTTCTGTTCGTGATCTTAGTGCCTAAATTATTGACATCACTTGTAGTCATGCTCTGCTCAGCGTAGCCATTGCTTGCATTTGACACAAAACACTAGCCTTTACCAATAATTTAAGATCAAGTTCACGGAGTTTGGGTCACTGTGTTCTGGCCTCTGGTAGCAATTTGCAGAAGGGTGTCTATCGCCTCACACAAAAAGCCTTTTTCACCTCACACAAGGATGTATTTTTCTGCAGGGCCCTGTTGACCTCCACTGTCCAGGGTAGAGGTAGCCTGCTAAAACAAGTGTAGGGGTAGTGCCTGAGTACGTCCGAAGGAGGCAGGAAATGAGTGAAATGTTGGTCTGCTGCCCATTTAATGAAAAGTTCAGAAAGTAGAACAGTAGTAGAGCAGACTGCAGATACACACTGGGAATGTTAGATGGCTACTTGCATTTCACCTTTATCTACCGTGTGCATCTGAAAGGCAGTGAAAAGAACAAAGGTTGTGCTTTGAATCCATTTGGGGGGTGTTGATTATCATAGGTTAATGACTGAGCTAATGTAGCAAATGTTATCTTTGCATGTTGGGGCTGACATATTGGGATTAACAGGACTTGAACTGTAAAATACTAAGGGAAAACAGCATTGGGTCTGCTTTCCACAAACCTGAGTTCGGCATGAAAAGTTGAGTAAGTATGAGGGGTAGTCCATTAAGATGTATAACTTTTTTCTGTTATCGGTGAGTTGTTGCTTTATTATAAAACCAGTTTGAAAGCTAGAGCATACCTCTTATTTAACCTTGAATACGAGGGAGTTGCCATCCTTTGGCTCATTCCTCATTTCAAAACATGACAAATCCAAAGAGTCAATTGTCTGCCCTGAAACCAATCACTTGACCGGCGTGTGTAATGCAATGAATAATCTAGGCACTGTGAGTTTCACATATTTGCTTACATTAGAAATTAGATTTATGCTTTAAAATGTTTGCTTCAGCCTACGACTGCATTAGTTCAGTGTTAAAAGTTTGGGCTACTTTTTGGGCTGGGACCGGTTCATTTGGGCTTACTTTGGGCTGGTCGTTCAACAGCATTGGGCTACAGAAGACTTTTAAAATCTGGCAACAATGGTGCCAGAGTAATCAGGAGTCTGAGAGAGAAGACGACTGGAGGAGCCCAGCTGGGAAGAAGGATAAAGAGTTTGCCGGAGATCGAAGGACGTAGGAAGCCCTGGAAACTTGGTCGGAGGAGTGGTGGACACCACCAGACAGGACGCAGCAGCCGTCACAACTCAGGGGAGTTGTAGCTAGCCTGGTGAGTGGGCCAAGACAGAGGCGGAGGTAAGGGAGGAAAGGGCTATGAACCTATATTATTGGGGAAGTGGTTTACATCCTTGAAGGGTCTTAGAATTTTTGTTCCTTTGGGTTTGTGATGACTATTCTGAAAGATAGGGCAGGGACACCCTGTTACGACCCAGACCCACAAAGAAAATCCCCTTGCTCAGAGTCCTGAGTTCCCTCCTCACTGGAACACTTTGATTCTTAATTTTTGTAAAGTTTTTTTTCCTTATGGCATTGGGCATGGGGGACAATTCACTTTGGGGACTTCGCCCTAAGATCCGCAATATAATGGTCTGAAGGAAAGGTGACAAGGAAGGACCACAACTTCACAAACACCTAGGTGTAGGGTGATGGAATAAGAAACCTTAGAGATGAATAAAATACGTACTACAGTGTCTGACTTCCTTTTGAGAGTACTGGCAGTGGAGACCATCTTCCGAGCCCTGAAAGAAAGATAAGAAGCACATCACTACGCCTGTCAAGTTACCAAGGATGACTACCCAAATGCACCCCTGAATTGCTCTGAATTTTCTTTAGTTTGTCTCATAAAATTATATTTTAATAGCAAGTGATTCAATAAATCAACCAAAATTAGAAAAAATCACAAAGTCTCCGAAGCCACATTTTCACTCATCCCTCTCACAATTGGTGTCAGAAGTAGGATCCAAGTAAATGGAGGCCATGATGACTAAGTTGGCAGAATGTAGGACGTTGGCTCTTTATACGATGTATCAAAATTAGATATATTGTGCAAAGAGTCCAGCGGTTTCATTACCAGTGGACAGGGGCTTGCTATAGCAATCCCAAGGTGCTCTTTTATGGAGTAGTGTTGTCGAGCAGCATTAGGCTTATCAGAGACACACAAAGTCAATAAATGAGACACACAACTCAATAAGGAGATCCACACCAATTTAGAAAAACAACAAGTATCTTTATATATATTTAGGTACCAGAATCAATATGATCAGGTCAGTACGCTTTGCAAGAAAAATACTTTCAGGTTTCAGAAGTCGACGTTTAGTGCTTTTTACAGGAGAAGCAATGTTACCCAACAGAGAGAAAAAACAAGTACTGCATTTATGTATACTACAGCGACTTACAGGACCAATCTCCTGGACTTAAGGTAAGTATTGGGCAAGGGTCAGGACCACACCAACTGGTCACACCGGGAGGCACTTGGGTGGCCGGGTGCAGAGGTGTAGTAAGGAATTGGGCGCCCAATGTTAGTCAATGGAGATCGGTCTGGTTGAAAAGAGGATGCAGATTTGGCCAGGGTGTCCAGTCGTGGAGAACCAACAGATGGGTTCAAGTCTTGAGATAATCAGTGACGGAGGGACACATTCGGTCCTCTTCTACACGGGGTAGGGGCGACGGGTGCAGAGTTGTCCTGAGGCATCGGGTTTTTTCCACGAGAGCTCACGCTGTTGAGGGGGCCTGCAGGCAGAGGTTGCAGGCTGTGTTGGTGAGTCTACAGTGGGAAAGTTCAAGGTGGGCTTTGTCTCTGGAGGGCTGGGGGACCACGTTGGCACCATTGGCCCACTTCAGCTCGGACTAGGAGGCACGGGTGGAGTGGTGCTTTCCAGTGTCACATTTTAGTGGTCCGGAGGCCTCTCAGGTCTCCTGGGATGCCTGCAAGATGGAGGGAAGCAGCTCTGGTGTTCCACGGAGTTCCTGGGTTTTTGTTGAAGGCTGCAGTCCTCCAGGGCTTTTGGGAGCAATGCAGCTTGCAGGACAAGTAGACTTTGGCACAAATCAGCAGGAACAGAAGACAGGCCAGCAGGGCTGGAGCCAAGTCAGGTGAGTGTTCCTCAGTCTTTGCTTTTGTGGTTCTTGAGGGTCCTTCTTCGTAGGTCAGCAGGAATCTGATTTCCTGGTGCCACAAGCCCACCAACATACTGAATGTAGGGGTGTTTTGGGGAGTGTAGGGTAGTAGACAAGGGGCTACTTACCCCTGGGTTCACTACACCACCTATACAACCACTTCATGTGGGAAGTAGGCCTAACCCTGTTGCAGTGTTCTTAAATCTGCCAACACCAAGATGGCAAATTTCTAAATTTTGTGTCCACATGAGGCAGAGCACCTTAAGGGAAGAACTGACCTGAGGGGTGGACATACCTTATTGAAGATTAAAAGTCCTGCCTTCCCAGGTGCCAAATGGGCTGTGGGGCGCAGGAGGGCTCAACATCTCTCCTTTGAGTGAAACCAGAACTGCATACCAAGAGCAGTGGGCTTCTTTGAAGCCCCCTGCCTTGGAATGCAGATTCCCAGGTCATCCTGTTGGGTGGGGTGTGTAACCACCTCTCCCAGAGCAGGCTTTTTTTCTGACCCCCCCCCCACCCCACAAGAGCAAAGGCTTTCACCCTTGGGGGTAAGAATTGTGCCTGGTGGTGGCAGGCTGGCTAAACTAGACAGTCCACACACTGGTAGTTGGTATCTTTTCAGGGGGCACCTCTAAGGTGCCCTCTGGGTGCCTGAATTAATAAATCAATCACTGACATCAGTCAGGGTTTATTAATATGAGATGTTTGATACCAAACATTCATATTTTCAGTGAAGCCATTATGTAGCTGGGGAACTGGTATTGACCAGTGTCCAGCACATGTACTGAAAATGGCTTCCCTGTTCACTCATTATGTCTACAAATTGACAAAGAGACAAAGACATAACAGAGGCATATCTGCTCTTGCAGATATGTCCACCCACACATGTACTATAATGCACCCTGCCTTAGGGCTGTAAGGCCTGCTGTAGAGGTGACTTACATATATTGCATGCAGTGTTAGGGGACATGTCGTGTTTTCAATTTTAGCTGCAACAAGACACGCAGCCTGCAATGGCAGTCTGCATGAGCTAGGTGGGGGGTCCCTGAGGGTGGTACAATAAATGCTGTAGCCCTTGTGGACTCTCCTTGGTACCCATGTCCTAGGTACCAGGAGTACAATTTATTAGGGACTTACAATGGGATCAAACGTGTTGCCAATTTAGGAACAATTACACAGTTTTGGGAAAAGAGGTCTGGGACCAGGGACCTGGTTAGCAGGAACCCAGTGCACTTTCAGTCAAAACAGCATCAATTACCGGGCAAAAAGTGGGGCTGACCATGTAAAAAAAAAGGGCACTTTTCTACACCAAAGAAAATCAATGGTTGGAGAAAGTAATGGAACCTTTTTTGTCAGCCGCAATGGATGACAGGGAGAACTTACAAAAGGCCATGGTGAGTCAGGCAGAAAGAATTGACAAGGTGGCCCAGTTGCAGGGTGCAGCCATAGGACGATTGGCAAACGTGCAAGACCAGCAATGGGGTCATACTGCCCTCCCCTCCATAGTGCCACAAAATGATTTAGAGGGGGAAGACCCTGATTTTTCCTTTAATAACTTTGAGCGCCTGGCCCAGGTGTCAGGCTTGCAGACAGATAGGGCCAATATCTAGAGCCCCTATTTATGGGAATTGTCAAAACCACCTACCGAGCCACCAATTATCGAGGGACTACCCCTTATGTTGAAAAAAAAATAGCATTGAAAGACTGTGGGTACATAGCGAAACCTATTGGATTTGATTGAGAAACATTAAGGAAGGTATTCACGAGACCCCCCCAGAGCCTTATATTATTGTGTAAGAGATATGACAGATGGCTTAGCCCAGAAACAACTACTAAAGAATACATATTGGAAAAAATATATGTATATTTTTAATAACTCTGTTTTTATTGATTTTATAATGCAGAACCAACAAAAACAATACAGTGCATAATAATATGAGACATCACAGATATTTTTTGAGGACAGAGTACATACTAAGTCAGAAATGTGTATCAACAGCAGCCGAAGCGGTAATGTTTCCCTTCAGCCACCCCTACTGGATAATATCCTTATATAACCAATCCATATGTACACTATAAGTACCAGAGATTCAACATAGCCACAGTTGGTTGTCACCATTGTATCTAACATGTGCAATCCATCAGTCAATCATTGGCGTCCGTGCTCCATTCAGAGCTTAAATCCTCTGTGACAGTGAAACGTTCCAATAAACTTCCCCATGCGATCAAGTCAATTAGTGCTCCTCCTCCCTGCGTGTTATCCGCATATGTTGTTCTTCTGTGGCTCCCCATTCCAGTATATCTCGTATCCAGCAATGAATGGATGGGCTTGTGGTGCTCATCCAGCTTATGGGCACCCTGGCCTAGCCAGCACTAGAGGTAGTTGTGCTAGTCTGTATGAGATTTTCCTTCCTTGTGGTCTCTTTACCACACCTAAGAGGCATGTCCACGGCATTGCTTCAAGGCCCAAACCCGTGACCTCAATCTTCCCAGCCACCTCCCACCAAAACTGCTTCACCTCACTACAGGACCAAGCCAAATGTAGAAAGGAGGCATCCAATTCGCCACATCTGGGACACCCGGCTTCTCTAGTTGGGTCAGTTTTGTTGTGACGATCAGGTGTAGTATACTTACGGTGTACAAGGAAAAAATATATTTAGAACAATTCCTGACTTTGCTACATCCTCTGATACAGAAGTGGGTTAGGCAGCATAGTAATGTAACGTTGGCGACTGCTGTGAAGATCACCAGTGACTATAGCTGGGCTCGAGAATCCCAAAGAGGATGAGAGGACAGTGGATGGAGGAGTAAAATTATAACTACAGTGGGACCCAATCAACCAGAAAGCCGAGAAAAAACAGAGACTGTTTCCCTACCACCCAGTCGGGACCCCTACAACCCAGACCCCAGTGTTTCATCTGTAGAGGTATGGGACACATTGTTCCCCACTGTCCACAAAAAGAAGAGCCTATGGACATTGGGATAGCCAGATCATCCTATTATCCATCTTTAGGAACTAAGCCATCCTATCATTGTTTAATGAAAGTAAATTGGAGTCCGGTCCAAGCCTTTTGGACATAGGATGTCACCAGAGTACAATTAGACCACTTTTAATTCCAGGAAGTCTTGCAGAACCAACAGGGGAGGTGAACGTTCAATGTGTTCGGGGTGATAATAAGAAGCATCCTGTTGCAGAGGTTCAGTTACAACATGAGTAAGACCCAGTAGTACCTTTACAAGTAGGGATGATCCCACAGGTTCCAGAACCTCTTACTGTGGGGACTGACTATCCCGATTTAGATACCTTGTTGCAAGAAACCTGGAAGGAGGAAGATGGGTAGTAAAAGAATGCTCCTTTTTTCTCAAATCGATGATAACGAGTGGCCGGCTCCTAAGGAACAGAAGAGCCAATCACAAATGAGATCAGAAAAACAGATAGTGGCAAAAATGTTTCAGGTCTACTCAGTGGGATACATTTGGAAATCTGATAGAAACTTTGAAGCTCCCCAAGGAGAAGAACCCCAGTTCAGCGAAGCAAGAAATGTGGCTAAGGAAGCAGAATATCCACAAGTAGTAGGTCCCTAGTTTTTCAAACATCAGGGACTGCTATGTAGAGAAGGGGGAAATACACAACCTACACAATTACTTGTTCCCAACCCAATGAAGGAATAAGGTCTTATTCTTTGCCCAAAGATATCTATTAAGGGGACATTTTGGATTTGACAAAAAACAAGAAAACAATTCTAGACTGGTTTTATTGGCCTGGTATCTACAGTTCTATAGAGAAATATTGTAGGGATTGTCCTATCTGTCAAAAGCATAGTCAAACACTTCCTAGAAAAGCCCCCTTAGTTCCCCTGCCCATAACAGTTGAACCCTTCTTCCCGGTTGGCATGGATATCATCATCGGGCCCTTGATGCCCTCTAGAAGTGGGTGTCACTATGTACTGGTAATAGTGGATTAACTCATTCATTATCTTGAGACTATTCCCCTACGCCATCCTACTACCACCATTATCGCAAAGACTATGATTGATCTGTTATCAAGGGTGAGTTTTCCCTCCGAAATGCTGACAGATCAAGGGACTCATTTTACCTCCAAGCTAATGAAGCAGATATGCAGACAACTGGGGGTAAAACAAATCTGTACAGCTGCCTACCATCCTCAGACAAATGAATTAGTGGAGCGATAAAATGTCACTCTGAAAACTACCTTGAAAAAACTATTGGACTTGGAAGCATGAAAGTGGGAACAAATGCTACCCCGGGCTTTATTTGTGATCAGATGTCAGGAACAGAGTAGTTCGACCTATTGTTTGGAAAGAAGCCAAGTACTCTACTAAATGTGGCCAAAGAATACTGCAAGCAAAAGACAGAGTACTCCAAGTCCATATTAGAATATGTGATCAACCTGAAGACCCATTTAAATCAAATTTGAGAATTACAGGAGAACATCTGGAACAAGATAAAAAATGACAGAAAAATCAGTACGATAATCAGACTAAACTAAGAGAATTTGCAGCAGGAGATCAAGTACTATTGCTGTTACCCTCCCCTGACAATAAAATGTTTCTTGGTTTTAGAGCTGATAACCCCAGTTACTAACAGGGTAGAAGTGAATAAAGAAAAGAAAGAATCACAAATATGTCATGTGAACGTACTGAAAAAATGAGATGCCCCACAGCCCGTCCTCTTTGGGACCACTCCCATGAATCACAATCAAATACTCACCTGTATTGATCCTGAGTTGGGACAGGAACGGCGGCAAGAGTTGATCTTTCAAATGGGACCGCTCCGGGGGTCTTTTCAGCTACCCCAGTGAGAACCCGTATGGTTACTACTCAAATAATACGGAACCAGGTGGGCAAGTACGCCTAAAACCTTATAGGATCCCTGAAGCATGTAGGCAAGCCATTGAAAACGAAGCACACTCAATGCTAAAGTTGGGTGTCATTGAGCCATCTACAAGTGAATGGTACTGGCCTATTGTTCAGGTTCCAATACCTGGTGGCTCAATACGTTTTTGTATTAAAGTCAACAAGATCTCTAAATATGATTTATATCCCATTCCATGTTGGTGAAATGATAGAGAAACTGTGAGATGCCCAGTACATTGGCACCTTAGATCTGTGCAAAGGGTATTGGCAGGTCCCTCTTAACCCCTTGGACAAGGAAAAAGCTGCTTTCTCTACCCCAGGGGGTTTGAACCAATTCACTGTTCTCCCTTTTGGGCTACAAGGGGCAGCGGCCACTTTTCAATGAATGATGAATATCCTACTTCAGCCACATACCAAATATGCTGCAGCCTCTATTGACAATATAGTTATATATAGTCCCTCTCAGGAATCTAATGTTCAGCAGTTGAAAGATGCTCTTCACACTTTAGGCTCTGTAGGCCTTAGGTTGAACCTGACCAAAAGTAGTCTGGCAGCCCAACAAATAGGATACTTTGGATACATGTTAGAGGAAGGAATAAGACAGCCCTAGGCTGAAAAGATTGCCGCCATTAACGCTGTACCCTTCCTAAAGACAAAGAGGGATCTCCAGGCTTTCCTTGGGATGGCAGGATATTACCGATGGTTTATACCCCATTCTTGTCAAGTAGCCATCCCCCGACAGATCTCCTAAAGAAAAAAAAAGAGGCTGAAATAGGTCTCTGTCAGCCTTTGCAGCAGGACTTAGATGCTTTCCATACACTACGGACTGCTCACAACTTCAAACCTATCCTTCGCAGTCCTGACCTCACATACTTTCATCCTGCAAAAATATGCTTCCACCGTAGGCTTGGAAGGACACAGAGGGAATGGAAAGACCTTCCTTTGTACATTAGTTGGAAGTTGTTTCCACAAGAGAAGTATTATGCTACTATAGACAAGGAAGCAGTGGCTATTAACCAGAACGGCGCCAAGAGTTGATCTTTCAAATGGGACCGCTCCAGGGGGTCTTTTCAGTTACCCCAGTGAGAACCCATATGGTCTACTACTCGAATAATACCGAACCAGGCGACCAAGTACGCTTAAAACCTTATAGGATCCCTGAAGCACGAAGGCAAGCCATTGAAAACGAAGCACACTCTATGCTAAAGTTGGGTGTCATTGATCCATCTACAAGTGAATGGTACTGGCCAATTGTTTTGGTTCCAAAACCTGGTGGCTCAATATGTTTTTGTATTAAAGTCAACAAGATCTCTAAATATGATTCATATCCCATTCCACGGGTTGGTGAAATGATAGAGAAACTGTGAGATGCCCATTACATTGGCACCTTAGATCTGTGCAAAGGGTATTGGCAGGTCCCTCTTAACCCCGGGGACAAGGGAAAAGCTGCTTTCTCTACCCCAGGGGGTTTGAACTAATTCACTGTTCTCCCTTTTGGGCTACAAGGGGCACCAGCCACTTTTCAATGAATGATGAATATCTTACTTCAGCCACATACCAAATATGCTGCAGCCTATATTGACAATATAGTTATATATAGTTCCTCTCAGGAATCTAATGTTCAGCAGTTGAAAGATGCTCTTCACACTTTAGGCTCTGTAGGCCTTAGGGTGAACCTGACCAAAAGTAATCTGGCACCCCAACAAATAGGATACTTGGGATACATGTTAGAGGAAGGAATAAGACAGCCCCGGGCTGAAAAGATTGCTGCCATTAATGCTGTACCCTTCCCAAAGACAAAGAGGGATCTCCAGGCTTTCCTTGGGACGGCGGGATATTGCTGATGGTTTATACCCCATTCTTGTCAAGTAGCCATCCCCCGACAGATCTCCTAAATAAAAATAAAGAGGCTGAAATAGGTCTCCGTCAGCCCTTGCAGCAGGTCTTAGATGCTTTCCATACACTACGGTCTGCTCACACATTCAAACCTATCCTTCGCAGTCCTGACCTCACATACTTTCATACTGCAAAAAGATGCTTCCAGAGTAGGCTTAGAAAGACACAGAGGGAATGGAAAGACCTTCCTTTGTACATTAGTTGGAAGTTGTTTCCACAAGATAAGTATTATGCTACTATAGAGAAGGAAGCAGTGGCTATTAAATGACTCATCAAAGTCCTTCGTTACTATCTGGAAGAGAATTCACCTTGTATACTGATCACACTCCTTTAGAGTGGATGTCACATAATAAAAGCAACAATCCCCATATATTAAGGGATAGTAAGGTGGTTTCCTGCCCTCCAACCTTTTTATTTAAAGACTGCATTGAAAAGGAAAAGAACAAGCAAATGCTGACTTTTGGTCCTGGTACCCAACAGATTTGTTTCTTTCAAGAAAGAAAGTAGGGGAGGAGATATGTGAGGGGTTTCCCTCCCGTGTTCCCTTCCTCCTATCTGATGGCTATAGGAATAGCCATCCTTCTCCACCCTCAAGCTGCTGTGAACTCCAGTATCTGCAAAAGAAAAAGGACAAACAGTTATTAACATCACAACAAGCAGGAACCTTCCAGAACCAGACATTGAAAACTGACTTCGCCTTGCAGGAGGAACGGTGAGGGACCAGGTCGGAGGAAAAGACAGCTCATTGGCTACATGGAGCAACTAGAACTTCTGGGTGCTTTTTGGAGGGGGGCGCACCAGCAAGGAGACAGAGTTGCAGCACCGAAGGAATCAGGAGTTGGAGAGAGGAGATGCCCTAGGGGGTCTAGCTGAGAAGAGGGCTGAAAGGTGTGCCGGAGACCGAGGGACAGAGGAAGTCCCAGAAACTTGGTTGGAAAAGTCGTGGATGCCGCAGGATGGGAAGCAGCAGCTCACCATAACTCAGGAGAGTTGTAGCAAGCACAGTGGGTGGGCTGAGACAGGGATGGGCAGTAAGGGAGGAATGGGCTATGAATGTATACTGTTGGGGAACTGGTTTATGTCCTTGAAGGGTCTTAGAATTTTTGTTCCTTTGGGTTTGTGGTAACAAGTCTGGAAGATAGGGCAGGGACACCCTGTTACGACCCAGACCCACAAAGAAAATCCCCTTGCTCAGAGTCCTGTGTTCCCTCCTCACTGGAACACTTTGATTCTTTATTTTTTTAACGTTTTTTTTTCCTTATGGCATTGGGCATGGGTGACAATTCACTTTGGGGATTTCGCCCTAAGACCCGCAATATAATGGTCTGAAGGAAAGGTGACAAGGAAGGACCACAACTTCACAAACACCTAGGTGTGGGGTGATGGAATTATAAACCTTAGTTACGAAAGGTTTTCTTACCTCCTTGTTTGACTCTCTTAGGATGGATCTGCAGGAGCTGCAGAGAGACATTTCCCAGGAGATGCGGGAGCTACGTGCAGACATTACGTCACTAGGGGAAAAGGTGGTGAATATAGAAGACAGCGAGATCTCGCAGGGGGAAGAAGTGGAACAACTGCAATAGGAGGTCCTGCGTCTTCGTGAGCAAAAGGAGCTCCTGCAGATGGCAACGGAGGACTTAGAATACCGCTCGAGGCGGCATAACATACGTATCAGGGGAGCCCAGGCCGGGGCGGAAGGAGAAGATATTAGAGGGTTTGTTACGGCACTGTTCCACTCCATCCTGGGCCCTGATAACACGCAAGAGATCACATTGGATCGGGTCCACAGAGCAGGTCGGATGGGGGGGGAGCCAGTTAGCACCCTCCTGACATCTTAGCGTGTGTGCATAATTTTATGACTAAAGAAAGCATCCTGCAGAGAACGCGAAACCTCCCTCAGGTCCAGTTCAGAGGGCACGCGCTTCAGCTATTCCAGGACCTCTCGCTGCAGACATTGCAGAGGCGAGGAGAACTTAAGCCCATTACAGAGCACATCCGGGCGAACTCTACACCTTATACTTGGAGTCACCCCTTCCGCCTTATGTTCCGCTGGGGAGACCAGCTGCGTCAGGTGAAATCACTGCAGGAGGCGCGCTGGGCTGCGCGAAGAGGCCGCTGCCGAGGACCGCCCGCGATGGCGATGGAAAGAGAAGAAGTGGAAGCAACCGAGGCCGTCCTCGACCGAACAAGCACTGGAGAGACAATCTGTATTGAACAGTCTTGCAGCGGGGACCAGTGCCTAAAAGCGGATACCCCCGAGTGATGCTGCAGTGGTCTGGGGTTGTGTTTAGAACAAATAGTGAAGCTGCTGGAGTTTGGCCTGGGCTGTGGGGTCTCTGGATGCCAAGTGACGACCTCGTGAGGTGTTGTCGACCCCTTTCTGGATCTTGCCTCTTTTTGGACGTTCGATAGAGGACTTGTATGTGTTGAATATGCACCTGTTGTGCGCCTTTGTTTTATGTTGTTGTGCTTCCCCTAAAACTCCTATGTGCCCTTGTCTTGATCACTGTTCTTATGTGTGCTGGCCACCCCCGGGCCGACCTCGGGTCCTGCCCCTGGGTGAAGGTCCTCGACTAAGGCGCGTTACCCGTTTAATTACTCATGTCCCTTAAATGCCTAAGCCTTAATGTCCGGGGGCTTAATAGTCCTGCAAAGAGGTTGGCGATCCTCTCTGCCCTTGAGAGATCTGAGAGCCATATCTGCCTCCTACAGGAGACGCACTTATTGTCTACAGATACATATTGTATGCGCTCGAGGTGGTTTCCCCGGCAGTTTTGGTCCTCTGCTCCTACAAAAACATGCCGGGTGGCGATCTTGATATCGAGGGCCTTTCCTGGGGAGGTAGTCGCCAAGATACATGAGATTAGGGGTAGGTTCCTGGCCATTAGAGTGCGCGTTGAGTCATTCCACTTCACTATTGCCACATTATATGCCCCTAACGCACAGCAAGAAACATTCATGAGGCAGACCATATCCCCAATGCTTACTACACCGGACAGGGCTATACTTGTAGGGGGGGACTTCAACCTGGTCATGGACAATGAGCTGGATCGCTCCAGACACCGATGTGGGCAGATGGGGGCGCTGACTCCGGCGGGGCGAGAGTGGCTGGCTGATTGTGATCTAGAGGACGTCTGAAGGAGGGCGCACCCGACTCTCCGGGACCACTCATTCTACTCGGCCTCCTACAAGACTTACACGCGTATAGACTTCTTCTTAGCCTCCTCAAAGTTTACTTCTCAAATCAGGGAGACCGCGATTGAGCCAGCTCTGACAGATCATGCCCCTATTACGTTATTGACAAAGCAAAAACAACAAGTGATGGACGGAATGCTGAACATTGTCAAACATTCACCCCCAGTACAGTGATCTGGGCCTAAATCCATCGTTTTTTTGCTGCCCATGCCATTCCAGTTTGGACCCAGCCATATGCAAATCAGTCTTGACCCTGTTCCCCATGGGAACAGTCCAGCCCGAACTGCTAGGCCAGGTCTTCCCTGGACTGGAAACAAGCATCCTGGGACCGGTTTCGGGGTTTCACCCCTCATCAGCCAGGCTAGCTTGAATCCAGTGGCATGGGAAGCACGGGACCCACGTCTGGGCATACCCTTCCCACTTAGGGCGACAAAGCAAAAACAACAAGTGATGGACGGAATGCTGAACATTGTCAAACATTCACCCCCAGTACAGTGATCTGGGCCTAAATCCATCGTTTTTTTGCTGCCCATGCCATTCCAGTTTGGACCCAGCCATATGCAAATCAGTCTTGACCCTGTTCCCCATGGGAACAGTCCAGCCCGAACTGCTAGGCCAGGTCTTCCCTGGACTGGAAACAAGCATCCTGGGACCGGTTTCGGGGTTTCACCCCTCATCAGCCAGGCTAGCTTGAATCCAGTGGCATGGGAAGCACGGGACCCACGTCTGGGCATACCCTTCCCACTTAGGGCGACAAAGCAAAAACAACAAGTGATGGACGGAATGCTGAACATTGTCAAACATTCACCCCCAGTACAGTGATCTGGGCCTAAATCCATCGTTTTTTTGCTGCCCATGCCATTCCAGTTTGGACCCAGCCATATGCAAATCAGTCTTGACCCTGTTCCCCATGGGAACAGTCCAGCCCGAACTGCTAGGCCAGGTCTTCCCTGGACTGGAAACAAGCATCCTGGGACCGGTTTCGGGGTTTCACCCCTCATCAGCCAGGCTAGCTTGAATCCAGTGGCATGGGAAGCACGGGACCCACGTCTGGGCATACCCTTCCCACTTAGGGCGACAAAGCAAAAACCCACAGCGTTTTTGTTTTGCTTTGCTTTTGCCGCCCTAAGTGCACCGGGTCTGCCCAGACGTGGGTCCCGGGCTCACTGTGCCACTGGATTCAAGCTAGCCTGGCTGATGAGGGGTGAAACCCCGAAACCGGTCCCAGGATGCTTGTTTCCGGTCCAGGGAGAACCTGGCCTGGCAGTTCGGGCTGGACTGTTCCCATGAGGAACAGGGTCAAGACTGATTTGCATATGGCTGGGTTCAAACTGGGGTGGCATGGTGAGCAAAATAATGGATGGATTAAACCCAGATCTGTGACTGGGGGTGAATGTTTGATTGGTTCCGCATTCCGTCCATCCAGTTACGCTATCCCACAGCGTTTTTGTTTTGCTTTCCTATTACGTTATTGGTCCGCCTTGATGGTGGGTGGGTCGGGATCCCGGGTTGACACTTTAGGGACACCATACTGCAGAGCCGGGAGGCGGAAGAGACGCTGCGATGTGCGATCCTAGACTACCTTAGTCACAATGACGATGGGAGGACTAGCTTAGAGACACTTTGGGAGGCACTGAAAGTAGTCGTGCGCGGAGAGGTGATATCACTCTCGGCCAAAGAAAATAAAGCCAGGAGAGAGCAGAGAGCGGTGTTAGAACAGAAAGTGTCGGCATTAGAGCGCTCCCACAAGCATACTGGCGCTCCCAGAGTGTGGAGGGAATTGGAGAAGGCGCATCATCAACTGAAATGGCTGGATTGGGACAGGCCGAAGTATGCAGTAGCACGGCTTAAACACAAATTCTATATAGGGGCTAACCGCTGTGGGAAACTCCTAGCCCACAACCTGAGAGCTCAGCGATCAGCCACTGCTGTAAAGATGGTGCGCTCCCCTTCTCGGGGTGAGGTACGGATGGATGTGCAAATGGCTGAGGTGTATGCTGAGTTTTATAGAGAGTTGTATGCAGCGGACACGGGGAAGGATGCGGACCCTTCCTCCTATCTCGCGGATTGTCAAATTGTCCCGCTCCTTGAGCAGGATGCGATCGCTCTGGACCAGCCCATAAGGATTGAGGAGGTGATCTCGGCGATTTCCCGCCTAACGGTTGGGAAGTCACCTGGCCCAGACGGCTTCACCGCACTTTTCTATAAAACTTTCTGTCCAGAGCTGGCTCCGCTCCTGGTGCGGCTCTTTAACTCCTTTTTGTTGACCGGAACCCTCACGCCCAGCACGTTGGAGGCCACCATCACGGTCATTCATAAGCCGGGGAAGAACCCGGAGGAATGTGGTTCCTACCGTCCCATCTCGCTTCTAAACATAGACGCCAAGTTATTCACCGGCATTTATGCCTGGACTCATAGACCCGGATCAGGCAGGCTTCATACCCCATCGACAGTGCGGGGACAATACGAAGCTGCTCTTACACTTAATAGATCAAAGTAATAGATCTCATAGAGAGGCGCTCCTCCTCTCCATTGACGCGGAGAAAGCGTTCAATAGGGTACACTGGCCCTATCTTTTCCAGGTGCTGGAGCGCTTTGGGGTAGGTCCGGAGTTCAGGTCCTGGATTTAATGCATTTACCGTGCACCTAAGGCCACGGTCCGAGTAAATGGGACTCTGTCATTGCCATTTCCGATAGGGCGTGGGACACGGCAAGGGTGCCCGCTCTCCCCTCTGTTGTTTGCCCTTTATATGGAGCCTCTCGCCCAGTGCCTTCGCAGTGATCCTCACATCTCCGTCGTCAAATTTGGGGGAGACCATCACCTCATTAGTTTATATGCGGATGATGTGATTCTTACTCTGGCGGATCCATTGGTCTCGATGCCTGCCCTCATAGATGCCCTTAGCGCGTTTAGCGGGGTCTCTGGGTTCAAAGTGAATACGCAGAAATCTCAAGTTTTACGTTTGTCAACCCTTCCAGAGCATGAGGAGGCCTTAAGGTCTCGATATCCCTTTATATGGTCAGCGTCGCATGTACCTTACCTGGGCATTGCTTTGGCAACTTCGGCGGCGAGGACGTCTAGCCTGAACTACACTTCCCTCTCCTGGGAGATTTTGAGGGACCTAGGAAAATGGGGGAAACAGAAGCTCTCCTGGTTCGGCAGGGTCTCTGCGGTCAAGATGACAGTATTGCCGCGCATACTTTATGTGTTTCAAACGCTCCCTCTGACTCCGCCGCCACACACTATAGCGACACTCCAGTCAGCAATCTTGAAATTTATATGGGATGGGAAGCCTGTGCGGATTCCGCGGCGTGCTTTGTACCATCCTAAGGAGGAGGGGGGACTGGCGGTCCCTTGCCTGCTGAGGTACTTTAAAGCCGCCCAGCTGCGCTTTCTGCTAGAGTGGAGTCGCCCGCTCACCGAAAAGCACTGGTGCTTTATAGACCAAGCGGTCGCCGGGTCTCATATTTGAAAGGAGCCCTGGCTTCGGCGCAGGCACAGAGCGCCGGGGCTTTATTCTTCTCTGGTTACAGGTACGACGCTCCGGGTGTGGGATGTGGTGGCGAGGAAGCACGGTCTGACGACCTTCCCATCTCCCATGTCACCGATCTGTGAGAACCCCGACTTTGTCCCAGGTCTACAGGTGGATGGGAGGAAGAGCTGGGGAGGGAGCTGACAGAGGAAGAATGGGAAAGTATTCATTATAGAGAGCATCACACAGCTTCCAACACGTCAGGGACAGAGACGGCCTATAAGCTGGCTACCTACTGGTACTATACCCCGGCAAGGGTGCATGCATGGGATCCCTCTAAGTCGGGCCTTTGCTGGAGGGGTTGCAGCAACACGGGCACACTTATACACCTGCTATGGCATTGCCCCAAGTTAAAGAGATACTGGAAGAACATCCTAGACGATATAGACAGAGTATTCCAGACAGAGATCCCTAGATTGCCGTCATATGTTATTCTGGGCTTACCCAATCCTCTAACCTTCTCTCTCTGCTCGCAGAGAGGGCGGCAGATGGCCTTGGCCCTTAATGCAGCGCTGCAGGCGATCCTAGCTCTCTGGGGATTGGACAGGCTCCCGACTTATACCCCCTGGCTTCATAAGCTTTGGTTCATCCTGGCAATGGAGAAATTAACACTGGCATCCAGGCAGAGGGCGGGAGACATCTGTAAGCTATGGAGACCGTTCATTCAGATTTTGTCCACGGAATTTAACGAATTGACTTGCCCGGCATATTTAAAGATTCTGAGGCTACTGCAAGACACTTGATGATGGGAGGTTGGCCGGTGAAGAGGAGAGGGGGCCGGGTGCGGAGGTCTTTCCTGGAGGGGCCGGGGACAAGGAGGGGTCAGGGGAGGGAGGGGGTACAGCTGGGGGTGGCACAGGGAAGCACAGTTATGTATTTTGTGTTCCTGTTTGTTTTTCGTTTTCAGCTCTTCCTTGGACCGGACTGTCTTGTTATCTGTGCCACGGCTATAGGCTCCGAGGGGCGGGGCTGCAGGGATGAGGAAGTACGTCTAATTATGTCAACCAGTATTCCCTGGTGTACCGTCCATTGACATGTGTGGCAAGGGATACAGCTATATTCTGACAGCCGGCCGATTTGGATGTAGGCACAGAGCTGTGTATTTGGTTCATGTATGTTATATACCAATAAACAGATTTGATCCATAAGAAACCTTAGAAATGAATAGAATGCTCACTACAGTGTCTGACTTCCTTTTGAGAGTACTGGCGGCGGAGACCATCTTCCGAAAAGAAAGAAAAGAAGCACATCACTATGCCTGTGAAGTTACCAAGGATGACTACCCAAATGTACCCCTGAAGTGCTCGGAGTGTTCTTTATTTTGTCTCATATAAAGTCACGTTTTAATAGCAGGTGATTTAATAAATCAGCCAAAAATTGAAAAATCACAACGCTTCTGAAGCCGTATTTCCACCCAACCCTCTCAGTGCGTTTACCCCATGGCCCAATTTTTCAGTCAAGAATAAGTTAAAAGTAATGTGTTCTTTCCAAATCATATGTAGTGCAATCGTTGGGATTAAATATGTTTGTTTTGGAGTCACAGAGACATAATCTGAAGATCTGATATTTGCATTCACACAGATAATTGGTGATAAAGTAAATGGGATGTTTGCAAAGAGTGAAGGTCTTGACTGGAATGACATCACTTTAAAGATCTGTTGTAGGATTCTTTCTTTTTGTGTGGTCTTCCCAAATGAGATTATTTTCATTTTTTCAGACTGATTTGCTGGCTCACTTAGGGGGTGATTCTGATTCTGGCGGGCGGCGGAGGCCGCCCGCCAGAATTCCGCCCCCATTATACCGCTCCGCGGTCAGAAGACCGCGGAGGGTATTCTGAGTTTTTCCCTGGGCTGGCGGGCGGTCTCCAAAAGACCGCCCGCCAGCCCAGGGAAAAACTCCCTTCCCACGAGGATGCCGGCTCGTAATCGAGCCGGCAGAGTGGGAAGGTGCGACGGGTGCAGTGGCACCCGTCGCGTATTTCAGTGTCTGCAAGGCAGACACTGAAATACTTTGCGGGGCCCTCTTACGGGGGCCCCGCGACCCCCCCTACCGCCATCCTGTTCATGGCGGCTTTCCCGCCATGAACAGGATGGCGGTAGGGGGGGTCAGAATCCTCATGGCGGCGGAGCGCGCTCCGCCGCCATGAAGGATTCCCCCGAGCAGCGGTAAGTCGGCGGGAGCCCGCCGACTTGCCGCTTCTGACCGCGGCTGAACCGCCGCGGTCAGAATGCTCGTGGGAGCACCGCCAGCCTGTTGGCGGTGCTCCCGTGGTCGGTGGCCGCCAGGGTCAGAATGACCCCCTTAGTCTCTAGGCAATGGAAGTCTTTCAAACACCTTTTAATGTATGCGTTCCGACCCCTACTATGGTGTGAGCAATTTGATACACCCTACTGGCGAAAATACTTTATATGCTCCACATTAAAGTCTAAATACACAAAAATACATTAAAGACTAATGAACTATGGGTAAAGATATGTCCCTTCATAAATGACCACCCAGAACAGAGGGGTGAAGTGGTGATATCTTCAGGGTTTACAATGTAAGTGTAATTGTAGTTAAAAAGGCACCTACTATCCCTGATGAGTCATTAAATCGCTTTCCAGCGAGTAGCACACTACTCCGGAAGTCAAAAGTTTAGAGATGGATTAGTATAGGGAGATATAAATTGTTAATCTGAGTGGTGGACACATGAGTCTGTTAGACTGAATAGGATAAAGGAGAGCTAGAAGATGGAAGAGTCTAGAAAGTGTTATTTTGGAGATCATAATAATAAAATGAGGTCTAGGGTAAGTCAAGGAGGGATAGAAGAGGGAAGAGTCTAGAAAGGGTTATATAGGAGATCATATTAGTACAATGAGGTTTGGGGTGAGTCAAGGAGAGATATAGGAGGAAAGAGTCAAAAGAGTGCCTTAGGGAGAATATAGTATTAGAATGAAGCTTGTGATGAGTCAGAGAGTTGCAGTAGAGGATATACTTAGAAAGGTATAGAATGAAACAGAGTAGTACATTGGAGCGAGTATAAGGCTTTTTTTATTTTTTTTATTTCTATAGTAGGAGTAAAGTAATAAATATTTAGAGATACATAACTACATAGAAAGGATATACATGTATAAGGAAAATAACAAAGATATAAAATTGTAAAAAGTTCCCTTATGTGTATGTATGGATAGACAGTTAATAATTCCGACTTTCAGGTGTTGCTGTATATAAAGCTAATTTATTTGTGCATTTTTATAATATTCTGTAATTTATTTTTTATATGTATTTCATTTGTATATTTTCAGAAATATTTCAATAATGAAGCACTTATAGATATGCAATTGTAATGATTATAGTTACATGGTGGGATATATAAATAAAATAAAGACCCGTAAGCAACTAATTAAATAGCTTCTATGAAAACTATGCAGTGATCTATATGCATGTTAAGCATAAAATGTATGTGTGTGTGTGTGTATATATATACATATATTTATATATGTATTCACTGGGGGAAAAAGAAGTTACAGGGATGTTATAGTTAGGTTCTGAATTTACTTGTACAAAACCATAGAAATTCAGTAGTTATAATTATAGTTCTTTCAAGTAACTAAAACCCGCACCCCAAGGTAACTATAACTCACGCCTTCGCCATGCACAGTTGTCTCATCAATAATTATATTGTAAATGTTGCTGTGAGAATATGAAAGATGGCATAGAATATGTCATCAATGATATAACATTTTGAGTAATTAGCTGTGCATGGCGAAGGCACGAGTTATAGTTACACTGGGGTCAAGTTTTAGTTACTTGAAAGAACTCTTTGACTATAACTGCTGAATTCCTATGGATTTGTACGAGTAAATTCAGAACCTAACAATAATGTCCCTGTAGCCTTTTATTTTTTTCAGTGAATTTCTATGTTTTTTTTTAATGTATAGTAATTATCATTGCTATACATGAATTGAGCCACTGCCGCACACGGCCTTTTGCTGTGCATGGTGGCAGTAGGCCACAGGGCCTGGCCTGCAGCCAGGCCCTGAGGCCAACCCCCTATATGCACCCAACCTTGCATCTTGCACGGCCTTCTCCCGTGCACAGTAGAGGTTGCCCACAGGGGCTGGCCTGCAGCCAGTCCCTGCTGCCAACCCCCCTAACCCGATGCTGTGCATGACCCTTTGCGCATGCACTGCGGAAGTTGTGCGCAACCTTTCTGGGTGTGAGAATAGGTGTGAGATGCTGTATCTGGGGTAAGACTGGCTATCAGAGTGTCTGTCTGGGTGTGAGACTGCATACATCAGTGTTTTAGTGGGTGCATCAGTATGTGCGTGGCTTTGTGAGTAGGTGCATCAGGGTGTCAGTGGATCTGTGAGTGGGTGTGTGACATCTGAGACAATGTGTGAGTGGGTGCGTAACTATCTGAGTGGGTGTGTGAGTGTCTGACTGAGGCTCTGAGTGAGTGCATCAGGGTCTGAGTGGGTCTGTGAGTAGGTGTGTGAGTTTCTGAGGGGGTCTGTGAGTGGGTGCATGAATATGTTCTGAGTGGAACTGTGAGTGGGTACGTAAGTGTCTGAGTGGGTGTGTGAGAATTGATTGAGAGACAGAATTATTTGTTTCCAATTTAAAATCAAAAATGTAATTTTTCTTAATATAATATTTTTTTTATTAACAAACAAAAATGTTTTAAATGAGTCCAGCTGGACTCAAACACCTAAAACTCAGTGTGAAGGTCTGTGACCTTCACACTGAGCTATGGTGTTTTTTTGGTTTTTTTTGGCCTCTATGGGTTATATGGTACTGCGAGGCAGCCCTTAAGGGCTCCCCGCGGTCCCTCCTTATTTATTTATTTATATTTTTTTAATATATATATTTTTTAATAATAAAATACCCTTAGGGGCTACCTGGCACTGTAGGGGAAGCCTTAAGGCTTCCCCTGCAGTGCCAATGCTTCATCACAGAGATGAAAGGTCTGTTGTTTGACGGCAGGATCTGCTTTAAAGGTCCCCCTGTCAAACAGCAGACTGTTTGCTGTGGCTTGCAGCCAAGCCACAACAAACAGCTGTGTCCCGGGGGTGGGCTCTCCAGACATAGCAAGAGCCAGCCCTGTGGGGGTGGCAGTCCCCAGAGCCATAGGTGGCTCCCCTCCAACAAGGACTTAGCCCCGGGGAGCCCTTTCTTTTTTTTACACTTTGCCCCAGGGGGTGGTGGTCCCCAGGGTGTGTGGGGGGCACAGACCTCACATATTTTAATTGAAAGCCCTGGTGAGGTGGTGGTCCCCAGGGCAGCGAGGGGCTGCGGGCCCCCTGCATATTGTCAAAGAAAGCCCTAGGGAGGAGGTGGTCCCGTGAACAGTGGTGGCGATACCCCCACATATTTTAAAGGAAAGCCCTAGGGAGGTGGCAGTCCCCGCTGCAGCGGGTTGCCACGCTCCCGCATATTCATAACAGAAAGGCCTGGGGAGGTGGCGGTCCCCAGGACAGTGGGGGTGTGGGGCCATAGGCCACTCCACTCATAAAAAAATGAAAACTCCAGGGAGGTGGTGGTCCCCGGAGCCCCCGCACTACATTTTTAATGCCTCCGGGACCTGGCCCACCGGGGGCCTTTAAAAAAACAAGCGGGGAAGTCTGTGCTTGTTTTTTTTACATTTTTTGCCGTGAATTCATGAATATCAAGAACTCACGACAAAAAAATAATTAAATTTTTTTTTTTTTATCTGGGGTGTCCTTCTGGGGCCTTCCCCCGCCCCTCCACCAACCAGTGCTAAGAGGTCAGAGTGTCTCTCCTCTAGCCCCTTTCTATTTATTTGTACAGTTTTTTCTGGGACTCGGCTGAAGCTGAGTCCCAAGATGGCTACCAACACTTCCTGGTTTGAAGTGTTGGCAGCCAATCAGAGCTGGCATTTCCATACACAAGCTCCTCTTTGTTTGCAAATACTTCGTGGCCAGAGATATACAAATTTCCCTAAATTTCTCAAAAGCTACTGATCGGATTCACACCAAATAAACAGAAGCGGGATCTGCGAACCAACAGCTAGCTTTCTGCCAAATTTGGTGTAACTTCATCCAGTGGTTCAGCCTGTAGTCATGTCTAAAGAATCCTATGGAAATTAACATGGGAAATGCAACCCTTTTTTAGCCCCCTTTTTCTCGGCCTCCATTTGATGGATCACCCCAAAACTTTCCATGCGCACCGCAACACTTTTTTTTTAAAATGTCATGAAGATTCGTCAAATGGTGCCAAGGATATAGGCAAGTCAAAAAACACTTTTTCTATGGAAACATGGTCCTAACTATTTACCAACTTACTGGTGACCGCCAGTTGGTAATATATATATATGTATATGTATACATATATTTACTGAAAAAAACTAAAGGTTACAGGGACGTTATAGTTAGGTTCTGAATGTACTCTCACAGAACCTTAGAAATTCAGCAGTTATAGTTAAAGTTATTTCAAGTAACTATACACACCCTAATGTACCTACAACTCGCGCCCTCGCTATGCACAATTGTCTCATCAATATTTTATTGCAAATGTTGCAGTGAGAATATCAAAGATGCCAAAGAAGGTCTCATCAGTGATATAAAATGTGAAGTAATTAGCTGGGCATGGTGATGGCGAGTCATAGTTACCTTAGGAAGCAAGTTTTAGTTACTTGAAAGAACTCTAAATATAACTGTTGAATTTCTATGTTTTACATGAATAAATTCAAAACCTAACTATAACTCCCCTGTAATCTTTTGTTTTTTCAGTGACTTTCTATGGTTGTTTTATCATGCACAGACGTGAACATAAGCAGCGCTGTGCACGGCCTTTGGCTGTGCACAGTGGGGTTTGGCCACAGGGCCAACCATCCTGCATGCACCCAACCCCAAGCTGTGCATGGCTTTTGGCCATATGTACCATGAGTTTGGATACAGTGTATTTTTTTTTTTTCAATTTTTCTCTGGATTTGCAGATCCCCAAGTGGATTCACAAATCCGGGATCCATGGAACCATGAATCTGACAAAAATAAAATAATTGGGCATAAGCTGCCCAGACCCCTCTGTGTTAGAAGGGGCCAGGATACCTGTATCCTGACTCCTAATGTGTTCTTTCTCTTTTCTTTTCCCACCCCAAGCCGATGCAACAAACAAAATGGAGGCCGCAACTTTTCCATCAGGTTGTGGCAAGCCAATCAGATTCTTCTTGTTGATAAAGATGATCTTTGGTGGAGGCCATTGGCGTAGTCAGATTTAGACAATACCAGAGAGATAGTAGCTTGGACCTTGTGTGAAAATCCTAGGGAAGTTGCATCGCCGAGTTTTGCTAGTAATGAAGCTTGATCGTACTAACTTGTATACTTGGACATACATTGAAAATCGGTGGCCCCAGATCGTCAGCATAGGCATGGAGTGGGTCATACTTTTTCCATTCACCACATGTGAGTATTTCAGTTTTGGAAGCATTCAATTTGAGGTGGCTCCATGTCATCCACTGATCAACGGCTCTGAGGCAACTGAAGATTTTTGAATTTTGAATGTCTTTGGGGCTTTTCAGTTTAAGAAGTATTTGTGTGTCAACTGCGTAGTGATAGCATGTGAGCTGAAATTTATTGATCATTGCTAGAAATTACTTCATGTAGATAATGAAAAGCATGGGAGAGATGATAGAACCTTTAGGGACCCCTGCTTTTGGTAAGTATGGTTTGGATAATAAAAGGGGAGTACAGATGACATTTGTCCTGTTTCGAGGTAGAATGTGATCCATTTGATTGATTTCCCCTCTATGGCGACTTTGTAGAGTCTGTGGATTAGAGCATCATGGTCAGCTGTGTCACGGGGAGCTGAAAGGTCCAAGAGAAGTACTGCAGCGACCCGGTTCCAGCCTACTGTGTTTTTAAGGTCATCCCATAATGCAGTGAGGGCAGATTCTGTGCCTCTTCCTAGACGGAATCATGTTTGGAAGTTGGAAAGCATGGAGTTATCCTTAATTAATTGTGACACCTGGGTGAATGCTGCTCTTTCTATCAGTTTGCCCAGGAAAGGTCAGTTTGTAGTTGGTCTGTAGTTTAGGTCATATGGGTTCAGGTTTGCTTTCATTAATAATGGGTGAAAGTATGCCTTTTTAAGTCTTCTGAAAAGATTCCTGTAGTTGAAGAATTATTGTTTTTTTTCTTACCAATGCGGTAGCAGAGGTAGTTAAAGAATGTTTTTGAAGATTTTTGGTGGGCAAGGGTCAAAAAGGCAACCATTTGACCTGCTTGGTTTGACCAGATATACAAATTCACTTTCTGATTGTTGTTTGAAAGACTGCAGAGGCTGGGTTAGCGCTGGTAGAAATGGGTTGGAGCTGGTCGTTTTCCTTTGTTTTAAAAAGGAGTCCAACATGTCTGCTTGGGTTATGTAATGATTTGCCAGTTTTTTAGTAAATGTAAATTCTTGAGTCATGGGATGAGTTCCTGCTGTGCATTTAAGTTTATGACATTCATACAATTTCATAAAATTCCTTTTCTGTACATTCAGCATTTCTAATTCTGTCTAAATAGTACCTTTTTTGATGAAATAGTAACCATGCCCAAGTAAAAATGGCGCTTCTGAGGAATCCTTGCCAAGAACCCTCTGGGCAACAAATGCAGCATGTAAGTGAAGGCACCAGAAAATGCGCCTAATCCAAGATGACGTTCACAATTCCGTAAACATGAACATGACACTGGAGCTGACCTACAAACAACTTGATAGATATAGATGTTTTGCAAAGCATGCCAGATTCAGAAGACTTACTCCACACGTAGCTGCACTGCACACATGCTTTGGCCAGCAATTCTTGACAGAACAGCTGGTGTCCGATATTACAACAGGTCAGTAAGACATATCGGGATAAACGCAGTGGCATCCGAATGTGGAAAGTCACTGGTCCGGTTCCAGATCATCCTTGTCATTACTGAAGGGAAGAGGCAACCACGAGAAGATGACTGATGAGTACGTTTATATAGCAGATGCTGCTATAAATAGAAAACATCCAGAGTTTACAAACTGTAGCACAACACACGTAGTATACAGAACTACATGCCTATGTAAAAAAGTGTAGATAGGACAAACGTCCCAAGAAGTGGGAGAGAATCATTCAACACAAGTCACGCACCTCATTAGGGGAAAGGTTTGAGACTCCATTGGTACAACATTTATTGAAAGTAAGCACAAATCTCATGGAGTGCACTGAAACATTGGACTCCAAGGGGTAACGATCATGAAGTGATTTTACTTCACTTTGAAGCTAAAATGATTCTCAAACTATGATTGGCTAAAAATGGGCTAAATGAGTTCTTACAGATCAACAACATCAACTCAATAAGAGAACTAGATTAGTTCAGTTCCAAACTACCACATTTCCCAGAAGACCTATGGGTGGTAATATATGTGCCTTTTATCCGGTTGAACAGTTTATGAACTATAAGTTTCAAGAGTTTAATGCGATACCAAAAGGAGGAAGTATAGTTGTATCATATTCTTATATGGATAGTCTGCAAACATAACATTGCCTGAACGGCACCTTAGCCATGAATCAGTACACAATAAAAGCAAAGTCCTTTAGCATTGGACTCCCAGCAGATGCCTTCAGCATGAGATGAGGCCTGATTAGTTTCAGAAAAACGCTTGACTAATTCACACCTGTGTGGTGAAACTGATTTTTATTTACAAGCCCCCATAAAGAGAGGAGGTGAATAATCACAACCTGGTACAGTAACCAGCTGGACTACATTTCCCGTGACACTGAAAGAGACCACATGATTAGGATCACTTAATGGAATGGCATGCCGGACTTCCATACAGGCCCTAAAAGAATCAAAGTTAGTGCATCGTCATGACAGAATGTAGAAGCAATGAAGCTGGTTGAATAAACTCTGTTTAGTCTAGAGAGGCTCCGAGACTAACAAAACCAGTAAAGAGGAGATGGAAAAGTGACTTCAAGCATTACACAGATACCAAGGGCCAGATGTAGGAAAGTGTTTGCGCCCCGCAAACGGCGAAAATCGCCATTTGCGAGGCGCAAAAGCCACTTTGCCATTCAGAAATGCATTTTGCGAGTCGGCTCCGACTCGCAAAATGCATTTCCGACTCGCAAATAGGAAGGGGTGTTCCCTTCCTATTTGCGACTCGCAGTGGGATGCAATTCCGTACGCGGTCGCAAATGGAGTCGCAGTTACCATCCACTTCAAGTGGATGGTAACCCACTCGCAAATTGGAAGGGGTCCCCATGGGACCCCTTCCAGTTTGTGACTGGACCCCAAATTATTTTTTCAGGGCAGGGAGTGGTCCAAGGGACCACTCCCTGCCCTGAAAAAAAACCGAAACTAAAGGTTTCGGTTTTTTGAAGTGCAGCTCGTTTTCCTGTTAGGAAAACGGGCTACACTTCAAAAAAAAAAAAAACTGCTTTATTGAAAAGCAGGTCGCGAACACGGAGGTCTGCTGAAGACAGCAGGCCTCCATGTTAGCGAGTGCCTATACTCGCAATGGGGCCGCAATTTGCGACCCACCTCATGAATATTCATGAGGTGGGTCATTGCGACCCCATTGCGAGTCGCAGTCGGTGTCTGAGACACCGTACTGCATAGCAATTTGCGACTTGCAAATTGCGAGTCGCAGGGACTCGCAATTTGCAAGTCGCAAATTGCCGACTTGCTACATCTGGCCCCAAGTTAGCAAGGGTTCCTCCCATGGCTCAATTAGGACGATATTTACAGCAAATAAATACTCTAGGGGCTCTTTCTCGCTCCCTCTCAATCTTCCACCCCTCAGCCCTTCATGAAGTAAAGTGTTGAGCAACAGTATTACTGTAAATTGGCAAATGAGTGCCCCAGAGTGATGAACCACATGGTGTTAGGAGATGAGATATCAATACTTTTTAACCACTATATGAATCACCTTATATCATATCCTTGTCTTCGCAGAACCCAAGGACAAGGTTCTTTTGGGTATGAAAAATAAATCTATCTATCTATTTGTTAAAAAAACAAAGGTTACAGGGATGTTATAGTTAGGTTCATATTTCACACACAAAACCTTAGAAATTCAGCTGTTATAGTTACCTGAGCTAACTATAACTTACACTCTTGTGAAGCACTGCTTATGGCCACTCATATTACATCACTCAGGCCATGGTCAGTGATATCATTGATGACATCTCAAATTACATCACTGATGACATCATCCAGTGAGTATTTTTCGTAAATGATTTGAGACTTAAACATATATACTAAGCTACTTCATGAGTCAAATTACTATTCTTTCTGTACTACTACTGATCGATACTATTTCTAAAATATGCCATCTGATCTATAATTCCATTTTTAAAGTAAACTAGCCTCTACACTGATACATGTCCCCTGCTGATGTATGTGTATGATAGTGCTTTGCAACAGCCTAACCTGTTCATTGAGACTTCGCTCCACCGCGATAGCCAAGTATGGTTCTGTTTTACGACATACTGATCATTTACCTTAGACCTCTATCCTTTGAGATGAATGACTGTAGTAATAGATTGCAATAAATGAATCTGTTAACTAAAACCTTTCTCTAGGGTGATGGCTTAGTGTAGTAGACATTTACAAGAGACTGACCTCTCTGCTCACACAGTCCTTCAGGACGAAGAATAATTTTACTAGTGGCTTGTGACACAGTTGCCTGTCCGCTAATACTGCTCTATTGGTTGTATGTTGTAGTGGTTTGTGTAAATCTGCCATTTGCACTAAACCTCTTTCCAGGTTCATGAATGGTGTTGTTGTGGTAGTTTGCAGTGGGCTAGCCTATACGGTTAGATGCTTTACTTTGGTTATTAGTGTTTATAGTAGTGGTTCGGAAGAGATAGGACTATCCGCTGAGAACTCTCTGTTAGGTGATATGGGAGTGTAGTAGTTGGAAATGTTACAGTGAGCTCTTTGCTGTACGTCTCTCACCTGTGTCTTATAATTTAAAAAAAAAAAAAAATGGTATTTTATTAAGTATATTGAAGTTTACTTTTCTGTATGATGTGATCAATAATGTCATTTGAGATGTCATCAGTGATGTCACTGACCATGTCATGAGTCATGTAATATGTTAGGTCATAAGCAGTGCATTGTGGGGGTATAAGTTATATTTAGCTCAGGTAACTATAACTGCTGAATGTCTATGGTTTTGTGTGTGTAAAATCTGAACCCAACTATAACGTCCATATAACCATTGTTTTTTAGTGAATTTTTAATTAAAAAATATATATATATTCCCTAATTATATATTTCTTGTACCCTTAGTTTTTTTAGTGAATTCCACTGGTTTTTAATATAAATTGTACTACACTTTCACCTATAAGTTCAATTAAGTAATATACACTTTTACAAGTTTTGACTGTGTGTGTAAGTTGCTGTATGGGTGTCTGAATAGGTGTGTGAGTGGGTTCCTGCATCTCTGAGTGTGTGTGTAAGTGGCTGGATGGGTGTGTGTGTGTGTGAGTGGTTGATGGGTGGGTGTGTGAGTGGGTGTGTGAGTGAGTGTGTGAGCAAATATATGTGCCTGTGAGTGGGTGTATGAGTGGTTTTCAGGTCTGTGAGTGAGTGTGTGATTGGCTGTATTGGCGTTTTAGTTGGTGTGTAAGTGGGTATGTGGGTGTGTAATTGGGTGTGTTAGTGTGTGAATGGGTATGTGAGTGGTTGTGTGGGTCTGTGAGTGTTTGTGTCAGTGGTTGTATGGGTGTCTGAGAGGGTGTGTGAGTGTATGTATGGATCTGTGAGTAGGTCTGTAAGTGGATGTGTAAGTGGGTGCTCGTTGGTCTGCGAGTGGATGTGTGAGTGCATGTGTGAGTGGTTGTATGTGTGTCTGAGTGGGTATGTGCGTATCTGTGAGTGGTTGTGTGAGTGGCTGTGTGGGTCTCTGAGTGGGTGGGTGTGTGAGTGGACATCTGGGTGTGTGAGTCTGTATGGGTCTGTGAATGGGTGTTTGAGTGGTTATGTGGGGGTGTGAGTGGCTGGTGTGTCAGTGAGTGGGGGTGTGAGTGGCTGTATGGGTGTGTCAGTGGGTTGGTGCCTGTCAGTATGGGTTGGTGAGTGGGTGTGTGAGTGTTTTTGTGGGTCTGTGAGTAAGTGTTTGAGTGGTTATGTGGGTGTGTGATTGGCTGTTGTGTCAGTGAGTGGGGGTGTGAGTGGCTGTATGGGTGTGTCAGTGACTGCCAGTATGGGTTGGTGAGTGGGTGTGTCAGTGGTTTTGTTGGTCAGCGAGTGGGTGTGTGAGGGGCTGTATTGGTCTGTTTGTGGGTGAGTGAGTGGCTGTATGGGTCTGTGAATGAATGTGTGAGTGACTGTGTGGGTCTGGGAGTGACTGTGTGAGTGGTTTTGTCGGTGTGTGAGTGGCTGTATGGGTCTGTAAATGGGTGTGTCAATGGTTGTGTGGGTCTGTGAATGGGCATGTGGGTCTGTGATAGGGTGTGTGAGTGGCTGTATGGGCTTGTGAGTGGGTGTCTGAGTGTCTGCATGGGTCTGAGAGTTAATAATGTAGAACTCAAAAAATATGTTACATCATGTCTCACATGGCAACCCTCCATATATTGAAGCAAACTGTTATTTTATTATTTCAACTTTTTTTGAGTTTATTGCCTCACGAGGAGAATTGCTACAGTGTCAGACGGCCTGAACAGGAATGCAGGCCTCAAAAAATTCATAAAAATGTTACTAGACCCGCAGGTCGAGTAACTTGAATAATCTACTCGACCTAACTGTAATGTACTTTACCTGTAAACAGGTCTCAAATTGCGTGATCCTTAGCAAATATTTTAGTTTACAGTACTGCCTTTTTCTTCATTTTAACATGAGTGCACCTTCAAATATATGAGCGCAGCGTTTCTGCTGTACAAAAAAACTTGTTTGTTTGATTAAAAAGATTAAGGTGGTCATTATGACAATGGCGGTGACTGTTAAAGTGGCGGTAATACCATAAACAGGCTAGTGGTATTACCGCCAAATTATGACCATGATGGTGATAACTCCCATAGACAGCCAATGTACCAAACCAACCGCCAGGGTGGTAACACCACTGACCACGGCGGCAGCCATCAACAGCCAGGTGGAAGACAAGGTACCGCCGACCATATTATAACATAGCAAACCTCCACAATTCCTGGAGCGGTACCAACGCTATCAAAAACCTGGAGGAAACAGAACACAGAAGACAAAAGACTCACCATCACAGACACAGAGAAGATCAACGCCACCATAGAACGGAACTTCAAGTCTTCCCAATGCTCTTCTACGTCATGCTCCACTTGGAACACCAACGCTGACGAAGATGACGACGGTGAGTACAGCCGCCTAGCACACAAGGGAGGGAGGGAAGAAAAGGAGAGTGACACACACACACGCACAACACACGCCATTCACACACACCAAACACACAACCAGCTGCAGAGGAAAACCAGTGTCACAGGACCCACATCATAATAATGCAAGGACAACATATAGGTTTAACTGATATTGTAATTTGATGCCAACAGCCACCATATTGTCCACGTGATAAAAGAAATTGGAGTAAATGTTCAGAAAGGGCCAATGGCCAGTCCAAAGTACAAAAGGCCCACATGGCCACAGGGCACAGTCCAAGCCCCAACTTGTTCCCTGACAATATCGGCATTACACTGTGCAGGGGCATCATATTGGAAATGGGAAGGCACCTCGGGGGGGGTATGGGGGAACCTCAGCTGAAGTGGGGAACTTTCCCACTAGTTCTGGAGGGGGCTCCATGCCCATTTTCCTTTGCTAGGGAATGCAAGGTCATAGTCTCTGAGGTGCGGAACTTGCCCACTGGTTCTGGAGGGGGGTCCTTGTACAACAGTCCCTGGAGGGTGTGCTACATGCCCTCTGCTGGAGGTGAGGGCTGCTGTGTCCCAGCTGCAGGTGAGGGCTGCTGTGTCCCAACTGGAGGTGAGGGCTGCTGTGTCCCAACTGGAGGTGAGGGCTGCTGTGTCCCAGCTGGAGGTGAGGCCGGCTGTGTCCCAGCTGGAGGTGAGGGCTGCTGTGTCCCAGCTGGAGGTGAGGGCTCCTTGACCACTGCTGTTGGAGGTGTAACCCTGCCAGCCTCTGCTGGAGGTGAGGGCTCCTTGCCCACCGCTGTTGGAGGTGTTACCCTACCAGCCTCTGCTGGAGGTGCGGACTCCTTTCCCACTGCTGTTGGAGGGGGCCTCTTGCCTCTCTTAGTTGGTGGAGTGAGAACATTCCCTTTCCTGGGTGGTGGAGTGGGATCCATCCCTTCCTTGGGTGATAGAGTGGAATCCTTCCCTTTCTTGGGTGGTAGAGTGGGATCCTTCTCTTTCTCGGGTGGTGGAGTGGGATCCTTCCCTTTCTTGCCTCCACGACTAGGGTGTGTCTCCACTGTCCTCGTGGACTGTTTGGCTGAGGTGCTGGGCTGGGTCATTGGGACCCTGCTCTTATGGGAAGAACAGGGGGCAGAGGGGGAAAGCAGAGGTCAAGTTGGGCATGGAAAAGCTTATTAGGGATGGTGGGGCGGGAGGAGGGATGGGAGTGGAGGTTGAGGGAGTGGTTTTTGGAGGTGTACGTCTGCTGGACTTGGGGGGCAGGTACATGGGCGGTGTGCTGATGTGAGGTTGATGGCTGTTGGGAGTGTGAGTGCGTGCATTTGTGTCTCTTGGGAGGGGGGCAGACAGGGTCGGAGAGGACACAGGGGACGTGTGGATGGATGTTGTGGAGGTGTCTGAAAGGGAGGTGTGTTTGCTGCTTGGTGTGGTGATGGTGGTGGTAGCTGATGATGCAGTGCATGCAGGTGTGAGTGTGGATGTGGCTGTGAGGGAGAAGGAGGAGGGGGAGGCAGTGGATGTTGTTGTGCGTGCAACTGTCTGTTGTTTGTGTGAGTGCTTGTGGCCTGAAGTGTGCTGCTTGTGTTTGTCTGTGCCACTCTTGTGTGATGTTTGTGTGCATGCTTGTCTGTATGTGTGCATGGGATGGGTTGGGGTTGAGGAGACTGGGACTGGGAGTAGTATTTGGAGGGGGGTCAGGAGGAACAGGGACGATGGCTGCCATCAGAGAGGAGGCCAAAGCCTGAAATGAACTCTATTGGGTCGCCAATCCACTGTGGATGCCCTCCAGGAATGCATTGCATTGCTGCATCTGGGATGCCAGCCCCTGGATGGCATTCACAACGGTTGACTGCCCTACAGAGATGGATCTCAGGAGGTCAATAGCCTCCTCACTGAGGACAGCAGGGCTGACTGGGGCAGGGCCTGAGGCGCTTGGAGCAAAGGAGATGCCCACCCTCCTGGGTAGCGGGCACAGGCAACTCAGTGAGGGGCTACTGGTAGGGTGGTGCTGGTACAGTGGTGGCGGCTGTACCTGTAGCTGTGGTGGTCCCAGAGGTGCCCACCACCACCAGGGAGCTTCCATCGGAGGAGGAATCAGAGTCAGTGTTATCACCTCCTGTCTCCGCCGTTGTGCTCCCCTCGCCCTCCGTCCCCTTGGTTCCCTCAGCGTTGGTGGACTCAGCCTCCTGGGTCCCGTGGGATGCAGCTCCCTCTGCCGCCATTGCCCCTGCTCCTTCGCCAGATGATGCCAATGCACACATGGACAGGATGACAGAAGAAAAAAGGGGGGAGAGAAAGGGAGCACTGGGTCAGTTACGGCACCAACACCACAGGTGGCATACACATTACTGTCACACACAGGGATCAGGATTGAGCACCATGCATCGCACTGCCATTCCATTGGCTAGGTACCACAGCTACAGCACCAACACCACAGATGGCATACACATTACTGTCACACACAGGGATCAGGATTGAGCACCATGCATCGCACTGCCATTCCATTGGCTAGGTACCACAGCAAGACGGGAGACAAACACCACCAACTGCACCCCTCCTGGGACCCACTAAGCCCTGTCTGACATGGAATGCAACCTAGCTAGGTTGCCATATTTTGCAATACACCCATTACCCTTGAGCTTGATCACGCTGCAATGTCTGACCTGGCATTAAGGGGCACCCACTAACTGACACCCACCACCAGGATCCTATTCCACCTACCAATTATAGCTGTAACGCCAACTGTACTCACCCCCTTGTGGCTTCTGTGATGCCCTCAAGCGGCCATACAGCTCTCGGTAGGGCACCACTAGTATGCGGGCCATCGGGGGGGTCAGGTTCTGACGGGCACCCCTCCCTCGTTTGGAGGCCATCCCCAGCTGGGCCTCTGCAGTCTTCCGGTCCCAGCTGCTCAGGTCCTCCCAACTTTTCCGACAGTGGGTGCTCTGCCTGCTGTAGACCCCCAGGGTCCACACGTCCTTGGAGATGGCACGCCACAAACCCTTCTTCTGATGGGCGCTGACCTGCAGAGGTAATACAGACAGGAGGGCCCCATTTCACATACAATCCAGCCTGTCAAACATATGGCCCACAAATCCCATTTCCATCTTCATTGGCACAAACATCACCCGGCGCCCACCATGTACACTGCCACCAGACATTCCCCCAAATGACACAATGCTTGCACACACATCTCCATGCAACCTTGTCACATGCATTGTGCCCTTGGTGTACTCACCTGTTGGTCTGGAGGCCCTTACAGCTATCCATACAGGGTAGGACCCCAACCACCGAAGTGAAGACAGGGGCCCTTTCCCCGGTCATACGGGCCATGGCAGGATCCAGACACAGGTCACAACAGCACATGCAGTGTAGGTGTTGTCCTGTGGAAAGTCAGGAATCAAGTGAGGTCATAGATAGAAAATGGCGGTCATGTCCGCGGCGGTGTACACTGTCATCGCTGCCGGTGATCCCCATTGCCCATTGTACTCCATAGAGCCCCATATTAGACAATGAGGAATAGCACGATGGTGCAAGACCGCCTTCGGCCATGATGCCCAACGTCGGCAGAGTTACCTCACTTCCACCTGTCCCTACATACAGGACAGACATTCGCCATTTTATGGTGGTGGACAACATTCAGATAATCGAGGACTGCGTCATTTCTATGATTTGCACATACATTGCCATTCCCATTGTGCCAGCACATTAATGCTCAATGTACACTGAGGTGGCGGTTCCATTGTTCAAACTGTGACACCCTACTCACTCTTGTGGCCCTTAACTACCAATGCGGATGAATAGGAGGAGGAGACGACCCCATGTACAGACCCCTTGTGGACTTGGCTACACTGGAGGACAAGCACATAATATTCATCTATAGACTGGACAGGATCACAATCACAGAGCTGTGTACTCAATTGGAGCCCTATCTGATATCAGCTATCTGTCATCCCACTGGGATCCCCCCTCTTGTGCGAGATCTATCTGTGCTCCATTTTCTGGCATCTGGCTCCTTCCAAGTGACAGTGGGCTTGGCAGCAGGAATGTCACAGCCAATGTTCTCAATCGGGCTGGCAAGGGTTTTGTCTGCCTTGGTCAGACACATGTGCAGCTACATTGCTTTCCCCCAGGTGGAAGATTTGGCCACTGTGAAGGCAGGATTCTATGCAATGGGACATATACCTAATTTTATTGGGGTGACTGACGGAACACATATAGCGTTTGTCCCCCGCCACAATAAACAGGTGTTCAGGAATCGTAAGTTTTCACTCACTCAATGTGCAAATGGTGTGCCTGGCTGACCAGTACATCTCTCATGTCACTGCCAGATATCTTGGGTGGGTGCATGACACCTTCGTCCTGAGGAATAGCAGCATCCCAAATGTGATGGCACAACTACAGAGGCACAGGGTGTGGCTAATAGGTGAGCCTGAGTCCCCACCCAATGTATGTCAGTGTATGCCTTCATGAGTTAACCCCAAACCATTGTGTAAGGCTAATGTTTGTCCCACAATACTTGCAGGTGACACTGGCTACCCAACATATCGTAGCTCCTGACCCCTGTGAGGAATGCCAGGACAGGGGCTGAGAATCTGTATAATAATGCACATGGGCGAACCAGAAGAATTATTGAAAGAATTATTGAAAGGACCTTCGGTCTCGTGAAGGCCAGGTTCAGATGCCTCCATCTGACAGGTGGATCTCTGTGCTACTCAACCGAGAAGGACTGCCAGATAGTAGTAGCATGCTGCATGTTGCAGAACCTGGCCCTCAGATGACATGTGCCTTAGGATGCCCCTTCCTAATTGCGACTCGCAAACCTATTTTGCGATTCGGTAAATAGATTACTGAATCACAAAATAGCGTCTGTACATACCAAAATGCTTTTTTCTTGTCACAAACAGCCCGATTGTATGAATTTGGGCGTTTGTGACAAGAAAAAAGCTACGTACATGTGGCCCTAAGTTATTTAAATAATGTGTTAGGAAAACCTACCACCATACAGCCTTTCATTTAATTTCACACTCTTTATACAGCAGGTCAGAGAGTTCACCTTACAAATCCTAGAACTCTGCAGTCAGAAGGAAAATGAATTGTAGAAGACAAACTGACTTTAGACCTCTGTCTCTGAATACAGAGCAAATGTGACAAGATAAGAACAAGATTTAAATGCATCTTTATTGCTCCTTCACTTTCTGACTAAGCAGAACACCTGTTCTTTGTCAACTCGCCAGAAGGGGCGAGTAGGTCCTAAAAATAGCTCAACCTGATAAAATATGACTCACCATAGTGAGTGGGCAGGTAGATTTTTTGAAATTAGATACATGGTAATGATGCCCGTCAGCTAACAGATGCTCCTATGCCTACCCCCAGTCTCACGTACTCTGCCCAAAAGACTACCTTTGCAAGGAAAGTCAATAATCTGGGTGTAACTTCAGAAGACCAACTAAATCTAAATTCCTATTTTAGGAAAGTTACTTACGTTCGCTAAATCATATCTGGTAGAGACTTTAACTAGTTGCAGATTCCTTACCTTTAGAATTTCCAGGCATCAGTTTGGAATCCAGAACTTTTGCTGAGCAATAACCCTGCGCATGGTGTCCAGTTGCGTTGTCTGGATCCGTGTGGCGCCGGTGGTGTCGTTGGAGCCGTCTCAGTGAAGACACAGTCGTCTATAAAGGCAACACCCAGGCACTCATACATCAGTACTTTTCCACAAACTTCCACACCACAAGCGCAGAGCCATGGAAAGAACCAACAGTTCTGTCTGCACAAAAAACTAGGGCCCTGAAAGGGAGAATCCTTAGCCCTAGTAAATGAGTCTACAGAGTGGGGAGGCATGGGTGGGTACAAGGAATCTGCAGTTAGGCAGAGTCTCTACTACATAATGAGTTACTGAAGGTAAGTAACTTGTTGATCTGATAAAGAATTCTAGCTGCAGATTCCTTACCTTTAGAATAGATACCCAAGCCATAACCTCCTGGTGGTGGGCTGCAAACAAATTTAACTCAAACTAAAAAGTCCTGCAGGACCGAACGGGCAAAGTGCCCATCTCTGCGGACCTGCTTGCTCAGGCAGTAGTGTTTGGCAAACTAGTGCAGAGACGTCGATGTTGCAGCCTGACAAATGTCCAGGATTGATACAACTTTTGCTAACGCAGTGGTAGCAGCTTTGTCCCTGATTGAATGAGCTCTCAAGCCATCAGGAGGCTGATTTTAGGCCAGAGCGTAGCAGATTTGTATGCAGAGAATGACCCAACATGAAATGGTTCATTTCTGCACTGCCTGACCTTTCTTTGCTTCCATGTATCTCACAAAGAGTTGGTCATCCACTCTGAACACTTTTGTGCAGTCAAGGTAGAACGACAACACTCTTTTTGGGTCCAGTCCAGTCCTCTTCCTTAGAGGAATGCGGGGGAGCAAAGATGGTGAGCAGGGTGATGTTCTGACCCAGATGAAATGGGGTCACCACCACATGTGTGAGCACTACTTTGTCCGAAAACATAGTGAGATATGGAGGTTTTGATGAGAAAGCCTGCATCTCACTCACTCTCCTGGCAGATGTTAATGCCACTGAGAAGGCTGTCTTAATGGTGAGCAGCCAAAGGGGTCAATTATGCAAAGGCTCAAAGGGAGCACACATGAGAAAAGTGAGAACCAGATTTAAGTCCCACTGAGGCATGATAAAGGGCGTAGGAGGAAACATATCCACAAGCCCTTTAAGGAATCTATTTACAATAGGAGATTTGAATAAATAAGGCTGATCCGGCAGCCGGAGAAAAGCTGATTAGGCAGAAAGATATCCCTTCAGTGTGCCTAATGCAGAGCCCTGCTGGGCAAGGGAAAAAATAAAGAGAAGGATATCAGAGAGAGTAGCAGAAAGAGGATCAATAGATCTTTCTGTACAATAATATACAACACATTTCCAATAGCAGGCATACAGCGTCTTGGTGGAGGGACACTTGGCTACCAGAATAACTTTACAGACTTTGGGAGGAAGGTCGAAGACTGTCAACTGCCACTGCTCAATCTCCATGCATGAAGGAGCATAGTTAATAGGTTAGGATGGAGAACCTTCCCCTGCTGCTGCGACAGAAGATCTACCTGAAAGGGCAACCTGATTAAAGGATCGATGCACATTTTCAGAAGCTCGAGATACCAGGCTCCCCGTGCCCAGTCTAGCCACTCCTTATCTTCTTGAGAACTCTGAGCAAACGTGGTATGGGTGGAAAGGCATGCAGGAGGCCTGAGCTCCACTCGTGACAAAAAGTGTTGCCGAGCATGTGAGCCTTGGAAACTCCAACACGCAATTCTCTTCAGAGGCAAACAGATCTAAACAAGGCTCTCCCCACTGCTGAAAGAGTCATTGTGCCTCCTCCGGATTGAGATGCCACTCATGATTTGCTAGGCATCGACGGCTGAGTTCTTCCACCCTAGCATTCAGAGAACCTGCCAGGTGGTGAAACACCAGGGTTATGCCATGCTGTTCCAGCCAAGTCCAGAGACGCGGGGCCTCTCGACAGAGGGTCCACAACCCCACACCACCCTGCTTGTTGAAGTACCACATTGCAGTGGTGTTGCCCGTGAACACCTGCACTATCTTCCCTTTGACAACAGGAAGAAATGCTTTCAGTGCTAGCCAGAATGGCCAGAGCTCCAGTAAGTTGATATGGAGTCCGGATTCCGCCAGAGACCTATGATGTCTACCTCTCCCAAATGGCCGCCCCATCCCAGAAGTGACACATCTTTCACTACTGTGAACTCTGGTAGGGGGAAGGGAGAGAAGTCTGCCTCTGACCCAATCACGGTATTTTAACTACCACTGGAGGTCTTTTGCAGTTCCCTCTGAGATCTGAACCGTGTTAGAGAGATTTCCCTGATGCTGCGCCCAGTGGAACTTCAGGTCCTACTGCAGAACCCTCATATGCCATCTGGCCTGTTTTACTAACAGGATGCAGGAGGCCAGGAGGCCCAGCACCCTCAGAGTCTGTCTCATCGAAATCTAGGCTAGAGGCCGAAACATCGGAATCATACAGTGAATATCCTTGACTCGCTGCTCAGGAGGCTAGGCCCAAAACTGCACTGTGTCCAGAAAAGCTCCAATGGAAGGGAGCATCTAAGAGGGAGTCAGGTGTGACTTTGGCACGTTTATAGTGAACCGCAGTGAATGCAGAAGGTTCGCCGTAGTCTGGAGGTGGGAGACGACAGCCTGGGGCAAGCCCATCTTCAACAGTAAGTTGTTAAGGTAGGAAAAGACTGAAACCCCTCATTTGTGCAGATAAGCTGCAACCACCACTTTGGTGAACACCTGAGGGGTACTAGTAAGGCCGAAGGGGAGCACGGTAAACTGAAAGTGCTTGTGGCCTACCTTGAACTGCAGGTAACACCTGTGGGCAGACAGGATGGGGATGTGGAAATACATATCCTGCAAGTCCAACGCTACCATGCAGTCTCCTTGGTCTAAGACAGACAAGACCTGAGTTAGAGTACGCATTTTGAATTTCTCCTTTTTGAGGAAGATATTGATGTCCTGTAAATCCAGAATAGGGCAAAGATCCTTGTTTTTTTTGGATATCAGAAAGTAGCGGGAATAACAACCACTGCCTACTTCTGATATTGGGACCCTTTCTATGGCTCCCTTGGCCAAGAGAGCTGCAACTTCTTTGCAGAGCAAAGCCAAGTAATTCTCCATCAGTCGTTCTTTTGACAGAAGCATTGGGGGAGGAAAAGACTGGAAGGGGAGGGAATAGCCCTTCTGTATGATCTCCAAGACACATTTGTCTGATATTATTGACTGCCAGTGAGGGAGATGATATTGAATCCTCCCTTCAACTGGAAATATATGATCTTGCAGAATCACACTAGGAAGGCTTGGCAGCTGTAGAGGCAGGGGCTGGATGGCGGACAACTTCTGACTGGACTCTCGGGGTCTTAAAGCACTGCGTCTGCGCACAGGTTGTGGGCCCGGCACCAGACAGTGGTTAACCTATGAGTGTCGTGGCACTGTGGCCTTTTCGTAGCCACGGAAGAGTTGAAAGGCAGACTGTGGGTGAGGGGCCACTGAGAGGCCTAAGATCTTGGCTGAAGCCCAAGAGTCTTTAAAGTGCTCCAGCGCTGAGTCTGCCTTTTCGCCAAATAGGCAGGACCCATCGAAGGGTAAGGTTTGCCTGGACATCCCTCGAAAAGCCAGATGTACAGAGCCAGGCGTGGCGTTGAAGGGCTACTGTCGATGAAATTGCCCTACCCAGCGAGTCAAGTCGTGTCCAAACCACTGTTTACGGTAAACTTCGCTGCATCCCTCTCATCCTTAACTCCTTGAGAGAGAATGGCCTGCATGACCTCTGGGACCTGAGGCAGCACCTGCACCACTGTATCCCACAAAGTGTGGGGAAAACGGCCCAATAAGCATGAGGTGTTTACTAGTCTCAATGCCAGGATGTTAGAAGAAAACATTTTCTTAACAAGTTGGTCCAGTCTCTTGGATTCCCTATCCAGAGATGCCGAAGGGAAGGCACCCTGGGAAGTGGATGCTTGGACTAAAAAGCTCTCCGGAGTGGGTGCTTTTTACAGGGGACCTTGTGATGGGTTTGGACCACGTTCCCAGCAAGACATCAGTGAGGGCTTCATTAAAGGGCAACATCAGCTCCGATGTGGAAGTCTCCGGCTAGAGCACATCTGTCAGGAGGTTAGTCCTGACCTGCACTGTGGGCAGTTCAAAGTCAAGGACCTCCACTGCCCTACGCACCACCATTGCATATGATGCACCCTCCTCCATAGCCACAGCAGGAGGGAAGAGCAAGCCAGTATCTGGAGAAGTGTCCAGTCCACTGGCATCTCCTACTTCCTCATACCAGTCCAAAGGTTCCATATGGGTTTCTAGAGGGTATAAAGACCCCTCCCATTCCTCACCAGTGCCTGGCTGATTGAGCAAATGCTCAGACAATGACCTGGTGTAGGAAAGTGGCCCTTTCGGCATGGTTACCCCCCCACACTTTTTGCCTGACGTTGATACTAACTTGACTGAGTGTGTGCTGGGATCCTGCAAACCAGGCACCAGCACTAGTGTTCTTTCCCTACACTGTACCATTTTTTTCTCAATTGGCATACCCCTGGCACACAGCTAAGTCCCTTATAAAAGGTATCAGTGGTACCAAGGGTTCTGTGGCCAGGGAGGGTCCTGAAGGGCTGCAGCATGTATTGTGCCACCCTAAGGGTCTCCTCACCAAACACATGCACACTGCCACTGCAGACTGTGGGGGTCATTCTAACCCTGGCGGTCGGTGATAAAGCGGCGGCCAACCCACCAACAGGCAGGCGGTCCAAAAAATGGAATTCTGACCCTGGCGGGAACCGCCAACACAGCCCGCCACATTAACACTCCGACCGCCTCGGCGGGACCGACAAACAGCGTGGCGGTCACCGCCAACAGGCAGGCGGCAGACAATGTACCGCCCACCCTATCACAACTCACCAATCCGCCACCTTTTCCAGGGCGGGAGCCCCGCCGATAAAAACACAGCGGAAACAGACTACGAATGGGAAAACGCTCACCTATACACACTCCACGAGGAAGGAGGACAGCATGGAGCCCGAATTACACATCCTACCGGCTATTGTCTACCTGCTCATCTACCAGGAGTACGAACGCCGGCGCAGACGACAACGGTGAGTACTGCACCTACGACACAGGGGAGGGGGGAGGAGGAAAGCTTACGGCACACACATACGCGATACACCCACCCCCCCAATACCTACACACCAATGCAGAGCAACAAGTCAGAGTGACACCCCCCAAACCCCCCAGAAGAATGCAAAGACATAATTCAAATGAAGTTTAAAATTTATGTATAAAATAGGTTCATTTAAGTCATGGTAAATATGCCATATGAAATATACAAAAGAAATAATGAACATAGTGCAAAGTATAAACATAGTCAATAAGTCCTTCACAGTCCGTTCAATATCCATAGTCCGTGGGCCAATGTGTACAAACACATGGGCAAAGCCCACACAGGAGACCGGAAACCATTGGAGAGAACACTGCTGGGGCATCAGATGAGAAAACAACAGGCACCTCAGGGGGAAGGGAAAGGGGGGCACCTCAGCCACATGAGTCCACGACGCCAGATCCACGAGGGGCCTCCATGCCCACTGTACCATCCTGGGGAGTGCAAAGCCACAGTCCATCAGATGGATAACCGACTCCACTGGTATTGGAGGAGGCATGGTGCCCAGAGTGCTTCGTGAACACCTGCTCGACACAGAACCGGCACTGTCAATGGACCAGCGGTGCTTGAGACGACGGTGCCCAGCGGACCGGTGCTTGAGAGGAAGGCCCCAGCGGAGCGGTGCTTGAGACGACGGTGCCCAGCGGAGCGGTGCTTGAGATGAAGGGTCCAGCGGAGCGGTGCTTGAGATGAAGGCCCCAGCGGAGCGGTGCTTGAGAGGAAGGGCCCAGCGGAGCGGTGCTTGAGAGGAAGGGCCCAGCGGAGCGGTGCTTGAGAGGAAGGGCCCAGCGGAGCGGTGCTTGAGATGAAGGGCCCAGCGGAGCGGTGCTTGACAGGAAGGGCCCAGCGGAGCGGTGCTTGACAGGAAGGGCCCAGCGGAGCGGTGCTTGAGATGAAGGGCCCAGCGGAGCGGTGCTTGACAGGAAGGGCCCAGCGGAGCGGTGCTTGACAGGAAGGGCCCAGCGGAGCGGTGCTTGAGATGAAGGGCCCAGCGGAGCGGTGCTTGAGATGAAGGGCCCAGCGGAGCGGTGCTTGAGACGGCGGTGCCCAGCGGAGCGGTGCTTGAGATGAAGGGCCCAGCGGAGCGGTGCTTGAGATGAAGGGCCCAGCGGAGCGGTGCTTGACAGGAAGGGCCCAGCGGAGCGGTGCTTGACAGGAAGGGCCCAGCGGAGCGGTGCTTGAGATGAAGGGCCCAGCGGAGCGGTGCTTGACAGGAAGGGCCCAGCGGAGCGGTGCTTGAGACGGCGGGGCCCTGTTCAGCGGTGCTCTTCACGGCGGGGCCCTGTTCAGCGGTGCCTGTCTTGGCGGGGCCCTCTTCAGCGGTGCTCCTCACGGCGGGGCCCTGTTCAGCGGTGCTCCTCACGGCGGGGCCCTGTTCAGCTGTGCCTGTCTTGGCGGGGCCCTCTTCAGCGGTGCTCCTCACGGCGGGGCCCTGTTCAGCGGTGCTCTTCACGGCGGGCCCTGTTCAGCAGTGCCTGTCTTGGCGGGGCCCTCTTCAGCGGTGCTCCTCACGGCGGGGCCCTGTTCAGCGGTGCCTGTCTTGGCGGGGCCCTCTTCAGCGGTGCTTGTCCTGTCTTTCAAGGGAGCCAAACCTGGCCAAGACTCCCCGCTTAGTCGCCCTCCGACCTTGCGGTAGCGGGGCCCTCCTGTGATGGAGTCTTGTGCCCGTGGGTGTCGTCCGTCACACCCGGTATGGGGCTGGTGGGGCCCTCCTGGTGCGCTCGGCTGCTGCATGTCTTCTCCGCCCTGCTGCCCTTGCCCTCCTTCGCTGCAGCTCTCGGGCCTTTGCCTCCCTTAGATGATGTGGCAGGTGACGTGGCAAGGCCACTCTCCGTGGTGGCAGCCGTCTCAGGCTTTTCGCGCTGGCCCTTAAGTTTTCTTGTCCTCTTCCCAGGGGGTGGGCTGGCTGTCCCCTTGCTGCTGGCCGATGCTCCTTCCCTAGGAGCTGGTGGACTCCAATAGCCCTGCACTATGGTGATACTAGATGCAGGGCTGGTGGTGGCTGAGGTGCTCTTTGGACTCTTACCAGATGGAGGGGGTGGGTCAGGTGATGCAAAGAGGTTAATCTTGGAGAGGAAAAGTTTTTTAGGAGCAATGGGAACGGTAGGTGCAGTGGGTATGGGAGTGGAGGAAGAGGATGTGGTTGTAGGAGAGTCAAGTGTACTGTCTTTGGGTGCAGGTGCTTGGGCTGGAGGCTGTCGTGAGGTGGATGGCTGTTGGGTGGGTGGCTGCCTGTGTTTGTGTGGTTTGGAAGAGGGGGTGACAGACACAGTGGGAGAGGACACAGGGGACGTGTAAATGGCAGTGGGGGTGGTGACTGCACGTGTGCTGACTGTAATGGAGGGTGTGCTGGTGATGGAAGTACTGGCTGATGGTGGTGTGCATGCAGGTGTGAGTGGAGACGTCACAGGGAGGGAGGAGGGAGACGAGGAGGAGAGGGACACAGAGGTGGTAGTGACTGTTGGCATGTCTGCATCTGGATGTTGTTTGTGTGAATGCTTGTGGGATCTGTGGTGCTTATGTCTGGATGAGCTGCCCTTGGGTGTTGAGGTGTGTGCAGGCTGGTCTGATGGTGTGGATGGGATAGGCTGAGGAACAGGAGACTGGGACTGGGTGGAGGGAGTTAGAAGAAGGAGGCTGGAGACAGGGACAATGGCTGCCGTCAGTGCTGAGGCCAGAGCGTTGAACGATCGCTGATGGGCAGCCTGACCCGAATGAATGCCATCCAGGTATGCATTGCTCAGATGCACCTCCCTTTCCATCCCCTGGATGGCATTCAAAAGGGTAGACTGCCCAACAATGAGCGTCCGGAGGAGGTCAATGACCTCCTCACTGAGGGCAGCAGGGGTAACTGGGGCAGGGCCTGAGGTGCCTGGGGCGAAGGAGATGCCCGCCTTGGTGTGCGAGCGGGCACGGGGCGAACGCTGAGGGGCTGCTTGGAGGGCGGAGCTGGTGCGCTGGGTGGCGGCTGTACCTGTAGTTGCGGTGGGCACGGATGTTGCCGCCACCGCAAGGGAGCTCCCTTCCGAGGACGTGTCGGTGTCGCTGACGTCTCCACGGGTCCCCGTTGTGGAGCTCCCCTCGCCCTCCGTCTCACTGCTGAACTCGGAGTCCGTTGCATGGCCCTCCGGGGCCATGTGAGATGCAGCTCCCTCGTGCGCCGATGCCACTTCTCCTCCGCCTGATGATGCTAATGCACACATGCACAGGAAGAAAAAGAAAATGGGTGGGGGGGGGAATGAAGACAGGTTGAGTGCATGCATTGGCAACACCGTTGGCGGAGAGGACAGACACAGAAGCCCCCTGAACTACGCTGCGCAATCGGGGTACACTACTCAGTTCTTGTGACTAGGCCTACAGGTCTATGGACGACAAATGCACACATGGGTGATGCAGGACCATGGATAGCTGTACTTGGCACCCTACAGAGGTGGGGGGCGGGGGCACAGGGCCATGGCTAACGGAGGGGACTAGCCTACAGAAAGCGCCCTGGCCTTGAGTTACCCACAGCCCTCCTCCCCCACCCAGACACCTCCACTGCGCGCAAAGATAGCAGAATGTGCTGATACTCACCCCCTTGTGTCTGCTGTGATGTCCTCACGCGCCCATCCAAATCGGGGTAGGCCACCGCCAGGATCCGGGACATCAGGGGGGTCAATTGGCGGCTGGCACCCCTCCTACGTTGGGAGGCCATCCCCAGCAGAGACTCGGCGGTCTTTCTGGTCCCGCAGCGGATGTCCTCCCACCTCTTTCGGCAGTGGGTGCCCCGTCTGTTGTGGACCCCCAGGGCCCGGACGTCCTTGGCGATGGCACGCCAAATGTCGACCTTCTGATGGGCGCTGACCTATTTGACATGTACAGGGTGGGAAAGGAAATATCATCACTTTTCAGCATGGTAGATGTGAGTGGCCCCCCCTCCCCAACCTTGCCATGTAGCACATGTTCCCATCTGTTGTGCGTTGCACTCCTCATTCGCTCCCCTCCCCACCATCTTACATACACCCCACTCAACACAGGCATAGCCCATTCAGCGTGCACCCTGTGTACTAACCTGTTGGTCTGGAGGACTGTAGAGTAGCGCATACTGGGGGAGGACCCCATCAACAAGTTTCTCCAATTCTTCGGAAGTGAAGGCAGGGGCCCTTTCCCCAGTCGCAGCAGCCATTGTATCTCCCAGACCGAGGTCACAGCAGCACTTGCAGTATAGGTTCTCTCCTGTGGATGATCAGGTCTCGAGTGATTAATCAGATAGAAAATGGCTGTCACGCCCGCGACGGTGCGTACCGCGACCGCCGGCGCACATCGTCATTGGCTCCTGAGACCCATAGGGTTCAATGTTAACCAATGCTGCTTTGCGCTGCGGTCTTCGACCGCCTACCGCCACGGTGTGCCACGCCAGCGCAGTGACCTCACATCCCACTGTCACACTTCACAGGTCAGGCAGCCGCCATTTCAAGGGCCCACATGGCATGATTTCTACTGCGTCACACAGGCCTAGGCCTTGCATTGCCACTCATACAAGCCGTTCCATGCATAGCGATTCGTGTACTGTGCAAGCTGTGTGAACGAACCTGTGGGTTGCTTGACTCTGTGCTCCATGTTGTCCTTCCTAGGCACCGTCCGCTGGGACTTGCGAGGAGAAGGATGAATCCTCCCGTGTACCGACCGCTGGTGGACCTGTCGACAATGGAAGAACGACATATCATACTTACATACCGGCTTGACAGAGCAACTATACATGAACTATGTGCCCAGCTGGAGCCAGACCTGATGTCCCCCATCCGCCAACCCACAGGGATTCCCCCTCTGGTGCAGGTTCTGTCAGTACTCCATTTTTTGGCAAGTGGGTCGTTTCAGACAACAGTGGCCATATCATCTGGGATGTCTCAGCCTATGTTTTCAAAGGTTTTGTCCAGAGTGTTGTCTGCCCTGATGAAATACATGCGGAGCTACATTATTTTCCCTGAGGTGGGCGAATTGGCTACAGTGAAGGGTGATTTCTATGCCCTTGGACATATCCCCAACATCATTGGGGCCATTGATGGGACCCATGTGGCTTTGGTTCCCCCCAAAGACAGTGAGCAGGTGTACCGAAACAGAAAAAGTTATCATTCGATGAATGTCCAGGTGGTCTGTTTGGCTGACCAGTACATCTCCCATGTAAATGCCAAGTTCCCTGGGTCAGTGCATGACGCGTATGTCATGCGAAATAGCAGCATCCCTTATGTGATGGAACAGCTACAGAGACACCGTGTGTGGCTAATTGGTGACTCTGGTTACCCCAACCTGTCGTGGCTACTGACCCCAGTGAGGAATCCCAGGACAAGGGCAGAGGAACGCTACAATGAGGCCCATGGGCGAACTAGGAGGATCATAGAAAGGACCTTCGGGGTCCTGAAGGCCAGGTTTAGGTGCCTGCATATGACAGGGGGATCCCTCATGTACTCACCAAAGAAGGTGTGCCAGATCATCGTGGCCTGCTGTATGCTTCACAATCTTGCATTGCGACGCCAGGTGCCTTTTCTGCAGGAGGATGGTCCAGATGGTGGTGTTGTTGCAGCTGTGGAGCCTGTGGAGAGTGAAGAAGAGGAAGACGACGGGGATGACACGGACAACAGGGATACAGTCATACAACAATACTTTCAGTAGCACACAGGTAAGAAACAGCCACCCCAATTTACATTTACTTGAGGCCTCATGCGTCTCCACTGTCTGTGTTTCCCCCCAGTTCCTGTTAACTGATTTGTGACTTTCCCTTCCCTTTTCAGAGCTGTATGACCCACTGCCTGACTTCAGCTTTGTTTGCCCATGGACTAAAGCTTATTGAAATTGGTATGTTGTCATCACAAAGTAACTGGACATTATTGAACCGTTATGTGTAATACATTTGTTAAGAATACAAGCAGACTCCTGTTTATTTAAGTGGAATAAGTGATTTATTTAAAGTGCTAGATATAGGTAAATGATTGGGAAGCGGGGATGGGTGGGGGTGGAGTAATGTCCATGGCAGAGTCCAGTTCTCAGTCGCACAGGTGCATTGTCCATATGCCTGTGGAAGGATGGAGCAGGGACAGTTCAAGGTTGGACAGGGTGACAATGTGGGACAGTGGGATGACATCAGGGGGTATCTTAGGCTGGCGGGGGTCTTGCAATCCTACTCTGTCTTCTTGTGAGATCTCAGGTTCCGCTTGCGGGGTGGTTCTTCTTCTGCAGGAGGTGGGGTTCTGGTGGCCTGTCGTTGTGTGGGGGCCTCCTGTCCACTGGTGCCGGCAGAGGTGGTAGGCTGTTCCTGGCCTGGGCTAGTGACAGGGGCCCTTTGGGGTGCCACATGGTCCCGCAATGTGGTGACGATCTGGGTAAGGGCCAGGACGATGGTATCCATTGCGGAACCGATGTTCCTCAGTTCCTCCCTGAACCCCATGTACCGTTCCTCCTGCAGTTCCTGGATCTCCTGGAACCGGGCCAGTACCGTCGCCATCGTCTCCTGGGAGCGGTGGTATGCTCCCATGATGGTGGAGAGGGCCTCTTGGAGAGTCGGTTCCCCGGGCCTGTCCCCCCCTGTCGCACAGCAGCCCTCCCATTCAGGTGGGGTGGGGGTGGGAAGCAGTAGTGAAGATTTGCCTTACCAGAGTCCATTCCTCCGCCTACTCCAGCGAGGCCCTCAGGATGCAGGATGTGCAAGACTTCCTCCTCCCACGCGATAAATTCTGGGGGAGTAGGTGGGGGTCCGCCGCCAGTCTTCTGCACCGCTATGTTGTGCCTTGATACCATGGAACGCACCTTCCCCCGTAGGTCGTTCCATCTCTTCCTGATGTCCTCCCGATTGCGTGGATGCTGTCCCACCGCGTTGACCCTGTCCACTATCCTTTGCCATAGCTCCATCTTCCTGGCAATTGTGGTGTGCTGCACCTGTGCCCCGAAGAGCTGGGGCTCTACACGGACTATTTCCTCCACCATGACCCTGAGTTCGGCGTCACTGAACCTGGGGTGTCTTTGGGGTGCCATGGGGTGGTGTGGTTGAGGTGTGGGGTGGCGTTTGTGGTGATGAGTGTGGTCCGTGTGGTGGTGTGTGGTGTTTGGTGCGTGGATTCTGTGTGGGTGATGGTGTTGTGTGCCTCTGTGTTGTGGGATTCTCTATTCTGTGCTCTGTCTCTAGCCTTCGTCAATGATTTCGGGTGGTAGGGGCTTGTGGGTGATGTGGGTGTGTGTTTTATATTGTGTTGGGTGTGTGGGAGTGGTGTTAGTATGTGTATCAGGTGTGTGTATTTCGAAGTGACCAATGTGGCTGAGTTTTCTATGGGTGTGTGTATTTTGACCGCGGCGGTGTGTACCGCCAATGGAATACCGCGTTTGAAAGACCGCCGCGTGGATTTGTGGGTCGGAATGGTATGGGTGTATTTCTGTTGGCGTGACGGTGGAGGTTTGGTCAGCGCCATTTTTTCGCTGACCTTTGGTGTGGCGGATTATTGAGGATGTCGGGTTTTCGGCGGTTTGGCAGTTGCGGGTCAGAATGACCGTGGCGGTTTACCGCGGCCGCGGCGGTGTTATGGCGGTCTTCTGACCGGCGGTAAGCGCCTTTTACCGCCGAGGTCAGAATGACCCCCTGTGTGTGTTGGTGGGGTGAAAAAGGTGAAGTCGACATGGCATCCCTCCTAGGGTGCCGTGCCCACAAACCATTGCCTGTGGCTTAGGCAAGTCACCCCTCTTGCAGGCCTTACAACCCTAAGGCAGGGTGCTCTGTACCATAGGTGAGGACATAACTGCATGAGCAATATGCCCCTACAGTGCCTAAGTCCATTCTTAGACACTGTAAGTGCAGCGTGACCACATTGAGTACATGGGCTGGGAGTTTGTCATTACGAAGTCCACAACTCCATGATGGCTTCACTGAAGACCCGAAAGCTTGGTATCAAACTTCCCAGCACAATAAGCCCACACTGATGCCAGTGTTGGATTTATTGTAAAATGCACACGGAGGGCATCTTAGAGATGCCCCCTGTATCTTATCCAACCCTTTAGTGTAAAGATGACCAGTATGTGCCAGCCTGCCATTAACAGACAAGTTTCTGACCCCATGGGGTGAAAGCCTTTGCGCTCTCTTGGGTCAGTAACAAAGCCTGCTCTGGGGGGAGATGCTTCAGAACCTCCCCCTGAAGGGACTGAAACACTTGGTGGTGAGCCTCAAAGGCTCAGGCCTCCTGTTACAGTGCCCAGGGCACACCAGCTAGTGGAGGTATCCGCCCCCCAGACCAAGCCCCACTCTTGGTGGCAGATCTGGAAGGAAGATTAGTAAAAACAAGGAGGAGTGACCACTGCAGCTAGAACGGCCCCTAAGGTGTCCAGAGCTGAAGTGACCCCACACTTGCAGAATACCCCATCTTGTTTTGGAGGAGAGTGACCAATAGGGATAGAAATGTGCCCCCCTTGCCAAAAGGAGTGGGCACAGGAAGGGTGTAGCCATCATTAGAGACAATAGCCATTAGCTACAGCCCGCTGACTGCCTGTAATGCCCCTAAATCTAGCATTTAGGGGCACCCCTGAACCTTGCTCCACAGATTTCTGGTGACCTCAAGAAGAAGAAAGAAGGAGGACTGAAGAGCTGACCCCAGCAGTAAAGACTACAGATGACAACTGACTTGGCTCCAGCCCTACCAGCCTTTCCGCAGCTTCAAAGACTCCTGCTACAAAAAGGCAACGCATTCTGCAGGATCCACAACCTCTTAAAACCCCCAGAGGACTGCCTTCCTAGCAGAGGACCAAGAACTCCTGAGGACAGAGGCACTGTTCACAAGCAAAAACAACCAAGAAGTACTCTAGAACCACCCCTGATCCGCAAGCCTTGCCCACTCTGCACCCAATGCCCATGGCCAATGTCCAAGTGGCCCACCTGTCCAGAGAAAATCCCCAGAAGATTCTGACCTCGCGTCCACCTTGGGTTGACCCCTCCTGGCCAACAGGACGGCACCTGTAGCCTAAATCCAGAGGACCCACGTGACCGCAACCAGATCCGACGAAGGTCCCCGACGACCAAAGGTACCCCTGCACCTGCAGCCCCCTGGCCTTGGGAAATCCGACTAATGGTCCAGCAACGACCAGCTGGCACCTCTTCTCCTTGTCCAGCCTTTGTTTTTTTGCAGCCAACCCCAGGGACCCAGCCTGCAGCACCTTTGTAACCACTGGGTTCCCCAAATGGAAAGCATTAGGCGCCCAACGTTGTGTTTGCACCTTGCACCGGCCATTCCTGTGCCACTGAAGGTGTTTGTTTGGTGCTGACCCGTGCCCCACCCCGGTGCTCATCTATGCCCACCAGGCCTGTGCCCTGAAACTGAAGGTACTTACCTGCAACCTGTTTCTTCCAAGTGCCCCCAGTCCTCATAGGACTCAATTGAAAACCCAACACCAACTTTGACCTCTGCATCCGGTTGACCCTGTGTTGCTGGTTGTGCACTTTTGGGATCAACTTGAACTTTGACCTTTGGACATCCTAACCCCCGAAGACTGGGATCGTAAGTCGAGTGCTTACCTGTTAACTGTGCTGACACTTTTCCTTCCCAGGACATTATTGGTTCCTATGAGAAATTGCACTATCACCGAAATCAACATCTTGTGACACCGTTCCGAATCATCGGTGATGAGAATGGGGATTGCGTCACAATGGGTGGTGATGGTGCTGGGTGCTGGGAGCATCAACATCAGGAGCGGTGCCGAGAAGGTGGACTGTGTGAAGCTGGTGCCATTCCGGATCCGGTATCGGATCCTCGAGACCCCATCGAAGCTGAGGCCGAAGCCGCCAGCGCAGAATCTTATGGGGCCTCCACTGACCCAAAGGCTCCAGCAGGGCCGGCCTGATCAAATACAAGGTGCATGACTTTGTAAACTCCCTTTAATTAAGAGGGGGTAGCTCCGTCTTCTGGAAAGGGAGGAAGGCGGAGTCGGCCATGGCAACAATTCCACGGACTCATGTCTGAAACGTCGACATTCCTGAGTCGCCTTGTTGGCCGATGGGCAACGCAAAGTTGAAGTACGCTTGGAATTCTTCTTCTTCTTGTGCCTCTTCCCTGAGTGCCCGGAGGACCTGGAGCAGTCCCACGACCTTCTCCTCGACCGGGACCTCAGAGAAATCACGACTGCCAATGTCGACTGCCAGGTCACCATTAGCTTTAGGGACCACTCCCTCAAAGCTTTCGAAGCCAAGTCCTGACAGTCCGAGCACATCTTCAAGTCATGGTCGCGCTTGAGATACCAAAGGCATACCTGATGGGGATCCGTCACTGACATGGCGCAATGGCAGGTGCCCCATGGCTTAAATCCCATCTTCCTCAAAGTCATCCTTCACACAGACGAAAAAAACTCGACAAAAGGGCCTGTTAAAAAGGACAGTAGGGTAGCTCTATTACGGATATGCGCTTAACCGACACAGAAGGAAAAGAACTGTTGTACGCGCACCTGGGTGGTGCCTTTATAGGCGACTGTGATATCACAGAGAGCTCCAACGACGATGCCACGCAGATCCAAACCATGCCACCCAACAGCGCAGGCATGGGTATTGCTCAGCAAAAGTTCAGGATTCCAAGCTGACGTCTGGAAATTCTAAATGTAAGGAATCTGCAGCTAGAAGTCTCTATCAGATAGGGTAAGCGAACACTGTATCTGTGGCTCCAGGACCAATATACTGCCTTTTCACATAGCGTCTGCCTATAAAGTGAATATTAAACCTGTTTCACAAGATTTGCTAGCGATAAAATGGTTACACATTGTCATCAAGAAGGTGCATTGCTATACTTTGGAGTCATTTTGATTAAAATGAAATGAATCTAGCTGTGATAGGACACAATCAGCTTTAGAAATCTGACGAAGGGTATATTCAGCTTTTTTTTTTTAGATCTCTCCCAGTCCTCAAGCTTCTCCTCCTGATTGCGTGGATGCATATCCCCTACTGGCCAGGTGTGATTTTCCTTCTCACTGTATTTTCCTGTATTGGAAGCGTTAAGGTACAGCTTTTACCACGGCAGAGATCAAACATAAGATGGATGCATTCAGCTTTCATCGATCAACTGTCCTCCTGAATAATTCGGATACACCATCAGCTAGCTAAGTAAATCCAGCTATGCACAAAATCGGTTTACAAATTAGCAACTGCTATCTAGTGATCTATCAGCAACCAAAGGAAGAGAATCATTTTCAGATTTATTTTAGAAGCTGGCAGAGCAATGATCTGACTTTTCTGTAACCCTTTTTCAATTAGGAATATTTGCCCTCATTCTGACATTGGCGGTAAGTACCACTTACCACCATGCTGACTGCCGCCAACATATCGCCGCTGCAGAGGATTACCGATACCCATATTATGACACACACATTGCAATCTGTCACTATACAGCCACACACACAAGTCCGCCAGCCCAAAGGTCAGTGATAAACTGGCGGTATCCAAACCCACACCATTACTCCAACAGAACTACGCCCACAACATTATGACCCACGAATCACTGCAGCGGACATTCAATGGCGGTAAACCATTGGTGCTACATACCGCCACGCTCAAAATACACACACACATACAAAACAACACTACATTGGACAATTCATATAACACACACCTGACACCCATACACACACCACACCAACACCACTATAAAACACCCACCCACATTAACCCACAACCCTCTATGACTACAAACAAGTGCCACAAGAGAGACAGCAAGACCACAGACAAGACCACAGCCACACACCACCATCACCTATACACCATCCACGCATCTTACATCACACACCCCAACACATCACTCCACACACCCTCACCCACACCACTCACACAACACCCATGGCACCACAATGACACCCCAGGTTCTGGGAGGAAGAGCTAAGGGTCATGGTGGAGGAAATCATCCGGGTAGAGCCACAGCTATTCGGATCACAGGTGCAGCAGACATCCATTGCTAGGAAGATGGAGCTATGGTGGAGAATCGTCGACAGGGTCAATGCCGTGGGACAGCACCCCAGAACAAGGGATGACATCAGGAAGAGGTGGAATGACCTACGGGGGAACACTGCATTTACATCCCCACAGGTCCCCCAGCCAACATCACTGGAGAGGAGGTGCCAGGAACATCCAGTCCCCCCAGAAGAGGCCCACAGTGATGACAGCAGCTCTGGACGCCTGGATCTGGATGACCAACCTGGCCCATCAGGGATCTCCAGACAGTCGGTTAACCAGGCACAGTCCCATACCACCACAGAGCGTCCCCCCTCAGGAATTACCAGCACAGTAACCACCCAGCGGGCTCATACCTCTGTCCCCAGGACACGTCAATCAGCAGTGTGTCCACCACTACAGGGACCCCAGGCCACCCCACAAACACAGGACGATCAGGGACCTGGGGTCAGTGGCAGTGAGCACACGGTTCAGGGGACAGAGCCACATGACAACAGGAAAGCTGGGAGGACTGCTGTGTGACAGGGGGAGGACAGGCCCAGGAAACCAACTCTCCAGGAGGCACTCACCAAGATCCTGGGAGCATACCACCATTCCCAGGAGACGATGGGTCAGATACTGGACAAGACGCAGGAGAACCAGCGGCTGCAGGAGGGACAGTACCTGGGGATCAGGGAGGACTTGAAGTCCATTAACACCACCATGGTCTCCATCGCAGGGGTGCTGGCAGACATGGCCAACAGTATGAGGGAGGCAGTGTCACACCACCGGGCCCCTACCACTAGCCAAACCGATGAACAGCCCTCCACCTCCACTGCCACTAGTGGACAGGAGGCCCCGCCACAGGACCAACAGGCCACCAGTACCCCTCCCCCTGCAACCCCTCCCTCTGCAGAAGGACAACCACCCCACAAACGTTCCCTGCGATCCATGCAAAAGCCAGAGACTATTGCCAAGACCCCCGCCAGGAAATAAGACTCTCCTGATTGCCACCCTTGTGTCCCACCCTGTCCACCTTGAACTGCCATTGCTCCACTTCCTATGCCCCCTGGGACAATGCATCTGTGATCCACATAGACTGGACGCAATCTTGGACTTTCCTCCACCATCACCCCATCCCATTGCACATCCCCCTCTACTTATTAGCACTTAAATAAAAACCATTTGAAAAAATACAAGTATGGAGTCTGTCAAATGATTGAACTATGTATTTGTTTAACAAGCTTTACACACTGCAATACAACTGTACAGTAATGTATACATATGAATGACCTGTAGTTGGCTGCAGTCAACACACCAGGAGCGATAGTGGGGCACACATATCTGCAAATAGAGATGCCAAAGGGTACAGTAAGTGGCCATAGAAGTGGGAAAATCAGCCTGCCAGTGACAATGTCAAACAGAAAACTGTATATTAAAAGTGAAGTTACACTGTCTTACCTGTGTGTCATTGGAAATATTGACGAATTATTGCACTGCTGTTGTCCTCATCCTCTACCTCCTCATCTTCCCTGTCCACAGGGTCCACTGCTGCCACACGCCCATCTCCAGCCTCATCCTCCTGCAGAAAAGGCACCTGGCGACGTAAGGTAAGGTTGTGCAACATATAGCAAGCCACAATGATCTGGCAGACCTTCTCGGGTGAATAGCACAGGGAACCACCTGTCAGATGGAGGCAACGAAACCTAGCCTTCAGGAGGCCGAATGTCCTCTCTATGATTTTTCTTGTTCGCCCATGTGCCTCATTGTAACGTTCCTCTGCCCTTGTCCTGGGATTCCGCACAGGGGTCAGTAGCCATGATAGGTTGGGGTAACCAGAGTCACCTGCAAATATCGAGGGACCACTGTTAGACACACACTAACCCTTAGGGCCCACACCATACCCATACAACAACATCCACTGGGTGGGAACCAGGGCTCACCTATTAGCTACACCCTGTGCTTCTGGAGTTGAGCCATCACATAGGGGATGCTGCTATTCCTCAGGATAAAGGCATCATGCACAGACCCAGGATACTTTGCATTAACACAGGAGATGTACTGGCCTGCCGGGCACACTATCTGCACATTCATTGAGTGAAAGCTCTTTCGAATTCTGAACACCTGTTCATTTCTCCGGGGGGTGGACAAATGCAATATGTGTACCATCAGTAGCCCCAATAATGTTGGGGATATGTCTCATTGCATATAAATCAGCTTTCACTGTGGCCAACTCCTCCACCTGGGGGGAAACGATGTAGCTGCGCATGTGTTTAATCAGGGCAGACAACACTCTGGTCAGTACTATTGAGAACATTGGCTGTGACATTCCTGCTGCCAAGCCCACTGTCACTTGGAAGGAGCCAGTTGCCAGAAAATGGAGCACAGATAGGACTTGCACAAGACGGGGGATCCTGGTGGGGTGACGGATAGCAGATATCAGGTCAGGCTCCAATTGGGCACACAGCTATGTGATTGTGGCCCTGTCCATTCTATAGGTGGGGATAATGTGCCTGTCCTCCACAGTTGCTAAGGCCACCAGGGTCCTGTACACGGGGGATGTCTCCATCTCCTATTCATCAGCAGCGGTTGCAATCTAGGGGGCAAAACGGTGGGCAGCTGGTCAGTATCCCATATTTTCAAACAGTACACTTCATTGCATGTTGTGACTGTAACAGTATATTGTTGGATAGGCCCAAATGGTGCTTATGTGTACTGTGATGCAGTTAGGTGCCATGGCCTGCCCCCCCCCAAATGGCGTCCGCCTGTCCTATTAGGAGGGACATGTGGAAATGAGGTAATTCTGCTGACGTTGTGGGCAGTTGCGGGAGGCGGTCGAGAACCGCCGTGCAACTCCTCATTGGTTACCATCGGGCCCTATGGGTTACAGTGGCCAATGGTGATATATGCCGGCGGTGACGGTATGCACTGCCACGGACATGACCACCTTTTCCTATTTGTTCCCTCACTTGCTACCTGACCTTCAACAGGAGAGGACCTACACTGAATGTGCTGCTGTGACCTGTGTCTGGAACAGACCATGGCTCGTGTCACTGGGGAAATGGCCCCTGCCTTCACCATGGCAGAGTTGGAGAGACTGGTGGATGGGGTCCTACCCCAGTACTGAATGGTGCATGGGCCTCCAGACCATCAGGTGAGTACACTGTGAGCACGATGCATGGGGCATGAATGCATGGGGTGGTGTTTGTGAAGGCCTCGTGTAGGGGGGCTAGTGGAAGGGCCCTGGGCAGCGTGCTGCATGTATGGTGGGCCATGTCTGTGCATAAGGGGATGTGAGGGCTTTGGTGGGCCATGAGTGTAACAGGCAGGACGGTCTGACTGATACCTTTTCCTATGTGTATTTCTCTGCAGGTCAGCGCCTATCAGAAAAAGGGTATATGGTGTGCCATTGCCAAGGACGTGCGGACCCTGGGGGTCTATGGCAGGCGGAGTACCCACTGTCAGAAACGGTGGGAGGACCTGAGACGCTGGGCACAGAAGACCACGGAGGCCCAGCTGGGGATGGCCTCCCAATGAGAAAGGGGTGCCCATCGAACCCTGACCCCCCTGATGGCTCGCATACTGGCGGTGTCCTATCCGGAGCTGGATGGGCGCTTGGGGGCATCACAGCAGCCACAAGGGGGTGAGTACAGTGCCCCAATATACTACTTGCGCGTGGTAGGGTGGCATCCGGGTGGGGGATGTGGGCCTGTGGGTGCCCCTAGGCCAGGCCAGACATTGCAGGGTAGGTCCCTTGTAGGGCAGGATCTGATGTAAAATTCCTCCAACCAAGCTAGTAGGCATCCACTACTGGGCAGGGGTCTGTGGGTCTCAGGTATGCTGCAATTGGCGTTAGGTGTCCCTGTCCATGGGCTGGTGACTAGCATTGTGACTGTTAGTGGATTGCCTAGTGCGTAGGGCTGTTCCCTGTGTATCTGTCGTGTACTCCAATGGTGGTGTTGTTGCCGCCATTGACCAAGTGTATCCTTTGTCTCTCCACCCCCTTTTTGTTTTGTCTCCCTGCCCTTATATGCGTTAGCATCATCTGGCAGAGGAGCAGAGGCACCGGCGATTGGGAGAGCTGCATCCCACAGGGCCCAGGAGGCCGAATCCACCGTAGGTGAGGGCACCAGTGGGACAGAGGGCAAGGGGAGCACCACAGCAGAGACTGGAGGGGACAGTTCGGACAGTGATACCTCCTCCGATGGAAGCTCCCTGGTGGTGGTGGATGCCTCTGTGCCCACCCCAACTACAGGTACAGCCGCCACCCCCTGTACCAGCACTGCCCTCCCAGCAGCCCCTCAGCATGTTTCCCGTACCCACTCACCCAGGAGGGTGGGCATCTCCTTCACCCCAGGCCCCTCAGGCCCTGCCCCAGTTAGCCCTGCTGCCCTGTTTGAGGAGGCTATTGACCTCCTGCGATCCATCTCTGTTGGGCAGTCAACCATTGTGAATGCCATCCAGGGGCCGGCAGCCCATTTGCAGCAGACAAATGCATTCCTGGAGGGCTTTCACTCTGGCATGGCGGCCCAACAGAGATCAATCCAGGCTCTGGCCTCCTTCCTGATGGCAGCCATTGTCCCTGTTTCTAGCCTCCCCCCTCCAACTTCCTCTACCCAATCCCATTCCCCCCAACCTATCCCAAGCACACAGACAGAGCAGCATGCACACAGGACAACACACAGGAGTGGTTCACGCAAACACAAGCACCACACATCATCCCACAGGCACTCACACAAACACCATCCAGATGCAGACATTTCAACATCCACTGCTTCCACTGTGTCCCCCTCCTCTTCCTCGCCCACCTCCCTCTCAGTAGCTTCTACACTCTCACCTGCATGCACTACATCCTCATCCACTACCACCATCACGCCTATCACTGCATGCCCCTCACTGGCAGTCACCACCCCCACATCCATGCACACGTCCCCTGTGTCCTCTCCCACTGTGTCTGTGCCCCCTCCTAGCAAAGTACACAAACGCAAGCACTCAGACACCCAACAGCCATCCACCTCACAACAGCACCCAGCCCATGCACCTGCACCCAAAATCAGCAGACACCTCCTACAACCACTTCCTCTTCCTCCACTCCCAAACCTTCACCCTCTTCACGCCCCAATGTCCCTAAGAAGCTTTTCCTCTCCACCATTGACCTCTTCCCTACCACTTCCCCTCCCCCCCATCCTTCACGTCAGGCCAGGGTGGTCAGAACCCAGACGAGCACCTCAGCCACCCAGTCCACGGCCACAGTAGTGTTGACAGCTACTGCAGGTGGGAGAGGATCCCGGGCACCAGGCAGCCACACTGAAAGGGTGCCTGCACCAGGTGCTTCAAGGAAGGGCAAGGAGGCACCACCAGCTGCATCTAGGAAGGGCACGGAGGCACCCCCAGCTGGTACAGGGAAGGGCAAGGAGGCACCCCCAGCTGCATCTAGGACAGGCAAGGAGGCACCACCAACTGCTACAGGGAAGAGCAAGGGGCAATCCCCAGCTGCTGACAGGAAGGGCAAGGAGCCTGCACCAGCAGGCAGGAAGGACAGGAGGCATGGTGCTTGGACTCATCCAGAGCCCCCACCACCAACCATGGTGGTTCAACCATCCGAGGCTGCAAGGGAAGGGCTAGAGCCTCCCCTCACCACTGGCAGCACCGCCACCAGCACCACTGCCAGCAGCAGCAGCAGCCCTAATGGGCAGCCGTCCAAGGCTGCAGGGGAAGGGCTGGAGCCTCCCCCCACCACTGCCAGCACCGCCACCAGTAGCTGGAGCCCCAGTGGGCAGCCGGCTGTGGCTGCAGGGGAAGGGGGGCTGGAGCCTCCTCCCACTACTGCCAGCACCGCCACCAGCACCGCCACTGTCACAACTGAGCAGCCGTCACCGCCGGTGGGCAGTGTGTAGTCCTGCATCCATGGGCTGTTGTGCGGCCTGGGCCAAGCAAATCCTGTGGGTCTGACACCCAGGTGAGAGACTCTGACCTTGCACTCCCCAAGATCTGCATCACAGGGCACAATGCGCCCTCCAGAACCAGTGGAAGAAGCCATCCACTCACCCCCCCTTCCCAGGATGAAGCACACTGGGCACAATGCCCCCTCCAGAACCAGTAGAGAAGCCATACACTCACCCCATCCTTCCCAGGATGATGCACACTGGGCACAATGCCCCCTCAAGAACCAGTGGAGAAGCCATCCACTCACCCCATCCTTCCCAGGATGAAGCACGCTGGGCACAATGTCCCCTCCAGAACCAGTGGAAGTAGCCACCCATTAGAGAGACTGTGGCCTTGCAGTCCCCAGGACCAAGCAGTGGGCAAACCACCCACTTGAGAGACTGTGGCCTTGCACTCCCCAGGACCAAGCAGTGGGCATGTAGCCCCATCCAGGACCAGTGCGTTGTACCATCTTCCAGCTGAGGTGCCCACCCACTCCCCGTCCCCCTGAGGTGCCTGTCTGTTTTCGACCTGATACCCCTGCAGTGTTCTCTCCGTGTTGTTGCAGGAGTGAGGTGGGGCCTTGACCTATGTGTTGTGGCCCTGTGGCTCACGGACATTGAGGACTGGGCAGTGTCCCTACATTTGTAAATATGGATATACGTTTGGATTTTGATGCAGTTATTCATAGTATTTTGTCGTATTACACTCACTTTCTTCAAAGCATTTTGTCCTTGCATTATTCCTGAGGGGTACGGTGTGAATATGTAATGTTACTGCGTCTGGTTGTGTGTATGGTTTTGAGGGTGGGGGTGTTGCATGTTGCGTATGTGTGTCACTCTCTTTTTCCTCCCCCCTCCCTTGTGTGCTAGGCGGCAGTACTCACTGTGGTCGTCTTCACCGGCGTTGATGTTCATAATACAGCAGAAGGTAGAAGAGCATGGGGAATATGTGCAGCTCGGGCTCCATGGCATCATGCTTGTTCACTGAGTCTCCACAGGTGAGTTCTTTGACTTTGACTTTTGATGTCGTTGGTACCGCCCTGGAAAAGGTGGCGGATAGGCCTGTCATAATAGTGTGGGTGGTACATTGTCTTCCGCCTTTGGCGGTTATCACCGTGGTGCTTGTTGATTCCGCCGTGGCGGTCGGTGTGTTAAAGTGGCTGTCTGTCTGAGTGGTTTCCGCCGTGGTCATAATTCAATTTTTGTTACCGCCGGCCTGTTGGCGGTATTACCGCTGCTTTATCACCGACCACCAGGGTTGTAATGAGGGCCATAATGTGCAGGGTGCAGCAACAACACCACTTGTGGTGACTGCAAAGGTGATATGTGCAGTGATCTGCAGTATGCCTAAAGTACATAACATAAACAGGGCGCTGATCAGGTGCAACACATGATAAGATGAGGAGGCCCAGTTCACTAAGAATACGGTGCACGCCTTAAGTGTAAGGAAGTATGAAAGCTTAAGCCCAGTCTCAAAGCACAGCGTAACGCACAATGATGCCCCCTGGAGAAAGTAATGAGGGCCCCAGAGACCCCCTTCACATCTCATCACTATCATTAGGCATTAGACATAATGGGGACGCCCTAGAAGCAGCCCCCCTTCCCACTGCAGGCCTATCTACGCACACTCTCAAACTCAGGAATCATCAAAAATATTAACTTTGTGATTTGCGTAGCAGAACCTGCGAGTAGGGAACAGTGAAGCTCATACCTGTTGTAGTTATGTAGGAATAAACTAAAACTGGCCACAAACAAAAGGGTAAACAATACAAGTTATTGAAGAAGGTATGAAATAATCATGAATTTGTTCGTCACCGGAACAGCACACTTGAAGAGAGCTGCGGGAAATAGGATGTGCCTGTGTTGAAGTAAGCCTCAGCAAGGCCTACTAGTGCAAGGGGTTCACCTTTCTCTGCACAAAGTCCTCAGACCATGTAGGAAGAAGTTGGCACAGAAACTGGAATAAAAGACAAAAGTTTATTAACCTCATGAGGTGGTACTACAGTTCAGACAGCACCCTTGGGTAATGTCTGAAGTAGCACACTGAACTGAGAGAGCATGGTCCTTTTATACCCACGCAGGGGCTAAAAGGAGATGGTACAATTATGGAAACAAGACTTGTATACATGTAAGGTCATGTGGAAAATACACAGTCGACAGGTAGGAGGAGCTAACAGTTTCCAAGGACTAACAGCTGCAGACCTTACTGAGCATGTGCGAAAGTAAGAGATGCTAAATATAACTTGTCACTAGGCAGATTTCAAGAGCAGTTAACAGAAAGGTAGGACAGAGCACATGGTGAGCACATGGCAGCATGTAGCAGAGAAAATGGCTGCCATGAATACAAAATGGATTCCGCAAAATGTTCACAATAGTTACTAAATACAAGATGTCTTCTGCTAATGCTTAATCTAATCACTGCTAAATTACAACAGACGACCCTTTCAGCATTAGCTGAAGACATTCGTCTTTCTGGGACAATCTAAATATTCATCTTGTATATTTATGCTCATCATTTCAGCTATTTCCTTATCTAACATATGTTGTGCCTTCATTTCTGTAATATTTCTTTTGGTAGGCATACAAGCAGTAATACACATGGAGCAGAACATTGGACCACACTGAATACAGGTACAGCATGTAAAAAATATTGCAATTATTACACACAGGATAGTCAGTAGTTTCCAGCCCCAGGCAGAAACAAGAGCCCAAAACCATCCAGAAAAAGTCCAAGTACCAGTCTCTGTATGGATTTCTGCAGCAATTTTATGCAATTTAGATATTGCATCATATACTGAAGGTGAGTGATCTGGGATAAAAACACAACAACTACTACCGATGATTCGACATGCACCACCTTGATCAGCTAATATCACATCTAGTACCATACGATTTTGGAGCGCTACAATCCTCGCAACTTGGAGCTCCTCAGTAATATTCCCAAGTGCCAGAGCTGCCTGATTGGTAACAGCTTCCACAACCCTAGTCAATTGTCTCACTTTCCTACTGTTTAACGCAACACCTACAAAGGGGAACAGTCCTAAATTAAAATCAACATATTGTTGCAGGCTAGTATCCGTTTGGTCTACCTCATTTGTACTTATTTCCCTTTTATATCTATTGTTAATGATGTCATTGAACAGTTTTAAATCTCGGTGATATGATGCAGGAGCCAAAAACACAGGGGGTAATAGAAAAGATACATAACACACACCTGACCACCCAACAGGTAGTTGGTAATATCCATAGTTACCACAAACAAAATATGTATTATGTGAAGCTGTAAAACTACTATTATTTACACCCTCAATAGTTAAAATCAAGGTACAATCGCTTATCCCTACTGGAATTCGTCCAATGCTTCGTATACATAAATCTGCTTTAGTTTTTGTAACAGAAATCACAAATTGTTCTTTCTTGTCCGAGTCTCGTATATTTGTGAAGACATATGGTATTGAAACATTGTCCGGTTGATACTCTTCCGATTCCCATTTAGTTCCTTTAGCTTGGGGATACCCATCTTTGTCTTGGTAGCATACTTTATTAAGGCGAAAAAGAAGTCCACCCTCTGTACGTTTTCCAGATGCAAACAAAAGCATGTACCAAGCTTGACAAGAACCATTGTGTGAAAAAGGAAGAGGAATGAAAGGTGTTCCTCCTTTCTTTTGATGCGCAGGTATCATTCCACATATCCAACAGTTAGTAGTATTTGTAGCATTATGAGTATGATGCAACATCTGAATGAAAGTATTATTGAAGTACGATTGACGGTGCTTCTGCTCCTGATAGGGAAGCGTAAAGTAATAGTGATCCTCTGGTACTGGAGTAGTGGCAACAAAAAACTCACGAGCAGGAGACTTCTTTTCAATAAACCAGGTGATTGTTGCTGTAACCACCAAAACAACAACAAACCCCATAATACTAATGATCAATTTGTTATTCATTTTAGCAACAGTGATAATCGACCCTTTCAGAAATTAATTAAAAACAATTGTTGGAGCTCTTATCCCTGGGCAGCCGCTGATTTCTTCACCACGGGCCAAGGTGGGTGTCACTACTCTAATGCACGGCTGATCCACCCCCTTGCCACATTGGCTCTCCGTTTCACTAACCCAGGGCGGTAGCTCAACCAGTCTTTTCAAAACAATTTTCAGATTCTTTCCTTGGTCTCAAATTATATCGCAACACTCCAGAAGTCGTATGGTCCGGGAAGCCCTCTGCAGATTCGTCAGGTGATATAGCACGGCCTTTCTCCGTAGTCAAAATCTCTCGATGATCGGTCAGCACATCAGGTTCCACCAAGGTAGGTAGCACTCTCTTGCAGTGAGTACTATGGACCCAATTCTTTCGGTTCGTCACTCGAACTGCTGTCCTTGTCGCAAGGAGCACCTGTTCTGGGCCTCGCCACCTTGGTTCCAAGCTGCTTGATCTTTCAAAAGACTTCATCATCACCTGGTCACCAGGTCGGAGTTCATGGCCTTCACCTGTAGATCTGTCAGGAAGTGCTTCTCGAATCTGTTGATGAATAGAAACCAAATTGTCGGTTAACTGTGCCAAATAATCATTCATCAGGACACAAGGTACATCATATACAGATTTTGGTTTAGGAACTCCCCAAATATTCATTGGTCTCCCAAATACTACTTCATAGGGGCTAAGGCCAAGTCGGTAGTGTGGCACTGACCTAATAGACAATAATGCCAATAGTAATGCATCCGGCCAAGTTAAGGATGTGGAAGCATGTTTCTTCTCTAATTTCAGCTTCAATGTAGCATTATACCTTTCCACCAACCCTGCTGATTGTGGGTGGAAAACCGCATGGAACTTCTGTTTGATCCCTAATCCTTTCAGGACATACGTAATAACTTCCCCAACAAAATGAGGTCCATTATCACTCCATAAAGGTCTGCAAACACCAAATCTAGGGAAAAATTCTTTCAAAAGCACTTTCGCTGTGGTAATGGCAGTATTATCCTTTGTGGGGTACGCCTCTATCCATTTACTGAAGGCACAAACCACCACCAAGACATACTTTAAATTGTTGCAGCATTCAAGCTGAATATAATCCATTTGTAGAACTTCAAAAGGTGCAGTTGGTGTAGCAAACCCTCCTGCAGGAGTACGTGTCCCTTTTCCAGGATTGTGTTGTAAGCAGATCAAACAAGACTGTACTACTCTCTTAGCTGTACTGGAAATTTCTGGATGCTCCCAAACTTGCGTAAGCAACTTCGTTATTGTTGAAGCTCCAACATGTGCCAGCCCATGTGCCATCTGAACCATAGGTTGTACAAAAGCTATAGGCAATTTCCATTTATCCATCTGCTTATTCCACCAACAGCCCTCATCATCCAATTCTCCATCTTTAGACCATTGCTCACGTTCTTTCACAGAAGCAGATTTCTGTATATCTAATACGTCTTGTCTAGCATTATGCCAACGTTCAGCTTGTGACTTCACTACATACATAGAAGTAGTACTTCGCTGCATCGCAGTCTCACGTGCTACACGGTCTGCAAGAGCATTACCTTGCCCTATCTTATCGGTCACTTTCTTATGTGCACTACATTTCACAATAGCTAGTTTATTTGGATATGTCAATGCAGTCAAGAGGTTATGCACTAATTCTCTGTGCATTATCTGCATCCCGTGGGATGTGAGAAAACCTCTCTCCTTCCAAAGCAAACCAAAATCATGAGCCACTCCAAAAGCATAGCGGCTGTCTGTGTAAATGTTCACACTTAAATCAGTACTAAGCTCACATGCTCGTGTCAAAGCTATTAGTTCAGCTGCTTGAGCTGACTTCTGTGGTATACGAGCTGTCTCCACTACCGTGTGTATTGTGGTGATTGCATATGCAGCTGAGGTCGTACCATCTGGCAACTTCAAACAAGACCCATCAACCCACAATTCCCCGTCTACATCTAAAAGGGGGGTATCTTGTAAATCAACACGACCCTTTGTCTGTTCTTCGGTAAGGAATATACAATCATGTGATTCTTGTGACTGAGGCTGAGTCACCGGATATGGCAACAAAGTAGCTGGATTTAGTGTTGCACATCTCTTCAGTGTAATGTGAGGAGCCAACAATGTCAACTCATAACCTGTCATACGGGCGCTAGTTAAATGTTTTGTCTTTGTTTGATTTAAAAGAGCATCAACCGCATGGGGTACTAGCACCAACAGCTTATGTGACAAACTATCCCTTCACTCTGACGTATTGAGACAGCTGTTGCGGCAACTGAACGAAAACACCCGGGCAACGCTCGAGCGACAGGATCAAGTACTGCTGAAAAATATGCACAGGGACGCTGCTTATCGCCATGTGTCTGTACTAAAACTGACAATGCACATCCATCTTTCTCGTGTACGTAAAGTGCAAAAGGCTTCATGTAATCTGGAGTACCTAACACTGGTGCAAAACAAAGGGCTTGTCGCAGCTGCCGGAAAGCAGTCTCACATTCATCTGTCCATGGGAGGGGCATTGGAGTATCTTTAGTCAAAAGTGCTAGAAAAGGTTTGGCAATGTGTGAAAACCCTAATATCCATTGCCTACAAAAAGAAGTAAGACCAAGGAATGCACGAACATCTTTCTGAGTAGAGGGTACTGGTGTGTCTAAAATTGCTTGAATACGATCTGACGTAAGTGCACGGCCCTCCTTAGACAAAAGGTGACCTAAATAGGTTACCTTTGGTCTACAATATTGCAATTTCTTTCGTGACATTTTATGATGGTGTGAAGCAAGAAAAGAAAGTAAGGACAAAGTGCACTTTTCACATTGCTCCGGGGTATCAGCTGCCAACAAAATATCATCAACATATTGTATGAGAGCCACACCTTCAGGCAAAACAAAAGAATCAAGTTGTCGTTTTAACGCCTGACTATAAATACTTGGACTCTCCGTATAGCCTTGAGGAACTCTGCAAAATCTAAATGATCGTTTATTCAAAGTAAAACCAAACAAATATCGGCTGTCAGGATGAATAGGGATCGAAAAGAAAGCATTCTTCAAGTCTATCACAGAGAACGTAGTTGCAGTCGGGGGAACCAAAGTAAGGAGTGTCGTGATGTCAGATACCACAGGATATTGTGGTATCACAATCTTATTGACTTCTCGTAAATCAATAATGAATCGGTAAATCCTAGTATCAGTATCCTTTTTCAGAATAGGAAGAATCGGACTGTTACAAACATTATACAGAACTTCCTCGACAACTCCAACTGCAATAAGATCATGCACAATTCGTGTGAGTGCTTCTTCGCCCTCCTGTGAAATTTTGTATTGAGGCAAACGTGGCAATACAGCTCCCTCCTTGACACTAATATGTACCGGTGGAATAATCATTTGTCCCACATCAGTATCTGAAGTAGCCCACAAAGTACTAGGGAGTGAAGCTAATGCAACATCCTCTTTAACAAGACAAACTCTTTCCATCACAGGATGATTATCATTTAAAATAACACGCACCCCTTCAGGAGAGCATCGTATTGTAGCCCTGAAATACTTGAGCATATCAAGACCCACAATATTGTCTGGTGTATTTGGAGAAAGCAAAAATGGACATGGAGCAGTAAATTTATCAACATGGAATGCAAGTGGTTGTGACAATGGGCTAGGGGAAGGTGTTCCATCGAAACCTATCGATGTAATGGTTAAGCCAGACAGGGGAGCCCTTGGAATCAATTGTTTAGACAAGGCGCTACGAGTAGCTCCTGTATCAACCAGAAACTGATCAGTAAGACCCAAAACATGTGCTCTAACATAGGGACCCCTCTGATCTACTGGAACTTCAACTGATTCCTTACCCCATCCTAGGCAATCCTATGCATAAGCAGAATCTTGGAAATCAGGCTGCACATGATCAGACATCTGGTATTGGTTCCGTCTATCAAAAGTGTTAAACCCATCCTGCCCTCGTGTATTAGCATCAACCCTAGCATGATCATTTGTGCTTCTTCTAGGTCCTGAATATCCTGAGCGATTTCTCACTTGTCCCGACCGCGTGAACACTGCTGAACACGTAGTGCTGGACAATCGGCAGCCCAGTGCCCAAATTTCTTACAATACGCACACTGATCATCAGACAAATTCGAACAAGTGTAAGAAGAACCATAAGATCCACGTCCACCTCTATCACTACCTCTATCACTACCTCTAAAAGGCGGACCATAAGCTTGAGCCAACATAACCTTCATCTTTAATTCTTTAATCTTTTTCTCCTCGCTATCTTTTGCTTCTAATTCCTGTCGTTCATAATACTGAGCCATAGTCAAAAGAGAAACCGGAGTAGAGGTAGTCCATGAACTTTCACTAGCTTTTAGACGACTAGCTATTCCTGGTAACAGATTTGCAACATATTTATCGACAAACAAATGTCTGCCCGTATCATCTGACAATGACTGACCGCTAAAATCATGAAATGCTTCTTCAAAGCGTGTAAAGAAATCAGAGACCGATTCATCTGCCTTTTGTTTACAAGACGCTAAAACAGTCCAATCTATCTTTTTAGGGGGAATAATCGTTTTCAACTTAACTAATATGGCTGCAGGAAGATCTAGAATCAACTGATATGGCTTTTTCGCAGGTTCCCTATCCCTGTCCATCTGTTCTATTTCTTTCCATGGTGCCCCAAAAACTGTACGATCATCAATTTTACGAACAGTTCTCCACATATCTGGCGGTAATATCAATCCGAAAAATAAATCAATGTCAGCCAAAGTCATAGTACAAGAACTAATTGCTCCCTCAACTTCCTCATAAAAGGCGGCTGGATTTTTCCGCGGGTCAGGTAATGCTGTTTTAAGTGCCATTACATCTGCCCTATTCCAAGGAGTATACACCCAATTATAAATAAAATAACCCTTAGCATCAACAGAAGTTTTATCATCATTTGTGTCCTTTAGGAGGAACATACAAAGGCGCGGCCTCCCGCATTGGTTTCGCGTGAACTATCATAGTCTTATCTGTTTCAAAGATGGAAGCTTGCGCCCCTTCGGTCTGAGATGCTCGTGCAACTGCGTCCGCAGCCCTTTTCTCTTCTTGCAAACGGACTGCCACAATACGTAATTTCCTTAAACGCCTGATTGCATCAGCCACCTGGGAGAAAACAAAAAAAACATCACGCATTTGCTTATGATCAGCTGCTACATCATCGGGCTCTAACTCTTCAGAATATTTCCGATATAGTTCAATAACTTCTGAGCCAAATGCCTCAGTAAAATATAGCTGCTCCTTTTCCGTCCACCCTTTCATGTTGTCTAAAAGTTCAGAAGCAGAAACAACGCTACGAATTGTTTTACGAGCAATCGATCTAAGCTCAGACGCACGGTCAGCAGGCAGCATAGAGCGACTGTCCCGCATCTTCTGTTGCTCCGAACTGGAGACTTTAGGTAACTCATGAGGGGCAGAAGGGACGACATACGGAGGTGGAGGGCGATCTAGTAACAATAAATCATCATGTGGTTTATTAAGGATAGGATAGAGAGGTTGCCTAACAGTATATTGGCCAGTTACCTGTAGCTTACGTTCTTCCTCTTCTAGCTCCTTTAAGTCATTTGTTTATTTCTTTCTCATTTCCAATGCTTTCACATATACATTCTTCCGCTGCTCTTTCTCAAGCAAGGCTTGCTCACGCTTCACTCGTCCACGCGCTTCTTTCTCCCACATTCGTACACAGTCAAACATATCTTGCCTAGACTTTCGCTTACACATACATTGTTCCACATACTCAATCTTTCGCAAATCAAATGACCCATGCATAGGCCAACGTAACTCAGGATCCGCGCGGGTGTCTTTATTCCATAATGTGCTGTACATTATAGAAGAAAGACCATGTTTAACATACATATCTCTATTTGGCGTCCCCTCTGGGGGTGCCGGTTGCGATTCTTCCAGTCTCAAATTGGTACCATTACAAAAGCAACACATCCTACGAAGTGTGCTAAAAACAGGCATGCCAAAAATAGTGCAGAATATGCAATATTATAATCAAAGTAGCACTTAAGGTGCCGTTCAAATCAAAATTAAATTGGAGAAAATTCTCCTCATTACCTGCCTATATAAATTGCAATTTATATATCAAATCCAAAGAATACAAATTGACTAGTCACCCAAATCACGAGAGCCACAGTAAGTAGTGCTAAACTACATTACCAAACACAGGCATCAAAACCCACAGCAAGTGCCGTAAAACGGCTCTTACCAATCACAGGGTGTCCAGGTTCCAACTGCCAAGTTCTAAAATCGACCAAATGGTCACTGCATGACGAATGAACAAAAAGCATCTCAGTCGAGGTCCGGCGCCACCTGGATGGTCAAATCAGAAAGAAGGGAAAAACGTCGTGGTTGCCAAGACTCGGGTCTCCTCAGGCATTGATCGTCCGCAGCGAGATTCCAATCCTTCGTCGCGACCAATCCGTTGGGCATCCGAGTCGCCGATGAGTCCTTGTTCGGGCGCCAATTTGTTGAAGTAAGCCTCAGCAAGGCCTACTAGTGCAAGGGGTTCACCTTTCTCTGCACAAAGTCCTCAGACCATGTAGGAAGAAGTTGGCACAGAAACTGGAATAAAAGACAAAAGTTTATTAACCTCATGAGGTGGTACTACAGTTCAGACAGCACCCTTGGGTAATGTCTGAAGTAGCACACTGAACTGAGAGAGCATGGTCCTTTTATACCCATGCAGGGGCTAAAAGGAGATGGTACAATTATGGAAACAAGACTTGTATACATGTAAGGTCATGTGGAAAATGCACAGTCGACAGATAGGAGGAGCTAACAGTTACCAAGGACTAACAGCTGCAGACCTTACTGAGCATGTGCGAAAGTAAGAGATGCTAAATATAACTTGTCACTAGGCAGATTTCAAGAGCAGTTAACAGAAAGGTAGGACAGAGCACATGGTGAGCACATGGCAGCATGTAGCAGAGAAAATGGCTGCCATGAATACAAAATGGATTCCGCAAAATGTTCACAATAGTTACTAAATACAAGATGTCTTCTGCTAATGCTTAATCTAATCACTGCTAAATTACAACACCTGCCTGGAGTCACTGCTCCCTCCTCCGCAGAAGCTTTTTAGCACCCCCCTCTAAGACTTACTCCATGGCAGGAGCACCCGCTTCCTCATGCTCTACTCCTTTTTGTCCACACAGGTGAGCAGGTTGAAAACGCAGCAGCCGGGGGCTAGTGGCAACCAGACGGAAGTTCTGGAATAGGACCGTTGGCCGCAGAAAGAATCTATCTCTAATTCTGCTCTCCTGTGTATATCGTCAGATTCCAGAAATATTGGGGGTGATTCTAACCTTGGCGGGCGGCGGAGGCCGCCCGCCAAAGTTCCCCCAACAGAATACCGCTACGCGGTCAGAAGACCGCCGCGGTTATTCTGTGTTTCCCGCTGGGCTGGCGGGTGACCGCCATTAGGCCGGCCGCCAGCCCAGCGGGAAACCCCTTCCCACGAGGAAGCCGGCTCCGAATGGAGCCGGCGGAGTGGGAAGGGTGCGACGGGTGCAGTAGCACCCGTCGCGATTTTCAGTGTCTGCAATGCAGACACTGAAAATCTTTTAGGGGCCCTCTTACGGGGGCCCCTGCAGTGCCCATGCCATTGGCATGGGCACTGCAGGGGCCCCCAGGGGCCCCAGGACAACCCTCACCGCCATCCAGTTCCTGGCGGTCACGACCGCCAGGAACAGGATGGCGGTGAGGGGGTCGGAATCCCCATGGCGGCGCAGCAAGCTGCGCCGCCATGGAGGATTCCTCAGGGCAGCGGAAAACCGGCGGGAGACCGCCGGTTTTCCGTTTCTGACCGCGGCTGTACCGCCGCGGTCAGAATGCCCTTGGGAGCACCGCCAGCCTGTTGGCGGTGCTCCCGCGGTCCCCGGCCCTGGCGGTCAATGACCGCCAGGGTCGGAATGACCGCCATTGTGTATACAAACCAAAATAAGGGAAGACGATGAGCAGGCCCATCACACCTTCAGAGATCCCGACTTGTCTTTTTTTATTATTTTTTCTTACATCTCGGCTGAGTCAGAGTCCCAAGATTGCAGCCAGCACTTCCTGGTTGAAGGCCTGGCAGCCAATCGGATCTCACCATGAGATCTGGGCTTAGGCTCCGCCCAGATATCTATATTTCTGTTCTCTTTAATATCTCAGAAACTACTGAATGAATTTACACCAAATTACAAAAGAGATCTTTCTGGACCAAGACCTAGCTTCCTGTAAAATTTATTGTAATTCCATTCAGTGGTTCGGGCTGTAGTTGTGTGTAAAAGCTTTATGGGAAATAACATTGGAAACACACATTTTTCAATCCCCACCCCTGTTTCTCAGCACCCGCTTCACAAATCACCCCGAAACGTTCCATGCAGAACTAGACAACGTAGGGCACTTTTCTGGAAAATTTTGTGAAGGGTCATCAAACGGTGGCAAAGTAATAAGCAAACAAAAAAATGCTTTTCCTATGGACTCAAGGTCCAAACTACAACTACCTACTGGTGACTGCCAGTAGGTATATATATATATATATATATTTTTATATATATATATATATTTGTATATATATATGTATATATAAAATATTGTACAATACATATATGTATTGTACATACATATACAATATATATTTATAAATACCTATACAATGAAAAAAACAAAACCAAAGTTAATAAAAATACGGGTTTTGGATTAAGAAAAAACCTGAGAAATCCACTGAAAAAAACACAGAAATTCACCATCAGCACTAACTATAACTTGTGCCCCGACATACACTGTTTATGATCTCACATATGACATCACTCATCACATCTTCTATGGCATCCTTATGACATCACTGATGACATCTCAAAAGACAGCACTGATGACACCACTGCTGACATCATCCAAACTTTGTTTTCCTGCATACACATGTATAAATCACTAAAGCATTACAAAATAGCTCAGGACAAGATCAGGCATAATTTCTACAAACACAGAAACAACTCCCTTAGGTGTTGAAGGCAAGCATTATGTGCAACCTTGACCCTAAACCAAATACTTTACACGAAGCATAGTCCACATTGTCAATCAACCACAGATATATTGGAAATACTAATTGCACAAAAAAGGGAAGGCCAATTCCAAAACATATGCCCTACTAGGGACATATTAGACACACACTGAAGTTACATTAAGAAATAAAGTTCACATCAGTAAAAAGTGAGTTCTGTAAACAGTGTTTAGTCTATGAACAGAGTTTATTCTATACCATACTGTTTGCAATCAGTGAATTTCTCATGGAAAATCAAATTTACTAAGAACAGTGTAATTGAATACAAAAATTGTCAAAAAAGACTAAAGGCCATACTTCCTGCAACCTTCATGCTGTATACTGTATACTTTACATATAGGCCATCTTCTGAAGCAAAACAAGGAAACATACATAGATTAGTATCTGGTGCACACACTCTTCTACATTAAGTATGAAGTATTATCCTGACACAACTCTCTCTGATAACTCAAGGATGCTAACAAAAGTTAGTATCTACTGTGTAGACTTTTTCCTGTTTGAAACATTTCTGCAGAACCAAAAGGTTGTATAGGCCATAATGAACACAACTGAACTGTTCCTTGTACACACGGTCAGCCTTCAATGCAAAGGCTTATAAAGTAATCAATACCTCTCCACACATATGGTGCATTACGTGTAAATGTGTTTTGTACACACTTACAACCATTAGCTGTACCCAGGCTGTACAAAACTAATATAGTCGTCCACCACTACGTAATCTGTAAAACAAACAAGCACACTCATTGGATGTTGTCAACAGTGATGTCATCAGTGATGTAGTTTGAGATGTCTTTTTTGATGTCATCAATGTCCTCTGAGATGTCATTGATGTCATACGTGATGTCATAGAACATGTCAACATGTCATGAGTGATGTCATATGTGAGGTCATAAGCAGTGTATGTTGGAGGTGCAAGTTATAGTTATTGCTGCTAACTATAACTGGTTAATTTCTGTTTTTTTGTTCAAAACATTAACATTGTCACTGAGAAATTCATCTAACTATAATGTTACTTTACCCTTTGCTTTTTTCAGTGGATTCCTAAGGCTTTTATTAATCAAAAACTCATATTTTTATCACACCTAAATATAATGTTACTTTAACATTTGTTTTTTTAGTGATGTTGAAACCCTGTCCCCTGAGAACCTCAAGGATAGATAGGCTGAAAGGGACCTAAGGCTGCAGCTGGCCCAAATGCCTACAGGAGAGAAGAGCTGAGGCTGACAAAGTCCTGGCAGAGGAGAAGATGAAGAAGGCTGAAAGGACCTTTGCCTGGGAAAAACTTGCCATGGAGGCAGCTGAGAAAGCCATGGAAGAAAGGAGGATTTTGTTGGCTCATAAACAGAGTCCCAAGGAGCTGGATCTGAAGGCTCAATAGCTAGCAGAGTCTGGCAGAAATGGTGGCAGTGAAAGTACCATGTCCAGTGCTCAGGGAAAGGTCCACACACCCAGAGATTTGGGGCCTGTCTTCAAGGTGGGGGGGAGGCATAGACAGGTGGTTTGAGGTGTATGAGGTCACTGTAGTAGTGCACAGGATCACTGAGGAGGATTGGGGGGCTGTCCTATGGAGGCATATACCTGGAGATGGGAGGTATGCCCTACTGGCCCTAGATAGGAGAGACAAGCTGAGGTATCCCACCATGAAGGAGACCCTTGTCAAGAGATATGGCTTCACCCCAGAAGAGTGAAGGTTGAAGTACAGGGGCAGTAGGAAGCTGTCTCACCAGTCCTGGGGTGATTTTGTGGGTCACTTTTGCAGAGCACTGGATGGTTTGGTGAAGAGCTGTATGGTGAACACATTTGAGGGGCTGCACAATTTGATTGCTATAGAGCACATGTTCAGTCATTGCTTTCCAGAGCTACGCCTACACTTGGTGGTTTGTACATTCTCTGACCCCAGAGAGCTTACAAGGGAGGCAAAGCTCTGGGTGAGAACCAGAGTGTCTGGGATGGCACTGGGGACTGATCCTAAGGGGTGGCTCAGCTTTTCCACATCAGAGTGAGGGGAAGGATTACAGTGACCCACACAGGTCCCAGTGTAGTTGGGGGAGTGGGGGAGGGTGAGAAGGACCCCATGTCCTTTCCAAGAACAGGAAAAGGTGTGGGGTTGGCAAAGGCCGAGGATGCCCTATTTCCAGCTCCAGGGCTGGGACTGCTTGTAGAGTGAGCACAAGCAGGGATCCTGGTCTGTACCAGGAGCCAATCCACCGATGGGAAGCCCTCAGTATCAGGAAAACTTGTGCGGGGGGGCAGCTGCTAAAGTGTCCTATTGGTCACTCCACAGAGGAGGGTGCGGAAGCCCAGATGGAGGGGAAAAGGGTGGAAACCGTCCATAGTGGGGGACCAGAGGGTCAGGGGTTGCCAGCTCTCAGGTCAAAGCACCCCAAATCTGACCCTGGTGAGGGTACTTCTAGACTGGGGGGGCACCATGTACTGTCACAGGGTCAGAGAGCTAGGGACCTGCACAAGGTAGACTCTTGCACAACACATGCAGAGTGTGATTCCCTTGAAGGGGTTAGCTGTGCTCCCCTGGAAGTCCTAGCGTGCCAGGAACAGGTTCAGCCTAATGGTACAGACCCTTGGCTAGAAGGCAAGTTTTAGGATATCACCCCTGAACTGGTGGGAGGGGTGGTTGCCATATTCCCCCCAACAGTTTTGGCTACTGGGGGGGTACCACTCCCAGGTGGAGGGTGCAGTACCCCCAGTGGGAGGAGCAAGGTGAAGGAGAGCCCACCCTTGCCTACTGGTCAGCCTCAGGGTACAAACCCTGGGCTGATTGACCAGTGTCGGGATACCTCTCCTGACTGGTGGGAAGGGGAGATGAGAAAGGATGCAAGGCATCTGGGGCTTCTGCCCCCCACTCTGAGAAATCAAGGACCCAACCGAGTTCAGCGAGGTTTGGAACTGGCAAATGCCCTGCACTAGTGTGCCATTGTCCAAGTTCTATTGCCAGAAGTCCATTAAGGAATTGATTAGTCTCCCCTGGCTTTAGGCTAGAGGCGGTTGTGTTGGAAATGGCCCTTTCTGCAGGGTCTTCCCCAAACTTTTTGCCTTTCTCCTTCTATTTTTCTGACCCTGGTTTTGTTGGTTTTAGGGCTTTGGGCACTTTGCCACAGCTAACCAGTGTTAAAGGCCTATCTCTCTCATAAGCTGAAATTGGGGTTACCTTAAAACATCTTTGAAGGGTAACTCCCAATTGGGAAAAGATAGAAACATGGAGTTTGGTGTCTCTGGACTCACAATTTAAAATCACAACATATGGTTAAATTGTAAGTCTGAAAATGCCACTTTTCGAAAGTTGGCATTTTCTTGCTTTAACCACTCTGTGCCTCTAGATACATACCCGGGTTGGGTGACAGCTGGCCTTTGTGCATTTCCTCTAGATAGCCATACACAATGGGAGATTAGGTGTGACCTGATGGGCCTTAATGGGTCTTTACGGGCCATTAACTGGCTTGAGGGGGTAGAACGTGACACCTGAATAAACTTGTCCTGTCCACCCACAATAGGGCTTAATGACCCTCTATTGCCACTCCAGCCAGTTTGGAGCCAGGACAGGGGAAACAGGACATCTGTACATTTCAAGGCCTGCCTCTGGAAGCTTCTCCCACCTTCCGGAACCAGGGCACCAAAGTATAAATACTGGACCCAAATCTCAGAAATTCACATTCTACTTGAACCAAGGACACTCTACCAGGAAGAAGGACTACTGTGCTGCCAGAAGAGACTGCTACTCTGCATCTGCATCGCTGTGTCGGCCTACTGCTACTGTTGTAGGAGGGACTGCCACTTTGCTACTTGTTCTGGTGTGTTGGCTTACTGCAGCCGCTGTAGGAGGAATGCCACTTTGCTGTTTGCTCTGCTGTGTTGGCTTGCTGCTTCTGTCCTTCAGTGAGAGGGACTGGGCTTGCTCTCTATATCCTTGAACCCAAGAATCCTCAAAGGCTTGTTGGCTGTACCTCTGTTCTTCTGCAGTCTCAGGGACATCAAAGGTTGCTGCAACTAATCTGCCACAGCACCTGGACTCTGCCATCCTTGAGTCTACCCTGCCAAGTGGTGCCACCCCAGTCCTGTACCCTTGGACGTGGGTCTAAGGTACTCTGCCTTCTTTGGTTTTCATCAGAACTGCAGCGAGGCAATGCAAAGCCCCGATAAGCCTTGCACTGCAGCTTAACCAGAATCAGCGCCGGGCGACACAAGCCCTGTAAAACCTCGTCGTGCAGCTGCCAGCCCATGGGGCCCAAACGCACCAGGAATTAAGGTACTGTGTTCAGCGGGCCCAAGTGGATCCCTGTAGCCAGACTGTGCTCCATCGCGGTCGGCCAGAACTTATGACTTTGTCCCTGTCCAGCATGAAAAGATAACCATTGTTGGCGCTTTGCGTTTCTATGCACTATTTTCACTTAAATCTTTAAAGTTGCATATCTCAGGATCTACTTATTGGATTTTTGTTGTTTTGGTATTGCTTTTCTCAGATAAATATTCTCTATTTTTTAACCTGATGTTGAGTGTTTTTGTGGTGTCTTTCACTGTGTTACTGTGATTTAAGTGCTGCACAAATATTTGCACATTGCCCTCTATGTTAAGCCTGACTGCTCTGCGCCAAGCTACAGGGGGTGAGCACAGGTTAATTTAGGGAGTGTAACTGTCTTCCAATAACTAGGATTGTGGTCCTTACTTTGACAGGGTGCATGTCTCTGCCAACTAGAATCCCAATTTCTAAAAAGTGCATTTTTCTAGGGTTTTTTAAAAATAAAAATATATTTAAAAATACATAGACAGTAACTACTTCAACAGTGTTTGCACTGAAAATGTTCAACTTCTTATTCCCAGCATAGTTTTCATAGTCTTTGTATGTAATATCGCATAAACTTCATATTTATATTTTCAAAAAGGCACAATCAGTTTCTCCTATATTGCAAACTATGGGGGTGATTCTTACCTTGGCGGGCGGCGGAGGCCGCCCGCCAAAGTACCCCCGCCAGAACACCGCACCGCGGTCGTCAGACCGCTGCGGTGATTCTGGGTTTTCCACTGGGCTGGCGGGCGACCGCCAAAAGGCCGCCCGCCAGCCCAGTGGAAAACAACCTTCCCACGAGGACGCCGGCTCTGAATGGAGCCGGCGGAGTGGGAAGGTGCGACGGGTGCAGTTGCACCCGTCGCGAATTTCACTGTCTGCAATGCAGACAGTGAAATTCAAAGTGGGGCCCTCTTACGGGGGCCCCACGACACCCCATACCGCCATCCTGTTCCTGGCGGCAGAGCTGCCAGGAACAGGATGGCGGTATGGGGTGTCAGAATCCCCATGGCGGCGCAGCAAGCTGCGCCGCCATGGAGGATTCTTTTGGGCAGCGGAAAACCGGCGGGAGACCGCCGGTTTTCCTCTTCTGACCGCGGCCAAACCGCCGCGGTCAGAATGCCCTGCGGGGCACCGCCAGCCTGTTGGCGGTGCTCCCGCCAACCCTGGCCCCGGCGGTCAATGACCGCCGGGGTCAGAATGACCCCCTATGTGTTTTCACTATGCACATTTATTTTTAAGGTGTGTGTTTGCTCTTGCAGAATGCTTGCGAAATGGTTGAGTCATACATTTTGTTGTAATCTGTTGTACAGAGTTCTTTCTCATCTGGTCAGTTATAATTGAATGCTATTCTTTAATAATAAAGTCAGTATAGTATATATATTGCATTAATTATTTTGACTACAAACATACAGCTTTCGCGAGACGATCGCAGGAGTCATACACACAATCCCTTGCATGGTCTACAGGCGGGCTGTACTTCCTGTCCAGCTCTTGTGATCTGCGTGTGAGATTGTACATTTGGAGTTAAGTTCATAACACTTTTATTTTTGCATTGCTGAAGAAAGTAAGACATAAGAAGTGTTGTTTAAAGTAGAAAAACATTTAATGTATTGTTTCATTTGAGATATTAAGAAAGTTCTCATTTATTTATGATCCTGTGGGCCTCTTGCAAGACAACCCTGGGAGAGAAAAGACAACTCATGGAAGGATTGTGATTGGTTCATATGAATGTCTTTTTTTTTTTAGCAAAGAAAGATTCCTTCCTTATTGCATAATTTGCCTATTGGCTTTTTCTCTGATTACACCTTTTTGACTACCTCAAATTTTGCTGATTTTCTGTGATCAGAATGTCATCTGATTCAGATGAGAACCCTACTCCTGTTCCTGCAAATCATTTACCTCAGCCACCCAGGGAGTCTTTAGTCTGGCAATTTTTTCAGATGAGGCCTGGTGGTAAGAAAGTGTCTGCCAACTATGTGGGAAGAAAGTGTCTGTCAACTATATAATTTGTATCATATGCTAAAATTAGTGCAGCTAAAACAAGCAATATTCCATGAGTACCACTGGGATGTGGCGACATTTGAGAGCTATGCACCCTTAATGCGTTGCTGGGGCTGAGTTCGCCTGCGCTGCAGACTTTGGTAACTCCTAAGGGGAGCCCACATCTTTCCAACCTGGTGACAGTGTGCCTGTCCAGGTACTCACCGTGCAAGCAGATTACAACCTAGCATATCTGAAAAAAATCCATTTTTTTGCTCTTTATGCAAGGACATCATTTTTTCCTCTGAAACAAGCAGGAGAGCACAGGACAGGCTTGTCCTGGATCATAAATGCCCACATAAGCACTCATTTTTCTAACATTTTATTTCTACATTTTCCTTCTCTTTTTTTTAAAGGTGTTGTTTTTTTCCTCCCAGTTTCTTGTTTTTGTTCTACCCCTTTTACAATTTTTTTTTTTAAAGTTAAAAATGCTAAAAACACACAAAAATACAGTTGGTGAAAATGTTACTTGAAAAAACTCTTTTTAGAGCTACCCTATACTTTCATCATGTATGTTGTTTGTACTATGTACCCCCTTTTTTTCTTCTTCATGACTCTTGCGAGACACTCAAGAGAGAGATGATGCTCATACATAGTGTGGTTGACTCTCGCAGGTTTCTCACGTGAGCCAGGTGTACAGGCCTCTGCGTCCACTCTGAGGGGGCATTGTTTGTTGCTTTACACTTGCAAGCCTCTCACAAGAGTGTACTTTTATAATAGGATTTGCATTTTCACTGAACATTTCCTGTTGTAAGGTATAATTTATATGCAACAGATTTTCCCTACCCCTCTTTTTTAATACACTCCTGCAAGGCTCTCACAAGATCGTAAAAATCCTTTAAAGGAAGAATTTACATTTGTCTTCATTACAGTACTTACCTCCTACTATCCCCACTACTAGACTATGGGGAGACACTTTCCTCTCTAGCTCTACTGAGACCATGCATGAATATAACTGGTGTGTAGAGTGAGGTGTCAAGAGACACTGCCTCTCCATTCACACATTTCCTAGGCTTAGTAGTATGTATAGTAGGGTGGGGATGGTACTCACTCAACATGTAAGACCTCACCCTTCTATACTGAGTGTAACACGTACTAGCCTACCCACTGACACCTCTCCCCAGGGAAATTACCATATTTATTAGTGTGTGGGAATGGATTTCCCTGTCCACTCACAGCTCTCCCCAGCATGACAGATATATACAGTAGTATGTAGGGAAGCTTTGTCTTCTAACACCTATCTCCAGACAACTTGGATGTACAGTGTAGGGAACCAGTGGCATCTGTCCTCATACCTCTCCTTAGAATAACAGTAAAATGTAGTGCTGTCTGGGAAAGCAGCCATCTTTCTGCTAACACATCTTACCAGGGTAAGAGGTGTCTCCAGTAGGGTTTGAGAGAAATGTATCTCTCTATTCATACCTCTTCTCACAGTAACAGGTATGCATACTAAGCTGTGGCAGTAAACTGCCCTGTTTCCAGAGACAAGTCTCTTGCATGATAACTCTGCATAGTACAGTTTTTAGAGACACTGGCCTCCCTCCTGTGATGTGTCTCTTAGATAACGCTTGTGCAAATTAGGGCGTGAAAAGTGGCTTACCTTTGTGGTCACACCTCTCCCCATGATGAAAGAAGTACAAGTAAAGTTTGCAGTTGAAGTTACCTTTATACTTGTAAGTATATGGTTCATAACAGCTATCAAGACTATAATATGAAAACACACTGCTCTCTCAGCTGAGACATCTCCGCAGAGAAATACATGTACAAAATATGATTTGGAGATACTGCTGTCTCTGTTCATACCTCTCTCCGTGATAATGAATGTCATTAGTGGACTGTAAAATGGAGCATCCGCTATGTTAACAACTGTGTCTTTCCACATAGTTACTGTTCCATCTTTCTTCCAAAGTAAACACCCAATCAGATATAATTTGCTGTAAGTCGGTTTGTTTTTGACAAATTAAGGTTAAAAAATATTTGTATGTCTGGATGGTTGGGTTCAAGGGACTCTAGCAAGAGTCCCTCAAACCCAATTTAAAAAAATCCAACTCCTAGGAGAACAATGTTGCTGGCAGCTATTACAGGAATCAGAGGAGTTAGGACCTGATTTAGAACTTGGCAGACAGGTTACTCAGTCAGTCGTGACAGATGTCCCATCCGGTGAAATCTAAATCACACTGGATATAATATAGAGCCATCTGGGGCCGTGGAGGCTCCCCCGCGGCTCCCACCTTTGTGTATGGTGGGTACCCTGAGTGGGCACCAGGGCACCCACCTAATATAAGGACAGGCCCCGAGAGATGGGGTGCCTTTTGACAAAATAGTCTTGGGGAGGGGGAGGCCGCGCAGTCCCCATCCCCTTTAAAAATACTTGACACATTGGGCCCCAGGGGGTGGGGTCCCCAGAGCTGATTACAGCTCAGAAAAGGGGGCCATTGACCTCCCCCCTATAAATAATATACCTGGCCCAGGGGGATGGGGTCTCCTGGGCCATGATAGTCTCGGGAAGATACAGCCCTAGGGGATGGGGTCCCTAAGGTTCGGGGAGGGGGGCCATGTAACCCCCCTCCCATTTAAAATATATATGGCTCTGGTTGGGGGATGGGATCCTCAGAGCATAATGAGGATTGGGGAGGGTGGCCACGCACCCCTCTCCACTTTAAAATTTATGAGGCTCTAGGGGATGTGGTCATCAGGGCCTAATGAGGCTTGAGGGTGCGGGGCACTTACCCCGTGAAAAAATAGAAAAAAAGGCCCAATCTATGGGGTCCCCAGGGCCCATGAAGGTTGGGAGGGGGGCACCCAGCCCCCTCCCCTTTAAATATATGAGGCCCTGGGAGATGTGGTTCCCAGGGCCTAACAAGGCTTGGGGAGGGGGGCCACACAGCCCCTCTTCCCCTTTAAAAGGTCCTGAGGGATGGGGTCCTGAGGATCTAATGAAGCTCAGGGAGGGGGCCTGCATTTTTTTGACATCAAGCCCTGGGGATGTGGTGGCCCCCGAGGCTCCAAAGAGCCTTAGGAGGCGGCTGCATGTGCCACTCCATGTTTTTTTTAAATTACTGCCTGCTCCGGGACGTGGCCCATCCGGAGGCTTGAAGAAAAACAAGCACAGGAGACGCACTTTTTTTTATTTTAATTTTGCTGCAGATATGTAAATCCTCCGCGATTTTGTGGCAAAATGTTTTTTTTTTTTTAAAACATGTTTGTGACTCCCGGCCGGGCACCAGGGCTAGAGTGTCAGGATATTTCTACCCTGCTCCTTTTTCTTTCTTATTTTTTCAATCAGATTCCAGCATGGGGACTGTCGGATCCGCAGAGCCTCTGCATCTCTAGATATACACAGTTGTTTTCCTTTAATAACTCCAAAACTACTGAATGGTTTTACACCAAATAACAAAAAAGGGGAGCTTTCAGGACCAAGAGCTAGCTTTCTACCAAATTTGGTGTAATTCCGTCCGGTGGATCAGGCTGTACTTGTGTCTAAAATCTCTCTGGGAAATTGCATGGGAAAACACGTTTTAGGACCCACCCCCCTTTTCCTCTGCCCCCACTTGATGAATCATCCTAAAACTTTCAAGACAGTGTCTGAAGTGAGTGGCAAATAATGTTTTGGGAAATTTGTGAGGATTCGTCAAACGGTGCCAATGTTATTGGGAAACAAAAAGCACTTTTACTATGCAGACTAGGTCCTAACTATAACTACCTACTGGTGACTGCCAATAGGTTACATATATAGATACAGGTATCAAGACATCTCCTTTGTTTTTGAAGGTCACCTTTCCCAATGCAGTGGCCTCAGCATGTGAGAAAACAGCAACCCGCTATATATCCCCCACTTTTCCTCTCCGTTTTAGAAAAGGATAACGCTAATGGCCACAACTGAGGATTCAATGAGACACAAATATCTGTATTTGGCACTACGGGGAGGAAGAGTGAGATATAAATACATATATTTTTTTTCACCCAAAAAAACAAAGGTCAGAGGGACATTATAGTTAGGTTCAGATTTTACACGCACAAAACCATAGAAATTTAACAGTTATAGTTATACCTATCTCAAGAAACTATAACTCGTGCCTTAAGGTAAATATAACTTATTCCTTCACCATACACTGTTAACCCCTTCTGTGCCGCGGACGTAGTGGTTACGTCCCGCGGCACAGTGCTGCTGTGCCGAGGACGTAACCACTACGTCCTCGGCACACAGCCCAGAGGGAGCGCTCTCGCTCCCTCTGTGTGCTTCCCCCCACCCCCCCAAAGTCAGGGATGGAAGGGGAAGCCCTTCCCCTTCCACCCCCGACCCCCCCACCCCCCCATAATGACGTCAGCGCGCGATCGCGCGCTGACTTCATTATGGGGATTTCGCCGCACAGGAAGCCATTTGCTTCCTGTGCGGCGACGAGGAAAGAGGTGAGTTCCTCTTCCCGGTGGGTGGGGGGTTTGGGCTAAAGAGGCACCGGGGGAAAGGAAAGGCTTTTCCTTTCCCCCGGTGTCTCTTTGAGCATTCCTGCTGCCCGATCGCATTGCGATCGGGCAGCAGGAATGCCCACTAGACACCAGGGATTTTTTTTTGTTGTTGTTTGCTCGTGTTTCTTGCTGGCGGGGAGCGGCCCCTTGGGCAAGGGTCGCTCCCCTTGTGGGGGCAATTAGTTACGGCCATTTCTGCCCCCCTTGGGGGCAGATTGGCCTACTTTTTAGGCGGATCTGCCCCCAAGGGGGGCAGAAACCACTGGATCACCAGGGAATTATATTTTCTGTGCAGGTATGTTGGGAGGGGGTGCCCCCTTGGGCAAGGGGCGCCCCCCCCCAAGGGGGCAGAGAACTGTTGGCCATTTCTGCCCCCCTTGGGGGCAGATCGGCCTATTTTTTTTAGGTCCATCTGCCCCCAAGGGGGGCAGAAGCCACTTAGGCACCAGGGATTGTGTGTGTAGTGGATGGGGGGGCGCCCCCTTGGGCAAGGGTCGCTCCCCTTTGGGGGGCATGTCTTTTAGGGCCATTTCTGCCCCCCTTGAGGGCAGATCAGCCTATTATTTTTAGGTTGATCTGCCCCAAGGGGGGCAGAAACCACTAGAACGCCAGGGATGTTTTTTTATGTGTTTATTTTTGTGGGGGGGCGTCCCCTCGGGCACGGGGCGCCCCCCCAAGGGGGGCATTGACCTGTTGGCCATTTCTGCCCCCCCTGGGGGCAGATGGGCCTATTTTTCTAGACCCACCTGCCCCCAAGGGGGGCAGAAGCCACGTAGACACCAGGGATAGTGTGTGTGTGTGTGTGTGTTAGTGGATGGGGGGGGGGCTTGGGCAAGGGTCGCCCCCCACTTTGGGGGCACATGTACCCAGGCCATTTCTGCACCCCTTGGAGACAGATCAGCCTATTATTTTTAGGCTGATCTGCCCCCAAGGGGGGCAGAAACCACTAGAACGCCAGGGATTTTTTTTTATGTGTTTATTTTTGTGGGGGGGCGTCCCCTCGGGCACGGGGCGCCCCCCCAAGGGGGGCATTGACCTGTTGGCCATTTCTGCCCCCCCTGGGGGCAGATGGGCCTATTTTTCTAGACCCACCTGCCCCCAAGGGGGGCAGAAGCCACGTAGACACCAGGGATAGTGTGTGTGTGTGTGTGTGTTAGTGGATGGGGGGGGGCTTGGGCAAGGGTCGCCCCCCACTTTGGGGGCACATGTACCCAGGCCATTTCTGCACCCCTTGGAGACAGATCAGCCTATTATTTTTAGGCTGATCTGCCCCCAAGGGGGGTAGAAACCACTAGAACGCCAGGGATTTTTTTTTATGTGTTTATTTTTGTGGGGGGGCGTCCCCTCGGGCACGGGGCGCCCCCCCAAGGGGGGCATTGACCTGTTGGCCATTTCTGCCCCCCCTGGGGGCAGATGGGCCTATTTTTCTAGACCCACCTGCCCCCAAGGGGGGCAGAAGCCACGTAGACACCAGGGATAGTGTGTGTGTGTGTGTGTGTTAGTGGATGGGGGGGGGGCTTGGGCAAGGGTCGCCCCCCACTTTGGGGGCACATGTACCCAGGCCATTTCTGCACCCCTTGGAGACAGATCAGCCTATTATTTTTAGGCTGATCTGCCCCCAAGTGGGGCAGAAACCACTAGAACGCCAGGGGTTTTTTTTATGTGTTTATTTTTGTGGGGGGGCGTCCCCTTGGGCACGGGGCGCCCCCCCAAGGGGGGCATTGACCTGTTGGCCATTTCTGCCCCCCCTGGGGGCAGATGGGCCTATTTTTCTAGACCCACCTGCCCCCAAGGGGGGCAGAAGCCACGTAGACACCAGGGATAGTGTGTGTGTGTGTGTGTGTTAGTGGATGGGGGGGGGCTTGGACAAGGGTCGCCCCCCACTTTGGGGGCACATGTACCCAGGCCATTTCTGCACCCCTTGGAGACAGATCAGCCTATTATTTTTAGGCTGATCTGCCCCCAAGGGGGGCAGAAACCACTAGAACGCCAGGGATTTTTTTTTATGTGTTTATTTTTGTGGGGGGGCGTCCCCTCGGGCACGGGGCGCCCCCCCAAGGGGGGCATTGACCTGTTGGCCATTTCTGCCCCCCCTGGGGGCAGATGGGCCTATTTTTCTAGACCCACCTGCCCCCAAGGGGGGCAGAAGCCACGTAGACACCAGGGATAGTGTGTGTGTGTGTGTGTGTGTTAGTGGATGGGGGGGGGTTTGGGCAAGGGTCGCCCCCCACTTTGGGGGCACATGTACCCAGGCCATTTCTGCACCCCTTGGAGACAGATCAGCCTATTATTTTTAGGCTGATCTGCCCCCAAGGGGGGCAGAAACCACTAGAACGCCAGGGATTTTTTTTTATGTGTTTATTTTTGTGGGGGGGCGTCCCCTCGGGCACGGGGCGCCCCCCCAAGGGGGGCATTGACCTGTTGGCCATTTCTGCCCCCCCTGGGGGCAGATGGGCCTATTTTTCTAGACCCACCTGCCCCCAAGGGGGGCAGAAGCCACGTAGACACCAGGGATAGTGTGTGTGTGTGTGTGTGTTAGTGGATGGGGGGGGGCTTGGGCAAGGGTCGCCCCCCACTTTGGGGGCACATGTACCCAGGCCATTTCTGCACCCCTTGGAGACAGATCAGCCTATTATTTTTAGGCTGATCTGCCCCCAAGGGGGGCAGAAACCACTAGAACGCCAGGGATTTTTTTTTATGTGTTTATTTTTGTGGGGGGGCGTCCCCTTGGTCACGGGGCGCCCCCCCAAGGGGGGCATTGACCTGTTGGCCATTTCTACACCCCCTGGGGGCAGATGGGCCTATTTTCTTAGGCCCACCTGCCCCCAAGGGGGCAGAAGCCACTTAGGCACCAGGGATAGTGTTGTGTGTGTTTTTTTTGTTTTTTTTTGTTTGAGGGCTGTCCCCTTTGGCAAGGGTCGCTCTCCATGGGGACACAGTACTAAAGGTATTTTCTGGCTTCCTTGGGGCAGACAGGCCTATTTTTTTAGTAGGCCCATCTGCCCCTATGACAGAATCCACTTAGGCACCAATTTCTAAAATGTTTGATGGTGGGGTGTTTGTCAACTGAAGAAGTCTTTGCATTTGTGATAAAAAAAAAATTCCTCCTTTTTGTTCTAGTTCAAAGCTTTTGCTTTATTTGCTGTGGCTCCTTGCGGTTTTGGCGGTGGTTGACCTGCAGTTTGCACAGTTGCATGTTTTAGGTAAGTAAAAACAATTTACTCCAAAGGAGTATTGTTGCCATGCATGAATGACATGTTTGTAGGGGGTGTACTAAATGCAGGATTGTGTGTGAAATTGTCCTTAGGTTTGTGCACAATGATATTTGTTGTGTCTTATTTCTAATTTGCCTTTCTTTCTTTCTTTTTAGTGGGATATCATTGGTGATTGCTGTGTAGTTGCTGGTGAATCAAGCTTTTTCAGGCAAGTGAGCGGTATAGTTTTTGAGTTTGTAACTCTTACTAACAAAGCTACACTTTGTTACTTGTCTTACACAGTGCTGGTTGTTGGTGGTGAATTTGTCCAGTTAATTTTAGCAGGAGAGATCATGGCTAGCCGCAGGATGACCGCTCAGCAGGTGGTTGGTATGCTTTTTGAGTCAAAGTCTGATCATGACTATGAGACGGACTCTGCATCTGAGGCAGAGGAGGAAGTCAGAGATTCTGGCAGTGATGTTTCTGTTGGAGGGGAATCTTCTGATGATGAAGCCACACTCAGTGCAGATGAAGGTTCTGTTTTAGAGGAGGACATTGATGTGCCAATAGTGCAGCAACCTGGGGCTGAAAGGTTTCCCGTTAGAAGACCTGATGTCTGGGTTGCCCCAAACATGGAGCAGCCAGAGTTGCCTGCCTTTACTGGTCTCCCGGGGTGTAACGCCAATACAGAGAACTTTATGCCTATCAATTTCTTTGAGTTATTCATGGATGATGTGTTTTTGGAAGAGATTGTTGAGCAGACTAATTTGTATGCGGAGCAGCATTTGAGGGACAACGCTGCTAGACTTAGGCCACACTGTAGAGCTGCCCAGTGGATTCCCACAAATTTGGAGGAGCTAAAAAAGTTTTTGGGTTTGACTTTTTTGATGGGGTTGATAAGGAAGCCGTCACTGGCTTCTTATTGGTCTACTAGTCCCTTGATGGCAACAGCTATATTTCCAGCTACCATGAGTCGTAATCGGTATTTGCTTCTTCTTAGGATGCTGCATTTTGTTGACAATGCATTAGCCTTGCCACGAGATCACCCAGATTCTGACCGTCTTTTTAAGATTAGGCCTGTCCTTGATCATTTTGTAGATCGGTTTTCGGAGGTCTATGTTCCAGGCAAAGAGATAAGTGTGGACGAGTCTTTGGTCCTCTTCAAGGGTCGTTTGGTTTTTAGGCAGTACATTCCTAGCAAAAGGGCACGATATGGAATTAAATTGTATATGCTGTCTGAAAGTAGGACAGGATATGTGTATAGTTTCCGTGTGTACACTGGTAGGGATTCCAATATTGACCCCCCTGGTTGTCCTCCCACTTTTGGAGTTACTGAGAAAATAGTGTGGGATCTTGGTAGACGACTGTTCAACAAAGGTCACCATTTGTATGTAGATAACTTCTACACTGGTGTGCAGTTGTTCAAGGAATTGTTTAGAGTGGACACAGTTGCTTGTGGCACAATCCGTTCTAACCGGAAAGGCTATCCAAGGGAGCTTGTCTGTAAAAAACTTGAGAGGGGACAGTGCTGTGCCTTGCGGAACGAGGAGCTGCTAGCTTTGAAATTTTCAGACAAGAGGGATGTCTACATGCTAAGTACCATCCATGATGAGAGTACTTCCCCTGTGACTGTTTGGGGCCAGGTTGCTGAAGTGCGCAAACCTGTGTGCATTTTAGATTATAATAAGCACATGGGAGGTGTAGATAGAGTTGACCAGAGGTTGGAACCTTATACTGCTATTCGTAAGTCTTATGTTTGGTATAAGAAGTTAGCACTTCACCTCTTCCACTTAGCAACCTTCAATGCTTTTATTGTGTTTAGGGATAGGTCTCCAGACTCAAAGATGACATTTGTGAAATTTCAGGAGTCAGTGATAGAGAGCCTTATTGTGGTGGAACAGGCCAGAGTTCCTAGAGAAGCAGTGGTGGAGGATGTGGCTAGATTGAAAGATCGCCACTTTGCTGAGCACATTCCTCCCACACCCAAAAAAGACTTTCCAGCTAAGAAATGTAGAGTGTGTTTTCGAAGAGGTATCCGGAGGGAGACTCGAATGTACTGCCCAGATTGTCCTTCAAAGCCTGGGCTGTGTGTCGGTGCTTGTTTTAAGAATTACCACACCCAGAAGAATTTCTGGGAACAACCATGAGTGTAAACTCATGTCTGTTTTGTATTTTCATGTGTTTAGTTTCATGGTTAGCATTTCTGTCATGTTGTTAGTTAGAGCTTTTGTGTTTGTTGTTTTGTAATTCTTTCTACTTAGTTAGGGGTTCCTCTGTTAAAAAAAATAAAAATATGATGCCATTGTGTGTGGAGTGGGGCTTGGCTGAGACTGTACATATTGACTTGATGTTGGCTACTGCAACACACTGCAAGCCAAACACCAGTCCACACACTCCCATCAGCTGGTGTGATTGTTGTATCAGGCATGTGGGCGTATGTAAGTGATGGGCCCTTGAGTGGCGCTGTCTGTCGATGTGAGTGTTGTAATGTGCTGGGCCCGTGGCTGGCGGTGTGAATGGCCTTGTGTGTGTCATGTATGAAAGTTGTGTGAATGGACTGTAAAGCGGTTGGTGCCTTGTCGCGGCTTTACAGCTCACGAGCTGTGAGTCATTGGTTCAGTTTTTTGCCTTTCAGTTACTAACAGTGCTTTTCATTTTTGTGAAAGCTCTTGTTAGTAAAATTTGATCCACTGAACCATCACTCACCCTCGTGCCAAATCCAACCAGTATGTGTGGTAAAAATGACCAAACCTGCTCCGCTGTAATCAGGCGTCGCAGCACACCTATGACACGCTAGGTGCCTCAGGTGGGACCCCGATGATGAAGCATGCCACCAACTTGGTTGGTGGGTGAGGGGTCTTTTTCACATAACCTAAGTGTGTTTCTTTTCAAAATTTTAGTGTTTGGCACATCACGGACGTATGTGGGCACATCAAAACGATATATTACAAAACTACCTGTGTTTGGGGGGGGAGAGGGCACCTATGTTTTTGGTCCTGTGTGCGGCCTTCATCTAGGGAAACCTACCAAACCCAGACATTTTTTAAAACTAGACACCCCAAGGAGTCTAGGGAGGAGTGGCGTGCGTGGATCCCCCAACATTTTCTTACCCAGACTCCTCTGTAAACCTCAAAATGTGCTTAAAAAAAAGCATATTTTCCTGACTTTTCTTCATACGATCACCACTCCAGCACAAAATTCCTACTCCCCAGTGTTCCCCTCAGTCTCCCAAATAAAATGACACCTCACGTATGTGGGTCCCCAAAGCAGAGTCAGTCTAAAGATGTATAAAAGAATATGTCCTTATAAACTCGCAGTACTATCCCCTGTATCTCTACAAGTTTTGGGCCTTATTCTGTTGGAGGCACCTGGCCCACCCACACAACTGAGGTATCATTTTTATCGGGAGACTTGGGGGAACGCTGGGTGGAAGGAAATTTGTGGCTCCACTCAGATTCCAGAACTTTCTGTCACCGAAATGTGTGAAAATGCGTTTTTTTAGCCAATATTTGAGGTTTGGAAAGGATTCTGGGTAACAGAACCTGGTCAGAGCCCCTCAAGTCACCCCATCTTGGATTCCCCTAGGTCTCTAGTTTTCAGAAATGCACAGGTTTGGTAGGTTTCCCTAGGTGCTGGCTGAGCTACAGGCCAAAAACTACAGGTAGGCACTGTTTTCAATGAAAAAATGTGATGTGTCCACGCTGCGCTTTGGGGCGTTTCCTGTCGCGGGCGCTAGGCCTACCCACACAAGTGAGGTATCATTTTTATCGGGAGACGTGGGGGAACGCTGGGTGGAAGGAAATTTGTGGCCCCTCTCAGATTCCAGAACTTTCTGCCACAGAAATGTGAGGAACATGTGTTTTTTTAGCCAACTTTTGAGCTTTGCAAAGGATTCTGGGTAACAGAACCTGGTCCGAGCCCCGCCAGTCACCCCTCCTTGGATTCCCCTAGGTCTCTAGTTTTCAGAAATGCACAGGTTTGGTAGGTTTCCCTAGGTGGCGGCTGAGCTACAGGCCAAAATCTACAGGTAGGCACTTTGCTAAAAACAGGTCTGTTTTCTGTGATGTGTCCACGTTGCGCTTTGGGGCGTTTCCTGTCGCGGGCGCTAGGCCTACCCACACAAGTGAGGTATCATTTTTATCGGGAGACGTGGGGGAACGCTGGGTGGAAGGAAATTTGTGGCTCCTCTCAGATTCCAGAACTTTCTGCCACAGAAATGTGAGGAACATGTGTTTTTTTAGCCAATTTTTGAGCTTTGCAAAGGATTCTGGGTAACAGAACCTGGTCCAAGCCCCGCCAGTCACCCCTCCTTGGATTCCCCTAGGTCTCTAGTTTTCAGAAATGTACAGGTTTGGTAGGTTTCCCTAGGTGCCGGCTGAGCTAGAGGCCAAAATCTACAGGTAGTCACTTCGCAAAAAACACCTCTGTTTTCTTCCAAAATTTTGGTGGTGTCCACGTTGCGCTTTGGGGCGTTTCCTGTCGCGGGCGCTAGGCCTACCCACGCAAGTGAGGTATCATTTTTATCGGGAGACTTGGGGGAACGCTGGGTGGAAGGAAATTTGTGGCTCCTCCCAGATTCCAGAACTTTCTGCCACAGAAATGTGAGGAACATGTGTTTTTTTAGCCAATTTTTGAGCTTTGCAAAGGATTCTGGGTAACAGAACCTGGTCCGAGCCCCGCCAGTCACCCCTCCTTGGATTCCCCTAGGTCTCTAGTTTTCAGAAATGCACAGGTTTGGTAGGTTTCCCTAGGTGGCGGCTGAGCTACAGGCCAAAATCTACAGGTAGGCACTTTGCTAAAAACAGGTCTGTTTTCTGTGATGTGTCCACGTTGCGCTTTGGGGCGTTTCCTGTCGCGGGCGCTAGGCCTACCCACACAAGTGAGGTATCATTTTTATCGGGAGACGTGGGGGAACGCTGGGTGGAAGGAAATTTGTGGCTCCTCTCAGATTCCAGAACTTTCTGCCACAGAAATGTGAGGAACATGTGTTTTTTTAGCCAATTTTTGAGCTTTGCAAAGGATTCTGGGTAACAGAACCTGGTCCGAGCCCCGCCAGTCACCCCTCCTTGGATTCCCCTAGGTCTCTAGTTTTCAGAAATGCACAGGTTTGGTAGGTTTCCCTAGGTGGCGGCTGAGCTACAGGCCAAAATCTACAGGTAGGCACTTCGCTAAAAACAGGTCTGTTTTCTTCCAAAATTTTGGTGGTGTCCACGTTGCCCTTTGGGGCGTTTCCTGTCGCGGGCGCTAGGCCTACCCACGCAAGTGAGGTATCATTTTTATCGGGAGACTTGGGGGAACGCTGGGTGGAAGGAAATTTGTGGCTCCTCCCAGATTCCAGAACTTTCTGCCACAGAAATGTGAGGAACATGTGTTTTTTTAGCCAATTTTTGAGCTTTGCAAAGGATTCTGGGTAACAGAACCTGGTCCGAGCCCCGCCAGTCACCCCTCCTTGGATTCCCCTAGGTCTCTAGTTTTCAGAAATGCACAGGTTTGGTAGGTTTCCCTAGGTGGCGGCTGAGCTACAGGCCAAAATCTACAGGTAGGCACTTTGCTAAAAACAGGTCTGTTTTCTGTGATGTGTCCACGTTGCGCTTTGGGGCGTTTCCTGTCGCGGGCGCTAGGCCTACCCACACAAGTGAGGTATCATTTTTATCGGGAGACGTGGGGGAACGCTGGGTGGAAGGAAATTTGTGGCTCCTCTCAGATTCCAGAACTTTCTGCCACAGAAATGTGAGGAACATGTGTTTTTTTAGCCAATTTTTGAGCTTTGCAAAGGATTCTGGGTAACAGAACCTGGTCCGAGCCCCGCCAGTCACCCCTCCTTGGATTCCCCTAGGTCTCTAGTTTTCAGAAATGCACAGGTTTGGTAGGTTTCCCTAGGTGGCGGCTGAGCTACAGGCCAAAATCTACAGGTAGGCACTTCGCTAAAAACAGGTCTGTTTTCTTCCAAAATTTTGGTGGTGTCCACGTTGCGCTTTGGGGCGTTTCCTGTCGCGGGCGCTAGGCCTACCCACGCAAGTGAGGTATCATTTTTATCGGGAGACTTGGGGGAACGCTGGGTGGAAGGAAATTTGTGGCTCCTCCCAGATTCCAGAACTTTCTGCCACAGAAATGTGAGGAACATGTGTTTTTTTAGCCAATTTTTGAGCTTTGCAAAGGATTCTGGGTAACAGAACCTGGTCCGAGCCCCGCCAGTCACCCCTCCTTGGATTCCCCTAGGTCTCTAGTTTTCAGAAATGCACAGGTTTGGTAGGTTTCCCTAGGTGGCGGCTGAGCTACAGGCCAAAATCTACAGGTAGGCACTTTGCTAAAAACAGGTCTGTTTTCTGTGATGTGTCCACGTTGCGCTTTGGGGCGTTTCCTGTCGCGGGCGCTAGGCCTACCCACACAAGTGAGGTATCATTTTTATCGGGAGACGTGGGGGAACGCTGGGTGGAAGGACATTTGTGGCTCCTCTCAGATTCCAGAACTTTCTGCCACAGAAATGTGAGGAACATGTGTTTTTTTAGCCAATTTTTGAGCTTTGCAAAGGATTCTGGGTAACAGAACCTGGTCCGAGCCCCGCCAGTCACCCCTCCTTGGATTCCCCTAGGTCTCTAGTTTTCAGAAATGTACAGGTTTGGTAGGTTTCCCTAGGTGCCGGCTGAGCTAGAGGCCAAAATCTGCAGGTAGTCACTTCGCAAAAAACACCTCTGTTTTCTTCCAAACTTTTGGTGGTGTCCACGTTGCGCTTTGGGGCGTTTCCTGTCGCGGGCGCTAGGCCTACCCACGCAAGTGAGGTATCATTTTTATCGGGAGACTTGGGGGAACGCTGGGTGGAAGGAAATTTGTGGCTCCTCTCAGATTCCAGAACTTTCTGTCACTCAAATGTGAGGAAAATGCGTTTTTTTAGCCAAAATATGAGGTTTGCAAAGGATTCTGGGTAACAGAACCTGGTCCGAGCCCCGCCAGTCACCCCTCCTTGGATTCCCCTAGGTCTCTAGTTTTCAGAAATGCACAGGTTTGGTAGGTTTCCCTAGGTGGCGGCTGAGCTAGAGGCCAAAATCTACAGGTAGGCACTTTGCTAAAAACAGGTCTGTTTTCTGTGATGTGTCCACGTTGCGCTTTGGGGCGTTTCCTGTCGCGGGCGCTAGGCCTACCCACACAAGTGAGGTATCATTTTTATCGGGAGACGTGGGGGAACACTGGGTGGAAGGAAATTTGTGGCTCCTCTCAGATTCCAGAACTTTCTGCCACAGAAATGTGAGGAACATGTGTTTTTTTAGCCAATTTTTGAGCTTTGCAAAGGATTCTGGGTAACAGAACCTGGTCCGAGCCACACAAATCACCCCATCTTGGATTCCCCTAGGTCTCTAGTTTTCAGAAATGCACAGGTTTGGTAGGTTTCCCTAGGTGGCGGCTGAGCTAGAGGCCAAAATCTACAGGTAGGCACTTTGCTAAAAACAGGTCTGTTTTCTGTGATGTGTCCACGTTGCGCTTTGGGGCGTTTCCTGTCGCGGGCGCTAGGCCTACCCACACAAGTGAGGTATCATTTTTATCGGGAGACGTGGGGGAACGCTGGGTGGAAGGACATTTGTGGCTCCTCTCAGATTCCAGCACTTTCTGCCACAGAAATGTGAGGAACATGTGTTTTTTTAGCCAATTTTTGAGCTTTGCAAAGGATTCTGGGTAACAGAACCTGGTCCGAGCCACACAAATCACCCCATCTTGGATTCCCCTAGGTCTCTAGTTTTCAGAAATGCACAGGTTTGGTAGGTTTCCCTAGGTGGCGGCTGAGCTAGAGGCCAAAATCTACAGGTAGGCACTTTGCTAAAAACAGGTCTGTTTTCTGTGATGTGTCCACATTGCGCTTTGGGGTGTTTCCTGTCGCGGGCGCTAGGCCTACCCACACAAGTGAGGTATCATTTTTATCGGGAGACGTGGGGGAACGCTGGGTGGAAGGAAATTTGTGGCTCCTCTCAGATTCCAGAACTTTCTGCCACAGAAATGTGAGGAACATGTGTTTTTTTAGCCAAATTTTGAGGTTTGCAAAGGATTCTGGGTAACAGAACCTGGTCCGAGCCACACAAATCACCCCATCTTGGATTCCCCTAGGTCTCTAGTTTTCAGAAATGCACAGGTTTGGTAGGTTTCCCTAGGTGGCGGCTGAGCTAGAGGCCAAAATCTACAGGTAGGCACTTTGCTAAAAACAGGTCTGTTTTCTGTGATGTGTCCACGTTGCGCTTTGGTGCGTTTCCTGTCGCGGGCGCTAGGCCTACCCACACAAGTGAGGTATCATTTTTATCGGGAGACTTGGGGGAACATAGAATAGCAAAACAAGTGTTATTGCCCCTTGTCTTTCTCTACATTTTTCCCTTCCAAATGTAAGACAGTGTGTAAAAAAGACGTCTATTTGAGAAATGCCCGGTAATTCACATGCTAGTATGGGCAGCCCGGAATTCAGAGATGTGCAAATAACCACTGCTTCTCAACACCTTATCTTGTGCCCATTTTGGAAATACAAAGGTTTTCTTGATAGCTATTTTTTACTCTTTATATTTCAGCAAATGAATTGCTGTATACCCGGCATAGAATGAAAACCCACTGCAGGGTGCAGGTCATTTATTGGCTCTGGGTACCTAGAGTTCTTGATGAACCTACAAGCCCTATATATCCCCGCAACCAGAAGAGTCCAGCAGACGTAACGGTATATTGCTTTCGAAAATCTGACATTGCAGGAAAAAGTTACAGAGTAAAACTTAGAGAAAAATTTATGTTTTTTTCACCTCAATTTCAATATTTTTCTTTTTCAGTTGCTATTTTCTGTAGGAAACCCTTGTAGGATCTACACAAATTACCCCTTGCTGAATTCAGAATTTTGTCTACTTTTCAGAAATGTTGCGGTTTATGGGATCCAGCGTTGGTTTCATGCCCATTTCTGTCACTGACTGGAAGGAGGCTGAAAGCACAAAAAATCGTAAAAATGGGGTATGTCCCAGTAAAATGCCAAAATTGGGTTGAAAAATTGGGTTTTCTGATTCAAGTCTGCCTGTTCCTGAAAGCTGGGAAGCTGGTGATTTTATCACCGCAAACCCTTTGTTGATGCCCTTTCCAGGGAAAAAACCACAAGCCTTCTTCTGCAGCCCATTTTTCCAATTTTTTTAAAAAAAATGAAATTTTCACTGTTTTTTGGCTAATTTCTTGGCCTCCTTCTGGGGAACCCACAAAGTCTGGGTACCTCTAGAATCCCTAGGATGTTGGAAAAAAAGGACGCAAATTTGGCATGGGTAGCTTATGTGAACAAAAAGTTATGAGGGCCTAAGCGCGAACTGCTCCAAATAGCCAAAAAAAGGCTCGGCACAGGAGGGGGAAAAGGCCTGGCAGCGAAGGGGTTAATTACCCCACATATTACATCATTCATGACATCTTCTATGACATTATTATAATCTACCTGCAACATTTGGAATAAAATTATTGATGAGAAAACTATGCATGGCAGGGGTGCGAGTTATAGTTACCTTAGGATACAAGTTATAGTTTCATGAGATAAGTATAACTGTCGAATTTCTAATGGTTTTGTGCATGTAAAATCTGAACTTAACTATAACATCCCTCTAACCTTTATTTTTTGTGAATTTCTGAGGTTTTTGTTATTCTATATAACTATCAGACAAAAAATATATTCCCAAAGGAGCAAAAGTACAAAAGATAAACTAGCCCTGTGTATTGATATGTTTCTTTAAGACATTTTAATATTGGCGGGGATGATGTGTATAAGGGTGGAGTTCCGTAGGCATCGGTTTACTGACTATGGAATATTGTTTGGGTGCTACAGCTTTTGTTGTTGTTGTGATTCGGTGAGTAACAATGTTGCAGGAGGTTAGGAGTGATGGTTTGAAGTGGTGTTTGGTGTTATAGTGTATTGCACCTGGATTAAGAAATTGATGATTGTGGTTTTGATAACTGATTTAAAGTCAGTATTGTTTAGAATGTGGACTATGTGCAAGTATAAAACATGACAATGCCAGTATTGTAATTGTATTTATATAGCGCTTGCTACCCCTGACAAGGCTTTGAAGCTTTTTTTGGCAAGTAGCACGCTACTCTGGAACACAAAAGGATTAGTGGTGGACTAGTATAAGGAAATGTGAGTACAGTATTAGTATAGGTAGGTATGATTTAATTTGAGCATGTAAATCTGTTAGTTGGATTGAATAGCATAATGGAGGGATAGAGCAAGGAAGAATCCAGAAGTGTTAATTCGGAGATCATAGTAGTAAGATGAGGTTTGGGATGAGTAAAAGAGAGATGGAGGAGGGAAGAGTCTGTAGAAAGGGATTAGGGAGATCATAGTAGTAAAATGGGGTTTGGGACGAGTCAAAGAAGAGATAACTGAGGGAGAAGTTAGTAGGGTTGTTTAGGAGATCATAGTAGTAAACTGAGGTCTGGATAAGCCAGGAGGGGTAAGGGAGGGAAGAGTCTAGGATAGGTTATTTTGGAGATCACAGTAGTAGAATGGGTTTGGGATGAGTCAGAGAGTGGAGACAGGACAAATGCACCACATGTGTTTTCCTAGATGTGCCACACGTTTTAAGTGTTTTGTAGTGTTTCCTATATGTAGTACGTCTTGTATTCGTTTTTATGTATGAACTACTGAAGTCATTTGACTGGGCGATGGTGACAACTCCACCACACCCCTGAGAGATGCATTTACGTCTACTATTTTCTCTTTTCTTCCACAGATTTGCCCAGCAGAGCATTGACATTGATGGGTAGTATTTATTTGATTTAATTTAATTGGTATATATCACCTTACCACAGTAAATAGTAAAAGTACTTCTACTAGTGTAAGGCGGACGAGGAGTGATACTAGGGAGATCACTTTGGTCCTGAAGAGGAGTTTAGGGGTAAACTCCGAAACATGTAGACCACTAAGGAAGACAGGTACATAATATACCCACCCTCCGACACCCCTTTTTAATCATTCCACCCCTGTGAAAACTAGTAATATCATCCAGAGGGGGGGTATTTTTAATTTACCAAGACCCCACCACTCCTATCCTTTTCTAGCATCCGCATCGTTGATACCAATAGTGCTCCCACGTATTCCGTTGGTCGCAGCATGCCTCGTTCTGCAGCAGAACGGGAACATACCCAATGATGAAGCATGACACCAAGGAGTAACCCTGGTGGGTAAGGGTTTTTCTAACAAAAAACTTTTTTTCTGTAGAAGTTTTTTCTCCTCTGGGTTGGGTCTCTAAATACGTTTACTGACGCTTCAGGGAGGATAGACCCTCCCCTTTGACCCTCCTTCTCCCCCAATTGTTTATCATATTTAGGCAGCGAGCAGCTGCATGAGATTTTTCTTTAGAGACCTCTTCACACTTACACGTTTAGGACTAAGAACACAAATGGCAGAAATCACAGGGCTCACTTTCTCAATCGAGGAGGTTGAAAGGATCCTAGCATCATCAACCCCGCTTAGCGATACACTCAAACTGGGACCAAAGATTGGGTTGAACTTAACACCCTCAAATGAAATCAGGTGAAGACCACGATCCATGGTATTGTAATGACTGAATATTTAAGGGCAAGTGCAGCACCACAGGGCCTAATTGTGTTATTTTTCAAAATGACAAGGCCGTCAAAAACGATTGGTCACTTATATCAAGGCATTGCACTGGAGATTGGCTGATTTTGATTATAAAAACAGCCACGCGTCTCGCAGAGGAGCTTATAGGCGAAATCCTCACCATTGAAGTTCGCCTGAAAGCATCTACGTCAACAGGGGCTCTCAAGAAACGCTTAGAGGAGCTCAATCAATCCATCAACGAGTATGATGTCTATTTACAACAGACAAAGGCCCTCATTACAACCCTGGCGGTCGGTGTTAAAGCGGAGGTATCACCACCAACAGGCCGGCGGTAAGAAAAATGGGATCACGACCATGGCGGAAACAGCCATCATAGACAGCCACTTTAACACTCCGACACCTACGGCGGTAGCAACAAACACCGCGGTGGTCACCGGCAACAGACAGGCGGAAGACAATGTACCACCTACCCTATCACAACCCATCAATCCTCCAGCTTTTCCAGGGCGGTACCAATGCCATAAAAAGCATGGCAGAAACAGTGTTCTGAAGGGAAACCACTAACCTTTCGACACTCAACGAAGAACCAGGACGCCATGGAGCCCGAGCTGCAGGTCCTGCAGATGCTGGTGTATCTGCTAATACACCAGGAACACCAAAGACGGCGGCGACCACAGTGAGTACTGCACCTAGCACACAGGGGAGGGGGTAAGGAAAAAGAGAGTGACACACACACAGCACCCCCACCCCCACCCTCACCCACAACACCATACACACAAACACAAGCAGCAACAGTACATTTACAACCTGTAACCCCCTGGAAGAACGCAATGACAAAAGGAATTGAGTTCAAATAGTGATATTTAGAAATATGCAGATAAAGTTAACAAATGGAAACAACAGTATATACAAATATTTACAATATGTACAGAAGGCCGTACACTGTCCTTTGCAAATGTTTATGGCCCAGTGGGCAAAAAAAATCATGGGCGAAGCCCACACTTGACTCCTGCCGCAAAATGGACTAAACACTGCAGGGGCATCAGGTCGAAAACACACAGGCACCTCAGGGGGAAGGGGGGGCACCTCAGCTAGAAGATGGCACTACGCCACTGCTCCTGGAGGGGGCAACATGCCCACAGCGATGTCCTGGGGAGTTGAAAGCCACAGTCTCTCAAGTGGGTGGTTTGCCCACTGCTTGGTCCTGGGGAGTGCAAAGCCACAGTCTCTTAAGTCTCTCCAGTGGGTGGGTTGCCCACTACTTGGTCCTGGGGAGTGCAAAGCAACAGTCTCTCAAGTGGGTGGTTTGCCCACTGCTTGGTCCTGGGGAGTGAAAAGCCACAGTCTCTCAAGTGGGTGGTTTGCCAACTGCTTGGTCCTGGGGAGTGCAAAGCCACAGTCTCTCAAGTGGGTGGTCTGCCCACTGCTTGGTCCTGGGGAGTGCAAAGCCACAGTCTCTCAAGTCTCTCCAGTGGGTGGGTTGCCCACTGCTTGGTCCTGGGGAGTGCAAAGCCACAGTCTCTCAAGTCTCTCCAGTGGGTGGGATGCCCACTGCTTGGTCCTGGGGAGTGCAAAGCCACAATCACTCAAGTGGGTGGTTTGCCCACTGCTTGGTCCTGGGGAGTGCAAAGCCACAGTCTCTCAAGTCTCTCCAGTGGGTGGGTTGACCACTGCTTGGTCCTGGGGAGTGCAAAGCCACAGTCTCTCAAGTCTCTCCAGTGGGTGAGTTGCCCACTGCCCGGTCCTGGGAAGTGCAAACCCACAGTTTCTCAAGTGGGTGGGTTGCCCACTGATTGAGCCACAGTCTCTCAATTACGTGGGTTGCCCACTGATGGGTCCTGGGGGGTGCAAAGCCACAGTCTCTCAAGTGGGGAGTTTGCCCACCGGTTCTGGAGGGGGCCTTGTGCCCAGTCTCCTTTATCCTGCCAAGGAAAGTGATAGTGGATGCATATCTCCACTGGTTCTGGAGGGGACCTTGTGCCCAGTCTGCTTCATCCTACCAAGGAAAGTGATAGTGGATGCATATCTCCACTGGTTCTGGAGGGGGCCTTGTGCCCAGTGATGCTGCACCTGGGGTGTGGCAGTTCCCATTCCCTCACCTGGGTGTCTGTAGCATGATACTCCATGGAGGCAGAGCCAGACTCCATCCTGCGGCGACTAAGGATGCAAACTGCTGGTAGTGCTGTTGCTGGTGCTTCAAGTGGTGGGGGGAGGGTCCAGGCCGCCTCCTGCATCACCGGACGCCTGCCCACTGGGGATGCTGCAGCTGACTGATGTCTTGGCACCGGCTGGGCATGTAGCGGTGCAGATGGCGGTGCAGGTGGCGGTGCTTCCGGCGGTGTCTGCTGTGGAGATGCTGCTGGTGCTGGCTGTGGTGCAGGTGCTGGTAGTGATGGAGGGAGACACCAGGCCATCTCCTGCAGCCTCGGACGGCTGCCCACCGGGGATGATGCTGCTGACAGTTGTTGTGGCAGCAGCGGTGTAGGTGGCGGTGCAGGGAGCGGTGCAGGTGGCGGTGCAGATGGCGGTGCAGGTGGCGGTGCTTGCGGCAGTGCTTTCCGCGGTACAGGTTGCGGGGCTGTCGGTACTGATGGTGGGCACCAGTCCCTCACCTGGAGGCTCCGAGGCCTGAAGTGCCTTGCCTTGGGTTTTCATCCCCTTCCCCACCATGGCAGGCGCTGCTGGGACCTTGGCACTGGCAAATGCAGTTTTGGAGGAGGCCTTGCTGGGTGGGTTGTGCTTCTTGACTGTGCTGCATGGTGGCCCCTTTTTCACCTTGGCAGGTGGCGGAATGGGTTGGTCCTTTGCAGGGGTCGGTGACACACTGGCAGCCCTGATGGGTGCCCCCTTTGATCCCCTGGGATTTGCAGGTACCACAGCGGACACCGACTTGGTGGCTGAGGTGCTGGCCTGGGATCTTGACACCCAGGCCCGAGGGGAAGGACGGGGGTGGGGGAGGCGTTGGGAAGAGGTCAAAGTTTGCCAGGAAACGTTTTTTAGACACACTGGGATGGGACGATGGAGAGGGTTTGGGAGTGGAGGAAGAGGGAGTGGTTGTAGGAGGTGTACGTCTGCTGAGTTTGGGTGAAGGTGCATGGGCTGGATGCTGTTGTGAGGTGGATGGCTGTTGGGTGGGTGGGTGCTTGCGTTTGTGTACTTTGGGAGGAGTGGTCACAGACACACTAGGAGAGGACACAGGGGACGTGTGCATGGTTGTGAGGGTGGTGACTGCTCACGAGGGGTGTGTTGTGATGGGCGTGCTGGATGTAGTAGGTGTAGATGTAGTGCATGCAGGTTTGAGTGGAGACGCTACTGAGAGGGAGGTGGACGATGACGAGGAGGGGGACACAGTGGAGGCAGTGGATGTTGGTGTGTTTGCATGGGTATGGTGCTTGTGTGAGTGCCTGTGAGATGAAGTGTGGTGCTTGTGTTTGCCTGAGCCACTTTTGTGTGTTGATTTGGGTGCATGCTGGTCTGAAGGTGTGCTTGGGATAGGGTAAGGTAGAGGGGATTGGGTCTGGGTACTGGAAGTTGGAGGGGGGAGGCTGGACACAGGGACAATGGCTGCCATTAGTGCTGAGGCCAGAGCCTGAAATGCTCTCTGTTGGGCCGCCACGCCAGAATGAATGCCCTCCAAGTACGCATTTGTTTGCTGCAAATGCCTCTCGACACCCTGGATGGCATTCAGAATGGTTGACTGCCCAACAGTGAGGGATCTCAGGAGGTCAATAGCCTCCTCACTGAGGGCAGCAGTGCTGACTGGGGCGGGGCTTGAGGTGCCTGGGGCGATGGAGATGCCCACCATCTTGGGTGAGCGGGCACAGGAAACACGCTGAGGGGCTGCTGGGAGGGTGGTGTTGGTAGGCGGGTGGAGGCTGTAGCTGTTGTTGGGGTGGGCACAGAGGTGTCTGCCACCACTAGGGAGCTTCCATCGGAGGAGGAGTCGCTGTCACTGGTCTCCCCTCCTGTCCCCGTCGTGGAGCTCCCCCTCGCCCTCCGTCCCACTGGTGCCTTCACCCTCAATGGATTCGGCCTCCAGACCCCTGTGGGATGCAGCTCCCTCCGTCGCCGGTGCCTCTGCTCCTCCGCCAGATGATGCTAATGCACACAAGGACAGGGTGACAAAACAAAAAGGGGGGGGCGAGACATAGGATACACTTGATCAATGCCAGCAACAACACTACCGTTGGCGTACACAACACACAGGGAGCTGCCCTATGCACTAGGCCATGCCCAACCAGTCACTAAGGTAGTCACCAGCCCATGGGGTACAATGCCTAACGCCAGCATCTGCACACCTGACACCCACAGGACCCTGCCCAGTAGGTGTTGCCCACTTGTACCATTGGAGTAGGAGTGCTTCAGAGCCTGCACACAAGGCACCTACCATGCCATGATCGCCCTGGCCTAGGGGCACCCACAGCCCTTATCCCCCACCCAGCTAGCATGTGGCTTACATCCACACCACTCCAAACATGCATTGCCCACACATCATGCTCACATTGTACTCACCTGTTTGTCTGGAGGACCGTAGAGTAATATGTACTGGGGTAGGACCCCATCCACCAGTTTCTCCAACTCCTCCTCAGTGAAGGCATGGGCCCTTTCCCCAGACACTCTAGCCATTGTCGCTTCCAGACTCAGGTCACATCAGCACTTGCAGTGTAGGTCCTCTCCTGTTGACGGTCAGGTAGCAAAAGAGTGAATGGTTAGAAAATGGCGGTGACGTCCGCGGCGATGCATACCGTCACTGCCAGCGTACATCGCCATTGGCTCCTGGAACACATAGGGTCCAATGATAACCAATGCGAAGTTGCACGGCGGTCATCGACCGCCTACCGCAACGGAGCACAACGCTAGCACACTTACCTCATTTCCATTTGCCCCTCCTCACAGGTCAGGCAGCCGACATTTCAGGGGGGCACATGGCATGGCACCTAACTGCGTCACAGCAGACATTGGCCCATCAACTGACTCTCGACTTCACATACTGCTTCTGTGACATAAATTCAGCAACAGTTGTGCATTCTATGTGGAAATATGACCTTCTGCTCACCGTTCTCCTCCATAGGCTACAACTGCTGAGGCAGATGGTGAGATGGCAGCATCCTCCGGTGTACAGACCCCTGGTGGACCTGTCGACAATGGAGGACAGACACATTATCATCACATACAGACCTGATCGTGCCACAATCCTAAAACTGTGTGCCAAATTGGAGCCAGACCTGATGTCAGTTATCCGCCAGCCCACAAGAATCCTCCCTCTAGTGCAGGTTCTGTCAGTGCTGCATTTCCTGGCAAGTGGTTCCTTTCAAACTACAGTGGCCATGGCATCAGGAATGTCTCAGCCATTGTTCTCCAACGTGCTGTCCAGAGTGCTGTCTGCCCTGCTGAAGCACATGTGCAGCTACATCGTGTTCCCCCAGGTGGATGATTTGGCCACAGTGAAAGCTGACTTTTATGCCCTGGGACATATCCCCAACATCATTGGTGCCATTGATGATACATACAGTATGTGGCATGTGCTCCCTGTAAGGAAATGCCTCCTTGGCATGGTTACCCCCTGACTTTTTGCCTTTTGCTGATGCCAAGTTATGATTGAAAGTGTGCTGGGACCCTGCTAACCAGGCCCCAGCACCAGCGTTCTTTCCCTAAACTGTACCTTTGCTTCCACAATTGGCACAGCCCTGGCACTCAGATAAGTCAGGGAAGGTCTCTTAGGGCTGCATCATGTCATATGCCACCCTGGGGACCCCTCACTCAGCACATGCACACTGCCTCACATCTTGTGTGTGCTGGTGGGGAGAAAATGGCTCCCCTCATAGTGTCCTGCCAACCTCGCACTGCCTGTGGCATAGGTAAGTCACCCCTCTAGCAAGGCCTCACAGTCCTAAGGCAGGGTGCACTATACCACAGGTGAGGGCATATGTGCATTAGCACTATGCCCCTACAGTGTCTATGCAAAACCTTAGACATTGTAAGTGCAGGGTAGCCATAAGAGTATATGGTCTGGGTGTTTGTCAAACACAAACTCCACAGTTCCCTAATGGCTACACTGAAATCTGGATAGTTTGGTATCAAACTTCTCAGCACAATAAATGCACACTGATGCCAGTGTGGAATTTATTGTAAAATGCACCTAGAGGGCATCTTAGAGATGCCCCCTAAATACCAATCCGACTTCTAGTGTGGGGCTGACCAGTTTCTGCCAGCCTGCCACAACCAGACGAGTTGCTGGCCACATGGGGAGAGTGCCTTTGTCACTCTGTGGCCAGGAACAAAGCCTGTACTGGGTGAAGGTGCTTCTTACCTCCCCCTGCAGGATCTGTAACACCTGGCGGTGAGCCTCAAAGGCTCACCCCTTTAGTTACAGTGCCACAGGGCATCCCAACTAGTGGAGATGCCCGCCCCTCCTACCACTGCCCCCACAAAAACAAGGAGGATTCACCACCAGTCAGGACAGCCCCTAAGGTGCCCTGAGCTGAGGTGACCCCTGCCTTTAGAAATCCTCCATCTTAGTTTTGGAGGATTCCCCCAATAGGATTAGGGATGTCCCCCCCCTCCCCACAGGGAGGAGACACAAAGAGGGTGTAGCCACCCTCCAGGACAGTTGCCATTGGCTACTGCCCTCCCAGACCTAAACACACCCCAACATTTAGTATTTAGGGGCACCCCAGAACCCAGGAAATCAGATTCCTGCAACCTGAACTAAGAAGGACTGCTGACCTGCAAGCCCTGCAGAGACAACGGAAGACGACAACTGCTTTGGCCCCAGCCCTACTGGCCTGTCTCCTGACTCAAAAAACTGCAACAGCGACGCATCCAACAGGGACCAGCGACCTCTGAAGCCTCAGAGGACTGCCCTGAACCCCAGGACCAAGAAACTCCCGTGAGCAGCAGCTCTGCTCAACAAACAGCAACAATCTTGCAACTTTTCTGCAACTTTCAAAGACCCCACTCTTCCTGCCGGAAGTGTGAGACTTCACACTCTGCACCCGACGCCCCCGCTCGAGATCCTGAGAACAAACACCATAGGGAGGACTCCCAGGGGACTGCAACCCCGTGAGTAGCACGAGACAACCACCCTGGACCCTCACGCATGCAGGGAGAATCCAGAGGCTCCTCCTGACCGCGACTGCCTGTAACAAGGGACCCGATGACTGGACCAAGCACTGCACCCGCAGCCCCCAGAACCAGAAGGAACCGAACCTCAGTGCAGGAGTGACCCCCAGGCGACCCTCTGCCTAGCCCAGGTGGTGGCTGGCCCGAGAAGCCCCCCTGTGCCCTGCCTGCACCGCTAAAGTGACCCCGGGTCCCTCCATTGAACCCAATACAAAACCTGACGCCTGCTTTGCACACTGCACCCGGCCGCCCCTGTGCTGCTGAGGGTGTGTTTTGTGTGCTTACTTGTGGCCCCTTCAAGTGCTCTACAAAACCCCCTGGTCTGCCCCCCGAGGACGCGGGTACTTACCTGCTGGTAGACTGAAACCAGAGCACCCCTGTTCTCCATAGGCGCCTATGTTTTTTGGGCACCTCTTTGACCTCTGAACCTGCCCGGCCCTGAGCTGCTGGTGTGGTAACTTTGGGGTTGCCTTGAACCCCCAACGGTGGGCTGCCTATGCCCAGGAACTGAGACTTGTAAGTGTCTTACTTACCTCACAATCTAACCAATACTTACTTCCCCCAGGAACTGTTGATTTTTGCACTGTCTACTTTTAAAATAGCTTATTGCCATTTTAACAAAAACTGTATATGTTATTGCTCTAATTCAAAGTTCCTAACTTACCTGTGTGGAGTACCTTGCATTTTATGTTTTTACTTCAAATCTTGAACTTGTGGTTCTAAAAATAAATTAAGAAAATATAGTTTTCAATATAAAAACTATTGGCCTGGAGTTAAGTCTTTGAGTGTGTGTTCCTCATTTATTGCCTGTGTGTGTACAACAAATGCTTAACACTACCCTTTGATAAGCCTACTGCTCGACCACACTACCACAAAATAGAGCATTAGAATTATCTAGTTTTGCCACTATCTTACCTCTAAGGGGAACCCTTGGACTATGTGCACACTATCTATTACTTTGAGATAGTATATACAGAGCCAACTTCCTATAGGAATGCCTTGCTTTGGATAGTATCCAGAATTGCCGCCCAGAAATTCAGCTTTTGCGTGGGATGAACAAGTAACTTGCGATAATTGATGGTAAGAACTAGAGTCTTGAACAACCGGAGGCAAGCAGTTGTATGGCCTACCACTTGAGCTCTTGAGTATGACCTGATGAGCCAGTCATGCAGATATGGAAAAACTTCTATGTCCGACTGGCGTAGGTGAGCTGCTACTGGCGCTAACACCTTGGTAAAAATTCTGGGGGCAGACTTTAATCCGAATGGGAGGACACAAAACTGCAGATGCATACCAGCTACCCTGAACCTGAGAAATTTCAGACGGTTTCGTTGTATTGGGATGTGGAAGTTCTCATCCTGGAGGTCTAGAGATGACATGTGATCTCCTGTGTTCAAGAGGCATAGGATGTCCTGAAGCGTTACCATACGAAACAACTGCTTTTTCAGGAACTTGTTTAAGGATCCCAAGTCTAGGATGGGACACCAATTCCCTGAAGGCTTCTTTACTAGAAAAAAGCATGAATAGAATCCCTGGTTCCTGTGAAGAGTTGGAACAAGCTCTATTGCCCCCTTGCGCAACATCACATATACTTCCTTGAGGAGGTGTTTTAACCTTGGAGGTGGCGGTCCTGACTGAGGGGTATTTGGAGGTTTCTGTATGAATTCCAGAGTATGCCCCTTGGCTACTAGATCTAGTACCCACTTGTCTGATGTTATCCCTGACCACTGAAGGATGTGGTAAGTGATGCACCCCCGATCTTTGACACGTGGGTGGGGTTAGTAGCTGGTATGGATGCCCGGTCATTGCTTTCTACCCGTATCTCTGCTGCAGGCAACAGATCTTCCGTTTGTGGGTTGTCTATAGAGAGCTGAAGGTGGTAATCGATATTGCTGCTGATGTTGTCCGTACTGCTGTCGAAAACTTTGAGATAGTATATACAGAGCCAACTTCCTACACCCCCCCTCACCCCGGAGAAATGAACAGGTTTACAGGAATAGAGCTATCACTCGATCAATGTGCAGATGGTGTGTTTGGCGGACCGGTACATCTCCCATGTGAATGCCAAATATCCTGGCTCTGTGCATGACGCCTATATCTTGAGGAATAGCAGCATCCCTTATGTGACGAGCCAACTCCAGAGGCACCCGGTGTGGCTAATAAGTGAGCCCAAGGTCCCCACACAGTATAAGTAGGTGTCTGGGTATGGGGTTGTCCCTAATGGTTAGTGTGCGTCTAACAGTTGTCCCTCGATATTTACAGGTGACTCTGGTTACCCTAGCCTCTCATGGCTACTGACCCCAGTGAGGAATCCCAGGACAAGGGAAGAGTAACTTTACAATGAGGCACATGGGCGTACAAGGAGGATTATTGAGAGAACCTTCGTCCTCCTGAAGGCCAGGTTCAGGTGCCTCCATCTCACAGGTGGCTCCCTGTACTACAACCTGGCCTTGAGACGTCAGGTGCCTTTTCTGCAGGAGGATGAGGCTGGAGATGGTCTTGTGACAGCGGTGGAGCCTGTGGACAGTGAGGAAGAGGAGGCAGATGAAGAAGATGTGGACAACAAAACAAACATTATACAGCAGTACTTCCAGTGACACACAGGTAAGAGACTGTGACTCAACTTTACATTTCAGTAATCGTTTGGACATTTTACATGGCAGCCTCTTATCCTTTGTCTATGGACACTTACTGTACCCTTTGGATTCTCTATTTTCAGATCTGTGTGCCCCATTCTGGCTCCTGCTATATGTGCTGCTGCCCACCAAAGGTCATCCTGTAGTATATTTCACTGAACATATACGTTGCAATGCTTTGAGAATGTTGTACTAATACATTTTTCTATTTGTTATACTGACTCCAGTATGGTATTTGTTTCAAGGGTGTGTATTTCTGTTGCAATAAGTATGGGGGTATGTGCAAGGGGCTGGGGTGATGGTGGAGGAATGTCCAGTTGGAGTCCAGTCTATTGGTATCACAGGTGCATTGTCCAAGGGGGTATAGGAAGTTGAGCAATGGCAGTTCAAGGTGGACAGGGTGACATAGTGGGACAGAAGGGTGACAATCAGGAGAGTCTTATTTCCTGGCGGGGGTCTTGGCAATGTTCCCTGTCTCCTGCCTGGATCGCAGGGACCGTTTGCGGGGTGGTTCTGCAGGGTGTGGGGTGCTGGTGGCCTGTTGGTCCTGTGGCGGGCCTCCTGTCCACTAGCACCGGTGGAGGTGGAAGGCTGTTCCTCGGTTTGGCTAGTGTCAGGCACCCTTTGTTGTCCCACTGCCTCCCTCATGGTTTTGCCATGTCAGTCAGCACCCCTGGAATGGTGACCAGGATGGTGTATATTTTTGTTAGGTCCTCCCTGATCCCCAGGTACTGTCCCTCCTGCAGCCGCTGGGTCTCCTGTAACTTGGCCAGTACCTGGCCCATGGTCTCCTGGGAACGGTGGTATACTCCCATGATGTTTGAGAGTGCCTTGTGGAGAGTGGGTTCCCTGGGCTTGCCCTCCCCCTGTCGCACAGCAGTCCTCCCAGCTTCCCTGTTGTCCTGTGCCCCTGAACCGTGTGCCCACTGACCCCAGGTCCCTGATCATCCTGTGCTTGCGGGGTTGCCTGGTGTCCCTGTAGTGGTGGACACACTGCTGACTGATGCGTCCTGGGGACAGTGGCATGGGCCCGCTGGGTGGGTGCTGTGCTGGTGTTTCCTAAGGGGGGAGTCTCTGTGGTGGGTTGGGAGTTTGGCAGGGTAACTGACTGTCCAGAGGTCCCTGATGGGCCAGGTTGGTCATCCAGATCCAGGCGTGCAAAGCTGCTATTATCACTGTGGGCCTCTTCGGGTGGGGGACTAGATGTAGCTGGCACCTCCTCTCCGGTGACGCTGGGTAGGGGTCCTGTTGGGATGCAATGGCATTGTTAATGTATCTGTGTGTGCCCTCTTGTGCATGGCTGTATTTCCCTCTATGATTGTGATTTCCCTGTCGGCTTGGCCTTGTGTGAGTGGTGATTTTGTGGGCTGGGTGAGTCTCTCTATTGGGCATGCTGGGGTGATGGGTGCCCATGCAGGTCTGTGATGCGGGTCCATGCATTGGGGGTGCATGCAGGGCTTGGTATTGGGATGGGTGGGTTGTGCTAGTAGGGTATATGCGAGTTGGTAGAGTGATGGGGGTGGGGGTAGGAGTTTGTGATGGCACGCAGGTAGGGTGGGGGGGATGAAGTAGTAAAGATTTGCCTTACCAGAGTCCAGTCCTCCTGCTACTCCTGCAAGGCCCTCAGGATGAATGATTGCCAAGACTTGCCCCTCCCATGTTGTTAGTTGTGGGGGAGGAGGTGGGGGTCCACCGCCAGTCCTCTGTACAGCAATCTGGTGTCTTGAAACCACAGAACGCACCTTCCCCCTTATGTCGTTCCACCACTTCCTGATGTCATCCCTTGTTCTTGGGTGCTGTCCCACGGCGTTGACCCTGTCCATGATTCTCCGCCATAGCTCCATCTTCTTTGCTATGGATGTCTGCTGCACCTGTGATCCAAATAGCTGTGGCTCTACCCGGATGATTTCCTCCACCATGACCCTTAGGTCTTCCTCTGAAAACCTGGGGTGTCTTTGGTGTGCCATTGATGTGGTGCAAGTGATATGTGTGAGGATGTGTGGGGTGATGTGTTGGGGTGTATGCTGTGATGTGCGTAGATGGTGTATGTGTGACGGTGTTCTGTGGCTCAGATTGAGTGGGTGCTCCTGGCTTGTGTCTCTCTCTGTTGGCAATTGTTTGTAGTCGTAAAGGGCTGTGGGTAATGTGGGTGTGTGTTTTATAGTGGTGCGAGTGTGTGGGTGTGGTATGTGTATGTGTGTCAGGTGTGTGTAGTTTGAATTGTCCAATGTGGTGGTGTTTTGTAAGTGTGTGTGTATTTCAAGCGCGGCGGTGTGTACCGCCAATGGTTCACCGTGGTTGAAAGACCACTGGGTTGATTCGTGGGTCATGATACTGTGGGAGTATTCCTGTTGGCGTAACGTGTGGGTTTTGCTATTGCCAGTTTATCACTGACCTTTGGTCTGACGGACTTGTGTGGGTGTCTGTATTGTGGCGGTATTCTATGTGTGGGTCATTATACCCGTGGTGGATTACCGCCGCGGTCACGGTATGTTGGCAGCCGTCAGCACGGCGGGAGGTGGCGTTTACCGCCAGGGTTGTAATGAGGGCCAAAATATCCAAAACTCAAGAAAGATGTCACCAAATTCTCCCATGAAAAGGCATACCCTTACATCAGAGAGGATTATATCTCCTCAGGGAGGAACCCAGGGTACAAAACTGAGTCGGACTCATCCGACTCAGGTTTCATGAATTCTGACACCAATACAAAATCATTTTTTTCAAACAGGGGCCTTAATAGGAGAGCAAGGAGAACAGGTTTCAGCTTTGAGAGGGGGTGGCCTATGTACCCCATATACCTCTGCATGTAATGCAAGGCCCTTTTATACCGGTCCCCTTTCCACAAGGTCCCATGCCACCTCACGGGTATCCCCTTCCTTTCGAACAATGGGGCCCCCAGGGAGACCACCAGCCATAATACCGGCCTTTTTTAGGGATGGGCCAGGGACGTCCGAGGGGCAGGACCAAGAAGCAGTCACAAGTCCACTGGGCACAGGATGCACAGCAGGGGAGGATGCTGACCCGCAGCATGACAATGGAAACCTCACATGGTCGGGACACTCAGGCGGGCCCAAGCAAACACACAACCTAATTGTCAATCTAAGTAGCCTGACACTTACCCCTGCACAAACTAGTGTCCTGGAGAAATGTTTAGGCTTTGTCCCTACTATCCCGCTAGACAAATTCAAGCTGTGTATTGAGGTCAACTAATTTATAAGGAAGGTCAAACTGAGATCCTACCTCGGGGACCGCTCATCAAGTGAAGGCCCCAATTTGTGTGACACTGGTCTACGCAACAAATACTCCTTTACACCACCTAGCACTCTTATTCCAATAGAGATCTTGACATTCGAACAAGCAGTTATGAAGGATATCAATGACATCGATCCTACCTCTCTGAGGGTATTTCACAATACCACTAGGGAAGAAAAGAAAGCGCTTGAAGACCTGGCCAACAATACAAGCATAGTTATTAAGCCAGCAGACAGAGGAGGCGCCCTGGTCATTCAGACCACAGACAACTACAGGAATGAACGCTTAAGACTGCTGGGTGAGGCACGGAATTATGAGAAACTTCAGGAAGATTCCACAGGTTTCCTGCAAAAAAAGATTAGCAGTATGGTTGAGCAAGCACTGGCACACAACTGGATTTCCCAGAAAGAGGGTGGTTTCCTGATAAACAAGAATCCAGTGACCCCATACTTTTACACCATACCCAAAATGCACAAATACCTGGAATCACCACCAGGGAGACCCATTGTGTCCGGTATAAACTCATGCTTTGAGCCCTGTCCCATTTCACTAATGCTTTCCTAAGGCCTATAGTCCAAAACACGGACATGTATCTGAAGGATACAAAAGATGTACTATGCCTCCTTAAAGACAGGCTGTTCGACCCCACTAACGAGACACTTTTGGGTTTAGATGTAGAGAGCCTATACACCAGTCTACCCCACTCTGACACACTACGTATCATAGAAGAGGTCATATTCGATATAGACAGGGAATATCAGACCCCACGCAACCTGGTTCTGGAGTGCTGTTTCTGGGCACTAACCAAAAATTTATTTGGTTTTGAAGACACCCTGTACCTACAGAAACATGGCACCAGCATGGGAAGCACTTTTGCTCCAAGTCTAGCAGGTCTTTGTGTTCACCATCTGGAGAAAGAAATAATTCTTAAAGCCACCAACCCATATAGTTGATACATCAACGACATCCTAGTCATTTGGAAAGGGGAGGAAACACAGAGAGTCCCTTTCTTGGCATGGCTAAATGCACAGGATCAGTTCCTGAAATTCACTCTAACAAAGAGCAAAGCCCAGTTGGTTTTCCTTGACCTAAACATCATAGCAACGAATGGCACTCTCAAAACCATTACCCATGAGAAACCAACTGTTTGCTACTATTTGACAGCGCACACCCTCGCCATCTGAGAGAGAACCTCCCCCTTTGGCCAGTTTCTCAGACTCAGGAGAAATTGTTCAGAGGTGTCAGATTATAAGCAGCAAACTCAGAACCTAGCATCTAAATTGGTGGCTAGAAACTACCCCCCAAAAATCATCAGCCGTGCAATGAAACGAGCACGCAACAACAACAGGGAGGCCCTTTTGGACCCCCCCCCTGTGAAAGAGAAAGAAAAAAGGCCCATATGCATCACCACATTTAATGTAGCCTCTAATCTGGTACATAAGATTATCAATAAACATTGGTGCATTCTGAACAGCGGCCGCCTGGACCTTCAGAAACCCATGTTTTCCCATAGACGCGGCAAAAGCATAAGGGACATACTGGTGCACACCCGACCACGTCAACCCAAGAGAAGGCTGAACACCGCCAACCTCCTACCACCACCCACATGACATTATCCATGCGGTACCTGTAGTGTATGCCATTGACACGTGCGACCAAGAAGGTCACTTTAAACAACGACTCCACATGGGAAATCAGGAGTTTTACCAACTGTAATACCCAAGGAGTAGTTTATATGATTACATGCCCATGCAACCTTCACTACATTAAAATGACTACCCGCAAAGCAAAGATCCGCATAGGGGAACATCACAGCAACTTAAGGTGTGGCCGCACTGTGACAAAAATGTCCTCCCATTTCATCGATAACGCCCACACAGTAGATGACTACCAGTGGGTCATCCTTGAACATCACAAGGAGGTTAAGTCTGAGTCCTTCCTTCTTGAAAGGGAACAACGCTGGGTCTTCAAATTACGCACTCATCAACTAGGTCTGAACGAAAACATCCCATGGGACAACTAATGCAACATTAATTACTGTTCACACCCCTTGAGCAAGACACCTAGATGTCCAACACCATATGTGGACTTAACTTTTGTGGATTCCTCGATTACCATCACCCCTTTTTTACAGCCTTAACGAATGACAATTTTTTCTGTTACTTGCGTAAACCTCTGTCTCTCTCCTTCTCCTTTTTTTCCCACTTTTCCCCTCCCTTTTTCCCCTCCTTTTTCCTTTACTTGCTCCTCTCCCTCTCTCTCTTTTTATTTGGATTGTTTATTTTTTATATATTTTTTAATATATTTTTATATACTTTTTATTTTCCCTCTTCAATCTCCTTTTTCTTTTCCATTAGGCCCCCCCCTTCCCCCTCCTTTTTCCTCCTTTTCTTCGTTCCTTTTTTTACCCCTCTTTATTTTTTATTTATTATATTTTTTCTATATTTAGTATATATTTTCAACTTCTTTTCTTTTATTTCTTTTCTTTCCTTTTAGTTACTATATTATATTTGTTCTTGTCCTTTTTCTTTTTCCGTATGCCCCACTCCCACCTTCTTTCCCCTGTTTTTTTTTCACCCTCCCTCTCCCTTACCCGCCAACCCTCTCTCTCCCCCGTGACTTTTCCCTGTGTGTCGCCTTTCTTTTTCAAAGAGACAGGCATCTCGAGGGGCATCCCCTATTCAGGACCCTTCTAGCCCTTCACCGGGCCACCGATGACCGCCATCTTTGGAAGGTTGTCGGTCTAGTGTTCTCAGGTGCCGACAAGCCTGGTCATGTGAGAACTTCTCCAATACTTAAAACGGATCCCTAAAGGGATCGCAGTCTTATTTCGGCCACGGCGAGGTGAGGGGTAGGTTTTAAGTCGGGAGTGTCGCTTTGGGGAAGTAAGTACTTTGTATGCCCTAGACCACCAGCAGTGATTAGAACGTGCTCGTTGAGCTTGACCTTCACCGCATTTTCATTTGTGTATATTTTACAGCGTGTGACTATAAGCACACCCCCCTCCCGGAGGACCTATGATGCAATTAGCATAGACACTTAAGTAGGTCACGCATGCACCACGTGTGTTTTCCTAGATGTGCCTTACGTGTTTTAAGTGTTTTGTAGTGTTTCCTATATGTAGTACGTCTTGTATTCGTTTTTATGTATGAACTACTGAAGCCATTTGGCTGGGTGATGGTGACAACTCCACCACACCTCTGAGGGATGCATTTACGTCTACTATTTTCTCTTTTCTTCCACAGATTTGCCCAGGAGAGCATTGACACTGATGGGTAGTATTTATTTAATTTAATTTTAATGGTATATATCACCTTACCACAGTAAATAGTAAAAGTACTTCTACTTGTGTAAGGCGCACGAGGAGTGATACTAGGGAGATCACTTTGGTCCTGAAGAGGAGTTTAGGGGAAAACTCCGAAACATGTAGACCACTAAGGAGGACAGGTACATAATATACCCACCCTTTGACACCCCTTTTTAATCATACCACCCCTGTGAGACATATTAAACTAGTAATATCATCCAGAGGGGGGTATTTTAATTTACCAAGACCCTACCACTCCTATCCTTTTCTAGCATCCACATCGTTGATACCAATAGTGCTCCCACGTATTCTGTCGGTCGCAGCACGCCTCGTTCTGCAGCAGAACGGGTAGAAACCCAATGATGAAGCATGCCACCAAGGGGTAACCTTCGTGGGTGAGGGTATTTCTAACAAAAACATTTTTTTTCTGAGGAAGTTTTTTCCCCTCTGGGTTGGGTCTCTAAATACGTTTACTGAAGCTTCAAGTAGGATAGACCCTCCCCTTTAACCGTCCTTCTCCCTCTTTTGTTTTACCATGTAGCTGTTTTATGGCCGCTTATGTTCAGATTAAGATTGAAGAGACCTTCCTGATTGGAAAGATAATAAAGGTTTTCTGATGTAGCTGTTTTATGTGGACTTATGTTCACATTAAGATTGAAGAGACATTCCTGATTGGAAAGATAATAAAGGTTTTGGAAATGGTCTACACGTAAGAAGAGGTGTTCTTCTCAGATCACACTGAAGCAATATTCCCTATGGACACATATCTGGTTGAGGGGCCAGGGATCTGGGACTTTTGCGCTGGGCAATTATATCCTGAATTCCTCACTTTTTTATTGTAAATCAACAGCATTGTTTTTTTATCTTGTAGTATAAAGGGGGATCCGTCTGAGCCGAGTAAATACGCTGAATTTGTCCCAGTGTAATTTGCACAACACCAGGACACAATTCTGCAGCGCCCACATGTTGTCTGCTTTCTGTTTGGCGCAGCAATGGGCAGACGACAAGTGAGCTTCTTTATTTTTAATTAAAGCTGAACCTAAATCAAATGCCAAATTTAAACCCTTTGGTGCCTGGGACGTAACGGTTACGTCCTGGGCAGCACCGCTCGGGTGCCCAGGATGTAACCGTTACGTCCTGCACCCGGCCCTCGGGTGAAGCGCCCGTGCTCCCTCCAAGGACCTCCCTCCCAACCTGCCAGGGCAGGGCTGGAAGGGGAATTGCTTCCCCTTCCACCCCCCCCCAATCTAATGACATCAGCGTGCGATTACCCACTGGCATCATTAGAGGCCAACTGACATGCTAGAAGCCATTTGCTTCCAGCGCGTAGAGGGAGAAGAAGGTAAGTTTCTCCTCCGGCCGGGGCGTATTCTTCTAAAAGAGGCATCGGGGGAAAGGAAAGGGTTTTCCGTTCCCTCTATGTCACTTTCACCATTCCTGCTGCCCGATCGTGATGTGATCGGGCAGCAGGAATGCCCAATAGACACCAGGGATTATTGTTTATGTGTTTATTTTTTATGTTTCATGTGTCGGGGAGTGGCCCCTTAGGCAAGGGTCGCTCCCCTAAGGGGGCATGATGTTTTTCGCCGTTTCTGCCCTCCTTGGGGGCAGATCGACCTCTTATTTTTAGGCCGATCTGCCCCCAAGGGGAACAGAAGCCACTGGAATGCTTGGGATTTTGTTTTTTGTGTGTGGGGTTGGCCCCTTGGGCAAGGGTCACCCCCAAAAGGGGGCAAAGCATTTTTGGGCAATTCTGCCCCCTTGTGGGCAGATCGGCCTATTTCTTTTAGGCCCATCTGCCTCCAAGAGGGGTAGAATCCACTTAGCGCCATGGATCTTGTGTGTGAGACGCCAGGGATTGTTTTTGTGTGTGGGGGCAGCCCCTTGGACAAGGGTCGTTCCCCTCCAAAGGGGGCAAAGCACTGTTGGGCAGTTCTGCCCCCCTTAGGGAACAGAGCAGCCTATGTCTTTAGGCCCATCTGCCCCCAAGTGGGGGCAGAATCCACTTAGCGCTAGGGATCTTGTGTGTGCGTATTTTGTGTGGGGGGTGGCCCCTTGGGCAATGGTTGCCCCCAAAAGGGGCAATATATTTCATGCCATTTCTGCCCCCAAAGGGGGCAGATTAGCCTATTTTTTTAGGCCCATCTTCCCACAAGGCAGAAACGACTAAGGTGCCAGGGATTTTTTTTGTTTCGTTCTTTTTGTGGGGTGGGGGATCAGCCCCTTGGGCAAGGGTTTCAGCACAGTACTGGTGGCCATTTTTGCCCCCCTTTGGGGCAGTTCGGCCTAGTTTGTTTTAGGCTCACCTGCCCCCGAGGGGGGTAGAGACCACTAGACACCAGGGAAAATTTCTAAATGTTTGGTGGCGGGGTGTTTGTCAAAAGTATTTGCATTTGTGATTATAATAGTTTATTCCTCCTTTGTGTTCTAGTTCATAGCTTTTGCTTCCTTTGTTGTGGATTGTTGCGGTTTTGGTAGTGGTTGACCTGTGGTTTGCGTGGTTGCATGTTTTAGGTAAGTAAAAACAATTTACTCCAAAAGAGTATTGTTGCCATGCATGAATGGCATGTATGCAGATGGTGTACTAAATGCAGGATTGTGTGTGAAATTGTCCTTAGATTTGTGCACAATGATATTTGTGTTGTTTTATGTCTAATTTGCTTTTCTTTGTTCTTTTTGGTGGGATATCATTGGTGATTGCTGTGTCAGTGCAGAGTAGTTGCTGGTGAGTCTAGCTTTTTCAGACAAGTGAGAGGTATAGTTTTTGAGTACATAATGCTTTATGATAAAGCCACAGTTTGTTTATTACTTATTTTAGAGAGTGCTGGTTGTTGTTGGCACATTTGTCAGGTTACACTTCTTAGAAAGGATCATGGCTAGCCGCAGAGTGACCGCTCAGCACGTTGTTGGCATGCTTTTTGAGTCGTCTTCTGACCATTATTATGAGACTGACTCTGCATCTGAGGCAGAGGAGGAACTCCTGAGAGAAATCTTCTGATGAGGAAGCCACTCTCAGTGCGGATGAAGGGCCTGTTTTAGAGGAGGACACCGATGTGCTAATAGTGCAGCAGCCTGGGCTGAAAGGTTTCCCCACTGGAAGACCTGACACCTGGGTTGCCCCAAACATGGAGCAGCCACAGTTGCCTGACTTTACGAGCCTCCCAGGGTGTAGAGTAAATACGGAAAACTTTTTGCCTGTCAATTTCTTTGAGTTGTTTACGGACGATGTATTTTTGGTAGAGATTGTTGAGCAGACTAATTTGTATGCGGAGCAGTATTTGAGAAAGAACGCTGACAGACTTAGGCCTCTGTCTAGAGCTACCCAATGGACTCCCACAAATCTGGAAGAGATGAAAAAGTTCTTGGGTTTGACTTTTTTGATGGCGTTAATAAGGAAGCCGTCACTAGCTTCTAATTTGTCTACTAATCCCTTGATGGCAACATCTATATTTTCTGCAACCATGACACGTAATTGGTATTTGCTTCTTTTTGTGATGCTGCATTTTGTCTACAATGCTTTAGCCTTGCCACAAGATCACCCTGATTATGACCGTCTTTTAAGATTAGGCCTATCCTTGATCACTTTGTAGATCGGCTTTCAGAGGTGTATGTTCCAGGCAAAGAAATACGTATGGATGAGTCTTTGGTCCTGTTCAAGGGTCTGTGACAGGTAATAAGTCAGGATACTTGTTAAGGGTCCTTGGTATTCGTTTTTCTTTCTTTCTTTATGTCCTTATTTTCTATTCCATATTAATCAGTATATTTTACAGTCTTTATTTATATCCTTTGGGCATTCCTTTTCTCCTGGTAAGTCCCTCACATATCTTCCTTTGGTTCTTCTGTCTAGGTGCAGGTATTCACAGGCTCCGGAACGTCATCTAGACCATGAGTGGGAGAGAGGGAAGAAAAACACAAGGCCTTTAGTAGGTAAGTAAGGGGTGGTTTGATAATTTGTCACTTTCTTTATACTTGTACTTTCCCCTAAGAATCCCTTTTAACTTTTTGTGCCTTTGGGTGAGTTGTGCACTTGTTAATTCCTGTTGCTTCTTGCTCTTTTTGTATGTTAGTATTATAGGGTAAATTGTTTTGTTATTTTTCCCTTTTCTTTGTTTTCTTTTCTTAGACGTATATAACCATTTTTCCCTCCACCTTGTCCCCTTGTGCTCTTATTCTTTTCTTGCTTTTCTGTGATTGATTAGTGCCCAGCGCCTCCCCCCAGCCTCTCCCCGATCTCCTTCTCCCTCCCCTCTGATAATTCCACCTCCTTTCCCTGCCAGTCCTCGTACCTGGATAAGCCATGCTGCTCCAGGAACGTGACTGGCTTCCTCGTATGACACTCTCCCTATCGACCTCCTTTCGACAGACGCCCTCTGCTTTCCACGGCGTCTTCCTTCCAAAGCCACCTACTTCCCTTTGTCTTCCGTCTTCTCTGACACATCAGCACCTCGATGTGAGTCGTCCTGCTCTTCCAGGATGCACATCTTCCTCCTCGCTCTCCCCTCGTCAGCTTCTCTCCTTCTGGGCCTTCCGCCCCAGTTGTCTGTGCCCTGTCACAGGGTCGTTTGGTTTTTAGGCAGTACATTCCTAGCAATTGGGCACGGGATAGAATGAAATTGTATATGCTGTCTGAAAGTAGTACAGGATATGTTTATAATTTCCAGGTCTACACTGGTAGGGATTCAAGTATTGACCCCCCTGGTTGTCTGCCCACTTTTGGAGTTAATGAGAAAATTGTGTGGAAACTTGGTAGACGACTGTTTAACAAAGGTCACCATTTGAATGTAGATAACTTCTACACTGGAGTGCAGGTGTTCAGGGAATTGTTCAGAGTGGACACTGTTGCTTGTGGCACAATCCGCTCTAACCGTAAAGGCTATTCAAGGGAGCTTGTCTGTAGAAAACTTCAGAGAGGACAGTGCAGTGCCTTGTGAAATGATGAGCTGCTAGCTCTGAAAGACAGAAGGGATATCTCCATGCTAACTACCATCCATGATGAGAGTACTTCACCTGTGGCTGTTTGAGGTCAGTTGTTGTGGTGCGCAAACCTGCGTGCATTTTAGAGTACAATAAGCACATGGGTGGTGTTGACAGAGTAGATCAGAGGTTGGAACCTTACACTGCTGTTCGTAAGTCTTACGTTTGGTATAAAAAGTTGGCAATTCATTTGTTTAATCTAGCAACTTTTAATGCTTTTATTGTGTTCAGGGATTGTTCCCCTTAGTCAAGGATGAAATTTGATAAATGTCAGGAGTCAGTGATAGAGAGCCTTGTTTTGGTGGCTCATGCAAGAGTTCCTAGAGTAGCAGTGGTGGAGGATGTGGCTAAATTGAAAGATCGCCACTTTCCTGATCAGATTCCTCCCACTCCCAAAAAGACTTTCCCGCTAAGAAATGTAGAGTCTGTGCCAGAAGAGGTATCCGGAGGGAGACTTGGATATACTGCCCAATTGCCCTTCAAAGCCTGGGCTGTGCGTGGCCGGCTGTTTCAAGAATTACCACACCAAAAATAACTTTTGGGAAATACCATGAGCGTAAACAACCTGTTTTGTATTTTCATATGTTCAGTTTCACGTTGGCATTACTGCCATGTATTTAGTTAGAGCTTTTGTATTTGTAGTTTTGTACTTACTTATTATTAGTTAGTGGTTTCTTTGTTGTTTTAAAAAAATATTATGGCGGTGTGCGTGGAGTGGCGCTTGGCTGGTGGTGTGCGTGGAGTGACTCCTGGCTGGAGGTGTGCGTGGAGTGGCACTTGGCTGGTGGTGAGCGGAGTGGTGCTTGGCTGGCGGTGTGCGTAGAGTGGCGCTTGGCTGGCTGTGTGCGTGGAGGGCGCAAAGCCGGCGGTGTGCGTGGAGTGGCGCTTGGCAGGTGGTGTAAATAGTGACTTGCTGTTGGCGACTGCAACACACTGCTAGCCAAACACAAGTCCACACACTCCCATCAGCTGGTGTGATTGCTGTATCAGGCATATGGGCGTATGAAAGTGATGGGCCCTTGAATGGTGCTGTCTGTTTATGCAAGTGTTGTAACGTGCTGGGCCCGCTTGGCAGCGTGAATGGTCTTGTGCATGTCATGTATGAAAGGTGTGTGAATGGACTGTAAAGCGGTTGGTGCCATGACGCAGCTTTACAGCTCATGAGCTGTGAGTCATTGGTTCAGTTTTTTGGCCTTTCAGTTATTAACAGTGCGTTTCATTTTTGTGAAATCTCTTGTTAATACAATTTGATCTACTGAACCATCACTCACCTTCGTGCCAAATCCAACCATTATGCGTGGTAAAAATAACAAAATCTGCTCTGCTGTAATCAGGCGTCACAGCATGCTCGTGACATACTAGGTGTATCGGGTGGGACCCTGATGATGAAGCATGCCACTAACTTGGTTGGTGGGTAAGGGGTCTTTTTAGCATAACCTAAGTGCGTTTCTTTTCACAATTTTAGTGTTTGGAACATCACAGAAGGATGTGGATACATCAAAATGATCTATTACAAAACTAGTGCTTTTTCCAGGGGGGTCGGGGCACCTGCATTTTTGGTGCTGGGTGCGGCCTTCATCTAGGGAAACCCACCAAACCCAGACATTTTTTAAAACTAGACATTCCGTAGGATTCCAGGGAGGTGTTGCTTGCATGTATCCCCTAACATTTTCGTACTCATACTTCCTGCAAACCTCAAAGTTTGCTTAACAAAACATATTTTCCTCACTTTTCTTTGTAGGCTCACCATGCCGGCACAAAGTTCCCCTCAGCCTCCCAAATAAAATGATACAGAAATTTGAGGAAAAAGTGTTTTTGTTTGCCAAATTTTGAGGTTTGCAAAGGATTCTGGGTAACAGAACCTGGTCAGAGCCCCACAAGTCACCCCATTCTGAATTGCCCTGGGTTAGTTTAAAAAAATATATAGGTTTGCTAGGTTTCCCTAGGTGCCGGCTGAGCTAGAGGCCAAAATCCACAGCTAGGCACTTTGCAAAAAACAGGTCAGTTTTCGTTGGGAAAATGTGATGTGTCCATGTTGTGTTTTGGGGCATTTCCTGTCACGGGCACTAGGCCTACCCACACAAGTGAGGTACCATCTGTATCAAGAGACTTGGGGAAATGCTGGGTGGAAGGAAATTTGTGGCTCCTCTCAGATTCCAGAACTTTGTATTACCGAAATGTGAGGAAAAAGTTGTTTTTTTGCCAAATGTTGAGGTTTGCAAAGGATTCTGAGTAACAGAGAGCCCCAGAACTCACCCCATTCTGAATTCCCCTTGGTGTCCAGGTCTGCTAGGTTTTCCTAGATGATGGCTGAGCTGGGGGCCAAAATCCAAAGCTAGGCACTTTGCAAAAAAAGGTCAGTTTTCTTTGGGAAAATGTGATGTGTCCATGTTGCGTTTCCTGTTGCGGGCATTAGGCCTACCCATACAAGTGAGGTACCATTTTTATCAGGGGACCTGGGGAAACACAGAATAAAACAAGTGTTATGGCCCCTTGTCTTTCTCTACATTTTTTCCTTCTAAATGTAAGACAGTGTGTAAAAAAGACGTCTGCTTGAGAAATGCCCTGTAACTCACATGCTACTATGAGGACCCCCAGGATTCAGAGATGTGCAAATAACCACTGCTTCTCAACACCTTATCTAGTGCCCATTTTGGGAATACAAAGGTTTCCTAGATACCTATTTTTGACTCTTTATATTTTACCAAATAAAAAGCTGTATACTCGGTATACAATGAAAACCCATTGCAAGGTGCACCTCATTTATTGGCTCTGTGTACCTAGGGTTCTTGATGAACCTACAAGCCCTATATATCCCCGCAACCAGAAGAGTACAGCAGATGTAACGGTATATTGCTTTTGAAAATCTGACATGGCAGAAAAAAGTTACTGAGTAAAACGTGGAGAGAAAAAGCAGTTTTTTCCGCCTCAATTTCAATATTTTTGTATTTCAGCTGTTATTTTCTGAAGGAAAACCTTGTAGGATCTACACAAATGACCCCTTATTGAATTCAGAATGTTGTCTACTTTTCAGAAATGTTAGCTGTCCGGGATCCAGCTTTGGTTTCACACTATTTTCGCTAACTGGAAGGAGGCTAAAAGTACAAAAAAATAATAACAAGCATTTGCAATGCACTAGGGTCTCACATTTGTCCTAGTTACAGCTGTTACCAGTTGTAAACTCCCAACCGGATTTTTCTTGCCACGTTAAAAGAAAAAAACAGCGCAAACGCGCTGCTACAGTTCACTCGTAATGAAACCTATCGACAAAAGTGCAATTATGAACGTAACCGGCAAAAGTGCAATTAACTATGTAACAGGGTCAATATTATGCAAAGCACTCGACTTCTGCCAAGCGAGATTGCGCTGCAAAAATAGAGAAAAAGTAGTCCACAAACCTGACGGGAAACAGCGAGCCTCGCATGTTTTCAGTACTTGGTTGCTGCGCTCGAGGAGGGCTAACCACCGGAAAAGCCATGACGTATGCGTGCCACCCAGTAATTAAAGCAAGCAGATTTTAACAGGCAAGGCCACGAACCAATAAAAGACACTGACGTGACGTGGAAGGGGCTCTGAGCCCTTTTCTAATTCCTAAAGCGGCTCGCAAGTGATACATGCATGCGACGCAGGCTCGACCCTAAAAATGGGGTATGTCCCAGTAAAATGCCAAAATTGTGTTGAAAAATGTGGTTTTCTGATTCAAGTCTGCCTGTTCCTGAAAGCTGGGAAGATGGTGATTTTAGCACTGCAAACCCTTTGTTGTTGCCGTTTTCAGGGGTAAAAACAAAAGCTTTTTTCTGCAGCCCTTTTTTCCAATTTTTTGGAAAAAACTACATTTTCACTGTATTTTGTCTAATTTCTTGGTCTGCTTCAGGGGAACCCACAAACTCTGGGTACTTCTAGAATCCCTAGGATGTTGGAAAAAAGGACGCAATTTTGGCGTGGGTAGCTTATGTGAACAAATAGTTATGAAGGCCTAAGTGCAAACTGCCCCAAATAGACAAAAAAAGGCCTGCCACCTGATGGGGAAAAGGCCTGGCAGCGAAGGGGTTAAAGGGCCATCAGTCCTCCTTTTGTTTGAGTATAATCCTGGATGGGAGCTATTTGGAGCCTAACACCTAGACGTCCATGCGATAGAGGGGAAACAAAGACACACAGCTTTTGACTTTGTTCAGTCCCTGTACATAAGAGAAATGGAGGCACTTTAATATGCCAGAAGTACAGGTCTATATGAGTGTTTACACAAATAACAATTTAAAAGCACTTACAATTTTTTTATTTAATTCTTAAATAGCACAACTTATCTTAATGTAGGGTGTCTGAGCGCGCAACATCACAAGCATACGTTATACACTGACAATAATTCATACAAGTGTATAAATTAATATTCAGAATGTTACATAAAAACAATGAGGGCTTTAAGATGTAGGAGTCACACATCATCTTTATTGGTAGGAAATTATGTCAAAAGTGCATGGCCGGGAAAACACAGTTAGAATAAAAAATGTAACACAGTACATGGGGCTGTTTGTACTAATAAGACTTTGCTACTACGCAAAGAAGCTCATTTTAGCAGCCTTCTAATAAAAGATTGAAATAAAACAATAAGGTTCTAAACCTTATTGTTTAGAACCTTATTGTTGAAACAATGGGGTTCTTGAAGTTTGAATGCAGGCCATTGATGCTGGTTCATAGATCACTGTGCTATGTTAGAAGGATTGTGTTAGACCTGACACCCTTGGGTGGTAGTTCCCCAACTTTTTGCCTTCACCCCGTCCTGCTTTTCTGAATTAATTTTTGTTGGCTCTAGGACAATTTACCACTGCTGACCAGTGCTAACGTGATTGTGATCACTCCCTAAAATTAGCTTACATCCAATTGGCACATTTAATTTACTTATAAAACCCTGGTAAAGTGGTACTACATGTACCCAGGGTCTGTAAATTAAATGTTACTAGTGGGGCTGCAGCGCTTATTGTGCTACCGACTTAAGTACCTGTTAGAACTTGGTTCTTTAGTTGGCAGAGGCATGCACTGTGTCCAAGTCCAAGTAGGGACCACAATCCTAGTCAGGGTAAGTCAGGCTTACTTTAGACGGCAATGTGTAAAGTATATATACAATAACTCATACAGTAACACAGTGAAAATACCACAAAAAATACTCCACACCAGTTTAGGAAAATTGATAATATTTATTTTAATAAAATAAGACCAAAATGACAAGAATCCAATATGCACAAATCAAGATAGTTTTAGGAAGGTCTTAATCAATAGAAATCAATGGTTGTATCTTTTTAGCACAAAGTAACTGGGATGTGTCAAGCGGGCCGCAGCGGTGGTGACGCGTCGGAAAGTAAAGCGATGCAGCGATTTTTCTGGCTCGGCAGCAGTGATGGGTCGACTTTATCTTAACGGACAAGGTGATGTGTCGATTTCTGGGTGTGCAGCCTTGGCTCCATACTGCGGAGTGGGAATATTTTGACACCCAGGGACGATGTGTGGAAAATCCAAAATGTGCTGCGACGATAAAACAGGAGCTGCATCAATTTGGGAGGCACTGCAGTAATTTTTTGCCGCAAGACAGGTGCTCTGTCGATTCAGCAGGCAATGCATTGATTTTTGCTGCTGTTGCGTCGGTTTTCCCGTGCAGTGGATTTTCTCCCTCTTGTGAAGTCTTTGATGGCCCTGAGACTTCTTAACAGGAGGCAGGCTCTGTAAAAGCCCTTGGAGATCACTTGTGGGAGAAAGCAAAGTCCTTCCAGCACAGTTAGGGGGCAGCAGGGCAACAAGCAGGAGAGCAGCCCTTCCAGAAAAGCAGTCCAGATGAGTCCTTTGGGCAGCACGGCAGTCATTCTGAAAGAGTCCAGTTGTAGGTCCAGAAGTGTTTGATTTTAGGGGGTCACGACCCAGTACATATACCCAAATGTTCCTTTGAAGTAGGGGAAACTTCAAACTGTGGTTTTGAAGTGCCCCAGTTCCCCTTTCAACCCAGCCCTATCTACCAGGAGATCTGTGGGGGTTTATCAGTCCCTTGTGTGAGATCAGGCAACTAACCTTTGAAGTATAAGTGCGAGTCCCTCCACCCTTCCTGTCTAGGAAGACCAATCAGTATGCAGATAAATGCTGATGTAGCTGAGTGTCATTTGTTTACTGCATACTGGGTGGCATGCCCAAGGGGAGCTGTCAACCAGCACAGACCAGACATGGATTGGAGACAGGCTGTAGGCACAGAGGGCAGTAGGTTCAGAGACATGCCTACTTTCCAAAAGTGGCATTTCTAAAATAGTAATGTTAAATCCAACTTCTTCAGTAAGCAGGATTTCTCACTGCCATTCCAACCATTCCAAACATGACAATGCCACTCCTTTCAGATCAGAAATTACCACTTAAAAATATATAAGGACATTTCCAGTGCTGGCCTATGAGAGGAGCAGGCTTCACAGTAGTGAAAAATGACTTTGGGAGTTTTTCACCACCAGCACATGTAAAACTTACAAGTACATGGTGTGCCTTTTACTTACATAGCAATCTGCCATATGGGCTACCTATGGCCTAACTTAAGGGTGACATATGTAATAAGAGGTGAGTTTAAGGATTGGCAAGTAGATGTAATTGTCAAGTCGAAGTGGCAGTAAAAGTGCACACACAGGCCTTGCAATGGCAGGCCTGGGACATGGTTAAGAAGCTATTTATGGGGTGCATTTAATTTGCAGGCCCTGGGCACATGTAGTACAACACTTTACTAGGGACTTACAAGTAAATTAAATTTGCCAATTGGGTATGAGCCAATGTTACTGTGTTTTAGGGAGCGAGCACATGCACTTTAGCACTGGTTAGCAGTCGTTAAGTGCCCAGAGTCCTAAAGCCAACAAAAACAAGGTCAGTAAAAGAGGAGGAGGAAGGCAAAAAGCTTGGGATGACCCTTCAGAGAGGGAAATTTTACAACAATACCCTTGTTAAACATGTCTCAACCTGCCACTGCAACCTGTGATCAGTTTTAAGCTGCAAGTTCTAACTGATAAAATAATGCCTTGCCACGCATAAAACTCCCCTATTAAGTCACCCCCAGGGTAAACCCTATACAACCCATACATGCAGTGTATTTAAAAAGTTGGCCATGTACTTTTATGGTTTACATGTCCTGGTAGTGAAATGTGTTTTTCCCTACTATGAGACCTAACTCTCGCAAAGGACAACATTGCGTTACCTTATTACATTAAATAAATGATATTGTTTCTTTGGGAGAAAGTAGAAACTTCCTGTTGGCGTCTAAGAAATTGTAATTTAAAACACTCTTTAATGGTAAAGTAAGTTTTTTTTAGTCACAATTCTGATAATGCCCCTTTTAAAAAGTTGGCATTTTCTTGTTTTAACCATTTGGTGCCACCAGCCTGTTTCGGTGTAAAGTGCCTAAGGTCCGACTCCATTTTATGACACCTTGACTCCATCTTGTATAATGGAGGTCACCATCTTCTAAATCTTTCCTGACTTATGCAGAATCATTTGTCACATCTGCTATTTGACACAGATGTTGTCTGACAATATATTTTTAAGAACTGTGAACGCGTCAAGTCATTCGACTACTGACACTAACATCCGATGCAACATTAGTCTGGGACAGGTATCTACCCTTCACCATGTCAAGGCTGAATAAGAACAAATACAGGCATATAGTTGAGGTAGTGTAGTCTGAACTGACGTCCTTTTGCCTTATATGTTCATAAAGAAATGTCTGTGTTGCACACCTTAATGCACGTAATTTATGTCAGACGTTCCGAAACTTATGTCAGAAGTTACAATTTCTAAAAAGATTTAGTATATAAGGACTGCCACTTGGCCACTTCTCATGAGAGGTCCTTCACCTAGATTATCACACAAGATTCTGCCAGAGACGGCCTCACCTACTACCAGCACACTTTGGGGGTTATTCCAACTTTGGAGGAAGTGGTAATCCGTCCCAAAAGTGACGGTAAAGTGACGGATATACCACCAGCCGTATTACGAGTCCATTATATCCTATGGAACTCGTAATACGGCTGGTGGTAAATCCGTCACATTTGGGACGGATTACCACCTCCTCCAAAGTTGGAATAACCCCCTTTGTACTTCGCATATGCTACATCTTGCCTGAAGTCAATAAAGCAGAGTCCCGGAGGAAGACCGCTACCAAAGCATGTATCTACCCTTCACAAGTGACACTGTCATCATGCCTCCACTGACAAACACAGCCTTTACTCACCCATGCGCATGCACCCCCTACTATTATGTTATTTCCTTCTCTGCTGGCACTCGAGCACCGAACTACTGGGTTTTCCTCCATGAGGATTTGGACACACCCCCCTCTGTAGCAGGCTCGTCTACTGTATAGCATATCCATGGCCTAGCTGAGCGTAGTTATTCCTGCTGCCTCATCTACGCCACACTCGGCACCCTCTTGGCTCACTTTCCACGGCATGCCCAATTTTCACCTCACACAAGGCCATCCTGATTTCCCTGAGGTTGCTCGTATACATCAGCACAACATTCAACAATTTTGTAAGTGGGGTGATTCTGTATACTGCTGTTTATCTGTAGCCTTCCCAATTGATGTCTGTAATAAGTTGTTATTGTTTTTTTGCATTCAGGCCTCACACCGCCCCACCGAGGGTGAGAGTATAGTTGTTGGTGCCATATTGTCTGGCCTACTTTTTGATGCATTGCACTGCCTGATTATTGCTACTTACTCATTTGCTTGGGGTTGTTTTATCAGATAATTATACAGGCCCTGTTTTGCATGCATGATTTCATTTGTGATTACAGGTGCCATTCTGCTTATTACGGAACATGGAGTTATTAGTTTATTTTTTTATTTTTTCACTATTTCTTTCACACCGTGTTTGAGTCTGCGACTCTGTATCCTGGGTTTAGGTGCTGAGAATCAATATTTACCATCACAGCCTCTCTATTTATTATGGCCACCCACTGTATGTTTCGTGAACATCGTGCTTTACACATTTGACACAGGGTGATATGGTGTAAACTCTTGGATGATTTTACCTATATGCCATTAATTGAATTCTTCTTCTCTTTTCTTCTTTCTTTTTTACTTTTTTTCTTTTCTTCTCGTTTCTATTTTTTCTTCCTAGATTCTTACTTTAGCAGGCACTGGGATATGTGTTTTTATGTCCTGATGATGATTCCAGCATTGTACTAAGGGATCGAAACGTTGTTGACTGAAATACCTTGACTCCTTTTCTGAACAATTTTCTAAGTGTATATGAGCTAGGATACTGTATTACTGTGACCCCATCTCTTGATTTGCAATTTCTGTCACATTTGCAATGCCTGAGTATTTGTACTTTGTTTTTTACATGTTTGTTTTCTACATGTTGTATGTTATTTTTTGTGTGCTTGTGGTTCCCCACTACAATTGTTTTGAATTTAAATATATGATTTTACTTTTTACATTTGTACATTGAGCATAGATTCCAATGCATTTCTGTGGGACATTTGACTCTTACATTTTCACTTGAGGAACTGTTACTCCATTCATAAATAGCTTCTCTCACTGCACTACAGGGTTAGGAAAATGTCCGTCTCAACTAACGGAACTGTATTTGAAGAGCGCAAATTCCCATCCAAAGGCTAGATGTTTTTTGCTGTCAAGCTTGAAGCCGTGAAGTACGTGGGTCTGGAGTCACGACTCCTTTTCCACCATTTTGGAGACAACACCTTTTGCCATCTTCTTGCCTAAGACTAACCTATGTGCTTAGTTGGTGACCCTCCGGAGGTTATCAAGAGCATGCGCTATCGCCAAGTGTTAAGTTCTACTCAAGTCAGCTAGATATTGCACCCACTGCAGAGTTCTTGACAGAACGAGAACGTCTCAGATTACAATCCTGACATAGCTTTCTCACCTCTTCATATCTGCAAGGTTGATGTAAAGGAATTATAGCAATTTTGTTAAGAATGGCACCTGCTTTGCAGCACTATGAAATGGAAGAACCTGTATTACCAAGCGCTATATAAAAAAATGAGTTATTTCCAGACTGCCCCAACACGAACCAGATAAAGAACCATAGGGGAAAGGATGTGGCCTAAGGGCCAGCGCTGCTGACGTTGGAGTTTGGGAACATGGTTTGAGTCTCTGCACTGTTCAACATCCTGTGATTCTGGGCAAATCACTTAGGCCCTCAATATGAGTTTGGCGGTAATTACTGCTGGCGCCCGCCAAAAGATCTCCAGTAACAGCGGTAACCATACCGCTGTACTAAAAGGACAAAAACACAACCTTCCAAAAAACAGCCAATTTCATGAAACCACCAGGGCCAACAACGGCGGAAAGCCAGAAGTCAGCAACCCGCCATCACCATGCCAAGGACAGACCGCCCACCAAATTATGACCCACAAATCAGCACTGCAGTCATTCAACAGCGGTCCTCCATTGGCGGTAAGGACCGCCACGGTCAATAACAGCACCCACCAACAACAACTGCACACATAGGACATTACGAAACCCTCACACCCGAGACACATACAGACACTCAACACACCCACACACCATCATAAAACCATCATAAAACACACACACATCCCACCATCCTTTGCAACACCAATTTGATGGCAGCCAACTACTGGACACTCACTACACCCACAGACCATAAACCAATAACACACAAGTGCACACCACACACCTATCACACAAGTCTCACACACAAATCAACACGCACTACACAACAACAAACACCCACAATCCAGAACTTCACGTACACACACTGCACTATCTCCACTAACTCCCCTTCACCACACTACTCACATTACACACATTGGCACCCCGTAAGCACCCCCGCTTCACTGACAGGGAGCTGTGGACCATGGTGGACGACATACTCAGGGTCAAGTCACAGCTGTTTGGAGCACAGATACAGCAGACATCCATCGCCCAGAAAATGGATCTATGGCAGAGGATTGTCATTAAGGTCAATGTAGTGGAAAACCATCCACGCACAAGGGACGACATAATGAAGAGGTGGAACAACCTGCGGGGGAAGGTATGTTCCACAGCATCACAACATCGACTTGCAGTACAGAAGACTGGCAGTTGTCCCCCCTCCTCCACTCGAATACAGCAACTGGGAGGAGAAGGTGTTGGCTATCCTGCACCTGGAGGGCCTCAATGGACTCACTGGAGGACTGGACTCTAGTCATTTATACTCCCCTACCATTTGGTACGTATGTAATGCATGTCTCACCCTACATCGGTCACTATCACTAAACACCCTATCCTATACACATCCCCTATACACCCATACCCATATCCCCTGCATGCCCACACCTCACCACTAACCCCCAAACCATCCGTGTATACACAATGACCATCCCCAGCATGAAATGTAGGGTACACTACATTACCCACAATGAACCACCAGTCCCTCAACTAACAATGCATGACACCCATCCCTAAGGGCCCCTGCATGCAGACTACTGGGGATGTAAGCACACCAAACAGGTGGCAAGTACTGGAAGGGATATGGCAATGACAGGATAGGGTGCAGAAGACAAAAGATTTACATGCCATTGGCAACAACAAATACATAAACACATATACCACGTCTATGATACAAAGGGACAGTACTGTCAATGCCATATCCCCTCTACAACTACTACAACACTATCATCCACTAGCCACAATCCCATACATTGCTGGAGTCACAAAACAATAATTTTACTACCACACGGGTACCACTGGCCATGCCACCCAGCCGGAGGTGTCAAGAAGTGCCAGTCCACCAGCAGAAGAAGGTCCCAGTGACGACAGTCCAGCTGGATGTCTGGACCCAGATGACTACCCTGGCCCATCCCACAGCCCTGGACAGTCACCCTCCAGAAGCCACACCCAGGATACCACTGACAGCCCCACCACTCAGCCACCACCATCAGCTGTGGCCTAACGTCCCCACACCAGTGTCTCCAGGTCACTGACTGTCTGCCCACCTGTACAGGGACTGGAGTCACCACCCACTGCCAGGCAGGACGATGAAGGTGCCAGTGCAAGTGGGACTTGGCGGCCTATGCTGGGGACACAGGCACACGGAACTAGGACCACTGGGAGGGTATCAGTGGTCCAGGGGGTTGCTTCAAGGAGGGACTCGGCTGCCCATGAGGCCATCTCAGAGGTCGTGGGGGAATACCACCACTCCCAGGACAAAACGGGCCAGATCCTGGCCATGTTGCAGGAGAACCAGAGGCTGCAGGTGGCACATCAGCAGGGGGTCATGGAGCAATGGAAACAAATGAATTCCGGCATAGCCTCCATTGCACAAGTGCTGCTGAGGATGCCCAACATCATGCCTGAGTCCTCCACCCACCAGCAGGCCCCTTCCACTAGCCAGGATATAGCCCTGCTCTCAACATCAGCAGCAGCTAGTGGAATGGGGGCCCTGCCAGAGGACTCACAGGCCACCAGCACCCTTTCCCCTGTAGCCCAGGAACCCCCTCGCGAATGTGGCCGGAGAGAGCCAGACAGCACAGTGACACTGTAGCCAAGTCGAGGCCCACCGCAAGGAAGAGACTCTGCCCTGAACTCTCTCCCATGTGTGCCACTGATCCACCTTGTTGACTATCCACTGCCATATCTCCATTTACCTATGGCCCCATGGACTCTGCCCCTGTGCTACCAGCAGCTGTGGACATTAAACTGAGTATATCATTCACCATCTGCCCACTCCGTTGCACTGTCCCATCCCTTTAGTTTCACCCCTTTAATAAACACTGTTTGATCACACCAACAGATATTGTCATTTATTCAAAATGCATGCAACTGTAAAGTATCATTCATTGTCAAATATGTACATATGCAGGGAAATGTTGCAGGGATCCAATATACAGAGAGGGGTTTGGTAAGTTCTTGTCACAGCTTTGGCAGGAGTGTCCACACACATCACCTTTTCCTCCATGATGTAGCCATAGCAAAGGGGTAGGCACCGCTGCAACACCTGTCAGCAAAAGACATGTAACACATATTTACTGCACTATACTCATACAACATATGCCACATATGTAGTATGAAATAAACACGCAGCCCATTGCAGCATCTGATGCCAGAAGATATGTAGTAACACTCACAATTGTGCCCTACTCACTACACAAACCTGTTACATTACACTTTGGCCAACATAATCAGGTACAAAGGGCAGTAGAAAATGAAACACATCGACAACCACAATACTGTCTAGCCATTCCAGTAAGTGAATATTACTGTCACCCCTCATCGACCACAAGTAATGTATCCATAGCAACTATATACATAATACCTTCACACAAAACCCTTGTCATAAATGCATGGTAAAATAATACATACTGTCTCATGCAGCAATAGTTGCTGTGTAATACTACAGTAAGCAGTCTGAATATCATTCAGCAGATGGCTAACAGTGGGTCCCCACAAAATCTGACATACACAAACTCCTGCCCACACACCACAGTGTAGGTACAATGTCCACCAGCAACTGAAATCCTGCCCAGTGTAGTCAGATTCACAGTGCAACATTTACCTGAGACTTATTGGAAGTAGAGCTGAATCAGCTGATTCCTGGAGTCCACATCTTCCCCCTCTCCTTCTCCATCACTGTGCTCCATCCCCTGGGGCCCCACGGATGGCAGTCCTCCATCATCCACTTCCAGTAGTGGTACATGTCTCCTGATGGCCAAATTGTGCAGCGTACAGCAGGCTACTATGATCTGACACACCTTGTTTGGGGAGTAGCACAGGGATCCTCTGGACATATGCAGGCACCTGAATCTGGCCTTCAGGAGCACAAAGGTCCTCTCAATCACTCTTCTGGTACAACCATGCGCATCATTGTACTGGTTTTCCCCCCTGTCCTGGGATTTCTCACAGGTGTCAGCAGCTACTGCATGTTAGGATAGCCAGAATCACCTGGGAATAGGGGAGAAAGATAGCACATGACATACAGTTGTACAATGCCAAACATGAGAAAGTCAGGTAGCACTGCAGATCTGTCACATGCACACTCACCGTCTCTCCCTGTAGTTGTGCATTGAGTTGTGGGACACTGCTGTTCCTCAAAATGTAGGCATCATGGACTGATCCAGGGAATCTTGCTGCCACCTGTGAAATGTATTGATATGCAAGACACACCACCTGCACGTTTATAGAATATAAGTTTTTGTGATTCCAATACACTTGCTCAGTGGCTCTGGGGGGCATAAGGGGAATATGTGTGCCATCAATGGCACCAATCACATGAGGGATGTTGGCGATAGCGTAAAACTGCCCTTTTTGGAAATTGTATGTAATTCTGGAGGTGTTGCAATAAGGCAGTCAGGACATTTCCCAAGATGTTGCTGGACATTGGTTGTGACACACCAGATGCCAAGCCCACAGTCGCCTTAAAGGACCCAGTAGCCAAAAAATGTAGGACAGATATTACCTGTTCTGTGGGAGGGATAGCATAGGGGTGTCATTTGGCAGGCAGTAGATCAGACTCCAATTGGGAACACTGCTTACGAATTGTGGCATGGTTCAGTCGATAGCTGATGATAATGTGGTGCTCTTCCATGGTAGACAGGTCCACAAGGGGTCTGTACAGTGATTTAGCCCTCCCTCTCCACATGGGTCAATGGCTAAGTTGGAGAAAAACACAAGGTATCACATACATTCATATGTGTTGAATGCACACATATTACTGTTGAATGTTGAGTGTAGCCATTGTCCACATATATGACATGTGTAGAGATTGGTGTGCCAGGGACATATATACCTGTAGGCATACGTGCTACCATTATATTGGTCATGGCATATGTAATTTCACCTTTCAGACACTCATAGCTCCGCCATTAACACTGTGCCTGTACTGTATTTCCACAAGTTACCCTCTTAAAATAGCAGCCGCCTGTCCTACATGTGGTGGACAGTTGGAAGTGACATCATTCCGCTGGCGTTAGTTGTCATGGCGGTAGGCGGTCAGACCAGCCCTGCAACTCCTCATTGGTTGACATTGGTCTCTATGGGGAAGAGGGGCCAATCATGATCACTGCCGTCGGTGACGTTGCACACCGCTGTGGTCCTCACTGCCATTTTGCGTAGCCCTTGCCACTTGACTCCTGCACCTCGAAACAGCCACTACTCCACTGCGTGTGCTGCTGTGTACAGCCTCCGGGGAACGGGCCCCGACCTTTACCTCAGAGGAGTTGGAGAAGCTTGTGGACGGGATCCTACCCCTGTATGCCAAGCTATATGAGCAACCAGAGGACCAAGTGAGTGGCATTATAGCGTCCTAAGAGTGTGTTCCAATGCAGCGGATCCATGTGAGTGTGACTGTTGGATGTCCCAATGGATAGGTGTAGTGTGACAGGCCGTATGTGTGTACGGGCATGATTGGGAGTCATTGTTAGAGGTACAGATACAAGTTGTGTTGTGTCCCAAGTGCTAATAAGGCAGCTAAACCATACAGTAATTGTCTTCTATGTGTCCCCATGCAGGTTAGAGCCCATCAGAAGAAGGGGGTGTGGCGAGCCATCACCAAGGAAGTGCAGACCCTGGGGGTCTACAGCGGGCAGAGCATCCACTGCAGGAAGCGGTGGGGGACCCGAGACGCTGGGCCTGTAAGACCGCAGAGGCCCAGCTGGGAACGGCCTCCCAACGAGGAAGGGGTGCACATCGGACCCTGACCCCCCTAATGGCCTGCATACTGGCAGTGGCCAGTCCAGAATTGGATGGGTGCTTGAAGGCAGCACAGCAGCCACCAGGGGGTGAGTACCACCACTGTTCTGATTGCTCTTTGTACAGTGTAGCTGGGTGCAATAAGGTGGGTAGCAGGTAGTATCAGGGTCACGGACAGGTGTGGGCATGCTGCTGGCCCTCTAAGTCACTGGGATTGTGCAGTGATCTGGGAATGGGTGGGAATGTGGCCATGTAATGGGTCCTATGGGTAGGCCTGTGGATCTGATGTACCACCTCTTCGATTTGTCATATTGTAGTGCCACTGGATCACTCCCAGACTGCCACAGCGTGTCTGGATGGTGATGTACGGACTGGGTGGTGATGCGGTTGGCCAGTATAGCGTCAGTATGTCAGTGTAATGTGGGAGCTGGATTTCCTATCATAGGTACTTACATTCATCAGTAGTTGGTAATGGTGAGGGATAGGTTTTGGGATGTGAATTTCTGCATTTATTCCCACATTAAATATGTACAGTTATTGACAGCCTGCATCCCTTTCTTTTTCCACCCCACCCTCTCTGTCATCTCATCTCCTTGTGTGCATTAGCATCATCAGGCGAAAGAGAAGGGGCACCGGCGAGTGGGGATGCTGCAGCCCACAGGACCCAGGTGGCAGAGACCACCGACACCGAGGGGACCAGTGGGTTGGAGGGCGAGGGGAGCACCAGAAGGAGGAGAATACCACTGCTGGTGGTGACTCTGATACCTCCTCCGATGGCAGCTCCTTGGTGGTGGCAGACCCTTCTGGGACCACCCAATCTTTGTCATCCTCTGCCACCCCCGTGTCAGCACCGCCCTCCCAGTAGCTCCCCTGAGTTGCCTGTGCCCACTCCCCCAGGAGGGTGGGCGTCTCCTTCGCCCCAGTCAGCCCCGGTGCCCTCACTGAGGAGGCTATTGACCTGCTGAAATCCATCTCTGTAGGGCAGACAACCATCGTAAATGCCATCCAGGGGATGGCATCCCAGAAGCAGCAATGCAATGCCTACCTGGAAGACATTCACTGTGCCATGTCTGGCCTACAGAGATCTTTCAGGATCTGGCCTCCTCTTTGACGGCAGCCAGTGTTCCTGGTCTTTCCGTCCCCCACTTCCACCACCTCTGCCCCTTCCAGCACCCCTATCCCCTCACCCATCCCAAGCACACATACAGACAAGCATGCACCCAAAACAACATACAGGAAACACAATGGGAAACAAAAGCACCACATGTCCCACAACAAGCATGCACAAACTCCACATACAACTGCAAACACAACATCCACTTCCCCCACTGTGCCCCCCTCCTCCCTGTCTGTCACCTCACCACACCCCCCCACATTCACTGCACCCTCAGTCACTGCACCTGCCCCATTAGCAGTCACCACAACAGAAGTCGCCACACATGAACCCCAGACACCACACCCGCACTCACCACAACAACCTTCACAGACACTTGCAGCACACTCACCACACCAAGAGACACCACCACAACATCCATCTACACTAGCTGCCTGCCTTCTCCCACTCTTTCTACCTCCCTCCTCCCAAAAAACAAAAACGCTCACAATCATTCACTCAACATACATCCTCCAGACATAAGCAGACTCAGCATGTACCTGCATCCACTCACAGCAAACCTACACCACCTACAACCACTCCCTCAACCTCCACTCCCAAACCTGTCTCCAAAGCCCCTCCACCTGCACCTAAAACGCTTTTCTTTTCTCAAGTTGACATATTTGAACCCACTGGCCCACCCCGTCTTGTCCCCAAACGTTCCCATGGCCTCCCCAAATCCAGTCCTCCGTTCCTGGTCCCCTGCCCCTTCCCCAGTAAGAAAAATAATTTGTAAGAGGCCTGATCCCTCTCCCACCCCTCTCCCCAGTCCAAGACCAGTCCCTCTCCTTCCAAGGGCAAGCCCATACACCCACCCTCTCTGACTCCTAAGCCCAAATCCCCCTCTTCCAAACTTGAGTCCCCATCCCTTCCACCCCCTGAGGTGCATGCCTTGCCCATTGATGCCCCTTCCCTGTGGAGACCATGGTCGTGATAGGAGTCAAGTATGTGCCTTGTTGGCACTATCGGACATTTACTATGGACTGGCCTGTGGCCTTGTTTGTACATTGTTTATTTTTAGTTCTCACTATCATTTAATATATCTGTCCTACAGGCATGTTGGTGCAATAATATTCCATTGCCCTGTGTTTTAAAGTGGGAGGGTCGTGCACACAGGTATGTGCATCCATTCATTTATTTCTCTGCATGTGTGTGTGTGTATTTGTGTATGTGTGTGTGTGTGTGTGCGCCTGTTAGGGTGTTGGTGTAGAGGGTGTGTGTGTGTATGAGTGTTGGTGTGTGTGTATGTGGGCGTGGTAGTCGGTGTGGGGAATGCTTGTGGGTGTGTAATTGTCTCCTTCCCTCCCTTGTGTGCTAGGCACCTGTACTCACCATTGTCATTTTTGTCAGCAGTCACGGTCCTGGAGATGAATCGCAAGGATTAGCACTGGAAAGATCTCAAGAATACGCTCCATGTCGTCATTGGCCTCGTCTGTGTCCTTCTGGTGAGTGCTTCCTTTTATACAGGTCCGTTCCGCCAGGCTTTGTGTGGTGGTGGTTCCACCCCGGAAATCGTGGCGGTGTGGTGATTCGTAATATGGTGGGCAGGATGGACCTTTCCGCTGGCCTGAAGATGCCCTCCGCCGTCGTCGGCAGTCGTACCACACTGGCAGTACAGGCGGTGAAGTGGCTGTATTGCTCACAGTACACAGCTGCACTTATAATACGGCGGTCCTCACCACCACCCTGTTGGTGGTTCGCACCGCCGGCGGGGCAGTCCAGTACCGCAGTACCGCCAAACTCATAATGACCACCTTAATCTCCCTTTGCTACCAAAAACAAACGTGTTCTTGTGTAATGTAATTGGTGCTCTTGTAAAGTGCTGTAAAACTTTTGTATTGGGTTTGCGCTACATAAAACTGCAAAAAATCAAAATAAAGCGCTCCAATACCTTTGTGTCGAATTTGCAATACATAAAGTTGCAAAACAAAAAAGCACTCCAGTACCTCCGTGTCGAGTTTGTGCTAATATAAATATATATTTTTTTTTAAACGCAGATATCACAAAGAAACAGCAAGATGCCCGAAAACAAAGAAAAGGAAGAAAAAACATATGGTCACTCAGTGCGAAGCGGCGAGGCAAAAGAGAAAAATAGTGCACCACATTCATTTGCATGCCTAATCGTGCAATAATCCATGTAACAGGGTCAGTCTCCAAGGCGGTAACAAACCAGCCTCAAGGTGTCAGAAGATTATCTATTAATCAAACTTTCACAGGAGCAGATGCCTTTTACCCAACTCCCTCCAACAGATGCGTGCTCAGACTTTAACTGATTATCTGAACCCTGCATCTGCTACAGGGAAAGGGGAATGGGAATAGAAAAAGAGAGACCGCCTCCAGATCCAGTTCCAACCTGTGATTCCCACTTGAAGATAGGATATTCAGTGTGTGCCTCTGTAACCTGCACCTTTCTTCTTATTGGGATTTCTTTAAAGGAAGGACCTGCAGTTGGGTGCATAGATAAGTACATTCCTACTGTGCATTCAACTATTCAGCCATTCACATTCACCCAATTATATTGTTCTCCTAACCTGGATCTTTTGAGAGACTAGCCTAAGAGAACAATGTTAACTTAATATATTATTTTGTCCAGGAGTCAGAGGTTTCCAAGGTTCTCTGGAGAACAGTTCAAAAGTTCACAAATATAAAAACTACTAATGTCTTTTACAGGAAACGAAAAGTCCTTCTCTAGGTTCAGTTTTCTCAATCGCAATTTCTGGGAATAGTCTGAGCACTGAGGTTTGTCTCTAAGACTGACAAGTCTGCAAAGCAAATAGTTCTTGAATATATATGTACATATATATATATATATTGGCAAGTCTGGAAATCATACAAAAGGATTCCTTACTGCAGTTGCTTGAAGTCCTGTTAAGCCAAAACAAATTCTCTTCAGAAAGCCGATAGCCAGTTGTTGGAAGAAGGAAAAAAATCAGCTTTTTCAAAAGGGAAAAAGTAGCTGGTGCGCACACTGTAACAAGAAACATAATTATTTACTCAAAACTGGAAGAATTCTCTATGAAACGAAGCGCCTCAGGAACACTGCTCAGGTAGAAACATTAGAGCTGACCTCACAAGGATTTGCGGCCACCATCTTGAGCGGTAGTTAAACCTGAAGAGGCTAATTCTAAGAACAGCCTCCGCAAGAGCCACCGGGAGTGAGGACGCCGCTGCAACCAACGTGGGTACAAGGAAAAGGGGAATCGTTTTTGCTGAGGGAAGAACTTAACAACGCTGGCAATAGTTTTCCTGACAGCAACCCCCACCAAAGATCTCCCTCCCACAGAAGGTTTGTTGGGGAAAGTGTTGTGATATTTCTTTATCAACCTTGGGGCATGCACATTTTGGAAGGCTTCCCAAAACCTTTCTTCTGGGCCAAAACCTTTCCAATCAATGAGGTTATATAATGTTCCTTTTTTAAACTTTGAGTCTAAAATTCTATTCACTTCATATTCTAAATGTGAATCTACTTGGATAGGATCTGGAGGGGTGGTTGCCCTAACATTGGGAGGGCTTCTTTTAAGTACTGATACATGGAATACTGGATGAACCTTAATCTGAGGGGGCAAGGCGAGTTTGACTGTTACTGGATTTACAATTTTCTTTATTTTAAAGGGTCCTACATATCTAGGCTGGAATTTTTTGTTCCCTCTTAAATGTAAATGTCGAGTGGATAGCCAGACCTTCCCACCCTCGCAATAACCAGAGTTGCCTCCCCTCTTTTTGTCAGCATGTTTCTTGTAAGAGACCTTCGCCTTGGTCAAGTGTTCTCTAGCGGATTGGTAGGTCTTTTGAATTTTCGTACTGAATTAATCCGCAGCTGGAACCGAGCCTCCCGACCTTGGTAAGATAATGTTTGGGTGCCTACCAGAGTTCAAATAGAAAGGACAATAACCAGTGTAGGTATGAATGGCATTGTTGTACGCAAATTCTGCTGTCCAAAAAAAATCTGTCCAGTCATTATCTTGGTCCAGGAGATATAAGCGTAGGTACTGCTCTATCTCCTGATTAACTCTTTCTGTCTGTCCATCCGTTTCCAGATGATAACTGATAGAATGACGTGAGTCTATTCCAAGTTGTTTCATAAAGGCCCTCCAGAATTGGGAAACAAATTGGGGACCTCGATCTGAGATTACAACCACTGGAATGCCATGAGCTTTCACAATGTGCTGTGAAAATAACTGTGCTAACTGAGAGGCTCGAGGATCCTTCTTCAGAGGGATGAAATGACGCATTTTAGAAAAGGTGTCTACAAAAACTAGGGTTGTGTCAAAACCTTGACTTGAAGGTAAATCTACAATCAAATCCATAGTAATGGTGTGCCAGGGATATGGTGCAATGGGAAGAGGCTGAAGCTGACCTTCAGGAGCTAATTGTGTTGTCTTTCTCCAAATGCATTTATCACAGGTATGAACGTATTGTCTTATTTGAGGGATCCCCATCTTTGCTCCTACCAGTTAGCAGGGTTTTCCCAGGCAGTCCGTGTTGCTGCCATCCTACAGACAGGTTTCTGCCCTCCTGTTGCTTGATCAGCTCAAGCCCAAGACGGCAGAACAAAGGATTTCCTTCGGGAGTGGGAGGCAACACCCTCTCCCTTTGGGAATAGGTATTACATGGCTTGGGAGGGGTAGCCACCCCAAGCCACCAGTATGATTTGAAGGGCACATTTGGTGCCTTCCTTGCATAAACCTGTTTGCACCAGTCCAGGGACCCCTGGTCCCTCCTCTGGCGTGAAACTGGACAATGGAAAAGGGAGTGACCACTCCCTTGTCCATCACCTTCCCATGGGTGGTGCCCAGAGCTCCTCCAGGTGGCCACTTGATTCTGCCACCTTTTATTTATTTATTTATTTTTGCATTTATTGGTAACAGAACCCAAACAGAACAAAGCTCTGAGGTCAACAAGTACAGATTATAGTCAGCGTAGAGTACAAGACACAACTGGAGTCGCATGAACCATCATAAGTATAAGTCAAGGAGAAGGCGACATGTTGCCGCTAATCAATGTGTAAACAGAACCGCATCACTGCAACATCCTGATGCAGACAATGAAAGGAAAAGGTTAGGAATAGGAAAGGAGGAAGAAGAGAAAGATGAGGAACAAGAAAAAGAGAAAAAAAGGGGGGGGGACAAAGGAACACCACAGCCTTGAAATCACCAACATAAATGCAAGTAGTAATTGAATGGCATTTAAGGGGAACGTAGCTATTGCATAATCAGTGGGAAGGGTTGGGCAACCGTATGTTGTTCGATGCTTGGGACTCCAAAAAGGATCGCAGGGGGCCCATATATATCTCGCAGTCGGGAACCTTCAGGCATAAGTTCCCAGTATATCATTAGTTGTTCCTGACAGTACGCAGCGTCCTGTAACCAGACACAGCAACAGGAAGCCCGCCGTCGCCCCCAGCACATCGCGACCCTATGCTTAGCAGGCAGCAGTCCCCCAAGCCTCCTGTGCGCGGGGGTGATACCCTCGACACATCCCAAAAGAGCAAGCTTAGGGGAGTGCGGCAACAGGAGTCCAGTCATCTCCTAGGTCGCCCGCAACACCTACGTCCAGTATTCTCGCAGTGCCGAACAGCTCCATGCGAGATGCAAGAAGTCTGCCTCAGGAGCCAGACATCTCTTGCAGCGCGCATCAGCTCGAATATCCATACTCTTCAATCTACGGGGTGTATAATACAAGCAATGTAAAAAATTGAAGTGGATAAGGCGCAGTCTATAGTTAGGGGAAAATTCTATCATATGCACGCAGCATCATTGCCACACGTCATCAGGAATGATTTCGCCTATGTCCATCTCCCAGTGGGTTTTAGCTTTAATCTCAGCCTCAGACACCGCGTTCTGCATGCAAACATATAGACTCGTGAAAAGCCTGCGCAGGAATCGCATTTGATATATAAGTTCCAACACTCTGCACACCGGGGGCATTGCAGGAAAGCAGGGGTAATGCGCGCGTGGAGCATGGAACGAATTCTGAGAAAGAATAAACGGTGCAGTACAGTGTGATGCACATCATCAAGTGCAGCCTCCAAGGAGATAAACATCTCATCTGAAAACCAAGATCCCAAAGTATTTAAGATTGACTCTGGAAGGAACTCACAGACACGGACATCTTCCGACAATGGCATGTCTGCAACATCGTGCACTGACATCGAAGGTGCAAAGGGCTCCTGCACACCAGCGCGCCACTACAGCGCAGTCCAGGCCCTTGCCGTACAAGCCACAGTATCGACCCCTCGCGGTCTGGGTCTGATCGGGCCACCAATCACCCGCGGCAGCCTATCGGGCCACACTGCGTCACACTCAAGTGCCAAGTGTGACAGGTAACGTATAGGGTGCAGCCAAAAATGCGCAAAAGGAACCTGCGTGCAGTGACAATAAAGTTTTAGATCCGAGGCTGCCAAACCACTCAGTTCTAACGGAAGTGTCAGTTTTTCCCATGAAATTCTGGGCTGACGTCCAGCCCCGGCCAGAGTCACAAACACAGATTTGAGCTGCATCAGAAAACTCATCGTAAGGACAAGAGGCAGATTGATAAATAAATACAGGAATTTGGGCAGAATAGCCATCTTCGTTATTGCTATGCGGCCCGTCAGCGAGAGCAGCAATAAACACCACACCTCCACCTTATCTTCCAACCATGCAATAGCTTTGCCGTAATTTACTGACCAAAGCGTATTAATGTCCCTACTCAGCCAGATACCCAAATACCGCACCAGTCCATCAGACCAGCTGAGGGGATATCTAGAGGGTCACTGTACCATAGCCTCAGACAAGGGCAGCACCACCGACTTGGACCATGGTGATCCCAGAAATCTGCCCAAAGCAAACTATCTTATCTAGCAGAGCGTCAATGTGCAACTGCGGATCGCGAACGTATAGGGCGACATCGTCCGCATACTCATAGATCAGTATTAGACGCTGTTGAAATGCCAATCCCCTGTGGCTACAGTGCTACCTCAGGCATGCCGCAAGTGGTTCCATTGCGACTGCAAAAAGCAGCGTAGAGAGTGGGCATCCCTGGTGAGTGCCCCTAGCAATCGAAAAGGGGTCAGAAATAGTCCCATTGACTCTCAGCCGGGCTGACGGCTGTGAGCACAGCAGGCGAATCAGTTGAATGAACCTAGGACTCAACCCTACCCCAGCTAAGAAAGCAAACATATACAGCCATGCAAGAGAGTCAAAGGCCTTAGTGGCATCAAGGAACACCGCCGCACGGTCATCAGGATCGATCATGCTAGATATTGCAAAGTAGGTGCAGAGATTATACAAAGTAGAGCGCCCGGCACAAAGCCGGACTGATCCTGCAGCACCAAGGAAGGGAGCAGGGGCTGCAATCTGGCTGCAATAAGTTTATCCAGAATCTTATTATCTATGTTTATTAATGATAGGAGCCGATATGAATCGCAACAGCACGAGTCTTTCCCAAGCTTCAAAATAGTCATGATGAGAGCCTCCTGCAACGAGGCTGGGAGAACACTGTTCTCAAGTGCCTCCGCATAGATCTCCAGGAGGTGCAGTACTAATATATCTGCATATTCCTTATAGAAGGACGGTGTCAGGCCATCCAGCCCAGGGGCCTTATCACCCGGCAGACTGCGCATAGCCTGAATCACATCGTCCACCGAGAAGGGAGGGTCCAGATATTGCTTATGTGAATTCTCAAACCACAGCAGGCTGATATCCTCAAAGCAGTCAGTGGCAGCCGTGGATCTCAGCTCGAGTGCTCAGCCTACAGGTCAGAATAGAAGTCAGTGATGGCTCGCCTGATCTCCTCAGTGCCGGTATGCTGCACGCCAGTTGAATCAGTCACCTCTACAATATAATTACTTGCCCACAGCTTACGAAGCATTGCTGCCAGTGTTTGGCCGGCCCTCTCACCCTCACCATATCTCCTCGCCGTAGCATCTTTCCCTAGAAAACAAACCTGGCGAAGAGCGGCCTCCTCAGACTGTGTCATCTTTCCTCTCAGTTCAGCCAGAAGGTCACCAGAGCAGTCAGATACCAATTGTTTTTCGAGATCAGTGAGCTGGGCCTCCAGATTTGCTAAGTCCCGCCTTAGCACCTTCAGCACTCTGTGCTTTTTAGAAAGGCAGAGCCCGCAAATTACTACCTTAAAAGCCTCCCACACGGTGCCCGCAGAGGACACAGATCCCTGATTCTCAGCAAAGTAGTGCACAATGGCGTCACGGATCTCATCCCTAAAATCCTGATCTCTAAGCGCACCATGGGGCAGCCTCCACATAAAGGCACAACCGGGGCCTCCAGGAACAAGCAACTCCAGCATGACCAGCGAATGGTCCGACAAGGTACGGGCCTTATGCTCAATTGACTGCTTCCAGAGCTCTACGTCCCTGATGCGAGCCATCTATCTATACGGGACCAACTGCCATGCACATAATTGACACAGGTACCCTCCCTGTCAGTTCCATGTTTTGCCTCCATAAGTCCACCAAAGCACCTGCGACCATCACAAGAGACAAGGCCTTAGCAGCTGCCACGTGCTGTGGTCTAGCCTGGCTTTCAAGGTCTGCCACAAAGTCCAGTACCACGTTGAAGACCCCACCTCCCCCACAGCAGGGACCCGGAACCCAGTGAGCCAATCAGCTGCCACACTTCCCCCCAAAATTCAGGGCCATCAGTATCTGGGCCGCAGATCGATACCAACCTACATGGTCTATCTAGCAGTGTTCCTCTCAACATGACATAACAACCATTCGGATCCACAAGCATCTTTTCAGTACGCCATTGCAGCCCCTTCCGGACCAAGATTGCCACGCCCCGTGCATACCTCGAACATATCGCAGCATGACACTCACCAATCCAACCAGCTTTCATCCGGTGTTTCGTGGCTTCCACCAGGTGAGTCTCCTGCAGCATACAGATGTCTATTGCATGGCGCTGCATATAGGCAGATAGCAACCTCATATTTCGCCCATCATTCAGCCCACGAACAGTCCAAGTGTGGCAGCGTACAGGCATCACGCTTTTTCGCGCCATCCCAGCAATCTACCAAAACACACAACTCCCCATTCCATCTCATTTGAGGCATTGGCTGCATGCAAGGGAAGAAACAGGAGAGAAAGAAAAAAGACAAGGAGAGTAAACCAAGTACAAAACATTACAGACCCCCACCCATGCTGACCCCCCAATTGGGTCAGTACTACAATCCCGCCCAAACCCAAACACATATCCCACAACATGATAATAAACAGCTTGAATGGACTCATCCAATGGGGCGTCAGCGAGGCCATCCCGAGAACCATCCCAAATGGGATGGGTGGGCAAGGGGACTCACAATGTAAGGTGTATAGCAGAACAGACCGGACCAACATTTAAATCAACAACAAATTTGCATGCCTCAAAACACCGGACAGGGCCATGGGGACCCCAAACAGTAGAAAGAATTCAGTCATTGTCACTAAGAGCATCACCCTCTCCGCCAGCAGCTCGTGGGCACTCCAACGGTGCCTTTTTGGGTCAGATTTAGCGTCAGCCAGTTTCAGGTCAGTGAAAAAGTGCAGCTTGCCCTTATGCTGCACTCATAGTTTAGCAGGATAAATGAGGGAGTATTTGGCATTGGTCTGGCTCAGAGTGCGTTAAGCCAGTAAGAAAGCCTTACGGGCCGTCTGCACCCCAGGAGTGTAGTCTGGGAAGATACTCAGTTCAGTATTATTGTAGATCACAGGACGACACTCTCTGGCCAGTCTAAGTATGGTATACCTATCTCTGTAGTTCAGTAAGCGTACAATAATAGGATGTGCCAGAGCCCCCGGAGGAGGCTGCGGCCCCAGAGATCTGTGGGCCCTTTCCACCACTAACACCCGGGAGAGCTTGCTGGGGAATAACCAAAAAGCATGGTCTCAACATAGTCCTCCATGCACCACATGGGCGTCGACTCCGGGAGGCCCAAAATGCAGATGTTATTACGGTGGGAGCGGGCCTCAAAGTCCTCATTTTTATTCCGGATCACCTTCAGCACGCGCTCCATGCGCAGCAACTGTTCCCCGTCGATTGTCCTCCAGATCCGAGGTGCGTGATTCCAGCTGCTCAAAGCGGGCGTCATGAACCATCTACCCGTTTCCTTTAAACTACCCATTTGCTCAGTTAAATGGTCGAGTTTGGCGTAAATGCTGGCCAGGCTATGCTTGAGGTCTAAGAATATAGCCTTCACGGAGGACGCAGAGGCCTCCTCCTCAAGCAGCACGTCATCCGCCGACCAGCCGGCCTGGCCACTCTTCTTTTTCCCACCATCAAAAGTGATCTTTGGCTGCGTCTGGTCCGCCTTCCCCATCCTCTACGCAGCCGACTAGGCAAGCAGCCAAAGAGACGCCCACCACTCCACACCAGTAGAAGTCACCAGATAAGTAGGGCCACCAAAGGACAGAAGCTCCTCGCGGGCACTCACTCCCGCCCGTCGCTCACACCATGGCAAAGAAGGAGGGAGGGGAGGGCGCCAGGCACCAGAACTAGGCCCATGTCCGCCACCCACAGAAGTCCTTCACAGCACCCTACAGCAGCAACACTCCCACCCTCGAACCTCGCCATCGATCAGGCCCCGCAGGTCACCAGTAGCAGGGCCCCAGCCTTTCCAGAGAGGTCAGGCCCATGATCACCGGCCGCCCCCCCAGGAGAAGGGGAGGTGGGTAGGTCCACTCTTCAGGTGTCTCCAAGGGGGCCCTCCACGGCTACAGGCCACCAGCAGCCCCCTCGAGTCGGCCGAATAGGCTGGAGGGGCAGCCGCCGGGGTCCCCCGATTGCGGGGGAAAGAAAAGAAAGGGAGAAAGGGGCCCCACCCCAAGCCACTCACCAGCTCCAACCCCGGCAGCCGAAGAAGCAGGAGTCGCCGAGGCCTGCGCGGACTGCGCGCCAAGTTATAGCCTGCCCCGCAGGGCCACACAGGCCAGCGCGGCCCCTGTCACCTATCCAGCACCTCGCTGCGGCCTGCATCCTCGCCGAGCCTTCCCCTGCATCACTCGGGAAGGATTATGAGGCGGGCGGCCGGTCTTTAAGGATAAATAGGCCAATGAAGTCCCCCGCCAGGCAGAGCCTCAAAGTGTGGTGGCCATCTTGCGGGACGGCCAGGCCATGGCCCCCGATTCTGCCACCTTGAATGCCAGGTGGGCAGATGTCCCTGGGAGCAACTGAGTGGTCAGGTCAGGCAGGTGACGTCACAGCCCCCTCCTGATAGGTGGTCACCCTGCTAAGTGACCAATCCCCCTCCTTGGCCTATTTAGGGTCTCCCTCTTGGGTTGGTCCTCAGATTCAACATGCAAGATTAAGGCAGGACTCCTCTGATTCATTTACTTCATCTTCTGGCAACCGGAACTGCAACTGGACCCTCCAGGAACCGACAACCTGGAACTCCAGCGACAACTCTGCTTTGCAACATTGTTTTTCCGGCTCCTTCCCGCAATTGCAGCATTTCCCTGGCTGTGCACCCCTAAGGGCGACGAGTCTTCAGCCTGCACAAGAAGAAAGAAGGAATCTCCCTTGGAGTGAAGGAGTCACTCCCTTGCATCCGCAGGCACCAACTGCAACGACAACCGGCTGCGTGGATCTTCTCTCCTGCAAAACTGTGTGGATCCTGAAACACAGGTGGTGGTCTGGAGTGGTCCCCTTGGTCCTCTCTACCAGCTGTTTAAATTGGGAGATAGTAAGCCCTTGCTTCTCGTTGCAGGACAGTACCCCTGTGCACTGCCACTCTTGCAGCTACCAAGAATCCTTCTTCCACCGGATCTTCAGGCTCCGTGTAGCCTTGGCCTCCAGCACTCTTCCCTGCAAAGCACAGTCTCCTGCCTGCTGCTCCAGCGACATGGAACTCAGTCTCCAGGTGTGCTGAATGGGCCTCACTGCGACTCCTGTGCCTGCTGCCTGTGAGTTGCCTGTAGGGATTGCATCCTTGACTTCTGACACTCCTCACTGCTGAGGGTCGCCTGGGACTCCCTGCCTTGGGTTGAGTCCCCCCAGGCCTTCCTGGTCCCCAGCAGCTTTGCAACTCTTCTTTTGCAACTCTTGCCTTTGCCAAGGTTTTTTGGTGGTTTTTCCACACCACGGACTGATTGCAACTCTTCTTCTGACATGGGACATCAACTGCATCACTTCTAGAACTCTTCTACTGCTCCTGTGCTGAATAGCCGACTCCTGGTCTTTACCGTTGACCTGGTCCTGCATCTCCAGAAGGGTGGGTAGTGGCTCATGCCCCAACCGGAAACTCCAATTGGAACTGGACTTGGATCCCTTCATTTGCAGCCCCTCTTCTGTCAGGATCCATCTTCTGTTTCTTCCAGTCTTGTTTGAGTCTTGCACAGTCCTTTACCAAAGTTTACCTGTCGGTTTGGGGAAAAAAAACAGGTACTTACTTCTTTTCTTCTGGTCACTGGGGGGCACTCTGGTACTTACCTTTTGGGGTTCCTAGTTCCTCCAGCTCCCCTTTACAGGTTCCACTTCCTTGGGTGGGGGTCTGCCTTTCTCATTCCATTTATTTACTATATGGTTTTGTCTCCCCCTAGGCTCTCCATTATTTTCTGTTATTTCACCGTTTTCTACTTCTTTCTATGCCTATTCCTGATTACTAATGTGTGTATATGGTTACTCACCTGCTAGTAGAGTATTTCCTATACAGTATTTTAGTATTTGTGTTACCATAATGAAGTACCTTTATTTTTTAAACACTATGTGGTTCTTTCATGTGTGTAAGTGCTGTGTGACTACAGTGGTATTGCATATGCTTTCCATGTGTCCTAGATAAATCTTGACTGCTAATCCACAGCTACCTCTAGTGAGCCCTGGCTTCCTAGACACTATCTATACCTCACTAATAGGGGATACCTGGACCTGGTATAACACCATATGTGCTCAGCACATACCAGGCCAGCTTCCTACAGTGATGATTCCCCCCCCCTCAGGGATCACCATCTCACCCGCTGAGTCTATCTCTGAACTAAGGGAGATTATGGCATGGTCTATGACCTGCTCCTGGGGACTACTTTCCCCCTAAGGCCACATTGGCCACCCCTGTAGCAGTCCCACCAGTGGGTGGTTTCTTTGGACAGAGTCCCCCTGCTTGTCCTAGTTGAGAGCACTCAAAACAGCGGGGCTGGAAATGGGTGCCCTGGGTCACCACCCACCAGAACCACCACCCTGATTCTCAGATGGGGCAGGGGAAGCCAGTCCTCTCCCTTTACTTTGGGACTTGTCTGGTTTATCTTTAACCTCCCCCTCACTCTGCTGCGGGAGAACCTAAACCACCCTTCTTGGGGTCACTCCCAGGTACCTTCTTGGACACTCTGGTGCTAGCCCAAAGGTCTGCATCCTCAGAAAGCTTCCTGGGATCAGTCTGCTTACTGTCAACTAGGTGCTGGTGCACCTCAACAAAACAAATACTGAGCATGTGCTCTGTCAGAATTAAATTGTATAACCCAACATAATCACTGACTTTGCTACCCCACACCCAGCCAGTCAGTGCCTTACTTAAAAAATCAATTAAGTCTACCCAGGAGTAGTTGGGGAGCTTGTTACTATCCCTGAATGTTTGGCGATACTTCTCAGGGGTCAGTCTAAATTTAGCAATTAAAATGGCTTTCATAGGAGTGTACATGTTTGGTCCCCAACCTCTAATGTTAGAAGTGTGTCCCTTCAAAGTGTAGAAATGTGTTTCCACAGACATGCCCCAACGCAGTGCTCTTCAGGAACTCCATGTGCCCTCAGTGCAACTTCATAAGCAGAAAACCACTTGTCAATATCATCTCCCACCACTTAACTGGGCACCAAATCCTTGGGTATACAAACCTTCTTGTCTTCAGCGAGCCCTGCATGTGTATGCTGCCAGTATCACTGCTGGACTCAGACTACCTAGCCTTGAGGTACAGCTCTTTTAGACTCAGTTCATGAGCAGAAGTAATTTCTTTTCTGCCAAGGCTCTCTAAGCCTTCCTCTCCTCTGCCTCCATTTTTAATCTTGACAACTGAAGCCTGAATTCTCTCTCCTCTCCTATGTGTGCAAAAGACCTTCGGCTGGGGTACTGTGTACTCCTCCAGTTTAGCCAGGTCAAACTCCCCTGCTCCACTTGTGGACCCAGCCAGAGACATGATGTATGGGATTGATTAAAAAATATCAAGCGGGGAAAGACTGCAGAAGAAGAAAAACAAATCAATTTGATCTTTAAGTGTGGGTGGATAGTGTACACATAGCTATTGTATGGCACTGCACAAACACTAGTCCTATCCTCATCGTTGATCACCAATGTTAGAAATGAGGATCTCTAGTTGGCAGAGGTATACAACCTTGTCCAAGTAGGGACCACAGTCCTGGTCAGGGTAAGTCACAACACAATCCAAATTATCCTGTGCCCAACCTCTGGTAGCTTGGCACTGAGCAGTCAGGCTTATCTAAGAAGGCAATGTGAAAAGTATTTCTGCAATAAATCATAGAGTAACACAGTGCAAACAGTACAAAATACACCACACAGGTTTAGAAAAATAGATAATATTTATCTCAATAAAATAAGGTAACAATGATGAAAATCAAATGTACACAGGCAAAGTTATGAATTTTTAACAATTGAATCCCACTAAAGCGCTTAGAATCCCAATAGCTCCAAGTGGGGCTATCATGGTGTCGTTGATGGATTTGTTCCCAATAATCTGACACCACAGGTGCCGGTCACGGAGTTGCACCAACCCCCAGGCACAGTACCTTTGAAAACGAAGAAACAAAGACATTGCATGGAGTTGTGGAGATGAAGCGTTGTTGGAGCTGGTGAGGCGTCAGTCCCTTAAGGCGTTCGGGGAGGTGAGGTGTTGGTTCCGTAATGCGAGGCAGGGCAGGTGAGGCGTCGGTTGTATCTGGCTGTAGGGGGAGCTTGTGACCCGCCGGGGTCGATTAATCCAGTCAGTCAAGACATGATAAGTTGGCTTCGCACTGTCACGTTCATAATGCCTGACGTCAGTGTGGCCGAGGTCATTGCGTGCGGCGAGGACCACGGAGCCGGAGCAGGCAGTGGTGTGGCATCGGGCAGCTGCGCCTGTGCTGGAGTCGCTGAAGATGGTCCTAGAGTCGCCGAAGTTGGAAAACTAGCTAGAAGCTAGCAGGTGAAGTCTTTCACCTGCTACTTCAGAACAGGAGGCAAGCTCAATCCAAGCCCTTGGAGAGCAGTTTTGAGGAAGGCAGAGTCCTTCCAGCAAAGTCAGAGGCCAGCATGGCAGCAGGGCAAAAAGCAAGGCAGCAGTCTTTCCCAGCAAAGCAGTCCAGATGAGTCCTTTGAACAGCCGGGCAGCTCCTCTGGCAAGAGTGCAGGTGTAGATCCAGAAGTGTCTGATTTGGTGGGGTCAGAGACCCAGTCTATATACCCCAAAATCCCTTTGAAGTGGGGGAGACTTCAAAGAGTGGTTTAAAGTGCACAAGTTCCTCTTTCAGCCCAGTATTTTCTGCCAGGATCCCGGTGGAGGGTTATCAGTCCTTTGCATGAGGGCAGGCCACTGGTCTTTGAAATGTAAGAAAGAGCCCCTCCACCCTTCCTGCCCAAGGAGACCGATTCAGTGTGCAGATGAATGCAGATGTGACTGAGTGTCCTCTGTTTAGGGCTGTCTGTGTGGAATGCACAAGAGGAGCTCTTAACAAGCACAGACCAGATGTGATTTGGAGACAGGCTGTAAGGCGCAAATGGCAGTAAGTGCAGAGAAATATCCACTTTCTAAAAGTGACATTCCTCAAATAGAAATATTTAATCCAACTTCACCAATAAGTAGGATTTCCTATTACCATTCTGGCAATACCAAACATGACAGGGCCAGATCAGAATCTACCACTCAAAAGTATATGAAGGCAGTTCTAATGCTAGTCTATGAGAGGAGCAGGCCTCACAATAGTGGAAAACAAATTTATGAGTTTTTCACTACCAGGTCATGTAAAGCACACACGTACATGTCCTGCCTATGGGTTACTTAGGGCCTACCTTAGGGATGACATATGTAGAAGAAGGTGAGTGTAAGGCTTAGCAAGTAGTTTTGAATGCCAATTCGAAGTGGCAGTGAAACTGCACACACAGGCCTAGCAATGGCAGGCCTGAGACATGGTTAAGGGGCTACTTATGTAGGTAGTCCAATCAGTGCTGCAGGCTCACTAGTAGCATTTCATTTACAGACCCTGAGCCCATGCAGTGCACTTTACTAGGTACGTACAAGTAAATTAAATATGCCAATTGGGTATGAGCCAGTGTTACCATGTTTTTAGGGAGAGAGCAAATGCACTTTAGCACTGGTTAGCAGTGGTAACGTATCCAAAATTAGGTCAGAAAAAGAAGAGGAGGAAGGCAAAAAGTTTGGGGTGACCCTTCAGAGAGGCCATTTTCCAGCAATGACCACAAGTGTGAAATGCCCAGTGGGTAGTTCGAGAAATAAACAAAGCAATTTGGACGCCTCCCTCTAAAACCCTAGCAGTCTGACACATCTAGATTTGGCTAGTAGCAGAGGATGTAAATCGGAGAATACGTAAGTACAGAGGGCATGTCAATTCCGTAAACTCTTCCGACAGATATCGGATACATAGACCCCACATTTTATCAAAAAGGGCCAGCAAGCCAGCCGCAGCTGCAGTCAGTTTTTCCATCCCTAATATGTTCCATAATTTATGTAGCTAATTAGTGTGTGGGGGGTTTCATCGAAGCCCCAATGGGAGAGTAGCAGTTGCTTAGCCGCTCCTACAGCCAATGTGATAGCATGGCCTCTAGGAGAGCCAAGAAGATAAGATTGCGGGTTTTCAGAATCCTAACAACACTTAACTGGGGAATCTTGGTATGGCGGTATCATAGATATCATCTACAGCTTGTAAGACGGCTTTCCAAAAAGAATACATTTTTGGGCAATGCCACAGTATGTGTGTAGGTGTGCCGTCTTGGCCACAGTTATGCCAACATTTGATATCGCAACTCGTTCTCCACCTAGCAAACCTCACCGGTGTATAGTACCAGTAGTGGGCTATTTTAAGAAACGTTTCTTTAGTATTATTCGTGATGCGTGCGGTGACCTGTGCCGGATGTAAGATATCACGCCACTCTTTATCGGTAAATGAGCTGCCACACTCCAGCTCCCACCAACGCGATGCTGACGTTTGGGGCAGGTAGGGGAGGGTAATTAAAAAAGTGTATATGTCGGACAGAATTCGTTTATCAGATTTACGAGTAAGCAATCATCTTTTAAATTGTGTGAGGAGGCTGCTCGCATGTGGGCGAATTGTTGAGGAAGACACCCAGTGGCAGACAACCAAATACTCCAGTATGCTGTTTCTGGAAGACTGTGGGCCTGATTCTAACCGCGGCGGGCGGCGGTCGCCGCCCGCCATGCGGTTACCGCCAAATGACCGCACCGCGGTCACAAGACCGCGGCGGCCATTCTGGCTTTCCCGCTGTGCTGGCGGGCGACCGCCAAAAGGCCGCCCGCCAGCACAGCGGGAAAGACCCAGCAACGATGAAGCCGGCTCCGAATGGAGCCGGCGGAGTTGCTGGAGTGCGACGGGTGCATTAGCACCCGTTGCGAATTTCAGTGTCTGCTAGGCAGACACTGAAATTCCTTTTGGGGCCCTCTTACGGGGGCCCCTACAGTGCCCATGCCATTGGCATGGGCACTGCAGGGGCCCCCAGGGGCCCCGCGGCACCCCCTACTGCCATCCTGTTCCTGGCGGGAGACCCGCCAGGAACAGGATGGTGTTAGGGGGTGTCAGAATCCCCATGGCGGCGGAGCGCGCTCCGCCGCCATGGAGGATTCTCAAGGGCAGCGGAAAGTCGGCGGGACACCGCCGACTTTCCGTTTCTGGCCGCGGCTGAACCGCCGCGGTCAGAATGCCCAGCGGTGCACCGCCAGCCTGTTGCCGGTGCTACCGCGGTCATTCGCCCTGGCGGTTTTTACCGCCAGGGTTAGAATGACCCCCTGTATCCCTTATGAAGTTAGGCAAAGTCCATGATAACGTCTGTGTCAAAGAGGTCACCAGTTCTTTTACAATTGGCTTCTCGCCAGACAGCGAACAATGGTTTGTTCTGTGCAGGTGGGAAATCTGAGTTTCCAACGAGTGGGGTCTGCAAGGAGACTAGCGTGGGTAGCCCTTTTCTAACCTGAACCCTATCCCAGGTCCTTAGCGTAGCTTGCAAGATGGGGAAATGTGTACACCTGGTGGACAGTGTTTCTTTGGCAGCAAGGGAATCTTCCAAATATGTACACCGGCCACGGCTTGGTCATTAAAAGACCAATGCTTCTCAGCGTATGGGCATGACCATTCTACCATATAGCGTTGTTGGGCAGGTTGGTAGTAGCTCAACAGATGTGGGATTCCCAGCCTCCCTTGGCCTTGAGCCTTCCCCATTCTGGCTTTCTTGACAACCCAGATATAGTCCCAAATGTGCATTTGTAATTTGTCCAGTAAGTTGGGGGGGGGCAGTTGCAGGGGTAGGGTTTGCATAATATAGAGCACTTTAGGCAAGAGTGTCATCTTAACTGCGTCCAGGCGGCCAAGCCAAGAAAGGCCATATGCTTTCCACCCAGTTAAGTTCACACGGGGAATCTGCATAATCGCTTTATAATTGTGCTCTGCAGTGGCATCCAATATGGGGAGGATCTGCAGACCCAAATATTTAATCCCAGGCGTGGCCCAGGAGACAGGAAGGGATGCCTCCAGGGATGTCCTATCCGCCTCTGGTATAGTAAGATTTAGAATGGATGATTTATGTAGTTTAGTTTTTAAAACAGAGACTCCACCGAAGGGTGTCAGCTCCTCCATGACATCCAGGAGGGAAGTCCGTGGCTGGGACAGATGTAGTAGTACATTGTTTACATATATGGCCATCTTATGTGTTCTGCCACCCATAGTAATGCCTGTTATGCTTGGATGTTGTCGTATATGTTCAGCAAAGAGCTACATATGCAGAGCAAATAGTAAGGGCGAGAGGGGGCAGCCCTGTTGTGTGCTCCTAGAGGTAGGGAATTGCCGGGATAAAGTTCCATTCACACTCGCCATGGTCCTGGGCGAATCATATTTACAAATAATCCAGTTACAGAAGCTAAGGCCTAAGCCACAGTGGCCCAAGAGTGCATGGAGATATGGCCAGTGCACGTGGCCAAAGGCCTTCTCCACATCAATAGAAAGGAATAGGGTGGGTAATTGTGAGTGTTGAATTTTATTCAGTAGATGGCAAAAACGATTAGTGTTATCAGCACAAGATCTCTCTGGAACAAAACCGGTCTGGTCTGGGTCCACTAGGACTTGCATGTTAGGGCCCAGCCTCGGGCCAGTATGCCCATGAAGATCTTAGCGTCCACATTTAACAAGGTGATGGGACGGTATGAGGAGCACAGCCGTAGATCCTTCCCAGGCTTAGGGATGACTGTTATCGTACCCAGTTGCATCGTGGTGGGGGTAGGTAGACATGCTTGAGGTGGGATACAGCCTAGCCAGTACTAGAGCTAACAGTTTTCCAAAAATCCTGTAGAACGCCGAGCCAAAGCCATCAATATCTGGTGCTTTCCCTACTTGGAGGCATTGAATGGCCATGAGTACTTCAGTAGGAGTAATGTCTTTGTCTAGGTTTGTACTAGCCGACGAAGTGTCTGGGGCAGAGGGACTGAATCCAGGTAAGCCTCCACATAATCTAGATCATGCTCTCCCTGGGGTATAAAGGGCAGCACAGAACGATTCGAATTGCTTAAGAATCAAGTCTTCCCGGCATGTCAGGGTATCATCAGTCAACCTCAGCCCCCCCACCCTCCGCTTCATGGCCTGAGAGCAGAGACGATGGTCCAGCAAGCGACCTGCTTTATTCCCTCCCACGTAGTACTTCTGTTTTGTCCAGAGTAAGGCACATTCTGCCTTATCCATATATAGGTGGTCAGTACAACCCTGGTGGTCGGTGTTAAAGCGGCGGTAAGACCGCCAACAGGCCGGCGGTAAAAAGAAAATGTAATTACGACTGTGGCAGAAACCGCCAACAAAGACAGCCACTTTAACACTCCGACCGCCACAGCGGTACAGACAAACAGCTTGGCGGTCACCGCCAACAGACAGGCGGAAGACAAAGTAACGCCCACAGTATCACAACCTACCAATCCGCCAGCTTTTCCGGGGCGGATTCACCGCGGATAAAAACACGGCGGAAACAGGAATTTCGAAGGGAAAACGCTCACCTCTACACACTCCACGAGGAACGACGACACCATGGACCCGAACTCCAAATCCTACCTGCGATAGTCTTCCTGCTCCTCTACCAGGAGCACCAACGCCGGCGGCGAAGGCCACGGTGAGTACTGCACCTACGACATAGAGGAGGGGGGAGGCAAAAAACAGGGACACACACACGCAACACCCCCACCCACTACAACACACACACTAATACATATCTATACATTATAGTAACACCCCCCAACTCCCCCCCCGGAAGAATGCAAAGACAAAAGGAAATGAGTGTAACCATTGGAATATATTAAAATGCAGTACGCAAAAATATACATATATACACTATTAACAAAATATACACCAAGAATAGTAGTCCAGGTATTGCACCATTTATAGTCCGTGGCCCAAAATGCATGGGCGAGGCCCACTGGATGAGTGCACGACGCCAGATCCACGAGGGGGCTCCATGCCCAATGATGTATCCTGGGGAGTGCAAAGCCACAGTCTCTCAAGTCCATACAGTGGGTGGTTTGCCCACTGTTCAATCCTGGGGAGTGCAAAGCCACAGTCTCTCAAGTCTCTACAGTCGGTGGTATGCCCACTGTTACATCCTGGGGAGTGCAAAGCCACAGTCTCTCAAGTCTCTACAGTGGGTGGTTTGCCCACTGTTACATCCTGGGGAGTGCAAAGCCACAGTCTCACAAGTCTCTACAGTGGGTGGTTTGCCCACTGTTCAATCATGGGGAGTGCAAAGCCACAGTCTCTCAAGTCTCTACAGTGGGTGGTTTACCCACTGTTACATCCTGGGGAGTGCAAAGCCACAGTCTCTCAAGTCTCTACAGTGGGTGGGTTGCCCACTGCTTCATCCTGGGGAGTGCAAAGCCACAGTCTCTCAGGTAGATGCCTTTCTCCACTGGTTCTGGAGGGGGCCTTGTGCCCAGAGAGCTTCATCCTGTGAAGGACAGAGGTAGTGGATGCATGTCTCCACTGGTTCTGGAGGGGGCCTTGTGCCCAGAGTGCTTCATCCTGTGAAGGACAGACGGAGTGGATGCATGTCTCCACTGGTTCTGGAGAGGGCCTTGTGCCCAGAGTGCTTCATCCTGTGAAGGACAGACGGAGTGGATGCATGTCTCCACTGGTTCTTGAGGGGGCCTTGTGCCCAGAGTGCTTCATCCTGTGAAGGACAGACGGAGTGGATGCATGTCTCCACTGGTTCTGGAGGGGGACTGGTTCCCAGAGTGCTTTATCCTGTGAAGGACAGACGGAGTGGATGCATGTCTCCACTGGTTCTGGAGGGGGCCTTGTGCCCAGAGTGCTTCATCCTGTGAAGGACAGACGGAGTGGATGCATGTCTCCACTGGTTCTGGAGGGGGACTGGTGCCCAGAGTGCTTCATTCTGTGAAGGACAGAGGTAGTGGATGCATGTCTCCACTGGTTCTGGAGGGGGACTGGTGCCCAGAGTGCATCACGCACCCCGTCACGGTCCCAGTTGCGTCGGTGCCCCTGCCGTTCATGGGCTAGCAGTGCTTGAGTTGGCGGTGCCCTGTTCAGCGGTGCTTGAGTTGGCGGTGCCCTGTTCAGCGGTGCTTGAGTTGGCGGTGCCCTGTTTAGCGGTGCTTGAGTTGGCGGTGCCCTGTTCAGCGGTGCTTGAGTTGGCGGTGCCCTGTTCAGCGTTGCTTGAGTTGGCGGTGCCCTGTTCAGCGGTGCCTGAGTTGGCGGTCCTTCATTGCCCAGCTGGGCTGGGGCTGGCGGTCCTTCATTGGGCAGCTGGGCTGTGGCTGGCGGGGCCCTCCTGGGCAGCTGGGCTGTGGCTGGCGGGGCACTCCTGGGCAGCGAGGATGGGGCTGGCGGTGGCCTCCTGGGCAGCTGGGCTGTGGCTGGCGGGCCCTCCTGTGCAGTGAGGATGGGGCTGGCGGTGGCCTCCTGTGCAGCGAGGATGGGGCTGGCGGTGGCCTCCTGTGCAGCGAGGATGGGGCTGGCGGGGCCCTCCTGGGCAGCGGGGATGATGGCGGTCTTCTCCGCCGTGTTGCTCCTCCCAGACTTGCCGGGTTTCTTGTGGCCCTTCCCTACCTTGGGAGGAGTCACAGCTGAGTCCACACTCCCACTGGGACCCCTGGGAGCGGCCTGGGTGCCTGGAGTCTTCCCCCTCTCCCGCCGGGCACTGGCCAACTTCTGGTGCTTCACGGGGGGACTGGCTGTGCTGTGGCTCTGTGCCACACTGGCTGTCCTGCTGGCCGGTGCACTCCACATACCTGTGACCACAGGCACCACTGGTCCCGGAGATGTTGTGACTGAGGTGCAAGTTCGGGACCTATGAGTTGGACGGGGGTGGTAAATAGGTCAAGGCTGGACAGGAAAAGTTGTTTGGACACACTGGGACGGGTAGCTGGAGGGGGTTTGGGAGTGGAGGAAGAGGTGGTGGTTGTAGGAGGTGTACGTTTTGTGGCTTTGGGTGCAGGTGCAGGTGCATGCGCTGGAGGCTGTCGTGAGGTGGATGGCTGTTGGGTGAGTGTGTGCCTGCATTTGTGTATCTTCGGAGGGGGCGTCACAGACACACTGGGAGAGGACACAGGGGACGTGTGTATGGTAGTGGGGGTGGTGACTGCACGTGAGCGGGGTGTGCTGGTGGGTGTGCTGGTGCGGGACGTAGTGGCTGTAAAGGTAGTGCATGCAGGTGTGAGTGTAGACGTGACTGGGAGGGAAGAGGGAGACGACGACGAGGGGGACACAGTGGAGGCAGTGGATGCTGGTGTGTCTGTATGAGTGTGATGCTTGCCTGAGTGCCTGTGGGATGTGTGGTGCTTATGTTTGCCTGAGCTTCCCTTGTGTGGTGAGATGTGTGCAGGCTGGTCTGATGGTGTGCTTGGGATAGGCAGAGGTACAGGGGATTGGGTCTGGGTGGAGGAAGTTGGAGGGGGAAGGCTAGACACAGGGACAATGGCTGCCATCAGTGCTGAGGCCAGAGTTTGAAAGGCTCGGTGAAGGGCCATCTGACCAGAATGAATGCCCTCCAGGAGTGCATTGGTTTGTTGCAACTGCCTTTCTACACCCTGGATGGCATTCAAAATGGTAGACTGCCCAACAGTGAGGGACCTGAGGAGGTCAATGGCCTCCTCACTGAGGGCCGCAGGGGTGACAGGGGCAGGGGCTGAGGTGCCTGGGGCGAAGGTGATGCCCACCCTCCTAGGTGAGCGGGCATGGGGCGAAGGCTGAGGGGCTGCTGGGAGGGCGGTGCTGGTAGGGGGGTGGCGGCTGTACCTGTAGATGCGGGGGGCACAGATGTTGCCGCCACCACAAGGTAGCTCCCATCGGAGGACGAGTCCGTGTCGCTGGTTTCAGCTCCTGTCCCCGCCATGGTGCTCCCCTCTCCCTCCGTCCCAATGGTGTATTCTGAGTCCGTAGTGTGGCCCTCCATGGCCATGTGGGATGCAGCTCCCTCATGCTCCGGTGCCACTGCTCCTCCACCTGATGATGCTAATGCACACAAGAACAGGGAGACCACAAAAAAGGGGGGGGGACGGAACAGAAGAAAGACATGTTGAGTGCATGGATTACCGCTACCATTGGCGGACAAGACAGACACAGAAGCCCCCTGCACTACGTCGCGCTCTTGGGCTCTACATTGCAATTCCTGGGAAATGGCCTACAAGGCTATGGACGACATCTGCACACATAGATGACACAGGTGCATGAATAGCTGTACTTGGCACTCTACAGAGGTGGGTTGGGGGGCCACAGGGCCATGCCTTACGGAGGGGCCTAGCCTACGGAACTCGCCCTGGCCTAGGGAAACCCACAGTCCTCCTCCCCCACCCAGACACCTCCACTGCGCGCAAAGTCAGCTGAATGAGAGTGTACTCACCCCCTTGTGTCTGCTGTGATGCCCTCAAGCGCCCATCCAACTCCGGGTAGGCCACCGCCAGGATCCTGAACATCAGAGGGGTCATGGTTCGACGGGCACCCCTCCCACTTTGGGAGGCCATCCCCAGCTGAGCCTCCGCCGTCTTCTTGCTCCAGCGGCGAATGTCCTCCCATCTTTTCCGGCAGTGGGTGCTCTGTCTGTGGTGGACCCCCAGGGTCCGGACGTCCTTGGCGATGGCACGCCAAATATCCTTCTTCTGGTGGGCGCTGACCTAGATGAAATGTACAGGGCAAGAAGAGAAGTCATTACCAACTGCGCTGTCAAAGTGAGTGGCCCCCATCTCTACCCTTGCCATGTGGCACATGCACCCACCGTCTTTCATGCACGCAGAACTCTGCCCCCTTCCTTCTTACAACCAGCCCTCTCCAAACAGGCATAGCCCATACAACATGCTCCCTGTGTACTTACCTGTTGGTCTGGAGGACCGTAGAGTAGCGTGTACTGGGGGAGGACCCCATCGATGAGCTTCTCCAACTCCTCCGATGTGAAGGCAGGGGCCCTTTCCCCAGACGCACGAGCCATTGTCTCTTCAAGACCGAGGTCACAGCAGCACTTGCAGTGTAGGTCCTCTCCTATCGAAGATCAGGTATCGAGTGATTATACAGATAGAAAATGGCGGTCACGTCCGCGGCGGTGCGTACCATCACCGCCGGCGTACATCGTCATTGGCTCCTGGGACCCATAGGGTCCAATGTTAACCAATGCAGCATTGCGCCGCGGTCTTCGACTGCCTACCGTGACGGTGTACAACGCCAGCGCAGTTACCTCACATCCCATTGTCCCACTTTACAGGTCAGGCAGCCGCCATTTCAGGGGCCCACATGGCCTAATTACCAACTGCGTCACACATACCTAGGCCTAGTCTCACACACATACAGGCCACATTTTGTGTATGATTGGTGTTCTGTCTAGACTGTGGGTACATACCTCTGAGTTGTTTGACTCTGTGCTCGCTGTTGTCCTTCATAGGCACCGTCCGCTGGGACATGTGAGGAGATGGCGGAATCCTCCGGTGGACCGACCACTGGTGGACCTGTCGACAATGGAGGAAAGAAATTTGATTATCACCTACAGGTTTGACTGTGCCACAATCCAGGAACTGTGTACACAGTTGGAGCCTGACCTGATGTCAGCAATCCACCATCCCACAGGAATCCCCCCTCAAGTGCAGGTGCTATCAGTGCTCCATTTCCTTGCAAGTGGGTCTTTTCAAACAACTGTGGCCATGGCATCAGGGATGTCCCAGCCTATGTTTTCCAACGTATTGTCCAGAGTGTTGTCTGCCCTGCTGAAACACATGCGGAGCTACATCGTTTTCCCTCAGGTGGAGGATTTGCCTACAGTGAAAGGTGATTTCTATGCCCTTGGACATATCCCCAACATCAAAGGTGCCATTGATGGGACCCATGTAGCTTTGGTCCCCCCCCCACAGGAGTGAACATGTGTACAGGAACCGGAAGAGTTATCATTCCATGAATGTACAGATGGAATGTTTGGCATCTCCCATGTGAATGCCATGTTCCCTGGCTCAGTGCATGACGCCTACATCCTGCGGAATAGCAGCATCCCTTATGTGATGGGTCAACTCCAGAGGCACTGTGTGTGGCTATTAGGTGACTCTGGTTACCCCAACCTGTCATGGCTACTGACCCCAGTGAGGAATCCCAGGACAAGGGCAGAGGAACGCTACAATGAGGCCCATGGGCGAACTAGGAGGGTGATCGAGCAGACCTTCGGCCTCCTGAAGGCCAGGTTCAGGTGTCTGCATATGACAGGTGGATCCCTATTCTACTCACCAAAGAAGGTGTGCCAGATCATCGTGGCCTGCTGTATGCCTCACAACTTGGCTTTGCGACGACAGGTGCCTTTACTGCAGGAGGATGGTCCAGATGGCGGTGTTGTGGCAGCTGTGGAGCCTGTGGGCAGTGATGAGGAGGAAGCAGAGGAAGAAGACATGCAGAACAGGGACTCAGTGATCCAGCAACATTTCCAGTGAAACACAAGTGAGAATACATTCCTGCCTACTACATGTACTTTTACACTTCTACCTCTATCCTGTCTGTCGTTTTCACACAGTGTATAGTCACTGAGTTGTCACTTTCCCTTACGGTTTCACAGGTGTGGGTCCCAACGTGTGTCATCTGCTTAGATTCCTCATGGACTAGAGCTGTGTGACATAGGTATGTTGACATAACTATTTCAAGAACATTTTGTCACTGTAATTGCAAATACACTATTTCGAAATCACAGACAGACTCCAGATCTTTTGGTGCTTTAGGTGTGTTTATTTAAATGAAAAGATATTGGAGGGGGAAGTTAAATGGTGAGGGGTGATGGCGGAGGAGTGTCCATGGCAGAGTCCAGTCTATTAGTCTCACAGGTGCATTGCCCATATGGGCATAGGAAGTGGAGCTGGGGCAGTTTAATTATGGACAGGGTGACAAAGTGGGACAGTGGGATGACAATCAGGGTGGTCTCATTTCTTGGCGGGGGTCTTGGCATCGTGCTCTGTCTTGTTCCTGGATCTCAGGGACCGTTTGCTGGTGTGGTGGTCTTGTGGCAGTGCCTCCTGTCCACTAGCACCGGCAGAGGTGGTGGGCAGTTCATCGTCCATGCTAGTGTCAGGGGCCCCTTGTAGTGCCACTGTGTCCCTCCTGGTGTTGAGTACTTCCTTCAGCACCCCTACGATGGTGCCCAGGGCGGACCTGATGGTTCTGAGTTCCTCCCTGAACCCCAAATACTGTTCCTCCTGCATCCGCTGGGTCTCCTGAAACTTGGCCAGTACCGTAGCCATTGTGTCCTGGGAGTGGTGGGATGCTCCCATGATGGAGGAGAGGGCCTCGTGGAGAGTGAGTTCCCTTGGCCTGTCCGCCCCCTGTCGCATAGCAGCCCTCCCAGTTCCCTTGTGTTCCTGGGCCTCCGTCCCCTGGACATAGAAGAGTACACAAAGTGGGATCCAGATTTGTGAAATGGAAAGCTAATGTGACATGTCAGTGTCCATACACAGAGGTTAAAAGGCAGATTTATGCTATGTTCTACAGTAGTATGAAATGTGAGAAGCAGTGCCATCCTCTTACCTGTGTCTCACTGGAAGTATTGCATGATCATGTTGTTTCGGTTGTCTATATCTTCTGCCTCCTCTTCTTCACTGTCCACAGGCTCCACAGCTGCCACAAGACCAGCATCAGGCCCATCCTCCTGCAGAAAAGGCACCTGGCGGCGCAAAGCCAGGTTGTGCAACAATCAGCATGCCACGATGATCTGGCACACCTTCTACGGTGAGTAGTATAGGGATCCACCTGTCAGATGGAGGCACCGGAATCTGACCTTCAGGAGGCCGAAGGTGCGCTCTATTATCCTCCTAGTTCGCCCATGTGCCTCATTGTAGCTTTCCTCTGCCCTTGTCCTGGGATTCCTCACTGGGGTCAGTAGCCATGACAGGTTGGGGTAACCAGAGTCACCTGCAAATATCGAGCAACAACTGTTAGACAATCTCCAACCCTTAGGGACTCTCCCATACTCAGACACCTATTTAATCTGTGTGGGGACCTTGGGCTCACCTATTAGCCACACACGGTGCCTCTGGAGTTGCCCCATCACATAAGGGATGCTGCTATTCCTCAAAATGTAAGCGTCATGCACTGAGCCAGGATACTTGGCATTCACATGGGAGATGTACTGGTCTGCCAAACACACCATCTGCACATTCATTGAATGGTAGCTTTTCCGGTTTCTGTACACCTGTTCATTCCTGCGGGGGGGCAAATGCCACATGTATACCATCAATGGCACTAATAATGTTGGGAATATGTCCCAGGGCATAGAAGTCACCTTTCACTGTGGGCAAATCCCCCACCTGAGGGAAAACGATGTAGCTGCGCATGTGTTTCAGCAGGGCAGATAACACTCTGAACAACACGTTAGAGAACATTGGCTGTGACATCCCTGATGCCACGGTCACTGTTGTTTGAAAGGACCCATTTGCCAGGAAATGGAGCACAGAGAGGACCTGCACTAGAGGGGGGATACCTGTTGGATAGCGGATAGCTGACATCAGGTCTGCCTCCAATTGGGCACACAGTTCCTGGATTGTGGCACGATCAAGTCTGTAAGTGATAATGATGAGTTTGTCTTCCATTGTCTACAGGTCCACCAGGGGTCTGTACACCAGAGGATGCCGCCATCTCATCACCTGCCCCAGTGGACGTGCCCTATGGAGGAGAAGGGTGAGCAGAGGGTCATACACCACATAGGTTTCACAAGGCTGTTTAGCACAATCGTGAAATAATCTCTGTGTGCCTTTGTCTGTCCGTATTCCTGGCCAAAAGTGCTGTGACGCAGTTAGTTGGCCTGCCATGTGGCCCCCTGAAATGGCGGATGCCTGACCTGTACGGAGGGACAAGGGGAAATGAGGTAACTGCACTGGCATTGTGCAGCGTCGCGGTAGGCGGTCGAAGACCGCTGCACAATTCAGCATTGGGTATCATTGGGCCCTATGGGTTCCAGGAGCCAATGACGATGTACGCCGATGGTGATGGTACGCACCGCCATGGACGTGACCGCCATTTTCTATCAGTTCCCTTACTTGATACCTGACCTTCAACAGGAGAGGACCTACACTGCAAGTGCTGCTGTGACCTTCGTCTGGAAGCACCAATGGCTACAGTGTCCGGGGAAAGGGCCCCTGCCTTCACTGCGGAGGAGTTGGTGAAACTGGTGGATGGGGTCCTCCCCCAGTACACGCATCTCTACAGTCCTCCAGACAAACAGGTGAGTAAACTGTGTGCTGGCACATGATTATATGGAGTGTCGTGGATGGAAGAGACGGCGGGGGGGGACAGGCCAGCATGTGAGGATGGTGTGTGTATGTTTTTCTGGGCCAGGGTGGGAGGTTTGTGGCCAATGTGTGAGAAGAACTGTACGGGGGTAACATCCATTTTTCCTTCACTATTCCTCTAGGTCAGCGCCCACCAGAAGAAGGGTATTTGGCGTGCCATTGCCAAGGAAGTGCTGACCCTGGGGGTCTACCATAGACGGAGCACCCACTGCCGGAAAAGATGGGAGGACCTGCACCGCTGGAGCAAGAAGACGGCGGAGGCCCAGCTGGGGATGGCCTCCCAACATGGAAGGGGTGCCCGTCGCACCATGATCCCCCTGATGTACCGGATCCTGGCGGTGCCATATCCTGAGTTGGATCGGCGCTTGAGGGCATCACAGCAGCCACAAGGGGGTGAGTAGTCTTATTCAGCTGACTCTGTGCGGTTGATGAGGTGTCTGGGTGGGGAAGGTGGGCTGTGGGTTTCCTAGGCCAGGGCAGACTCGCCCAGGTACATCCATTGTTTTGCAGTCTCAGTGCCAGTCCAACCCCAAAGGTGGTAGTTGCCCTCTACACCTAGTCAAGCCCCTATGGGTTCCAGCCTTGCATGAAATGGGTCTAGACAGAGTCCCCCATGGGCATGTGCTTTTCCACTGCACTGTTAGTGCATGCGTTAGTGCATAGGGCTGCTCCCTGTGTGTTGTGTCTGCCAACGGTAGTGGTGTTGCAGGCACTGACCATGTGTCTATTGTGTCTTTCCCCCCCTTTTTGTTTTGTCACCCTGTCCTTGTGTGCATTAGCATCATCTGGCGGAGGAGCATTGGCACCGGAGCAGGAGGGAGCTGCAACCCACAGGGCCCAGGAGGGTGAATTTACAGAGTCTGAAGGCACCAGTGGGACGGAAGGCGAGGGGAGCTCCACGACGGGGACAGGAGCAGACACCAGTGACTCCTCCTCTGATGGGAGCTTCCTTGCGGTGGCGGGCACCTCTGTGCCCACCGCAACAACAGGTACAGCCGCCACACACCCCTACTAACACCTCCCTCCCAGCAGCCCCTCATCTAGTTTCCCATGCCCGCTCACCCAGGAGGATGGGCATCTCCTTCGCCCCAGGCACCTCAGGCCCTATCCCAGTCAGCTCTGATGCCCTCAGTGAGGAGGCTATTGACCTCATGAGATCCCTCACTGTTGGGCAATCAACCATTTTGAATGCCATCCAGGGTGGCGAGAGGCATTTGCAGCAAACAAATGCATACCTGGAGGGCATTCATTCTGGCATGGCGGCCCAACAGAGAGCATTTCAGGCTCTGGCCTCAGCACTGATGGCAGCCATTGTCCCTCTGTCCAGCCTCCTCCCTCCAACTTACTCTACCCAGACCCAATCCCCTCTACCTCAGCCTATCCCAAGCACACCATCAGACCAGCATGCACACTCATCAACACACAAGAGTGGACATGGCAAACATAAGCACCACACATCTCACAGGCACTCAAACAAGCACCATACCCATGCAGACACACCAACATCCACTGCCTCCACTGTGTCCCCCTCCTCCACGTCCTCTTCCTCACTCCCTGTCTCGTCTCCACTCACACCTGCATGCACTACATCCTCAGCCACTACCTCCATTACCAGCACACCCATCACCACACACCGCTCACGTGCAATTACCACCCCCACTACCATGCACACGTACGTCCCCTGTGTCCTCTCCCAGTGTGTCTGTGAGCCCTCCTCCCAAACTACACAAACACAGGCACACACCCACCCAACAGCCATCCACCTTACAACAGCCTCAGGCCCATGCACCTTCACCCAAATTCAGCAGACGTACACCTCCTACAACCACTACCTCTTCCTCCACTCCCAAACCCCCTCCATCTTCCCGTCCCAGTGTGTCTAAGAAACTCTTCCTGGCTAACAATGACCTCTTCCCTACACCTCCCCCCCCGTCCTTCCCCTAGGTCCAGGATGTCCAGGTCCCAGCCCAGCACCTCAGCCACCAAATCCTCCAGCACTGTGGTCTCAGCAAGTCCGGTCACATCACGGGCGGCACCCATCAGGGATGCCAGTGTGCCACCTAGCGAGGCCATGGATCAGCCCATTCCGCCACCTGCCAAGGTGAAGAAGGTGCCCACATGCCGTAGGGAAAAGCCGCACCAACCACCTAGCAAGGACTCGTCCAAGCCAAATGGGGACAGTGCCAATGGACCAGCGGCAACATCCAAGGTGGGAAGGGACACAAGGCAAAGGGGAAGTCAGGAGAGGGCACGGAGCCTCCGGCTGAGGGACCAGTCACCCTTTCTGGCAACCAGAACAGCAACCTGTACGGCACAGACACCGCCGCAACCACCGCCACCAGCCACCCAGTGGAGAAAAGCATCCACAACCCCAGTCCTTGGCAGGATGAAGCACTCTGGAAACAATGCCCCCTCCAGAACCAGTGGAGAAAAGCATCCACTCACACAGTCCTTGGCAGGATGAGGCACTCTGGCCACAATGCCCCCTCCAGAACCAGTGGAGAAAAGCATCCACTCACACAGTCCTAGGCAGGATGAAGCACTCTGGGCACCAAGCCCCCTCCAGAACCAGTGGAGAAAAAATCAGCTTGAGAGACTGTGGCTTTGCACTCCCCAGGACCAAACTGTGGGCATGGAGCCCCCGTGGAGCAGTGGCCTTGTCCGTTCATCCGGCAGAGGTGCCCCCCTCCCCCTGAGGTGCCTGTTTATTTTTGATCTGATGCCCCAGCAGTGTTCTCTCCGTTTCGAGTCAGGTATCATGTGTGGGCTTCGCCCATGCATTTTGGGACCACTGGTCCAAGGACAATGATTTCAATACTATCCGGACTTGTGTAGTTGCTGTACATATTTGTATATACTGATGATTTACATTTATCTTGGCCTATCTGATTTTTCAATGATTACACTTGTTCCGATCATTTCATTTTGTCCTTGCGTTCTTCCAGGGGGTGACGGGGTGTAAATGTAATGTTGTTGCATGTATTTGTGTGTATGTTGTTGTGGGTGTGGGTGAGGGTGGGGGTGGGGGTTAGGGTGTTGTATGTTGCGTGTGTGTGTCACTCTCTCTTTCCTCCCCGCCTCCCCTGTGTGCTAGGTGCAGTACTCACCGTGGTCATCGCCGGCGTCTTTGCTGCTCCTGGTAGAAGAGGAGGTAAACCAACATGGGCAGGACCTGTAACTCAGGCTCCATGGCGTCCTGGTTCCTCATTGGGTGTCGCGAGGTGAGTGGTTTCAGTTCCAAGTCCTGTTTCCGCCGTGCTTTTGATGGCGTTGGTACCACCCCGGAAAAGGTGGTGGATTGGTGCTTTGTAATACAATGGGCAGTACATTGTGTTCCGCCTGTCTGTTGGCGGTTACCGCTGCAGTGTTTGTTTCTACCGTCGTGGCAGTCGGAGTGTTAAAGTGGCTGTCTATGTTGACGGTTTCCGCCATGGCCGTGATTCCATTTTTTTTTACTGCCGCTTTAACACCAACCGCCAGGGATGTAATGAGGGCCTTAGTCTTAATGTCAGGGTCCTTAATGCTCTGGTGAAGCGGCTGCCCCTCCTCTCCTTATTCCGAGAAACGAAAAGCAACGTATGTCTATGCAGGAAACCTACTTGTTGAGAGTTGACTGGAAACAGTTGTGGTCACAATGGTATGACCGTCAGTACCACTCATCAGGATCAGGAAGGTGGGCAGGGGTGGTGATCTTGCCGGCTACACATTTCCCAGGGAGGGTGGTATACACACAAGCAGAGATACCTGGGATGCTTCTCTCTCTACACATCAACATACATGCTTGTATGATAATGGTAGCAAACTTCTATGGACCTAATAACTACCAAGAAAGCTTTCTTAAAGACAGGATAGGGCGAGTCCTCACCACACCAGATGTAGATATAATTGTAGGAAGAGATTTTAACATAGTTCCGGACTCCTAAATAGATAGATCTTCCCAATGACATGGTCAGACGGTGCCTTTTCAAAAGGTTTCCGGGAATGGCTGTGTGAGGCTGACCTGACGGACCTATGGCGCCTGTATCATCCCACAGACAGAACCTACACATTTTTCTCAGCAGCCCATCAAACGTACGCTCGCATAGTTCTCTTCCTCACCAAGCCATGCGTTACTAGTGCAGTGTCACGCTCAGAGATTGGGGTGTCCTCCATTTCCGATCATTCTCCTATTACCTTACATCTCACCCTCCCTACCTCCACATCGAACATGCGATCCTGGTGTCTCAACACTAAACATCTAACCTATGAAGACACCTTAACGGAAATTTGTGATACAATAGGCCAGTATTTGCTCACAAATGATACCCCAGTGACCAACATCACCACAGTATGGGAAACCCTCATGGCAGTTATCAGTGGCCAATTTATAGCATTAGCGGTGAGATTTAACACAATCAGATGCAATAGACAACATCAGCTAGAGGATGCTATTTGGGATCTGGAAGCCTCACATAGGCTTACGGGGTCGATGGCAACCAGGAGGCTCCTTACCACAACCTGGAAACGCTTGCAGGGTGAGGAGTTCTCGCTTGTGGCTGTCCAATTCTTCTTTGTGAGTGTTGTGCGTCTGCGCCAGTGATTCCATGCGTTGTCCCAGGTCGACTACATCTCTCCTAAGATCCTTAACTTCAGTCGCTATTTCCTGCTTCAATGTGGCAAAGTCCTCTCCAAGAAGACCGAAGAGTTGCTTAAGGAATGCCTTCGTTATTGGTGCATCATCGCCCTCTGAAGGCCCCTCCTGCAGCGCTCCCCCGTTCTACAACCGAGTCTTTAGGAGGATCTGTCTTTTTAGCAGAAGTCTCTGCGAAAAGATCCTTCAGAGGGCCTTCCTTCTTGGCATGTCTTTGTGAGGCCAAGTGCAGTTGGAGAGGAAAGTTGTTAATGGCGGGACAGCAATGTATCCAGGCTCCTGCAATCTGGGTATCTTAGGCTGTTGCGTCACAGCTAGGCGATCAGTGGGTCTCCCAGACTCTGCCAGCCCCGCACCATAAGGCAGGCAAACACTGTAGGAATGCACAGGCAGCTGTTAACTGTGTCTGTGAACTGGATTTCGGTGCTGATCCACTGGTGGGGGTTGGTCCACGCTGTCTACAGCAAGACCAAGGGGTAGGCCAAAATCACATCCACTCTTTTGTAGAGGAAGCAGCATATGAGGCTCTCTGTAGAGCATGGGGGGGTAGGAGTTGCCGTTAATTGCAGGTATGATTGGGCCTGTTTCTGCCCTACTGAGGAAGCTGTTACCGCGTCCTAGAGAAGTGCTTGTTTGCTGTGACTAGGCTGCACTGGCATCACCAATGTCGATCCAGTCGCCAGAAGGGCCCCGCAATGTTCAGCACCATTGGGCCAAAGCGTTCCAGCACTGCACCACTAGTGTCCTTTTTTTAAACAGAAATGGTTGTGTTGGAGCTCCTGAGATTCGGCCGAGTTGCAGGTCTACCGACATCTAGCGTGGAACCACTTGGTGTGGTGTGGGTGACACCCAGAGCATGGCGAGTGCTGACACCCAGAGCTTAGCTCGTTTTTTAAAGGGGGCAGTGTAATAATCTGTGCCGCCCCTCCCTCACCGTCCTCAGGCGCCCCTGTCCATAGCTTATTGCCTGGGTTGGCCCCCATTCGGTCGCCGATCCACCATGTGCTGCTCGGCCCAGGTGCCCAGGCCAGCCGCAGTGCTGAGGAGCTTGCCACCTTCACCGTTGGTTTTGCGTCTTGGCCTGTTGTGTAGCCATTTTAGTTATAGCTCCATGCACATTACTTTAACTTTCTAGGCCGCTGTGCACTTTAACCTAGATATATTTTATTTGGCTTTGTCTTATTATTGTTACAATAACCATTTTTACTGTCTTGTTTTATTTTCCGTTTATCTAACTGTTTTTACCTAGGCCAGCACTCTGTTCTCAAACAAGACATTCTTGATCAGTCTATGCCTCTTCCAAGGCTACAGCACGGTACATTGCCGGTGAACATGGTAGAAGTTTAGTCTTCAACATTCATAGAAAACACACATCCTTACGTAGGGACATTTCTCAGAACATCAGCTGTGTTATTATAAAAACACTTCCTTGTCCCTTACACGTTAGAGGGAGATTCCAGCCAGTGAACCACGACTCTATGCTGATTGCTGAATGCTTCGCTACAGATGCTAATGCAGACCGCAGGCCTTTGCTCAGGTATGGGGGTTGATGTCTTCCCAGGGGAACCTGAAGGGCAGAATTAGAGCTTAACATGCTGTGCTCTATCATAGCCTTGGTAGGAATTAATCCATTGATTATAGTGACAATATGATAGCGTTGTTCTTATGCTTCACCCTTCTCGTCACAATTTTACTACTGTCATGTTGTGTTGTCCTGGTTATTGCAGCACACACTTTGCTATCTAAGATGCAGTTGTTTTATTAAACTCATTATTGAAACCTATACTGCCTCTGTTTGTCATTTATATATGAGACTGAATTGTTAATGAGAGAAACGGATGAGACCTGACTGACCACGACTTCCCTGAGAAGCCAAGTATGTCATGCGCTCGGCTGCCCAGTCATCCCTATCCTTGGGTAGGGATGAGGCACTGCTAGTTAGCCGGAGCAAAACCTGCATTGGAGCGACAGGTGTCACCCGCAGTGGGTTAGACTTAGTCTCCCACACAGCGAGCGATTCTGCCGCTCAAAATCCAGTAGTCTCATTAGAATAATGAGAGCCTAAGCGACATGGTGTCCCCAACGTTTGGTCAGGCTCTAATTTTCGGGTGCTCCAGAGTATCTCTGTCTCATTATATACAATGACACCTCAATACAGTATGCGGAGACGTCCATGGTACTGAGGATTTCCACCCCAGCTACAGGGATAGGCTATCCTATCTGAGGCTGGAGGTTGTTCAAGCTTGAACTTTCAAAGGAAAGAACCCCATTTGGTGTGCCTTCTCTGAACATATAGTTTGTCTATGATGGCGAATCCACAGCAGATACAAATAGAAGTTAATATGAGACAACCTTTGACTGCACATTTATTAGCAAATGGCCTAACAGTCCAGGGGGGTCCAGTCACATTTGTGGTGGATGCCAATGCAGCTTATAGAACAGAATTGTTTTATTCTTGGGTCACATTTCCAGCAGTTGATGGGAACACAAATACATTTCATCATTATACACTTGCAAATGCCCCTGGACAATACAGAGCATACACATATTTAGAAATACCATTATCTTATCAAGAACATAATAATTGGCTTGATGGCGCCCTACCCCACACAATTTTACCAGTAAGGTTAGGTCCTCTAAGTAACGATGGTCCAACCTGGCCTTTATTGGCCACCTATACACTGCATCCTGCAGTTGGTAATTTAGTGGTAGCTGAGGTTCGTCGTTTATATACAGAATTAACAGCGATATATAGACGATTAGTACAATTCATAATGCAAACATTAAATACAAACCCAGCACGTGCTGCTCCAGCACATCCCCATGCAGTAACGCCAGGTATAAATCCTGTACATTCTATTATGGGTAAGGTACCCGCCAAATGAGAGGAAACTCCATTTTGGTTAGCACAGAAAATAAATGCGCTAGAGGCAGTATTTCCCCATACGGGATCTCAGGATAAACATAAAATATTAACGATGTGCTTGCTTTTTGGGATGGTCCCTACAGTGGATAACTGTAATACCTGGGGCACAGTATTTGCCACGCTCTATACAACTGCACACGGTACACAACACTTGCCAATTTACCAGAGGTGTTAAAACAAATTCAAGATGAATATGGGGCTGCCATGCCCTAGATTTGGGGATGCAATTGATGGGCAACTTTGCCACAGTATCCTCAATCATTTTAAGTGACCTTAAAGGGGAAGCGGTCACACTAGCAGTGTGCATGCAGCTACGTGACGTTCCGCAATAGAATCAGGAACACGAGCTGCCTAAGATAATCGCAGAGACCTATTCTAGCATTGGTCGAGACAGTTTAGGGGCCAGATCATCTAAACCACAATTTCAGGGCAAATCTAATAAAGATTTTCCCAAGCAAGCCCCTGAGGGTAATAAGAAATGCTGGGATAAAAAACAACAAACTCCTAAGAAAGAGAGGGGAGAATCTCCGCATACAGAGACCCCACAAAATAGGTATAATCTCAGAAATAGAGATAGTTTTAAAACGCCTGATGGATATCAATATACTGATACACACCAATCTCGTTCCTTTCAGGACTCATCGGAAAAAAGAAATGAGAGAGGTGGGCGGTCAGAGCGAAGAACAGAGTATGAGAAACTGAGACAGGAGTCACAACGCTCATCAGAGGTTTCTGTAAAAAAGGAAGAGAAACCCGCACAACAAAAATCCCAATTCAAAAAGAAAAAAGTCGCAGCAGTCACAGTCCGACATGCCACTCAGGAAGAGGGTCCTCTTGTAGAACAAGAAGTGGGCACTAGCACTGCTAGACAGTGCGGCAGAGGTCACAATAGTTCACCGGAGTCTTCTAGAGCAGCTGGAGGGGAAAGCAACTGATGACTGTATTCAAGTAGAAACAGCGGACATGCGTGTCTCCACGCCTAATAGGGTGTATAAAGTAACGCTACAGTTAGAAGGAGACATTGAGTGCATAATAGACGCAATCTTTTGGGATCGCGTAGTAAACATATATAATGTTTTATTGGCTGAACAAGATTGGCCGCCTGAATTTGTCCGTACCTGCCCATATGGAGAAGATGTCATTAAGCCTTCCTTCTCACCCCTTTTTCCAGAGGAAATCGCGAAATCCTATGCCATCGATTGGGCTTTGGCACAGGCACCTGCGTTTTACCGAAATCACGTAGGATGGGATAAGGAATCCCCCTACCATGTAATTCCAATTAAAAATGAACCTCAACCCCAACCTCAGTATCCAATAAAACATGAAGCAAAAGCACCTGTGAGAGAAATACTCACACAATTAGAGTACCAGGGCGTAATTGAACCCTGTGTCTCCCCAATGAATAATCCATTGTTCCCAGTAGCTAAACCAGACCATTCATATAGAATAGTCTTAGACTACAGACACTTAAACAGTCATACACGCACCTATGCTATCCAAAATTCACATAGCACAGCACTAATGAACAATATAATGTGTAGAAAATACAAAACAACACTGGATATTTCCAATGGTTTCTTCTGCCAGAATATAGCGCCTGAGAGTAGAGACTTAACAAGTTTTAGTGCACTAGGCTCCCAGAAAAAATTCTGTTGTTTACCTCAGGGGTGTAAGAAAAGCCCAGGACTGTTTGCAGCTTGTGTGACAGCAATTTTGCACAAGATTGATCCTGAAGCACTGTCCAATGTAGATGATATACAGGGAGTGCAGAATTATTAGGCAAGTTGTATTTTTGAGGATTAATTTTATTATTGAACAACAACCATGTACTCAATGAACCCAAAAAACTCATTAATAACAAAGCTGAATATTTTTGGAAGTAGTTTTTAGTTTGTTTTTAGTTTTAGCCATGTTAGGGGGATATCTGTGTGTGCAGGTGACTATTACTGTGCATAATTATTAGGCAACTTAACAACAAAAAAAATATATACCCATTTCAATTATTTATTATTACCAGTGAAACCAATATAACATCTCAACATTCACAAATATACATTTCTGACATTCAAAAACAAAACAAAAACAAATCAGTGACCAATATAGCCACCTTTCTTTGCAAGGACACTCAAAAGCCTGCCATCCATGGATTCTGTCAGGGTTTTGATCTGTTCACCATCAACATTGCGTGCAGCAGCAACCACAGCCTCCCAGACACTGTTCAGAGAGGTGTACTGTTTTCCCTCCTTGTAAATCTCACATTTGATGATGGACCACAGGTTCTCAATGGGGTTCAGATCAGGTGAACAAGGAGGCCATGTCATTAGATTTCCTTCTTTTATACCCTTTCTTGCCAGCCACGCTGTGGAGTACTTGGACGCGTGTGATGGAGCATTGTCCTGCATGAAAATCATGTTTTTCTTGAAGGATGCAGACTTCTTCCTGTACCACTGCTTGAAGAAGGTGTCTTCCAGGAACTGGCAGTAGGACTGGGAGTTGAGCTTGACTCCATCCTCAACCCGAAAAGGCCCCACAAGCTCATCTTTGATGATACCAGCCCAAACCAGTACTCCACCTCCACCTTGCTGGCGTCTGAGTCGGACTGGAGCTCTCGGCCCTTTACCAATCCAGCCACGGGCCCATCCATCTGGCCCATCAAGACTCACTCTCATTTCATCAGTCCATAAAACCTTAGAAAAATCAGTCTTGAGATATTTCTTGGCCCAGTCTTGACGTTTCAGCTTGTGTGTCTTGTTCAGTGGTGGTCGTCTTTCAGCCTTTCTTACCTTGGCCATGTCTCTGAGTATTGCACACCTTGTGCTTTTGGGCACTCCAGTGATGTTGCAGCTCTGAAATATGGCCAAACTGGTGGCAAGTGGCATCGTGGCAGCTGCACGCTTGACTTTTCTCAGTTCATGGGCAGTTATTTTGCGCCTTGGTTTTTCCACACGCTTCTTGCGACCCTGTTGACTATTTTGAATGAAACGCTTGATTGTTCGATGATCACGCTTCAGAAGCTTTGCAATTTTAAGAGTGCTGCATCCCTCTGCAAGATATCTCACTATTTTTGACTTTTCTGAGCCTGTCAAGTCCTTCTTTTGACCCATTTCGCCAAAGGAAAGGAAGTTGCCTAATAATTATGCACACCTGATATAGGGTGTTGATGTCATTAGACCACACCCCTTCTCATTACAGAGATGCACATCACCTAATATGCTTAATTGGTAGTAGGCTTTCGAGCCTATACAGCTTGGAGTAAGACAACATGCATAAAGAGGATGATGTGGTCAAAATACTCATTTGCCTAATAATTCTGCACTCCCTGTATATCTTACGGGTGATGAATTGCTACAACATTTAAGACGGGTAGTCCGCATTGGTGTAGGATTTGGTGAATTTGGCTACAAATTCAATTTAAAAAAACAAAAATAGCCTTCCTTAGCGTCCTGTTTCTGGAATATGAACTGTCAAGTGAAGGAAAGAGCCTAGCGACACAATTCGTAGAAAAATGCGCGCAGTTACAACCACCAAATACGTTTAAAAAACTTCAATCTCTACAGGGTTTCCTAAATTTTAGCAGAACTTACATTCCAGATTATGCTACATGCATAAAACCCTTAAATGATCTCATACGTCCTGATTTTTCAAGCAAATTTTGGACAATTGAACATACACGCATACTCAGAGAACTGCAAACAGACATGCTTGCAGCACAACACTTACACACAAGGGACAACAAAACACATTTGGTCATCAGAGTAATAGCTGGTGCCATTGGTTTCACCTATATGATATTTAATGAAGGTGAGACAGTCCTGATTGCGTACAAATCACACTTATATTCAGCGGCAGAACAACGCTTTGCTCCCACTGAGAAAATTCTTGCTTCTGTACAGATGTCTGTCATTAAAGAACGACCTCTTGCCCAAAAAAAACACATTATTGTCGTTTCTCCGATACCAGCTCTGGAGGCTGTTACAAAAGCCAGCGTTCCAAACGCAAAAGCATTACATCCACATTGGAAAGAATGGGCTACGTCTTTGACAGCCACTGATGTAGACTACATTTTTGACCCAAAGTTACAAACTCAAGAATGTTTGCAGTATGAAGTAGAATACCCAGTTCCAGCAAATACATTGCCTATCAAACAATATCATAGAGTCATGTACACCGATGGCTCAGCACAACCTGCGATTGGCACAAAACACCAATATTCTGCTGCTTGCGCGGTCGCAAGCGGCTATATGGAGGATGATAAATTTTGTCCCCTACATACATTTACGCAAACCCTAGATAATTGCACAGCACAATTGGCATACTGATACTGCACAGCCTACGCTGATTGTTTGTGATTCATATTATTGTGTCCAGTCCTTCAATGAATATCTGCATTACTGGTGCCAGAATGGGTTCAGAGATTCCAAAGCCAACACTATTAAACACAGTCTCCTGTGGGGAAAAGTAGCAGATCTGAAAGAGACGCTACCAAATGTCCATGTTGTACATGCACTTGGACACCAGTGAATTGGGATACACATTGCTGGAAATACATTGGCTGATGAAGCCGCAAAGTCAGCAGTGGCTGTGGCTGCTGTGGCTGCAGTGACTCATTTGAGTTCAAAACCGGACGCAGACATATGGGCTGCCGTGACAGCTACGGCTGATGGTACGCCCTATCCAAAAGGATTTCCTAACAAATATTCCTACTGAATGGGAGGTATGCTGAACGCTGAGGTTAAGATACCAGGCGTAGGGGTACGAGACATTCCCAATAGAGATATAAGATCACAATTGATTAAAGCAGCGCATGAGGGGGTGGCATCTGCCCATGCTGGTGTGGCGGATACAATTTCGATCTTGCAAGCCCGTAATTGGTGGCCAGGCCTCTACAAAGAGACCAAGCAGTAAGTCCTTTGCTGTGACATCTGCCAACAAATTCAAGTTTCCACTCTAAACGCCCGCCACAGACACCCCTCTTGATTTCAAACAAACCATTGCAGTGGTGTACTTGGACCATTGCGGTCCCCTAACACCGGATAGTGCATACAAGTATATATTAGTCGCTGTTGATTCATGCTCCAGATTTTTATGGGTGTGGCCACAACGCTCAGCTGACGCTCGGACTGTTATTAAAGATTTGTGAGTCTTTATCAGTACATATGCGGTTGCGGCTTTCTACTCGGGCCAGGGCCCTGCTTTCGCCTCAAGGGCATTCAGGGACGCCATGGCTTCGTTGGGGTCCAACTCCAGTACTCTTCTCCATTTCATCCCGAGGGAAATAGCGTTGTAGAGCGATTAAACCGTGATTTAAAGCAATCCTTAACGGCCAGAGTCTTGGGTACAGGTCATAGTTGGCTTAATCACCTGTATGGAGTACAGAGAGCACTTAATAATCTGCCTAGAAGGTCCCTGGAGGGTCGTACTTCATATGAGTGCCTGTTCGGAACGCAAATGTAGGTTCCTGATCTTGATAGTCCTGGCGTGGAGGCAGAGGAAAAACCTTTTGACATAAATGAAGGTGTCACTGTTTTACAAGAATTCCAACAGTTGGAATTCCAACAGTTCGGTGACGATAATTCTTCTATCAGTGCTGCCTCTACAGGAATCAAGGATGTGCCTGTAACATCCACCGGCTGGATTCCCAGAGTTGGGGATCTTGTATGCGAGAAGGTCGCTGTGAAAAAGGAATTTGGCCCTTCTTATCGAGCATCAGTCCCAGTATTGGGGATACACGGTACCAGAACTGTAATTCTACCACTGTTGGCAGGTGCCAAAGAAAATCGTTTTGTCTCCATCAACAATGTCAAACTACACCATGTGACCGATCCTCCACAGCAGACCAAGAGGAACATCCAGCAGTTCTCGAATCCCTTTTACTACTGGTCAAGAAGTCCCTCTACAAGTTGTTTATACCAACACTGACACCTCTCCGAGCTTGGGGAGGGTGCAAGATGATCTTGCATTGGTTCCACTAACATCGAACAATACAGAAATAATTGACCGAGTTGACTCAACTCCAACACAAAGGGATGGTGCTATCTATTGTGTGCCACCACAGGAAACACCAACTCGACCAATGGCCACAGCTCCAGCCTTTGCACGTACTGCTTCTGGATATTATGCCGACTTCAATGATGACATCTCAGACTCATTCGCCTCTTCGACACCTGAATTGTCAAAAACATGTAAGCTAACAAACTGGCTTAAAAAAAATATTTTATTTTTCCATTTTATTTTTCCATGGAACTTTGACTGTCTTAGCTTTCCTACTTTGGATTGGTTTTGTTATTACCTTTTTCTTGTTAATCCATGGTCATTTTCTCCCTGAAAAACAGTTGGACTGGTGGAGGAGGTCTTAAAACCACATTTTTCATCACACAAGGTCCGAAGAGACTTATCATTTGTGAACATTTCCGCAGTACCACTTCCTGATGGGATTGTTTGGGACAAAGTAATATTTGAAATATATGGTCCCGCAGAAGTAATTCAAATACCATATGTGTTCAAACTATCAATGAACGATATTATAATACCAGGCATTGTTTCTGATGATCGGGATGTGAAAACATTTGATTTGATGATGACTGAATTCCAGTATTACACTGTATTTGAAAACTAAGATGTTTATCAATCTAAACAGAATTATGGTGCTTTGTTTTGCTATACTTATTATGGCCACCATTTCATACATAGAGCAAGCAGCCCCAAAACTGTTTTTAATTATACACAATGGGAACATTGTCCGACTCCACCGCAAGGGAGTTCCAAAACATATTCTGAAAAGTTTACATATTTTTCTGGGCACAATGTGAAAAATGCTGAGTCTTATTATTGTAAAGTACCACCTACTAAAGATATACATATGCTATTGACGAATACTAAATTTATATATTCTGATTCCTTTGTTTCCCGGTTGTCTATCAAAGGCTATGAATATTAGCAGAAATCGATTGATCTGAAAAGTGTGGGAAACTAGAAATTGGTAAATTAGGGGAAAGGAAGCTTTATTTAGAGCATGCCTTATACCTGTACAAATGATATTCTTAAATGAAACAGTACAACAAACAAGATGTTTAGGCTTAGCTAAAATTAAGGAATTAAATATACCCAGCATACCTGCCCCTGCAAAGTTTAATAAATGGCAAAAATATACAAATGCAACTGAAGATCAGCTCGACGAATGGGTCCAGAATGGCACATTTAATGGCTCACTGACAAGTCCTGGCGGGTTGGTAGGCCGGACCCTCGCTATATATCATCAGAACATGCGGGTATAGTTACGACATATAGTGTAGGGAAATTATTCCAGCAGTGGTTAAGAACTTCCTCACTAGATGCGGTTAGAGAACACCTCAGTCTCCTGTCTAATAACACTGACTTACAGGACTTCCTGTTAGGCCCCAGCAAACACCGTAGGAAGAGTTTCTTATATGAAGTATATAATGAAATTTGGAAGCTTTCCCAACAGGAAGCAGCTACCCGGTTAAGGCAAATAGACCAGGAATATCTGAAAAAGGCATTAGCTGTTATGGATAATGGGATTAATACCTTGTCCGACCGGATATACACTTTACATAACATTGTTTCTTCTGCTATAGACATCATACAAACTGATATGTCTTCCTTATATCATGGACAAAGTCAGCTAAGGTCCGTTATGCAGTTGGGTTGGACACTTCAAACACTGAAGGCGGGTCGCGTTCCCTGGCAGCATGTCAGCGCGAAGGAGATTTTTGCTCCTTTAATTTAATGCGGCACAACAACTAATGGCTTAGAAAGAAGCGACTTATGTCATGCTTAATGTTGAAAAATTAGAAAAGTTGCCTTTTACTGTGGCTGAAATACCATCTGCTGAGTGGCTAATACACGGGGTCATCAATCTGCCTATTTCTACACTTCAGTTCACCTCCTGTTTAAAACACATTCCGGTAGGCAGATATGAAAGGCTGGGAGATAGTTACATCCATGAGGTGAGGGAGCTTCCCTCTCGTACAAATGTTTAAGTGGCATGAAAGAAGTCTTTCTTAGCGGTAGTGAATGCAAGTCTTCAGTCAGCCATTCGATGGTTTGTAAACAGCTGTCCTTGCATGGGGCGTGTAACGCTTCTGCAGCAAACTTAGCTTGTTATCTGAAGGGAGTTCCAGTCCCTATGATTAGACCTACGTTCCAGGTGCTTTCAAACGGCAGCTACGTCCTCCTCAATGGTGAAGACTGTTCTGGTATGGGCACCAGAATAGTTTACGTTGTTTCGGTCTCTAAGGTAGTTACATGCTGCAGGAACGTACTTTTTCCCCCCACTAAAATTAAGGAGGTAGCTGACATTTGGCCTCATATTGCTACTTCAAATGTGAATTTTGACAAGTTGAGCAGACTCAAGGCTTTACTGTTTCAAAAGCATGTGGCCCTTACATCTGCACGCGAGAACTACGCACTTCAGGTGGCAAGGTCATCAGCAGAAATACAGTCCCTTTTAAATAAAAACTTTCCGAGACACTTTGGTGAACTCGTAGGATGAATATTTAATGCGTCCAGTACAACTGGAATCGCACTTTTTTTTTTAAAGCTGTTGGTTCTGGTTTCATTCACACCTTCTCCGCTGTATTCGGTGTAATACCATCAGCAATCCACTGAATTTTCTCTAACATTTTCGGGGGATTTCCGATAACTTTGGCTTTATTAGCTGGCATCTTGCTGTTGCTATTTTTCATGCGCAATAGCTGCCCCACCTCAACAAGGAGGAATGAGGACGCTCCTATCAGCGCAGCTGTGTCGTGAACGAATGATGCAGTATTTTGGAGCAACACTCCTGGAGCAATTGGTGTGTGGCTGGTCTTTGTCATTCAGACTGGTTTTGCATTGTGTGCGGCCCGTGTTTCGGTACCTCTGGTGCTCTTTCGAACACGCACTGGAAGTCTGCCTTTCGACGCAGCGCTTGCCTACATTGGACACTGATCTGTTGATATTCTCGCTGAGGGTTCATTACCGGACATGGGCACTGAGGTTGCGTTTGCTACGAGAAGCTACTTATGAGTTGCCCTTCCTGGAGGATGTAGCACACGACTCATCACTGGGCACACCACAGAATGCCGCCTTGGCTGATGCTGAGGCTACGGAACACACCTGCTCCTTGACCCTTCTTGGCGATGACTTTCCAACTTTAACATCGACCGAAGTGGAAGATCGCCTGTCCTCTATAGTTCCAGAATCGATTGGAACTTTTCAAAATTGACTTTGCTTTTTGAAAATTGGTTTTATGCCACATGCTCATGTTTTAAATTGTCCCTTTACATACTCACGTGTCCCTTCGACTTGTCATCATTGACATTGCTTTTATATGTATATCTTAGGTTGAGCTTTTTAGTAACAAATTTTTATGCTTTTAGGCTTTGAACCACCTTCAACCGACAAGGGGAGGGTGTTGTGTAGCCATTTTAGTTATAGCTCCATGCACGTTATTTTAACACAATAGGCCGCTGTGCACTTTAACCTATATTTTATTCTGCTTCGTCTTATTATTGTTACAATAACCATTTTTACGGTCTTGTTTTATTTTCCGTTTATCTAACTGTTTTTGCCTAGGCCAGCACTCTGTTCTCAAACAAGACATTCTTAATCATTCTGTGATTCTTCCAAGGCTAAAGCACGGTACATTGCCGGTGAACATGGTAGAAGTTTAGTCTTCAACATTCGTAGAAAACACACATCCTTACGTAGGGACATTTCTCAGAACATCAGCTGTGTTATTATAAAAACACTTCCTTGTCCCTTACATGTTAGAGGGAGATTCCAGCCAGTGAACCACGACTGTATGCTGATTGCTGAATGCTTCGCTACAGATGCTAATGCAGACCGCAGGCCTTTGCTCAGGTATGGGGGTTGATGTCTTCCCAGGGGAACCTGGAGGGCAGAATTAGAGCTTAACATACTGTGCTCTATCATAGCCTAGGTAGGAATTAGTCCATTGATTATAGTGACAATATGATAGCGTTGGTCTTATGCTGCACCCTTCTCGTCACAATTTTAATACTGTAATGTTGTGTCATCCTGGTTATTGCAGCTCACGCTTTCCTAAGATGCATTTGTTTTATTAAACTCATTACTGAAACATATACTGCCTCTGTTTGTCATTTATATATGTGACTGAATTGTTAATGAGAGCTGAGTGACCACGACTTCCCTGAGAAGCCAAGTATGTCATGCGCTGGGCTGCCCAGTCATCCCTATCCTTGGGTAGGGGTGAGGCACTGCTAGTTAGCTGGAGCAAAACCCGGATTGGAGAGACAGGTGTCACCCGCAGTGGGTTAGACTTAGTCTCCGACACCGCAGGCGATTCTGCAGCTCAAAATCCAGTAGTTTCATTAGAATGAGAGCCTACGCGACATGCCAAGCCCACTGGCTCCAGGAGTCCCTAGAAAAGTGGATACAGCTCCGGATGGCCACTTTGGGTGCTCGGTCTAGTACCCAACAGATGCCGATGGCGGAGCTCCAGGGAAACGTTCCTACGCAGCTGCTACTTGGCCACACCCCCATGCTATTTTATGAGTGAAAACTGTAACTACACAAAACGCAGATCTCGCTAGCATGTGCATCAACCACTAGTTATTTTACCTTTATTATAATTCCCTGAGATTTTCTGGGCACACAAACACCACACACTCAAAACTGCTGTCTATCTAATCCCCAAGTCCTTCCATACTTCTCTGTCCACGAAGGCCAGCACAAGGGCATACCCACAATACTTTAATTAGCAAATTTAAGGAGAACGCACTTTAAAACGTGTTCTAGAGCAGCCTTAACAATCATAGACTGATAATTAAAGTAAAAGACAGAAAAGCTATTCTGAAAACGAAAACAAGCGATGCTATATAAAGTCTTACTTTAGCATAATGTCATGGCGTTTGCAATATCATAAAATGTGAACGTCTGTCCAGTATTTTCGCCTGTGAAAAGTGGCAACCACAGCAGTGACTGTCAAAAGTCTCACTTCTATATCTGTGGCATAACCAGTTTTTTTGGGGGAGGGGGCGGGTGTGGAGGGGCAGGTGGTCTGTCCACATTTTATCACCTGTCGTGTGAACCGCTTTTCGGCGAATGTATTTTACCAGACATCTTGATCAAGAAGACACAAAATGGAGGTGACAAGCACCACGAACAGGCGAGTAAGCAAACTTCCGCCTCTATCACTCCTCTCTGTCCGCACTATAAATAACGCATTTAGTCTTCCTATTACGACTTTACGTCAGACGCTCCCGCGCTGGACAGAGGAGAAAGCGCCGCATCCTTTGGTTACCATGGAGAAAGGGGCGGTTTGTTTTCAAAACATAGCCCGCCTCAGTGGGCGGAGCAGCCATTGTTTAGGGTAACTGTCAGACTGTACCATTCTGTTTCATAGATGGTGAATTATTCACTCCAACGTTCTCTTCAAAGCTCGCGAGGTGGCTAGAGAATGAAAATAGCTCCACTACCTATCCTTTAAGTGCCGTTTCTATTCGAATCCTTCGCGCACTCAACCAGCCTTCTTAGTCACCCCCGTTTACCGTAACGAGTAGTCGCGCCTGTTTTAAAGGGCTTTGTGGAGGTAAACAGAGCTTCTGTTCTGAATGTGAAGGTGAGTCCGAGGTTTGCGGGAACAATGCGAGAGTTTAACGTGATCTATGTGGAAGGAAGAAAGTGGTAGTCTTTCGGCGAGGACACTAAAGTTTTTTTTGGACAGAAAGGGGTCAGATCAGGGACCAATGGAGGGTTCCAATGTCCTTAGTAGGGGAGTGTTTGGGACGCTGGATCTTTACATATAAGTCAGCGTTCCTTAAACGACAAACAGTCGAAGCATTTGGAAAAAAACGGTAATGTGGCATACGTGGAATTTATGAATGTTTCTCTGTGGGAATAGGGCAGAGGAATTCTGGGAACATTGGAAGGTTCCAATGTGTTATACGGTCTTCCGAATCATCAACTATAGAAAATATGGGCGCTCAGCGACGTAATAATTGAATCTTTTAATGTGCGCTAATGCGCTTGCGAGATCAAGGTACCTGTATGTTCTCATGTCTCTTGTGATACACAAATGAGTCTTGGGAGCAGCTGGGGTTTCTATAAATACACTAGTGTCGTGGTTGGGAGCAACCGAAAAGTCTGCTTATTTTGGCTCGCGCGAATCTCGGAGTAGCAGGTTGAGGTGCTTTTACGGGTGAAAAGGTTTGTCAGAGTAGCTGGAAGGTCCTGTATCCTTGGGAGTAACTGAGTTGTACCACTTGTAAGTTGCATGTGAGTCCAGGAGATGGCTGTAGTTCCCATGAATGCCTCGGTAAATAGCTGCTCCTGGAAATTGTAGGTCACCGTGTACAGTGGCTCTTGTGATGGCAAAATGTTAGAGCAAAGGAGTGAGCACAATAATCCTGCGAGGGGTTGGGAGGGTATGTTGTCAAGGCCATGCAGGTTTCTCAACTCACCTGCAGTATTTAACTTGTGCAATTTGGAATTGTATTTATTTATATAGCGTTTACGACCCCTGACGAGGCATCAAGGCGTTTTTTGGCAAGTAGCACGCTACTCTCGTCCCCAAAAGGATTAGTGGTGGATTAGTATAGGGAAATAGGATTACAGTATTAATATAGGGAGGATTGAGTTAATTTGAGTGGAGGACATGTGAGTCTGCTAGTTGGATTGAATATAATAGTGGATGGAAAGAAGAGTGAAGAACCCAGAAGTGTTAATTGGGAGATCATAGTAGTAAAATGAGGTTTGGGATGAGTAAAGGATAGGTGGAGGAGCCAGATTCTGTAGAAAGAGATTAGGGAGATCATAGTAGTAAAATGACGTTTTGGACGAGTCAAAGGAGAGAGATACATAAGGGTTATTTGGGAGATCATAGTAGTAAACTGATGGTTGGTGAGCCAGGAGGGGTAGAGGACGGAATAGTCTAGGAAATATTATTTTGCAGATCATAGTATTAGAATGGGTTTGGGATTAGTCAGAGAGTGGAGATAGAGGATAGATTAATAGTGGTATAGGTTGATGGTGACACAGCCAATTTACCATTAGGTAATTTTCAACAGAATTGTCTGCACGTCTCAGCTGGTTCCCAACCTTTGATGAGGTATGCCAACTAAGATTTGAACCTCGCTGTATCCCACAAGCGTAGTACCTAGGCACAAAAAGAGACTGAGGGCTACTGGAACGGTCCCCATGTTCCGCATATCTTCTCTCTGCAGAGTTTAAGCCTTTACTGTTTTGCCCATAATATTTTTACATCTATTGAAACAAGTTACACTGATCTGACGAGGGCATTCCAGATTAGATCTGAATAGTAACTTATGTTTTTTTGTGCCAAAAGTGTTGTTTTAAACAACTCCTTGAGGCAGGCACAGATCTTAATTTAGTTGCAGTGCACAGCGGCTAAAATTAACAGAGGGATTGCATCTTGTCATAGTCTTAATGTCTTAACATTGCATACTTTTATTGTTTTCTTCGATATGGTAGTGCTTGGTGTACAGTTACAGCTATAAAAGTACCCAAGTAATATTTTCCCAGGAGTTTGATTCTATTTCTGTTGATGCAGACTCGTTCAGTTATGTTGAGGCCATCATTTTAAGAGGCCGCATTGTCTGGCATAAAACAGAGTACAAAAGAAATTAAACTGAATCCATGTGCAAGAGAGCAAGTGTGGGCCATAATCAAGAAGACACCAGGATACTCTTGGCTGCAAGCTTAGTTTATGGGTGTGGGAACCTAATATGTGGAGCTCAACCTGATGGCTATATATTAAGAATGTTATTTTAACAGTAAGCGAGAGGCACTTTAAGGATTGCCTTTAAAACCGTGCAGCTATTATCAGTGGTGCTTGTTAAATCTGATTTATCAGGTAGTTCACACATAATTCCCTTTGTAACAACGCTACCCCCCCCACCTTCTTTAAATGTAAGTATTTCTTAGTTTGTTCCTAAATAAATTACTAGGTGGTAACCCTTCAGACCTATATGTAAAGTGCTCTTCAAAATACATAATTTACCACTTATTTGATTATGGGATTGCTACTACCCATTCTCTTGTGACTCCGCCAAGGGAGTTTATAACAACAAATAAATATCCCCTAATTACCATCTGGAAAAGTTGACCGGTATGCCGGGGGGGGTGGGGGGGGGGCGTACAGTATTTCCAGTTCTGTTTCAGGCAAGTTCCGGAGAGCTGCAAAAGCAGGCGGAAAGCCCTTAATGTTTTAAGATCTGTGTCCCCCTAGAGACAGGCATGTTTTCTTAGTACTTCAGGATTCAAATGTTCCTGGAAAAAAGTGTGAGAGCTATTGTATGGTCGGTCTGACTGTTGAGTGGAGCACTCGGGGTTTGACCAGTGGTGGAATTAAGTTATGCTTGTTATGGGTCAGGTAATTTATAACGAGAATTGACAATCTTGTATTGCGTGATTGTGGAGTCACAAGGCATGTGGCAAGGTCTTATTGCTTGAGGCAGAGGTGAGACGAAAGAAGAGATTCAGATTTTCCTTTTTTTAAAATTGTTTATGTTTGTGTGTTTTGTGTTCTCCCCTTAACGTTTCCTAACACGCAATTTAATTTATTTTCTTAGGTGGGTAAGATGGCAGACTCTGGAGATGAACCTTCCACAGCTAATCAAATAGGTGTTGACTTTGAGCCTCAGGAAGGGGAGCAGCTTTCACACCATGATCTTCCAAGCCTCAACAAACCGGAACCCCCTGCATGTGAGTCCAGCTGATATGTTACCTAAGTTTGGAATTTTTTTATTTTTTATAAAGAACTTTATTGTTTTTTTGCAAAAACGGTGAATACACAATACAAAACAGGTCACATCCCGTACCCCTGAGCAAGCTACCATGCAGTACCATACATCAAAGATAGTTAGCACAGACACATTTTGAATGACAGGTAGCTTCTGCCTTAACTTCTCACCCTGCAACAGGTCGTTCACGGCCCAGGCGCAGACCTGGCACTGCAGGTGGCTTCCCACCTGTAAGGAAATGCCACCTTGGCATGGTTACCCCCTAAATGTTTGCCTTTGCTGATGCTAAGTTAGGATTTGAAAGTGTGCTGGGATCCTGCTAACCAGGCCCCAGCACCAGTGTTCTTTCCCTAAACTGTACCTTTGACTCCACAATTGGCACAACCCTGGCACTCAGGTAAGTCCCTTGTAACTGGTACCCCTGGTACCAAGGGCCCTGATGCCAGGGAAGGTATCTCTAAGGGCTGCAGCATGTCTTATACCACCCTGGGGACCCCTCACTCAGCACGTGCACACTGCCTCACAGCTTGTGTGTGCTGGTGGGGATAAAATGACTAAGTCGACATGGCACTCCCCTCAGAGTGCCATGCCAACCTCACACTGCCTGTGGCATAGGTAAGTCGCCCCTCTAGCAGGCCTTACAGCCCTAAGGCAGGGTGCACTATACCACAGGTGAGTGCATAAGTGCCCCTACTGTGTCTAAGCAAAACCTTAGACATTGTAAGTTCAGGGTAGCCAAAAGAGTATATGGTCTGGGAGTTTGTCATACACGAACTCCACAGTTCCTTAATGGCTACACTGAAAACTGGGAAGTTTGGTATCAAACTTCTCAGCACAATAAATGCACACAGATGCCAGTGTGCAATTTATTGTAACATACACCCAGAGAGCATCTTAGAGATGCCCCCTGAATACCAGCCAGACTTCTAGTGTAGGCTGACCAGTTTCTGCCAGCCTGCCACACCAGACATGTTGCTGGCCACATGGAGAGAGTGCCTTTGTCACTCTGTGGCCAGGAACAAAGCCTGTACTGGGTGGAGATGCTTCTCACCTCCCCCTGCAGGAACTGTAACACCTGGCGGTGAGCCTCAAAGGCTCACCCCTTGTGTTACAGCGCCCCAGGGCATCCCAGCTAGTGGAGATGCCCGCCCCTCCGGCCACTGCCCCCACTTGTGGTGGCAGGGCTGGAGGAGATAATGAGAAAAACAAGGAGGAGTCACCCACCAGTCAAGACAGCCCCTAAGGTGTCCTGAGCTGAGGTGACCCCTGCCTTGAGAAATCCTCCATATTGAGTTTGGAGGATTCCCCCAATAGGATTAGGGATGTGCCCCCCTCCCCACAGGGAGGAGGCACAAAGAGGGTGTAGCCACCCTCAAGGACAGTAGCCATTGGCTACTGCCCTCCCAGACCTAAACACACCCCTAAATTCAGTAGTTAGGGGCTCCCCAGATCCCAGGAAATCAGATTCCTGCAACCTGAAGAAAGAAAGACTGCTGACCTACAAGCCTGCAGAGAAGGAGGAAGATGACAACTGCTTTGGCCCCAGCCCTACCAGCCTGTCTCCAACTTCGAAAACCTGCTTCAGCGATGCATCCGACAGGGACCAGCAGCCTCTAAAACCTCAGAGGACTGCCCTGGACTACAGGACCAAGAAACTCCAGTGAACAGCGACCCTGTTCAAAACCAGCTACTTCTTTGCAACAAAGAAGCAACTTCCAAGGACTTCACGTTTCCTGCCGGAAGGGTGAGGCTCTACACTCTGCACCCGACGCCCCTGGCTCGACCTGCAGAAAACCAACACCTCAGGGAGGACTCCCCGGCGACTGCGAGCCCGTGAGTCACCAGAGACGACCCCCCTGAACCCCCGCAGCTACGCCTGCAGAGAGAATCCACAGGCTCCCCCTGACCACGACTGCCTGTAACAAGGGACCCGACGCCTGGAACCAACACTGCACCCGCAGCCCCCAGGACCTGAAGGAACCGAACTTCGACACAGGAGTGACCTCCCAGGCGACTCTCTGCCTTGTCCACATGGTGGCTGTCCCTAGAAGCCCCCCCCCTGTGCCTGTCCTGCTAGAGTGACCCCCCGGGGCCCTCCATTGAAACCTATACAAAACCCGACACCTGCTTTGCACACTGCACCCGGCCGCCCCTGTGCCGCTGAGGGTGTGTTTTGTGTGCCTACTTGTCCCACCCCCCCCCCCCCCCCCCCCAAGTGCTCTACAAAACCCCCATGGTCTGCCCCCCGAGGACGCAGGTACTTACCTGCTGGCAGACTGGAACCGGAGCACCCCTGTTCTCCATAGTCGCCTATGTGTTTTGGGCACCTCTTTGACCTCTGCACCTGACCGGCCCTGAGCTGCTGGTGTGGTAACTTTGGGGTTGCCTATGCCCCAGGACTGAGACTTGTAAGTGTTTTACTTACCTCCTAAGTTAACCTTTACTTACCTCCCGCATGAACTGTTGATTTTTGCACTAAGTTTCCACTTTGTAAATAGCTTATTGCCATTTTTACAAAGACTGTACATGATATTGTTTTCATTCAAAGTTCCTAAAGTATCTAAGTGAAGTACCTTACATTTAAAGTATTAACTGTAAATCTTGAACCTGTGATTCTTAAAATAAACTAAGAAAATATATTTTTCTATATAAAAACCTATTGGCCTGGCGTAAGTCTTTGAGTGTGTGTCCCTCATTTATTGCGTGTGTGTGTGTACAACAAATGCTTAACACTACCCTCTGATAAGCCTGCTGCTCGACCACACTACCACAAAATAGAGCATTAGAATAATCTACTTTTGCCACTATCTTACCTCTAAGGGGAACCCTTGGACTATGTGCACACTTTCTTATTTTGAAATAGTATATACAGAGCCAACTTCCTACACCACCACCCCCACACTCTCCTGTACTTGTTCGGGCATCCTCTCGCTTCATATACAAGTTTCTCTCGCTGGGCACACCAGTCCACCCCACGGCGCCACTTGGCCAAAGTCGGTGCCACCTTCGCTTTCCAATCTGCCACATTGTCTCTTTTGGCCACCAGACATGCCACTCCCAGGAAGATTCTATCAGCTCTTTTAGACCCTACTCCCTCCATAACCCCCAATAAGAGTGGCAATGGGGCCGCGACCACCTCCTCCTGTAAGACCCTGGAAATCTCTGTCACCACCGTTCTCCAGTAAGAGGCGATGATCGGACAGGACCACACCATATGATAGAAATCAGCATCAGGGCCAGAACATGGGGGACAATTAGCGTGGGGTCTGAGACCCGCCCTATGTAGTCTAATGGGTGTGAGGTAGGCTATGTGTAAATAGTATGTCTGTAATGCCAGAAAGCGGGTGGCCATGGCCAGGGCCCTAGGAACCATCAATGCCTCCCTCCAGTCCTCATCTTCCATGGGGCCCAGCCTCTCCTCCCACCTTCGACGGAGCTTGTCCAGTGGCTGAGTGATGTTAATAACTAGGGAGAGGTAAATCCGCGACCACTCCCGACCCAGACCCCCCATCAGCACCTTCACCTCCATGGGAACTCAGGAAGGATCTCCCCCGCCCAGACGTAATCGTGTAGCGCATGTCCGAGTTGCAGGTACCTATGGAACTGGGTTTTATTAAGTGAAAAGTGTAGTTGAAGCTCTTCAAAGGAGCGCATGTGCGACCCCTCCCAAGCATCGCCTGATTCCTATAAGGTCCCATCCTTGAAATCCCTCCAAGGCCGAAACTTCTGCCAACCACTCCTGTGCCACAATGGAGTCTGCTGGGTGAGACGGCCCGACACCTTCGGGGCCTCACGCCAGCCCATTAAAACCACCCTTGTCACATCAGGATTGCACGGGGGACGGGCAGCCATAGAGCGCCTCAAGCACTGTGGGGTAACCCATCGTCTGGAGTTCCAGTTGGTATGCCGGGTCTGACCAGCCCCCTTCCATCCAGTCATTTATCACCAGTAGGGGCATTGCGAGATAATAATAATAGATGTTAGACATCCCCAGTCCGCCCTCATAAACATCCCTCTGGCAAATGCCAAGGGCTAGCCTTGGTCCGGTACCACACCACAAAAACTGATTCGCTACTGCTTCCATGTCTCTGAACCATTTTGCGAGGTATTGGGTAAGGGAAATTCTGCAGCAGATAAAGGAACCTGGGGAGGATCATAATTTTATAGAGTGCTATTCTGCCTAGCAGGCTAAGGGGCAGGGTCTGCCAGCTTTGAAGATCCTCCTTGACTCGTTGGGTGAGTGGGGAGACTTTAAGCACCCAGGCCAGCTCTGGCAACAAGGCCACCTGGACACCCAGATATTTGAAACTGTTGTGCCTGATAGGAATGTCCTGCTGCCAGTCCACACAATCTCTGGAAGAGTGCAGAGGCACCAGCAGGGACTTGCTAGGATTGAGAGTCAAACCGGAGGACTCGGAGAACAGGCCCAGGATCTGCATCGTCCGGGGACCACTGCCAGCGGGGTTGGCCAGAAAAAGAACCATATCGTCCACGTAGTGTCACACGGTCTTCCCGCTCTGCAGGCCAAGACCATCCATCTATCCGGGGATCTTCTCTAAGTATCTTTGCCAAGGGCTCTATCACCAGCGCGATGAGACGCAGGGACAGGGGACACCCCTGGCGCGTGCCCCGACGTATGGGGAATGGGTCTGAGGTCACTCCGTTCACCTGCACTCGCGCAGTCGGATTGGAATAGAGAAGTTTCACTAGGCCGCGAAACCTGGGCCCGAGCCCAGTGCTCAGTAATACCTGGTCCAGGTAAGTCCAGTCCACAGTATCAAAGGCTTTCTCGAAGTCCAGTAGGAGGAGTGCTAATAGAGAGGTCAGGATGCTACGATGAGCCACTGCTACATGTAGGCGCCTAATGCAGTGCCTTGTGCTTCACGTGGGCATGAATCCGCATTGGTCTGGGTGAATCAGCGAGGGCAGCTCCCCTTTTCATTCTGGTTGCAAGGATCGTGAACAATACCTTGATCTCGGTATTGAGAAGGGAGATGGGGCGGTAGGCAGAGCAATACTGTGATGGGGGACGAGTCTTGGGAATCACCACTATGGTGGCTTGATCGATGCCCGGGCGAAAGCCGCCTGTCTCCTCGGCCTCCTCATACATAGCGAGCAAGTGGGGGCCTAGGATATCACCACATTTAGTATAAAGTTCTGCCGGGAAGCCGTCCGGTCCTGGCGTCTTACCCGATGATAGCTTCGCAATTGCATCCCCAACCTCCTCGAGGCTAATGCCCTCTATAGGAAGTTGGCTCTGTATGTACTATTTCAAAGTAAGAAATAGCATGCACAGAGTCCAAGGGTTCCCCTTAGATGTAAGATAGTGTCAAAAAGAGATCATTCTAATGCTCTATTTTGTGGTATTGTGGTCGAGCATTAGGCTTATCAGAGGGTAGTATTAAGCATTTGTTGTACACACAGAGGCAATAAATGAGGAATACACACTCAAAGACAATTCCAGGCCAATAGGTTTTTGTATAGAAAAATATCTTTTCTTAGTTTATTTTAAAAACCACAGGTTCAAGATTTACAATCAATACTTCAAATGAAAGGTACTTCACTTAGGTATCATAGGAACTTTGAATCAGCAAAATAGCATGTACAGTTTTGGCAAAAATGGCAATAAGCTATTTTAAAACTAGACAGTGCAAATTTCAACAGTTCCTGGGGAGGTAAGTATTTGTTAGTTTTGCAGTTAAGTAAACCACCTACAGGGTTCAAAGTTGGGTCCAAGGTAGCCCACCGTTGGGGGTTCAGAGCAACCCCAAAGTTACCACACCAGCAGCTCAGGGCCGGTCAGGTGCAGAGGTCAAAGTGGTGCCCAAAACACATGGGCTTCAGTGGAGAAGGGGGTGCCCTGGTTCCAGTCTGCCAGCAGGTAAGTACCCGCGACTTCGGAGGGCAGACCAGTGGGGTTTTGTAGGGCACCGGGGGACACACAAGCCAGCCCAAAAAGTACACCCTCAGCGGCACGGGGGCGGCCGGGTGCAGAGTGCAAACAGGCGTCCGGTTTGCAATGGAGTTCAATGGGAGACCCAGGGGTCTCTTCAACGAAGCAGGCAGGCAAGGGGCGGGGGGGGGGGGCTCCTCGGGGTAGCCACCACCTGGGCAAGGGAGAGGGCCACCTGGGGGTCGCTTCTGCACTGAAGGTCGGATCCTTCAGGTCCTGGGGGCTGCGAGTGCAGTGCCTTTACCAGGCGTCTGGTTCTTAGAAGCAGGCAGTCGCGGTCAGGGGGAGCCTCTGGATACCCTCTGCAGGCGTCGCTGGGGGGCCCAGGGGGGTCAACTCTGGCTACTCACAGGGTCGCAGTCGCCGGGGAGTCCTCCCTGTAGTGTTGTTTCTCTGCAGGTCGAGCCGGGGGAGTCGGGTGCAGAGTGGAAAGTCTCACGCTTCCGGCGGAAAACGTGCAGTCCTTTAAAGTTTGTTTCTTTGTTGCAAAGTTGTTTCTTCTTTGGAGCAGAACCGCTGTCCTCGGGAGTTCTTGGTCCTTTTAGATGCAGGGTAGTCCTCTGAGGCTTCAGAGGTCGCTGGAGCCTGGGGAGCGCGTCGCTGTTGCAGATTTTCTTGAAGTGGGGAGACAGGCCGGTAGGGCTGGGGCCAAAGCAGTTGGTGTCTCCGTCTTCTCTGCAGGGCTTTCAGGTCAGCAGTCCTTCTTCGTCTTCAGGTTGCAGGAATCTACCTTGCTTGGTTCTGGGGGCCTCTAAATACTCAATTTAGGGGTGTGTTTAGGTCTGGGGGGTTAGTAGCCAATGGCTACTAGCCCTGAGGGTGGCTACACCCTCTTTGTGCCTCCTCCCTGAGGGGAGGGGGGCATATCCCTAATCCTGTTGGGGAATCCTCCATCTGCAAGATGGAGGAGTTATAAAAGTCAGAGTCACCTCAGCTCAGGACACCTTAGGGGTTGTCCTGACGGGCCAGTGACTCCTCCTTGTTTTTCTCATTATCTCCTCCGGCCTTGCTGCCAAAATTGGGGCCGTGGCCGGAGGGGGCGGGCATCTCCAGTAGCTGGAATGCCCTGGGGCGCTGTAACAAAGGGGGTGAGCCTTTGAGGCTCACCGCCAGGTGTTACAGTTCCTGCAGGCGGAGGTGAGAAGCACCTCCACCCAGTACAGGCTTTGTTACTAGCCACAGAGTGACAAAGGCACTCTCCCCATGTGGCCAGCAACATGTCTGGTGTGTGGCAGGCTGGCAAAACTAGTCAGCCCACACTGGAAGTCGGGTATGTTTTCAGGGGGCATCTCTAAGATTCCCCCTGGGGTGTATTTCACAATAAAATGTACACTGGCATCAGTGTGCATTTATTGTGCTGACAAGTTTGATACCAAACTTCCCAGTTTTCAGTGTAGCCATTATGGTGCTGTGGAGTTCGTGTTTGACAGACTCCCAGACCATATATTCTTATGGCTACACTGCACTTACAATGTCTAAGGTTTTGCTTAGACACTGTAGGGGCATAGTGCTCATGCACCTATGCCCTCACCTATGGTATAGTGCACCCTGCCTTAGGGCTGTAAGGCCTGCTAGAGGGGTGACTTATCTATGCCATAGGCAGTGTGAGTTTGGCATGGCACCCTGAGGGGAGTGCCATGTCGACTTAGTCATTTTTCTCCCCACCAGCACACACAAGCTGGCAAGCAGTGTGTCTGTGCTGAGTGAGGGGTCCCCAGGGTGGCATAAGACATGCTGCAGCCCTTAGAGACCTCCCCTGGCATCAGGGCCCTTGGTACCAGGGACTTACCTGGATGCCAGGGTGTGAGAATTGTGGAAACAAAGGTACAGTTTTAGGGAAAGAACACTGGTGCTGGGGCCTGGTTAGCAGGCCTCAGCACACTTTCAAATCATAACTTGGCATCAGCAAAGGCAAAAATTCAGGGGGTAACCATGCCAAGGAGGCATTTCCTTACAGCCTCGTCCAGATTGCACCTTTCCATCGGTGAAAGCCGAGGGAGGACAACATCTCCCAGGTGGGGGTGGGAGGGTTGCCGCCGAAGTATGAGTGTACTGCCAGTCTCTGGGGTGCCACATTCGCCATACCTTGCACAGGCCAAGGCTCTCGGCCCGACGCCCGATGAGGGCGACTTGCGGACACAGGACCAGAGATATCCAACGTTGTGTTTAGAACAGAGTTGAAGTCTCCGCCCAGTAGAGTCAGCCCTGGCGGGAGCCCTGATAACACAGTGCGAAGAGCGTGCAAAAAGCAATCAAACGCGCTAGGAGGAGCATAGGTGCTTATAATAATCTGTTGCCCTCTGAGCATGCCGGACACCACAACATAGCGCCCTTGCGGATCTGACTCGGCAGCAGTTATTACTATGGGCAGGGAACGGTGCAGGAGAACCGCCACCCCCCTGGAACTCCTGGAAAACCCTGCATGGTAGACTTTGTCATATCCACCCGTGTGAGCATGGGGCATTTCGTGCCAAGCAGATGGGTCTCCTGGAGCAGAACCACGGAAGGGGCATACCTGCGAAGAGGATTAAAAACCGCGGATCTCTTGGTGTTGTCCAAGAGCCCGTTCACGGTCCATGAAAGGACCTGCGTCAACGAGGGCTGCGCGTGGGGTGCACCAATGAGGTTATGTGTTGCATGCCCGCCAGTGGGCCCAAGAGTGGCCGTCCAAAGAAAAGGGAAAGGGTAAGGTAACAACGGTTGAACCATACTGAAACATCACAACATAGTATCCTAATTAACTCCTCGCCCCCCCACCCCATACTTCTACCCTTGAAGCATCTGTCGCCCAAAGACCCAAGCAGAACCTTAGGACCAAATGGCCTGTCATTGGTGTGGAGTGGTGGACCCCTCCATTCAGCCAGATTATCTGCAATCTAGCCCCCGCCCATCCGCACCAGCTACTACCAGGGAGGATGAGCCCTCAAGTGAGTTCGGCGGTCGGAGACCATGTTTCTGCCCATCAGTTGAGCGCAGGAGTCTGGCTGAGATGATCTTCCTTCTCCGCTTATGCAGAACCCTGAACTCCGGGGGTGTCCAGGGAATTTTTTCCTATCGGGCGACCGGGTCCTGGTCCTGAATCCCTGTCAGCCGGGCTGGCCGGACCACTTCACCGCCTGCGGCAGGATCTGGTGCGTCTGCGTCCCCCTTGCGTGCCCGTCGGGGCAGCAGGGCCGTGACCTGAGGAGCCCCCGCAGTCCGGGATGGACCCCTCTGAGCTAAAACGCCCTCCTCAGTCAACCAGTCCCATACTTCCTCAGGGTACTCAAGGAAAAAGGACTTCCAAACCATAAGGACTTTCAGGTGAGCGGGGCAGAGGAGCGCATATGTGAGCTGCATCGCCCTGAGTTTTTGCTTAACACTTTCGTACGAGCTGCACCGGGCCTGGACCTCACGAGTGTAGTCTGGGAATACTAGAATCCTGTGGTTTTCTCATCGGAGGCCTGGACAGAGTCTGGCCTCTGTAAGGATGATATCACGGTCCTTAAAGTTTAGGAAGCGGGCGATCATTGGTCTCCTTGGTCCACCAGGTGGCGTTTGGGGTGCCAGAGCCCTATGCACCCGTTCTATTACAAACCAGGGGGAGAGATGCTGCTCCGGCATCCAGGATCGAATCCAGCTCTCCAAGAACTCAAGCACCTGGTTCGCCTCCGCCCCCTCCGGGAAGCCGACGAAGGGCAGGTTGTTACATCTGGAGCGGTTCTCCGTCTTCTGCACGGCAGTGCAACTCGCCTGTGCGGGTCAGCAGGTGGGCCACTTCAGTCTTGATCCCAGCAAGCTCAGCTGCGCTTGGGAAACACGGCCTTCTACCTCCGTAACTCGACCCACTGCAGTCCGGAGGTCTTGCCGCAACAAACCCATGTCCTCACGCACCTCACCAATCTTAGTTTCCACTGCGAGCTGCAAGGACTGGATGGCCTGGAGGATCGCGCTCACTCCTTCCAGTGCAGAATCCCCAGATGCCAGGTCTCCCACACCCTGGGGTGGTGCTTGCGTGGTGAACTGGTCAATCCACTGCTGGGTTGTCGGGGGCTGTCTTCCAGCTCTGTCCTTCCCCATATTGTCTCACTGAGCCAGGCAGACACCCCAACACTTCAACGTTATGATCTCCTCTCAGGGCCACCTCAACCGCTGCTACCCAGTATCGCAAAAGCAACGGATTCCGGGAAGGGGGGGATAAGTCTCCTTCACCTCTGGCACCCCTTACCGCACGCCTTGTATTTCACTCGGAGGGGCCTGCCCGGCCACAGCACTCCTCTTGGTGGCTCCCCTGCTTGCAGTCCCAGCGCTCCGGGTCCACCCCCCCCCGGGGGGCTTGTTTCCTTGTATGCTGGGTCCTCGACCCACCAGCCACGCACTCGGGCCCCCAATAGTACCTCAGGGCCCTGGGGGGCAGTCGGGCAGGCTGCCGTGGCCTCAACACCTCTGTTCAGTGCCCTCGTCCCATCCACAGCTTCCTCTCGCTCCTCTATCGCACGGGCTTGTGATAGAGGAGCGAGTCACACCGCCGCTGACCAGGCCCCTGCTCCTCCGCTCTCACCCACCTGCCTCTTGGGTCTTCTGCATTCGGCCACCCCAGCTTTGGGCTCAGTCTCAGGAGACTGCCACTTTGCCACTCCACTCCACAACCGAAGGGGCCGACCTGCCGTCGTCGCACCGCCGCCCACCAGGCCACGGGACCGGCCCCACTCCTCTCATGGGGTCCAGTCCGGCCCAGTCGGGATCTCAACTTGCCTCAGCGACGCTCTGGCTCCGCACCGCCTGGCGCGCCTCCGGATCGGGCCCTGGTCCACGGGCCGCCTCCACGCCTCCTCACCACTCTTTGAGGCAGCCGTGCCTCCGATGGACGGGCCCCGGCGTGGCGCTCGGGGGGGGGGGGGGGGGCGGCCCGCCCCAGTCTCCAGCCACTGCCACTGCCACCTAGGCCGTAACACCGGCCCGGGCCTCACGCGGCACTACTATCGCACCCTCGCGGCACTCACTCAACCAATACCGCCCCCACCAACTCAGGGATTGTCGGGGGCAAATTATAGTGCAGGATGGCAGGGGCTTCTGCCGGCGCATGACGGAGGGGTCTGGAGCACTCTTAGAGTGCGACCGCCATCTTGACGCCCAAAGCCACGCAATCAAAGTTTGGACAATTTTAAGGCATGAAAATAAATGTCTAAATGATTCCAAAATTAAAGCCAGAAAGTAAATATCACTGCCTGACTTGAGGTGTCGTAAGTATTCTGAACCCTTTTGCAGTTGCATTGCTGTATTTATGTAGCTTATGAGAAACCTGACAGCAATTCTACACACTTAAACTATATTGCCCTATTACATTTGTTAATGTATGTCTGTTATTGTGATCCGGCCACACAGGGATCTGATAGTTAAGAGTTTCTTGATCTAGCAAGCAGCCACCATTGGTAAATTATAGACTTTACCTGAGGTCTTGCACTCACTGTGACCAACAGCAATTAAATCGTAAAACACAGGATCCTGAAACCTTTGTGGTTCTGTATTCACTTTGAAATAACACATAACCTGCACTATCCTGAAAATTTGGTACCCCACTTTGGCGTCCTTTTTGTTTACTTTAGGATATTACATGTCTTCAAATTTGTGCATGCCATATGATTTAAAAAGCAGTTTAGTCTCATAATGTGGCATGTGTTGTGGAGGGGGGGGGGGGTCTCCTACCTCCAATAGATGTAGTCCAAGATCTGAATGTTAGTCACGTCTAACATGTTGGTAGAAGATGGTCAATTCCAGATCCACTTTTCTTTTTTGTTTTTTTTGTTTTTTTGTTGTTGTTGCTTACAGTGATGCTCTTAGAGGGTCCACTGGCAGTGTACTGAAAGGTTAATAGAAGCCTCTGTTGCCCTTGAAAAGTATGCTTTGGTTGGAGAGGTTGTAGACAATGCGAACTAGTCAAAAGATTTACAGCAATGATAAGTCAAAATTATTTCATAAAACTGAATCAACGGTATTGCTACCTCTCCCTTGTCATTAACAAAATCATCCAGGGCTATGGAGGTTTATTTAGCTCAAACCAAATCTTAAATGATTTTTTTTTTCTTCCCCTGTAAGGGCATCAAACTGGCCCAGACATCACCATTGTGTTTTGGACAACTCTAATCATGTGTAAGCTGTTTCTAACCTTGATGCAGTGGGTGTGTGTTAATGGCAGTTGTTACTTGATGGTTTGGAAACATAGTGGAATCTTGGTGATTGTTAAATCGGGGTTATGTGAAATGTGGGAGGAAAGTTAATCCCCCCCCCCAGTTCTTTTTGTTACTTGCTCAAACAAATGTTGTTATGAGTTACACGCAAGTATCCCCATGGCGAGTATGATGTAAATGTTTGTTGTTCTCATGATTAATCTGTACGTCGGTGACTGGAACAATGAAAATGGAGTACATGCAGTAGTCCCATAGTCTGGTGAAATAAAGCCTCATACAATTACCATTATGTTAAAAGGAAATGTGCTAATCCTTGCCTTGCTAACAGAGGTCCTAGACTCATACATTTCCTGGCTGCTATGAAGATTTTACTGTGTTGTAACAACTAAGGACTAGTTCTACAAATAGGTGGCTTAATCCGACATTCTTGGCAAGTCCATAGTAGAAGTGATTAAAATGATAAAGCAAAGGATGACTTTTAATCCTATATTTAGTTAAAAGTTGATGGTGATATTCATGGTTAGGATAAAGATTATGAAAAACAATATCATTAAAATTTTGGATAGTAAGCTTTAGGCTATCTACATGGGGAATTGCTAGGGAAAGGGGTAATTGTTACGCTTAGGCCTTTTCTAGGGATAGGGTGAGGGTCATGGTTAGGCTTAGGGGTCAAGCAAGTGAAGGTGTTACTGCGAGGGTGAAGGAGTGAGGTGTTTTACATCAATGGGTAGATGATGAGGTTAAAGGTAAAATAACTTTACAGCATGGATGAATACCAAAACGAAATATTTGACAAACTTGAAACTGTTGGAACCTTTGGCTTTCAAACAGAGGCATAATCACATAAACCATATAAATTTCCATACCTTTGTTTCTGGCATTTTATTTCAGATTTTCCAACATTTAATTTGGAATTTTCACTACTCGTACTCGGTATCCTCCTTGTTTCTCCCTTGGTATAGGTGGTTAAACACCAAGGCCAAAGTCAACACGAGGGAGGTAATGTCCATTTAGAAGATTTCCCTAAAAAGTAATTGCTCATTTAATCATACTTGAAAGTAGCACACAATGAAAGCATGTCAGTTAAAACAAGGTATCTGTAGCGTTAGCACTCCAAAGATCTGACCCAGGGTAGATTGGAGTCACTGGAATTAAATAGGGAGGATGGGGTGGAATGGCATGCTACTTTATGCTTTGATGCAAAGGGTAGTTCTTTTCATATCCAAAACACAATTGTTTTATTTAGAGTGCTGCAGCAAGGTGTGTGTTTTTTTTTGTTTGTTTTTTTTGGGTTATTTTATTTTTTATTAAAACAAAATTAAGAGCTCTTAAAGTTCTTTAGAGGCGGGTGTCAGAGAGCTGGGCTGCAAGATCGCTGCATCTTGGTGAGGCCCTACTGGCTGAGTCTGCGATGCAACATTAATCCTAGCCTGAATCACCTAGCCCTGCTCTAAATTCATGATCACAGAGATTATATCACACTGTATCTTATAGACCCCTAGACTAAAATCTCACTGACACTTCGGGAATTCATTAAATTGTACTGTCTCGCGGGGATAACTATAAACTGGACTAAGTTAATCATGTTCCATCTTACACATGCCACCAGCATGGTTGCTCCTGAATTCCTGCTGCGATGGTCGGACTCTACTGTCAGATACTTGGGAATATGGATTAGTTGAGACCTAGATGATTTCTGATGCAAGAATTATGGGAGGACACCGACCTGGTTATAAGACAATGTCTGTTTGGTTGAGACTGCAGATATCAATGGCAGGTGTCTTAATCTTAATTGCTAAGATGGTATTTCTCCCTAAGTTCCTACACCTTTTTGTAAACATCCTTATACCTTTCATTAGACACTACTTCAACCAAATACAGTCAAATCGTATTAGTTTAGCATTGACAGGGAAGCAGCTGAGTCACCTGGGTTTTGCTTAGACTACAGATTGAGCAGGGAGCACTGTGTACACCAGATTTGGAGTTATCTTATTACTGCCCCCCCCCCCCCAGCCTAGTTTGCTCACTGTTTGCACCACCACCACGCTGTTTTAAGTTGCATGTTGCTGTTGAGACCGATAATGCGGCACCACACCCACTCAATATGGCGTGCCCTACAACCGAAGGAGATGCGGTGAGATGCATGGTATGGGCATGAAATCACCTTCTGCAGTAGGCAAAATAAGACAACATATTCATGAGCATGATACCTACCATACAGAATCCGGCATTGCCACCGACTGAGGGTTTCAAAGTCTGCCTCCAAATGAGATGTTTAGCAGAAAGGAAGGGGATATCCCATTAGTCACTGTTCCTCTGGCAACCATGGGAAGCAGGGATAATCAATCATTTAAACCAAAAACGTTTAAGACAAACACACCCGTAAAAATTGTATAGAGGAATTATTATATAATTAATCTGGAATTGGCAACCACAGTACTTTGTTTTCAGCCTTTCATTTATTTAAATTTTTTTTTTGTCTTTACTATGATAACGTTGAAACACTTTTCTTACACTGTGGTACTGGCAAGGAGACCACCGGCACAAGTTTAAGTACCAAACCTTCCTGAATAGAAGACAAATGTAGTGTTTTTTTTAAGTTGCTTCCATCCTGATGTTTTTTTTTTTTTCCATCAGTAAATCAGTTATTTAGCTGATGCTCACAAAGTTTTTTTTTTTTATTAATGAGCCCCATCGAGCGTCCTGAAAGAATATACTATTTAATATATAATGTGGCTTAGACATTGTGATGTGTCAAGAAGTAAAGTCACCTATCAACCTTGGGTCCTGATGAGGCCTTAAATCTTTATACAGGCCGAAACGTGTCAACCCCTTTTTTTTAATTTTATTTAAAGGAGCCTATTCAAGATGAACAATTACAATCATTGTTGCTCAGTGAATTGACAGAAAAGAGGGTTTTGTGTCTTCTCTTTAGGCTTCCTTTTATGTGTATCATATTTTTGAAGGAATTTGTAGAACTGCTATGAATACACTGCTCCTGAAATAAGGTTTTAATAGGTTGTAACAAGTCTGTTTATTTTGTAACTATATAAGTCCTTGTGTTGTGATGTCTATATGAATGTTCTGAGCAATAGATGGGATTTTTAAAATGTTGTTGTATAATTCACAACTGTATCGTGGTAAAGGCATTTTTTTAATGAAATAAGTGAAAGGCTGAACAAAGTTTTGTGGTTGCTGATTCCAATTTAATTATAGATTAACTCCTTAACACAAATTTGCCTTGTGTCTCACAAACAAACGTAAGGGGGTTTGTCTGAACTGTTTTTGTTTTGAATGATTATCCCTGCTTCTAATGTTTTCATGGTCCAAATGAGGTGCTTGCAGCTGACCACCACACTGGGAAAGTCATTTGCGGATGCACCTTCATCCCAGTACAGGATATTAAAGAGTATTCCAGCTTTTTGCTGTTAAATGTCTTTATGTTCCGTAGACTTTGCGCCATTTGCAGAACAGTGTATAATGTTTCCTGATTGTTAGACCTGTCAGCCCTAAGGTGATCAACCCTAACCTCTTCCACCCTCCACCCCCCCAAACTTTTTGCCTGCTTACCTCGATTTTTGCTCTGTTGTCCTTAGGACTCTGTGCACTTTACCACTGCTGACCAGTGCTAAAGTGCTAACTATCCTCATCATGGTCTGATTGGCATACACCTGATTGGCATATTTAATTTACATGTAAGTCTCTTGTAGAGTGGTATAACATGTATCCAGGGCCTGTAAATTAAATGCTACTAGTGGGCCTGCAGTACTTATTATGCCACTCACTTAAGTAGCCCCTTTAAAACTAGTCCCAGGCCTGCCATTTATAACCCCTTGCCAAGCCTTAAACTCCCTTTTTATTAGGGTAGGCCTTAGGTAGCACATAGGGCAGGGTGTTGTGTTAAAAGTAGGACAATCACTTTTTTCCTCCATGTCCTAGTAGTGACTAAAATCTCACATTTGTTTTCTCCCTACTGAGAGGCCTACCCCTCGCATAGAGTAACATTGGGGATACCCTATTAAAAATAATAACCTGTATTACCTAAACCAGAGGTGGTAGATATGTCATGTTTGGTACCTATAAACTTACAATGATAAACCCTCTTTAATGGTAAAGTCATATTTATCATTACAAGTTTGAAAATGCAACTTTTAAAAAGTTGGCATTTTCCTACCCTTAGCGTTCTGTGCCTATAATCCACCTTAGGTCACATGACTGGGTCTAACTGATAGTAGGGACTTTGTGAATTCACCCCCCCCACCCCCCAACAGTCACACAATAGGGGGATTAGCAGAGCCTGAATGGACCATTAACTGACTTGATGGGGGGCCGAGCTAGGTACAGCTCCACTTGCTACTGAATAGACTAGTCTCTGCCACCACACAGTAGGCTTAATGGCCCTGCATTGTCAGACCAGCCAGGAGCTGGGGAATTCCTGTAACTTAGAGAACTCCTTTGGAAACTGTTCCCAACTTCTAGGGGCACCAGGGTATTAAATTGTGACTCTCAGAACTTCTCCTCAGTTCACTACCTGACCTGTGGAAGGTTTCCTGGAAGTTTGCCTGCTGTTGTGACCTGCTGTGCACTCTGCCAAACTGCTGTTGTGCCTGGAAGGACTGCTTCTGCTGCCTGGAGCCTGCTTGGGACCTTCAGAGCCCAGCCATGCTGCAGAGCCCTATGCCACCACCTACACCCAGAAGTGACTCCAAGGGCTAGTTCAGCTGGTCTCCTCTTTTGAGCTACAGGTACATAACAGGCTTCCACCATCTAAAACCTGCCCCTGGACCCAGCCCGAGTGAGTCTTGCACCCTAAGAGATCTCCACCCTCTCCTGGACCCTTAGTTGTGGTGTGAAAGGTGGCCATTTTCTAAAACTGAGGACTTGCTATTTTGACCTTAAAGATTAAAAATGTATACCTCTGGTTTTGCCAATTGGATTTTGATGGTTTTGGTGTCTAATAATGTATTATAATTTTCTCTATTTTTCTAAATTTGTTTGCAATTCTTTTTTTATTGTGTTGTGGTTTCATTGTGTTGCTGTTGGTGTACTGCATAAACACAATACTTAACACGTTGCTCAGGGTTAAGCAGAGGTAAATTTAGTGGTTTTTTTTTTTTTTTTTTTTGTTTTTTTTGGTGGTTCACCTTGCAAGGGGTTGTGGCTGTTGCTTGACCAGGTCTTCTTCCCCAGTCAACCAACAACCCAACTTCTGACAATGTTGTGTTCATCGTCCCCAAAGCAGTTTATTACCTGTTTAAATGCAACCATGTAGGAAAAAGCCTGTCTGTAAACCATAAGTGAGAGAGAGCCTTGTGGTAACTTAATCTAAACTCTGAATTTACAGATGGCTGTACTGCTGCACCCATACAAGTGCAGTCTCACCTAATGACTGATGCACATTAAATGCCTTAATAGAATGTACCACACCCATACTCCACATGACTCTCAAAATCTACAACTCGCATTGGCAAGTCTTATTTGATAAGATCGAGCTATTTTATTTAGGAATTACTCGCTCCTGGTGAGTTGATACTGAACATGTGTTCTGTTCTGTTGAAAAGTGGGAGGGCAATAAAAAAGACTTTAAATCTTGTTCTTATGTCACATTTGCTCTGTGTTGGCAGACAAAGGTCAAAAGTCAGTTTTCCTTACAATTATTTTTCCTTCTGACTGCAGAGTTCCAGGACTTTGTAAGGTGAACTGTGTGGCCTGCTGCTTAGAATGTAAAATAAAAGGATGTCAGGCTTTTCTTAACACCAATATTTAAATGACTAAGTCAACTGTGCAAACATTTCAAAATATATTTCAGTAGTAGTGAAAGCCCTTTTTTATATTTCTGTGTGATTGAAAAAAGTATTTTAATAGGATGAAAACAAATCAGAATACTTTGTGTTGATGTGCAAAGGATATGTTTTCTGAAACCCAATTTTTACAGATTGTTAATACACCATATAGTTTATATCATTAGAGCTGCAACTTGGTGGAGAGGTTTTTGGACATTTCTTGGAAAGTTACTGTGTGTAGATGGCAATATGTTACCACATTGTGGTTTAGTAATATATTTATTAAAATTGAGTGTTTAAACAAATTGGGAAACACTCCTGCCCTGATGACAATGTTGTTAGTAAAATAAAAGAAGTCCTGGGTTATGGGGCTAGACGTCATGAGGATGTGGGCTGGATTATTGTGATGCATGCAGCAAACTTTAGTCTACTTAATCAAACAAAAGAGGGTTTTTTGTACTGCAGAAATGCTGATCTCACATATTGGATGGTGCAATCATTTGTGGATCACACAATTTAAGACCTATTTATGGGTCAAGTACATTACAGTTAGGTCGAGTAGATTATTTGAGTTACTTGACCTGTAGGTCTAGTAACATTTTAATTATTTTTCGAGGACTGCTCTAATTTGTAAAATCGGCCTGGTGGAGGATATCTGCTGCAGGAGATGAAGTGTACTAGATTCACACTTTTTTGCTCTTTCCATGGGAGTGCCCTAGTGTTGCTGTTTTCTGGGCATCAGGGTAACAGCACCACAGGGCCTTTCCACATGCAACCTTGGCACAGGAAGGCACTGCAGTGAGCTATATTATTTTTGCTTGAGGTAATGGGAGAAATGGTACATTGAGTGCACTAATGACTAGGCAGAATTGCACTTAAGTAAACAAAAAAAAAGTGATGGGTGGGATGCTTGAGTGTTTGCCCTCAGTGCTACTTTAGATAGGACCCGGCCATACGCAAATCAGTCTTGATACTGCTCCGAATGGAACATTCCAGCACAAACGGCCAAGCCAACTCCTCACTGTACTGGAACCCAAGACATGTTTCACCCTAGTTTGGGCTTTTCAGTTGGGTGCAGGTTGGTTCCAATGTCCAAGTGAGGATGGGACCGACATCTGGGCATTTTCTTCCCACTTAAGTCTTCGCACCAAAGTGAACTGCTTAAATGAACCTCAGCCACTGTTTATTCCCTGGGTCTGCATTCCAGTCCATCAATTTTTTTTTATATGCCCACAATACCATCTTAGATTAGACTCCACCTAGATGTGGTTCCGTGCTCAATGTTCCCTATGAGTCCAGCTGCACCCAGTGATGTAGGTCAAAACCGGTTGGGGGTTGCCTCTGGTCCCTTCTGGAGGGGGCATTGCCTGGCAGTTCGGGATAGACTGTACCCGTAAGGAGCAGGGTCGGTACTTATTTGCACAAGGTAAGCCTTTGCCTAGAGTGACATAATGGGTGAAAATTTTAATATATTGTGTTATGGGAGCAAATAAAATTAACTTGAACAAACCAAATATCTTTGCGGTATAATTGTATTAGTAGGTAAGATTTAATTCTGCCCTACTGCAATGCACCCATTATTCTTTTGGTAGGAACCCTTACAATGCCCTCTAAAATCTAATGGGAACTGACATTTGGAGAGAAGTTCCTGGCACAGCTGTTTTTTTGGAGCAAATTGCTGGGCTGAATAGGGGAGCAGCAGGAACTACTGACCTTGAGAGTCCTCCAGAGATGGAACCAGGCCATACAGGAAAATGTAACTGCGACTACGATGGGGAACTGTGGACTGTGTGCCTCTTCACAGAATGCTTGTGCTTATACCACATCTCCCAGACCTCTCTATTGAGTCAAAGCCGTGTCTGAATGTAGAACACCGTTCTGAACACTCCAGCTCCTAGGAATCCTCCAGCAGTTAGCACTTTGGAGAAAAACATGACCGTAGCACAGAGTAGAAATCAAAGGCAGCAATTCAGACGTCACAAGTAACAGCAAGAGTTGCAGCTGGCCAAAACGACCTTAAAGACGCAGTTGCATAGGAAATATCAGAAATGTACGGGAAAAACACTTAGCCTTCAACAAACCAGCACACCAACAAATTAATAAGGTGCCCAAATCAACAGATTCACAATTGTCAAAAACATACCAGTGTTGCTCCAAACAACGAATAATGCTGGCTTTTCCAAGTTGCTTCTCATATAAGGCAGGTAAAGCTCTTTGTGTACTATAGCAGAATCAACCATTCCACTTCTCAGAGCAGCTGTTTATCCACTTGTAAGCAGCAATGTTGCCTGAAATGAGTTTCAGACTTTGTCCAAAGTGATTTGCTGCACCAGGCAGCAGCCCAAACTTCAAAGAGTCCATATAACCACCAACAGCCAAATGGAAACAGCGATACGGCATTTGAATGAATTTTCCTGGCCACCAGTAGCTTCTTGACATAACAAGACTCCACATCTCAGTCTGCTTCACTCCTGTGGCAACCCCCTCCTCCCATCATTATGCCCAGGATATCCTCCACAAAACACAGTCAAATCGATAAGAACATGGTGCAAGGTAGAGCCACTGAAGCTTCCGGGTCTCACACACAGGAGCCAATGACTCCAGGTACTGTGGTTGGGCTGAGCACCCATAAAGTAACAGCAGCAGAATACGCATCAAGACCTGCAGAGTTTAAAAAAGAAAAAAAAAAAACTTTAGACTTTCTGATGGATACAACTACCTGTGGATTCCTCACCTAATGAATACTCCCATGGCGCCAGCATTCGACGGAAATCTTCTTACTAGTCTCTGCACGTCGACGAGGACGTCACTCTAGCCCACGCGACGCCGTCTGACGTCATACAGGCAATAAGAGGTCCTCGCCGACGTGCCGATGACAGTTCCCTTTTTTCCGTGCATTCGAAACGGTTATCTTCGAGGGAGATACTGTTACGTTCGGGGTTACAGTGTATTGTCTGCTGCGTAGTCTTCTCTGCGGTAATAATGTCTCAGAGGAAGTCGGGTTTCAAGCCCTGTCGAGAGTGTGGGGGCAAGATGTCAGTTACAGATCCTCACTCCGACTGTCTATGGTGTTTGAGCTCCGACCACGACGTCTCGACTTGCGATTCATGTCAACACATGAATCCGAAGGCCCTCAAAGAGCGTGAGACCAAGTTATTCATGGCAAAGTCAAAGAAGAAGGAGAAACATCATAAGAAGTCTTCTTCGCCAAGGTCTCACCGGCGTCATCGAGACTCCCGGCGCCGTAGAGACTCACGACGTCATTCCAGCAAGGAGTCTCGTTCGCGGTCACCTTCGGCTCGGCGTCGGAGGACTTGGGAGGTCAGCCCCACGGTCACGCCGCATCCATCGACGCCGTTGCCCTCTCCGGCGTCACCGACTTCGCCTGGTCAGGCGTCGGTGATTGAGGTGGTGCAGCCTCTTGTGTTTTCTCCGGCGTCGCAGACGTCGAGGCCGGCGTCGGGGTCGCCCTCGATCCAGGCACCCCAGTATCCAGCTTTTCCCACTCCTGGAGCCGATAGTACCGCGTTTCTTAATGCGATGTATACCATCTTTCAGCAGATGGCTCCAGGAGCTGCTCCGGCTGGTCCTTCGGGGCCCTTGGCCTTTTCGTTGGGTGATCCTGCGCCTCTTCGGCCGGCACCCTTTATGCCCTTTCTCCCTTTTGGGAATGTGGGCTCGGCGCCGGTGCCGGCGTCGGTGGCCGCTCCGGTGGCTTCGGATGTTTCGGCCCCGGAGGTTGCCCTTCCGTCGAAGTTTTGCCCTGTGACTCCGGTTGGTCCATCGGCTCCAAGACCTCGTCCTCCGGCTCCTACCTCGGCGCCGAAGCTGCCTGTGGCGCCGGACGCGGCGTCAGATGCTTCTGGAGATCGGCGCCGTTCTTCGACGTCGGCGGAGGCCATGTCGACTCCGCGTATCGAGGAGAGACTTCATTCGAGGAGGCGTGCTCTCCGTCTTTTAGAAGAACAGGAGTACCAGCGAGTCTTAGAGGAGGGAGAGATTGAGGACTCTGGAGACGGACTACATGGTCTGGATACAGCCAGTGGGCTGGACACTTCCCCTGAGTGGGACCTTTCATCTCCAGGGGAATATACGGAGGAGGCTGCTTCCTTTCATGCTGTGGTGAGGAAGGCAGCGAGCTTTTTGGACCTGCCTTTGCCGGTGGCAGAGGCGAAGCAGAATTTGCTGACAGAGGTATTGCATCCGGCCTCTGCTGCAGCTGAGCCTCTCTTGCCATTTAATGAGGCTTTGCTGGATCCGGTGTTGGAGGTGTGGAAGAAGCCGGTGTCTTCCTCGGCCGTTCATAGGGCTGTGGCCAGGAGGTATCGAGCTGCACCATCTGACCCTGGCTTTCTCTCTAGACACCCTACGCCGGAGAGCTTGGTGGTGCAAGCCTCCTGTTCCTCAAAGTCAGCGCCTGGTTCCTTCCCGACGGTGCCTGGAGACAGAGACTCCAAGAAACTGGATGCGCAGTCCAAGAAAATATTTTCGTCACGCAGTTTGGCGTTGAAGGCCACCAACGCAACGTGCATTCTGGGGAGGTACATCCATGCTCTGATGGATGATATTTCGTCTTCATTTACGGAGCTCCCCCAGGGTCTCTTGGATGTGGTCTCGGACGCCCAGGCTGCCGCAACCCAGATTATCCAGTCTGGGCTGGACACGACCGACTCGGTGGCCAGGGCGATGGGCACGGCTGTGGTGGCAAGAAGACAGGCCTGGCTCCGAAACTCAAGGTTTTCTGCGGATGTGCAGTCGACCCTGCTGGACCTCCCGTTTGATGGGGACAGACTGTTTGGAGCCAAGGCAGATTCGGCCTTGGAACGATTTAAGGAGAGCAGAGCCACAGCCAAATCGTTAGGACTGCAAGCTCCTTCTTCCTCTGCCTCTTCTAGATTTTTCAGGAGGTTTCGGGGATTTGGGCGTGGCTCTTCTTCCTCTTCCTTTCGGGGGAGGTTCCAGCAACCCGCCTCTTCCCTCCCCTATAGGTCATTTAGAGGGAGGGGGAGGGGTGGGGCCCGTACCAGAGGAGCCTCTCAACAGCACTCTGCCTCTTCCTCGTCCTCTGGAGGGGTGCAGCAGGGGAAGCAGCCTTAGGCTTCCACCGTTTCCCACTCACTCCTCTCCTGTAGGGGGAAGATTACAGCATTTTCTCCACAAGTGGAAGTCTATCACAACGGACACTTGGGTTCTCGGCATTGTGGGGAAAGGCTACGCCCTTCCCTTTCGGGAGTTCCCGCCCCTCATCCCGCCCCGCCCATCTTATTGTTCAGAAGAACACCTCCTGTTGCTAGAACAGGAGGTTCAAGTCCTCCTTTCAAAGGGCGCGGTAGAGTTGGTCCCAGAGCATGAAAAGGGTCGAGGTTGTTACTCAAGATACTTCCTGATTCCCAAAAAGGATGGTCAGTTGAGACCAATCCTGGATCTGAGGATCTTGAATTGGTTCCTCAAACAGGAAAAGTTCAAGATGCTGACCCTAGCACAGGTGCTTTTGGCGTTGAACAAGGAAGATTGGATGGTGTCTGTCGACTTGCAGGATGCTTACTTTCATATCCCGATACTCAAGTCGCACAGGAAGTATCTCCGGTTTGTGGTAGGGTCGCAGCACTATCAGTTTGCGGTCCTCCCGTTTGGTCTTACTTCAGCACCTCGAGTCTTCACAAAGGTGATGTCAGTGGTTGCGGCGGAGCTCAGAAGGAAGGGGATAGCAGTATTCCCTTACTTGGACGACTGGTTGATCAAAGCCAAGTCCCCGGAGCTTGTGTCGCATCATCTGCAGTCAACAACCCAGTTGTTGTTCGACCTGGGCTTTTCGGTGAACGTGCCCAAATCTCACCTGTAGCCCTCTCAGCGCCTCCTGTTCATAGGGGCAGTACTGGATACAACATTGGGTCGAGCCTTTCCTCCGCCTCAGCGGATTCAAGATATTCAGGAATTGGTTCCAATGTTTCGAAATGGAGCGGTAGTTCCAGTCCTCAAGGTCCTTCGTCTGCTCGGTCTGTTCGCCTCCTGCATTCTGTTGGTCACGCATGCTCGCTGGCACATGAGGGCTCTTGAGTGGTGCCTCCGAAGGCAGTGGTCTCAACACAAGGGAGATTTAGAAGGTACTGTCAAGATCTCCAGAGATGCTGCTGTGGAATTGAAGTGGTGGATTGCGGGCAACAATCTTTCACAGGGAAAGCCGTTCGCGCAGTCGCCACCAGTTGCCACGGTCATAACGGATGCTTCCACCCTAGGATGGGGAGCTCATCTGGGGGATCTGGAGATCAAAGGGCTTTGGTCTCCAGAGGAACAGGTGTTTCATATCAATCTGTTGGAGTTACGGGCTGTACGTCTGGCTCTCAAGGCCTTCCTCCCATCCCTTCGTGGTCAGTCGGTACAGGTCCTGACGGACAATACTACCACGATGTGGTACATAAACAAACAGGGAGGAGTAGGGTCGTACCTTCTCTGCAGAGAAGCTCTTCGGCTATGGTCCTGGGCAAAGGACCATCAGATTTGCTTGGTGGCAAATCATCTGGCCGGGGTCTTGAATGTACGTGCGGACAGTCTCAGTCGCCAATTCTCGGCAGACCACGAGTGGCGTCTCCATCCAGATCAGGTCTGTCTAATCTTCCAGATATGGGGGTTTCCTCGAATAGATCTGTTTGCCACTCTAGAGAACGCGCATTGCCCGTTATTCTGCAGCCTCCAGTATCCGATGCAGGGAGCGTTGGGGGACGCGTTTCAGATAACCTGGTGCGACCAGTTGCTTTACGCGTTTCCCCCCATACCCTTGATTCCTCAAGTGTTGAGGAAAATTCGCCAAGACCGGGCCCAAGTCATCTTAATAGCTCCGGATTGGCCAAGGAGGGTATGGTACTCCGACCTTCTCCAACTCTCACTGTGCCCTCCGCTCCGTCTCCCTCTCAGGGCAGACCTCCTCTCGCAGTCGCAGGGGCAGGTTTTACACCCCAACCTCCAGAGTCTGCACCTACATGCTTGGAGATTGAACGGGGCAACCTGAGTTCCTTCTCTCTCCCGCCTGATGTAGTGGATGTTATCTTAGCGGCCAGGCGACACTCCACTAAATCTATCTACGCTAATAGGTGGTCTAAATTTGTTATGTGGTGTGGAGAGAGACAGATTGATCCTTTACATGCTCATCTGTCACATGTTTTGTCTTTTGCACTGTCTCTAGCGCAGAAAGGTTGTGCAGTGGCTACCATTAAGGGTTATTTGTCGGCCTTGTCAGCCTTCATTTGTCTTCCAGACCAACCATCGTTATTTAAATCCCCTATTGTTCTCAGATTCTTGAAAGGTCTTCTGAATCAATATCCTCCAAAACCATTCGTTATGCCTCAATGGGATTTGTCCTTGGTCCTGACTTTCCTTATGGGGTCCCCTTTTGAGCCTATGCATTCTTGCCCCTTAAGGTATTTGGTTATTAAAACAGTATTCCTGGTAGCTATAACATCTGCAAGGAGAGTGAGTGAGTTGCAGGCCTTATCGGTTAAACCCCCTTATATAACGTTTTATGGGGATAAGGTGGTGTTGAGGACCAAGGCTGCTTTCCTTCCGAAGGTTGTTTCACCCTTCCATTTGGCTCAGACAATCACTTTGTCCACGTTTTATCCTCCGCCTCATCCTTCAAAGGAGGAAGAAAGACTACATCGCCTGGACCCAAAAAGGGCGTTGAGCTTCTATATCGACAGAATGAAGGATATCAGGCTGGAGGATCAGCTGTTTGTCGGATACGTGGGCAAGAGGAGAGGAAAGGCAGTCCACAAGAGAACACTCTCCAGGTGGGTTGTTCTTTGCATTAAAATCTGTTACTCTTTGGCAAAGAAGGATCCGCCTGAGGGCATTAGGGCTCACTCCACCAGAGCTAAGTCGGCCTCTTCGGCCTTGGCCAGGGGTGTTCCTGTGGTCGACATCTGCAAGGCCGCAACTTGGTCGTCCCTTCACACTTTTGTGAAACATTACTGTTTGGACTCTGAGGTCAGAAGGGACGGTCATTTTGCACGGTCAGTGCTGCAGGATTTCTTGGTTTGACCATTTAGGCACCCACCGCCGGGCGTGGTACTGCTTTGGGACTCTATTCATTAGGTGAGGAATCCACAGGTAGTTGTATCCATCAGAAGAACGAGTTACTTACCTTCGGTAACGATTTTTCTGGTGGCTACATTAGCTACCTGTGGATTCCTCACGGTCCCACCCGCCTCCCCGTTGCCTTTTTGGTCTCTCCAAGCAATCCTTGAGTGTGCTCCTTTTGGTCTTCAAAGTTGCAATACATTTTGCATATATGATATTTGTATATATGTGTATATTTATATATAAATCTATATATATTGTGTATATACATGATTCGTATGTATAAATATATTTATTTGTTTAAAAAAAAAAAAAAAGTTATATTAAATCTACAGCTATTTTATTGCAATGTTGTGTGATTTACAATATTAAGAGATGTTGCTTTGCTCTTTCATTACATTGGGTTATTATTATTCTCATGCACGTAAAAAATGTTGGTACTGTCATCGGCACGTCGGCGAGGACCTCTTATTGCCTGTATGACGTCAGACGGCGTTGCGTGGGCTAGAGTGACGTCCTCGTCGACGTGCAGAGACTAGTAAGAAGATTTCCGTCGAATGCTGGCACCATGGGAGTATTCATTAGGTGAGGAATCCACAGGTAGCTAATGTATCCACCAGAAAAATCGTTACCGAAGGTAAGTAACTCGTTCATCTGACCCTGCCTGTAAATGACTTATGGGTAAGGAATAAAATGGGAAGTGAGTAGGAGCATATGGTCTCTTGTAGGGAGGCTTTAGGGTCGAGTTATGTTTAAATTCCATTCTATCTGCTTGTTATTTGTCTGTGCACACAAGGTAATACCTCATAAGGACTGGCATAGGGAAGAGTGGACAATAGGGCAATGGCGTTTGCTTTTCTGAAACCGTAATATGTTACGTAATACGGTCTTGCTAAAATTCCACAACTGAAAGAAATTAAATTGTAAACGGAAGTTCCAATTATAATGCAAGACAATTTGGTTCCAGGACACAGGTCAAGCATAACCGCATACAAATTACTGCCAGTCCTTGCCTTACATGCTCAAATCCTTTTGATTTCCTTCTCCCCTCATGTACTCCTTACTTCAAGTAACTTGGATATTATATTTTGACTCATGTTTGGGGTTTTGGGAGTATGCATGTATACAAATGCCAAGGTTTCCCATGTTGGGGAGGCCTTGTTCTAAGAACGAACAAAAGTTGAGATAACCAGTTTCAAACGAAGGATCACAATATTGATATCTAGTGTTTTGATATATTTTTTATTAGGTTCTATTAGGCCTGGAGAAAGCTTTAATATAAGTAGAATGCAATGTGCCATGTCCTGCCTGTGCCTGGACTCTGGCAACCAGTGTTACAGTACAAGATCTTGCAATGAAGGTCCATTTTCTGACTCTAAAATAAAAAATAAAAAAAATACTTCCAAGATGTTGAGCTTAACTGTATAGAAACTTTGAGACCCTTTTTTTTTTTTTTTTTTTTTTTTTTTTTAAACTTTCCTTCCCACTATGTTATTTGCCACAATGAATGTCCTTAAGCATTTATTCATATGTTTTGACCAGTTACTCAAACAGATTACTCCAAGTACCAGCATTTATTTCACACCTGCCTCTGACAAAATTGGTTAGCTGTACACTCGCCTTACCTCTGATTTACACTGGGGCACTGATACCTCCTTATTTATTTAGAGTCTAAGAACCCGAAACCCCAGATTTTTTTCATTGCCCACACAGTTCCTTCTCTACCAGGAACATTCCTTTAAGTTCCCTAGCATTGTTCCATATCTGTGAGGATAAAATACATGTGTTGTAGATACCCATACCCACTTGCTTTTGAAACAATTCAGTAGTGTAAAAAAAAAAAAAACAAGAGATCAAGTATTTTTTAGAGATTTTTTGGGAATAGAGCCAAATACACAGCGTCCCTCTTACCTCTCGCATGCTTGCTCCCTCTCTCTCATAGGCCCCACACATGCATATGCATGAATAATCTCTGTTCTAGTTTATAATTTAATATCTAATTTCTTCTCTTGATACAGAAAAACACATAAGCTATAACAAGAATGCAAACCCATAGGGTATGGTGGATCATACAGAGCATTTCATGGAGCCTCACAGTGTACTTATAGCTCAAGTCCTCGCTTGAAATCTGCTTCTCCCATACCTCTGTAGTCACTAAGCTACAGTACTCCAGTCATCAGAGTTGCGCAACCATGGCTGGCAGCAAGACAATGTGTTGAGATTGACACACTCACCCAAGCTGCACTTATCTGTGCGTTTTCCCTTACTGTGCGCTCGGGGATAATCCTGCCTGCAGCTAGCACAGGCTTCATGCATGCACTTGTGTAGTTGACCATGCTCACTCGCTGTACATTTCCATTCTCGCTCTTTATCTGTGACAGAGCCCAGCCTCAAAGGTACCCTCTAAATAGCAGCCTTTTTGGAGCATAGTAATATAATGAAATATTGTTTTTCTTCCCGCAGCGGATTCTACTCAGCTTCTGTCAGCCAATGACCTAATGGAAATAGCCCAAGGAGTCTCTGATCTGACTATTGCCCACGAAATAATAATGAACAAAAACTTCCAGCTGAAAGAAATAGTCTTCCCTTCAGACAGGTAAGTCCTAAAAACTAAATGTTCATCCTGCTTTTTCAAAACTGTCTTTTATTTATTTACCCATACAGACTTGTAAAAAAGTGCCATTGTCCTCTGAGTCACTTCTGAGCGCCGCACTTATCCTATTCAAAACTTTGCTATAAATATTTTAAGGCTGTCCTCTAGTACGGTGTGGCTGCAATCCAGCCTGAATTACATTTTAGAATTATCAGAAGGGTTAAAAAGTGTAATTCTTCTAAGGAGTCTGAGGTGTTAGGCTTCTCTAGGTAAAATATTGAAATGGTTCAGATTCAGAAATATTGAAATGGTTCAGATTCAGGCTATTTTCAAGAATGAATCATAGTGGCAGGACATAGCTCAGAATTGAACATGTTTCTTGTGCGCTTCTCATCCAATCTACTGATTTGGGGGTGATTTTTCCTAACACTGGAGATCTTTAGCACCTCAGCGTAACCTTGCTGGTTGGTGAAGAGATTGTGGTTTCTTGTACGCAATCCATACTGGCAGATATGCTCACCAACTGATTAACGAACACTTTAAGCCATTGCTCCCCAGCACATTGAAGGGCTCTTAAGACAGCGGCTGCAGTCAGAACACAACAATGCTTCCCTAAAAAGTGACCTCTTCACTGGGAAGGTGTGTGGTGTTGACCATGAGAAGTGAAGCTAGAACAGTGAACAGGTGATTAAGGGTGGGGGAGAACTCTAAGCATCCTGCATGTGTTTCCGTGACTGAGACTGCGCTCCACACCAACTCTCTAATCCAGTGAGTAAGGGTTTATTATGTTGCTCCTAAAACTTGGGCATGGAGATAGTTCTGCTATTAATGCCTGTGGGGATGCCCTGGTGTAGTGGGTTCAAAGATGCTGGGAAAGCTGATTCATGGTGTATTTCAGTGACAGTGGTGACAGCGTGGATGTCTTTTAGGTTGGCGCTCTATGCCAAACTTGCTCTGTGGTCCCTTGAGGCAGTTTTTTGATGGAATGGGTGAACCTTTTTGACTGCTTACTGTGAAAGACAATGTTGTGATCGTAGGCACTGATGTCCATCTGGAAGCATTGTTCTGTACTTTTTCTGGTGTCACTTTGAATATTCTTGGCTGTATTATAGTGGCTATGCTTAATATTGCTGTTTCATTGACTTGAGTTCACTGTTCTGTACCCTAACCAGTTCTGATGGAATGGCATCTGACACCTGTCATCTCTGCATGGTGCCATCTTCTGGGAGCTAGACGCTAATCTACCCATGAATGTGTACAATGATGAGTGTGCAGAAGGGCTTGCTGAGATATTGCGCACCAGCAAGATAGACTAAATCAATGTAGTGCGGTGTGAGGGCCTTTGGCATGGAGACATGTTCAGCCTTCAAGGAATCCATTATAGCTATAACCAAGACAGATCTCCGGCACTGTCAAACTTTAAAGGAACACTGCTGAAGGCTGTCATCCTAGAAGGAATTTCTGAGATAGAACTTCGGATCAGGAAAACAAAATCACTCAAGCCTCACAGGTTCAGAGGCATCCTGAGTAATTGAACTCCTACAGACTAAAGCATACTTGGTACTTGTGACAAGTGAGGAGGTGGAGAATCACCTCAAGAGAGCATATATGAGAGGAGGAGCAGAGGGTCCTGAACAAGAGTTGTTTATTGTGGGCATGTTATCCCTTTTGGGGAACGATCAAGTGTAATTTTGATGGAACTAACCCAAAATGCCCAGAGCATGACCAGGAGACTGACGGATGTCCTAGCAAAATTCCATCATTACCTAAAGTGGTATTTAAAGCTACCTGAAAAGTCGAGAAGATCTCCATCCTAGAATACTTGCGCATGCTTTTTGTGGTCATTTCCACAGTGACCGTACAAAGGAGACTTTTGTAAAAGTCCATCGCAGACTAGCTTAAAGAGATTTAGAAACCACATCAATGGACATTTACATTTTGGGACCACTTTCAAGGAGGATGATCAGACTCTTCACTTTTGAAGTTAGGTGGCAGCTGTCCAATTCCTGTATACCTTACTGCAGGACATTGGTACTGCTGAAGTCTCCAGCTCATCTGATCTCTTCCTTCTTTCACAACACCATATTCTGTCTCTGCTGCATGTGCCACCCCTTAGGGAATGCAGTTTTAGAGGTTCCTAAGCCCACATGCACATTTATACACCCAATAACAATCATGTGGGATACAGCACTTCCAAATATACAGGAAAAGAATATTGGGAGTTGTGGAAGAGTTTGGAGCAAGTTGGAAGAGCTTCATCAATCCTGATCAGGCTGGAGCAGAGAATCTACTACTTCTTCTGGTATGCTCTTTATGCTAACTAGGTAGGAGCAGTGTGTGGATATGGTGGATCGCTGATCACATTGAGTCTTCTTCACTGTTTCATATGATTTGTGTTGCTTCCTAACCAGCTTTGTGCAGTCTGTGAAGACCATGACACAGACAGATGCAAACATTTGTCTCATCTTCCTGGCCATCCTTAGCACACTGTTGGAGTAGGTCTATTTTAAGACTTTGACAATGACAAGCTTGCCATAGCTGCAGAAGGGCTGAGTTGTTGATACCCCATTGGATCTCTCAATAATAAAACCCAGTGGTTGCTCCACTTTCGGCAGCCATGTGTGGAGCCAGGACTTAATATTTGTGTAGGTTACTCACTCCCATGTTTGGAGTTTTCAATGACAAGATCGCTGACACTTGGATCACTCCCCTGTGCATCATAAACCCGCTCTTTAAGTGATTTTAAGTAGCAGAAGTATGCATTGCCATGGTAGACTGAAACTTTAAGTATCATCAAGCGCCATTGGTCGCAGGGGGATGAAAAACAAGACTGTCTCAAAAGCTGGAATGATGGGTGGCCACAGTTGACCCAACCAGAGGAACCCTGGGTTTTACTGTACCAGTTCTGTCTTCATCAATACGGACTTGGTCTTAAGACAAAATTTTGTCTACTGAGTGGTTGTCAGTAAACATGGGGGTAATCTGAAACGGCTTCAGTTGATATGAAATAGGATAAATTGTAAGTTATAGGGGTTTCTACTCAGAGCCCCTCCTTTATATGTCTACCGTATTGGTTCACCAGGCCATATCAAACATTATTGCTGTTCAAGATTCTGAGACAAAGCATTTGCTTTTTAGTTTTTGAGTGTGGTAATGTTGAATGTTGTTGGCTTCAGTAATTTTTATCTATTTGCAATGTTCTTTGTATTGTGTGGGTGATCTTTGGATGATCTCGACACCTCCCCTTAATTTGTCCCTGTCCTCTTCCTCTACACCCCCACCGCCCCACCTCCAACCTCCCTCCCAGCCACGCTGGCTATCCCATGGGTCAAAATTGTCTATGAAGCCTATAAGCCAAGTTTCCATAGGGAATAATGTCTTGGTGTTTTGACTCTAACAAATCTGTAATTTCTACACTGTTTAGCTGCCGATTTACAGTTGTAGAGTACACTTTTGGGAGGCAGTGGCAATTTTCTGTAAGGGGCAGAAAGGTATTCACATTGGTTCTTTTGGGATGTGATGTATGATGTTGCTCATAGCAATTGGGATCTCAGAAAGGGCTGTGGTAGGTTCCGTAGACACTGCTATGTTCTATGATAGTCATATATTGATGTCCTCTAGTAATGATTGTGGCCATACTGTGTGTTGTGTTCATAATTATTTGTTTTAGCATGGTCCTGAGATTTTTCATGGAAGAAAAGGACCATTGGTGATAGTTGACACTATTTTCTAGAACAGTCATATTTTGTTGCTGTGAGGCTATGGGGATAGCCAGAGAATTTATTTATGGCAGAAGTATGTCTAGTTTCTTGGCAATAGAGTAGATTAAATAATGAGTGGAAAGGTTATATTTTGAGGTCTATTGGTGAGGAGACAGACTTGCCTATTTGGCAATAACATCTGATCCTTGAATGTTTCACTACAGAGGATGTCCTCTCTCTTCCCTTATGGGGCCTCTCACTTCTAATCTTATGGAAATACCCTGAAACCTGGATACAAGCAAATATTATTGCATGTGGTTTGTTTTCTATGTGTTTCAAACTCACTTGAATTTCCAGTACTAGGTGAGACATATAGGGCTTATCAGCCAATTTCCTGTTTCTTGCACTTTTTGATTATTTTTTTTTTCTGTCCAAATGATGCCAGGAGACAGTAAATCTTTGGCACTGTTTCTAGACATCTCTATGGTTCAAATCTGTATTATTGATGATTTAAAAATGTTTTTTTTTTTTTTTGTTTAGATGTTAAACCAGACATTACAAATCAGCTTTCACCGACATCCACCTGCCGGTAGGGCAATGGTAGCATATGCTTATACAGATGAGGGATGATGGCGCAGTGAAACAGTATAGTGGAGAAGTAAGATACAACATTGAAAAACACAGAAGGGATTTACTCGATATCGCTTGAGAACTTGGATTGCAATACAGTCAACATTACAGAGATTACAGCCATATTAGAGAGCAGTATCTGGGTCATCATGTGGGTTATATTCTGTAACGGTAAAGCGAAGCACTCTGAGGTGTCTCGGGCACAAGAGTTCCCAAAACTCCTCAGAGAGGAATCGTAGACAGGGCCCCATATCTTATCATAACACAGCAACTTGTGTTCAATTGCCGCTGTTAGCTTTTCCATACCCAATAATTTCCAGAGCTTGTATTGCCAGTCCAACTTTATCTGTGCCCTGTTTAGCCAAAATAACAGGTTTAGCCCTGCAGAGGGCAAGGGTGATAGCCCAGCCCGTGCTGGGTAATGAGCCACTTCTTGTGAGTGGGTTACTAGCATATTTTTTGACTTGGGGTTGTAGGATCCAGTTTCGGATGGCAAAATATTGCCAGTGGAAGGAAGAACATAATCTGACTGAAGCTGTGTAAAGGAAGGCCATCCTGGTTAAAGAGGTCTCCGATTCTTTTACAGCCAGCGGTTTGTCATTGTAAGGAATGCTGTGTGTCTCGCAGGGCTGGTGACTGGGGGGTGAGTCTGGATTCCCTATTAGCCATGTCTGTGGTGGCATACGTGTATATAAGGACTTTGCAAGCTGTACCTTATCCCAAACTTCTACTGTCGCTCTTAACACTGGGGAAATGTAAACTCCCTCTGGTCTGTGTGATTTGGGGAGCCAGGGTATCTTCCAAATGTGGATCCCTGAATCTGCCTGATCAGTAAAGCATCAGCGTTTCTCAGTCGGGGGTTTCAGCCGCTCCTCTATTAATCTAGGTTGTGCTGCCTAGTAGTAGTGTAGTAAGTGTGGAATTCCCAGCCAACCCTCTTGAAGGGGCCAGTAAGCCTGTTTGTTTGACTTGCGGGCCCTCTTCCCTCCCCAGATATAGGTTTCAATGAGACACTGCATTTTCTCAAGAACATGTGGAGGGGTTTGGAGTGGTAATGTTTGCATCACGTATAATATTTTGGGAAGGAAGGCCATTTTGGCCGCTGCTAATCTTCCCTGCCAGGAGAGGGTACCGCCGGTTCATTTGCCCTAGTGGTGGAAATGAGTGCGCGTAGTTGCATTCAGCTGTTTTCTCTAGTGTAGAGTGGACTTGTAGACATAATTAGGGGACTCCCTGTGTGGCACATTCCAAACGAAATAGTTAAGCAGTCTGTGGGATTCTAAGCCCTAGGATTTGCAGCTTCTATTGATTAACCTTAGAGCCTGACACTTTCCAGAAAGTCTCTAACTCTGGAAGCAATGGTGGAAGGAATGTTCGAGGTTTAGCGGGTGAAATCATGACTTCATCAGCATACATGGCTAATTTGTGTTCCCCCCCACCCATTGGGAGGCCTGCTATTTGAGAGTTATTCCGTATCTTCTGATAGATACAACTACCTGTGGATTCCTCATCTAATGAATTCTCCCCATGCGCAGCATTCAACGGAAACTTCTTTCCAGCTCTGCACATCGGCGAGGACGTCACAATTGCCCGACTCCACGTGGCTCCGTCTGACGTCATCGTGGCAATAAGAGGTCCTCGCCGGCGTGCGGACGTCAGTTCTCTTTTTATTTTCTGTGCCTTCGATAACGGTTATTTCTCCAGCTCTTGTATCGTTTGCTGTTGAAAGGGATACTTTGTGTTTTTTCGGGATGTCTGCTCCAAAGAAGTCAGGGTTCAAGCCTTGCAGAGAATGCGGAGGTCGAAGGTCAGTCACTGACCCCCATAACGACTGTCTGTGGAATCTGAGCTCAGACCACGACGTCCAGGAGTGTGGTTCGTGCCAGAAAATAAACCCCAAAGTTCTGAAGGAACGTGAAGCCAAACTATTTTTAGCAAAAGCTAAAAAGGAGAAGAGTAGTCACCATAGGTCTTCGTCGGGGAAGTCGGTGAAGAGTCATAAGAAACGGCTCCATCACGATTCCCGGCGTCGTTCCAGAGGAAGCCGTTCGAGGTCGAGGTCTCCATCTGCTCGGCGCCATAAGTCCTGGGAGGTCAGCCTGACGGTGACTCCTCAGCCTTCGACTCCGCAATCTTCTCCGGCGCTGTCAAACTTTGAGGTGGTGGAGCCTCAGAGTCCTCGCTCATCTCCGGCGCATCCGGATGTACAGGATCCGAGTCCGGCTCCTCGGGAGTATCATGCTTTCCCTGCTCCGGGGACGGATCCAGCGGCATTCCTCAATGCCATGTTTGCCATGTTTCAGAGCATGGTGCCGGGAAATGGTGAGCCGGCTGGTCCCACTGATCCCTTGGCGTTTAATTAAGGCGCTCTGGCTTCTTATAGACAGACGCCGTTCATGCCATTCTGTCCGGCAGCAGACACTAGCCCGGCGCCGGTTCTGGCGGTGCAGCCATCGACATCGGTGGGTGGAGATCGAGTGTCCACGGCGCCGATGGATCCATCTCTGGCGTCGGAGGGGTCCAGAGATTGTGTGGTGACGCCTTCTCAATGCCGTTCTCCGACGTCGGCCAACTCTTTGTCAACGCTGGGGCTGGAAGCGAAATTGCGTTCCCGAAGGAAGGCCCTCAGATTGTTGGAGGACAGAGAATACCAGAGACAGCTCCTTGAGGAAGGGGAGATTGTGGAGCCCCTAGGTGACTTTCAGGGGTTGGACCCTGCCAGTGGGCTGGATACTTCCCCGGAGTGGGATTTGGCCTCGCCAGGGGAATATACTGAGGAGGAAGCATCGTTTCATTTTGTCATCAGGAAGGCTGCTGATTTCTTAGAACTCCCACTTCTGATGGCCCAGGTCAAGACGAATATCCTGACGGAGGTGCTACATCCTGTCACTGCTATTGCGGATCTGTTGTTGCCTTTTAATGAAGGTCTTATGGATCCCATAGTTGAGGTTTGGAAAAAGTCTGTTTCTTCGTCAGCAGTGAACAGGTCGGTGACCAGATGGTATAGGTCAGCGCCTGGGGACCCTGAATTCCTTTCCAAATATCCGTCTCCTGAGAGTCTGGTGGTGCAGACGTGTTGTTCGCCGCGGTCTGCTCCTGGCTCCTTCCCTGGTGTGCCATCCGACAGGGAGTCCAAATGCATGGAGCAGTCTGCAAAGAAGGTTTTCTCGTCATGCAGCATGGCACTTAAATCAGCTAATGCCACGTGTATCCTGGGTAGATTCATTCATGCTATAATGGATGCAGCTAAAGCAGCGTTGACTGATATCCCCCAAGACTTGCAAGGACTCCTCACGGATGCCCAGGCGGCGACGCAGGTCATACAATCAGGGCTGGACACCACGGACTCTGTTGCTAGAGCCATGGGGACCTCCATCGCTACCAGACGTCATGCTTGGTTGCGTACGTCTGGGTTTTCGTCGGATGTCCAAGCCACTCTCTTAAACTTGCCCTTTGATGGCGATAAATTATTTGGCACTAAAGCTGACTCTGCGTTGGAGCGCTTTAAGGAGTGTAGGGCAACGGTGAAATCCTTGGGCCTGCAGGCTGTTTCGACCCCTTTTAGATCATTTAGACATTCTAGAGTATTTGGACGAAGGGTGTCCTTTTGTGGGAGATCGCAGCAGGCAGGCCAGCAGCCCTCAAGTCTCCCTTACAGATCTTTTAGGGGCGGGGGTAGAGTCTGCACTAGAGGGGCCACCCAACAGCAGCACCCTACCTCTTCCTCTTCCTCTTCCTCAGGGGGGATGCAACAGGGAAAGCAACCCTAGTCCTCTAACCATTGCGTCCCATGTATCTCCGGTGGGGGGAAGGTTGTCTCTTTTTCTTCCTATGTGGGAGTCGATAACATCAGACTCCTGGGTTATCAGTGTGGTAAGGAAAGGCTATGCCCTTACCTTTCGGGAGATTCCTCCTCTCTGCCCTCTCCGTCCTTCCTTTTTGTTCAGAACATCATCTCCTGTTGTTAGAACAGGAGGTTCTATCCCTACTGTCAAAAGGTGCAGTAGAGTTGGTTCCCGAGCAGGAGAGGGGTCAGGGATGTTATTCAAGGTATTTTCTGATCCCCAAAAAGGATGGTTGTTTGAGGCCTATCCTGGACCTGAGGATTTTGAATTGGTTTCTCAAACAGGAGAAATTAAAAATGTTGACTCTAGCACAGGTACTTATGGCGTTGAACAAGGAGGATTGGATGGTGTCTGTCAACTTGCAGGATGCTTATTTCCATATTCCCATTCTCAATTCTCACAGGAAGTATCTCCGTTTTGTGGTGGGGTCGCAACACTACTAGTTTGCAGTCCTTCCTTTTGGTCTTACTTCCGCACCTCGAGTCTTCACGAAGGTGATGGTGGTGGTTGCAGCGCACCTCAGGAGGAAGGGAAAAGCAGTATTATTTTACCTGGACGATTGGTTGATCAAAGCCAAGTTTCCGGAGCTTGTGCTGCATCACCTGCAGATGACAACCCAGTTGTTGTTCAGTTTGGGCTTTTTGATAAATGTGCCCAAGTCTCATCTGGAGCCCTCTCAACGTCTCCTATTCATAGGGGCAGTACTGGACACTACATTGAATCGAGCCTTTCCTCCGCCACAGCGGATTCAGGACATTTAGGCGTTTGATTCCAATGTTTCAAGAAGGAGCGGTTGTTTCAGGACATTCAGGCGTTTGATTCCAATGTTTCAAGAAGGAGCGTTTGTTCCAGTCCTCAAGGTCCTTCGTCTGCTCGGTCTGTTCGCTTCTTGCATTCTGTTGGTCACTCATGCACGCTGGCACATGAGGGCTCTTCAGTGGTGTCTCCGCAGGCAGTGGTTTCAGCACAAGGGGGATCACAAGGAGTCGATAAGGATTTCCAGGGACACTGCAGTGGATCTTCAATGGTGGGCTGCGGTCGGCAACCTGTCTCAAGGAAAGCCGTTCTCGTTGCCACCTCCAGTGGCCACAGTGATAACGGATGCCTCCACTTTGGGGTGGGGAGCTCACCTGGGGGACCTGGAGATCAAAGGTCGGTCTCCAGTGGAGCAGGTGTTTCATATCAACCTGCTGGAAATGCGGGCGATATGTTTTGCTCTAAAGGCCTTCCTCACTTCCATTCTTGGTCAGTCGGTTCAAGTCTTGACAGACAACATGACCGCAATGTGGTACATCAACAAGCAGGGAGGAGTAGGGTTGTATCGTCTCTGCAGAGAGGCTCTGTGGCTCTGGTCCTGGGCAAAGGACCATCGGATTTGCTTAATTGCAAACCATCTGGCCGGGGTTCAAAACATGCGTGCGGACAGTCTGTCGGCTACTCTTGGCCGATCACGAGTGGCGTCTTCAGCCAGATCTGGTCCTTTCCATCTTCTGGATGTGGGGGTTACCCCACGTAGACCTGTTTGCCACTCGGGAGAAAGCGCACTGCCCATTGTTCTGCAGCCTCCAGTATCCGGTGCAGGAAGCGTTGGGGGACGCGTTTCAGATGTCCTGGAACAGCCAGTTGCTTTATGCGTTCCCCCCCCCCCCCCTCCCCCTCCCCCCCCCCCCAATACCCTTGATTCCTCGAGTTCTGAGGAAGATTCGCCAAGACCGGGCCCAAGTCATATTAATAGCTCCGGATTGGCCAAGAAGGGTGTGGTACACTGACCTTCTCCAACTCTCAATGTGCCCTCCACTCCGTCTCCCTTTCAGGGTAGACCTCCTCTCGCAGTCGCAGGGACAGGTTCTACACCCCCACCTCCAGAGCCTGCACCTTCATGCTTGGAGATTGAATGGGGCAATCTGAGTTCTTTTTCTCTCCCACCGGATGTGGTGGACGTTATTTTATCGGCCTGGCGACACTCCACCAAATTTGTCTATGCGAGCAGATGGGCTAGATTCGTTGGTTGGTGTGGAGAGAGACAAATTAATCCCTTAAGTGCCCATTTGTCGGACATATTGATGTTTGCATTGTCCTTGGCACAGCAAGGCTGCGCTGTTGCTACTGTCCAGGGCTATCTTTCGGCCCTCTCAGCCTTCTTATGCCTTTCTGATCAAACCTCTTTGTTCAAATCCCCTTTAGTGTTGAGGTTTTTGAAGGGGCTTACCAATAGGTTTCCTCCCACTCCATTTCTTATGCCCCAGTGGGATTTAAATCTGGTCTTAACCTTTTTGATGGGCTCTCCTTTTGAACCACTACATTCTTGCCCTTTAAGATTTTTTGTCACGGTTTCGGGCGGGTCTGATCAGGACTTTGGTTGGGACACCCCTTGAGGTCACCGAATATCCTAAAGAGGTAGTACACTGGGGCAGAGGAGCAGCTAAAGGCAGACAGGGAAAGGACAGCTATGGATAGGCACAGGAAACAGGAAAGTAAAAGCAGAGCAACCCTTGTGTGAACAAACAGGAAACGGATTACCAGTGGACAAACACGCTGGTGTTGTACACAGAGTAAGGCTCAGAACCTCCCACAGTGACAGGGAATCTCAATGCGTCTGTGCAGTTTGCTCTTACAGATAGTCACCCTGCCAGCCCCATAGAAAGGAGGCAGCAGAAGTGATTCTGTCTCTGGACCCTAGAGCACAAACAAGGATAGTACTTACATACACAGGACACGCTCTTGTGGGTCCAGCTGGAAACACAGTGGCGATTCCTGGGAAAACAGCAATAGCACACTGTCACTGTTAGGCACGGAATACAACGTATAACACTGGACAAGGATGGGGGCTGGAATTGCCTCCTGGAACCAGGAGACAACCCCAGTACACAGGAGGACACGTATACACTGGTGAAGACTGATAGAACACTTACCAGACACAAAGAACCAAGAAGAAACAGAAACAGAAGGGAACAAACAAAGAGGCAGAGGCAAGAACTAGGAACAGGCTCAGGCTGAAGCAAAGGCGGGTCTAGGAGTTGAAAACAGGGCGCAAACTTCTGTCTGGGACAGACAGAGACAGGACTGGGAAACTGAGAACAGGCTCTGGCTGGAACAGGCAAGGACAGGACTGGAATACAGGGAGTAGGAAATGAGCAGTAAACAGGACTGGGAAACAGAGAGAAGGTTCAGGCTGAAACAAGGCAGGAGCAAGGCAGAGAAACAGGGAGCAGGCTTTGGAAGAAACAAACAGGTACAAAGCTAAGAAGTAGGGAGCAGACTCTGGCTGGAACAATCAGGAGCAGGGCAGAGAAACAGGAAACAGGATCAGGCTGGAACAGAACAGGAACAAAACTGGAACACCATCCGACAAGGGGTCTGTAACACAAAGGAATTGAAGTCCGATGCACGACGGGGAGCTTGAGGAAATGGCTGCTTATAAGCAGTTCCAAGCTGGGCTGCACAGGAGAGGTTTCAGGTGTGTGTGGTTTCGGACACTTGCAAGTCCTGGAGGAGAGGATCCAGTGAAAAGGAGCAACTGGACTTCTCCCATTGAAAACAGTGGGAAACAGAATCCGGGTTTTCCTGACTACCAAGCTGTGCATTATGGGATTTGCAGTCCCAAGAAGCAAATGTAGTCCTACACAAGTGTACCATGGAGAAAAGAGAAACAAACAGGAGTCAGCAAGGGACTCTAGATAGGTGTTCAAGGTGATTCCCAGGCTTCTGACAGTCCCCTTACAGCGCCCCCTGGAAATGGGACGACCGAGTCGTAACATTTTTAGTCCTAAAGACTGTTTCTTACGACCATCACGTCTGCTAGGCATGTAAGTGAGCTTCAAGCTCTTTGTGTTAACCCTCCTTTTACAACCTTTCATAAGGACAAAGTGGTGCTGAGGACCAGGGCGGCTTTCCTCCCCAAGGTAGTGACACTCTCTCATCATTCTATCCTCCTCCACCTCCATCTAAGGAGGAGGAGAGGCTCCATCGACTGGACCCAAGGAGGGCTCTCAGTTTTTACATAGCCAGGGCGAGAGAGTTCCACTTGGACGGCCTGCTCTTTGTCGGATACGTGGGGAAGAAGAAGGGGAAGGCTGTCCACAAACTAACGCTATCCAGGTGGGTCGTTCTTTGTATTAAGATATGTTATTCATTGGTGAAGAAAGATCCGCCTGAAGGTATAAGAGCCCATTCCACAAGGGCTAAGTCGGCCACATCGGCCCTGGCTAGAGGTGTTCCAATGGCAGACATTTGTAAGGCCGCGACTTGGGCGTCCCTCCAAACCTTTGTAAAGCATTATTGTTTGGACTCTGAGGTGAGGGGGGATGGTCTTTTTGCGCGGTCTGTGCTGTATGATCAGCCAGACTCCCACCTCCGAGGCGGTACTGCTTTGGGGCTCTATTAATTAGGTGAGGAATCCACAGGTAGTTGTATCCATCAGAAGAGCAAGTTACTTACCTTCAGTAACGCTTTTTCTGGTGGATACACTAGCTACCTGTGGATTCCCCACGGTCCCTCCCGCCTCCCCATAGTCTGTCTGGTCATACCGGGATTTCATTGGGTGTGTACATGTATATTTGATTGTTTCTGCATTATGAGGGTATACATTTATATATATTTGTATATATGTTTATATTTGTATGTATTGGTATACATTGATGGCTATGTAAATTTTTTACGAATGTGTTGATACTGTTGCCATTATTAATTATTTACATTTTCTATAAAAGTTTTCTTGAATATGGTCATGATGAGTATGGAATGTCAATATTCACCTATTCGCCTCAAAGGCACGTCAAAAAATGGCGTAAACTGACATCAGCACGCCGGTGAGGACCTCTTATTGCCACGATGACGTCAGACAGAGCCGCGTGGAGTCGGGCAATTGTGACTTCCTCGCCGACATGCAGAGCTGGAAAGAAGTTTCCTTTGAATGCTGTGCATGGGGAGAATTCATTAGGTGAGGAATCCACAGGTAGCAAGCTAGTGTATCCACCAGAAAAAGCGTTACCGAAGGTAGGTAACTTGCTCTTCTAAGCTAATGGCTCCATATATAAGGCAAACAGGAAAGGGGATGGGGACAGCCCTGTCTGGTGCCGTGAATTATTGCGAAGGGCCGTTTCCTCATGCCATTTACCCTGGCCTGTGTCCTCGGTTCAGCATAGCTACACCACATCCCCTTCTGAAAGTGAGGACCGATGCCAGTCTTAGCCGAGAGTAGGAGTACTGGTGTGTGGGAACAGTGAACTTTATCTATGATGTAGGAAGTAGGCTCTGTATGTACTACTTCAAAGAAAGAAATAGCATGCACAGAGTCCAAGGGTTCCCCTTAGAGGTAAGATAGTGGCAAAAAGAGATCATTCTAATGCTCTATTTTGTGGTAGTGTGGTCAAGCAGTAGGCTTATCAGAGGGTAGTGTTAAGCATTTGTTGTACACACACAGGCAATAAATGAGGAACACACACTCAAAGACAATTCCAGGCCAATACGTTTTTGTATAGAAAAATATATTTTCTTAGTTTATTTTAAGAACCACAGGTTCAAGATTTACAAGTAATAATTCAAATGAAAGGTATTTCACTTAGGTAACTTAGGAACATTCAATCATCAAAATAGCATGTACAGTTTTCACCAAAAATGGCAATAAGCTATTTTAAAACTAGGCACTGCAATTTTCAACAGTTCCTGGGGGAGGTAAGTGTTTGTTTTGCAGGTAAGTAAACCACCTACAGGGTTCAAAGTTGGGTCCAAGGTAGCCCACCGTTGGGGGTTCAGGGCAACCCTAAAGTTACCACACCAGCAGCTCAGGGCCGGTCAGGTGCAGAGGTCAAAGTGGTGCCCAAAACACATAGGCTTCAATGGAGAAGGGGGTGCCCCGGTTCCAGTCTGCCAGCAGGTAAGTACCTGCGACTTCGGCGGGCAGACCAGCGGGGTTTTGTAGGGCACCGGGGGGGACACAAGTTAGCACAAAAAGTACACCCTCAGCGGCACGGGAGCGGGCGGGTGCAGAGTGCAAACAGGCGTCGGGTTTGCAATGGAGGGCAATGGGAGACCCAGGGGTCTCTTCAACGAAGCAGGCAGGCAAGGGGGGGAGGGGCTCCTCGGGGTAGCCACCACCTGGGCAAGGGAGAGGACCACCTGGGGGTCGCTTCTGCACTGGAGGCCGGATCCTTTAGGTCCTGGGGGCTGCGGGTGCAGTGTCTTTACCAGGCGTCGGGTTCTTAGAAGCAGGCTGTCACGGTCAGGGGGAGCCTCTGGATTCCCTCTGCAGGCGTCGCTGGGGGGTCTCGGGGGGGGTCAACTCTGGCTACTCACAGGGTCGCAGTCGCCGGGGAGTCCTCCCTGTAGTGTTGTTTCTCCGCAGGTTGAGCCGGGGGCGTCGGGTGCAGAGTGCAAAGTCTCACGCTTCCGGCGGGAAACGTGTTGTCTTTAAAAGTTGCTTCTTTGTTGCAAAGATGTTTCTTCTTTGGAGCAGAACCGCTGTAGTCGTGAGTTCTTGGTCCTTTTAGATGCAGGGTAGTCCTCTGTGGCTTCAGAGGTCGCTGGACCCTGTGGAACGCGTTGCTGTTGCAGTTTTTCTTGAAGTGGGGAGACAGGCCGGTAGGGCTGGGGCCAAAGCAGTTGGTGTCTCTGTCTTCTCTGCAGGGCTTCAGGTCAGCAGTCCTTCTTCGTCTTCAGGTTGCAGGAATCTGTCTTGCTAGGTTCTGGGAGCCCCTAAATACTCAATTTAGGGGTGTGTTTAGGTCTGGGGGGTTAGTAGCCAATGGCTACTAGCCCTGAGGGTGGTTACACCCTCTTTGTGCCTCCTCCCTGAGGGGAGGGGGGCATATCCCTAATCCTATTGGGGAATCCTCCATCTGCAAGATGGAGGATTTCTAAAAGTCAAAGTCACCTCAGCTCAGGACATCTTAGGGGCTGTCCTGACTGGCCAGTGACTCCTCCTTGTTTTTCTCATTATCTCCTCCGGCCTTGCTGGCAAAAGTGGGGCCGTGGCCGGAGGGGGCAGGCATCTCCACTAGCTGGAGTGCCCGGGGGTGAGCCTTTGAGGCTCACCGCCAGGTGTTACAGTTCCTGCAGGGGGAGGTGAGAAGCACCTCCACCCAGTACAGGCTTTGTTACTAGCCACAGAGTGACAAAGGCACTCTCCCCATGTGGCCAGCAACATGTCTGGTGTGTGGCAGGCTGGTAAAATTAGTCAGCCCACACTGGAAGTCGGGTATGTTTTCAGGGGGCATCTCTAAGATGCCCTCTGGGGTGTATTTCACAATAAAATGTACACTGGCATCAGTGTGCATTTATTGTGCTGAGAAGTTTGATACCAAACTTCCCAGTTTTCAGTGTAGCCATTATGGTGCTGTTGAGTTCGTGTTTGACAGACTCCCAGACCATATACTCTTATGGCTACCCTGCACTTACAATGTCTAAGGTTTTGCTTAGACACTGTAGGGGCATAGTGCTCATGCGCCTATGCCCTCACCTATGGTATAGTGCACCCTGCCTTAGGGCTGTAAGGCCTGCTAGAGGGGTGACTTATCTATGCCATAGGCAGTGTGAGGTTGGCATGGCACCCTGAAGGGAGTGCCATGTCGACTTAGTCATTTTTCTCCCCACCAGGACACACAAGCCTCAGCACACTTTCAAATCATAACTTGGCATCAGCAAAGGCAAAAAGTCAGGGGGTAACCATGCCAAGGAGGCATTTCCTTACATATGAGGTGACAGTCACTTAGTGTTGTTGCTTCTGCTCGTGTTCAATCAGTCCCTGCATAAAAGGAGCTAAGCGCTCTGCTAATATGTTGGTGAAACGTTTGGCATCAACGTTCAATAAAGAAATAGGGCGGCAGGATGCACATAAGGTTGGGTCCGTCCCTGGTTTCAGGGATGGCCCCACTTGTATCTAATTCCTGCTTCACTGAGGAAGACCCTGGCCGGATGCAGTGTCCAGTGCCTTTGGAGCCTGATTGGTGATCGGTCCTGGAAGATCCCAAGCTTCACCCCCTCGAAGGTGATAGTGAATATGTCTAGGATGGCTGCCATGATAATTTCCTTCTGTTTGTAGGAGTGGAGGCATGTGAAAATGTCCTGGGGTGTGCCGGGGTCCTTGGTTGGTCTAGCTGCTCTGTGGGTGCAGTAGAGCTCAATATCTTTGTCTGTCAATTCTGGTGCTACCTGGTGGATAGGTCACACTACCACGTCCTCCAGTTTCCCAGCATTTGCCTGCTGAGGGGCACCCCTGATGTGGATATTGGAGCATTTGAGACCTATTTTCAAGGTCCCCTAGACTGCAGAGTAAGTCGCCATTTCTCTCCTGTAGCTCTAGGAGTCGCCCCCTCTCTCCCCAGTGGTTGTTAAGCTGTTCCTCTCGTTGGTCTCCTGAGCGCTCTAGTGTGTCCAGCCGTTGGCCCAGGTCATTCAAGTCCCTTTAAATATCTTTGACATCAGCTGCTATGTCTTGTTAAAGAGACGCAGTGTCATTCCTCAGGGTCCCAAACAGATGTTCCAGGAACATGTGTCAAAGGCTCCTCAGGGGGCATGGTGTCGCTGTCAGATGCTGCTGTTGGAGGGGAGGCAGCTGGCGATGTGACCAGGTGCTGTTCTAGTCTTTTTTTTTTTTTTTTTTTCTTTTTTCGGAGGGGTGGAGATGGGTTTCTGCTCAGCATATCTTTCAAATGGGTGTCCCTCTTTGATGGGTGTGCGGTCACGGTACAGTGCAGGGCCAGTCCATCCAAAAATTGAGGGTAGCCCTCTACTATGCAGCTATGCAGATCGCCAGCAGGCAGCACCAGCCGTCCTCCACGTTGGTATCACAAAGTGTAGAGCCTCTAACTGAATGATAGGTGTATATCCAGGACACCTTAGTGGGGCCTCTGCAGCACTCCAAGAAGCCCTACTGCTGCTAAGCTTGGCTGTGGCTAACATAGTGCTATTGAGGTATGTGTGGTACATGTGCCGGGAGATGCTGGATGCCAGGTCAGAGCGCCAACTTTGCAGGCCAAAATATAGGATATAGGCTTCACTGTGCTCTCTAGCACCAAAGCAGGTGTCTCTCCGTACTCCTGCAGGCCTTTCATGAAGGTTTAGACGATTGGCCCCAAAGTTATGGCATGAAGTCCATAGGGAGTGCCCAGCGTGGTCCATAGTCAAGTCAAGTCAAAACTATCTTTATTCGGTCAAAGATATGATCATAAAAGCTCCATAGTCTCTCGGGAGCATCAACCCTTGCTCATGCTGGGTGAGGGAGGGAAGCATCTGGTTGCACATGAGGAAAGTATGGCACAGTCCCAGCTTTAATTTGCAATGGTAGACCCTCCCGCCGTGCTGCTTCTCCCACCTCCTGACCTGCAGAACTCTCCACCTCTGCAAGCCCTTTCTTTATTCAGGGCCTCTCGAGATGCCACAGTGTTTAGGCCCCTGCAGGGACGCACTCACCAGCAGTGCAATTCTGGCGTGGTTTATATGGCTGCCTCCATCGTCTCTCCTCTGCACCCCTGCCCCCAACCCCCAAGATTTGAAGCAGATTTTGAATGAAAGTGCCTTGGCAATTCTTTTGGTCCCCCTGTTACTCCCTCGTAAATAGTACCCCTGGTACCTAGGGCATGGGTACCAAAGAGGGTCCCCAAGGGCTGCAGCACGTATTGTGCCACCCCCAGGGACCACTCACCTAGCACATGCAGACTGCCATTGCAGGCTGTGTGTCTTGGTGCAGCTAAAAGTGAAAACATGACAAAGCACACAGCCTGTGTACCATGCCCCCTAACAATGCATGTAATATATGTAAGTCACCCCTACATCAGGCCTTACATCCCTAAGGTAGAGTGCATTATATTACATGTGAGGACATATCTGCACAAGCAGATATTCCCCCACTATGTCTTTGTCGATTCTTATACATAGTGAGTGAACCAGTGTGGGGATTGACTAGTCGTAGCCAGCCTGCCACCATCAGACACAAATTTGACCCCCCCTCCCTCCAGGGTGAGAGCCTTTGCTCTTGGACAAGCCTGCTCTGAGAAGGGTGCTTGCAACCCCCTCCAACAGGATGACCTGTGAATCTGCTTTCCAAGACAGGGGGCTGCAGATTTGCTTACACAAGTTGCAGATGAATACCCCATCCCACCCCAGGGCCCATTTGGCACCTGGACATGTGGAAAATTGAGTATTTAGGGAGGTGTATCCACCACTCCCGTCAGTCCCACTCCTAAGGTGCGCTGCCTGTTGTGTACACAATGTTTTAGAAATCTGCCATCTTGGTGTTGGCAGATTTAGGAACTCTTTGGCAGGGTTATGCCCACTTGTAGGAAAGTACCCTCTTTCTTGGCATTGTTACCTCCATTTTCTGCCTGTTTTCAGTGCGTTTGACTGTGTTCAGTGGGATCCCACTAACCAGGACCGCAGTGATTATGCCCTCTCCCTTTTAACTTGGTAACTTGTACCAATTTTTACCCCACATTTGGCATACTGGTGCCCCCATGCAAGTCCTTAGTATATGGTACGCAGGTACCCAGGGCATAAGGGGTACCAGATGGTCCCAGTTGGCTGCAGCATGTATTATGTCACCCCTGGGGAGCCCATGCAAAGTGTTCTGCCGGCCTGTAATTGCAGCCTGAGTGAAAGGGTGCATGCACCCTTTCTCACCATAGGTCACTGCACCAGGTTACTATGTTACTCCTATGGCAGGCCCCCCCAAGCCAGAGGGCAGGGTGCAAGTACCTGTGTGTGAGAGCACCCTTGCATTATCAGAGGTGCCCCCATGAACTCCAGTGCCATTTTCCTGGACTTAGTGAGTGCGGGGATGCCATTTTACGTGTGTACTGCTACATAATAGTAACTCCGAACCTAGGCATGTTTGGTATCAAACATGTTTGGATCATACCCCAATACCGTTGTCAGTATTGGAAGTATGATTCCATGCACTCTGGGGGCTCCTTAGAGGACCCACAGCATTGCTCCTACCAGCATTCTAGGGTTCACCAGGCAGCCTAAGCTGCTGCCACCCCTTAGACAGATTTCGGCCCGTTCTGCTGCTTGAACAGCTCAGGCCCAGGAAGACAGAACAAAGCATTTCCTGTAGGAAATGGGGGGAGGGTAACACCCTTTCCCTTTGGAAATAGGTGTTACATGGCTTCGGAGAGGTAGCCTCCCCAAGCCACTGGTATGCTTTCAAGGGCACATAAACCTCTCCATGCATAAACCAGTCTACACCGGTTCAGGGACCTCCAGTCCCTCCTCTAGTGCTCACCTGTCCATCGCCACCCCAGGGGTGGTGCCCAGAGCTCCTCCAGAGAGGTCCTTGGGTTCTGCCATATTGAATCCAAGGTTGGCAGGGATCTCTGGGAGCATTTGAGTGGCCAGGGCAGGCAGATGACGTCCGAGCCCCCTTCTGATAGGTGGTCACCTGGCTAGATGGCCAATTCCCCTTTCAAGGCTATTTAGGGTCTCTCTCTTGGGTGGGTCCTCAGATTTGGCTTGCAAGATTCCAGCCAGACCGCTCTGCAACCTAGCCACTGGAATCGCGACTGGACCTTCCAGGAACCGACAATCTGCATCCAAGAGGAAGTCTGTAAGGAAATGGCTCCCTGTTGCAGTTACCCCCACTTTTTGCCTGATACTGATGCTGACTTGACTGAGAAGTGTGCTGGGACCCTGCTAACCAGGCCCCAGCACCAGTGTTCTTTCACCTAAAATGTACCATTGTTTCCACAATTGGCACACCCCTGGCACACAGATAAGTCCCTTGTAAATGGTACCAGTGGTACCAAGGGCCCTGTGACCAGGGAAGGTCCCTAAGGGCTGCAGCATATGTTGTGCCACCCTAAGGGACCCCTCACCTAACGCATGCACACTGCCATTGCAGAATTTGTGTGTTGGTGGGGAGAAAAAGGCAAAGTTGACATGGCATCCCCCTTGGGATGCCATGCACACAAAATACTGCCTGTGGCATAGGTAAGTCACCCCTCTAGCAAGCCTTACAGCCCTAAGGCAGGGTGCACTATACCACAGGTGAGGGCATAGCTGCATGAGCAATATGCCACTACAGTGTCTAAGTCTATTCTTAGACATTGTAAGTACAGTTGTGGCCATATTAAGTATATGGTCTGGGAGTTTGTCAAAAACGAACTCCACAGCTCCATAATGGCTACACTGAATACTGGGAAGTTTGGTATCAAACTTCTCAGAAAAATAAACCCACACTGATGGCAGTGTTGGATTTATTTAAAAATGCACGCAGAGGGAATCTTAGAGATGCCCCCTGTATTTTACCCAATTGTTCAGTGCAGGACTGACTGGTCTGTGCCAGCCTGCTGCTGAGAGATGAGTTTCTGACCCTATGTGGTGAGGGCCTTTGTGCTCTCTGAGGACAGAAACAAAAGCTTGCTCTGGGTGGAGGTGCTTCACCTCCCCCCCCCCCCCCCACCCCCTTGCAGGAACTGTAACACCTAGCAGTGAGCCTCAAAGGCTCAGGCTTCGTGTTACAATGCCCCAGGGCACTCCAGCTAGTGGAGATGCCCGCCCCTGGACACAGCCCCCACTTTTGGCGGCAAGGCCAGGGGATATAATGAGAAAAAACAAGGAGTCGTCACCCACCAGTCAGGACAGCCCCTAAGGTGTCCTGAGCTGAGGTGACCCCTGCCTTTAGAAATCCTCCATCTTGACTTTGGAGGATTCCCCCAATAGGAATAGGGATGTGCCCCCCTCCCCTCAGGGAGGAGGCACAAAGAGGGTGTAGCCACCCTCAAGGACAGTAGCCATTGGCTACTGCCCTCCCAGACCTAAACACACCCCTAAATTCAGTATTTAGGGGCTCCCCAGAACCTAGGAAGCTAGATTCCTGCAACCTAAGACGAAGAAGGACTGCTGACCTGAAGCCCTGCAGAGAAGACAGACACACCAACTGCTTTGGCCCCAGCCCTACCGGCCTGTCTCCCCACTTAAAAAAAAATAAACTGCAACAGCGACGCGTTCCCCAGGGTCCAGCGACCTCTGAAGTCTCAGAGGACTACTCTACATCCAAAAGGACCAAGAACTCCCGAGGACAGCGGCTCTGCTCCAAAGAAGAAACAACTTTGCAACAAAGAAACAACTTTTAAAGGACTGCACGTTTCCCGCCGGAAGTGTGAGACTTTCCACTCTGCACCCGACGCCCCCGGCTCGACCTGCGGAGAAACAACACTACAGGGAGGACTCCCCGGCGACTGCGACTCTGTGAGTAGCCAGAGTTGACCCCCCTGAACCCCCCCAGTGACGCCTGCAGAGGGAATCCAGAGGCTCCTCCTGACCGCGACTGCCTGCTTCTAAGAACCCGACGCCTGGTAAAGACACTGCACCCGCAGCCCCCAGAACCTGAAGGATCCGACCTCCAGTGCAGAAGCGACCCCCAGGTGGCCCTCTCCCTTGCCCAGGTGGTGGCTACCCCGAGGAGCACCCCCCCCCCCCCCCCTCCCACCCCGCCTGCCTGCTTCGCTGAAGAGACCCCCGGGTCTCCCATTGAACTCCATTGCAAACCCGGCGCCTGTTTGCACTCTGCACCCGGCCACCCCTGTGCCGCTGAGGGTGTACTTTTTGTGTTGACTTGTGTCCCCCCCCCGGTGCCCTACAAAACCCCCCTGGTCGGCCCTCCGAAGTCGCAGGTACCTACCTGCTGGCAGACTGGAACCGGGGCACCCCCTTCTCCATTGAAGCCTATGTGTTTTGGGCACCACTTTGACCTCTGCACCTGACCGGCCCTGAGCTGCTGGAGTGGTAACTTTGGGGTTGCCCTGAACCCCCAACGGTGGGCTATCTTGGACCCAACTTTGAACCCTGTAGGTGGTTTACTTACCTGCAAAACTAACAAACACTTACCTCCCCCAGGAACTGTTGAAATTTGCACTGTCTAGTTTTAAAATAGCTTATTGCCATTTTTGTGAAAACTGTACATGCTATTTTGCTGATTCAAAGTTCCTACGTTACCTAAGTGAAATACCTTTCATTTGAAGTATTGATTGTAAATCTTGAACCTGTGGTTCTTAAAATAAACTAAGAAAATATATTTTTCTATACAAAAACCTATTGGCCTGGAATTGTCTTTGAGTGTGTGTTCCTCATTTATTGCCTGTGTGTGTACAACAAATGCTTAACACTACCCTCTGATAAGCCTACTGCTCGACCACACTGCCACAAAATAGAGCATTAGAATTATCTCTTTTTGCCACTATCTTACCTCTAAGGGGAACCCTTGGATTCTTTGCATGCTATTTCTTACTTTGAAATAGTACATACAGAGCCAACTTCCTACAAAGTCTGTTCTTGAAACATTGTTTCCACGTCTCCTTCCAGCTTCTGTAACATTTCCCCGGCTGTGCACCATCTGAGGGTGGCAAGTCTTCAGTCTGCACAAGAAGGAATCTCCCTTGGAGTGAAGGAGTCACTCCCTTCCGTCCGCATGCACCTACTGCAACGATGGCCAGCTGTGTGAATCTCCTCTCATCCTGAGCTGTGTGGATCCTGCATTACGGTGTGGTCCGGAGTAGTCCTCTTGGTCCTCTCTGCCAGCTGTCCAACTTTGGTGGAGTTAAGCCCTTGCCTTCCCACGCAGGACAGTACCCCTGTTACCATGTCCCTTACAGCTGCCAAGGCTTGTTTGCATATCTTCCAAGGGATCTACAGGCGATGTGTAGCTCCAGCCCCCAGCACTCCTTATTGCAATGCACAGCCCTGTGCATGGTTCTCCTGCAGCGTGGGACCCTTCTCCCATTGTGCTGCGTGGGCTCTTCTGCGACTCCAGTGTCCCCATCCTGTGGGTGCTGCCTATGCTCCTGTAGGCTCTCTGTGTCGCTGAGGGTCCTCTCTGACTCCCCCTCCTGGGTTGAGTCCTCCTGGGCCTTGCTGGTCCGCGACAGCACCACGTTCTGCCAACCGTGTCATTTGCCTTTGCCAAGGCTTGTTGGTGGAATTCCTGCACCAACACACAACTGCAATTCTTCTTCCATGGTGGAATGTCTGCATCCCTCAGGAACTCTTCACCGACTCCAGGGCTGCAGTGCTGACCGTCTTCACATCACTGTCAACCAACTCCTGCATCTACATCTGGGTGGGCAGTAGCTCCTACTCCTTCTGGACTCTTCTGTGACTTTTGGACTTGGTCCCCTTCTTCCACAGGTCTTCCTCTTCAGGAATCCACTGCTGGTTTCTTGTAGTCTTGTTTGGGTGTTACATTTTCTTCCTTTTGGGTGGTTTGGGGAAAATCTAGTAATTTACCCGTGGTCACTGGGGGGCCATGGTGGTACTTAACTTTTGGGGTTTTCTAGTACCCCAGCTCCCTTCTACACATTCCACTTACCTAGGTGGGGGTCCTGTGTTCGCATTCCATTTTTTAAAATGTGTTTTTTTAGGAAATGGTTTGGGCTCCCGGATGGTCACTATTGTCTAACTGCATTTGCACTGTTTTCTATCACTTTCTATGCCTATTGCTGATAAACAGTGTGTATATTTAGTGTTACTTACCTCCTATTGGAGGGTTGGCTCTCTAGTACTTTTTGGTATTGTGTCACTAAAATAAATGACCTTTTATTTCTTGTAACACAGAGTGTTTTCTTTCATGTGTGTGAGTGCTGTGTGACTACAGTGGTATTGCATGCGCTTTGCATGTCTCCTAGATAAGCCTTGGCTGCTCGTCCACAGCTACATCTAGAGAGCCTGGCTTCTAGACACTGCCTACACTACACTAATAGGGGATACCTGGTATAAGGTGTACGAACCTTAGGTACCCACCACACACCCGGCCAGCTTCCTACACCACTTCTCAGAGGAAGTGGTCATATAGCGGGTGTAGTGACCCCAGCGGTAAGTAACCCTTTGACTACTACCCTACGGTCCCAGAAACATCCCTTATTGCACTATCTAGGGCAGTCCTTGGCACAAAGAAAGGAGATCCCGCTGACCTGAAGGACACTCAAGACTCCAGAACTGAAGATCGGTTTCGAACCATGTGGCATCTGTCACTTTGCCATGTCAGTTACAGACCCTCATTTGGTCTGTTTGTGGTGTTTCGCCTGCGACTTCGACTCCAAGTCATGCTCGGATTGCCGGGCCATGGCACCGAAGGCTTTGAGGGAGCAGTCCCTGAATCTGCTAGCAGCCTGGATCCCTCCAGTAGTCCTAAGTCCTCTTTGTCCCGCTCTTACATCCTTGGGACACTCTGGCAAGAAGTTGAAGTGTGCTTCAACTTCTCCTTTTCCTTTGGCCGAGACAAGGACAAAAGAACACCAGAGTTCGATGCACAGTTTTATGGAGCCGTCACCAGGTTTGACTTTCTGCCTCCCCACTTTTCCGGGAGCTGGAGCAACTCCCGCTCAGCTGAAAGAGTTTTACGAGGCCATGCACTGCTTATTTGAATGGGGCGACCCCTCCTGAGTGCCTCTGGGTCCCGCGGGGTCAGATGGGCTCCATCAGGTTCTGCGTCAACAGCTTTGGCCTCTGCTACGATGGGCCCCTGTAGATCTGATCATTGATCCGGACCACTGCTGATAGTGTCACCTGGACTTTACCGGTGCCGATTCTCCTCTTTTTGGATTACTGAATCCGACATAATGTTGCAATAGAATCGACCAGCCCTGGCAGGACCCATATGACCTAGGTTGGTGCCTGAGCCCTATGCTGAAGAACTAGGCCTGTGGGAAGAATTGGAGAGGTTGCTGTACCTTTTAGAATACCAACTAGAAGGCTAGGAATCCATGGACTGGTGTGAGGAATTGGGAAATGCCAGTTGACTGGATACATCTCCAGACACTGGTTTGCTTTCTCCCACTACCATGGCTTGGAGGAGGGAGCATCGTATGCTACGGTGGTGAAGAGGGCGGCTGAGGTCTTGGATCTCTAACTACCCTTAGTGGCAGTCAAGACTAACATCTTGACTGATGTGCTTCAACCAGGAGCTTCCTCATCTGAATCCTTGCTCCCTTTTAATGACGCAGTTCCCTGCTGGGAACCTGGTCCAAGCCCAGGACAAGGGCTCCTGTGAACAAGACGATTGCCCACCGTCATTTCCCCACGCCTGAGGACTCAACTTTTTTAAATCCACATCCCATCCCTGACAGCTTGGTTGTCCAAGCCTTGACTTCAGATGGCATGTACCCTGCCGTTCCCCCGGACAAGGAATCCAAGAGGCTGGATACCTTGGGCATGAAGATGTTTTCTTCAACCAGCTTGGCATTGAGGTCAGTGAACACTGCATGCTTATTGGGCTGCTATTCCCAAAACACTGTGGGATAGAGTTGTGACGGTGCTGCCACAGGTCCAGGTGGAGGCCTGGGCCATTCTCTTCCAAGCATTCAAGTCTGGAGAGATGCAGCTAACTTCACCATTATTTGTGGTGTGGATACGACTGACTCACCAGTCAGGGCGGTTTCATCGACTTTAGCACTTGGACAGCCTGGCTGACTGAGGACGTCTGGCTATTCGGGGGATGTCCAGGCAAACCTTATGGACATGTCCTTCGATAGTACTCGTCTCTTCGGACAGAAGGCAGACTCGGCGCTGGAGTGCTTTAAGGACTTGTGGGCTATGGCTGAATCCATTGGCCTATGTGGCCCCACATCTCCAGTCTGCCTTTGGATATGGAAGGTGTTCCACCGCACCAACCCTATGCCAATCACTGTCCTGCGCGGGCTTCCTAAGCTGTGTGTGAAAACATGGTGCGTAGCGGCTCCATGGGTCACGTAGCCAGAGGTCTGCCATAATCACCAACCCCCTGGCAGCCTCCAATCCCTCCTAGTCTTACCCTGAAAGATAACAGGTGTGCAGTTGGTGGAAGAATGCGCCGTTATCTCCACCACTGGCAATCCATAACACTGGACAGGTGGGTCTTGCAGATGATTTGGAGGGGGCTACTCCCTCCTCTTTCCCCCTGTTCCTCCAACATACGATCGGGTAATGGAGGATCATCTATACTTGCTCCTCAAGGAAGTCACAGCTCTCTTGTCCATGGGAGCCATAAAGAGGATTCAGATATCAGAACTAGGTAGTGGTTGCTATACTTGCTGCTTTCTGATACTCAGAAAGAACAAGGATCTTCTGCATATACTAGACCTCCGAACCCTCCATCTCTTCCTCAAAAAGGAGAAAATCAAGATGCGCACTTTGGTCTAGGGCAGACATGACCTGAGCCACGGAGACTGGATGGTAGTGTTGGACTTGCAGTACACTCATTTCCATGTTCCCATCCTGCCTGCCCACAGACGTTAAGTGCAGTTTAAAGTAGGCCACAAGCACTTTTAGTTCACAGTGCTCCCCTTTGGCCTTACCAGCTCCCCCCGGTGTTCACCAAGGTGATGGTGGTGATCGCAGCTGATTTGCACAGATCAGGGATTTCAGTATTCCTCTGTCGACGACTGGCTGAAGGCAGGCTCGCCTCAGGCTGTCATCTCCCACCTCCTGACTACGGACCTCCTGCATTTGCTGGGGTTCACAGTAAATGTGTCAAAGTCACTCCTCCTCAGGTGCTCCCTTTCATCGGAGCAGTTCTGGACACACTGCAGTTTTGGGCTTATCCTCCCGAGCAGCGAGTCCAGGCTATGATACAGATGTCTCAGCCTCTGTCCTGGATTTCAGTGAGAATGACTTTGAGGCTGCTGTGCCTCATGGCCTCCTGCATCCTACTGGTGACACATGCCAGATGGCATATGCAGGCTCTGCAGTGGGACCTGAAGTTCCAGTGTTCGCAGCATCAGGGAAATCTCTGACATGATCCAGCTCTGAGGGAACTGCAAAAGAGCTGCAGTGGTGGCTTGGGAACTGTGATTGTGTCAGTGGCAGACTCCTCTCGCTTCCCCAACCAGATCACACAGTAATGACAGGTGCACCCCTCCTAGGATGGGGCAGCCATCTGGGAGAGGTGGAGATCGGAGGACTCTGGTTCTGGCAAAATGCAAACTCCACATCAACTTGCTGGAGCACCAGGTGATCCAACTGGCATTGAAAGCCCTTCTACCCTCCATCAAGGGAAGGCTAGTGCAGGTGTTCATGGACAACACCACCACCCTGTGGTTCTGCAACAAACTAGACAGGGTGGGGTCCTGGACCCTTTGTCAATAGGCTGTACATCTCTGTACATGACTGGAACAGCAGGGCATATCACTGGTGGTTCAATGTCTGGCAGGTTCTCTGAACTCTTGGGCGGACAAACTCTGCTGTTGATGTCTAGCAGATAATCAGTAGCGTTTCCATTCGGATGTGGTGCAACATCTCCTTCAGCAGTGGGGAAAGCCTGGGATAGATCTGTTCGCCTATGAAGAGAACGCGCAACAGTTTTTTGCGTGCTGGAGTTTCCAAGACGGCTATCGCTCTGAGACTCTTTATCTCGAGTGGAGCTCAAGCCTTCTGTACGTCTTTGCACCCATACCACTCCTGCCCAGAGTTCTCAAGAGTGGTCAGGAATGACCGGACCCAAGTCATCCTTGTGCCTCCAGAGAGGGCACGTAGTGTCTGGTTTCCCAGGCTTCTGCACTAGAGCATTGATCCTTCGATCAGTCTTCCCCTTCGGCAGGATCTTCTGCTGCAGCAGCAGGCAAGGGTCCTCCACCCGAAACTGTCAACTCTCCGCCTTCTTGCATGAGGATTGAGCAGCAACAGTTGACACTACTCAACCTTCCTCCTGAAGTCTGCAGTGTTATTCTGGCAGCCAGGCGTCCCTCCACCAAGACCGTATATGCCTGCCAATGGAACAAATTTGTAAATTATTGTACATAAAATTCTACCACAACTCTGCTTCTCTTTCTGTTGTCCTTCTGTTTAGTCTCACCCTTGCCTAGCAGGGCTCTGCTCTGGGCACTCTTAAGAGTTCCTTTCTGCAACTGACTAACCAACCCTCTTTATTTAGGTCCCCTATTGTAAATAGATTCCTAAAAGTACTTGTACATATGTTCCTCTCCCCTTCATTATGCGTTGGTGGGACCTTTATTTGGTTCTCCCTTACCTAGTGTGTGCTCCTTTCAAGCCTATTCAAAATCGTCCCTCCAGCTGCTCACCTTCAAGACAGCCTTTCTAGTGGCAATAACATATGCTCTGAGGGTGAGTGAGCTGCAGGCCATCAGCCAAGCCTCCATTCCTGTCTGTTGTCTCAGACAAACTAGGGCTTAGCACTAGGGCCTCTTTCCTTCCAAAAGTGGTGTCTCCATTCCATGTGGGTCAATCAGTCATTGTGCCCACCTACTACACTCCTCCCCATCCCTCCAAAGAAGAGGTGGAACCCCACCATCTGGACCCAAAAAGAGCATTATCGTTCTACCTTGACCGCCCAGAAGAGTTCCGGGTGGACGACCAACTCTTTGTGGGCGATATTGAAGCAAAGAACGGTCGCAGTGCCAAAACAAACCAATTTGCGCTTGGTTGTTCCCTGTTTTAAAATCTGCTGCGCATTGGCCAAAAAGCAGCCTCCTGAGGGCTTTCAGGCTCATTCTACCAGGGGCAAAACTGCAACCACAGCGTTAGTGCACGGAGTCCCAGTCCTGGACATCTGCCAGGCAGCAACATGGGCGTCCCTGCACACATTTATCAAGCACTATTGCCTAGACAGCCAGGTCTGTAGGAACGGCCATTTCACCCATTCGGTTCTGCAGGACTTTTAAGTTTAGAAAATTTGTCCGCAGCTCACCACCGGGGATGTGATTGCTTTGGTATCAATTCAAAGGTAAGGACTCTGTGGCTAAATGTCTCTCAGATGAACGTTATTTTCAGTAGCGCATTATCTGGTAGACACAATATCTAGCGGTAGATTCCATTCCGACTTAACCATCCTCCCCGTTATGTGAACAGATTTGTAGGGCTAAGGATACTCACTTTTATGGCTCTAGTTTAGACACCCAGTGTCAGTACACTTCATGGCTCTGTGCTTCTGACATGGAATGTTGTGAAAAAGTAATTAACTTAAGCGTGCCGAAATGGTGCCTATGTAGATGACCGCAGCATCACTTCCAGCACGGATGCCTACCAGGGACTGCTCACACAAAAAAATCCTGGATGCAGTAACACCTGTGTAAATTAAAATTTAAGGAATTTGCAGATAGATATTGTCTCTAGCAGATAATCCATTGCCGAAGGTTAGTAACTTGTTTGTTTGTCAGGTGGTCCATTAATGGTTTTAGCCCTGGGTTCTGTGCTTTTGCCCTGTCGAGGCATTGCAGCAAATTCTGGTTGCCTTGGAAAGAGAAGGCACATATTAGTCTCTATGCAGTGGTTTGTGAAGCTGCAGCCTTCGCAGCAGAGTAGTTGCCGCAGTCCAGAACACATGTATAAAAGTGAATACTAAACCACCAGCAAATGTACATTTCTCTTTTCTATACTGTCAGGTTTCTGTCTGTGTTGGGTGGTGCAAAATGAACCTAATTCTTTCTTCTGATGGCAATAGATGCAAATAATAGCTGTTAAGCTCAATATCCCTTGGCACATGCAGCTTGGATGAGCCCCCTTCGTCTGCCGACTTTGCAACTGAAATTCTCCCAGCCTCTTGTCCCATCTTATGAAATGCAATCTTAACATGCAGTTGTAAAAGGGCCCTGGAGGCACAGAAAGACAGAATGGTGGAGTGGGGGCGGGGGGAGCACCGGGAATGGATACAACAATTTTGAGTTTAAGTCAACTGGAAGGAGTGACTGGAATGTCCTTCAATAAATACAATGTTGTCAATGAATAGAAAAGAGACTGCGTCCGAACAGTTTTTCAGCTTTTTTGTATGTAACAAATTCGTTCTGCTTGCCTGGCGTCCTTCTTCCGTTGAATCATTGTTTGCATTTACAAGCTTTTGTACACCATGCTTTTAGCAGTGTGCACTTCAGAGCATCCTTTACTCTGAGGCAGTAAATGGGAATGCATGCCATGAATTCCAATCCACTCCTTTAATACCGATTCAAACCATGAATAGTGTTTTTTTCAAACATATACTGTGTCCAAGTTCTCATAGAACTCAGTAAATACTCTAACTAACAGTACTTGTAACTCTTAGTAAGTCCAGTGCTTTGTATGATATTAGTATGTTCTCTGAACCCTAAACTCCAAAACCACATACTTTTCAGAAAATCTTAACCCTCCTATAAATTCATGCCGCCAACCTTTTTTTTTTTTTAGAACTTTTCTACTTCATAAGGAATTGTTGCTGATCCCTTAGCCTTTATGTACCATAGATGTTACCCTCTCAACAAACAGTATATTTTACCAAACCCCACTTATAATAAGAACTTCCACAACTTACCAAAGACTCTTAATGCTTGTGACCAGTAACATATCTAGCACCTCAGTGCCAGGGCCGGGCTGACCTTGAAGCCCAATAAATTTGTTTTTTCCTCCTGGAGTTTTCAGCCAGTAAAATCAGTGCAGAGAAATCCGGGTGCAGGAAAACCAGATCATTAATAGGGCCATGTGTATCTTCTCTGAAAATTGTGTTTTTCTTGCCAGATGATGTGAACATATATTCAGAAAGATTAGAATGGTCTCTTTCTTATTATTTTTTGTTTTTCAGTCTGGAACATAAAGTGAAGGAGATTGTGCACAAGCTATTCTGGGACAGACTGCGGGATCAGCTCTCTGCAAATCCTCCAGACCATAGTCAAGCAATCAAACTTCTGGAAGAAATCAAGGAGGCAAGTGAAACCTGGGAGCTTTGTGTGTGTGTGTGTATGTGTATGTGTATGTGTATGTGTATATAATATATTATTATAGATTCTGCACATTCAAAGACTCTTGTTGGCTGATGGTCTGATATCTAACAAACAACCAGTAGAAATGCTCCACATGGAAATCAACATTGTTGAGTATATTTGATATAAAAACTTTATTTCCCATTTTTCAGGATTCGGTATAGGTTTATTATCTGCCCATGGCATCATATTAAATCAGAATACACTGAATTAAGCAAGTGACCTCGTATAAAGTGACATCAGTCCAAGGTAATGGCTCATTTCGCTTCCTTGAATGAGCTCGAAATACAGATGATGTTGTAATAAGCTCCTGATAGAGCGGTCCGTAGTAATAATTTGACTGTGTTCGGACGCTCTTTAGGCCGATGAATCGTTTGACTAAGTGGGAACTCTCTGTACTCTTAATCGGCCACCTTAATCAAATCAATAATCAATAACGAACATAAGCAATACCTTGATCAACATAACACTTAACAATTAATCCAGAGTACATTTCGGCGAACCCTGACCTTTCAGTCAGGAATAACCACACCAGTTTATTGCAAAGTTAGTGAATTTATTTCCCTATATTAACAAAGCTAGCACAATATAAATGTGTCTCAACACCAAATGATAAACGTAAATGAACATTAATAGCTGTCCATAGCGGCGAAACAAGTGCAATCTATGCAGCATTTGAATAACAAGGCATTCGATAATAGCAATGCAAATCACTAATACTATGATCTGTAATGAACTTATTGCATACATTGGTCAGCATAGCAAGGTCTCAAATTGCATCGTGCGACAAAAGGAATCCTCGTCTAACCTCAAATTAGCATCGGCATGTGGGACTTCATGCAAAAACAATTTAGCAACATTAATTTAGAAAACTCCTAACTAGGGACCTTATCAAAATCAGCAGTTGGTTACCTAAAAGAAACACAATGCAATTGTACAATTTCCTTTCATATTTACCAATTACGATCAGCAATCAAGGAAGTCTTCGTCTCACAGGTACCGTTTCTCGATCAGCATGGGTACCGTCTCGATCGACATGGGACGGGGCAAAGGGGCAGGGGTGGACGGGGCAATTGCCTCACGGCGGCAAGGTAAAACTATTACTTCATGCAAAGGGACAAATCAAAGTTAAAGTATCTAGGGCCAGAATCATTTAAAGTCTCTTTCTCTCGATTAGAGAAAGCATCAAAGTCTCTCAAAATGGCGTCGCAGCAAAGTGGGCCATAATAGCTACGAAGTCTGCAAAATGGCGGGTATCGAGCTGGAAATGGCTGCAATGGCGGGTAATGGCTACTTTCTTCTCGTGCACCTGATTTTTATAGACAACAGTTCGAATCCAGTAGGGTCTTCCATTGGAGGGTTCATAGGTTAGCTTCAAATTGTCCAATCAAAAACGACAGTTCTCAAGCCTTTACTTAAGCATACATTATCCTTGGAGATGGGTACGCAAGTTGCAACATTGTATACCAATTAGCTCACTTTCAGAGCCTCCATTGTCCGCACCTGCAAATCGACCTTGGAGTAAAGAGAAAATATGCCAGGCTGGCACGAAACCTTAAGATAAGCATGTGAACGGTTTCTGTGGAAAAGTACAGCTTCAAGCAAAAATACACGTTTATTAGCACAGTGGAAAAATACGAGCATCTAAACCGTGAGACCAGGCAACTAGGCCAAAGCCTCCGCTAAAGTAATGCTAAGCTAAAGCATTTCAAACAAGCAAATCGTAGCACACGTTTATGATTATGTCGGATTAGTGCAATTCTAATACACCACGTTATATAAAGCACGCTTATAAATGTTGGCAAACTACTCTAAGGGCACATTTTGTCCCCGTACAATCTTTATTAGTTCGGTTAAAGTCACACATGATTATTGCAGCACTACGTTTAAGCTCTAATAAATCAAAACCTTCATTTTCTGCTTCATCAATCCCTCCTCTGATGACTACTAGTCATCACACAAATCATGCCCACAAATTTTATTCCATTAAAATTCTGTCAGTTCTCTTTTCCTTTTAGTTCCCCTAGTTTGCGCTTTGTATTCTTCTGCCATTCTTTTCATAATTTTCTCTTCTTTTCTTCTTTTAAGTCTTTCCATAATCATTATTATTCCCCTTTTTATTCCCCAAATTCCAAATATGCAAATTATAACTATTAAAATTCCCTCTATTATTTTTAGCAATATTCCATTCCAAATTCCCCCAATCCAATGTCCCACTGAAGCAAGTCCTTTTCCAACCTTCTCCCACACTCCTGGTTCTTTCAGTTCCTTCAAATCTGCACTCTCTTTTGTTAGATTAGCAAGCATAGTTTTAATTTTCACACTATTGTCAGGAATATAAGTACAACAGTGTCGTGCACCAAGCATTTTGCAAACACCACCATCCTTTGCTAAAAGAATGTCTAAAGCAAGCCTATTTTGAAGAGTCATAGCTCTTTCCGCTGCAAGTTCAGCATCTATCAGGATTATAGCACCTGAAAACTTTGTCAACATGTTATCCACTATAGTAGACCACTTTCGTATTTTGATGGAATTTAACACAACTCCCAATGAAGGAATCATGGCTCCAAATATATCTCCTACCACAGCAGCTGCGGTCTCTCTTTTCTGGATACGATGGGATCCAGATGTCTTTTGAATCATCGATAGGTCATCCAGTTGATAAACCTTTGGGAACACTATACCCAAATAACATCTCCCCCACCATCCCTTTGGAAGACGATAATAGGCATTGTACCCACAAATGTAATATACACCTGGAATGACAGGGTCAAGTCCGTTCATCATGAATGTCCATTTGGCCTTAAAGATAAACGTATGTTTACACTCACTCGCCCCTACAAAAATATTGTCATAATAAGATTCACCTCGATATATACAAAATTTCCCTACATGCCAAGCATCTAAAGCTATTTTCCCTTGTGTCTTTATTGCAGCAAAATCATAATTATCTACTGAAGCCCTCTTATGTAGCTCTTTTTCTAATTTCGCATTCATTTGTGCCCTTCTATCATCTGTGCGATCTAAAAAGCTTATCTCTACTGCAGAGAGCGAGCAGGTAAGATTTTCCCTATGAGCGTGAGCCGTTTCAAAAGGTTGCATTGGCTCGAAAAATTCCCTCATTATCTTAGCATCCCAATCTTTAGCAATCTGGTTTAGCTGCGCTATTATAGGAACATAAGCAAAGGTAACATCATAATTCGAGTAAAAATACTGTATGTTAGTTTGACCATAAAATCTAGACATTACTATACTACATGTAATCCCGTATGTAAGAGGCATGTGGTGATAAGTCACCCCTTCCTTTACTGAGGTCGGTATTTGTGTACACACATAACAATCCTTCGCATCCATAGTCTCAACATATTCTGTTAGCAAGCGATAGAAAACATTATACGAAAGTTCTTTCTTATCATGCAAGAGACTCTCATCCAATGCTAGTCTTTTCAATGCGGTTAGTTCAGTGACAGTGACAGGAGCAAGAGTAGAAGCATCAATTGTCTCATTCTCACCCTTACCATGCATTCCAAGTACAATTGCCATTATTATTAGTACACATGCAATTATTAAGCCTATACACACATATTTACAATATTTCTTTCTACTGTTTTGCGTCATGATCTGTATAGAATCAGAGAGCTAGAAGCACCTATAAAGAAACTATTTAGCAATTCAGTTACAAAGCTGAACGAGCGCAATGTTCACACCGTCTTCTTCAAGAGGCCAAGTCACTTATCGGTTAGCAGCATTTGTCTCAATTCGGCAATAACTCAGTCTTTATCGGTTTAGCAAATGTCTCATCCGGTTTAGCAATATCTCAGCTGGTTTTAGTACTTTAGATTGTAGCAAACAATGTCATTTTTCACCCTTTCAATCAACACTGTCCATAAAACTTTTCTTTTCTATTGGTATCTCTTCTTCTTCTTCGTTCTCGATGCTTAGAGATACAAACTCGTCAGTCCAATCGTCATTGACTGCATATGCCCATTCAGGACCGGAATATCTTCTGTTCGGTATCCTTTTCCTTTTCAATTTTGCTTCTCTTTTTGATTCTGCTTCGCTGGTACTTTCCTCTTTTGTCAAGTCTTTTTCCTCACTTGAGGTTGGTACCACGACAGACACTTCTTTTCTCTTTCACTTTTGGCCTTTCTCCGTCGTTCAAACCTTCTCCAGTCCTTTGTTTTACTGGCGATATACTTAGTCTCCTCTTTGCACCATGTCCATTTGTCGGACCTACAACCTTTTCTGTAGAAGTTTGAACTGTTTCGTTCTGTTCTGCCTTGTCCCCTCTTTCTGGGGAATCAATCACGTTCTCCTTTTCTTTTTCTGTATCGTCTGCTTCTGGGAAAGCCCTCCTCTGATCAGGCTCTCCTGCCTTTTCACCTTTTTCGAGCCCTTCGTCACCGTTACTTTCGTCAGGCTCTGTATCACTTTCAGCTGCTTCAGGTTCCTTGTCACCTTCAGCTGCTTCAGGCTTTTTGCTACCCTCAGCTGCTTCAGGCTTTTTGCTACCCTCAGCTTCTTCGTCGCTGTCTGAACTTTCTCCTTGGTCTTCCCCAAGTGTGTCGGACTCTTCGCCCTTCAATAATATCTCTCTCTCTCCTGCTTCTGCCTGTTCGCTTTCAGTTCGGTTTTGTTCTGTCTCAGCACTCAGCACTGTTTTATCAGGCACTGGCAGTTTCAGCGCTTCAACTTCCTCATCTGTGGGACACAACACCTTCTTTGTGTGACTGGCGTGGATCCAGTTGGGAACCCCCGCACACTTCACCGCGGTAGTTGTCGTCAGGATCACTTGGAAAGGGCCTTTCCAACGGGGTTCCAGACACGACTTCCTCACGTGCTTCTTTACCACGACCCAGTCACCTGCTTTCAGTGCGTGTCCTGGACCTTGGATCGGTGGCAAGGTGGTTGCTTCCACCTGGTGAGAGAAAGAGCGAACCACGTCAGCCAGACCCTTGCAGTAGTCTAACACCATATCATCTGTAATATTCAAAAGCGCGTTTGCGGGAACTGCAGGAAGTCTCATAGCCCTGCCCATGAGAATTTCGTGCGGGGACAATCCAGTCTTTCTATCAGGAGTGTTTCTCATTGACATTAGCACTAAGGGCAATGCGTTAGGCCATTTCAGATTTGTCGATGCACATATTTTCGCCATTCTTGATTTCAGTGTGCCATTCATTTGCTCCACCAGTCCTGATGCTTCAGGGCGATAGCTACAATGCAGCTTTTGCTCAATGTTCAGCGCTTCGCAGAGTAACTTTATCACCTCGTTATTGAAGTGACTTCCCCTATCTGATTCTAAAGAGATCGGGAATCCGAAACGTGGTATCAACTCCCTCAACAATAGCTTTGCAACTGTAAGGCTGTCATTTCTACGTGTGGGGTATGCCTCAATCCAGTGACTAAAAATGCACACAATCACCAACACATATTTCAGACCTCCATGCACAGGCATCTCAATGAAGTCCACCTGCATACGACTAAAAGGCCCGCTTGCCCTACCAATGTGACTCGCGTTCACAACCGTTCCCTTTCCTGGGTTCATCTGCTGGCAAGTGACACATCGATGGCAAACTGCTTCTGCAGCTTGACGAAATCTGGGGTTAAACCAATCAGTTTTGAACAATCTTATCATGGCATCTCTCCCTAGGTGAGCTTGCCCATGATAAAACCGCGCAAGCTGTGATAAGAGACTGTTTGGCAAAACAAATTTTCCCTCATGTGAAACCCATAACTCGTCTGGTCTCTTTATACATTGTGATTTAATCCAGGAATCTCTTTCATCCTCCCTGACATTATTCTGTAATGCTTTTAGTTCCTCTATTGTATCTACGACCTTCAAGGCAAATGCTTCAGCTGGTTCGAGTTCTGGTTCACTTATTGAATTCCATTCATCTCTGAGTAATATACAGTTCAAGGCACAAAATCTTGCGACTTGATCCGCATATGCATTTCCCAGAGAAACATAGTCCTGTCCTTTCGTATGAGCACTACACTTTACCACTGCAACTTCGGCTGGCACTTGAATGGCGTGTAACAATTCCCTTATTCTCTCCCCGTTTTTCACTGGGGATCCTGAAGAAGTCAGGAAACCTCTCTGTGACCATAGTTGTCCAAAGTCATGCACAATCCCAAACCCGTACTGACTATCAGTGTAAATGGTGACTTTCATCAATGCAGACAATTGACATGCTCTTGTAAGGGCTACAAGTTCTGCTACTTTTGCAGAATAGACCCCTTGAAGCCATCCCGCTTCCAAGACCCCTGTTACAGTGCATACAGCATATCCTGCTTTCAAAATTCCCATCCCATCTCTTAGACATGAACCATCAACAAAAAGAATTTGGTCATTTTCATCAAGTTTAGTATCCTTGATGTCCGGTCGAGGTTTTGTGCAAAATTCAGTCACCTGAAGGCAGTCATGCTCGACGTCTTCAGCGTTCTCAATTTCAGCATTTTCTCCAGGGAGCAAGGTTGCTGGGTTCAACGTAGTGCCCCTTTTCAGCTGCACATTCGGTGAGCCCAGAATTATCGTTTCATACCTTGTGAGTCTTGCTCCGGTCATGTGTTGCGTTCGGGAGCGGGTCAAAAGTATCTCAACTGAGTGAGGGACCATGACTGTTACTGGGTGTCCCATCACTATTCCTTCACTCTGAGTGAGGCTGATACCAACTGCTGCTACGGCGCGCAAACACCCTGGGAGTGCTGCTGCGACCGGATCCAAAGTAGCTGAAAAATACGCTACTGGTCTGTTTACGCCACCATGGGCTTGGGTCAAGACAGACAAAGAAAATGCATCACGTTCATGGCAAAACAATGTGAAAGGCTTTGTGTAATCAGTCATACCTAAAGCTGGAGCCCTGCACATGCACTCTTTCAATTCAACAAAAGCATCCATCTCATCTCCTTTCAGCTCAATTTGATCCAAGGCATCCTTCTGGGTCAGTTTCAGTAAAGGCTTCGCTAGAGTGGAGAAGTTGGGAATCCACTGGCGACAATAGCCCACCATTCCCAAAAACTTCCTCACCTCCCTCCTCGTCTTTGGTGGACTCATTTGAAGTACACTTGTTATTCTTTCCTTCATTATTTTCCTTGACCCTTTCTCTATCTGGTGACCCAAGTATTTCACCTTCTTCTGACAGAACTGCAACTTGGAAGGAGACACCTTATGTCCATTCCTTCCCAAATGGTTCAACAGAGCAATGGTATCGGCTGTGCAGCCACTTTCTGTCTTTGATGCAACCAGTAAGTCATCAATGTACTGTACTAGGGTTGACTCGAATGGCAATTCTAATGCTTCCAAATCTTTCTTTAGAATCTGATTGAAGATTGACGGTGACTCAGAAAACCCTTGAGGAATTCGACACCAACTGTACACTCTGTCTAAGAATTTGAAACAAAAGAGAAATTGGCTGTCCTCATGAAGAGGCACCGAGAAGAACGCTTGTGACAAATCAATGACTGAGAACCATTCGGCATCGCAAGGGACTTGAAACATTATCACAGCTGGATTCGGTACTACTGGGCAGCATTTGACTATGATGTCATTTATTTTCCTCAAGTCCTGCACGAGTCGGACCTTTCCACTCGGCTATATTAGTCCCATTATTGGTGAATTACATGGACTGCTTAACACTTCTTTCAGTACTCCCTGTTTTACAAATTCGTCAATAAGTTGAGCAACTTTCATGAGGGTATCTTGTGGCATGTGGTATTGTGGGGTCTGGGGAAAGATTGCATTGGGCTTTACAGTCACTTTCACTGGTTCCACTCCTTTCATCAATCCCACCTCTTTCCCTGTCATGTCCCACACTTCCTTTCCGACTGTTTCCCGTAATTCGGCTGGAATATCTTCTTCAGTTATCATCGGGAAAAGGCAAATCAGAGGATACTCTTCATCGACAGTTTCCATCTCATCCCCCTCTACGCTGTCCTCTTCTTCCCCATCACTGCTCGTCTGGATTGTTATTCCTTCGTTCGAACACATGATTGAACAACCCAATTTGCACAACAAGTCCCTCCCTAACAGTGCTATCGGGCTTGAGTCACATACCACAAACTGATGTACCCCTTGATAGTTACCGATACTGACTGGTACCGGATCTGTTATTGGGTTCGTCAGGTGCCTGTTTGCTACTCCCACCACCTGAACTGTCCTCCCTGAGAGTGGCAAATTTGGTACTTCACTGCTCTTAACAGTTGAACGTGTGGCTCCTGTGTCAACCAAGAATGAAACACGATGACCCATTACTCTTCCCTCTACGTACGGACCCTTTTGATCAACTTCCAAGGATGCTGCAAGCACACAATCTCCTTCTTCTTCTGAACTTTCACTCTCCCATACATTGTTTATTCCACTCTCACTGTGTAATGGGAACTGTTGTACGGTGCCATTTGTACTCATTACCTGACCCGAGACCTGTGGAGGAACCATCACTTGCTGCTGACTCATTGGTGCCAAGGGTATTTGCATTTGCTGATTAGGTACCATGGGTAACTGCTGTTGCATTGGCTGCATTTGCGTCATCTGCATACGAGGCATCTGCATCTGCTGCGGCTGCATAGGTTGTAATCCCTGCAATTGATTTATGGTCTGAAAATTTGGGCTTGGACCTCTCATTTTCGGTCCCCTCATTGTCTGAAATGCATTGACATCATTGTTTTGCTGACCAACGCCTGCACCTGCTCCTGCACCTTCCTGCACCACCATCGGGCACTCGCGTTTCCAATGACCGACAATTCCGCACACGTGACACGGCATCACCTTCTTCATTGCCTGCACACCAGTCACAACAGTGTTCAAATCCGGACCATTATTCGCAAAACCTCCTCTGCCTCTGCCCTGTGGCTGAAACGCCATGTTTCCCTGCAACTGCGGCTGCGGTTGCCGCACCTGCTGTTGGAACCCTTGCATCCCTTGCAAACCTTGTAAACCTGTCTGAGCTGCTTTAAGCTGCATCATCATCACCTTCTCTTTCAACCTTTTCTGTTTCACTTCAATTTCGTCGCTACAGTATTTCGCATAATTCAACACCTCATCAATCGGTTTCGACTGCCAGCAAATCAAATGCAACTTTATCATTTGACTTATTTCCGGTCTCAGCCCTTCCACAAATCTAAACACAAAATGAAGCATGTCCTTCGCCTCTATTGTCTCTGTGCCACTGTAGTTCTTAAACGCCTTTAACAACCTCTCATAGTAACTATGAATCGACTCTTTAGCCTCTTGGGCCGTTCGATCAATCTTCTGCCAATCCACATTTTTTGCGGCAACTTTCGTCTTCAAATGCTCAATCACCTTGTAGTACAAGCTCATCACCATAGGTGATGGTGCACCTGTCTCCCTGTCTCTTTCTGGTTCACTTGTCGGCCAACCTACAGCTCTTTTGCAATCCTCCCACAAATCTGCCGGAACCACAATCTCAAAGAGAGTGTTCAGATCTTCCCAGAGACATTTTGCAAGCTTCACAAACCTGTCGGTCTGCTGATACCATTCAATCGGTTTCTCTCTCAGTTTGGGAAAATCGTCCGTAAAAGACTGAATGTCACTTCTGTGCCATGGTACATGTATTAATTTTCCCCCTGCTGTCTCCCTCATTGGCAACATGGTTACTGTCTCGCTGCTTTGTGGTCTTTTCTCATTATGCTCTGTAGCACTGTCCCTCCTCTTTTCCTTTCTCTTTACCCACCTGCTTTCCCACTTGTCTAAACACCTCCACACTTGTGCACTCTGCAGCAATTCCCTAAGGTGTGCCTTCATGCCTGCTGACCTCATGTGTTCAAAATCTGTGGTTCCAAAATCCAACCTGTAGCTTCTGCTCAAGTGTTTCATCTTGTCTATGTCAACCCCGTTTCTGTCAGCTGCTTCCTGCAAGCTTTTATGTACCTTGTTCACTTCCTTCGTAATCCTGGGACATAGATACCTCAGCTCTTCTTCCGTGTAGGACTCTAACCTATTCACACCCATAGTCCCTTCCACCAATTTTTGTGCTTCCATGTTCAACCTGACCCTATTCATATAGTCTTCTCCTTTCCCACTGGCTGAACTTTGTGTGGAATTTAGACTGTTGAACCATTGTGTCAGCTGTTGCGCATTCACCCCCATCAGTGTAGCGTTCACATCGACTGCCATTGATGGTTGCGGCAACTTTTCAGTATTCGATGTTAAAGGTATTATCAGTGGGGGACTCGACCTCACCAGTGTCGACTGAGCACATACGGGACTAAACTCCATCAATGATCCAGATCCAGTTGGCTGAGCCGCTATCGGAGTTATCCCTGGAGTGTTTTCTATGCACCTCCTCTCTGTCCCATTCTGCAGCATTGATCCCTGACCGCTCATACCTAAGTTAGGCTGACTATACAAAGGTACCGGTGGACCTACAGTAATGGGTAGTGATATCGCATCTGGATTCTGTCCATTCCCCATGTTCTGAGGCATATTCATGCCCACACCATGGGTCATCATTGCCGGCATGCCCATCTGGCTCCCCGTCATCTGAGTATGTGCGTTTCCCCCTTGTATCTGCTTTTGAGGCATCAAAAAGTGGGTTGATTCGCCTTGTGACACTGTCTGGTTGTGACCATTCTGTACTCCCCCCCCCCCCCCCCCCCCCCCTTACGGTTGGATCTAGAATCATTCCTGCACTATTATCACTGTTGTAGTACCCTGGCATCTGCGGCTGATAATTTTCTGCTGGTTTCAACACGGGCACATCTGGATATATTCTCCTAACCTGCGGTATCTGCGGGGTGAACAATAAACTCGGGTCCCTAGACCCCGATGATGCTCCTGAACTCTGAGTTTCACTGTTCTGTACCGATGCCGGAGGGGCAGAACTGGTACTTGGACCTTGTCCATTCTCTGCATAAGGTGGTGGACGGTCGTTCAGCAATTGCATTATTAACTCCTCATCCTCTAACTCCTCCTCTCTTCTCATCTTTTCCTCGTCCTCTCTATCCTTGGAACACTTCCTGTCTGTCTTACAGGTAGCTTTCTTACCTGTCTCCTCTTCTTCCTTAGTAATTGCGGGGAACAATTTTATCCCCTGCAATACATCTGACCTCCACACCTTCTGTGCATTATCCCACCTAGCGTCCGCTAGTGTCTTTTTTCTACCTTTCTCATCCTGGTCTCAAACTTCTTCTGCTGTTGCTGTCTGGCCATTAGTTCCCAAATCGCTAGAGCCTCAAACTGGGCTGGCCTTGGAGGTACCTTCATGTCGTACATCGTGAACCTCAAATTCTCTAGGATCCTTATATTGAATGTCCCATGTATCGGGAACGCTACGCTCCCATGTTTCTCTGTCAGTTTGTGCCATTGCTTTAACCAAAGACACGGAGCTACCCCCTTCTCTTCCATTACAATGTAAGCTGGTGTACCCTCAGGCGGCGTCTCCTCTCCTACGCTCGCTTTAATGTAAGACTCCCTCTTCATCGCGCTCCTGAATGCTTTAAAGAATTTCATTTTCTCGTCTTTTATTTCACAAAGTTTGTAATCAATAGGTGACTTTAATTCCCGAAATACTCTTCGCTTGCCTTTCCCCTTCCAATCGAGCCCCACGGACTGCGTCCAATCCGTGCGCGACCCTTCTCTGCAACCAACCTATCCCAGCGCGGCTCCTAGTGACGTCACACTCACACACACTGCGGCTGACAAAGCCTCGCGGCTAGTCCTCCTTCACTCACCTCTTTTCGTAACAACTTTTTGCATGTATCGCGAGCTACCAAAAAATAAAACAGATCTGTCGGTTTACTACAGGAAGGGTAACACAGTCGCTTCAGGACCTTAGGGACCTTTCACTAGCCTCGGCCGCTATTCCGTCTTTCTCAGTCCCCACGTTCGCAAGCAAATCGGACCCGCAGACCTACTCTCAACTTGTCAATGATCTATTCTAGTGCACTTAGAATCTTGTCAAAGCCCGAAGTCGAAGTTTCTTTCACTCCCTAACACACATACCGACTCGTTGACCACGCCCGATCAACCTACTAAACCGCCCAGACCACAACATGGATCAACATACTCCGGAGTCTCTTGACCTCGCAGGGCCCGTCTCAACAACCACAACCACGTGGACCTTTTTATGCACAAAGCGCCACACGCACATGAAGTTCGACGACTCCCCTACTCTCACACTCGGAACCGCACCTCCGCTATTTCTATGAAGTTCGACGACTTCTCTACTTCTACACTCGGGGTCGCACCCCCGCTATCCTTTAAAAGAAAAAAATCCTCGCAACCTTTTCACACACCCTGCGGCAATAAGCTGTGCAAGCGCAAAACCCTAACTTCACTCAAACCATCACTAGTACCGCCAACGCTGTTTCCACACCTCCGTTCTCTCCATTCGCAAGCTCCGAGATCCCGGGAAAGTCGCGGTGGACCTAGCCCATCATCATTCTGTCAATCTGTTTTACCCAAGAAAAATCTAATTCAACTTCTCGAATGGGGTCTCAAAATGCGTAACCGTTAATTCAACACCATGTACTCTAGGAGTACAGGGTCCCAAAAGACGAAACCGTCCTCTGCTACCATCTACTGATAGAGCGGTCCGTAGTAATAATTTGACTGTGTTCTGACGCTCTTTAGGCCGATGAATCTTTTGACTAAGTGGGAACTCTCTGTACTCTTAATCGGCCACCTTAATCAAATCAATAATCAATAACGAACATAAGCAATACCTTGATCAACATAACAATTAATCCAGAGTACATTTCGGCGAACCCTGACCTTTCAGTCAGGAATAACCACACCAGTTTATTGCAAAGTTAGTGAATTTATTTCCCTATATTAACAAAGCTAGCACAATATAAATGTGTCTCAACACCAAATGATAAACGTAAATGAACATTAATAGCTGTCCATAGCGGCGAAACAAGTGCAATCTATGCAGCATTTGAATAACAAGGCATTCGATAATAGCAATGCAAATCACTAATACTATGATCTGTAATGAACTTATTGCATACATTGGTCAGCCTAGCAAGGTCTCAAATTGCATCGTGCGACAAAAGGAATCCTCGTCTAACCTCAAATTAGCATCGGCATGTGGGACTTCATGCAAAAACAATTTAGCAACATTAATTTAGAAAACTCCTAACTAGGGACCTTATCAAAATCAGCAGTTGGTTAGCTAAAAGAAACACAATGCAATTGTACAATTTCCTTTCATATTTACCAATTACGATCAGCAATCAAGGAAGTCTTCGTCTCACAGGTACCGTTTCTCGATCAGCATGGGTACCGTCTCGATCGACATGGGACGGGGCAAAGGGGCAGGTGTGGACGGGGCAATTGCCTCACGGCGGCAAGGTAAAACTATTACTTCATGCAAAGGGACAAATCAAAGTTAAAGTCTCTAGGGCCAGAATCATTTAAAGTCTCTTTCTCTCGATTAGAGAAAGCATCAAAGTCTCTCAAAATGGCGTCGCAGCAAAGTGGGCCATAATAGCTACGAAGTCTGCAAAATGGCGGGTATCGAGCTGGTAATGGCTGCAATGGCGGGTAATGGCTACTTTCTTCTCGTGCACCTGATTTTTATAGACAACAGTTCGAATCCAGTAGGGTCTTCCATTGGAGGGTTCATAGGTTAGCTTCAAATTGTCCAATCAAAAACGACAGTTCTCAAGCCTTTACTTAAGCATACATTATCCTTGGAGATGGGTACGCAAGTTGCAACATTGTATACCAATTAGCTCACTTTCAGAGCCTCCATTGTCCGCACCTGCAAATCGACCTTGGAGTAAAGAGAAAATATGCCAGGCTGGCACGAAACCTTAAGATAAGCATGTGAACGGTTTCTGTGGAAAAGTACAGCTTCAAGCAAAAATACACGTTTATTAGCACAGTGGAAAAATACGAGCATCTAAACCGTGAGACCAGGCAACTAGGCCAAAGCCTCCGCTAAAGTAATGCTAAGCTAAAGCATTTCAAACAAGCAAATCGTAGCACACGTTTATGATTATGTCGGATTAGTGCAATTCTAATACACCACGTTATATAAAGCACGCTTATAAATGTTGGCAAACTACTCTAAGGGCACATTTTGTCCCCGTACAATCTTTATTAGTTCGGTTAAAGTCACACATGATTATTGCAGCACTACGTTTAAGCTCTAATAAATCAAAACCTTCATTTTCTGCTTCATCACTCCCAAGATTAGTTTTCTCTGTTTCACTCACTGATGGCATTATCACTTTGGTGGGCCAGTGTGAGCCACAAAATGCCACATCAGGAACCTTCTCCCACCCTCCCCCACACACCTAGAGCGAGAGAGCAGTAAGAGAAGTAAGAGGGAAACTCATAGATGACTACAAGGAAAGGGAAAAATCGACATGCATGAATACATTCAGGTATGTTACATTGCTGACTATTTTTATTGCACAAAAGGTAGTGTTACAAAATCTATATTTCATGAGAATAAAGTCAAGCCGCCTGTAAATTGTGCTTATGAATTTTCGATTTCATCCACTGGGAGATCTAGCTTCAGTCTGGTTTCCTTCCCATCAGCTAATTAGTCTCTAAGCATAACCGTGCATTCAGATAAAGAACACTTTAGACTTGGCTGCTGAGCTTCACACATTGTTTTTCATTTGAGTGTCTTTTCCGTGTAATAGTCTCATTGTAATGAAGGCCTTTTGTTATTTGAACATTGCAGATAGACAAATCTTAGTTCTACATAGAGAATGTGCTTTTCATCATAGCTGAGACTAAAAGGCACAGACGGAAATAAAGGGGAGGGAGGGTCTGACCAATTGGGGGAAGAGGGGGGTGGCCGACCTCAAGACAAGGGGCAGTGAGTGAGTGGCTTGGGAGGAAAGGCAGAGAAAATATAGAAATGTATCTTTACCAAAAGACAAGCATATGTATGCAAGTCCCATTTACTCTGTTAGACATATGACAGAGTAAATGCTCTCTAAACATTCTCCTGCCAGTCACTTGTGTAGTTTTGAAAATTCATATTTTGCAGTGTGAATCTTTCTGGATTCAGAAGCTGTGCTTTAACCGCTATCTAGTGGCTGGGTCCGGAACTCTCTTCTTGGGCATCAAGTGTTTTCACTATTTGCTGCCTAGTCCAACCTTCTCCTGACGTCGGACAGCTACCTCGGAAGGAAGCTATCTTCAGATTATTTTTTCTGCAGTTGGATCCAGAAGCATTGCTTAAAGCTCTTAAAACATCAAACGACAAAATAAAGAAAACAACGGATCATCAAAGCAAAATCCAAGTTCCGGAGGAAAAAAAACATCACCATAGCAGAAGGAAAGGAGTCTTGTAGAAGCCATTCACAGATTTCCACCAAAAGACACCAAAGTAGGAGGCATGTGAGTGGCCGATGAGAAGGCTGGTGAATGCATGAGTGGATTGGTGCCTTTACACTGAGGGAGATGGAGAACATACATTTCCTATTTTGCCACAAGTATGCCCATAGGGACTGCCACCAGGAGTGTTATCTCTGCCTACCGAGAGACCACAACAGCAAGGGCTGTGAGGCTTGCACAGAGTTCAAGCCCAAAACACAGGGATCAAGGGAGAAGCAAAGGCAGGCATATTACGCCATGCAGGGGCAGAAGGAACTCCATCACTGAGAGACCTTGGGCTGTCGACTGAGGAGGAGGACAACACTGATGAAGAGGGGGAAGGCTCAGATGTAAAAAAAAAAAAAAAAAAAGAGCTCAATCGGGAGCACAAAAATTGCAAAGAAAAACATGGAAAGGTAATTCTAAAGAATACAAGGCGTAAGCAAGCTGAGAACTGTGGACTCCTAAACCCAAAAGATTGTCTTGGTGCTGTAATTCTTGCAGACGAAAGGCAAGTTGAGGTTGAAAGAGCCCATTGTATCGCACACCAAGGCTGCTGGAGGAGGCTGAAACTCTGAAAAGAAGCCAGGGACAAAGGATGACAGAAGTTGAGACAAGCCGAAGTTGACAACATGTTGATGCCGAAAATTAGGCCACCAGCCATGGTCGATGTGAAAAAGGCACGCTCCAAATCAAGGGGGGAAAAAAAGAGGCACCTCAAGACCGAAATGGCAGTGATCCTTCAAAAGAAGAAGGACTTTGACTCTGACCTCAGAGAGTTCCATATCCCATCAAGACTTTGGACAGAAAACGTACAGGAGGAGAAAGGCAGCGGGGAATTGAAATCCTCATTAACTCCAGAGCCACAGGACCTCACAGCTGATTGTCCAGAAGAGGGAGTAAACACATCTGTTGAGTCCTTCGCCTCTGGATGACATTGCCATGTAGAATTAAATTGTCAGGAGGGCGGCAGACCATTATGGGTCTATTTGGAGGAAGAATAGTCGCAGACTTGTTTTTTTTTTTTCCCTCGTCTCTCCTACCCTCACAAAGCAAAAGCCAGTGCTTCAAAGCATTCTGGACTGGGGAGAGAAACTTTTAAAAAGCCAGCAACCTTTATGTCAGTGACACCCAGGGTGAAGAAGAAATATAGCCATTCTTCGAAAGATCCTGCTTACATATGGAGCAATGCAGTAACAGACTCCATCATTTTGGCCACCACTAGAAAAAGAATGAATGTGCCAACTACTTCTGGACCATCCCCAGACAAGAAAGCAAAAGAATAGTAGTTGTGGGGTAGAAGTTCATTGGAGACGGGGGCTGCCGCAAAATGGCTGCAAATTCTAATGCTCTGTTAAACAGATGTGCCCACGCTGAGAGAAGATGGCAGAACTGATAAAACATCTGCCAGAGCTGTACTAGAAGAGAGCGAACTCTCTTGGGAAAGAATATTGCAAACACGTGCTTAAAATCGGCACTAGGTGCCCCATACGCAGTGAGTAGACAACTGGTGTCAGGAACAACATTGAGAAGACCTGCCTGGCTGTGGATTTCAGGCTTCAAGAATGAAGTCCAGGCCAACACACAATTCAACAGGGAACACTGCAGCAAGTAACAAGGGACGGCGACACAGCAAAGTCGATGGGAGTCCTGCTTTTTACAGGCCGAAAGAGAATTACCTCCCTCCGGACTCCCCAGCCCCAACAAAGGCTGATATGAAATGAGAGTTCTCAAGCCATAACAGCACATCAGGCCTTCCAGCACACAAATCATGCACCTAGAAGGGTGAAAATACTTTCTGGCCATGCCCTATTCAAAGCTGTCTTGGATGCACCCACTGAGTTATCCCACATTTGCACTACCTTCAGAAAATAAAGAAAAATGTGCTTCTTATGTGATCAGTCCAGGCTTGGCTGTGCTCTACACTGACCCAGCTGCTCATTATGCTCATGTAATAAAACTATTCTGCACTCCTGTACTACTCATACAATAGTCTGCTACGCAAGTGCTACATTTACCTCTGCCTGCACAGAAACTGAGAGGGCTCAGACACGCAGGACGGGCATCGCACCCCACGTTAGATCATGTGATAAAAAGTGCTTCTTCTGTGTGTTGAGTTATGTTATGTGTAATAAAGCGAAACTTGGGTTCTTTTGCTTATTGTCGCAAATAGTGTTGACCGTATTCTTGCTGCAGTTTCCTCAGGTTGTTTAACCCTAAAACCAATTTTTAAGTATTTTCTTAAAAGCCCCACTTGTTAACTACTATGGGTGTTTAAAGCTGTGACGGAGTCGAGGAAGGGGATGAAAGTGATGGCAGCAAAAGGGAGCTGTGCAGCCAGCCCATGAAAATAAGTAGACTTGGAATAAATATAGCCAATGATTGGCAGAGCATACAAGAAGGCAGTCACGGAGGAAAAAGGACGACTCAAAGTACATGTTCAAGTCACTATATCTGTGGAAAAGAGTCTGAATGTTATTTCTGAGCTTAGAACGGCTGTGGGATAAAATGGTGTCCTATTCTTTATTTAAGGCAGAAATTAAAAATTAATAAAAATAGAATTGCATGAGGGTGATTTGGAAACTTTCAACACTAGAAAGCACGTACAATTTGTTGATGAATCACTTACTTCCTTAAGAGATCAAGTGTGTCGTATTAGACATCTGAGACTGCATATAAAACAAGCCCTAAGCTTTGAAGAACAACCTAATGTATGCTGTGAAACATAGTGTTTTTGCTTCCACTGAGCCAATGAGAGAGCAGCAACAACCACACTGATGTTTATTTTGCATTTTTAAAAGGTTTGTACTCAAGTGAACATAATTAATTACATGTAAAGTGGCTAAACTGAAAGCCCCGATCATCTTTGTTTTTTTTTTTTTTTTTTTTTTTAAATAAAACCTAACAAAGTCTTAGAAAGTAATCATACATTCACAAACGTTGAATCATCTCTCAACGTAGAAATCAGTTTTCCGGGCTGCCATACAACCCAAGCGCTGGTGAGGAAAGCATATGAATTGCCTGGAGATAGTGAGCTAGCTAATAAAAATAAATATGAGATTTACAGGCCTGTTTTCAATTGTTTGCACAGCTGCTCCCCCTGCCTTTGTATTGTAAGCACGCAAAGAAAATGGTACTTTCCTGAAACTCATGCAATAGCAAAAATTAGTGCACAGAAACAAGCCTCAGTGCACACAAGTGAAAGGTTACAAGTAATATGGCCATGCTCCATAGGAGGGAGCAACCGTCAAGAAGGAAGGATGTAAAGGGAAGATTAAACACTTGCAAGCAAGTCTCTGAAAGGGCACTCGAACACTGAAATGAACAGCAATGGGTGGGCTGTAAGCCCACAAAGTATATACAATATGACACAATGAGACAGCGCAAGCGCTGTCCAGCTGAGACCCTAAAAAGGAGAAGGAGAATAGAGACTGCTACGGAGTGTTCCAGACCCAACCACTAGAGGGTGGAATAATGCACAGCATGTGAATACAAAGCTGCAAAACTACTTCTGTCGGTAAGTGTAAGGAAATGCCTCCTTGGCATGGTTACCCCCTGACTTTTTGCCTTTGCTGATGCTAAGTTATGACTTTAAAGTGTGCTGGGACCCTGATAACCAGGCCCCAGCACCAGTGTTCTTTCCCTAAACTGTACCTTTGACTCCACAATTGGCACAACCCTGGCACTCAGGTAAGTCCCTTCTAACTGGTACCACTGGTACCAAGGGCCCTGATGCCAGGGAAGGTCTCAAAGGGCTGCAGCATGGTTTATGCCACCCTGGGGACCCCTCGCTCAGCACATGCACACTGCTTCACAGCTGGTGTGGAGAAAATGACTAAGTCGACATGGCTCTCACCTCAGAGTGCCATGCCAACCTCACACTGCCTGTGGCATAGGTAAGTCACCCCTCTAGCAGGCCTTATAGCCCTAAGGCAGGGTGACCTATACCACAGGTGAGGGCATAGGGGCATGAGCACTATGCCCCTACAGTGTCTAAGCCAAACAGACATTGTAAGTGCAGGGTAGCCATAAGAGTATATGGTCTGGGAGTTTGTCAAACACGAGCTCCACAGTACCATAATGGCTACACTGAAAACTGGGATGTTTGGTATCAAACTTCTCAGCACAATAAATGCACACTGACGCCAGTGTGCAATTTATTGTAAAATACACCCAGAGGGCATCTTAGAGATGCCCCCTGAAAACATACCCAACTTCCAGTGTAGGCTGACCAGTTTCTGCCAGCCTGCCCCACACCAGACCTGTTGCTGGCCACATGGGGAGAGTGTCTTTGTCACTCTGTGGCCAGGAACAAAGCCTGTACTGGGTGGAGGTGCTTCTCGCCTCCCTCTGCAGGAACTGTATCACCTGGCGGTGAGCCTCAAAGGCTCACCCCTTTTGTTACAGCGCCACAGGGCATCCCAGCTAGTGGAGATGCCCGCCCCTCTGGCCACTGCCCCCACTTTTGTCAGCAAGGCTGGAGGAGAAAATTAGAAAAACAAGGAGGAGTCACCCACCAGTCAGGACAGCCCCTAAGGTGTCCTGAGCTGAGGTGACCCTTACTTTTCGAAATCCTCCATCTTGTGGTTCGAGGTTTCCCCCAATAGGATTAGGGTTGTGCCCCCCTCCCCAGAGGGAGGAGGCACAAAGAGGGTGTAGCCACCCTCAAGGACAGTAGCCATTGGCTACTGCCCTCCCAGACCTAAACACACCCCTAAATTCAGTATTTAGGACCCCCCCCCCCCCAGAACCTAGGAAACTAGATTCCTGCAACCTTAACAAGAAGGACTGCTGACCTGAAGCCCTGCAGTGAAGACTGAGACGACAACTGCTTTGGCCCCAACCCTACTGGCTTGTCTCACAACTTCGAAGAAAACTGCAACAGCGACACATCCAACGGGGACCAGCGACACCTGAAGCCTCAGAGGACTGCCCTGCAACCAAGGACCAAGAAACTCCTGTGAACAGCGGCCCTGTTCAACAACCTGCAACTTTCCTGCAACAAAGAAACAACTTTAAAGACTTCACGTTTCTCGCCGGAAGCGTGAGACTTTCCACTCTGCACCCGACGCCCCCGGCTCGACCTGCGGAAAACCAACACCTCAGGGAGGACTCCCCGGCGACTGCGAGCCCATGAGTAGCCAGAGATGACCCCTCTGAGCCCCCACTGCAACGCCTGCAGAGCAAATCCAGAGGCTCTCCCCTGACCGCGACTGCCTGTAACATGGGACCCGACGCCTGGAAACAACACGGCAACTGCAGCCCCCAGGACCTGAACGAACCGAACTCCAGTGCAGGAGCGACCCCCAGGCGACCCTCTGCCTAGCCCAGGTGGTGACTACCCCGAGGAGCCCCCCTGTGCCTGCTTGCATCGTTGAAGAGACCCCCGGGTCTCCCCATTACTTCCTATCTAAAACCAGATGCCTGTTTGCACTCTGCACCCGGCCTCCCCTGTGCCGCTGAGGGTGTACTTTCTGTGCCTGCTTGTCCCTCCCCCGGTGCCCTACAAAACCCCCCTGGTCTGCCCCCGAGGACGCCGGTACTTACCTGCTGGCAGACTGGAACCGGGGCACCCCTGTTCTCCATTGAAGCCTATGTGTTTTGGGCACCTCTTTGACCTCTGCACCTGACCGGCCCTGAGCTGCTGGTGTCATAACTTTGGGGTTGCCTTGAACCCCCAATGGTGGGCTACCTTGGACCCAACCTTGAGACTTGTAAGTGTTTTACTTACCTGCAAACTTAACCTTTACTTACCTCCCCCAGGAACTGTTGATTTTTGCACTGTGTCCACTTCTAAAATTGCTTATTGCCATTTTTACAAAGACTGTACATGCTATTGTGATTATTCAAAGTTTCTAAAGTATCTAAGTGAAATACCTTTCATTTGAAGTATTACTTGTAAATCTTGAATCTGTGGTTCTTAAAATAAACTAAGAAAATATATTTTTCAATATAAAAACCTATTGGCCTGGAGTAAGTCTTTGAGTCTGTGTTCCTCATTTATTGCCTGTGTGTATACAACAAATGCTTAACACTACTCTCTGACAAGCCTACTGCTCTACCACACTACCACAAAATAGAGCATTAGAATTATCTCTTTTTGCCACTATGTTACCTGTAAGGGGAACCCTTGGACTCTGTGCACACTATTTCTTACTTTGAAATAGTATATACAGAGCCAACTTCCTACAGTAAGTAACTATTTTATTCTTTACAAAGTCATGATATTGTAAGCAAACCTCAACTTTGGCACCAGAAATAATTATACACTCACCCCTAATAACAGCATGAACTAGCTTTATCTGATAGAGACTTCTAGCTGCAGATTGCTTACCTTAGAATTTCCTGGCGTCGGCTTGGAATCTGGAATTTTTTGATGAGCAGTACTCTGCGTGCGCCGTTGGGTGGTGTAGTTCAGATTCGCGTCATTGGAGCCGTCTGTGACGTCACAGTCACCTATAAAGGCCCCACCCCAGCACGCATACGTCTGTTCTTTTTCTTCCACTCTGGTTAAGCGCAGGTCGGGATTCAAGCTACCCTCTGCCTTTTTTTGCAGACCTTTTTGTCATCGCTTTCGAGTCTGTGTGAGGATGTCATTGAGGAAGACTGGGTTCAAGCCATGTGATGCATGCCATCGCGCCATGTCAGTGACGGACCCCCTTCAGGTATGTCTCTGGTTCCTCGACTGAAACCAAAATTCGAAGTCGTGTTCTGACTGCTGGGCCATGGCCCAGAAAGCTTTGAGAGAGCTTTCTCTGAAGCTCATGGCAGCCTGGCAGTCAACTTCGGTTGGACGACTTCTAGGTAGTCATGGTCCCAATCGAGGAGGAGGTCGCAGGACTGCTCCTGGAGCCCTCAGTCCTCTTCATCGCACTCGAGGTCCTCTGGGCAGTCGGGGAAGAGGCACAAAAAGTAGACTTTGACCTCACCATGCCCGTCTGCTGACAAGGCGTCTCGGGAATGTTGACGTTCTGAGCACGGTTACCCGGAACGGATGCCAGGGCCGACTTCAGGTCGACCCCTCCCTCCCCCCACTCCCTTCCCCATTTTCTGGGAGCCAGAGTGACCCCCACTTAGCTCATGGAGTTTTTCAACACCATGCACCTCGGATTTGAGCGGGCCAACCCCGCTGGTGCATCTTGGGGGTCGGCAGGAGCCCCATCGGATTCCACGTCTGCGGCTTCAGCCTTGGCTCCTTTGGGGGGGGGTGGACTCTCAAGATCCGATACCGGATCCGTAACAATGCCGAATGCACAGAGTCTGCCTCTTTCGGCATTGTTCCTGATGTTGATGCTCTGCTGGTGCCCATCGGTGGTGCGAGCCCCATCCTCATTCCAAATGACCCGGAACGATGTCGTACAACGCCGATTCCGACTTTGACTGTGCCGACAGGGGCCAGATCAGTGCCTGAGGCTTATTTTAATCAGCCATGTACAGGTGAGGAATGGGAGGGGTCCCATGACTCTCTAGAATATGGTTTGGAGGATAGGGACTTGTGTGAGGAATTAGGGGAAGCCAGTGGACTGGATACTTCTCCAGATACTGGCATGCTCTCACCTCCTACTGTGGCTAGGGGAGGGAGTGTCCTATGCTATGGTGGTGTGTAGGACAGCTGAGGTCTTGGACCTAGATTTGCCTACAGTGCCAGTCAGGACTAACTTCCTGGCTGAGGTGCTTCAGTCAGAGGTTTCCACATCAGAACCGATGTTACCCTTTAATCAAGCCCCCACTGATTCCCTGCTGGGGTCGTGGTCCAAACCCAGCACAGGGGCTCCTGTTAATAGGACATTCATCCGCTGCCACAGACCAGCTCCTAATAATCCTAGTTTCCTCACCCAACACCCCACCCCGATGAGCTTGGTGGTCCAGGCCTCCACTTCCCATGGTGCCTTCTCTCCTGCTCCCCTGGATAGGAAATCCAGGAGCCCGGATCAGCTTGGAAAGAAAATATTTTCTTCCTCCAGCCTGGCATTGAGGTCGAAAAAAACACCTCATGCCTGTTGGGCCGTTTTTCCCATACTTTAGGGCATACAGTGGCACAGGTGCTGCCCCAGGTCTGGAGGACGTGCAGGACACTCTCACATGATGTTAACGCTGGGAGAGATGCAGCAAAGTTTACAAACGGTGTGGTTAGGACATGACCATCTCGCTCGGTTGGGCGATTTCTTCGAAGGTGGCCCTTCGTCGCCACGCCTGGCTCCATATATCTGGCTTTTCGGGGATTGTCCTGGCAAACCTCATGGACATGCCCTTCGATGGCTTACGCCTATTTGGAGAAAAGGCAGACTCTGCGCTTGAGCCGTTCAAGGGCTCTTGGGCTATGGCCAGATCCTTGGGCCTCTCAGCGCCTGCTCGCCAGAAGTTTGCCTTTCGAGGCTGCGGGTGTGGTGTGGTACCACGCCACCCACAAATCGGCCACCTTCCTGCGTCAACTCCACATCCAGGACGAGGTCATGGTACCTTTAGACCCAGATGGTCTAGCCAGAGGTTGGCCACCACACAGCTCCCCTCCTCCACAGCTCCCAAGTCCTCCTAGTATAATTCTGCAAGACCACTCGCGTCCAGTTGGAGGTAGGATTCTTTTTCAACTCACTCACTGGACAAATGGATCTTGCAGATCATACAGAATGGCGGGCTATTCTCTTTCCCTCCCTCTATGCTTCCATTAAAAGAGCCGCTGATGGAGGATCATTTAGTTTTGCTCTGTGAGGAAGTTGCGGCTCTCTTGGCCAAGAGAGCCATAGAAAGGGTCAGAAGTAGGCAGTGGTTGTTATTCCCACTACTTTCTGATTCCCAAAAAGAACAAGGGTCTTCACCCTATTTTGAATTTACGCGACATCAGTCCCTTCCTCACGAAGGAGAAATTAAAGATGCTCACTCTTACTCAGGTCTTGTCTTCCCTAGGCCAAGGAGACTGGATGGTAGCTCTGCTCTGGACTTGCAGGATGCGTATTTTCACATCCCCATCCTGCCTGCCCACAGGCATTAATTGCGGTTCAAAGTGTGCAGTGAGCACTTTCAGTTTACTGTGCTTCCCTTCAGTCTCACCAGTGCCCCTCGGGTGTTCACCAAAGTGATGGCGGTGGTAGCAGCTTATCTGCGCAGGTTGGGATTTCAGTCTTCCCTTACCTAGGTGACTGGCTGTTGAGGGCTCCTAAGCCCCAGGGTCTCGTCACCCACCTTCAGACTACAGCGAAACTCCTGCATTTGCTGGGGTTCACTATAAATGTGCCGAAGTCACACCTGACTTCCTCTCAGAAGCTCCCTTTCATCAGAGGTGTTCTGAACACATTGCAGTTTCGGGCTTATCCTCCCAAACAGCGAGTCCAGGATATTCAGGTTCTGATACCAATGTTTTGGCCTCTGTCCTGGATTTCGGTGAGACAGACTCTGAGGCTGCTAGGCCTCATGGCCTCCTGCATCCTGTTAGTTAAACATGCCAGATGGCATATGAGGGCTCTGCTTTGGACCTGAAGTTCCTGTGGGCTCAGCAGATCTCGAAGGGAACTGCAGAAGATCTGCAGTGGTGGTTAATGAACTGCGATTGAGTCAGAGGCAGACTCCTCTCCCTTCCCCAACCAGATCTCAGTGGTGACAGATGCATCACTTCTGGGATGGGGCAGCCATCTGGGAGAGGTGGAGATCAGAAGCCTCTGGTCTCCAGCGGAATCCAGATTCCATATCAGTGTACTGCAGTTTCGGGCGATCCGACTTGCATTGAAAGAATTTCTTCCTGTTGCAAAAAGGAAGATGGTGCAGGTGGTCATGGACAACACTACCGCAATATGGTACTGCAACAAGCAGGGCAGTGTGGGGTTGTGGACCCTTTGTGAAGATGCCCTGTGTCTCTGGACATAGCTATAACAGCAGGGCATAACCCTGGTGGTTCAACACCTGGCAGGTTCTCTGAACGCCAGGGTGGGCAAATTCAGCCGTTGATGCCTAGCGGATCACGAATGGTGTCTCCACCCGGAGGTGGTGCAAGGACTCTTTCAACAGTGGGGAGAGACTTCGTTTGATATATTCGTTTCTGCAGAGAATGCTCAATGTCAGCAGTATTGCGTGTTGGAGTTTCCAAGGCGGCAATTGCTCGGTGGCACTTTTGGTTGTGAGTGGAATTCAGGCCTCCTGTGCGCCTTTCCTCCCATAACACTTCTGTCCAGAGTTCTCAAGAAGATCAAGAACCACTGGGCTCAAGTAATCCTAGTGGCTCCAGACTGAGCACGGAGAGTCTGGTATCCTGAGCTTCTGAAAATGAGCATTGATCCATCGATCAGGGTACCCCCTCACTAGGATCTTCTGTCGCAGGGAAGGTTCTGCACCCCAACCTGTCAACTCTGTGCCTTCATGCATGGAGCTTGAGCAGCAGCAGTTGATGGCTTTTGACCTTCCTCCCGAAGTCTGTAAAGTTATTTTGGCAGCCAGGCATCCCACCACTAAAACGGTATACCCCTGCCATTGGAAACGTTTTGTGTATTAATGTGCAGAAAGATCTATTGATCCTCTTTCTGCTTCTCTTTCTGAAATCCTTCTATTTATACTATTTCTTATCCACCAGGGTTCTACTTTGGGTATTCTCAAGGGCTATCTTTTGAGCTTTATCGGCATTCCTTTGGCTGCCTGATCAGCCTTCTCTGTTCAAATAACCCATTGTACATAGATTCCTCAAAGGACTTGTACATATGTTTCCCCCTACGGCCTTTGTTATGCCTCAATGGGACTTAAATGTTGTCCTCACATTTCTTATGTGTGCTTCCTTTGAGCCTTTACATAATTGTCCTCTTCAGCTGCTCACCATCAAGACAGCCTTCTTAGTGGCAATAACATCTGCCAGGAGGGTGAACAAGATGCAAGCTCTATCATCTAAGCCACTGTATCTCACTATGTATCCAGACAAGGTGGTTCTCCAAACACATGCCTCTTTCCTTCCCAAGATGGTGAACCCCATTTCATCTGGGTCAGAGTATCACCCTGGCCACCTTCTTTGCCACCTCATCCGTCTAAGGACTGAACCCAAAAAGAGTGTGGTCATTCTACCTTGACCGCACAAAAGAGTTCCTGGTGGATGACCAACTCCTTATGGGGCACGTGGGAGCAAAGCAGGGTCAGGCAGTGCAGAAACGAACCATTTTGTGCTGGGTCATTCTCTGCATTAAGATCTGCTACACACTGGTTAAGAAGCAGCCTCCTGAGGGCTCACTCCACCAGGAGCAGGGCTGCGACCACTGCGCTAGCATGAGGTTTTCCAGTCCTGAATATCTGTCAGGAAGGAACATTGGCATCTTTGCACACGTTTGCAAAACACTGCTGTCTGGACAATCGGGTCCGGAGAGATGGACACTTTGCCCGTTCGATCCCACAGGACTTTCTAGTGTGAGAAGATTTATCCGCAGCCCACCACCAAGAGGTTATGGCTCAGTAATCTATTCTAAGGTAAGGAATCTGCAGCTAGAAGTCTCTAACAGATGAATAAGAGACTTAACTTTTGGTAACACATTATCTGGTAGAGACTCTATCAAGCTGTAGATTCCGTACACCCACCCATGCATCCCCGCTTTGCGGATTTGTCTAATAGGGTTAAGGTTTATCCCTTTCAGGGCCCTAGTTATGCTCAGACGAACTGTTGGTTCTATCCATGACTGCGCTTCTGGCATGGAAGTTTGTGGGTAAAAGAACTGATGTACACGTGCCGGGGTGGTGCCTTTATAGGCGACCGTGACGTTGGACTGCTCCAATGACACCGACAATGCCATGCGGATCAGAATGACACCTCCTGATGGCGCGCACAGGGTACTACTCAGCAAAATATTCCAGGTTCCAAGCTGATGTCAGGAAATTCTAAGGCAAGGAATCTGCAGCTAGATAGTCTCTACCAGATAATGCGTTAACGAAGGTAAGTAACTTATTCTGCACATCCATGTGAACACGATATTGTAGGCATTTTTTTTTTAAATAAAAGCTAAACATTGGCCTTCTTTTCTTTCAGGCACTGCTCTCAGTTTTGCTGCCCAGTCATGGCCGTCTGAAGGCCCTAATAGAGGAAGTACTGGACTTGGATCTAATCCACCAAGGAGCTGAGCATGGGGCACTGGATGTACCTCAACTGGTGCGTTTCATCCTGGACATGATGGCCATGCTATGTGCCCCTGTCCGAGATGAAGAAGTGCAGAGGCTCAGGAGTCTAACTGATACAGTGGAGCTATTCAGGTGAGTTAGAATGTATGTAGGGTGTAGTGATGGAACCTTGTAAACCAGGTAGGCCACTCCAGGATTTCCTCTAAGATAGACCAGGCTACCTTGGATCTGTCTGCTATGCATCCTTAACGCAAAAGATTGGATGATTGGAATACTGGTCTGGATATTGGTACTGGTTATCATGAAGACGGGCACCTGACCTTACACTGCCATTTGGTTGTGGCCAAGGATATGGAGCCATTATCCATCAAAGTTCTGCTATTGCTATCAGAACAATATGGCATTTATTCTCTGATGGCAGATACTGCTTTCCAACCAAGGTCTGCCCTGACTATTGAGCCAGACAGTGGGCCTCATTCTGACTTTGGCGGGCGGCAGAGGCCGCCCGCCAAAGTACCGCCGTCAGAATACCGCTGCGCGGTCAAAAGACCGCCGCGGTAATTCTGAGTTTCCCGCTGGGCTGGCGGGCGACCGCCAGAAGGCTGCCCGCCAGCCCAGCGGGAAACAGTGGAAGGGGTGCGACGGGTGCAGTTGCACCCGTCGCGATTTTCAGTGTCTGCTTGGCAGACACTGAAAATCTTGGTGGGGCCCTGTTAGGGTGCCCCGCAACACCCGTTACCGCCAGCCAGGTTCTGGCGGTCAAAACCGCCAGAGCCAGGCTGGCGGTAAGGGGGTCGGAATCCCCATGGCGGCGCTGCCTGCAGCGCCCCAGGGAGGATTCCCCAGGGCAGCGGGAAACCGGCGGGACACCGCCGGTTTTCCGTTTCTGACTGCGGCGGTACCGCCGCGGTCAGAATGTCCATGGATGCACCGCCAGCCTGTTGGCGGTGCATCCGCGGTCGTTGGCCTGGCGGTAGCCTACCGCCAGGGTCAGAATGACCCCCAGTGTCTTTGATGTGGGACACCACCAGCTAAATCTGTGGTGGGAGTTACTGCTTCCCTGAATGGCAAAGCATTGATAAAGGGGGGAAATGTCTTAAAGCATTCAGGAAGACAAGGTACAAGTCTGGCAGTTTTTCCCTCATGCATGCACGCCTGCCAGTGCCATTGCCATTGCCATCCTGGCCAGCTATGGGCTCCAGTTGTGGTAAAGGTTTAACAGGTACAGCTTAACTCCCGGCTGTTCCCAGGAGAAGTATACATTTCTCCAGCAATGGATCCTTCATAAATTCACATGCTTTAATATAGTTCAAAATCTGTTGAGACTGTGCACGTTGCCATTATTCTGTCATTTCTGGACTCTTTATTTGAAATAATGATAGCAGACAATTAGATGAAGCAGTCCCTCACCCTAATCATTCATAGTAAAGCTTGTCGAGATCTCTGTTCCTCTTTTTACAATTCAACTCAAGAAAAAGATCAGATTTGTTGCCAGCCAAGGAACCAAAATATGAGTTGTCTGTCGCTTTTGCAGAGCGACCCACTGAGTCTACTGTTCAGGTAAGGTCACCTGGTTAGACCTCTATTTTTGGACTGAAAAGGGAAAAAATTGAATTGGGGGCATTCCTCACACTTTAATCATTCTACAGGATCCAAAGAGCGTTAAAAACATGGACAAGAGAGGTGGTTCACCAAGTGCCGTGGATTTTCCAATCACAAAATAAAAAAAGCTAATTTGTCATCCTCATTGATGACCAAGAAGATGAGTTTCTCCCACAACAACTTTGTGGATGCAGTGCTGACAACAGTTACGCTCCAGTTATATTATCAACTTACAAGACGCCAGGAGCAACGGGCTCCACTTTGAGAGCAGAAACATGTTGTAGAGTAGTCTGTCAATGACTTTGTCAGCCGAAGCAGGTCCGCTGTTTTCAACAACAGTTAATATGAAAATAGGTATACATAATCAGCATCAGGAGGCTGTTTTGATGATGGAGACAATCTTAGTGCAAACAAGTAGCCTCTTATCAATTGTCCTTCCAGCTTCTTCTCTGCCAGATGTTTTGCTAATTCAGTCTATGGTTATCTTGAAGTTGAATGTCCCTTCAATCTCAAGAATTAATACTGCAGCGTACAGTAGTTAAACAAAATGAAGATAGTCGAGAGGAACATGTGTAGCCTGTGGAAGCCTTCTTGAGGGAACGAGATGATGATAATAATAAGATTTTAACCTAATGTCAGCGCCTAGTGAATTTCTCCCACACATCCTAGAATTCTTGCTTAGAAAAATGTGTTAATTGAATTGTTACCGTTTCAATATACAAGCAGGGAAAGAAGCAGAAGTGGGGGAAATTGCATATAAGCTTTTTTCTTTTTTTTTCATAAGGTAAGTCTCATTCCTATTTAAAGTACTGCTTTGATCATTTTAATTTGAGCATGTGAATCTATGAAACATGCTATGCTGGAAAATAAAATTACTTGTAACTCTCGTTTGCCAGCATTTGTACCTGTCGTGGATTTATATTGAACCAGCTGCCTCCCCTTTCATGAGCCTTTTGCTTGATTACGGACACACTGCACAAGCTAGAACATCTGGCAGCTGGAAGCCTCTGTCAGGGGAAGGGCTGTGGATCTTGGCAGCTGATTGGCTGAAGTTCAGGTTGCACATAAAGATCTGGACAGCTGCATGTGTTCTATAGATATCTTAGTGTTATGGAGTGTAATGGTACACTGCTATAACATTGACTACCAAACCTTCCCAGCCTGATGACAGGGAATGATTGAAACATGTGAATCTATGAAAGATCCTGTAGGTCTTTACCTTACTCAATTCTCCTGTCGGTGAACCTGAATTATTTTGAGGTTTTTTTTCCGCCCAGGTGAGGAGAAGCCCAAGTGTTGTCTCATCTAGAAAGATGGCAAAATCTGTAGCAGACAGTGACTTACTGAACAAATATTATCTTTTGTAAGGAATTGTCCATAACATTTCTTTAACTATAATGTGTTTTCTATAAGTTTGAAAAGTTTAGGCTCTGGGTGAACTAGCTCCCAGATTGAAGCTAGTAGTTTGGGGAGTTTGGGCAGGGGATGTAGCACAATAAATGGTCAAGAAAAAAGTTAATGTTGGTTCTTCCCTTTCTCCCCCCACTTCCTGTCCCCTGACCCCTGCAGGGAGATTTTCCATGTGCTGGACCTCATGAAACTTGACATGGCAAACTTTGCGGTCTTCAGTCTCCGGCCCCACCTGCAGCACCAATCTGTGGAATATGAGAGAGGAAAGTTCCAGGAGCTGCTTGACAGGCAGCCAGGTAGGTGGTCCATAAATCATCATGTGAGGGTGAGAGAAATGCTTCCTATTTACCCAGTTACTCAACAATTCTCTACCAGATAATCCTCATCAAAGTCGTAAGTACGGAAATGTCCAGCCTATGTGCACATATATATAAAAAACAATGGCCACATGTAGCAACTTTCAGATTTGCGACCCGCAAATTGCGAGTCAGAGTGACTCGAAGTTTGCTAGACACGAATCCGAATGTAGGATGGTGTCCCTGTACATGTGGCCCAATATCCTTTGTAGCCTAAAGAAGGCTAGTCATTTTCAAAAATATCTCCAATTATAGGGAAATAGCCACTACATCTAAAGTAACTAGAAACATCACTCAAAGACCTCTTAAAAACAAAAAGGAAAAAATAAAGGGAATGCATGTCAATGTTAGCAGGTAGGCTACACATGTAAAGCAGAAGAACCTTGCATTGTGCCTATTAGATAATAATTTTCCATCTTACTCAATATCCCTCAGAACTAGAGACTTTTTTCATCTAATTTCTGACTGGAATTGTTTATTTTTCCAGTCAGAATGCTTTCACTTTTGGTTATGTGCTCTGCTTGGGGCCAGGAAAAAAAAAAAACCCTGTTAAACCCCTATGACAGCAGTATAGTATGCTTTCCGGAGGATCACCAACCTTGAAGACTGGAGACCTAGTAAAAAATTATCCAGGAGGGCTCTGTAGGATAGATAGATAGATAGATAGATAAGGCTGAATGGCCTGCAGGAGAGACTTCAGAAGGCAAGGTTAGGATTTGACAAAACGTAAAGAAAAGTTTAGCCCTCTAACTCGGCACCTCGACTCCAATTGCACAAGTTGACTACCCAAGGGGTAGCTCTGAAAAGCGTGCAATAAAAGAAAATAAAGACAAGCTCTCTATTCAACATAGAGGCCTTCAACATAAAGAACAGGTACTGTGATAACATCTTCGCCGTCAAGACATGGTACGTACATGACATCGAGAAAGCACAGCAAGTCAAAGTCAAGGCCACCTCCTGTGATATTGATGCTACCTCCATCGACATCAACACTAAGAAGACCCTCTTTGCCAACATCTACCAACAAGACCATCATCTGCTTCTCCTTCACAGACATCTTCGGTGGATTGGCTCTGTGGCCTTAAAAGGGGATGAGTACAATGTTCTTCAGACTCTTGAGTACCGCAGGGTGTAGTCACCACCTGAGAAGTAACAACAGTGGTCAGTTTGTCACCTACTCCATCATGAAGGTCTGCCTCTTCATGTTTCTTTCCACTGACATCTGCTCCTCCTTTACCTTTGAGGTCAAGCAGCAATTGAAGTCACTAGTGGTTCCTCTGGTGCCACCTAAGCCTGCTTCTAAGGCAACTCCACAAAAAAGGAGAACACACTCTTAATCTCCTCTAAGGCACTGTAGACTCCGTAGTGCAAGGTGAGGTTCCATCAGCACCTTTAAAAGATGTGCGTGCTACCGATCCCAACTCCTACCAGATGGATTTAATGGGAAGAAACATCTGTGGCACATCAACCACAGGCTAGTGCTTTGTATGGCAGGTACAGTGGACCCCCTTGGGACTCTATAGAGGTTTACAGAAAAGCTACCAATGGAGGACTTAAAAGATTTTCAGAAAATCTTTCTGGAAGAAGGAATGCTGGTGTCCAATCAAGGTACAAGTATTGCAGAAGATTTCTCTGATTTACCTGCTCATCGGTACTGCCACTGAATTGGTCTTAGGTGCAATGCCAGGTTGTTGTTTACGAGCTTAAAACCAGAAACAAATCGAGAGTTTTTAACTTTACATTTCAGGCACTCCACTTTTTGACCCTTGTGCAGATGATGCTCATGAAGTCAGAAACTGACATTTTAAAAGCAATCAGTCTTGAGAAGAATAAGAAATTCAGGTGACACTATAAGCCTTGTAATGGGAGTTATTTCCCACATAAAGGTCAAGTCTATCAGTGCCAACCACAATAGCAGCAATAACAAAGGCAACCTTTTCACAAAAGAAGGACTTCGAAAAGCAGAGAAGGCCAGTTAACAACAAGAAAACTTCCCAAAAAGGAATTAAACTTTACTTCCCTCTTCTCTGTTAGTCACTCTGGTGGGGGCAAATAGCTCAACTCTCCTACAAGAGTGGCAGAATACATCAAGAGATCAATGGGTCTTTCAGTATTGTTCAGAATGGGTATTCAGTCAAGATCATTTCTCCGCGACCTACTATGCCACCCAAAAAAATCTTTCCAACATTAACAAGATTTGTTTACAAAGGAAGGGAACACCCTACTTCAAAGGAAAGCATGGAGGAAGTGCCTTCTTACCAAAAGGGAACCACAATTTATTGCCGTTACTTTCTGACACAAAAAAAGGACCAAAACATGAATTGAGGTCCATTCTCGATCCAAGACTAACAAAAAACATGGATAAAGAAAGAAAGGTTGAGAAAGTAGCCATTGTGCCAAATCCCTAATTACATCGAAGGGACTGGATTTCTCCATTAGTTCTTCAAGATGCATATTTCCATATTCGGCTTAAAAGAAACAGTGTGTAGAAAAGTACCCCCTTGCTTGGCATGGTTACCCCCATTTTCTGCCTGTTGTCAGTTTGTTTGACTGTGTCTACTGTGTTCCTGCTAACCAGGACCCCAGTAGTTTTGCTGTCTCTTCTAAATAATACCTTTTTCTTCCCATAATTGGCATACTGCCCCCCCCTGTAAGTCCCTAGTATATGGTACCGAGGTACTCAGGGCATTGGGATTCCAGGGTATCTCTATGGGCTGCAGCAGTTATTCTGCCACCCATAGGGAGCCCATGCAAAGGGTTCTGCAGGCCTGCCATTGCAGCCTGATTGAAGTGGGTGCATGCACCCGTTTTCACTACATCTCACAACTCCTGGTTACTATAAGTCACCCCTATGGTAGGCCCTCTCAGCCCAAAGGGAAGGGTGCAGGTACCTGTGTGTGAGGGCACCCCTGCACTAGCAGAGGTGTCCCCACAAACTCCAGATCCATTTTCCTAGACGTTGTGAGTGCGGGGACGCCATTTTATACTTGTACTTTACATAGGTCACTACCTATGTCCAGCTTCATAATGGTAACTCCGAACCTGGGCATGTTTGGTATCAAACATGTTGGAATCATACCCCAATACTGTTACAAGTATTGGAACTATGATTCCATGCACTCTGGGGGCTCCTTAGAGTTCCACCCAGCATTGATACCACCATTCTTACAGGGTTTTCCGGCCAGCCCAGCTGCTGCCACCCCTCAGACCGGTTTCTGCCCTCTTGCTGATTGATCTGCTCAAGCCCAGTAAGGCAGAACTAAGGATTTCCTTTTGGAGAGGGAGGTAACACCCTCTCTCTTTAGAAATAGGTGTGACTGGCTTGAAGGTGGGTGAAAAGAGATCTGAAACATTGGTCTCACTGCCACCTCAGCCTTTGTCTGAACATTGGTGCAGTAATGCTTTGTGAAACTGCACCATTCTCCATATCTCTGCTTTGCAGAGTTTTTTTTACAGGAGACGTCTGCAAAGAGAGCAGCAGTAGCACATATGGTTCTCATGGGATACTCTCCACATCTTCCAGAAAGTGATCAGTTTATTCTCATGTGAACCAGTGTGATGCCTCAAGTGGTAAATCTTTTTTTGATTAAAGGTTCAAAGAAACATAAGCTATGAAAACAATGGTCAGGCTGAAGAAAACACTGGTATTTTGTAACTGTCAACTACTTTTACTGTCCAGAGAATAACATGTCCTCTCTGCTGCAGTGGCAGGATTCAAAAATAATGTTGGTAAATAAATATTCTCATCTAAATGAATTGCAGTATGAAACTCAGGGATGTAGCTAAAGAGTTAGCCACCTTGTCCATAAAGAATCGCAAGTATGGTCCTTTGCAAGAAAATGTTTGCAAATCAGTCACCCTCCTTGCAGGTGTAAGTGCTAATAAAAAACAGTTCCCATGAAAGATGTTGAAAACAAACTCAATGAATTAGCTCGGAGTTAGGTCTCACTAGCACAGTTAAAACTGTATTGAGCTTCCAAGCCTGCACACTTCATGTTCTTGGAGGTAAATTTCAAAATACACCCTTCTGAATTCTTTAATTAGCCTTGGTAAAAAAAAAAATATATAGGGTCTTGCCTGGTCATCAGATTTATCTCTAAATTGCCACTAAGTGAACCTATACTGAAGCTTATCTACAACCTCATTTTACCATTTTCAGGAGGTATGTTAATAATTGATGCAGAGACATACAAGCAGGATACAAATTCTCCACCTGGGTCAATAGTACAAAATCCATTTTAAGTCATAGGTTTTAACAGCCGATTGTGTTCTGGTGGCTTTAGGTATTTCACTACAGCCCTCAGAAATGTTCATATACCCAAACACTAGCTCCTTATGAGCCAAGCTGTCAACTGAATGGACTGTGGCGAAGTATTTGCTCTTTGGGCATGGGTGGCGGTTGCTCTACATAAAACTTTGTCCTCTGAAATGGTTCTCCTTTCATCTTTCACAACTACAACATGCCCTTCATCTGGAGAATAACCAAGATAATATCATCCCAGTCTCTGCTTACTTGCTAACATTGTATGTTCAGTTTCTCTTTAATTATTCTCCTGCAGAGGCGAAATTGAGGTAGCAGCAGTATACACAACATGCTGCACAACACATTTGAATTTTCAGACCGTCCTGTTTGCCTTTGATATAAATTTAGAAACTCGTCTCTCTAGAATAGAAACACTGTCCCTTCTTTGGTGAAAATTCCGCCATCCCTTGCTCCATGAAATACAGTGCACTTTGGTGTCCAACAGCATAAGTGCAGCCCCTACCTTTAAGCTCTTCTGTGTGACAGATGTTCCTATTGAGAAACATGTGGGTCATGGTAAGCCACTTAAAAGACGTATGTGACCATCCACAAGGTCCCTGGACCTACTAACCTCTACTTTTGGGAACCTTGCTCAACTTTGGTGGCTTCAGCTCACTATTCACTGCACGTTGCTGTGCAGTGGCCGGAGGATCTGTGAATCACCACTGACATGGCTACTCCAGAGTTAAAATAATCCTTCTTGCTGTGGAATATTGTAGCTTCAGCAACACTGTTGGGATAAGTGTGATGGGAGGAAATGTGTAGATACATTTCTCTAACCAACTCAAAGGGCATTTCCCATGGAATCCGGCTGGTAATATCTTGAGGAAAAGTTTGGGCAATTTTTGCTGTTTGCCTCTACAAACGGGCCTACTTGTGGATAATCCCATTCTTCGTAGATGGCTCTCAGCACTTCTTTATCAGGATCCAGTTGATTTTCTTGCATTAGTCGACAGAGTATTAGTTTGTTCATTTTGAATCTCTGGTACATGGACTGATTTAATAGTCAGACCTCTCGCCAACAGCTATTCCAAACAGTTTGTGTTTCGAGGGACAATGGTCTTAAGTGTTCCCCCCCCTGCTTGCTCAGATAATACTTTGTGGCTTTGTCTGTAGAAACAGGAACAGGGCACGTGTCCTGAAACATGGGAAGAATTATTTCAGAGTTAAATGGACAGCTCTCGACTCCAACAGGTTGATATGGTAGGACTTCTTCCTCGCTGACTGTCTTGCCTAAATTTGTAGATGGTCTATATGAGCACCACATCCTAGTAGTAGAGTATGGGACTCTGTGGTTTACGATAGGCCCTGATGAAAAGATACTCCCTTCAGTATGCTGTTTTCTTGACACCACCAAGGGAATGATTGGCGTGCTTCCTGGGATAGTGCTACCCTGTTCTCCTAGCTCCCAAATTTCTGGTACCACTGGTCTTTCAACTTGCTGTAATGACCTCATGTGGAGTCAATAATTCAGAAATGCACTATTTCAAGAACCCTAGTAATGAGGAAATCCGTCAAGCAGTTGGATGGAGTGTTTACTTCAGACAGCAACATTTCTGTTTGATAGATTTGATGATCTGTCCCCAAGGACACACTTTGACAATGATGTCAAATGTTGCCCCCAAATACGGAATTCTTTGCACTGGAGTATTTTTTGACTTCTGAAAGTTGCTTGGTAAAGTAAAACTTTGCATCACATCCTCTGCTTCTCTGAAATGCCTCATTACTACGTCTGGAAAGGACTCTTTTACTAACCAGCTTTCCAGGTATGGGTAAATGCTTACATTTTGGAGGTAAGCAGCTACTACTACCATGCGCTTCGAAAAAGTGTGAGGGGCTGACTTTAGTCCAATTGGTGGTAATCTTCTCCTACCACGAATCGTAAAAACTTCCTCAGTGTAGGAAGCTAGCCTGGTGTGTGGTGGGCACCTATGGTACTTATACCAGGTTCAGGTATCCCCTCTTAGTGAAGTGTATGCGGAGTCTAGAAGCCAGGCTCTCTAGAGGTAGCTGTGGATGAGCAGCCAAGGCTTATCTAGGAGGCATGCAAAACTTTGCATGCAATACCACTGTAGTTACACAGCACTTAAACACTTGAAAGAAAACACTCAGTTAAACTGTACTTTATTTTTGGAAGAAATCACCACAAAATACTAGAAAAGTTGACCCACCCTTAGGAGGTAATCAGTACACTAAATATATACACTAGCCATAAACAATAGTGACCCTAGGGGGAGCACAAACCATACATTAAAAAAAATAGAATGCGAATAAGGTACCCCACCTAGGTAAGTAAAATGTGTAGAGGGGGCCTGGGTGGGGTGGGGGGTGGCTATCAGAAAACCACAAAGGTATGTAACACAGTACCCCTCCAGCGACCAGGAATGCAGGAGTAAAACACTGGATTTTCCCCAAACCACCCAAAAGGAGGAACAAGACACCCAGACAAGACTACAAGGAAAACCAGGTGCGGATTCCTGAAGATAGAGTCACAGTGGAGTCCAGGGGGAGTAGAGGCTACTACCCACCCAGCTGTGGATGTGGTCCACGGTGATGAAGAACAGGTCAGCACTGTAGCCCTGGAGCGGGAGAAGAGGTCCTGATGGATGCAGATGAAGTCCCACGCTGGAAGGAAGATTGCAGATAGGTGTCCGTGCAGGAATTCCACCAGCAAGCCTTGGCAAAGGCAGACTCGCATTTAGTGGAAAAGTGATGCTGCCGGGGACCAGCAAGGCCCAGGAGGACTCAACCCAGGAGGGAGATTCACAGAGGATCCTCAGCATCGCAGAGAGTCCACAGGAGCAGAGGCAGCACCCACAGGAGTCCCACAGGAGTCCCACAGGATAGGAACACAGGAGTAGCAGAAGAAGCCCATGCAGGCTTACGAGAGGATCCCACGCAGGAGGCTGTGCTTTGCAGGATAGAGTGCTGGGGGCTTGAGCTACACATCTCCTGAAGATCCCTTGCAGGAGATGCAAACAAGCCTTAGCAGCTGCAAGAGACGCAGTACACGGGTGTATACTCCTGCGTGGGAAGGCAAAGGCTTACCTCCACCAAAGTTGGACAGCTGGCAGAGAGGACCATAAGGACTACTCCAGACCACCACCCATGATGCAGGATCCATGCAGCTCAATATGAGAGGAGATCCATGCAGCCGGTTGTCGCTTGCTGTAGGTGCATGCGGTTGCAGGGAAGTGTCTCCTTCACTCCAAGGGTGGTCCTCCACCCCTCTTATGAGGATCTAATTTCACTGATTGTACACTGCAGCATGCTTGAAAATCTGGTAACTGGAAGCCTCTGGTAGGGGACGGGTTCTCAGTCATGTTACCTAAAGTTTTGGTCTCATGAAGTTGACTACATACAGTCTACGGCTGTTTTGAATTTTATTTACTGTACATGTACACTACTATTGTAAGTTGACTGAGTCTTCTCAGAACCTGATGACAGAGAATAATTCAAGCATGTGAATCTTTTGGATATACATATGTTAGAGAATCACAGTTACAGGTATGTAACTTTTAATTACCCATGGCACCTACTTCTTGTTTTAATTCTGTAGAATAGTTTATACAAACAATTTGCCAGCCAAGTACTAAACATTTTGCACCTTTCTTTGCGATACAGATATAAAAATACGTTTTTTTCAATTGAAAATTAGATCTAGAATATTGCGGTTGGGTGAAGATGTTATACTGCAAATACAGCTAACAAAAATAAACATGATGAAGCATTGTAAGTAACCTTTCGATTCTCCCAATTAATAACCTTTTTTGGGACACATGGCATTGCATGTGAAATTTGTACACTTAGAAAGACAGATGAACATGTGCCTCCCTTTTTATGTACTGTGTGTGACCATGTTAACATTTTAATCAGGCGCATAAAAAGAAGAGCTCTAAAGTTGAACCAATAATCTTGAAATTCCAATGAAACAACGGAGAACAGTTCTCAAACATCAGGCCCTTACATTGCACCAAATAATATGTAATATTTCTCTGCTATTGGGTGGTTTCTTTATACTTGATAATGGGTTAAATCAAATAGGATTATAAAAAAATCGCATTGTGGTTACCCATTGTTAACCAACCTTTACATGTCTTCACCCTCAAGCTTTTCTTTTGCTTTACCTGGGTTTCAGGATCCCTGGATGACACAACAGCGTGGCTTCAAAAGGCAGCAGCAGAGGTGACCATTGTCAAAATGTCAACATCTGCAGAAGTCAATGGGTTGTCAACATCACCAGTTAAAGGGAACATGATGGTGCCAAGTCCGACTATGGTATTAAACCAAGCCTACATGAATTTGCTTCGCTGGAACAGCGAAGATGACAAATATCCAGAGGTATGCAAAGAATGACTAGCTGCCTAGAGCCTAACATGTTTTTTTTCTGTACTCATTTAAAATAAATTGCTTGTACTTTTTTCCATGGCTTCAAGACTGGCTGTTCTCCCTCACTATTTTGCAGACTCTTCTGCTTGACCGGGGTCGACTGCAGGAGATTCAAATCCATGTCACTCAGCTGGGAGTCATAGCTGCTATACTCCTAGTCACCGGCAGTGTGTGTGGTAGCACAATATTCAGATGTGAGGGGTTTGTAGACCGCTTGAAGCGAGTAACTAAAGTCCTTTTGGAAGGTCTTGATCACAGGTGGGTGACAACATTTTGTCTGTAAAGTTTATGGTCTTAAATTTTTATTTTATTTTTAAACTGTGATAAGTGTTTAAAAAATGGGACCAAGGTTCAGTATACCAGAGAGTAAATTAAAATAAAATACATCTCAAAAAAGAATTCTGTTACTCTATATTTTTGCAAAGGGACCCCTCAAAGCTTTTTTATCTCAGACTTGCTTGGCCTTCTACTGTAGGCCACCAGCCTCTTCTCCCCAATTCCTACTTCTTCTGTCAAAGTCAGCTTGACTTGGAGAAAGCCTCCTGATTCTGTTTATGTAGCAAGTCCTGCTTGCATGAGTGCAGTATTGCTACTGGTTTCAGTGGTAAACTGAGAAATACATTTTATAGGATAGCGATATCTAATTGCATATTTTACCTTAGAATTTTCTGTCAGTCTGAATCCAGAGATTTTTCTCGAGCAGTAGCCACGTGTGCTTTTATGTGGCATCGATCAGTTCTGCATTCAGCGGCGTTCGGGCGAGATATGACATGGCCGATTCTATATAGTGACCAATCTAGAGTGTTGATGTCAGTTCTGTTCTTTCTGTGCCAGCCACTGCTGATACGAAGAAAGAGCTACCCCATATCACTTTTTGACTGTTTTTTAAATTTTTATTTTTTTTACTTTTTATTTTTTTGTATTTCCACTCCTGTGCATTGCTGTATGTCTCCTCGCAAGACCTGGTTCAAGCCCTGCGGATCCTGCCATCGGGTGATGTCCATGACTGATCCACACCTCGTGTGCCTTTGGTGTCTGGTCCACGACCTGAAGTTGTGCTCTGAGTGCCAGGTGCATCTGCAGGCACCTTGACAATGACAACTGGCTTGTGGATCCTGCTGTCCCACCGACTCTTCAAGGCTCTACAACACAGGTGGTGGTTCTGTGGCTCTCCAAAGGTCTGACCTATCATCCTTGCAACTGGGAAGTCTGTGGTCCCTCGCTGGAGCCGCTTGGCTGTAACCCCTGTGCACTGCGTCTGCTTGTCGTTGCCAAGGCTTGTTGGCTCTTCAGTCAGAAGACCTTCTAGCTCCAAGAAGCCCCCATCTCCAGCTTCAAGAACGACATCCTCTCTGCAACTCCTGCGACATGGGCATCCTCTTTCCTGCTGGGGGCTCCATCGATTCCTGCTGACCCTTCTGATTGTTGAGGGCTGGCCCTGACCTACCTGCCAAGGTTGGGTCACCTGGACCTTGCTCATCCCCCCACAAATCCTGGAAATTTTGTGCAGTGCTTCCCTGCATTTGCCAAGGCTTATTGGTGGCCCCTCTGACTCCTCTGCAATTTGATGATTGGCATGGGACAGCTCATGAATGTCTCCTGGGATCTTTCTGCATCCCCTGGACGCTACAGCTGCACTTCTTCATCCAACAGGAAAGCAACTCCAAGAAGGGTGGGCATTGCCCTCCCGCACCGCCTAGGCACCTTTGGGTGGTCTGGACTCTGTCCCCTCTTTCCTTATGTCCTCTTCTTCAGGAATCCACGCCTGGGTTCAAATGACCTGGGTCATGGCAGCAGCTGGACAACCGAGGTCCCCATTGACTTCAACAGGAGGTTCTGACACAAATTCACTCCTGTGCACCTGGGCTCCCTGGTGTAGGTACTGCATTGTTCTGGATATCCACAGGTGGGGGCACTAGCCAACCTCACTTGTTCCAACGGGGTTCTATGGAGTCCTCTGGGAAGAAAAATCCAACTGCGTCTTCCCATGTTATCCTATGGACGCTGACCTGGAATTACAACTCTGCACACAGGCGAGTGGGAATCCTATCTGCTTACCTTTAACAATCACTCTCTGCCCCTTCAGCTCACTCTTGCAGCTTTCTGCTTTCTCCCTTTTTGACACTTTTCTGTCTTTCTCTTCCTATGTATTTCCCATAAGTGTCTTTTGCTCGCAGTAAATGCCTGATGCAAAAAACATAAGTGCCGGCCCCCAAAAATAAGTGCTAATGTCCCCTGCTGACAACCACGAGCTCAAATTAAGTACTGCTCAACACCCACAGAAACGCCTCCCCAACTCAAAGTAAGGCAACACAGCGACATGCGCTGCATTGCCCTATTCCATAACTACAAGGCCATGTAAAGCCACACAAAGTGGCTTCACGTGTCCTTGTAGGTATGGGTCTGGAGCCTGTGCCGCCAATGCCTCAAAAAAAGTGATGCATCAGTGGCACAGGCCGCTTGTAAATATGGGGCAGTTGTACCTAAACAGTGCTGCAGTTCTAATTCTACCTGCAATCACTTTGGTCTCAATCAAGCAGCATAAAAAGAAAACTTTGCAGCAATTCATCTTGCAGGACTGTGCTAATCAAACTCCAAAAATAAATGCACAGTCCAAAGCTTAAATTCCTTATGTGACGAATAAAAGAGAACTGGCAGCTGTATTTACTTACCGGACTCTGTCTTCCAAAGACGAAATCTGGAATCACCAACTCGTCATTTTGTTCTGGGGGTTGCCAGGTAAGATAGTTGGTGGTGTGCCCAGTGCTTAATTTGTAAATAAAAAGGTGCCGGTGCCCAAACCCCTCCTCTTAAACACGGGGCTGCTGCAATTATATTTGCGAACACGGAATACTGAGGCAGCGTAATCCCGAAGCCATCTCAAATATCTTCAATCCATTTACAGCCACTCCTTGTCCCATCGGCGCACACCTGCAGCTTTCTGCTTTCTCTCATTGTGATGCTTTTTCGTTTTTCGTTCCATCTGTCTTTCCCAAACGTGTCTTTTGCTCGCAGCAAATGATTAAGGCAGAAGACTGAGCGCCGGCTCTCAAAAATAAGTGCCGGTGCTCAGCACCAGAAACTACATGCACAAATTAAGCACTGGGTGCTTTGGTGGTAGTGTGGGTTGGGAGTGATTTTCGCATTCCATTTATTTAGTATGTGACTTGCCCCACCCCCCCATGGGGGCCCATGTTATTTTATGCCTTTACTTACCTGTTGCTAAGTATATTTCTGATGGATACAACTACCTGTGGATTCCTCACCTTATGAATTCGTCCTTGCGCCAGCATCCGACGGAAAGTCTTCTTCCTAGCTGTCCACGTCGACGAGGACGTGATAATGGCACGGCTCCACGTGACTCCGTCTGATGTCACCGTGCCAATAAGAGGTCCTCGTCGGTGTGCTGATGTCAGTTTTCCTTTTTTCCGTGCCTTCGACGCCAACGGTTTTTCTTCCTGGCTCGTTGATTACTGTTGCGTTTTTTGGTGGTTACAATGTCGCCTCCAAAGAAGTCTGGTTTCAAGCCATGTAGAGAATGTGGGGGTCGGATGTCAGTGACCGATCCACATTCGGATTGTATTTGGTGCCTTAGTTCTGAGCATGATGTTAAAGGGTGCTCATCATGCCAGAGTATGAACCCTAAGGCTCTAAAAGAGCGTGAGGCAAAGCTTTTTCTGGTGAAAGCGAAGAAGAAGGGCCATAAGAGGGATTCCTCCCATGCTTCACCAAAGAAGCATAAGAAACGGCGTCATCTTGATTCACAGCGCCGTCATGACTCTCGGCGCCGGTCGGAGCGGAGCCGGTCGAGATCTCGGTCTTCTCGACGCCAGAAGACATGGGAGATGAGCCCTACTGTGATGCCTCAGCCCAGGAGTCCGGAGTTGTCGCCGGCGCCGTCTGTCTTTGAGGTTGCTCATCATAGCCCTCAATTTTTGCCGGCGTCGAGGGAGCCTGATGTACAGCAGTCATCTACTCTGCAATATCCTGCTTTCCCGGCTCCAGGGGCGGATCCGGCTGCATTTTTTTAATGCATTGTATGCCGTTTTTGAGTCAATGGGCCCTGCTGGTGCACCGGCGGGTCCCACAGGGCCATTGGCATTTGATTTGGGCTCTCCGGCGCCGTATAAGGCGGCTCCATCAATGCCCTTTTGTCCGGCGGAGAGTGTCGGATCGGCCCGAGGGTATCTCCTTGTGGGAGTTCACCACCTGTGACGGTGGCTCCACCATCGCGTCAGCCGACGCCATCGCCGCGCCATTCGACTTCGATGATGTCTCCTTCCAGAAGGGCTCCATCGCCTTCCTGCCAACCGACTCCGCGGAGGTCATCGTTGGACTCCGTGTCGGAGCCGGTGCCGGGTGAGGCTAGGAGTCACCCATCTCTTCCTGGGCCTTTCCGAGGTACGAAGTCTTCGCCGTCGATGGATTCATTATAGACGCCGGCTTTGGAGACACATCTTCGGTCTCGTAGGAAGGCTTTAAGACTCTTGGAGGAGGAAGAGTACAGACAGCTGGAGGACGGTGAGATTGAGCCTTTGGATGAATTCCAAAGTCTGGCCACTGCAAGTGGGCTGGATACTTTCGCGGAGTGGGACATTGCGTCTCCGGGGGAGTTTGCAGAAGAGGCCGCATCCTTCCATACAGTGGTAAGGAAGGCAGCAGGAGTTTCTGGACTTGCCCTTGTCTGTGGCGGAGGTGAAAACTAACCTGCTCACAGAGGTGTTGCATCCGTCTGCATCCAGTGCTGATCCTTTTCTGCCTTTCAATGAGGCTTTAACTGAGCCTATATTGGACTTGTGGAGGAAGCCAGTTACGATTCCTGCAGTGAACAGGGCAGTGGCGAGGAGACATAGGGGCGCACCAGGAGATCCGGTTTTCCTGTCACGTCATCCGACTCCTGAAAGTTTAGTAGTCCAGTCGTCTTGCTCCGCGAAGTCTGCTCCTGGAACATTCCCTGGAGTCCCAACTGATAGGTAGTCCAAGAGGATGGAGCAGTCTTCGAAGATCTTTTCATCCTGTAGTATGGCGCTCAAGGCTACTAATTCTATCTGTGTGCTGGGCAGATATGTCCACGCTCTTATGGACTCCGCTAAAGAGATGGCCAAGGATCTGCGCCAGGAGGTGCAAAGGTCCTTTGGGTCTCTTTTTACGGATGCACAGGCGGCTGCACAACAAATTATACAGTCTGGCCTGGACACGTCTGATTCGGTAGCCAGGGCCATGGGAACATCTGTGGCTACTAGGAGGCATGCCTGGTTAAGGTCCTCTGGATTTTCATCGGACGTTCAATCCACCTTATTAGATCTACCATTCGATGGGGAAAAGCTGTTTGGAGAGAAGGTGGATTCTGCCCTTGAATGGTTTAAGGACAGTCGGGCAACAGCTAAGTCTTTGGGCTCACAGGCTGCTGCTGCTGCATCTTATAGACCTTTTCGCAGGTTTAGGGGGTTTACACGTGGCTCTGCCTTTCGGAGGTCCCAATACTTGGCCCAGCAACCTGCCAATCCGCAGTATCGTGCCTTTAGAGGGCGGGGTAGGGGCAGAGCTAGAGGGCCAGTTCAGCAGCCTTCATCTTCATACTCCTCCTCCGGTGGACAACAGCAGAAGCAGCCCTAGTTTTCCCCACTTTATCATCCATACTTCTCCTGTAGGGGGAAGATTGAGTCTTTTTCTCCAAAAGTGGGAGTCGATTACAACGGACTCGTAGTTGTTAAGAATTGTGGAAAAAGGTTATGCTCTCCCCTTTCAGGAGTCCCCTCCTCCCTTCCCCCCCCACCCCTCATTTTGTTCAGAAGACCATCTTCTGTTGTTGCAACAGGAGGTTATGACCATGTTGTCAAAGGGCGCAATAGAGTTGGTGCCGTTGCAGGAAAGGGGTCAGGGGTGTTATTCAAGATATTTCCTGATTCCCAAAGCGGACGGTCGTCTAAGACCGATCATAGACTTGAGGATTTTGAATTTGTTCCTCAAACAGGAGAAATTCAAAATGCTGACCCTAGCGCAGGTACTATTGGCATTGAACGAAGGAGACTGGATGGTGTCTGTCGACTTGCAGGATGCGTACTTTCATATTCCAATAATCATGTCGCACAGGAAGTATCTCTGGTTTGTGGTCGGGACGCTACACAACCAGTTTGCGGTCCTTCCATTTGGACTTACTTCAGCACCTCAGGTTTTTACGAAGGTGATGGTGGTTGTTGCAGCACATCTCAGAAGGAGGGAAGTAGCGGTTTTTCCCTACCTGGACGATTGGTTGATCAAAGCCAAGACTCCAGAGCTTGTGTTGTCTCATCTGCGAATGACAACCCAGTTGTTGTTCGATCTGGGTTTTTCAGTATATGTACCCAAATCTCACCTTGAGCCCTTTCAACGCATCCTGTTCATAGGGGCAGTACTGGACACAACATTGTTTCGGGCCTACCCCCCGCCTCAGCGGGTTCGGGACATTCAGGCGCTGATTCCAATGTTTCAAATTGGAGCAGCAGTTCCAGTCCTCAAGGTCTTATGCCTGCTAGGTCTGTTTGCTTCTTGCATTCTGTTGGTCACTCACGCTCGCTGGCATATGAGGGCTCTTCAGTGGTGCCTCCGCAGGCAGTGGTTCCAGCACAAAGGAGATCTCGGGGATTCGATAAGGATCTCCAGGGACAATGCAGCAGATATTCATTGGTGGACGGCAACCTTTCCCAAGGAAAAACTTTTTTGCTACCACCGCCTGTGGCCACAGTAATATCGGATTTTTCCACTCTAGGGTGGGGAGCTCATCTGGGGGACCTGGAGATCAAGGGTTGTTGGTCTCCAGCGGAACAGATGTTGCACATCAATCTGTTGGAGTTGCGGCCGGTACGTTTGGCGCTCAAGGCCTTCCTCCCTTCCCTTCGCGGTCAGTCAGTTCGGGTCCTGACAGACAACACTACCGTGATGTGGTATATAAACAAGCAGGGAGGAGTAGGGTGGTACCTTCTCTGCAGAGAGGCTCTGCGACTCTGGTCCTGGGTTCAGGACCATCAGATTTGCTTAATGGCAAATCATTTGGCCGGAGTACTGAAGGTACGTGCGGACAGTCTCAGTCGTCTCTTCCCAGTAGATCACGAGTGGCGTCTCCATCCAGACCTGGTCCTCTACATCTTCGGGATGTGGGCTACGCCTCGGGTGGATCTATTCGCCACTCGGGAGAACGTGCACTGTCTGTTGTTCTGCAGCCTCCAGTATCCGTTGCAAGGAGCGTTGGGGGACGCGTTTCAGATGTCCTGGAGCTGCCAGTTGCTGTACGCGTTTCCCCCCCATACCCTTGATTCCTCGGGTTCTCAGGAAGGTTCGTCAAGACCGGGCCCAAGTCATCTTGGTGGCACCGGACAGGCCGAGAAGGGTATGGTACACAGACCTGCTTCAACTCTCTGTGCCCTCCGCTCTGTCTCCCGCTCAGGGCAGACCTCCTCTCACAGTCGCAGGGGCAGGTTCTACACCCCCACCTCAAGAGCCTGCACCTTCATGCCTGGAGATTGAACGGGGCAACCGGAGTTCCTTTTCTCTCCCACCGGATGTAGTGGATGTTATTCTATCATCCAGGCGACACTCCACTAAATCCATTTATGCCGGTAGGTGGGCAAAATTTGTGGTTTGGTGCGGAGAGAATCAAAAAGATCCCTTAAAAGGCCCACCTTTCAGATGTTCTTTTGTTTGCTCTTGATTTAGCAAAGAAAGGCTGTACGGTAGCTACGGTTAAAAGTTATTTGGCGGCTCTGTCGGCTTTTCTTTGCCTTCCGGACCAGCCTTCTTTATTTAAATCTCCGATTGTAAATAGGTTCATGTAGTAATCAAAGAAGCCGTAGTATTCTTAAATACTTTATTCTGGTAAATGTAGATTAAATCAGTACAAGTAACTCCCAGCTGTTTCCTCTCTCCAACTCCTCCAGGACTCTTCTCCAGCTTCTCTCTAGGTCTCCTTCCACATTCCATTCCATCTGTATTGACATATCATTACACATCTTCCCCCTTACAAATTTTCAATTGCAAATTCATAAAAGAAGAACTTTATCAACTATGTACATCATTTATACATGACCAAAATAAACTACATAGACTTGCTCAATTAACTATATACAATTTATAAACATAATTATCTTAAACTACGTTTACTTTACACAAATTTCCCATACTCCATTCATTTCCATTCTCAAACTTGACAATTGAATTGGTTACCTTCACCACTCGCTGAGGTTCACTAAATTTGCTGTCACCTTTCTTTATGATACCGCTTTTCTTCACCACCACCCAATCACCTTTCTCCACACTGACATTCTTCACACCTTTCCTATTATCATAACGTGAATTATTACGTTCTTGTGAACTCATAACTCTCACCTTCATGCCTTCACCATCAACCCACACCTGTTTCTTCTCTTGCAACCACCACAGGGACTCCTTCGACGCCGGTTCCCTTCCCTTAAGAGCTACAAAGGGTGACACACCAGTTACGGAATGAGGAGTTATCCTAGGTGCCCACAGCATCTTGTTTAATTCTTCATTCCAATTTAATCCATTGGCCAACGATAGTTGAAAATTCTCCATAACCATCCTGTTCACCCTCTCCACTAAACCATTCGCTTGTGGTCGGTACAGTGCCACCCTCTCATGCTTGATTCCTAATCTGGTAAGGAAATTCGTCATGGCCGCAGACACTATCTGTACTCCATTATCTGTAATTATAACCTTGGGTACACCCTCTTCTAGAAATACTTCCTTGAGAAATTCAATGACCTTAACAATTGTGATCTGCTCCGCACCCTTGACTACAAACCACTTACTGTGATAATCCACCAGAGTTTAAGGAACCGATTTCTCCTACCAAGTCTTTCTACTGGACCAAGGAAATCTAAAGCTAATTTTTCCCACGGTTTATCAGGAAATTGTACGTTTCCCAAAGGCGGTTGCCTAACAATTTTTGTTTTATCACTATTACTACAAGCCTGACGATCATTTACAACTGCTTCAACCTCCTTGTCCATTCCAGGCCACCAATAGAATTGCTGTAGCCTTCTTTTAGTTAAACTCCTCCCCAGATGTCCTTCATGCACAATTTTTATCAATCTTGCCCTTAATTTTACAGGAGGAACAATCCTGTCACGCCTCAATATCTTTTTTTCCATGCACACTCAATTCATTCTTAACTTCTGTGTACCGTCTCAAGCTTCCTTGCCATGCCCCATCATCAGAACCACTTATTACTTTCTTTAGTTCACTATACTCTACATCCTCTTTTATAGCCTCATCCCATTCATCCTGTCCCAAGGCCCGTTCACCCATCCCTGGCAACTTCTCTCCACCCATTTCGTATATTCCCACCTGGTCACCCTCAATTGGCATTCGTGACAAACAATCAGCCAATACATTCCTATCACCTTTCACATATTCTACCGCAAAATTAAACTCTATGATTGATATTAACCATCTTGAAATACGAGGCGTTATGCTTCCTTCCCGTCATGACCACATTTAAAAATCTGTATCAAAGGTTTATGATCAGTGCGAAGCACAAATGGCAATCCCCAGAGATAGTATCTATAGTGACTTATGCCCCAGCAACAGGCCAGTGCTTCTTTTTCTATAGCCGAATATGATCGTTCAGCACCTTGCAATCTCTTGGACGCAAACCCAATGATTATTTCTTCATTACCTTCCATTTGCAATAGTACTGCACCCAGTCCCACACTACTTGCATCTGTCATTACAATAGTTTTCTTTTTTACATCAAAATGCCCTAGTGTTGGAGCCTTAGCATTTGACTGCTTAATTTTTGTAAACGCTATTCTGCACTCATCTCCCCATTCAAATGCTGCGGTTTTCTTCAATATCATTCTTAAGGGCTCAACCGAATCTGCAAAGTTATGTACAAACTTAGAGCAATATTCCGCCAGTCCTAGGAATAATCTTAGTTGCTCCTTAGTATTAGGCTCAGGAGCTTCATTGATAGCTTTCACTATACTTTTCTTTGGTTTGATTCTGTTCGCCGATATTTCATGTCCTAGATAATTCACACAATCTCTCCTCAATTGGCATTTTTCTTTTTGTACCGTTAGTCCAAATTTACCAATCCTCTTCACGACTTCCATCAACAAATTGTCATGTTCATCAAACGACTTCCCAATCACTATGATATCGTCTTGGAAACATAGCACATTGTCTAAGCCTTTTAAAATGTTTTGCATTATACATTGAAATACGGCAGATGCAGATGCAAGGCCAAATGGCATTCTACAATAACGATAAGCCCCTAAAGGCGTCACAAAAGAAGTCAAATGGCGAGACTCAACATGCAAGTTGACTTGGTGATATGCCACCGACATGTCCAATACACTGAATATTTTACCATCACCCATCATACTCAACATTTCATTGATATTGGGTAAAGGTTGCCTATCTACCCAAATGTTTTTGTTGAGATCTCTTTAGTCAATACACAAAAAAAAATTGTTATTATCCTTTGGTGCTACAACAATTGGTGCCAACCATTCCGAAGATTCAATCGGCTCAATTATGCCTTCACTAAGCAATCTTTCTAATTTTAGTTGGAGCGGTTCCCTCATTAAAAATGGTATAGGTCTCACTTTATGTACTACTGGTATTGCACCCTTCTTTAAAATTTATTTTATGTGTGAAGCTCTTCAGTTTGCCTAGCTTATCGGTTTAAACCTCAGGAAATGTTCTCGTTAAACTTGTACACCACTGTAGATTCAACACTTGACTTTCCACACATTCCATTTGCTCCATTATCATAACTGGCTCACTAGCATTAGGATCTAGCACAATACCCAAGTCCTTCTGGTTTCTCCACCTCAATAGATTTGATCCTTCATCACAAACATATACCTTACCATACACCCCATTCTCTTTAAATATGATATCCATCCAACACATTCCAAGCATCTCAATTCTTTTTCCCCCAGAACCAACAGCTGTCACATCAGTTTTTTGTAGATCCTCAAGATTTCTCTTCAAAGTATCTTTGTACACTTCCTTAGATATTAGTGTATACAAACTTCCAGAGTCTGCCAACATCCTTACATGTGTAGACCCTAGGGTTATATCGCAATGGGGTTTTTGCAAATCTCCAACACTCTCCCTTTTCAAATTACTGTTATTCACTGACTCTACACTCTTCCAATCAGACACCGCTTCGCCACTAATTGTGAGTACAATTTCCTTGCTAACCTCCTTAATGTCGTCCACATATTTTACAGTGTTGGTCAACATTTTACCCTTTGATCTGCATACTTTGGCTAGGTGACCTTTTCTACCACACAATCTACATGTTAGGGTTCGTGCTGTGCATGTTGGGTTCGAAGCTATGTGCCCAGGACACCCACACCTAAAGCATGCAATATTTGTATTTTTGCTCTCTGCGGCATTTTATGTCCGCTTCTTTAATTTGAATTCATTCACCTCAACAGCCCTTTCTTTGTTGAAGTCCTTCATACAGTTCTTTGTCATGTCAATTTCTCTCATCCACGCTTCTGTGTGCTCCATGCTTCTAGCAATTTGTATTGATTCCTCCAATGATGGATCAATTGATAGTAATTTCTCTCTAACTTTCTTGTTATTTGTACAGCGTACTATCTGATCACGTATTCAGGAATCGCTTAAGTCACGGAAATCACAAGTTACTGCTAAGCCTCTTAGAGCTGCAACAAAAGACATTATATCCTCATCGTGACCTTGAATGCGAGAGAAACATTTATGGCGTTCAAATACAGTATTCATTTTAGGAGTGAAATGTTTCTCTAACATTTGTAATGACATTTCGTAAACATTTGCAGGCTGACCATCCCCCATGCCCAGAGGTATCTCTGGCAAATCATCATAAATTCTTCTACCTTCTGCTCCCAAGTGGTGCAATAAAATTGCTTGTTTCCTAAGTGGATTGTATTTGTCCCCTGCAATAGCTAATTAGTACGTTATGAATATGTTCTTCCATCTTTTCCATGTCACTGCTGGTTCACCGGGTAAGGGTAAAAAGCACGGTGGTGACGAGATACCTTGTTCTGCCATGCCTGTGAAAGAAGCTAAAATAATCTAAAGTAATAATTTAAAGCAAACTAAAATAATGAACTATCACAATTTACTAAAATAACAATCTAAAATAACAATCTAAAGTATTAATATTACTGTGAAATAATTTTCCATCACAGCCAATAGAAGTCTTTTTTCTTGTTCTATGCAGTCTTCTCACTTTTTCCTTAGTCCTTTTACAGTTTCTTCAATGTTAGTGGGATGCTTCCAGGGTTAAGACTTGTGACCGAGATGTCTCGACAAGACTCGTGAGTTCGTTCTTGAAGGAAAAAGGTATTTCCCTCTATCTGCCGCGAGTTCTGAATTGTAATTTGTGCTTAAATCGCACGCGTTGTAAAACGCGCTGGAGAGAGGTTAAAACGTGTGAATGATGCGTGCAGAGTTTCAGCACGCTCCGTTCACGTGTTGATGAACGTGCTAAAAGAATTCAGAACAGCGCGTGGACGGCGCTTCAGACTCACGCTCCTTTGTTCCGTGCCGAAGATCCATGCGCTGTGATTTGTTTACTTTCACCGATCGATTACAACAGCAACCACAGTTCACAATACTTTCTTCAGAAGAGGGCAAATCCAAAAAACAAAACAATTTAAGCTGAGATTACGCTGTGCACTAATACTTATGACAAATTGAACAACAACGGAAAGAAAAAGGAGGAATATAAGACGATGCCAGTCAATTTTATTAAGAATTGGCAAACTCACGATCGGGTTCAGTTGTTTTTAGATTTCCTCTCCTGACTTTCTTTTTGTCAATCTTCTGCTCTTCTTCTGTTCACTTCCAGAGCCAGTTATTTCTGCGTTTCTCGTCGGGGGTTGGGAGTTACAACATCTGCTCTGCCCCCTGCACAGAGATCCCACTCCTCGCCAATTCTGTAGTAATCAAAGAAGCCGTAGTATTCTTAAATACTTTATTCTGGTAAATGTAGATTAAATCAGTACAAGTAACTCCCAGCTGTTTCCTCTCTCCAACTCCTCCAGGACTCTTCTCCAGCTTCTCTCTAGGTCTCCTTCCACATTCTACATTCCATTCCATCTGTATTGACATATCATTACAGTTCATTAAGGGTTTAGTTAATAAGTTTCCTCCCACGCCCTTTCACATGCCTCAGTGGGACCTGAATCTGGTACTGACATTTCTGATGGGTTCGCCTTTCGAGCCTATGCATTCATGCCCGTTGAGATACTTAGTCTTAAAGACTGTTTTCTTGATTGCGATTACTTCTGCTAGGAGGGTTGGGGAACATCAAGCCTTTTCTGTTAAACCTCCATTTACCATGTTTTTCCCTGATAAAGTGGTGTTGAAAACCAGGGCAGCTTTTCTGCCAAAAGTTGTCACTCCTTTTCATATGGGTCAGGCTATTACCCTTCCCTCGTTCTACCCTCCTCCCCACCCCTCTAAGGATGAAGAGAGGCTCCATCGGTTGGACCCTAAGAGGGCTCTGAGTTTCTACCTGGAGAGAACAAAAGACTTTCGTCTGGATGATCAGCTGTTCGTAGGGTATGTTGGACAGCGGAAGGGCAGAGCGGTCCAGAAACGAACAATCTCCAGGTGGGTCATCCTGTGTATAAATGTTTGTTACTCTCTGGCGAAGAAAGTTCCCCCTAAGGGTATCAGGGCTCATTCTACTAGGGCTAAGTCGGCCACTTCGGCCCTAGCAAGAGGAGTTCCATTAGCGACATTTTGCTCGCTCGGTATTGCAAGATTTCTTGGTGTAATCAGGCGGGCACCCACCACCGAGTGCGGTACGACTTTGGGACTCTATTCATAAGGTGAGGAATCCACAGGTAGTTTTATCCATCAGAAGAACAAGTTAGTTACCTTCGGTAATGCTTTTTCTGGTGGATACACTAGCTACCTGTGGATTCCTCACGGTCCCTCCCGCCTCCCCGTTGCCTGCCTGATTTCACGGATATCTTGTAAATGGTTTATATTTGTTATGTGTGTGTGTGTGTGTGTGTGTGTGTGTATATATATATATATATATATATATATATATTTATATATATATATTTATATTTATATATTTATGGGTGTAATCTAATACTTCTATTTCATGTGAATATATAGGCATTAATGGGAAGTGTTCTTGTGTATATGTATTTTTCTTTACGTTTTTTATGGGTCGGTTCTCACCTGTTCGCCTCAAAGGCACGAAAAAAAATGAGGTGAAACTGACGTTAGCACGCCATCGAGGACCTCTTATTGGCAGAGCCACGTGGAGCTGTGCCATTATGACGTCCTCGTCGACGTGGACAGGCTTTCCGTCGGATGCTGGCACAAGGACGAATTCATAAGGTGAGGAATCCACAGGTAGCTAGTGTATCCACCAGAAAAAGCGTTACCGAAGGTAAGTAACTTGTTCTTTTGTATGTTCATATCTCCAGGTAGGAGATATACCAAAGTTAGGTTATATTTATTGTAACACACACTTTAGAACTATTTTTCTAACACTGGTGTGGTTCTTTCCTGTGTTTACATCACTGTCTGTCCTATGTGGTACTTGCTGCTGCTTTGCACCCTCCTGGATAAACCTTAGCTGCGCTCCATAGCTACCCTTATGAGAGCACTGGTTATCTAGAGCTGCCTAGACTATCACTAAGGGTTGCCTGGACTTGGTGCAGGGGGCCTCATCTATAGGTGTACACCATATACTGAGCCAGCCTCCTACAGGTCACACTACCACAAAAGAGAGCATTTGGGTGTCATGTATGCCTCTAATTCCTCTGGGGTTTGTCTGCACAGTGTACATCTTTTTGGTCCACTATATAAAGAGCCCACTTCCTACAATTATTTATAGACTTTCAGTGATGTCTTAATCAGGGGTGCTACAAAACTGAACATAGACATCACAACACTAGCTAAAATGCCCTTGGGTATCTTTGAAACCTTACACCACAGGGTAGTGTCACATCCACTCTTGCCTCTTGTACCTGGGCTTATAGAACCTGCAGTGCAGCTGTTCCTAACACCAACAACCCTAAAGTCCACACCTTCTTGGATCCTTAAAAAAAATAAAAAGCTCCAGATCAGGGTGACACTCCTCTGTATTCTATTTTTGTGGCAGCTGCACGTAAAGCCATTCTGCCTCCTCCTCTTCTTCCTTGGTACCACCGAACAAATAAAGCAAGCAGATAGATGCATTGGGAAAGAAAATGTGTGGAACGTCTGCATCCTTCATGAAGCAGGCTAGTGCATCTGCACTATTCGGGCAATGTAACAGATCCCTTTAGGAATCACTGTCACGGTTCACTGAAAAGCTGCCCAAAGAGGACAGACAGGATTTCACAAAGGTTCTCTATGAAGGTGTTTTTTGGTCTCAAACCAGATCATAAGTGCAGCTGCGGATGCATCAGATCTTGCCGCACACTGATGTGTACATAGGATATGTGCAAGACGGTCTTCCTGGCTATGACCCACAAAGCTAAAGCCGGAGGCTCACCACTGCCTAATGAACCTCTCATTCTCTGGCAACACCCTCTTTGCTTCTTATGTGGATAAAGTGATGTCCAGCATGAAGAGCTGGACACTCTTAAGGCTGTAGGTCTTGAAAAGAGGAAAGAATTCCATATGTGTAACATGCCCTACAATAGGAGTTTCTATAAGCAAAGGGTTCAGTCCCCTCACTGGCAACAGCAGCAGACAAGATCCCACTACCACCCTCATAAGCCATCTAGAGGAAGGGGTGCACTACAATAGCCTGTAGCCCCAGGAAAGCCCACTAAAAAAACAATGAAGTGTTCCTTCCCCGATCACTGTTCCCTGCTTTGGTGAGGGGAAGTATTACCAATCACTGGGAAGAGTGGCAATCTGTTACGAAAGACAGATGGGTCTTGAAATTTGTGCAGAATGGCTTTTCTCTCCAGTTCAAGTCCTCTCCTCCGACGGTCCGTCTTTCAAAAACATCCCAGTATCAACTAGACCTCTTGTAGTCCGAAATCAATGCCGTACTGTAAAAAGAGGCAATAGAGGAGGTCCTGTGTCATCAAAGGGAATTGGGAATCTATTTCTGTTACTTTCTAGTGAAAAAGAAAGGACCAAAGCAAGAGTTTAGACCCATCTTAGATGTCCGAGTACTCAACAAGTACATCCACCACAAAAAAATCAGAATGCTGGCTCTGCAGCATATCTACCCATAGTACCAGCAAGGGGACTAGGTGTATGCAATCGACCTTCAAGATGCATATTTCCATATCTCAATCTCCACAAGGCATCGACAATTCCACAGTTTCAAGGTGGGATCTCAGCACTACCAGTACAAAGTACTCCCATTCTGCCTCAAATCAGTCCCAGAAACAATCTCAAAGTGCATGACCATGGTCGCAGCATTCTTAAGGAGAAAGAAGATCTTTGTGTATCCTTACCCAGATGACTGGCTGATAACAAGCTCCTCTCCATCCCAAACAAATGAGCATGTTCACATTTGTGGATAGTCTCTCTCAGACCTGGGCCTTCAGATCAGGTTTCAAAAATAGACAGTCCATCCAGTCCAAAAACTACACTACTTAGGGTCCATTCTGGATACACAGTCCGCAAGAGTGTATCCTTCGGAGGAGAGAGTATCATCCTTGGCTCTAAAATGTTGCACTCTTCTGCAGTCTCATCATCCTTCTGCAAGAAAGCGTCTCTGCTGGTATCCATGGCTTCTTGCATCTTCATAGTACGAAACGCAAGATTACACATGAGGCCCCTACAGCAGTGACTGGAGGATCAGTGGAACCAGCTTTCCAACTGCTGCGAGGACAAGCTCAAGCTATCACAAACCACACAACAATCTCTCTCATGTTGGTCTGAGCAGAACAATCTCATGGTGGGGTACCATTTCACCAGAAACCACCCACTCAGACTGATTACAGATGCCTCCCTTCAGGGATGGGGAACCCACATGGATTCCCTTCATACTCGGGTGTGTGGACGAACAAACAACATGCTGGAGCTCAGAGCAGTCTACCTAGCTCTGAAGTCTTTCTTTCCAGCACTCAGGACCAATTGCATCATCATACAGACCGACAACACGACAACCTGCATTATCTGAACCAGCAGTGAGGGACTTATTCTCGTCATTTCTCCCAAGAGGCTCAGACCGTCTGGAAATGGCTACTAGCCAGGAATCTCACAATAACGACCATTCATCTGCCAGGAGTTAAAAACAAGCATGCAGACAATCTCAGTCACAATTTACAAGACAATCACAACTGGGATATTCTCACTTAGACTTGTTTGGAGATGTCAACAACAAGAAATGCCATGTCTATGCATCCAGGTTCTCCCAGCTAGGGTCGCAGGGTTGATAAGTTGGTCAGCAAAATTTCTCTACACATTTCCGCCAGTTCCTCTCATTCCAACAGTGATTCCCATACCCCCGAGTGGCCTCACCAGTGGTGGTTAATAGACTGACTACATCTCTCGTAGAGACCTCACAAGAGGCTTCCTTGCCAACAGGATCTACTGTCAAGGTTCAGAGGACAGATACTACTTCCCAACCTCTCATCCAGAAACTTGCCAGCATGGCTTCTCAATTCCTGAAATATGGCCATTCAGGACATAGGCCAGGAGACCCTCCACTAGACTGTCATAAGCTTTCAAATGAAAGAGGTTTCATTTGTGGCGTACACAGAATGGTCATTGCTCAGTTTTATGTCAAAAAGATGTGCTCTTTCCATATCTCCTTTACTTGGCTAAATCAGGGCGACAATTCTCTTCCATCAGAGTACACCTGGCAGCCATTACAGCTTACAGGAAATCTCTCTCACAAGCATCTTTTTTTCAGACTCCCTGTAGTGAAAGACGTTTGTGAAGGATTTGAAAAGGTGCATCTCCCAGTCAGGAATCCCTCTCCTCCATGAAAACTCAACATTGTCCTTTCCTAATCAAAGGCTTTCCCTTCAAGTTGATACATGAAGCCACTTTGCAACATTTAACTTGTAAAGCAGCTTTTTTGGTGGCTACAAATTCCACCCATAGGGTAAGTGAAGTTCAAGCTCCGTGTTCAGAGCTACCATTTACTTTTTTCCATTCCAACATGGTAGTTATGAGGACTCATCACAGTTTTCTACCAAGGGGTGGATGGCGATCTTGTTGCCCGCGATCTACCGTGACTTGACCTCGACTGTCCGTGCATCGACGGGGCTTTCAAGGATTGTCTTGATGGCAATTTCTCCACAGTCTGTCTCTTCGACGATGGCTGAATTGGCACCCTCAACGATAATCCTGACGCAGATGGCGAACAGATAGGGATTTCTTTTTGTTGTGGATCTCATACCTGTGGATGGTGATACCGAATGGTGTTTTTTGTGTTCTTGTGCTCTTTGAAGGAGGCTCTTGACCACCCCCCCGATCCCCTGCAACTCCCCCCTCCTCTTCCCAGGCCACTTGAAGGTACTACTTTTCCTCTCTCTTTGATTGCATGCAGTCTGCTCTTTTCCCAGTCTTTCTGAGTTCTTGTGGGAAAATCTTTGCATTGATAGCGTGTTTCAGGCTGAAACTGGCAGGCAGAGTGTGGATCAGAAATTGCCATCTTTCTCCCACAGGAGGGGCATTTGTTAAAAAGAGATGACATTTTGAGACTAAAAAGTATACCACGTACTTAAATATGTTCAATAAAGAGAAAATCATGTTCTTTTGTAGTAATTATTTCCTAAGTTAGTCAAAAGACTGAAGTGCTCTGAAGGAGCCAGAAAAAAGAACTGACCTAACTGTCACCCAGCTGTTGCCGCCTCTGGGGCATGATAGGATACAGAAGATCCTGGAGGTCTTAAAGGCACGGTGCAACTTTTTCTTTGTTATGCTTTTAAATGCAGTCTATTGGCTAATAGTGGTAGTGGATTTCTCTTCATTTGTCGCTTTAATAAAAGATGCAGTTTTGCGCTATATACTCTTCTGTTTTTACACAAATGTTTGAGTCTGATAACAGGTTTATTAAAGGAAAAGCTAATGTAAGTGGCACTTTTAGCCTTTACTACAGGCTGCATAGATGTATATAAATATGTTTTATACATATGTATATTATATGTTTATATATTTGATATGTACTCCGGGGTCCCATCACATGGACGGGAATATTCAATGCGCATAACTTTGAGGATTCCCATGGAAGAGGACTAGAATTACAGGTAAGCAATTTAACCTTCCTTATATTTACTGATCTAAGTTGCATCCACTATGTTGGGTTTGTACATAAAAAAAAAAAGAAAATGATGCCTGTGTCATTCTGTAGGTGCATGCATACATTATCCTGCATGTGTGTACCTACGAAATGACGCATTCGTACCATTGCAGCTTTTTTTGTTTTCATGCCCATAACCACTCCCCAACCCAAAATGGATGCTGCACAGTATTTAAAAAATAAGCATTGGCAAAGCCAGTGGGTCAAAAAAAGAGAGACCTTTTGGCTTTGCCTATGATTGTAGCCACCTACTTACTTCAGTTCTCCTGACCCACACTGGTTTTGACAAAAAAGATCTAGCAGTGAGACTGCCCTGCACAATTAATAATTTCATATGGATAGAGTTCAGTCTGGACACTAATACCGGTGTCCGCAATGTGCTCCAGCGGAATCTGTTCTGAGTTTAATGTCTATTTTTTGTTGTGAAGCCTACTTGAATTGCTTTTAAAAAGCAGTTGCACAACAAAGCTATCAGATGGAAGTTAATTAATTCATTTTTCCTTGAAGGAGGAAACTGCTTGGTGCAAGTGAAACCATGCCTTTTTTATATTGAGAGACTTTGCTGAGAGTATTTTCTCTTTTGAAACACTTATGTTTTCAGATGTTCCAGGCTGGAAGAGGTTTTGCAAGACATTGGAGAACAAGTGCAGCAGGAAGTGGGGCATACCCTTTCTAAACTAGGCTACAGTACCTGGAGCTGTGAGAAAGCTGCTTCCCTGAAAGGGCAGATAGCAGACATTGCAGAAGAGGGCAATCCAGTCCGATCAATAACAGGTATGAACCTTGTGCAGAAAGTGCTGCAGCTATGCAATTAAAATCATAGTGGATGTGACATTAAAGAACCATTGTAAACTTGAACATGTATAAACTGAGTCAGCTTAAGATAAACAACGATGTAGGCAAACCAGAATTGTAAAAGTAATGAGAATTAATTTCAAAAGGAGTGAATATGAACAGAAGTAACCCCCAGTGGCAGTAGGAACGGCACTTGGTTAGATTATGTAAGGAAATGAGGGCTTTTATCACTCCAAGAAGGGGTGGGAGGTGGAACTCGGCCAGGTTACCAGAAGTCCCCATTGTAATAAACTTGTATTAAAGAAAGACTTCACAATGTCAAGCGTTGTGATGATGATGTTTGTATATATTTTTCTTGATATCCAGAGATGCGTTGTATTAAACAGGATTCTTTTATCAGGAGCACTGACACACAAATTCTACATGATGTTACTTCCAAAAGTTGTAACAGTTAGGACAGTAGAGGCAGTGCTTAATTTGAGCCGGTCGTTTCCGGTGCGGAGCACCAGCACTTATTTTTGAGGGCCAGCAGCTATTTTTCTACCGCAAGCATTTACTATGAGCAACAGACCCTTATGAGTAAGATGGAGGAAGAGAAAAACGAAGGGAGAAAGCAGAAATCTGCAAGTGTGAGCAGAAGGGGTAGGGAGTGGCAGTAAATGGATTAAAGGGGCCCAAGATGGCTATAGGATTACACTGCCCCCTTTAGTCCGTGCTCGCACATTTAATTGCTGCAGCCGTGTTTTTCAGGCACTGGCACATTTTTATTTACAAATTAAACACTGAGTAGAGGAATTCCCCCCAGACAGATGATGGGTCTGGAAAGGATAAAGGAATACACAAGGCATCATAGATCGGATTATAGATTTTCTATCAGAAGGTTCAAACCCTTCAATGGCTACATCAGCTAAAACAGCAGAGACCATGTTGAGAGCACAGATGACTTGTCAAAGGATATGGTGCAAGCAACTGTTTATAACTGCAGGAAAGCTACCCCCAAAGTGGTGACTCCCATACCCTCTCCCCTTCTCTGCATGTCATTCTGATGGTTTGTGGGAGGGAGAAGTATTGTAAGAGTGGCAACTAATAACAAAAGACAAATGCGTCCTGAATATTTTTCCAGATTGTCAATTCTCTCAAATTCAGGTTTACTGTACCTATTGTACCAACAAAGAAATCTTGCTAAGAACATCTAGACATGCTTTGGGGGTTGGGCAGAGTCACCCCGGCATCCAAAATGGCCATGCGTTGTTGAAGCTTCAGTGGGCCAGCCCTGACGACTCGCTTGAGGATCCTTCGCTTGGATCTCCGACCCCCTCCTCCATCCTCCCCCCACAACCTTCCAACCTCTACCACCCCAGTGCTGCCTAGACTCCATGCATGGCGGGGGAGCCTGTTGTATGGTGCAAGAGTATCTCTGCTGCATATTCAGTGGCCACGCCTGAAGCCAGCTCGTACCTTGGAGGCCCTGTGGCGGGCATCACAGTGCAGCCCTTGTACTCATACCCAGACCCCCCAAACCCCTACTCTGTGGCTTTGGAGGGTGATCACATAACTGGAGGCAGCCTTGACGGATTTCAAGATGACGCCCACCTCATTTTGATAGCTTAGCCACCCTCGTTGTCACGGTTTCCTTGGCCTAGGATGGTAAGGTAGATGCTTCACTTCATCCCCTGCCCCATCAGTGCTCTGCGACTACTCTGTGCAATCTTTGCCACGGATCACCAAGAACCTTTGCCCATCAGCAGTGAGATAGATTACCTAACCTGGCGGCTGCAGCTCCCACTAACTTCAGCACATACTTTTTGCAGTGCTTAGTTGCCTGATGCCCAGTGCAAACTATTTGGCACATAAGGGCTGCCTAGCCCCTTTCTGAGGGTGCCACGCTTTGCGCATCTTTGCCCCACTGGCAACAGGGCTGCCTTAGGTGCTCTGGAGGATGGAGAAGAGTGCCCCTGGGGACAGATTTGCGTGTCTCTTCTACAATAGCTCTATTTCCACCCCCCCAGCTTCCACCCGGTATGGGTTGACGCAGCGGTTATCTCCACCACCACGTGCGATGGTTTGCGGAGATCAAAAACCGCGGAAGCTCCCCTTTGAGAAATCCAGCCCACCACCTCGCTAGCTACCACTACTACCATGGAGGGTAGCACGACTGGGGGGCCTGGGGGGGGTGGGGGTGGGAGCTACAGAGGAGCCTGCATATATGGATTCCATTATGGCTGAACTCCGCTTTAAGCTCCGTGCAATCAACTCCTGCTTTGATGCTCTTGCTTCCTGCCTGGATCATATGGGGGAGCACCTAGACAGCCAAGACAAGAGGATGGAGGGGGGCGGGGCAGAGGGCCACATATCCACACTTGAAGATGCTACCCCTGCAGCAGAGAAGAGAATGTCAATGCTGGAATCCAAACTACACACTGTAGCTATTAAGAATGAAGAGCTGCAGGTGCGGGAACAACGTATCGACCTTTGTTTATTGGGCCTTACCGAATCCACGAACACAGGGCACCTGGATCTCTTCATTGAAAAATGATTAACTGAGCTTCTAGGCCGCCAAAAGTTCACTGCTATGTTTGTGGTGGAGTGAGCCCTAGGTCATTGACATCCCGCCCAGTCCTTGGTGCACTGCATAGACCAATCATTGCCAGACTTTGCCCTATGCCTGACCTCGAGAACTAGGGCATGCCGAATACCTGGGCATGGCCATCTCACTCTTCCCTGACTTAACCCTTGCGGTATTCACAGACTGAAAAACAATTTTGCACAAGCTGGGACTGCGCTATGGAATGCTGTATCTCGCGGGACTCTGAGTGGATGTCAACGGCAAAACACGCATCTTCAACACTCTTGGTGATGCCCTGGATTTCTGTAAAACATATACTAAGGCTTGCTACCCCACGAACAGGGCTCACCTGCTCAATCTCCCCCAGATACCCAGAACATCACCAGTATGGACCTTTTCCCTTTCAATTGACAGTGCACTCCAACTCTGGATCCCAGTGCCTGATTCCTAGGCCACGTATCTCTAGCATATTCTCACTGCAGCAATTGTGCCTGTGTCTGGTTAACTGCATCTGTGTCACACACATTTCTTCAATTGTCACTGGTCATCTTCGCACTGCTTGTTGCATTATTAGTCCCATAGGGCCACACCATAGTGTTCCTCCCCACAATGGCCAAACCACTCCAACTACCTTTTTTTTGTCCTCATCATGGGAATTCACCTGGCCCGTTCTCACCAATTGTGGGTGGGGTGTTGGAAATTGTATTCTTAATGTTGTCACTGATTACTGTTTGGTTAGCATGTATCCATGCCTTGTATACTGCAGTATTTACCTATCCATGCTTATATAGAGGATGAGTAATACATATCAAGGGAGGACCAATCTAGACATCACTCATCTCTTGGAACATTAAGGGATTCAGTAATTTCTACGTAAGGGTAAATGGGTACAGTATCTGAACAGGTATAACTCAGTCTTCCTTCAGGAAACCCACTTGTTGCCGCACTCCACCTACACGTTCGCTGCTCCCTGGGGCTCCCATCAATATTTCTCCAGCTATAGCTCCTATTCTCGAGGGGTGCGTATCCTCATCCACAAACAGAGCCTTTACACCCATATTCCACTTCTGCAGATGACCAAGTTAGATTTATACTGGTTGCGGGCATGCTTACCGGTGTGAATATACTTCTGGCACATGTGTATGCCTCAAACATGGACAATGTCAACTTTTTTCAGATACTTAATGCCCAAATGCCCATTTCGATCGCATGGATGCAGATCACATTGTACTAGGTGGTGATTTCAATGTGCTCTTAGATCCACGGCTTGATACCGCCTCGCTCCTTTTCACGTTCTATGAGACATGTGCGATGCCTACTCACTACGCTGCCCCTCAGTCCCAGCATACACTTCTTAATCAGCTCCTCATAATAATGGTCATGCATTTGCCTATTGGCTAGTGTCTCTCTGTGTTGTCCCATTGATAAGCGCCATCACCCACCTACCACACATCCTCTCTGACCACTCCCCGGATAGGATGACCTGCTCCTTTCCCCAGGTGAGAGAACATGAACATTCATGAAGATTCTCTGAGATCGCACTTCATGACTCTATATTCCATACTGAGCTCTGTACCGCCATCATGGAGTACTTTGACTTTAAAAAAGACTCAGCAACCTCATGGGCTACCCAAGACTATGCGAGGGGCATCTGCATATCAAAATGTTCTGGGCTCCTCAAGGACATAGTCTTACCTGGTTGGAGGCCGCATTGTTGGAGCTAGACTAGGCCGACACACTTCACTCTGGTGGCCCTCACCTCCTGAAACAAACCGCCCTGATGAAGGAGTTTAGCGACCTGGCAGAATGAGGGTCACATTACTTAGGAAAATACGCTAGAGCTCGCTGATATGGTGAAGGCCAATACTTGTGACGTACCCTGGCACACCTGCTTAGACCTCCCAGCTCCTTCTCCTATTGCCCTGAACTACTGGCGGCTGACGGCATGCATATCTACGACCCAAAGGATATTCCCGATGAATTACTTCCCTATTATACACAACTTTACACCACCAGAACACTGTCATGACACCTCTGGAATGGTTCAATATTTGGAGGAAGTGGCCATGGTCTGGCTCACTACGGCTCAGCAACAATTTCTCAGTGACACCCTGGACAGATCCAATGCCCCTGGCCTAGATGGCTTCACAGGCACATTTTACAAGGTATACAAGCACATCCTGGCGCCACACTTATTAGCTGTATACACCAAAGCCCTGGAAATGGGTGTCTTGCCCCCTACTGTACATGAAGCAGTGATCACACTACTGCCCAAGCCAGACAGACTGCGGGCTATGCAGCTCTTACCGACCCCTGCCCCTGTTGAATTTCGATAATAAGATACTGGCTAAACTTGTGGCCATGCGTCTGTCTGTTGATGGACTAAATCATATCACCGGCCCAATCAGGCTTTGTCCCACACGATCTACATCCATCAGTCTCCGCACAATGTTCGCAGGACTGAACCAGATATAACCCATCGCCACAGCTGCGGTAGCTCTACTCGACATTGAAAATGCATTTAACTCACTTGAATGGCAATTTTCACTTGCAGCCCTACTCACATTGGGAATGTCCTGCATCTTAACATCATTGATTATGCTGCTATACTTGCAGCCTACAGCCCGCATTTGACTTTACAGTTTCATCTCAGCCCCCTTTTCTCCCCTCCCCCCCCCCGTTGGTGCCCCCTTTTCCCACTAATATTTATCATAGCCATGGACCCACTGGTTCACCATCTACAAGGGCAAACCCCTCCATAGCGGATTACAATTCAAACCTGGCCCACTACATATGTTGCTTTGCGCGGATGACATTCTCTTATTCATTCGCCACCCCATGGACAACCTGGATCCTCTCCTACGCAAGATTGTTCGCTCAGGACTCTGCATTAACTGGGCAAAATCAGAGCTGTCCCCTCTAACTGCCATACCTTCCCCAGCCAACTCTGATTTCCCACTCCATTGGTGTGCTGACTCGGTCATATATCTCGGTGTGTACATACACCGAGACAAGGAGCAGGTCCTACACATGAATTACGGCCCAGCACTTGACAAATTAGTGATGCATTTTGACTGGTGGCTTTGCTTGCCATTGTCAGTGGCGGGCTGTATTCCCAAACTTTAAGATGGTGGTCCTTCCCCACTTCTTGTATTTATTAAATAATATTCGTATCCCTCTCACCAACTCCTTCTCATCCCTTAGGAGCTTACGGATACGGTTTGTCTGGGCAGACAGGCAACCAAGGATTCATTGAGACGTCCTGGTGCTCCCTTTTGAATAGGACCGATTCAGAGTTCCTCATTTTCACTTGTATTACCTGGCTGCACAATGCCACAACGCACATTATTGGTATCACATAGACGCTCGTCTGCCATATGCCATACCCGAGAAGGATCTTAACTCCTCTGACCCCCTCCCCCCACCCCCCCAGCCACACCCACACCCTCAAGACTGTCAACAACATGCTTGATGTGGCACCGACTTGTTAAACTCCTGCAAAGGGGGATGCTATACTGACCTGCGATACCCAAAGATGCTGTAGGATGGGTCCAGGGAGTCAGTTGCAGAGCACCAAAGACTGGATAGGTAGGAGAGAAGCATGCTGGATGTTACTGGACTGTCAGTTGGATTCCCCAAGGCTAGGGGGCTGCAGATGCAGGGGATGCCTTTAGGTGTCATGAATCTTCATCTGATCCAGTTGCGGTCAGGGAGATTCTCCAGATTTAGGCAGCGCAGGCGTTGTCGTGTTGGCCAGGAGGGGCCAACCCAGGCTGGACTCGAGGCTGGAATCACCTGGGGACTTTCTCTGGACTGGTCGGCCTCCTGGGCTCTGGCCGTGGCTGTCAGGTGCAGGTGCAGAGTGGGCAGGACTCGTGGATCCGGGGAGGCTCTGGAGTCCTTTTAGAAGGTTTCTTGTGGACTGGGCCGCTCTCCTCGGGAGATCATGGTCCTTGGGTAGGCAGGCAGTTCTCTGGGGCTTTGTAGAGGTCGCTGGTCCTGCGGGACGAGTCGTCTTCTTTTAGCAGGGGTCTTTGAAGCTGCAGACAGGCCAGTACGGCTGGGGCCAAGTTATTTGTCATCTGGACTCCTCTCTGCTGGTGCGGCTCTTCAGTCCTTCTTGTTAGGTCGCCAAGAATCTGAGGAGCAAGGTTCTGGGGTGCCCCTAAATACTGGATTTAGGGGCATTATAGTGGCCAGCAGCCAATGGCTACTGACCCCGAGGGTGGCTACACCCCTCTTGTGCCCACTCCCTTTGGGGAGGAGGGCACATTCCTAATCCTGTTGGCTAATGTCCTCCAAAGCAAGATGGAAGATTCTGCCAGGACGGGTGGTCCCAGCTGGGGTGGACACTCTTCCTGGTGTTTACTAATTTTCCTGCTGGACCTGACTCCAAAAGTGGGGCCCAGTCTGGGGTGGGCACCTCCACTAGCTGGAGTGCCCTAGGGCACTATAACACAAGGCGGGAGCCTTTGAGGCTCATGCAAAGTATTGCAGTTCTTGCAGGGAAAAGGTGTGAAGCACCTCCAGCCAGAGCAGGTTTTGTTCCTGACCCCAGCGAGCATAAAGGCTCTCACTCCATGGGGTCAGAAACTTGTCTGTTAGTGGCAGTCTGGCACAGACCCATCAGCCTTACACTAGAGGGTTTGGTGAAATACAAGGGGCATCTCTAAGATGCCCTCTGTGTGCATTTTTCAGTAAACCTAACACTGGCTTCAGTGTGGGTTTATTGTGCTGAGAAGTTTGATACCAAACTTCCCAGTATTCAGTGAAGCCATTATGGAGGTGTGGAGTTCGTAATGACCAACTCCCAGCCCATGTACTCAATGTGGTCACACTGCACTTTCCATGTCTAAGAATGGACTTGGATACTGTAGGGCCATATTGCTAATGCAGCTATGCCCTCACCTGTGGTACAGTGCACCCTGCCTTAGGGCTGTAAAGCCTTTGTGAGGGGTGACTTGTCTATGCCACAGGATTGGTTTGTGGGCATGGCACTCTGAGAGGGATGCCATGTCGATTTTACTTTTGTATCCCCATCAACACACACAATCTGCAGATCATAATCCCTTATTGATTTCTTTGGCCTGGTGCGGCGAGAGACCTTTGATTCCCACTTGGCGTCTGAGAGCAGAGTCACTTGAAGACGAGGCTTTTAGAGCCCAACTGGGCACGCAGATTCTTCGAGAACAATGCTGGAACTGCCTTGTCCAGATCTGTCGAATGGGATTCCTTTAAAACAGTGATCAAGGGATATTGTATTAGCACAATTGTGGGAGTACGGAAGGTGCTAGAGATAGAACTAACCGATCTCGAGAACTCCCTTAGGCATCTCGAACATAGGCACCCAACACAACCCGACCTCTCAACACAACTAGAAGAGACAAGGGCTAGAATAATAGAAACTAACACTAGACTGTCTTGCTTTGATTACAAACAATTCTTGCAGAAGCAACATACAGAGGGCGACAGAGCAGGTGCCCTACTGGCCTGGCTGGCCAAACCGCCCCAACATCAAACCATAGTGGTGGAGTTAGAGACCACCCCGGGTATTAAAGTATATGGACAGAAGGAGATCAATGCCACCTTTCTTAAATATTACTCAGAGCTATATGCGCCCCCCACCGAAGTACTCAACGACGCTCAATTACAAGATCTGGGGAACGTCAACCTGCCGGCATTGAAAGGGGAAGATAGAATAGCCCTGGCGACTCCCATATCGCTTACAGAAATAAAGACTGCAATCCAGAGTATGGCAAGGGGCAAGGTATCGGGAGCAGATGGTCTCCCTTTGGAGTTCTATCTTACGTATCAGGACTCATTAACCTCCCAGCTCAGCATCTTATATGCAGAGGCATGGAATAACAACAGCTTGCCTCCTTCCACTACAGAGGCCATAATGATTCCCCTTCTGAAACCCACCAAACCCCCCACAGAAGTTCGATCATACCGCCCACTATCAATAATGAACTTAGATTATAAAATACTAAGCAGGGTACTAGCTAACAGACTTCTACCATACGTGTCCTCATTAATCCATCAGGACCAATCGGGATTCATCCCAAAGCGAAGCACTGCCCAAAATATCCGTCAATTGATTTCACTCCTTCATGCCCTGCCCTCTGACGCAAATAGAGCAGTAATCATCTCAATAGATGTCGAGAAAGCTTTTGATAGCCTAGGATGGGACTACCTAGAACGAGTGATGCTGCAGCTAGGACTAGGAGAAGGGTTTGTCAAATGGACGAGGCTTCTCTACACAAACCCCACAGCGAGAGTACGCACTGGCCGTACAATATCCCCTTCCTTTGCCATAGGTAGGGGTACAAGACAGGGCTGCCCGCTATCACCTTTGCTTTTTACGTTGGCAGTTGAGCCTCTCGTCCAATCAGCTAGGTCCCAGAGGTTCTACGAAGGCATTACAATCAATGCATGGACGCATCATATTGCTCTCTGTGCGGATGACATGTTACTCTTCCTCCGGAACGCAGAGACCGATCTACCTAGAGCAATGACAATGTTAGACAACTTTGGGGCTGCATCTGGGCTCCAGATAAACTGGGGGAAGTCCATTTTTCCAGCTACTAGAGGTATCGAAGAACCAGTGGACAATCGGGGTCTACCGTGGTCCCCATCCACATTCCAATATTTAGGGGTCAATATCTATCACTCCGCTGAGGATTTACTAGAAGGGAACATTCAGAGGACGATTAGGAGTATCAAAAACAGCATGATATTCTGGCAGACACTTCCGCTAGCGGTCACTGGGAGAATTGCACTAATCAAAATGATAGTATTACCTAGAATGTTATATTACTTCGCAACCATCCCACTCATTATACCGAGGGTGGTATTTAAAACAATTTCGTCCTTGATTACAGGATTTATATGGGGAACCAACAGACAAAGGATAGCATTTCGCACCCTCCAAAGAACAACAACAGAAGGTGGTTTGGCTGTTCCTGACTTTGAATTATACTATTGGGCGAGCCAACTCCAATGGCTGGCACGATTCATCAGAGCACCCCCAGTGGGGGAAGCACTGAGAGCCCCTTCCCACTGCTCCCGCAATAGAATTCTGGGCATTCTACTAAACCCCAAGAAACAGAATAAACCACTGCCGATAGAATGGGAAGCATCGCGTCGCTGCTGGGAACAATACCTAAAACAAACACATACCAGAACACGGTACTCACCAGAGGCCCCCCTGATCTGTATAGGAACCATCACAGGAAATCATATGATAAGGGGCATCACCCAACTCATGGCACTTCAGATCGACACCATAGGGGCTCTATATAATAATGGGAAACTGTGCACTTATGCAGAACTGCAGGAAAGGTTCCAGATACCACCAGGGCTGTTCCTAACCTTTAACGCAATTTCGTAGACAATGGGGCACAGGACTAGAAGAACCCCCCAGACATAATACCTGTGACCAAATATGCACTATAGGAGACCAAGGGAAGTTGATATCCGGGATATATACATCTCTACTAACCAGCATATGTCTTCCCTTAAATAAACTTAAGACCAAATGGCAGGGGGAACTAGATGTTACAATAGATGACGCACAGTGGACCAGAATAACCACACACATATATACAGTTTCCTGAAATGCCAGGTTTAAATTAATAAACATATATGTTTATCACAGAGCTTACTTAACCCCATATATGATATCAAAGATTTATGGTGTAGAAAATGCCAGCTGCCCTCGGTGTGCAGAACTAGCAGCAGAGTTGCTGCACATGCTCTGGAGTTGCCCACTAATCGGGGACTACTGGACGGGGATATTTGAGGCACTCTCCACTTGCACGGGCAGAACATTATCCCGATCAGCCATGGTGGCGGTTTTGGGAGATTTCCCCCGCCCCAGCAAGCATAAAATCACAAACTGATTCATAGACCTGGCTCTGATACTAGCAAGGAGAGAAATAACGTCACACTGGAAAGATCCGAAGGGCCCAGAGATAAATCGTTGGAGAAATGCATTAATCAAGTGGGCGGAAACTGAAGGGACAGTATTACTAAGGGAAACACTCAGGGGCCTAGGAACTAGAGACAATGCTCAGCATTGGAACACGATACTGGACAATTTTAGAACACCTGACACTTCTAACTCTGATGCAGAGGCAAATTTATCAGAATCAGATCAGGTATAGTTGACCAAGATATTCCAGTAGAAGATCGTACAAGAGACCAAATAAGTGACTTATTTGTGAACCGAACAAACACCTCTGTATAATTGAAGGGAAGTGCGGAGAGGGAGAGGGAGGGGGAGGGGGTTACAAAAAGTTGGGAAGTTATTTTGTTCTGTATGTGTTTTCATGCAATTATAAAGCAATAAAAGAGATCTTTAAAAAAAAAAAAAAAAAACACACAATCTGCAATGGCAGTGTGCATGTGTGTCTGAGGGGTCCCTTAGGGTGGCACAGTACACCTGCAGCCCTTAGGGACCCTTCCTGGTCACATGCCCCTTGGTACCACTGGTACCTTTTACAAGGAACTTAGCTGTGTGTCAGTTGTGCAAGCAATGGTACATTTTAGGGAAAGAACACAGGTGCTGGGGCCTAACATACACTCAGTCAAGTTAGCATCAAATATCAGGCAAAATGTTGGGAGGAGGGGTGGTGACTGCAACAAGGGGCTAGTTTCGTGTAGTCACAATGAACCATTGCCACAAACATATACACTTCAGGTTTCCACGCTGCGCTTAAACCACCCTCTGAAACATTGGATAAGAATGACCACACTTGCTCCCGAGCTTGCCCTTCTCCCACGGCGGACTTCTCACACCTCACATGGACTTGCCCCACTATTGCTCAATCCTGAGAGAACATGTTCACCCGACTAGCTTTCTTGACTGACATCAGCATGGACCCCAGCCCCCTCATAGCTTTATTGGAATATTATGTTCTCGATTATTCTCAAATCAGTCTGGTGCTACGTAGCCATGGCCCTACTCTTAGCCAAGTGTGCGGTTGCCATTCATTTAGGTATCAAACTCCCCTGCACCCCTTCGCCCCCATCCTCCTCACCCAGTAGAGGCCTGGCTCCATAGCTTCATCTACTGCAACAGCACCAGTGAAATATACACTTCTCTTCAACCACCCACATCCCAACCTAAATCTATTTGGCAACGCTTAAGGAGCTATCTATTAACGATTGACACACCCCACACATGGTTAGTGACTTGGCAGGCCTAATGCCCCTGTGATGTGCACCTTGCTGTTTGTGGGTACTGATGCTCTCCCTTCTGTTATCTCCCTCAGTTCCTATTAGCTACCTTCTCACAGCATGGCCTTCCTCTCATATACGATGCTATTGTTGTGTTGTCCATCTTTATAGTTTAATGCTGTAATCATTGCACCACACATGTTCAGTCATTCCTCCCGAGAACCGGTTGGTTGTCTTTGTTATGTACGGTATGGCAACATAATTAAGTTTAAATAAAAAACAAAAGACTTGCTTTGGGGGAACAGCAAACACTTTATTTCAAAAGCAGGCAGTAGAGAGAGCCCTGACTCACCAAAAAGTAACATGAATTTATTCCCATTCTGTTAGGGTTTAAAATATAGGACCAAAGAGAGAATTGAGACCCATACTCTCACCTCAGATTAATAAACAGATGGATCTGAAAAATAAAATCAGAATGCTTGTGGTGCACCAGATTAACTCCCAATTACATCAGAGAGACTGGATGTGTCCCTAGATTTACAAGGCACCTACTTTACCATTCCAATCACAAGCCTCAAGAGGTTTCTACAATTAGATGTAGGCAAGAACAATTTCTCCAGTATTGGATCTTTCCCCGTCGTCGAGATGGGTGTCCCCGGTAATTTAATAAAGCAGTATATATATCACTATCATAGGCTATAATGGCAATGAAAAGGTCAGTTTAATAGCCTATCCATGTCCTTTTTTTAAATTAATTTTTTCCTTTTTTTTTAAAAAAAAGGACCAAACTTGAACTATAACCAATCAGTCGACCGCACCCTCTAGAACACTCCCAACAGAGGCTGAGTCCTTCAGATTTTCTACTGCACGTTGTGTGAAGGGAGTCTCCCTGAGCTCTGCTCAGTTCTTCAGCTTTTACTTCTTTTGGATCATCAAAGATTATATTTCCTGTTTCATTTCTCTAAGTAAACAAGGTAAAGACTACATAAATATGTCTAACCTTTTCCTCAAAAACTCATGTTTTGAGAGATGAGGCTGTTACTGGCTGGGATTATAAAATCTTAAATCCCTCACTATTAATGAGGACAGTGAGGATTCCTTCACCTCACATTAGGAGTCACAGGCAGACGTTGCGCCAGGCTCTCCAGAAGGCACACACAAAAGCCATAAAAAGACTTACCATGAGTCTTCATAAGGCACTTCTCACAGAGAGAAAGAAAAAAAGTGGAAAAAGACCCTCAACTCCCCCTTCAACTCTGACAATACATCAGAGAAACCCTCCTAACCTTACAATGGGGCATCTGAAAACAGCCTGTAAAATCGCCATTCACAGGAATTACTTTAAGGTGGTTGACAATGTTGACTATTATTACCACGTCTATGAAGGGCCTCGTCTATGATGGCATCTTCTACAGATGGCTTCATCTACGATGGTCATCTATGACTGCCTCACCTATGACGGTCGTCTACGACGGTCATCTACAGTCATCTACATTGGTCTATGATGGCCTCATCTATGAAGGGCCTCATCTACGGTGGTCTCACCTATGATGGTCATGTACTATCGCTTACGAGGGCCTCATCTACGATGTACGCCTACGACAGCCTCCTCTACGACAGTCATCCACAACAGCCTCATCTATGACGGTTGTCTATGACATCCTCATCTATGACGGTAATCTATAACATCCTCATTTATGATGGTTCTGTGTGACAGCCTAATCTATGATGGCAGTATCATCTACGACGGTCGTCTATGACGGTCATAGACGATGGCCTCTTCTATGATAGTCATCTGTGACAGTCTCATTTACGATGTTCATCTGCGACAGCCTCTTCTGATGGTTGTCTACTACTACGGCCTCGCCTACATTGACCTAGTCTACGGAACCACATCTACGATGGCCTTGTCCCTGTATGCTTTGTCAACGTCGGCCTTGTCTATGACTGCATCCTCTACAAAGGCCTAGTCTGTGACTGAGGCCTCGTCAACAACAAACATTGTCTGCATGAGCCTAGTCTCTTACATCTGCCTCGTCGAACTTGATCACAATCGAAAACATGTAATTGTCAACAAGAGCAAAAAACACATAATCCAGAATAATTTAGTGTCAAGCATTGAGGTACCAATATAAGCATGTCTTCAACAGTCAATAAATTGAGGAGCAATATATGGAGCAATTACACCACTCCAACTCCAACTGCAGAGAATGGGTCAGGTCCATGTATCTCATACTAGAGCTTCAGAGCATATTACAGCCGCAACTGGTGGATTTCCCCACCAGATTTATTTTGGGTTTTCCATACCCTTCGGAGCGAGCGGCCAAACACTTCCAGTTTCCTATAGCAAGCAAGAAATTAGTTTGTTTTTTCTTCATAAATTTAAATTGGAAAGCTGTAAAACCTATTCCAATTGCTCAAATATCCAGGAGGAATTACCATCATGGAAAACCCTATCATTCATAATTCCTCCTAACCACCAAGGACGAGTTCTCATTTAGGTCCAGACTACTGTACGGGCTGCCAATTCACTGGTAATACGGGCAGGTATAGCCACCAGATGTGGTCAGGCATGGCCACGTAAATAAAATGTTTGCCGGGAGATGAAAAAAAAAAATGAACAACGCTGCGGTAGCGGAGTGAGATGTCAGCATAGTTTGTGCGATAGATAATGCTTCAATAGTATTCCCACAACTGGCAGGGTCAGTTGTCCTTTGGATATTATGGATCAAGGCCACAACATTTAAAAAATTTGAGGTACAAATATATCTAATATTTTATAGCACCATGACGACGCTCTATATGCTTGTTGACGACTACTTGGAAGCACTCAACGGTGACTCTTGACACTGCATGATCTTTTGAAGCATTACAATTTTGAATGAAACAATCCTTAGAGGGACCCAAAAAAGACAATTATCAATTGATAAGTATCTGACTTAGCAACCCTCTCAGTAGCACTTAGGCTAGCTTACCTACAGTGACAAAGTTCTGGTGCTGATTACACCATCCAGTGGGAAAAACCATTCCAAAAATGTCATCTTTGGTAGAAAATAGCAACGGACAAATAAGTGCTGGATCTCATCACATATAGATATGTTGCAGTTCACCCAGATTCCGCCATCTACCTTCGGAAGGAAGTGCTAGCTAGTCTGACCAAAGGGTCTATAGAGAGAAACCCACATTCTCAGCAAGAAAGAGGCTTCTATTCTTGGTTTTGCCTCATAAACCAGAAAACAACATAGTGTCCATCCAGCATACACCTCCAGAAATTAACAAGTATTTCCGGAAACAACTCTTTTATATGGTCCCCTTAAGCACAGGATATATATTTTTGTTTTTGCATTCCCACTCATCATAGTTCTTCCATTTGGCTTCAGATCAGCTTTTTTCAGGAAGGGTTTTCCCCAGCTTCGAGAACTCGTTGATAAAAGCACCAATGGCATTTCAAGCATCCAAGGCCACAGAGGCTTGCCTAAAGTTGTTTCACAGGCTGTCTCCTTGTGAATTATCAGAGATAATCAACTCCTCCATCAAAGATGATACTTTCTGTTCACTTAGCTTTTGGGCGTCAGGTCCTCAGCGATCACTAGGGATCTGAAAATGCCTGAAAATATATGCCTTACAGGCGCAGCTGCAAAAACAATAGATTCAATCAAACAAATAATTTGAGGGCCTGATGAATTTTCACATAGGTGATGGACGCTCTAGTCTGGTAGTCTTAGACTACAAATACTTCCCTGGAAATCTGGGCCAGTCATCTACAGAACCTCTAATTCGAGGAAAGTGGTCTCTGCTCCAGAAGAGCATACAGATCACTCACCTAGATCTCAAAGCCAGCTGTTCAATCTCCAAAGTTTCTTCTCAATGTAGCAGAGTCTCCGGACAGTACTACCAGCATGCAATACGTGAATAAACGAAGCAGCACAAGATCCATGGCACTGTCTAAGGAAGACCAGGAAATTTGGTGTCAGCTAATGACACACAGGATAACTCTTCGGGCTGAACATAATCCCTGGACTAGAAATCCCATAGCAGACATGCTAAAGAAAACTGGAAACAGCCTCCAAGAAGGAGAGTTTGATCATTCGGCTCAAAGCATGATCTTCTTGTTCTGGGCAAACTGGCTCTACCTCCCTTTGCAACAAATGAAACCGGCAATTGCCAGTTCTGTGCAAGTTGGCATCCACATCCAGGATCTTGGTAGAATGCCTTTTGACAGATGCTCCAGGATCTATATCTACCTTTTCCCCAATACCTTTAATACCAAAGATTTTCACCAAGAGGAAAGCAAAGCAGTGTTCTCTTGTCCTGATAGCCCCCAGGTTCAGCATTGGTTCACTGAGTTTCTCCTGCTATCAGAATACAACCACATTCACCTACCAACATTCTGTAAACCTTTGATGATAAACTAAGGCCTGGCGGTTCATCCTGACCTGACTTCTCTCCTCTTAGGCGCATAGCTCCTAAATTCCATCAATCCAAAGATCTTCGTATTCCTCAGGACTGCACATGTATGCTCTCCAAGTCAAGGAGGAAGCCATGATAAGGACACCTAAACATTAATGTGAAAGCTTCTGCCTTTGGCGCCAGAAAATCAAACCTACATCCTCTACTAGCATAATCGGACAAATAACTACCCTATCTCCTATCACTAGCTCAGTCACAGTTGGTGCATGTGTCTGTTAAGGTACACCTTACAGCATTATCAAGATATGGTTGTTCATCACATTTTTACTTTCTACTCTTGCAGAATCATCAAACAATTCATAAAAGATTTATTCAGTGCTTTCCTACAGAAAGGGCTGCTTCCTCGGACTGGCACTTGAACATACTTCTATTTCAACTCATGAAGAGTTATTGAACCCATTCTCCGAGCACACCTCATTTCTCGCATGGAAGGTCGTCTTGTTACTGGCGCTCACCTCGAAAAGTAGGTTAGAGAAGATGCAGGCTTTATCAACACAAGAGTCTTCTTGCATCTTACAGGCAATTTAGTTCTTCTCTGAACCAATCCACAGACTTATTCCCAAGGTTCCTTCAGATTTTGCCTCAATAAGCATATAATATTTCAGACGTTTCTCCTGAATTCAACATCACCAGAGGAGAGGTCTATTCATACTCTAGTTATCAAGTGATATCTAAAATTTCTACTTACATTGCACTAAAGAACTCATGTGAACTGACCAACTGTTGGACTCAGATAGTCACACTCGTAAGGGTGCTCCAGTCACAATGGCAACCATCACTGAATGAATTTCAGCTGCAATCTAGTTCTACCACTCAGACTAGCAATCCCCTCACAGAGAAAAGTAGGGTGCATTCAACTTGGGCAGTTCCAATTCAACTACTTTGTTTGTGTAAGTACCTCTGAAGGAGATGTATTGTGATGCAACTTGGAAAAGTGTGCATATTATTCATGCATCATTATTACCTGGAATCGGCGCAGCGCAATCATACAGCAGTTGGATTGGTTTTACTATACCACTTCCTCTTTTGGTTTCATGTGTTTATGTATTCATGCAGATTTTAATGTAGGATGTGTATATATGTATATAATATGTATGAATGTATTATATTTCCTATTAACGTTATCCACTATTTGCGCTAATACTATAAGATATACAAATACAGTAACTGCTTGCTATTCTGATTTAAGCATGTGACTCTATGAAAGATGCAATACTGGAGAAAAAAATAAGTTACTTACCTGTAACTGCAGTTCTCCAGTATTGGTATCTTTCATAGATTCACATGCGACCCACCCACCCACATCCCCAGAGAGGCTCCCCTTATAGCTCAGGATTATCTATTCCCACTTGTCCTTGAGAATCTGAGGGACTCAGCCTCTGTTGGGAGTGTTCTAGAGGGTGCTGTCACCTGATTGGTTATAGTTCAAGTTTGGTACTTTTTCAAAAAAGGACATGGATAGGCTATTAAACTGACCTTTTCATTGCCATTATAGTCTATGCTAGTGATATATATACTGCTTTATTAAATTACCGGGGACACCCATCTCGACGACGGGGAATGATTCAAGCATGTGAATCTATGAAAGTGTAGTGTGTGCAGAATCGCTGAGAGAGTAAGAATACAGTAGAGGTAAGTAAATTACCCCACCCCAGAGCCCAGAAAAGCAGGAGTAAAGTACTGCAATTTTCCTTAGGACACATTACACCTCGTGATTGGGATTTTGCAGTAACCAACCAAGTCTGCAAACAACAACTGCTGGATTCCTAGACCTGAAGACCTGCAAAAGAAGGAGACCAAGTCCAGAAGTCAGAAGACTGGAGAACTGCAGTTACAGGTAAGTAACTTATTTTCTTCTATTTCAAGTTTTTTTTTTCCTTTGGCCTGGAGTTGGGACCTCACAGTTTCTCAGAGCGTATAGCAGTGGAAGTGACTATCCACAAATAAACTAAATTGTGGACACAAACAACAAAAATGTCCAAACTTTGCCTATTAACCAGATCCCATTAAGAATGACCTTTGAATAGAATAGTCAGGGAAATGTCTCTATGCTTTATCCCCGTTATGAAGATACTAACTACAGTCATCATCTGTACCATTGCAAGACAAAATGATACTTGTAGCCTTGGAATGGCCGTGTCAGTGGTGGTTAAGGATCTCTCACACCAGTTTGGCTTCTGAATTTTTGCAATATAGACATCAAACGTGTCAACAAAAATGTATGGACATTTTGAAATTTTCTATGACCGCTCTCAATGCCAAGATATGGTGCTTTCGTACATTTTGCATCTTGTAAGGTTTGTGCTTTGAATTACATCAATAAAGGTACTAATTGCAGTGATCACCGCATATAAGTAATCTCCTTCACAAACCTCTTCGTTTAAGGTGCCTGAATTGAAAATTGTTTAGGGGTTATTAGTAAGGTATTTCTTCTGATTACAATTCCTCTTTTAGCTTAGGATTTGAATATTGTGCTTTCAAAATTAAGGGATCCACTATTTGAACCAATACACAGGACAGCACTACAGCATTTAGCATGGAATGGTCCTATCCCTTCGGTTTACAGTGTAAGTGAAATTAAGTCTGTGTTCACAAGAGCCATACATGTGTTTTATGGGGAACAGGTTGGTAATGAGAACCCATCCGAGTTTCCTACCAACAGTACTATTTGATTTCCATGTAAATCTAGCAGTCTCTTTACCAACCTTTTTCCCAAACCCTTCCACTCCAGCAAAAAGGACTATTTACTTAGGACAGTCACGATTCTAAAATTCTGTCTGGAAAGGACAACAGATGAGACAATCTGGCCAATGATGGTCCTGTAAGGAAAGGCTTGGCTGTAAAAGAAACAATCGATTGGCTACTTTCTTGTGTTATCAGCCAACAAATCAGCTCCTTTCCTGGAAAACCTAAGGCACATTCAACCTGGGAAAAGCCTGCCACTTTAGCTCTGTTAAGAAATGCCCTTATTTCAGGAGTATATAAAGCTGCTGACTGCCAATCCACTGATAATTTACAAACACTATTTTTTGGGCTTTGGACTCTAGGACGAATGCTCAAATAGATCAGGCCTATTTAAGGAATTTGTTTGGGTGAGAAGTGCTGTTTCTTATTCACAGTTTCTAATGGGATGGGCTTGTTACTCTGTTTACTGCTCATATTTATTCATGAGGACCACCTGGAAGAGGAAGAAATGTTACCTGTAATCCTAGTTCTCTTCAAAGAGAACCCTCATCAAATTCATTAGCACTTCTTCCACCTCCCTGAACAATACAGAGTACATCATTTTGTCCATGTAACCAGCTTCCTCTTCAGTCTGTAAAAAGTGAAATGAGCTGAGAGGCATGATGGGACACAGCCGGAGGGGTGAGGCCATTAAAAGCACAGTGATATATATATATATATATATATATATATATATATATATATATATATATATTTTTTTTTTTTGCTTTCATGCATAGTACAGCCTTTCTGCTAACATTGCTCTCCATTTCCTTTCTTTTTCCTCAAACAAAAAAGTTAAGCAAATTTTTTTTCTGTCACTTTTGTTGATATAGTGACTATTTAGATTAATTGGATGCCTTTTCTAAAATAAATGAAATTTTAAAATTTTTAGCCTGTAATAGGCTGCAAGGACATTTGATTTTTCTACTGGAAAGCTTTGCACCAATGCACATGTGTACCTTTGTATACACCTTTTTAGGAAAGTACTCTGGGATCCTGCACATTGGCAGGACAATTCATCGCTCATGATTTTGATGAGAATTCTCCTAGAACAGAACTAAAATTACAAGTAGGTAACTGTTCTTTAAGCATGAGAGTGAGTCTGCTCCTCCTTTTAAATATCCAATATTTTTGTGCAGCTATTCTAACCACTTGGAAGTGATACATAATGAAAAGAAGAAGGGTAATAGAGTGGTTGTACATGTGTTCTAGATTGGGGTGAATGGGTAACTAACTGCTGTCACCTCAAAGTTAATTGCAGTTTCTGTTGTTTCATCATATACAGACCAAAGGATCATGTCTTTTCTGGAGAGTTGTCTCTCACCTCCGAACCAAAAAACTGTTCAGAATCCTGCTGGGGGCCTTGCTTTGATTCACGAGGAGCTGAAAGACGTTGGCCGTCACTTTACTGCGGTGATTCACCATAACCGGTTGGTTTTTGGGCCTTACTACTCAAGAATTCTAAAGAAACTGCTTCTGCCCGAGATGGAGTCTGAGATGGGGATAGATTCCCGCTAGAACTTGCTTGGATGGGATCTACCACATGGTTTTCCTTCCTAACCCACAAGGACAACACCTTTCTGATGTGCCCTGTGGCTGGGGACATTAAAGACTTTCATCAGTTTAGTGGCATTGTCAGTATTTATACAGGCCACAGAGCGATATCTTCTCACCAGTCCTTGTGCCAGTGTTTCAAGACTTTGCTAGTCAATTTTGACATTTTGTATCTCTTTTTTTAAGTGAAATTACTTAGTGGGAATTGCTTTTGGCTCAAAATGGGAGAGTCCTTTTTTGTAACTGCTGATTTATTTCTGTAGTCTTGTTTACTTGAACATTTTTAAACCTTTATAAATATTCTAAATATCCCCATAACTGTTCGAATTTGTGGTCATCATGCACAATTCAAAATTTTATGTAGGATGCTTTGTCGCTGTATTTTTGTGACCTCATTTACTGGTTTGAGGTGGAAGGCCTTTTTTCCATGTTTATCGCTTTATAGTATGGAGGGATGCAAAGATGCAAGTACAGCAGCTGTATGGTCTGGCGTGATACAAGATGTAACAGACAACTATGTATTATGACTATACAATGGCAATATGGTCCTAAAGTGACATAACTACTAATGGTGACCTAAGTGGTCTGTAAATGCCCCTGGAACCATCACCATTCCCTCCCCTAGGCGTTTCCCCAAAGGTGGTTGTATAGGTCAAATATGTATTGTTTTCTGTTATATGCATAATTCACTGGAATAACCAGCGCATAATTGAGGTCATTGTGAGTTTTTAGTTATGAACACACTTGGTTAAAACACACTACCCAAACCTCTGAATACCTCCATTGTCCACTGACATCCTGTTTTCCCTTCTGTCCATTATTCTAATAACCATGCCTGCTTCTCAGTCGGGCTTGTCCTGGAGAACAAAAACTAGATTAAATGTTAAATTTACCTTAATCACAATGAGATCATTTCACTGCCATGTCTAATAAAAATGTCTGAGGACTCATGAGAGTGCCTTGCTCATTTGCCTCTTCATGGTTTTAACCGTTCCTTTTCAGAGTTTCCTATATTTTGCTTAGCACCAGGAAGCAAATACAAACATAGGGCAAATATGAGACTGCTGTAACATCACATTGTGAGGAGCTCTTCAAGTTCCAGGTTTTGACTTTTGCAAAATCATTGTGGGGACACGTTTTGTGCTGCATTTTAGAGGATTGTTCTGCTTATTATTTCAATATCTAGGGCATATCTGTACATTTAGACTCCAATCCGGAGTTTCTCCCTGGGCCCTGACCAGATTTTCAAAACAAATTTGATCAACTGTGCAATAGACATGTCACTCCCTAAAACCACAGGGTTTAAACTGTGCAGGGCTTGTGGTGCCTGGGGTTGACTTATGACTCCAAGACCTGCAGCAATTGCCCTCAGATGAACCTCAAAGCCAAACTCTATGTTGCCAGACATAAGAAGGTTCTGCCGCGTGACCATTCGAAGTAATAACAACGGTTCCTTTCCTGCTTCCGAAGTTGGTCCCACGGCACGTCGTTGTCACTGTTGAAGCCTTTGGGAACGTCAAAGAAAACACTCTAAGCAGGAAATGGCCCCTTCTGCATTGTAAGCTTTTCATTGGTAGTCCTAAATGCTGAATAATTCCCTGCTGCCTGCATGGACCTCGGAACACCTTTGAAAATATAGCCTTTTATGACATCTTTGACAGCCTAACATTGGATTTTCATTAGAAATTAACTTGGCTTTAGAACATTCTACAAAGTTTATTCCATTAAATACTATATTTTCAAAGGTGTTCGGGTGTCCTTTCAGGCAGAAGATTCCTACAATGCAGAACTAGGACCCACAGGTATGTAACCTCTCCTTCCTGCTACATTCACGTTTCTGGGAGGGCTCCAGGGCATCAGCATGTATCTCGGTCTCACTCCCATCACCTGTAGAGCTGATTCTGGGACTGGTCCAGATGCACTCTGATTTTCCAGGACAACCGGTGACCTCATAGCAAGTAGATGCCTTCAGGGAGGATGCGCTGCATATTTTTGCCACTTTACTGGATCCCTCTGGAACACCTTCAGATCCCAAGAATCCATAGGAGCCTTCAAGTTGGACTTCCTCTGGTAGGTCCGCCCTCGGTGCATCCTGCGCCCCTTGGACCCGTTTCAGAGTCAGTACAGACTCTGGGGCCTGCTCCAGTTCCGGTGCCATCCCCTGTGCCGATCCCGCTGCATTGAAGTTAATGCCAGATGAAGATTTACAGCCTATTTTTCTATCTGACTCCGTGCCTGGAAACCTACCTGATTCTGATATTTTGCCCTTACCACAAGGTAGGGCCCAGATTTTACATAACTTATTTGTTATGTGTAGGGAAGTGCCCTCTTTCTTGGCATGGTTACCCCCATTTTCTGCCTGTTGTCAGTATGTTTGACTGTGTCTACTGGGTTCCTGCTAACAAGGATCCCAGTAATTTTGCTCTCTCCTCTAAATGACACCTTTTTTTCTTCCCACAATTGGCATACTGCTTCTGCCATGGAAGTCCCTAGTATATGGTACCTAGGGCACTTGGGATTCCAGTGGATCCCTATGGGCTGCAACATTTATTCTGCCACCCATAGGGAGCCCATGCAAAGGGTTCAGCAGGCCTGCCATTGCAGTCTGCGTGAACTGGGTGCACGCACCCGGTTTTACTACAGGTCACTGCACTAGGTCACTGTAAGTCCCCCCCTATGGTAGGCACTCTCAGCCCAACAGGCAGGGTGCAGGTACCTGTGTGTGTGAGGGCACCCCTGCACTAGCAAAGGGGCCCCCATGAACTTCAGCACCATTTTTCTGGACTTCGTGAGTGGGGGGGATGCCATTTTATATATGTACTGGACATAGGTCACTACCTTGTCCAGCTACTAATGGTAACTCCGAACCTGGGCATGTTTGGTATCAAACATTTCTGAATCATACCCCAATACTATTGCAGATATTGGAAGTATGATTCCACGCACTCTGGGGGCTCCTTAGAGCCAGTCTTACAGGGTGCTGCTGCCACCCCTCAGACAGTTTTCTGCCCTCCTGCTGCTTAATCTGATCAAGCCCAGGAAGGCAGAACAAAGGATTTCCTTTGGGAGAGGGAGGTAACACCCTCTCCCTTTGGAAATAGTTGTGACTGGTTTGGGAAGTGTAGCCTTCAAAAAGGGCTCATTTGGTGCCATCCATGCATAAACCAGTCCACACCGGTTCAGGGACCTCCAGTCTCTGCTCTGACGCAAAACTGGACAATGGGAAGGGGAGGGTCCCTGGGTTCTGCCATCTTGATTCTAAGGTTGGCAGGAAACCCTGGGAGCATCTGAGTGGCCATGCCAGGCAGGTGACATCAGAGCCCTCTCCTGATAGGTGCTTACCTGGTTAGGTCACCAAATCCCCCTTTCAGGGCTATTTATGGTCTCTCTTGGGTGGGTCCTCAGATTCGGCTTGCAAGATTCCAGCAGGACTCCTCTGCAACCTTTACTTCGACCTCTGGCCTCCAGGAATCTACAAAGCTGCAGATCCACAAGGAAGACTCCTCTGCAACATTTTTTCCAGAGTTCCTGCCAGTTTTGCAACAGTTTCCTCACTGTGCATCCTCAGAAGACTGCAACTTTTCATCCTGCACAAGATGAAGATGAAGAAGAAGGAATCTCCCTTGGAGTGAAGGAGTCACTTCCCTGCAACCGAAGGCACCTACAACAAGTGACTACCGGCTGTGTGGTTCCCCTCTCCTGCTGAGCTGCATGGATCCTGCATCACAGGTGGTGGTCTGGAGTAGTCCTCTTGGTCCTCTCTGCCAGCTGTCCAACTTTGGTGGAGGTAAGCCTTTGCCTTCCCACACAGGACAGTACCCCCATGCACCACTTCTCTTGCTGCTTCCGTGGCTTGTTTGTGTCTCCTCCAAGGGATCTTCAGGTGACATACAGCTCCAGTACCCAGCACTCCTTCTGGAAAATACCAGCCACTTGCATGGTTCTCCTGCGGTGTGGGATCCACTTTTGTAGTGCTGGGTGGGCTTCTTCTGTGGCTTCTGTGTCCCCGTCCTGTGGGACTTCTGTGGGTGCTGTGTCTGCTCATGTGGACTCTGCGATGCTGTGGGTCTCCTGTGACTCCTCCTCCTGTGTTGAATCCTCCTGGGCCTTGCTGTAACCTCACCACCACTGTTTTTTTCTTGCAGTCTTCTCTGGGTGCCTTCTTTTCCTCCTTTGAAAATCCAGTGATTTACCCCTGCTACTTACCTTTGTGGTTTTCTAATACCCCCAGCTTCCCTCTACACATTTTACTTACCTAGGTGGGGGTACCTTGTTCGCATTCCATGTTTTTTTTTTTTTTTTTTTAGTATATGGTTTGTGCTCCCCCTAGGATCACTATTGGTTATTACTGTTTGCACTGTTTTCTAACCTTTCCTATGCCTGTTTCTGATTGCTAGTGTATTACTTACCTCCTAAGGGTGTGTCACCTGTCAAGTGATTTGTGATAATCTGTGCCAAAAAGTACCTTTAATTATGTGCCACTGAGTGTTTTCTTTCATGTGTGTAAGTGTTGTGTGACTACAGTGGTATTGCATGAACTATGCATGTCTCCTAGATAAGCATTTGGCTGCTCATCCACAGCTACCTCTAGAGAGCCTGACTTCTAGACACTGCCTACACTTCACTAAGCGGGTTACCTGGATCTGGTATATGGTATAAGTACCTTGGGTAGCCACCACACACCAGGCGAGCTTCCTACAGTATGGATACTGACAACAACTATGAAGAAGGGGATGATTATGTTCCCTAATATGATCAGGACAACTGGTATGAGGGTGCCAGTGGGCTTGACACTTTGCCTGATGCTGGACTCTCCACCAGGTCCTGCCACAGAGAAAAGCACCCTTTTCGCTGTCATGATGTGAAGTGTCTTTCCACCTCTCCTCTCAAGATTGAGTCCAGAAAAATTGAAATGTTTGGCAAAAGAATAATCTCCTCCATGAGCCATTCTTTAAAATCAGTAAGTTCCAGCAGTCTCCTCTGCCCTCTGGGACACTGCTTCAGTTTTACCAACTGTTATCAAGGTATCCCTTGCTTAGGTTATTCAGGATGGCTGCAATGTTGTTAAATCCATGATACGATCAGGACTGAACACGACTGACTGCTTAGGGCATGCCATGGGTACCTGTGTAGCCCTACAGCTACAATGGCTTCTCTGGAAATGCCCATGCCTCTTTAATGGACATGCCCTTTGACGGATCTCACCTTTTTGGTGACAAAACAGACTCGGCCTTCAAACATTTCAACCAGAGCCACAGCATGCCTCTTAGGCCTTTCTGCCCCGACAAGGCAATTCCACCAACAATTTCGCTCTAATCATGGCTACTGTAGAGGTTTTTCCATCAACCCCAGACTCCTCCTCCAGCCTAAACAGGCTTTTTTGCTGTTTTGTGACAAAAGCTGCTGCTCTCAAAGACACAGAGGACAGCAGGGGCAGAGTGTTGCTCAGTTTCTTGCAAAAGTGAGTAGCCACTATAGGATGTCCTTACCAGCACACAGCCACCCTGGTGGAGGCAGGATCTGATATTTCCTCCAAGGTTGACATGCCATTACGAAAGACAAGTAGGTCCTCTAAATTGTCCATCGCAGCTATCCTCTCCCATTCCTTTCTACCCCTCCGCCCCCTGCAACTCGGGGCAGCTGATGGAGGACCATCTGTCCATATTAAGGCAGGAAATGAAGGTCCTTTTGGTCAAAGAGGCCATAGAGAGGATTCCGGTCTCTGAAGTAAGAACCTGGTGTTACTTCCTTTACTTCTCTGTGCTGAAGGAGATGGAGTCCTTTGTCTTATTTTAGATCTTCGCCCTCTAAGCATCTTCCTCCGAAAGGACAAATTCAAGATGCTAACACTAGCCTAAGTCCTGTCTGCCGTGGACCTTGGAGACTGGTTGGTAGCATTGGACCTGCAGGCCGCCTATTGTTACATCCAGTTGTGCAGGCTCCAGATGCTGCTTGTAGGAAGCTGGCTCTGTTTATACTATATCAAAATAAGATATAGCGAGCACAGAGTCCAGGTGTTCCCCAGAGGCTTAACAGAGGCTAAAGTAGATAATACTAATGCTCTCTTTTGTGGAAGTGTGGTCGAGCAGTTAGGCTTATCTGAGGGTAGTGCAAAGCATTTGTTGTACACACACAGACAATAGAAGAAGCACATACTCAATGACTTAACTCTAGACCAATGGTTTTATCTATCAAAATATATTTTCCTAATTTATTTTTAGAACCACCAGATTAAAGTTGCAGGTAAGTACTTCAATGGATTCTTATTTCACACATTTATCAACAGTACTTTGTTTGCAATCAATGAGTTATACAGTTCTTGAAATGCTGGCAATAATCTGTTTTAAAAATGGACACAGTGTTTTTTTTTTAGAAACAGTTCCTGAAAAGGGGGGGGGGGAAGTTAGATTGTTTTACTGGTAAGTACATCACTTACAGTTCCAGTCTCTGGGGGTTAGGAAGTCCACAGGATGGGGTTCAAGTTAACCCCAAACACACACCACCAGCAACACGCTGCCGGCGGCCGGATGCAGAGGTCAAAGTGTAGGCAAAATCAACATGGGGTCCTATGGAGACTGTGAGCATTCGGTTTCAGATCTGCAGACCTGGGGGGGTTTAGAGGAGCACTGGAGGGGGTGGGGGGGCTCAAGTAGGTACCAAACATACACCCTCAGCGGCACTGGGGTGGCTGGGTGCAAGGTGCAAACAAGATGTCGGGGCTCCAATGATTCTCTATGAGGGGACATCGGGGTCACTCAGTGGCTACAGGCGAGGTCCGGGGGGGAGGGGGATGTCTCAGGCACACCACCGGTTAGAGAGGGAGAAGCGCCGCCTGCTGAACGTGGCTGCACTGGGTGTTGGTTTTTCCAAGGCCTGAGGGTTGCGGGTGCAGTGGGTCCTTTGGCGTTCGATATCTTCATCTGGAGCTTTCGCAGTCAGGAGGGTCCTCGGGATTCCCTCTGCAGGCGTTGTCGTGGAGAGGTCAACCCAGGTTGGGCACTTGCCCGGAATCGCCTAGGGATCCTCTCTAGCTAGTTAGGCCAGGCCGTGGGCATCGGGTACAGAGTGGGTATGATTCACGCATTCAGAGTGAGGTGGGAGTCCTTGGTCATTGTTTCTTTCTTGGACAAGGCTGCTGTCCACAGGAGCTCTTGGTCCTTTTGGGTGCAGGGCAGTCCTCTGGAGCTTGGCAGAGGTTGCTGGTCCCACAGGATGCATCACCTTTTTGTTGCAGGTTCCTTGAAGCAGGAGGCAGGCCAGTAGAGCTGGGGCCAAATCAGTTGTCATCTTCCTTCTTCTCTGCTAGGGATTTCAGCTAGGCAGTCCTTCTTGTCTGGTTGCCAGAAATCTGACGACTTGGGTTCAGGGAGTCCCTTAAACCCTGGATTTAGGGGTCAGAGGGCAGTAACCAAAGGCTACTGTCTCTGAGGGTGGCTACAGCCTCCTTGTGCTCACTCCCTTTGGGGAGGGGGGGCATAAACCTAATTCTATTGGTCCCTGTCCTCTAAACAAAGATGGAGGATTCTGCAGGGAGGGGAAGTCACCTCAGCTCTGGACACCTTAGGGGTGGTCCTGGCTGGGGTGGTCACTCCTCCGTTTTCCCTAATTTTCCCGGTGTACTTGCCGCCAAAAGTGGGGCTTTGTCCGGTGAGCGGGCAACTCCACTAGCTGGAGTGCCCTGGGGCACTGTAATCCGAGGCTTGAGCCTTTGAGCCTCACCGCCAGGAATTAGTTATTGTAGGGGGAGAGGTGTGAAGCACCTCCACCCAGGACAGGCTTGGTTTCTGACCAGTGAGAGCACAAAGGCCCTCCACACATGTGGTCAGAAACTTGTCTGAGTGGCAGGCTGGCACAGACTGGTCAGTCCTACACTAGCAGTTTTGCTAACATACAGGGGGCATCTCTAAGAGGCCCTCTGTGTGCATTTTTTCAATAAATCCCACACTGGCATCAGTGTGGGTTTATTGTGCTGAGAAGTTTGATACCAAACTTCCCAGTATTCAGTGAAGCCATTATGGAGCTGTGGAATTCGTAAATGACAAACTCCCAGACCACATACTCAATATGGCTACACTGTACTTACAATGTCTAAGAATGGACTTAAACTCTGTAGGGGCATATTGCTCATGCAGCTATGCCCTCACCTGTGGTATAGTGCACCCTGCCTTAGGGCTGTAAGGCCTGCTAGAGGGGTGGCTTACCTATGCCAAAGGCAGTAGTTTGTGGGCACAGCACCCTGAGAGGGGTGCCATGTCGACTTTGTCTTTTTCACGCCACCAGCGCACACACAAGCTGGAAGGCAGCATGCATGTGCTTGGTGAGGGGTCCCCTAGGGTGGCATAATACATGCTGCAGCCCTTAGGGACCTTCCTTGGCCACAGGGCCCTTCGTACCATGGGTACCTTTTATAAGGGACTTAACTGTGTGCCAGGGTTGTGGCAATTGTGGAAACAAAGGTACAGTTTTTGGGAAAGAACACTGGTGCTGGGGTCTGGTTAGCAGGATCCCAGCACACCTTCAATCAAAGTTGGCATCAACACTAGGCAAAAAGCGGGGGGGTTAACCATGCCAACAGTGGCACTTTCCTACACTACCTGCGGTTCACATTGGCCCAGGAGACGCTTCAGTTTGCAGTGATCCCCTTTAACCTCATAAGTGCCCTTCAAGACTTCAAAATTTTTATATAGGTGGTAGGGGCTTCTGGCTGCAGAAGACTGGCTGTTGAAGGCAGGCTTGTCTAAGCCAGTCCTCAACTACCATCCAAAAACAGTGGACCTTCTAACAGTGTTGGGGTTCACTATCAGTATGCAAAAGCCACACCTGACTCCTTTGTAGACACCTCCTTTTATCAGAGCTATTCTGGATATGGTACAGTTTTGTTACTTTCCTCCAGAACAGACAGTCCAGAACATTCAGGCTATGATCCCAATTTTTCATTTTCTGCCCTGGATCTCAGTGCAGATGGCTCTGAGACTGCTGGGATTGTTGACCTTTTGCATCCTGTTAGTGATGTCCGCCAGATGGCACATGCAGACTCTTTAGTGGGACCTAAAATCTTAGTGGACACATCAAGAAAATCTGTTGAATTGGATAATATCCAGATTTCAGAGGATATTGTGAAAGGTCTGCAATAATGACTGCTGGGCCACAATTGGGGTCAATGGCAGCCCCCTCTCCTTACCTCACCCAAAGCTGATGGTGGACATAGATGAAACACTGCTGGGTTGGGGATGCAATGCCTGAGAGGTGGATAGCAGAAGCCTCTGGTCTTTGACTGAGGCTTGAAACCACATGAACTTGTTGGAGTTGAGGGAGATTCACTTGGTGTTGAAGGCCTTCCTTCTTACCATCAAAGGAAGGCTGGTTGCAGATACTGCAACAAAAAGGGAGGGGTGGGGTCATGGACCCTGTGTGAGGAGGCCTTGCGCCTCTGGCAATTACTGGACCTGCAAGGTATTTTCCTGGTTGCAAACCGTCTGGCAGGCTCACTGAATTCTAGGAGAATAAACTCAGCCTTCGGAGCTTAGTGGATCACGAGTGACAGTTACACCCAGAGGTGGAGCACAGTCTCTTCTGCGAATGGGGAGAACCTTGGCTTGATCTGTCTGCCACCGGCAAGAACACGCATTGTCCTCACTTCTTCATGTTGGAATTTCCAAGGCACGTCCCGCTCAGAGATGCATTCCACCTCGAGTGGAACTTTGTACTCCTGTGTACATTTCCACAGATGCAACTCCTACCCCAAGTTCTCAAGAAGATCAAGACAGATTGTACCCAAGGCATCCTAGTGGGTTTGAACTGGGCACGGGGAGTATGGTATCCAGAACTCCTGGGAATAAGCATCTGTCATCTGATCAGGCTCCCTTCTGGGAGGATCGGCTGTCTCAGCAGAACAGTTGTGTTCTCCACCCCGGCCTTCGTGATATCCATTGTCATGCGTGAAGATTGAGAGGTGATATTTGAACATCTTCACCCTTCCTTTGAAGATGGTTGATGTCATCCTGGCAGCCAGGTGTTCCTTGACAAAACTGTTTACCCCTGTCACTGGGACAAATCTGTGGTTTGGTGCGTACCAGATTGACCTCGTTTGTGCTGTCTCTTGCCTGGCAAGACCTTTCTCTGGGCACAGTTAAAGGTTATATTTTGGCCTTCTCAGCCGTCCTACAGTAGCCTGATTGCCTCCTCTGCCTCCTTTATTTAAATCACCTTCTATTCTGCATTTATTTGAAAGGAGTGCAGCATATGTTTCTCCCGTCCCCATTTGTGATGCTCCAATGGGACCACAATCTTGTACTTAAATATAAGAGGAGTATTCCATTCAAGCATCTTCATAGTTGTCAAATCATCTAAACTGTTCCTAGTTGCCTTCTCTTCAGTATGGTATGAGAGTGAGCTTCAGGCTTTGTGTGTTCATCTTCCTTACACCACCTTCTTCCACGAAGGGCTGATTCTGCATACTAGAGCATCCTTTCTCCTGAAAAATGTGATGCAGTTCCACATCTGCTAATCCATCATTCTTTCAGTGTTCTGTGCTCCACCTCACCCCTTTAAGGATTAGGAGAGGCTTTATCTCTTGGACTCTGAGAGAGCACACAACTTCTACATCAATTGCACCAAAGTCCACTGGGTGGACATTCAGCTATTAATGCAGAGCGAAAAAAAGAAAGAGGCTGTGCAAAAGCATACCATCTCACCCTGGATCATGGTCTGCTTTAAGATCTCTTACACACTGGCGATGAAGCAGCCTCCAAAATAATTACACGTTCTAGTCCCACACATCAGCCAGACAACTACATGAGCTTCTGTCCATATGTTCACAAAGCACTTTTGTCTGGACAGCCAAGTCTGCAGAGAAGGGCACTTTGCTGGCTTGGTCCTGCAGGTCTTTCTGGTTTGAGTCCATCCACAGCTCTGTTTCCTTAGGCACTGCTTTGGTATCAATTCAGAAGGTGGGGAATCTGTGGCTAGAGAGCGGTAACGCTCTTTCTGACTCAACACCGCTGCAGAGTCACCGATCCTCCACCATCTGTGGTTGGGCTCTATCTTTTAATATCTCACATCTAGGAATCTGCACACTGATATCTTGATTTGCTTTTGGGGCTCTATGTCTGGAGGCAGTCTCGAAAGCAACAGATGTCACCATGTAGGAGAGGCGCCTTCACAGGCACTGCAAATCATTTCTGAAGTGGAACGGCATCATTGTGGAACTGCACAGTGCCACCTTTCAGTGCACAAAGGTACTATGAAAATGTTTTCAGACCTAGGCATATGCCTGTAGAATATACAAAAGGCGAGTAATCTATGGCTAGATAGAATCTCTATCAGAAATGGTGTTACCCGAAGGTAAGTAAATTGTTAATCCATCGACAAGACACCACTCAATGTCGAAGGATCACATGTCGCCATCCCACCGCAGACATATGACATTGAAGTGTCTTGTCGTGAAGTGTTGGTTTGCTGTCGACAAGGCGTGGTTGATAGACACCGAGAACCAAACATTGACGGAAGAGGTCGACGAGAGAGACAAGGAAGAGAAGGAGATTTTTTTTTTCTTCTACTGATTCTTCACCTTCCCTGGTGGTTCTACCATCTCAATCACCACCGTCATCACCTCTTCCACAAGCTACGAATCCTCCACCATCAATGTCTCCACTGCTACCTCTGCATTCTCCTCGGGTGCTTCCTCCACCAACAGCACCTCCAAGGGTCCTGCCTTCTCCAGTTCCCAGTACAACACCAGTTTCCAGAACACCACCAGTTTCCAGAACACCAACACGTTCCAGATCGTGCCACCACTCCCATCTTCATACACCAGGACATTCCTCTATTATGCCAAGACACCACCATCATGGTTCTCGACATAGAAAAAGGTTCTGATTATTCCACCTCTTCCACGAGAGGCTATTCTCTTACCTTAACAGACTTTCCTCTGCCTCGTGTCTCTCCAGTGGACAACATTAATACTTTTCCAGAGGTTGTAGTCCATGGGGCTGCTAAGCGTAATATACCAATGTTGGTCCCCACACCTTCACATCAGTAATGGTTGAAACGCAATATCAGTGTACAGCTTCAAGACCATTGCTTCCATTAGTACCAGGGCTCCTTGAACCAGCAATGGCTTTGTTCCTCACATTAGCCATAATCAAGCCTGCTCCATCCTGGCTTCAGATGAAATATAGGCATCTGGAGAAAGACCCATTATGTTTTCGTTCGGATCATCCACCTGACTCTGTAGTTATGGTAACTGCAAAGAAGGTCCATTCCACCTCTCTGTCTCCTCCAGATAAGGAGAGTAAAAAGTTGGACTCTGCAGGCTTCAAAGTTTGTGGTACTGTGGCCACTTCAATGAAGGCAGCTAGTGCTACAGCCTTCTCGGGGAGGTATGACTGTGCACTATGGGATTCAATCACAACAATTCTCTGATCATCTACCAAAATACAAGCAAGAAGATTTCTTAGAAATCATACATGATGGTGCAATGGTTTCCAACCAGATCATGAGCACAGCTGCAGATTCAGCTATTCTTGCCTCGCGTAGCTATTGCCATGGAGTTACCATGCGCAGACCGGTTTGGCTCCGACTAACATCCCTAAATCCAGTGGTGCAACACTCCATTCAAAATTTGCCATTCTCAGGTACCACTTTATTCTGATGATGAGATGGCAAGAATGAAAGCCGAATTGGACATGTTAAAAGCTGTGAGTCCAGAAAAACTTAGAGCGCAACGGAAATCATTCCAACCACATCAGCGTACATTTTATTTTCAGAGGGTTCAACCCCCTCACAGGAACCCAAGTAGATCTCTGCAACACCAAAATCAGAGTTCCTACCAGTCACAGCACAAACACACAAGAGCCTGTTCTGCCACCCAAGATTTAAAACAAATAGCTTCAAAACCTTGAGACTTTCCTTCCCACATTATCAGCTCTCAGTACTACCATTCAGCCTCAAGTCTGCACCTAGAACATTCTCCAAATGCATGGCTGTGGCAGCAGCTCATCTAAGAAAACATTGAACCTTCATCTACCCATACCTAGATGATTGGCTTATAAAGGTATCCACTTCTCACTCTTTCATCGCTGGGGTCTTCCCGTCAATCTTACCAAGCCAACTTCAACACCAGTGCAAACATTGAACTACTTGGGGGCCACCATCGACATCATTCATGCAAAGTTGTTTTCTTCAGAGGAGAGACGCTTATCAATCCATCAGAAGTGTCATGCTCTCAAGAAAAATCCTCAGCCAACAGCAAGAGAAGTCTCATCTCTCCTAGGTTCGATGGCCTGCTGCATCTTTCTTACTCCCAATGCTCACCTCCATATGTGACCTCTTCAGGAGTGTCTAGTGGACCAGTGGGATCAGCTGATAGACTACTGGGAGGACAGGATCACGCTCTCTCTACATGCGATATGATTCCTCAAGTGTTCGTCTTCCCCGAGCAATCTCCTCAAGGGGGTGCCGTTCCACTGCCAAGTCCCTGCTCAACCAGTTGAATTGGACGCTTCATTGGTAGGATGGGGAGCCCACATGGATCTCCTCCAGATTCAAGGCTCTTGGTCTCAGAGGGAAATGATGTACCACATCGATCTCCTCGAGCTCTGTGCAGTACATCTGGCACTCAAAGCCTTTCACACATCATTCACCATCAATACCCTGCTAGTTCAATTGGACAATACCACCACCATGTATTACCTGAACAACCAGGGGGACACCAGATCCAGAGCCTTATCACTAGAGACCCACACAATAAGGAACCTGAACATAATATCAACATACCTCCCAGGGACCCAGAATGTCCAAGCAGAGACTCTCAGCAGAACTCTCGAATTTTGGAGGCCAGATGGTACACCCCAATCTCTCCCCCTTGAATTTGGAAGCATGGCTCCTGAGTTAGTGCAGTATGGATACTTGTACTTGCCACAAGACTGCATGGAGATCCTCAGGGAGGCTAAGCAACCTTCCACTTGCCCCACTTACGCCTACAAATGGAAGAGATTTTGCATCTGGTGCTCCTCCAAGAACATGCACCCTACTACTTGCCAAGAAGATGTGATTCTGCCATGCCTTCTACATTTGGCTAGATCTGGCTTGCAATTCTCTTCCATAAAAGTTCACCTGGCAGCTTTTGCTGCCTACAGGAAATGTCCGTCACAACCCTCTTGTTTCCAAATCCCAGTCATAAAGGTTTTTAGAAGGGTAGAAGAAGGTGTTTCCTCCGATTAGACGACCCTCGCCTCCTTGGAAACGTAATAAGGTGCTTTCGCTCCTTATGAGAGATCCCTTTGAATTCATCCATTAGGCCTCCCTACAACATCTCATGTGGAAGGCAGCTTTCCTGGTAGCGACAACTTCAGCTTGCCGGGTTAGCGATATACAAGCACTATGCTCCCATGAACCATATACTGTCTTTTCATTCCAGCAAAGTGGTTATGAGAACGCACTCGATATTCCTTCCTAAAGTAGTGTCTGATTTTCATGTAAACCAAACCTTCTCATTGCCTACTTTCTTTCACAGTCCTTCTACTCCAGCTGAAAGATCTTGCTACTCTCTGGATGTTAGGAGGGTTCTGAAATTTTATCTTGATAAAACAAAAGATATTCGCAGAACGGAGCAGTTGTGTATTAACCATGGCCCACTACGTACTGGTTTGGCTTTGTCCAAACAATCAATCTCTAGATGGATAGTTTCATGTATTTTATCGTGCTATTTGGCCATTGTAGCCTACATGCATAGGCTGTATTATGTCTTTTTCTTAAGTTTCTTTACAGGCCTTCGTGAAGAAAGGCGAACATTTCCACTTAAGAACACATGCTGAAGATCTGCTCCGTGGTCAGTGCACGTGGGCGGGACTATTCAGTGCTTATGACATCATCAAAATTCCCCTATGAGAGAACAGGAGTTACAGATACGAAAGTATCCCTTCCTCACTAACCCTCCCACCTCCTCATTCTGTGAAGTGGGTTGTTTTTACATCTGAAAAGGACCCAAGTTTAGAGATCTGACAATCTGCTGATGGGCTTTGTGTTTAAGGGGACGGACAGCCTAGAAAGCACCTGACGTCAGCTTGCATGGGTATCACTTACTTGTTAGCTCTGAAGCAGAACAACACTGGTGCAGAGCCACACAACACCACCTATCTGCACATAGGAGACCTGCTCATAGTGTTTGGATCCTGTCTACCACCTGGGGATTATTCACAAGGTGAGGAATACAAAGTTAAAGTATACACCAGAAACATTATTACTGAAGGTAAGCAACTTGCTTGCCGGGGATCAGCTATAAACCCATGGTCTTTTTACGTTTTTACATACCAGGAGGTCATGAAAATGCTTCACTTAGGTTTTGATTGAAGTACTACACCAAGGTATCACAATTATACATGCATAAGGTCCTGTGGAGAGAGGGGACCAAGTCAAAAAGTAACAGTGGAGTCCAGGAGGAGTAGGAGCTACTACCTAGCTGTACTTGCAGGAGTTGGTCAACCGTGAGGAAGAATCAAATCAAATCATTAACATTTATAAAGCGCGCTACTCACCTGTGCGGGTCTCAAGAACAGGTCAGCACTGCAGCCCTGGAGCCGGAGAAGAGTTCTTGATAGATGCAGAAGATGTCCCACGCTGGAGTGAAGATTGCAGATGGGTGTTGATGCAGGAATTCCACCAACAAGTCTTTGCAAAGGCAAACTTGTGGTTAGTGGAAAGGTGGTGCTTCTGGGGACCAGCAAGGCCCAGGAGGGGGAGTCACAGGGGGCCCTCAGTGACACAGAGGACTCACAGAAGCAGAGGCAGCACCCACAAGGGTTCCACAGGACAGGGACTCAGGAGTTTCAGAAGGAGCCCACGCAGCACTACAGAAAGGGATCCGACGCCACAGAAGAATCACGCAGAGGGCTGTGCGTTGCAGGCAGGAGTGCTGGGTACTGGAGCTCCACGTCGCTAGAGGATCACTTGGAGGAAATGCAAACAAGCCTTGGCAGCTTCAAGAGACGCAGTGCACGGGGGTACAGTCCTGCATGGGAAGGCAAAGGCTTACCTCCACCAAAGCATGGTGGACTGGTTTATGCACGCACGGAGGGCACCAAATGTGCCCTTCAAAGCATACCATGGGCTTGGGGAGCTTCCCCTCCCATGCCAGTCACACCTATTCCCAAAGGGAGAGGGTGTTACCTCCCTCTGCCAAAGGAAATCCTTTGTTCTGCCTTCCTGGGATTGATCAGATTAAGCAGGAGGAGAGCAGAAACCTGTCTGAGGGGTGGCAGCAGCTTGGGCTGCCTAGAAAGACCTGTAAGACTGGTGGTAGCAATGCAGGGGGTCCTCTAAGAAGCCCCCATAGTGCATGGAATCATACTTCCAATACATGCAACAGTATTGGGGTATGATTCTGACATGTTTGATACCAAACATGCCCAGGTTCGGAACTACTATTACGTAGCTGGACATAGGTAGTAACCTATGTCCAGTATACATGAAAAATGGCGTCCCGCACTCACAAAGTCCAGGAAAATGGGCCTGGAGTTAGTTGGGGCACCTCTGCTGTGCAGGGGTGCCCTCACACACAGCTCCCTGCAGCGTGCCCTCTGGGCTCAGAGGGCCTACCATATGGGTGACTTGCAGTGACCTGTAGCGAAAACTGGTGCATGCACCCGTTTCACGCAGCCTGCAATGGCAGGCCTGCAGAACCCTTTGTGTGGGTTCCCTATGGGTGGCAGAATACCTGATGCAGCCCATAGGGATCTCCTGGTACCCCAATGCCCTGGGTACCTAGTTACCATATACTAGAGACTTACATGGGGGGGACCAGTACGCCAGTTGTGGGCAGAAAAATGTACAGTTACCAAGTTAGAAGAGAGAAAGCATAATCACTGGGGCCCTGGTTAGTAGGATACCAGTGTACACAGTCAAACACACTGACAGTAGACAGAAAATGGGGATATCCATGCCAAGAAAGAGGGTACTTTCGTATACAACTCTTCCTCCCCCACCTACCCACAGATGCAGAGCACATGGCCTGTTTGAGGCCCTCAAAAACTTTTTGACAGCTAGCTATCCATTAAACTTTTTAGGCATTCTTTTAGAGGTGAGGTCATTAAGAGGAGCCATTGTTCTTAATGAACCTCCTGTAGTACCCTGTGAGGCGTAAGAAGGCTCTCACCTGGGTTTGTGTAGTAGGGGGAGTCCAATCTAAAATAGTTTGGATCTTCCCCTGCAGTGGATGCATCTGGCTTCCACCTACCAGGTGGCCCAGATACCTAACATCCCCCTGCCCTATCTGGCACTTAGAGGCCTTGATAGTCAGGCCTGCTTTTTGCACAACATTCCAGAGGTGGACCAGGTGGTCATCCCAGGTGGAGCTAAAGACAGCTATGCCATCGAGATAGGCTGCAATATAGGCTTCCAAATCTTGGAGGACTGTCTTCACCAGCCTCTTAAAAGTGGCAGGTGCATTACTCAAACCAAAGGGAATCACTGTTAAGTGATAATACCCCCCAATGGTTGAGAATGCAGTTTTTGCTTTAGCATCATCTGATAACTTGATTTGCCAATAACCTGCAGTCAGATCAAATATGGTGAGATACTTGGTAGATGCCAGTGTATCAGTGAGCTCATCTGCCCTTTCAATAGGGAGAGCATCAGTCTTTGTGACAGTGTTGAGCCCTCTGTAATCAACACAGAACCTCATCTCTCTCTTCCCATTTTTAGAGTGAGGTTTAGGAACCAGCACCACTGGGCTAGCCCAGGGGCTGTCGGAGTGCTCTATGACTCCTAGGTCTAGTATCTTTTGCACCTCTGCTTTGATGTAGTCTCTAACATAGTCAGGTTGCCTGTAAATTTGACGTTTAATAGACAAACTGTCCCCTGTATCAATGGTGTGTTTACACCGTGTTGTCTGACCAGGTGTCAGAGAAAACAGTTCTAAGAACTGCCCCAGGAGATTCCTGCAGTCTTCCTTCTGAGACTCAGAAAGGCAATCTGGTAGGATAACTCCATCCACTGAGCCATCCGTTGCAGTGTTGGAGAAGAGATCAGGGAGAAGGTCACTCTCTTCTTCCTACCCTTCATTAGTGGCCATGAGCAGGATCATGTCACCCCTGTCATAGTAGGGCTTAAGGCGGTTCACATGAAGCACCCTGAGGGGGCTTCTGGGAGTACCAATGTCAACCAAATAGGTGTCATCACCCTTTTTCTCCACTATAGAATAGGCACCACTCCACTTGTCTTGGAGTGCCCTGGGAGCCACAGGCTCCTGGACCCACACTCTCTACCCTGGCTGGTAACAGTTAGGAGAGCCTTCTCATCATGCCTCTGCTTCTACAGTTCTTGGCTGGCCTGAAGGTGTTTAGTGGCCTTTTTCATGTACTCAGCCATCCTGTATCTGAAGCTAAGTACATAATCCACAATGTCTTGTTTAGGGAGCTTGAGGGTAGCTCCCAGCTCTCCCTTACAAGAGCAAGAAGTTCAAATGGGCTGTAGCCTACTCTGAGGAACCGCCCTGTATACAAAAAGGAGGCATGGCAGTAAGACATCCCATCTCCTTTTGAGTTTTTGAGAGGGTCCCATGATGATGCCCTTGAGAGTTTTATTAAACCTCTCTACCAAACTATTGGTTTGGGGGTGGAAGTGGGTGATGAACACCACATTCCTTCCACATGGCCTTAAGGTGTGCAGACAAAGTTTGTATCTCTGTCTGATACCACCTCATTTGGGAAGCCCACTCTGGAGACAATTCCCAGGAGGGCGTTTTCCACTGCAGGAGCTGTAGTGATCCTTATAGAGGTATAGACTCTGGAGACCTGGTGGCATGGTCCACCACCACCAGTATGAATCTGTTTCCAGAGGCAGTGGACGGGTCTAGGGGGCCAAAAATATCTACCCCAGCCCTCTCCATGGGAACCCCAACCACTGGCAGTGGAATTAGGGGGGGCCTGTGGGGATGCCACCTGTTTTGCCACTGTCTTGACACGTGACACAGGAGTGACAACATTCTTTTGTATCTTCAGACATATGGGGCCACTGAAAGTGTGGAACAAGTCTGTCCCAAGTCTTCCTTTGCCCCAGGTTACCTGTCAGGGGACTGTCATGGGCAAGGGTCAACAAAAATTCTCTATACTGCAGAGGTACTACCAACTGCCTTGTGGCACCAGGTTTGGGTTCCCTTGGCTCTGAGTGTAAGAGGTTGTGTTCCCAATACACCTTGTGGGTGCCATTGACATCCCCTGCTCCCTGAAGGACAGCTTGCTGTCTTAACCCTTCTAGTGTGGGACAGGTTTTCTGTGCCATACTGAATTCCTCCCAGGCAGGTCCCCCCTACACTTAAGAGTTCAGCTGTGTCAGATTTCAACTCTTCAGGTGTAGGTTCTTCCAGGGGAGTGAATGCCTCCTCCTCAAAAGGGGAATCCTCACTGTAGGGTGGGGTAGGGGGCAACTTTTGCCTTTCCTACCCTTGGCTTTAGGATACTCTTGGGCCATTATTTCAGGCTCCAAGTTTCCTTTTTCTTTGTGCACCTAGTTAAAGCAAAAATATGCCCTGGGATGCCCAGCATTGCTGCAACTCCACTTCAGCCCAAGCTGAAGTCTCCAAGTCATTCTCTACTAGACACTCTACAGGTAGGTCTGTGGACACTACAACCTTCTTTCGGCCGGTCCCCTACCCCCCCCCCCCCCCCCCCCAGCTGAAATCAACAACTGCCCTGGGGGTGGTATACAGTGTCATTGTGGGCGTCAGTCGCTTGGTACTGCTGACCAAGTAGGTGTTGCTCAGGGGACACCCGTTCTTCAGTCACCATAGTGACACTGGTACATGTGTCCCTGTAGGCCTCTGCCTGAACACCATTTATCAAGGGCAGCTGTGTGTTCTTACCCATATTAAGGGGACAGGCAGCAAGGGTGGCAAAATCAATGCCCCATCTGAGATTACAACTGCCTCAGTTGTTTCCCTAACTAAGCCAGCCCTCGCCCCACTTCCTAAAGTGAGCCCAGTTACACCCTTGGAATTGCTGTTGCTGCCTGACCCACCACTGCTATTGTTACTAAGGGCACTAGTGATAGAGGTGGGGGCTGTAGTGGTGGGTGGTTTGGTGCTTTTCTTAGAGCAGCAGCTGTCTCCTGGCCTATGGCCCTTGTTACTACAGACATAGCACCAAGGTGTTTTGTTGTGGGAAGAGGAAGAGGATTTGGACCCACCCACAAAGGAATTTTGTGGGCCTGATGAAGACTCTTTAGGTTAGTTTTTGTCCCCACCTTTGTCCTGAGACTTACCTGCATCATTTGTCTTGTCTTTGTCACCCCCTGTGTGAGCTTTTCTGCTTACCCTTGTTCTGACCTACTTGTCTGCCTTCTTTCTCAATTCTTGGGGAGAGGTCAGATCTGAGTTTACCAAGTATTGGTGCAACAAATCAGATACACAATTGTTAAGTATCTGCTCTCTCAGAATAAGATTGTATAAACCCTCATAGTAACTTACTTTGCTACCTTGTATCCAGCCCTCCAAAGATTTTACAGAGTAGTCCACAAAATCAACCTCATCTTGGGAGGACTCTTTCCTGGTGTCCCCGAACTTAATTCTGTACTGTTCAGTGGTAAGACCAAATCCTTCTAACAGAGCAGACTTTAAAACTGTGTAATTAGCAGCATCCTCCTCTCTGACATAAAGAAGCCTATCCCTACCATTGTCAGAGAAGGAGAGCCAAAGAATAGCAGCCCACAGTCTCTGGGGGACCATCTGAATTTTACAGGCCCTCTCCACTCCAGAGCGCCAAACCACTTCTGGATGTCATCCCCCCCCCCTCCCATGTTGTATGGGGGAACAACCTTGCTAAGATTTCTGGAATCAAGAGTCCTCCCTGGCCCTAGATTCCCTGAAACCAGTTACTGCTGCCACCGTGGGGTGCTAACCCCAATCCCTGTGTGTCTCCCCTCTCTCCTCTCTCCCATCCCCTCCCCTCCTCTCTCCCTTCCCCTCCCCTCCTCTCCCCCTTCCCCTACTCTCTCCCTTCTCCTCCCCCCTTCTCTCCCCCTTCCCCACCCCTCCCCGGGCTAGCTGTTGCAGCCTCAGCCTGGCCTCCTCCAGCCTTAGTTTCCTAAGTTCACTATCTGAGGAGTCATCTGGAGTTGAGCAATTTGGCCCCTCTGATACAGAGGTGACATGAGAGTGGCAGGATGAGGATCTGTCCTTAGGTTTGGTAACACTCTGCACTAGTACCCTAGGAACAAAGGTGGGCCTACTGACATGGCCACCCTTGGCACTACCTGTAGTGCTCCCAGCTACACTAGGGGGTTTACTAGAGACCCTGTGACCCTCCTGACCCTCCTCAGTGTTCAGATCCTCTCTTTCTTACACAGGGGTAGACTCTTCCTCTTCTTCCTCCTCTTTTTCTTCCTCCTCTTTTTCTTCCTCCTCCTCTTCTTCCTCCTCCTCTTGGATACAAGCTTGTTTCTGGTCACCCTGGCCAAGAAGCAGAGTCTTATTAGGATTCCTCCCTGTCTTCAGGTTCCTACTCTTGCACACTTACCTCAGTTCCAGGAAGGTGAAACCCTCATAGGGAGAATACATGTTCTGACATGTACTAGGCACTAAAGACATGTCAGATTGGTGTAGGGTGTGCCTAACCTCCGTAACTTCTAGTCTCTTTCGGTAGATGTTTGGAGCAAAGGCGATGCCAGACCCCTCTCTTACCCAAACATTGAGACAATCCCTGCTACTAGGTATAAGTGTAAACCTAACTAGTAAGTGGTCTTTCTTGCAGAAAGCACCGAGTGAAAGAGTGGTAAGGCAATTGCAAGTGCTTATCCCACCGCTGCATCACCATTGTAGGAAGCTGGCCTGGTATGTGGTGGGTACCTATGGTACTTAAACCTTATACCCGGTCCAGGTATCCCCTCTCAGTGAAGTGTAGGCAGTGTGTAGAAGCCAGGCTCTCTAGAGGTAGGTGTGGATGAGCAGCCAAGGCTTATCTAGGAAACTTTCAAAGCTCATGAAATACCACTAAAGTCACACAGTACTTACACACAAGAAAGAAAACACTTGGTTGTACAAAAATAAAGGTACTTTATTTTTTGGAACACCGTATCAGAAAATACTGGAGAGGCAACTCTCCAATAGGAGGTAAGTAAATACACTATCTATCTATCTATACATATATAGTTCGATGGCATGTGTAGCTGCAGATACACATGCTGTGCATATGGATTCCGACATCTAGTGTTGGGCTCGGAGTGTTACAAGTTGTTTTTCTTCAAAGAAGTCTTTTCGAGCCACGAGATCGAGTGACTCCTCCCCTTTGGTTCCATTGCGAATGGGCATCGACTCCATTGTTAGATTTATTTATTTCTGCCGTAGGGTTTGGCTTTGTTTCCTTCTCGCTCCGTGATTTCAATTTGGAAAACTTTAACAAACTTTCATTTCTTTGGTATTGTATCGATCGGGTTAATAATCTTCCATCAACACAGAAGTACCATTGGGGAAACAACTTTGTTCGCCCTTCGGGGCTCGCGCACCCAACTCGGGCCGACCGCGTGGAGGGCCTCATGGATCGGACTCTATTCCGATTCTGCCCTCGGTGCCACGCAAAGTACCCATATACAGACCAGCATCTGGTTTGCAACCTCTGCCTTTCTCCAGACCATCGGGAGGAAAACTGTGAGGCCTGTCGATCCTTCCGATTGAAAAAGACTCTAAGAGACAGAAGAGCAAGAAGGCTCGAAATGGTGTCGAAGAGCGGGGAACATTTCGATGTAGAAGAAGAAGAAAAACTGCAGACAGCGGTCTCAGTCCGAGATTCGGAGTCTGAGCAGGAATTTGAGGAAGACAGACCCGTCACAGCCGGCCAGCATGCGAGTACGTCTGCCCTTGCACCCTCACATAAGAAAAAACAGAAGGCCTTGGGTAAGCCACTGCCGGAAGGCCATGGCTCGGTTCGAAAAAAGACTGTCGGTAACTGGCCCTCTGTTTCAGACTCCGGTAAACACCAATTTTCGGAGTAAAACATTAGAAAACCTGTTTCGGAGCGGAAAACTTCCCTTTTTTTTTCTATCCCGAAAAAACACACTTCGGTCCGAAAAAAACTACATTTACAGAGGAACACGGACTTTCTAAAAAACTTAAAGAAAGCCACAACACCTCTGAAGAGGAGTCAGAGGTTGAACCAATACTAAAAATTATGGATGGGAAGCAATCCAGGATCCACATCCATAAAGAAACATGGAGAATTATCACAGCACTGCCTTTAAAAACAAAGAGGAAGCTAGCATTTCAGGTGGAATCTGACACTATGCAGCCTCCAGCAAAAGTGCCAAAATAGAAAGAGAAGCCACCACCTCCTCAGTCTTCTCCACCTCATTCTCCGCACTTACCTACCTCTCCTCACACCAGGCCTACACCAATGCATTTGCCCACTCATTTAGATGACTCGCAACAGGACACTGTTGATCCATGGGATCTTTATGACCCTGATCCCATCCCAAGCAATGATCCAGACAGCTACCCCTCTAAACCATCACCATCTGAGGATACTACTGTATATAACCAGGTCATAGCTAGGGCTGCGGCCTATCGTGGGGTTACAATGCATACAGAACCACTAGAAGAGGATTATTTATTCAACACATTATCCTCAACTCATTCCAGAAACCAATGCCTCCCGATGCTCCCAGGCATGGTAAAACCTGCAGATAAAATTTTTAGCGACCCGGTAAAAGCACACATTATAACACCGAGAATAGAAAAGAGGTACAAACCTGCACCTTTCGACCCTGATTATATCACCCATCAGGTACCACCTGATTCTATTGTAGTTAGTGCTGCCAGGAAGAGGGCAAATAGTCAGTCCTCAGGAGATGCATGTCCTCCTGATAAGGAAAGAAGAAAATTTGATGCTGCGGGGAAAAGTGTTGCGTCTCAAGTAGCAAACCAATGGAGAATAGCAAACTCACTAGCACTAGTAGCGCGTTATGATAGTGCCCATTGGGACGAGATGCAAGATATAATACAGCACCTCCCCAAAGAACACCAGAAAAGGGCTCAACAGGTAGTGGAGGAACAGCAAGCTATCACAAATAACCAAATAAGATACTGCTGCTAGGAGTGTCAACACAGCAGTCACTATACGTAGACATGCATGGCTCTAATCTTCTGGATTCAAGCCAGAAATACAACAGGCTGTGTTAAACATGCCCTTCGATTAAAAAAAAAAAAAACATCTTTTTGGGCCAGAGGTAGACACAGTAATAGAAAAGCTACAAAAAGACTTTGACACGGCTAAAGCAATGGGTGCACTCTATTCTACACCATAGAGAGGGTCATTTCGTAAACCTCAATTTCAAGGTGGTTTCAGACCCTAGCTCTCAGAGGCATCAACCTCTCAAACAAAAGCAGCCTACCAAACACAGTACCAACAAGGTAGTTTTAGAGGCGCATATAGAGGACAATACTCCAGAAATAGAGTAAAATTCCAGACCTCTAAGCAGCCTGCAACACACCCAAAACAGTGACTTCCCTCACTCCCTTCCACTCCACACCTCTCCTGTCAGAAGACTACAGCAGTTCCACACACATTGGCAAAATATTACCACAGACAACTGGGTGCTATCAATTATCTGCAATGTTTATTGCCTAGAATTGATAAACACCCCTCCAACTATTCCACCAATGTTTCACAAGCTAACCACAGAACACACAATTCTGTTACAAGAAGAGGTCCAATCTCTACTACTCAAACAAGCACTAGAGTTAGTTCCACAGTCTCAGATAGGAGTTTATTCACTGTACTTTCTAATTCCAAAAAAAGATGTCACCCTCAGGCCCCTCAATCTGTACATCCTGTCAGAACATTTTCACATGGTAACTTTACAGAATGTCATCCCACTTCTATAAAAACAAGATTTTAGGACAGCCTTAGACCTCAAGGATGCGTATTTTCACATACCATCCCTCCTGCCCACAGAAAATACCTCAGGTTTGTCAATCAGGGAAAACACAACCAATTCAAAAGTGTTACCCTTTGGAATAACAACAGTGCCAAGGGTATTCACAAAGTGCTTGGCGGTAGTGGCAGCTTACCTAAGAAGACAACATATACAAGTCTTTCCATATCTAGACGATTGGCTAATAAAATCAAGCAGTCGTATACAATGCCAAGATCATACGCGTTATGGAATACAAACCTTACACACACTAGGTGTCTCAATAAACTACCAAAAATCACACCTCCAACCAGCACAATTACAACCGTATTTAGGTGTGATACTAAATACTCAACAAGCTCTAGCATATCCAAACACAAAGGATACAAGCTTTCCAAAACCTAATTCCACAAATGCAACCAAATCAGCAATACACTGTAAGATGTGTCATGAAAATTCTAGAAATGATGGCATCCTGCATTGCAATTGTTCCACACGCAAAATTAAACATGCAGCCCTTACAACAGTGCCTTGCTCAACAATGGTCACAGGCACACTGTCAACTCCAAGATCTAGTGTTGATAGACTGCCAAACATGTATGTCCCTTCAGTGGTGGAATTCTACCAATCTAATCAAAGGGCAGTCATTTCAGGACCCTGTGCCTCGCACCATAATTACAACAGATCTATCAATGATTGGTTGGGGAGCTCACTTAAACAAGCACAACATTCAAGGACAATGGGATGTCAAACAGAAACAGCTACACATAAACCACTTGGAGTTATCTGTCTTTATAGCACTCAAAGCTTTTCAACCTCTTTTCACACAGAAGAATGTTCTTATTAAAACAGACAACATGACAACCATGTATTATCTCAACAAACAGGGAGGGACACATTCATCCCAACTGTCCTTTCTAGCCCAAAAAATTTAGAAATGGGCAATCCACAACCACATTCATCTATTAGCACAGTACATCCCAGGAATAGACAATCAGTTGGCAGATATCCTCAGCAGAAATCACCAACAAACTCACGAATGGGAAATTCATCCTCAAGTACTTCAAAAATACTTTCAAAAGTGGGGAACACCAACATAGACCTGTTCGCAACAAGCAAAAACACAAAATGACAAAACTTCGCATCCAGACACCCACATCCCCTATCCAAGGGAAATGCTCTATGGATCAATTGGTCAGGGATATTTGCATATGCTTTTCCCCCTTTCCCACTCCTTCTGTTTCTAGTCAACAAGTTGCATCAAACTTCACTCAACATGATACTCATAGCACCAACATGGGCACGTCAGCCATGGTACACAACATTACTAGATCTATCAGTAGTACCACTCTCCAAACTCCCATGCAGACCTGATCTGTTGACACAAAGCAGAGGTCAGATCAGGCATCCAAACCCCAAGGTCCTCAATCTAGCAATTTGTCTCATGAGGTCATAGAGTTTGGATATTTACAACTCCCATCAGAATGTATGGAAGTTATTAAACAAGCAAGAAATCCCACTACTAGACAGTGCTATGTAAACAAAGGGAAAAGATTTGTATATTACTGTACAAAGATATTGTATGTTATTTACTTCATTTACAAAAATCAGGCTTAGCATTTTCTTCAATAAAAATACATCTTACTGCAATTTCTGCATATTTACAAAATATACAACATAGCTCTCTAGTTAGAGTTCCTGTCATTAAAGCTTTCATGGAAGGCTTAAAACGCATCATTTCACCCAGAACGCCACCAGTTCCATCTTGGCATCTAAATATGGTGCTTACAAGACTTATGGGTCCACCATTTGAGCCAATGCACTTGTGTCAACTTCAATTTCTAACATTGAAAGTTGCCTTCCTAGTGTCAATTACTTCTTTAAGAAGAGTAAGTGAAATCCAAGCCTTTATTCTTGAGGAACCTTCCTTCCAAGTGCACAAACATAAAGTTGTACTAAGAACAAATCCAAAGTTTCTACCAAACGTTGTATCACCATTTCATATTAATCGAACAGTGGAACTGCCAGTCTTCTTTCCACAGCCAGATTCTGTGGCAGAAAGAGCTCTATGTACATTGGACATCAAAAGAGCTTTAATGTACTACATAGACAGAACTACACCATTTAGAAGGACTAAACAACTATTTGTAGCTTTCCAACAACCACATACAGGCAATCCTATATCAAAACAAGGTTTAGCAAGATGGATTGTAAGGTGCATCAAAACCTGCTATATCACATCTTCTCATTACTCCCTAAGCACATTCTACAAGAAAGAAAGGTGCAACAATGGCTTTTTTAGGGAATATACCAATGGCTGAAATATGTAAAGCAGCTACATGGTCAACACCACATACTTTCACTAAACACTACTGTGTAGACGTATTATCACAACAACAAGCCACAGTAGGTCAAGCTGTCCTAAGAACATTATTTCAAACAACTTCAACTCCTACAGGCTAGCCACCGCTATTTCTTGGGAGGACAAACTGCTTTGTAGTCTATACACAGCATGTGTATCTGCAGCTACACATGCCATCCAACGGAAAATGTCACTTACCCAGTGTACATCTGTTCGTGGCATGTTCTGCTGCAGATTCACATGCACCATTCCTCCTCCCCGGAAGCCTGTAGTTGTTTAAGTTAATACATTTGTATATACATTTACATTTGTATGGACATCTCTTACTTTATACCTATATACTCTATGACTCCTTCCTTTACCCTCTGCGGGGAAAACAATCTAACAATGGAGTCGATGCCTATGTGCAATGGAACCTAAGAGGAGGAGTCACTCGATCTTGTGACTCGAAAAGACTTGTTCGAAGGAAAAACAACTTGTAACACTCTGAGCCCAACACTAGATGTCGGAATCCATATGCACAGCATGTGAATCTGCAGAACATGCCATGAACAGATGTACACTGTGTAAGTGACATTATATATATATATATATCAAAACAAGGCCCTTTCAGGGTTAGAGTGATGCATAAATTATGCAAAAAGCAAGAGAGAACTTTGGGAAGTTCCCAAATTTAGGTGGAGAGCAGCTCTAGTAAGGAGCACCCTGCAACACCAGCGACACTCTAGATTTGCTCACCTCAAATGTCTGCTTATCTAGCAAAGTTTTTAAGCATACGATCAGCACACTGCTATCCTCGCCTTGACTTATACTGGGTGCTCCCTTGTGTCTGGACAAAGCTAAACCCCTCTAAAGAGCTCTAATGAGAGCGAAAAACGTGTTAGGGGTTGCTTTACTCATTCCAAGTTGGCTTGGACGGTATTTGACCAGTCCAAAGCTGTAATACTGTGTCTGGAGTAGTAAATGGCTTTTGTCATTTTACAGCTCGGCGAGGATGACACTGGGTCAATCTTATGCTTAAAGATTTTGCTGTACAAATGGCAAAAGACTTTGTCACTATCTAGCTCGGCGAGGATAGCAGTGTGCTGATCCTATGCTTAAAAACTTTGCTAGATAAGCAGACATTTGAGGTGAGCAAATATAGAGTGTCGCTGGTGTTGCAGGGTGCTCCTTACTAGAGCCGCTCTCCAACTAAATTTGGGAACTTCCCAGAGTTCTCTCTTGTTTTTTGCATATATATATATATATATATATATTTTATTTTTTTCTTTCTCTCTCTCTCGAAAAAAAACAGTGTGAAATAGTAGCCCTAGGGGGAGCCCAAACCATATACTAAGCAAGTGGAATGTGAACACAGGGCCCCCACCTAGGTAAGTAAATCGTGTAGAGGGGAGCTGGGAGTACTAGGAAATCACACACTTAAGTAATGTAGTGCCCCCCACCCTGCAACCTGGAATGCAGGAGTAAAATACTGGATTTCCCCCAAAACCACCACAAGGGATGAAAAGAAGACACCCAGAACAGCCTGCAAGGAACCAACAGTAGAATACCGAAGATGGATACCTGTGGACACAGGGGACCAAGTCCAGAAGTGTCTGTGGAGTCCAGGGGGAGTAGGAGATACTACCCACCCAGAGGTACCTTTCGGAGTTGGTCGACGAAGAAGGAAGACAGGCAAGCACAGGAGCTGGAGAAGAGTTCCCGATGCATGCAAAAGGTGTCCCACGCTGGAAGCTGGATTGCAGATGGGTGTCGGTGAAGGATTTCCACCAACAAGCCTTGGCAAAGGCAAACTCGTGTTTGGAGGAAACGGGGTGCTGCTGGGGATCATCAAGGTCCAGGAGGACTCTACACAGGCGGGGGTGTCGCAGAAGGCCCATAGGAGCAGAGGCAGCACCCACAGGTGCCCCACAGGACAGGGACACCAAAGTCACAGAATCAGCCCAGACAGCTCCACAGATGTTGCTCCCATGTCATCAGAGGAACATGCAGAGGCCCAGGAGTTGCAGGAGGGAGTGCTGGGGGCTGGAGCTACACGTCACCTGAAGTTCCCCTTGGAGGTGAAGCAATCAAGCCTTGGCAGCTGCAATGGATGCAGTGCACGGGGGTACTGTCTTGTGTGGCGTGGAAAGGACTTAACCACCACTAAAGTGTGACAGCTGGTAGAGTGGACCAAGGGCAACTCTCCGGACCACCACTTGTGATGTAGGACCCACGCCACTCAGGATGAGGGGAGATCCACGTAGTCGGTCGTCGTTGCAGCCAGGTAACTGTAGTTACAGGGGCGTGATGCCTTTACCCCAAGGGAGATTCCTTCTTCTTCTTGTGCAGGCTGAAGAGTTGCAGTCTTCTGAGGATGCACAGCCCGGGAAATGTTGCAAAGCTGGCAGGAATTCTGGATACAATGTTGCAGAAGAAGAGTCTTCCTTGTGGATCTGCGGCTTGTAGGTTCCTGAAGGGACAAGTCGTGGGTCTGGAGTCCAGAAGTCAAAGCAGAGGTTGCAGAGGAGTCCTGCTGGAATCTTGCAAGCCGAATCTGAGGACCCACCGAAGAGAGACCCTAAATATTACTGAAAAGGGGATTGGTCATCTAACCAGGTAAGCACCTATCAGGAGGGGGCTCTGACGTCACCTGCCTGGCCCGGCCACTCAGATGCTCCCAGAGTTCCCTGCCAACCTTGGAAACAAGATGGCAGAACCCAGGGACCTTCTGGAGGAGCTCTGGGCACCACCCCTGGGGTGTTGATGGACTGGGGAGTGGTCACTCCCCTTTCCATTGTCCAGTTCCGTGCCAGGGCAGGGACTGGGGATCACTGAACCCGTGTGGACTAGTTTATGCACAGAGGTCACCAAATGTGCCCTTCAAAGCAAAACCACTGGCTCGGGGAGGCTACCCCTCCCAAGTCAATCACACCTATTTCCAAAGGGAGATGCTGTTACCTCCCTCTCCTAAAGGAAATCCTTTGTTCTGCTTCACTGGGCTTAATCAGATCAAGCAGCAGGAGGGCAGAAACCTGTCTGAGGGGTGGCCGCAGTTGAGCAGCCCTGGAAAACCCTGTAAGACTGGTGGTAGCAATGCTGGGGGTCCTCTAAGAAGCCCCCAGAGTGCATGGAATCATAATTCCAATACTTGCAACAGAATTGGGGTATGATTCCGACATGTTTGATATCAAACCTGGCCAGGTTCGGAATTACCATTATGTAACTGGACATAGGTAGTGACCTATGTCCAATACACATGAAAAATAAAGTCCCCACAATCACAAAGTCCAGGAAAATGGGCCTTGAGTTTGTGGGGGCACCTCTGCTATTGCATGGGTGCCCTCACACAGGTACATGCACCCTGCCCTCTGGGCTGAGAGGGCCTTCCATACGGGTGACTTACAGTGACCTGTAGTGAAAAACGGGTGCATGCAACTGATACACAGACTGCAATGGCAGGCCTGCAGAACCCTTTGCATGGGCTCTCCATTGGTGGCAGAATAACTCCTGCAGCCCACAGGGATCGCCTGGTACTCCAATGCCCTGGGTAGCGAGGTACCATATACTAGTGATTTACATGGAGGGGGGGGCAATATGCCACTTGTGGAAGGAAAAGATACAGCTACCAAGTTAGAAGGGAGAGAGCGTAATCACTGGGGTCCTGGTTAGCAGGATCCCAGTGAACACAGTCAAACACACTGACAACAGGCAGAAAATGAAAGAGGGTACTTTCCGACATGTAACTACTGAGCAGTCCATTCAGTGCCAAAAGGCAACAAATCCCCCTTGTCGAATTTGAAAGACAGTAAATAAGACAAACCTTCACACTCGAACTAGACTCCAGAAAGGGGTTAAGGTCGTAGGTAAAAACAGCACCTCACTTGAAAGAGGGGACACAGCACCTTCTCTGAGCAAAAAAAAAAATCCATGCAGATGCACAATGTCAAGAAGAAAGTAGAGGGTGAAAAAAAAAAAAAAAGAGTCTTGAGGTTGAAGTAACAGTACTGCTCCCAAAGGAAAAGAATGTTTTGAAGAGATCCTTATGGCATTGAATACTTCCACTCAAGCCAAATGGCCTAGGGAAGAGAGAGTGCTAGAATAATAGGAGGAATTACCCCTATTGACTACTGAGCCAAGGGCAAAGGCACAAAGGTTGTTTGAGGAGAAGTCAAGAGGTCACCCTAGTGGAGGAAAGACAGGGCAAATACATTTTGTAAAAACAAATGGGGACACACTCCCCTATAGAGGTGGTTGACTCTTATACACTAAGGCCACCCCCACCTGATCTATCTCCTTGTACCCCGTATTGGTGAAGAAGGCACCTGTGTCGTACAATTGGAGGAAGAGAAATGTCCTGCTTCCTTTTAGAAACCCCTCTGCCACCCCCTGAAAAGTAGCCAATTCCTTCCAATGCTGCCCATTTTCACACACCTAGGGAGTCAGGACTTCAGAGAATTTGCATCGTGGAAGGCAGTAACTCCTAAGGAGGAGAAGTATAAAGCCTCCCTCAGAACCCACCATACATACAAACTAATATGCTGGCAGACTCCCTGATAGTCAACACTGCTTTCAAAAGTGTTAATGCCCAGTCTTCCATGGGGGCACCCTCCAAAGAACGACAGCAAGTGGTTGGAGGCAGTTGGTGGAAAGATATAGAGAGCAACACAATAGAGATTAGCTGTCTCATATAATCTGCTCAGCAGTTGTTGCCACCGCAATGTGTAGGAATTAGAGAACTCTTACAGCATCAGCCTGTGGAGTTTCAGAAAAGAGCAGTCTGTTATGTAAGAGAGAAAGGCTAATTATAACACCTGCATTACAACCTCACTAGATGCTCCTGAAACAGCAAGTAGGCAGCTTTGCAGAGGCACAATCTTGAGAAGGCATCAATTTATAAGAATCTCGGGATTTAAACCTAACAGGCTGCAATCATAAATACACTGCGTCAAGTAGACAATGTAATTGGTTCTGCTGCTTGAGTGATTACAACAAATATCAAGCATTTTCAATGCAACAGGTCTCGCATTTGCTCAAGTTAGAGCTATTAACGTTGGAAAGAAAAAAATGCAGCGCAATCATGCTGCGTGGAAAATAAACAGATAAAGTAGTCAGACAGCATGCTGAAAACATCTAGCCTCGTATGTTTTTAGTAGTTTACCGGTGCTGTGTAGGTGGGCTGAACACCAGAAAAGGCATGATGTATGCATGCCTTTCACAAATGAAAGCAAGCAGATTTTAAAAGGCAAGCCCATGAACCAATGAAAGTGACTGATGTGACATGGGCGTGGTTGAAGGCCCAAAAAGATATTACAGAATGGGACGGAGCGCTTGCCGAGGCCCTACAAGCCACAGGATCCTTCAGAAGGGGGCACCATATTCTAGACCGGGGACAGGGCGTATACCCTTTCAATAACTGCAGCTGTTCCAAAGTAGTCAACCCTAAGGACCACAAACAAAACCAGCTTAATGACTCCTATCTGGCGAGGCAAAACATTCCTTTGCTAGAGCAAAAGGAAGAGGCCGGAATTAAAGAAGGTCAGGCCAAACCATATGAGTTGCACGCAGACTGCTTCCAACACCTGCAGGGCACACTGGGGAAGCTCCTAAAATGGAAAATGATAACCTCTCATTAATGGCTTGTAACATTGCAATACAGAGATTCGGATGAGTTAGAAAATACATCTCTCAAAATCCCACTAAAAAGACAAAGGAGCAAACATGAACAAAGGGAGCAATAGAAGTACTGAAGAGCAGTTACAGCTAAGGGATTTCTTCAGTATAGTTTTAGATACCAAAGTAAGACCTAATTTTAAGATTATCATCAATCTGAGGTTTCTAAACAAGATTGTCTACTCAAAAGCTCAAATTGACAAAAGATAAGAAGGAATGCTAATGCTACAAGAGGGAGACTACAATGGAAACCTACAGTTAAGGGACACCTACTTCTGTACATCTGTCAAGACGAGTCACATAAAATATTTCAGGTTTGTAAGGCAAGAAATTCATTACCGGCTGTCCTATGGCATAAAGTTGGAGTCAAGAATGTTTACGAAATGCCTAGCAATAGTTGCTGCTTACTTAAGGTGCTAGTGAATAAATGTCTAGCTGTAGATTGATGACTCCCTGGTGAAAGTGAATTTGCTTGTCATGCATGTTAAACATTAAGCAAGTGATAAAAAATACTCTTCGCTTTTGAATTCTCCATCAATTTTGGAAAATTATCAATCAGTCCCTCCCGACAGAAATTTTCTTGGTAGTGGACTTGGACTCCGTAAAGGCCCATGCATTACCAATACAGAAGAGGGTACTGGTGGAGTATGTTTCTCTTTGCGAGACATCACAATCTGATAGTGAGTTGTGATACTAATGTTAAGGATGCTAGTGTCTTGCATTCTTCTTTCTCCTTTTACAGGTTACATTTAAGACTGATGCAGGAGTGGCTGTCAAATCAATGGTGCAAGGTTTTGGGAGACTGGGGTGATGTAGTGGTTGCCACAAGGAAATTGATGCAGTAAGTGAGGTGGTGTGCAATACAACACAGGACAAAGGGCAAGAGGCTAAAATACCCAACACAAATCATTACAAGAGATACATCACATTTAGGGTGATCACAGCGAATCTAAAGATCAGAGGACGAATAACAGTGGAAGAAGCAGCCAAGCGCACAGATACATTGAAAGTGAAGACGTTTGTGGCACTAAAGGCCTTCCATGAACAAGTAACAGGAAAGGTAGTGCAAATACAAATAGCCAACACAACCATGATGTACTTCAATAAGTGGGGGCACAAAGTCATACATACTATTAAAGCTAGCACAAGACGTCTAGGTGTGGCATTGCCTTTACAGCTTGTTCCACCGGTAAATGTAAACATTCAGCACACAAATAGGAATCCTGAATGCGTCTGAAAAATCGGATCAAGAGGTGCTAAAGACAGTTTTCAAAGCATGGGCAACACTGGGCACATACTTTTTTGCAAACCATGCAAATCATAGTGCCAAAATACATCTAGGTTTCCAGACTACCAAAAGTATGGTTGAAGAATCTGTCCAAGATCTTATGCTTCTCCAGCACTGGATCATCCTTAACTTCACATGCCTAAGATATTCCCTGTAGTTAGACTGGGAATTCTTGGAAACAATTTTAGTACAGTAATGTATCTTTACACTCAATACCATTGAACTTTTCCACTAACTCCAAAACTGATCATCAAATTCTGATACGCAGAGGGCACTCTTATTTTTATAGTCCCACAGTGAACATGACGGATGGTTTTCAAACCTAGATGATGCTGTCCGCGCTTTCCTTCTGTCAAAAATGCCCAATCCTCAGGATCAGAGGGGGGCAAAGTGGATTCAAAATTGTGTCATAAATAATTTAGAAGCAATCGTTCACTAGATTTATTCAGTGACTATAGATAAAATTACAGCAGTAAGGTAGCCAACAAGAATAGTACAGAACTGAAAATCTATTTAATGCACACTGCACATGCCCAAAAAAATAAGCCAACAGTACCAAGTACGTTAAAATAAGCCTGCCAAAAACAGAGCTTCAAAGCAATAATGTGATTTAAAATGAGCCCTGGAAACAAAGAACAGATGTGCAAAGATCTGAATGCAGCCCAAATGAACACCTGTACCAAAAAGGACTCTGGAAAGAAAAGAGAGCAACTGAGAATAACTTCAGTCCATTTATACAGTTTTACACAATGCATATTATACAGATCAAATGATAACATTTTAAATGCATAACATTCTGTCAGCTACGGATTTAGTAAGTAAGATGTTACACAAAATAAAAACCATTCTTTCGTTTCACGTTCGACACTTGTATCGCTAAAGTACATTTACTATAATATTCTACAAGCATTTGTTATTAACGTAATCTTTGCACCAGAAGTAAAACAACTTTAAAATACATTGCAAAAATAAATGTTTTTTTTGCATAGTTCCTCCTACACTTATCTTGCTGAAAGAAGCTTCACATAATAGACAATGAAATCACTCACTTCTGCCAACATGCTATAGCCTTTCCCTTTAATTGTAAATCTTATTTCCTAAGGAAAGATATAGAGACCAGCAACTACCAAACAGATGAAACCTATTTCACTATATATATATATATATATATATATATATATATATATATATATATATATATATATATATGTTCGATGGCATGTGTAGCTGCAGATACACATGCTGTGCACATCCTCGTTTTTCTTCGAAGAAGTCTTTTTTCGAGTCACGAGACCGAGGGACTCCTCCCATTTCGACTCCATTGCGCATGGGCGTCGACTCCATCTTAGATTGTTTTTTTTCCACCATCGGGTTCGGACGTGTTCCTTTTCGCTCCGTGTTTCGGGTCGGAAAGTTAGTTAGAATCTCGGAAAAATCGTCGGTATTGTTTGCGTTCGGTATCGGGTTAGTTACAACAGATCGACACCGAATTAAGAAGAGCTCCGGTGGCCCTTCGGGGTTTTCTTCCATCCCCGTCGGGGCCTGGTCGGCCCGGCCACGTGTCTCTTCAAGGCTGATGGAACAGACCCCATTCCGCTTCTGTCCAAAATGCCACAACAATTATCCATATACAGATCAACATCTGGTCTGTAACTTGTGTTTGTCACCAGAACACAAGGAGGATACTTGTGAGGCCTGTCGAGCGTTTCGGTCCAGGAAGACACTCAGCGACCGAAGAGCAAGAAGACTGCAAATGGCGTTGGCGCCGACAGGACAAGAGCGTTTCGAGGAGGAGGAAGAAACATTCTCCACCCAGGAGTCGGACTCTGAGGAGATCGATCCCGAGGAAACGCCGAAAACCGTGAGTAAGACGTCGAAACCAAGAACTCACGAGAAAAGCGCTAAAAGCCCAGGGGACGCCACCGCCAACAGGCCATGGCTTAACCCGAAAAGTAGGTGACCGTTCATCGGCACCGAAAAAGGGCGAGCTGGTGTCGAAGTCATCCTACTCCGGTCGAGATACCGGCACACAGCAATCTCGGGCCCGAGATAGTGGCTCAGGGAAGATTCGGCACCGAGACAGCGGCACCGAAACGGGTCGGCACTGAGAGAGCACGACGCCGAAAGTAAAAAAGGTTTCGTCGGAGCCGAAAAAAGCAGCCGAAAAGGTTTCGGTACCAAAATATCCGGCCTCGGAACCGAAAACAAGTTCCTACACTGAGGAACAAGGACTGTCCACACAAATGAAGACACATAGATTTGGACAGGAATTACAGGCAATAGAGCCAGATCACACACAAAGACGGCTCTTTATTCAAAAAGATACAGGGAAGATCAGCACTCTTCCTCCAGTCAAAATGAAACGCAAGCTTGCCTTCCAAGACAAAGACAAACAGCCACACGCAAAGGTGGCTAAACAAGTAACACCGCCACCATCCCCACATCACTCTCCACAACCATCACCGGTAGCCACTCCACCAATGATGCAATCCCCAACTCATACAGAAATGAGTTAAGATGACCCTGACGCATGGGACCTTTATGACGCACCAGTGTCAGATAATAGTCCAGAATGCTATCCAGCTAAACCATCGCCACCAGAGGATAGTACAAGCTACGCACAGGTGGTGTCAAGAGCAGCTGCATTTCATAATGTCAGCCTTCATTCAGAGCCCATTGAAGACGACTTTCTTTTTAATACACTGTCGTCCACACACAGCCAATATCAGAGTCTTCCTATGCTACCCGGAATGCTAAAACACTCCAAACAAGTGTTTGAGGAGCCTGTTAAAGGGAGAGCCATTACTCCAAGAGTAGATAAAAAATATAAACCGCCACCAACAGACCCAGTGTACATTACACAACAGCTAACACCAGACTCTGTTGTAGTGGGAGCATCGCGCAAAAGAGCCAACTCTCATACTTCCGGAGATGCACCACCTCCAGATAAAGAAAGTCGAAAATTCGATGCTGCAGGCAAAAGGGTGGCGGCACAGGCAGCAAACCAGTGGCGTATTGCAAATTCGCAAGCTTTGCTAGCCAGATATGATAGGGCCCATTGGGATGAGATGCAACACCTTATTGAACATTTACCCAAGGAGTTCCAAAAAAGAGCGCAGCAAGTAGTAGAAGAAGGACAGGGTATCTCCAATAATCAGATACGGTCAGCAATGGATGCTGCAGACACAGCTGCTAGAACTGTCAACACAGCTGTAACAATAAGGAGACATGCATGGCTGCGTACATCAGGATTTAAACCAGAGATACCGCAAGCTGTGCTGAATATGCCATTCAACGGACAGCAGTTGTTTGGGCCGGAGGTGGACACTGCGATCGAAAAACTTAAAAAAGACACTGATACGGCAAAAGCCATGGGCGCACTCTACTCCCCACAGAGCAGAGGCACATTTCGAAAGACACAATTTCGAGGGGGGTTTCGAGGGCAAACCACAGAAGCCACAACCTCACAAACAAAGCCCACTTACCAGAGCCAGTATCAGCGGGGAGGTTTTCGGGGACAATATAGAGGGGGACAATTTCAAAGGAATAGGGGAAAGTTCCAAAGTCCCAAAACTCCTCCAAACAAGCAGTGACTTCAAGGTCACAAATCCCCAACACATAACACTTGGGTCTTAGCAATTATCCAGCATGGTTATTGCATAGAATTTCTCAAATTCTCTCCAAACATCCCACCGAAAACACACAATGGGGGTCATTCCAACCCTGGCGGTCGGTGATAAAGCGGCGGCCAACCCGCCAACAGGCTGGCGGTCCAAAAAATGGAATTCTGACCCTGGCTGGAACCGCCAACAGAGACCGCCACTTTAACACTCCGACCGCCACGGCGGGACAAACAAACAGCGCGGCGGTCACCGCCAACAGGCAGGCGGCAGACAATGTACCGCCCACCCTATCACAACTCACCAATCCGCCACCTTTTCCGGGGCGGGAGCCCCGCCGATAAAAACACGGCGGAAACAGACTACGAACAGGAAAACGCTCACCTCTACGCACTCCACGAGGACGGAGGACAGCATGGAACCCGAATTGAACATCCTACCTGCTCTCGTCTACCTGCTCATCTACCATGAGTACGAACTCCGCCGCAGACGTCAACGGTGAGTACTGCACCTACGACACACGGGAGGGGGGGAGGAGGAAAGGTTATGGGCACACACATATGCGACCCCCACCACCACCCCAAGATGTACACACCAATGCAGAGCAACAAGTCACAGTGACACCACCCAAACACCCGTAAAAAATTACAATCACATAACCAAATTGAGAAAAAATATTTATGTACAAAATAGTGTCAGAAAAGTATTTTTCAACCAGCAATTTTTTTTCGGATAAACAAATTATTTACACAGCAGTGGATAACTGAAGCAAGTAGTCCTGCACATCTTACGAATCCATCATGTCCGTGGGCCAAAGTGTAGCGAAACAAGGGCAAAGCCCACACAGGAGACCTGAGTCCTTTGGAGAGAACACTGCAGGGGCATCTGGTGACAAAACTACAGGCACCTCAGGGGGAAGGGAAGGGGGGGGGCACCACAGCTACATGAGTCCACGACGCCAGATCCACGAAGGGCCCACCATGCCCACTGCCATATCCTGGGGAGTGCAAAGCCACAGTCTCGCAAAGTCTCTACAGTGGGTGGATTGCCCACTGTGCCATCCTGGGGAGTGCAAAGCCACAGTCTCTCAAGTCTCTACAGTGGGCGGCTTGCCCACTGTGCCATCCTGGGGTGTGCAAAGCCACAGTCCATCAGGTGGATAAATGTCCCCACTGGACAAGGAGGATGCATGGTGGGCACAGTGAACCCTGAACAGTGCCTGACAGGAAGGGCCCAGCGGAGCGGTGCTTGAGACGGCGGGGCCCAGCGGAGCGGTGCTTGTGATGAAGGGCCCAGCGGAGCGGTGCTTGTGATGAAGGGCCCAGCGGAGCGGTGCTTGAGACGGCGGGGCCCAGCGGAGCGGTGCTTGTGATGAAGGGCCCAGCGGAGCGGTGCTTGTGATGAAGGGCCCAGCGGAGTGGTGCTTGAGACGGCGGGGCCCAGCGGAGCAGTGCTTGTGATGAAGGGCCCAGCGGAGCTGTGCTTGTGATGAAGGGCCCAGCGGAGCGGTGCTTGAGACGGCGGGGCCCAGCGGAGCGGTGCTTGTGATGAAGGGCCCAGCGGAGCGGTGCTTGAGACGGCGGGGCCCAGCGGAGCGGTGCTTGTGATGAAGGGCCTAGCGGAGCGGTGCTTGTGATGAAGGGCCCAGCGGAGCGGTGCTTGAGACGGCGGGGCCCAGCGGAGCGGTGCTTGTGATGAAGGGCCCAGCGGAGCAGTGCTTGTGATGAAGGGCCTAGCGGAACGGTGCTTGTGATGAAGGGCCCAGCGGAGCGGTGCTTGAGACGGCGGGGCCCAGAGGAGCGGTGCTTGTGATGAAGGGCCTAGCGGAGCGGTGCTTGTGATGAAGGGCCCAGCGGAGTGGTGCTTGAGACGGCGGGGCCCAGCGGAGCGGTGCTTGTTATGAAGGGCCCAGCGGAGCGGTGCTTGTGATGAAGGGCCTAGCGGAGCGGTGCTTGTGATGAAGGGCCCAGCGGAGCGGTGCTTGAGACGGCGGGGCCCAGCGGAGCGGTGCTTGTGATGAAGGGCCCAGCGGAGCGGTGCTTGTGATGCAGGGCCCAGCGGAGCGGTGCTTGAGACGGCGGGGCCCAGCGGAGCGGTGCTTGTGATGAAGGGCCCAGCGGAGCGGTGCTTGTGATGCAGGGCCCAGCGGAGCGGTGCTTGAGACGGCGGGGCCCAGCGGAGCGGTGCTTGTGATGAAGGGCCCAGCGGAGCGGTGCTTGTGATGAAGGGCCCAGCGGAGCGGGGCTTGAGACGGCGGGGCCCAGCGGAGCGGTGCTCTTCTGCACGGCGGGGCCCTGTTCAGCGGTGCTTGTCTTCACGGCGGGGCCCTGTTCAGCGGTGCTTGTCTTCACGGCGGGGCCCTGTTCAGCGGTGCTTGTCTTCACGGCGGGGCCCTGTTCAGCGGTGCTTGTCTTCACGGCGGGGCCCGGTTCAGCGGTGCTCTTCTGCACGGCGGGGCCCTGTTCAGCGGTGCTCGTCTTCACGGCGGGGCCCTGTTCAGCGGTGCTTGTCTTCACGGCGGGGCCCGGTTCAGCGGTGCTCTTCTGCACGGCGGGGCCCTGTTCAGCGGTGCTTGTCTTCACGGCGGGGCCCGGTTCAGCGGTGCTCTTCTGCACGGCGGGCCCTGTTCAGCTGTGCTCTTCTGCACGGCGGGGCCCTGTTCAGCGGTGCTTGTCTTCACGGCGGGGCCCGGTTCAGCGGTGCTCTTCTGCACGGCGGGGCCCTGTTCAGCGGTGCTTGTCTTCACGGCGGGGCCCGGTTCAGCGGTGCTCTTCTGCACGGCGGGGCCCTGTTCAGCGGTGCTTGTCTTCACGGCGGGGCCCGGTTCAGCGGTGCTCTTCTGCACGGCGGGGCCCTGTTCAGCGGTGCTCTTCTGCACGGCGGGGCCCTGTTCAGCGGTGCTTGTCTTCACGGCAGGGCCCGGTTCAGCGGTGCTCTTCTGCACGGCGGGGCCCTGTTCAGCGGTGCTTGTCTTCACGGCGGGGCCCGGTTCAGCGGTGCTTGTCTTCACGGCGGGGCCCGGTTCAGCGGTGCTCTTCTGCACGGCGGGGCCCTGTTCAGCGGTGCTCTTCTGCACGGCGGGGCCCTGTTCAGCGGTGCTTGTCTTCACGGCGGGGCCCTGTTCAGCGGTGCTTGTCTTCACGGCGGGGCCCTGTTCAGCGGTGCTCTTCTGCACGGCGGGGCCCTGTTCAGCGGTGCTTGTCTTCACGGCGGGGCCCGGTTCAGCGGTGCTCTTCTGCACGGCGGGGCCCGGTTCAGCGGTGCTCTTCTGCACGGCGGGGCCCGGTTCAGCGGTGCTCTTCTGCACGGCGGGGCCCTGTTCAGCGGTGCCTGTCTTCACGGCGGGGCCCGGTTCAGCGGTGCTCTTCTGCACGGCGGGGCCCTGTTCAGCGGTGCCTGTCTTCACGGCGGGGCCATGTTCAGCGGTGCCTGTCTTCACGGCGGGGCCCTGTTCAGCGGTGCCTGTCTTCACGGCGGGGCCCTGTTCAGCGGTGCCTGTCTTCACGGCGGGGCCCGGTTCAGCGGTGCTCTTCTGCACGGCGGGGCCCGGTTCAGCGGTGCTCTTCTGCACGGCAGGGCCCTGTTCAGCGGTGCTCTTCCAGTCAGTGTAGGGAGTCAGACCTGGCCTGGACAACCTGCTCACTCGCCCTCCGAACGTGCAGTGTCAGGCCCCTTCGGAGACGGAGTCCTGGGCCCTTTGGTGTCGTCCCTTGCAGCCGGGATGGGGCGTGTGGGGCCCTCCTGCTCCGCGCTCCTGCTGGCTGGCCTCTCCGCCCTGCTGCCCTTCCGCTCCTTAGATGGTGCTCTCGGGCCCTTGCCTCCCCTGGCTGTTGTGGCAGGTGAAGTGGCCGGAGTCACCTCCTTGGGGGCAGCCGTCTCAGTCCGCTCACGGCGGCCCTTCACTTTCCGGGTCCTCTTGTCTGGGGGGGGGGCTGCCAGTCCCCTTGCTGCTCAGTGAAGTGTCACTGCCGCCAAAGGGTGGACTCCATATTCCATGCACCACTTGTACCTTAGAAGCTGGGCTGGTGGTGGCTGAGGTGCCTTTGGGACTTTTCCCAGATGGAGGGGGTGGGTCAGGGGAGGGAAAGAGGTCAACATTTGAGAGGTAATATTTCTTTGGACCAAGGTAAAGGGTAGGAGTAGTGGAGATAGAAGTGGAGGAAGAGGATGTGGTTGTAGGAGAGTCAGGTGTGCTGTCTTTGGGTGCAGGTGACTTAGACGTAGGCTGTCGTGAGGTGGTTGGCTGTTGTTTGGGTGTCTGCCTGCGTTTATGTGTCTTGGAAGAGGGGGTGACAGACACAGTGGGAGAGGACACAGGGGACGTGTACATGGCAGTGGGGGTGGTGACTGCACGTGTGAGGACTGTAGTGGAGTGTGTGCTGGTGATGGAAGAACTGGCTGATGTTGGTGTGCATGCAGGTGTGAGTGTAGACGTCACAGGGAAGGAGGAGGGAGACGAGGAGGAGGGGGACACAGAGGTGGTAGTGACTGTTGGTATGTCTGCATCTGGGTGTTGCTTGGGTGAATGCTTGTGTGTTCTGTGGTGCTTATGTTTGGATGAGCTGGCCTTGGGTGTTGAGGTGTGTGCAGGCTGGTCAGATGGTGTGGATGGGATAGGCTGAGGAACAGGAGACAGAGAAAGGCTGGAGGCAGTTAGAAGAGGGAGACTGGAGACAGGGACAATGGCTGCTGTCAGTGCTGAGGCCAGAGAAGTGAACGCTCATTGATGGGCAGCCTGACCCGAATGAATGCCCTCCAGGTAGGCATTGCTCTGTTGCACCTCCCTTTGCACCCCCTGGATGGCATTCAAAAGGGTAGTCTGCCCAACAATGAGCGTCCTCACGAGGTCAATGTGCTCAGCACTGAGGGCAGCAGCGGTAACAGAGGCAGGGGCTGAGGTGCCTGGGGCGAAGGAGACGCGCGCCTTCCTGGGCGAACGGGCACGGAGCGAAGACTGAGGGGCTGCTGGGAGGGCGGTGCTGGTGCGCTGGGTGGCGGCTGTACCTGTTGTTGCGGGGGGCACAGAGGTTGCCGCCCCCGCTAGGGAGCTCCCACACGAGGACGTGTCCGTGTCGCTGGTGTCTCCACCGGCCCCCGTTGTGGTGCTCCCCTCACCCTCCGGATCACTGGTGCCCTCGGTGTCTGTGTCAGTGCCCACCGGGGCCTGGTGACCTGCAGCTCCCTCGTGCTCCGACGCCAATTCTCCTCCGCCTGATGATGCTAATGCACAAGAAACAAAGAATAAGGGTGGGGGGAGAAATATAACAAAGTTGAGTGCATGCCTTGTCAATAGCCTTGGCGGAGAGGACAGACACAGGTGCCTCATGCACTAAGCCGCGAACTTGGGGTACACTACTCTGTACTTCTGACTAGGCTAACAGGTCTAGGGACAACAGACGCGCTCATGAGTGATGTTGGACCATGGATAGCTGCACTTGGCACCCTACAGAGGTGGTGGGCGGGGCACAGGGCCATGTCTAAGGGAGGGGACTACACTACAGAAAGAGCCCTGGCCTACTGTCACCCACAGCCCTCCTCCCCCACCCAGACGCCTCCACTGCGCGTAAAGATAGGAGAATGTGCTGATACTCACCCCCTTGTGTCTGCTGTGATGTCCTCAAGCGCCCATCCAAATCAGGGTAGGCCACCGCCAGGATCCGGGACATCAGAGGGGTCAGGGTACGACTGGCACCCCTCCTAGGTCGGGAGGCCATCCCCAGCAGTGACTCGGCGGTCTTTCGGGTTCCGCGGCGGATGTCCTCCCACCTCTTCTGACAGTGGGTGCCCCGTCTGGTGTAGACCCCCAGGGCCCGGACTTCCTTGGCGATGGCACGCCAAATATCGATTTTCTGATGGGCGCTCACCTGTTTGACATGTACAGGGTGGGAAAGAGAAAACGTCACATTTCTGCATGTTTGGAGTACATGCCCCCCCTCCCCAACCTTGCCATGTGGCCCATACTCTCATCAGTCGTGCGTTGCATTCCTCATTTTCTCCCCACCCCACCAACTGACAGCCACCCCACTCCACACAGGCATTACCCATTCAATGTGCACTCAGTGTACTCACCTGTTGGTCTGGAGGACCGTAGAGTAGCGCATACTGGGGGAGGACCCCGTCCACAAGTTTCTCCAACTCTTCAGACGTGAAGGCAGGGGCCCTTTCCCCAGTCGCAGCAGGCATTGTCACTTCCAGACCGAGTTCACAGTAGCACTTGCAGTATAGGTCCTCTCCTGTGGATGATCAGGTCTCGAGTGATTAATCAGATAGAAAATGGCGGTCACGCCCGCGGCGGTGCGTACTGCGACCGCCGGCGCACATCGTCATTGGCTCCTGAATCCCATAGGGTTCAATGTTAACCAATGCGACTTCGTACAGCGGTCTTCGACCGCCTACCGCCACGGTGTGCTCCGCCAGCGCGTTGACCTCACATCCCATTGTCCCACTTCACAGGTCAGGCAGCCGCCATTTCAAGGGCCCACATGGCTTAAATTCTACTGCGTCACACAGGCCTAGGCCTTGCTTTTGCACACATACAAACATAGCAATCAATACATTTTCGTGTACTGTGCAAGCTGTGTTGTACGTACCTGTGAGTTGATTGACTCAGTGCTCCATGTTGTCCTTCCTAGGCACCGTCTGCAGGGACTTGCGAGGAGAAGGAGGAATCCTCCTGTGTACCGGCCGCTGGTTGACCTGTCGACAATGGAAGAACGCCATATAATACTCCGATACCGACTTGACCGAGCCACTATACATGAACTGTGTGCCCAGCTGGAGCCAGACCTGATGTCACCCATTCGCCAACCCACAGGAATTCCCCCTCTAGTGCAGGTTCTATCAGTCCTCCATTTCTTGGCAAGTGGCTCATTCCAGACAACAGTGGCCATGTCATCTGGAATGTCTCAGCCTATGTTTTCAAAAATCTTGTCTAGAGTGTTATCTGCCCTGATGAAACTCATGAGAAGCTACATCATATTCCCAGAAGAGGCTGATTTGGCCACAGTGAAGGGTGATTTCTATGCCCTTGGACATATCCCCAACATCATTGGTGCCATTGATGGGACCCATGTGGCATTAGTACCCCCAAACGACGATGAACAGGTGTACAGAAATAGGAAAAATTACCATTCTATGAATGTGCAGGTGGTCTGTTTGGCAGACCAGTACATCTCCCATGTGAATGCCAAGTTCCCTGGGTCAGTGCATGACGTGTATGTTATGCGTAATAGCAGCGTCCCCTATGTGATGGAACAGCTACAGAGACAGCGTGTGTGGCTAATAGGTGACTCTGGTTACCCCAACCTGCCGTGGCTATTGACCCCAGTGAGGAATCCCAGGACCAGGGCAGAGGAACGGTACAATGAGGCCCATGGGCGTACTAGGAGGGTCATAGAAAGGACCTTCGGCCTCCTGAAGGCCAGGTTTAGGTGCCTGCATATGACAGGTGGATCCCTAATGTACTCACCAAAGAAGGTGTGCCACATCATCGTGGCCTGCTGTATGCTTCACAACCTGGCTTTGCGACGCCAGGTGCCTTTCCTACAGGAGGATGGTCCAGATGGTGGTGTCGTAGAAGCCGTGGAGCCTGTGGAGAGTGAAGAGGAGGAAGACGACGGTGAGGAAACAGACAACAGGGAAGCTGTCATACAACAGTATTTTCAGTAGCACACAGGTAAGGTTCAGCCACGCCATTTCCCATTTACTTAGAGCCTCATGCATCTCAACTTTATGTATTTCCCCCCAGCTCTTTTGAATAACATATTCTTTTTCCCTTCCCTTCTCAGTGCTTAATGACTCATAGCCCGACTTCTGCTTGGTTTGGCCATGTACTACAGCGTATTGACATTGGTATGTTGTCATCACTAACTGACATCACATATTGTGAACTGTTATGTGTTGTACACATTTTTGAGAATACAGCATGACTCCAAACGGTTTTCTGTGCAATAATTGTTTTATTTTGTGTGCTTAGATAATGGTACATTATGTTAAAACGGTGATGGGTGGGGGTGGAGTAATGTCCATGGCAGAGTCCAGTTCTCAGTCTGACAGGTGTATTGTCCATATGCCTGTGGAAGGATGGAGCAGGGGCTGTTTGAGTTTGGACAGGGTGGCAATGTGGGACAGTGGGATGACTTCTGGGGGTATCTCATGCTGGCGGTGGTCTTGGCATGCTACTCTGGGTTTTTTTGGGGTCTTAGGCTCCTCTTGCGGGGTGGTTGTTCTTCAGCAGGAGGTGGGGTTCTTGTGGCCTGTCGTTGTGTGTGGGCCTCCTGTCCACTAGCGCCGGCGGAGGAGGTAGGCTGTTCCTGGCTAGTGACAGTGGGCCTGTGTGGTGCCACATGGTCCTGCAACGTGTCTTCTATCCTGTTGAGGGCCTGGACCATGCTCCCCATGGCGGTAGCGATGGTGGTGAGTTGGTTGCTGAACCCCATGTAGCGTTCTTCCTGCTGAGCCTGGATCTCGGTGAACCTGGCCAGTACCGTCGCCATCGTCTCTTGGGAGTGGTGGTATGCTCCCATGATGGTAGTGAGGGCCTCTTGGAGAGTGGGTTCCCTGGGCCTCTCCTCCCCCCCTGTCGCACGGCAGCCCTCCGAGTTGCCCTGTTTGCCTGGGCCTCCGTCCCCTGGACGGTGTGCCCACTACCACTGCCCCCAGGTCCCTGTTGTTGTTGGGGTGTTGGGTTAGCCTGGGTGCCCTGTAGTGGCAGACACACCGCTGCTTGACCTGTCCTAGAGACAGAGGCATGGGCCCGCTGGGTGGGAGCTGTGCTGTTGTTCCCAGGGGGGTTTGGGTCTGCTGTGGCCTGTGTCTGTGTTTGGGGAACCCACTGCCCAGAGGTCCCTGATGGTCCGGGCTGGTCATCAGCTTCCAGGTCGACCGAGCTGCTGTCATCACTGGGGGCCTGTTCCGGGGGTGGGATGGACATTTGAGGACCCTCCTGACTGGTGTGTTGGCGTTCGGGTCCTGCATGGGGTGAGAGAGTATGGTTATTGTTTCTGTGTGTGAAATAGCGTGCAATTTATGGGTGCCCTTGTCCCCCAGTGCAGGCATTCCCTTGTGGGTGGTGTTGTGAGGGTGGTTTGTGGGGGGGATGGGTATGTGCAGTGGTCATGCTTAGGTAATGGGTGTCCAATGTTTGTGGTGGCATGCAAGGGTTGGTGAGGGGTTGGGTGGGTTGTGCTAGGGAAACATTCTCAGGGATGATGTGTGATGGGGGTTGGGGGTGAGGGTGGGGGTGTGGGTTGGCATGCTGGTGGGGTGGGGGGGATGAAGTATATGAGATAGGACTTACCAGAGTCCATTCCTCCGGGTACTCCAGCGAGGCCCTCAGGATGCAGGATGTTTAATACTTCTTGCTCCCAAGCTGTGAATTCTGGTGGGGTGGGTGGGGGTCCTCCGCCAGTCTTCTGCACCGCGATGTTGTGTCGCGACACCATCGAGCGCACCTTCCCCCGTAGGTCGTTCCATCGTTTGCGGATGTCGTCCCTATTTCTGGGATGCTGTCCCACCGCGTTGACCCTGTCCACGATCCGCTGCCATAGCTCCGCCTTCCTTGCTATAGTGGTGTGCTGCACCTGTGAGCCGAAGAGCTGGGGTTCCACTCTTACGATTTCCTCCACCATCACCCTGAGTTCTTGGTCCGTAAAGCGTGGGTGTCTTTGTGGTGCCATGGGGTGGTGTGGATGAGGTGTGGGGTGGTGTATGTGGTGATGAGTGTGTTGGTGTGTGGTGCTTTGTGCTACTATGTGGTGTGTGTGATGTTGTAGTGTGCCTCTGTGTGTCTGGCTCTCTATTCTCTGATGTGTCTCTCTCTCCTTCGTCTCTGATTTTTGGTTGTAGGGGTTTGTGGGTGATGTGGGTGTGTGTTTTATATTGTGTTGGGTGTGTGGGAGTGGTGTTTGTATGTGTATCAGGTGTGTGTATTTCAAATTGTCCAATGTGGTAGTGTTTTGTAAAGGTGTGTGTATTTTGACCGCGGCGGTGTGTACCGCCAATAGACTACCGCGTTTGAAAGACCGCCGCGTGGATTTGTGGATCGTAATGGCATGGGCGTATTTCTGTTGGTGTGGCGGTGGAGGTTTGGTCATCTCCAGTTTATCGCTGGCCGCTGATGTGGCGGACTGCAATGGAGGTCGGATTTTTGGAGGTTTGGCAGTTGTGGGTCAGAATGTCCGTAGCGGCTGACCGCGGCCGTGGCGGTATTGTGGCGGTCTTCTGACCGGCGGTAAGCGGCTTTTACCGCCGAGGTCAGAATGACCCCCAATATGTCAAAACAACATATAGATCTTCTAGGACTAGAAGTTCAGGCATTGCTACAAAAAAGAAGCAATAGAGTTAGTACCAAAACAACAAATAAACACAGGAGTTTACTCCCTGTACTTTCTGATACCCAAAAAAGACAAGAGTCTGAGACCTATACTAGATCTCAGAACATTAAGGCCCTTATTTATACTTTTTTAGCGCCGCGTTTGCGCCGTTTTTTGATGCAAAAACGACGCAAACTTAGAAAATACAATTGTATTTTTTAAGTTTACGCCATTTTTGCGTCAAAAAGCGGCGCAAATGCAGCGCTAAAAAAGTATAAATATGGCCATAAATACTTACATCAAATCAGATCACTTTCACATGGTTACATTACAAGACGTAATCCCACTGCTCAAACAACAAGACTACATGACAACACTAGACCTAAAGGATGCATATTTCCATATACCAATACATCCTTCACACAGAAAGTACCTAAGGTTTGTATTCCAAGGGATACATTACCAATTCAAAGTGTTGCCATTCGGAATAACAACTGCACCAAGAGTTTTTACAAAATGCCTAGCAGTAGTAGCTGCACATATCAGAAGGCAGCGAATACATGTGTTCCCGTACCTAGGCGATTGGTTAATCAAAACCAACACGCTAAGACGGTGTTCACAACACACAAAATATGTCATAGAAATCCTCCACAAACTAGGTTTCTCAATCAATTACACAAAGTCACACCTTCTGCCATGTCAAACACAGCAATACTTAGGAGCAACAATCAACACAGCAAAAGGGATTGCCACTCCAAGTCCACAAAGAGTTCACACATTTCACATAAATCACTTAGAACTGTTAGCGGTATTTCTAGCGCTCAAAGCATTTCAACCCATAATAAGACACAAACACATTCTTGTCAAAACAGACAACATGACAACAATGTATTACCTAAACAAACAGGGAGGCACACACTCGACACAGTTGTGTCTCCTAACACAGAAAATATGGCATTGGGCGATTCACAACCACATTCGCCTAATAGCACAATTTATTCCAGGAATTCAGAACCAGTTAGCAGACAATCTCTCTCGGGATCACCAACAGATCCACGAATGGGAGATTCACCCCCAAATACTAAACACTTACTTCCAAATGTGGGGAACACCACAAATAGATCTATTTGCAACAAAAGAAAACTCAAAATGCCAAAACTTCGCATCCAGGTACCCACAAGATCAGTCTCAGGGCAATGCGTTATGGATGAGCTGGTCAGGGATATTTGCTTACGCTTTTCCCCCTCTCCCACTCCTTCCATATCTAGTAAACAAATTGAGTCAAAACAAACTCAAACTCACACTAATAGCACCGACATGGGCAAGACAACCTTGGAACACAACACTACTAGACCTCTCAGTAGTACCTCATGTCAAACTACCAAACAGACCAGATCTGTTAACACAACACAAACAACAGATGAGACATCCAAATCCAGCATCGCTGAATCTAGCAATTTGGCTCCTGAAATCCTAGAATTCGGACACTTAGACCTCACACAAGAATGTATGGAGGTCATAAGACAAGCTAGGAAACCTACCACTAGACACTGCTATGCTAATAAGTGGAAAAGATTTGTTTATTACTGCCATAATAATCAAATTCAACCCTTACACGCATCTGCCAAAGATATAGTAGGATACTTACTACAATTGCAAAAGTCAAAGCTAGCTTTCTCTTCAATAAAGATACATCTAACTGCAATTTCAGCCTACCTGCAAATTACGCACTCAACTTCATTATTTAGGATACCAGTCATAAAAGCATTTATGGAAGGCCTAAAAAGAATTATACCACCACGAACACCACCAGTTCCTTCATGGAACCTCAACATTGTCTTAACACGACTCATGGGTCCACCTTTTGAGCCCATGCACTCTTGTGAAATGCAATATTTAACATGGAAAGTTGCATTTTTATTTGCGATCACATCTCTAAGAAGAGTGAGTGAAATTCAAGCATTTACCATACAAGAACCATTTATTCAAATACACAAGCATAAAGTAGTTCTACGGACAAATCCAAAATTTTTACCAAAAGTGATCTCACCGTTCCACTTGAATCAAACGTTAGAATTACCAGTGCTCTTCCCACAGCCAGATTCTGTAGCTGAAAGAGCACTGCATACATTAGACATCAAAAGAGCACTAATGTACTACATTAACAGAACAAAACTAATTCGAAAAACAAAACTAACTATTTATTGCTTTCCAAAAACCTCATACAGGGAATCCAATTTCTAAACAAGGCATTGCTAGATTAAGTGTATTCAAACCTGCTATCTTAAAGCAAAGAGAGAGCTGCCTATTACACCAAAGGCACACTCAACCAGAAAAAAAAGGTGCTACCATGGCCTTTCTAGGAAATATTCCAATGAACGAAATATGTAAGGCAGCAACATGGTCTACGCCTCATACATTTACCAAACACTACTGTGTAGATGTGTTAACGGCACAACAAGCCACAGTACGTCAAGCTGTACTACGAACATTATTTCAAACAACTTCAACTCCTACAGGCTGAACCACCGCTTTTGGGGAGATAACTGCTTACTAGTCTATGCACAGCATGTGTATCTGCAGCTACACATGCCATCGAACGGAAAATGTCACTTACCCAGTGTACATCTGTTCGTGGCATTAGTCGCTGCAGATTCACATGCGCCCACCCGCCTCCCCGGGAGCCTGTAGCCGTTTAGAAGTTGATCTTGAACATTTGTAAATTTGTAAATATATTACTTTAAACTTCATTATGTACATACGTATTCACTCCATTGCATGGGCACTATTACTAGCATACACAACTCCTACCTCACCCTCTGCGGGGAAAACAATCTAAGATGGAGTCGACGCCCATGCGCAATGGAGTCGAAATGGGAGGATTCCCTCGGTCTTGTGACTCGAAAAAAGACTTCTTTGAAAAAAAACAACTTGTAACACTCCGAGCGCAACACCAGATGGCGGGATGTGCACAGCATGTGAATCTGCAGCGACTAATGCCACGAACAGATGTACACTGGGTAAGTGACATTTTCCATATATATATATATATATATATATATATATATATATATGTTCGATGGCATGTGTAGCTGCAGATTCATATGCTGTGCACTGTTCCTGCCATCTAGTGTTGGGCTCGGAGTGTTACAAGTTGTTTTTCTTCCAAGAAGTCTTTTCAAGTCACGGGACCAAGTGACTCCTCCCTTTCGGCTCCATTGCGCATGGCCATCTACTCCATCTTAGATTTTTTTCTTTCCGCCATCGGGTTCGGACGTGTTCCTCTTCGCTCCGTGATTCGAATCGGGAGAAGAATGAAAATTCATGAAAAGCGTTGGTATTGTTTGCGATCGGGAAACATCTTCCATCGACACCGACGAGACAACCGTTTCGGTCGCCCTTTGGGGCTTCTGCGCCCAGCCGAGGCGTGGTTGGCCCGACCACAGACGTTGTTGAAGCCTAATGGACCAGACCCCTTTCCGTTTCTGTCCGAAGTGTCACGCTAAGTATCCATATACAGACCAGCATCGGGTCTGTAATCTGTGTCTGTCACTGGAGCACAGAGAAGATACTTGCGAGGCCTGCAAGTCCTTTCGATCAAAAAAGACCTTGAGGGATCGGAGGGCGAGGCGGATGCAAATGGCGTCTAAATCGTCGGAACACCTCGACGTCGAAGAGGAGGAGATGACTATCTCTATACAGGGATCGGACTCAAATGACTCCAGAGACCGACCGCCTACAGCAGGCCAACAAGTGAGTACGCCTGCCCCGACCCAACCCCATAGTTAACCGAAGAAACATAAGGCCTCAGGGACGCCACTGCCTGAAGGCCATGGCTCGTCCCATAAAAAACAAAGCGGTGACCAAGCAACACCTTTGGCACTGAGAAAGGCCAAAATCGTGCCGAAGTCTTCCGACTCGAGCTGAGAACCCGGCGTAGAAAAATCTCGACATCGCCTTGTCGAATCGACTAAGCCTCGAAAGAGCCTTTCGGAGCCAAGGCCATCCATCACCATGGGCATTTCGGTGCCGAGAAAACCGGCTTTGGAGCCGAAAAAGACCTCTTACACAGAGGAACATGGGCTCTCTAAACAGCTAAAGGAGAGAAACAGATTTGAAGAGGAGTTTCAAATTGAAGAGTTTGACTAAACGCAGGCACGAACACAGATCCATAAGGATACTGGAAAGATCCAAACTGCCCCTCCTCTCAAATTCAAGAGAAAGCTGGCTTTCCAACCACAATCAGAGACTGAGACTGATCAGCCAAGAGCTAAAGTGGCTTGGGAAAAATCACCAACTCGCTATTTTTCGCCAGAACTTTCTCCCTTGCATTCGCCACAAAGGACAGGGTCACCAATTGGCACGCCCACTGCCCAGTCACCCACACATACTGAGCAGTCGCAAGATAATGTAGACCCCTGGGACCTCTATGATCCCCCTGTGTCGGACAATAGTCCTGAGTACTACCCCTCAAAACCGTCTCCACCGGAGGATAGCACCTCGTACACCCAAGTCTTGGCCAGGGCTGCTGCATTCCATAATGTTAGTATGCATTCAGAGCCATTGGAGGATGACTTCCTCTTTAATACCCTGGCCTCCACGCATGCCTCATACCAGAGCCTGCCTATGCTCCCAGGCATGCTTAAACATGCTCAGCAAGTTTTTCAAGAGCTGGTAAAAGGAAGAGCCATCACACCGCGGGTGGAAAAAAGTACAAACCACCCCCGTCGGACCCAGTGTTCATCACGCAACAGCTGCCACCGGACTCTGTAGTGGTTGGTGCTGCAAGGAAAAGAGCCAACTCACAATCATCGGGAGATGCACCACCTCCAGATAAAGAGAGTCGCAAATTTGACACTGCGGGAAAGAGAGTGGCGTCACAGCCTGCCAACCAGTGGCATATCGCAAATTCACAAGCCCTCCTCGCACGGTATGACCGAGCTCACTGGGATGAGATGAGTGATATCATCCAGCATCTCCCCACGGAATATCAAAAACAGGCACAACAGGTGGTAGAGGAAGGGCAAGCGATATCCAACAATCAAATTTGTTCGGCATTGGATTCCGCCGATACTGCCGCAAGAACTGTGAACACGGCAGTCACAATTAGACGGCACGCTTGGATAAAGGTCCTCAGGGTTCAAACCTGAGATACAGCAGGCAGTACTGAACATGCCATTTAACCAGCAACAACTGTTTGGGCCACAAGTTGACACAGCCATCGAAAAGATGAAGAAAGACACTGACACGGCCAAAGCCATGGGCGCGCTCTACTCCTCCCAATATAGAGGGACATTCAGGAAACCGCAATTTAGGGGAGGGTTCAGACAACAGCCTTCAGAGGCATACACCTCTCAAGCAAAACCCACCTACCAATCCCAATATCAGAAAGGGGGGTTTTGCGGCTCCTTCATGGGACAATTCCCAAGATCAAGGGGAAAGTTTCGTCCCACCAAGCAGGCCACTAATAACAAACAGTGACTTGACTGTCACCCTTCCCCAACACACATCACCAGTAGGGGGAAGACTAACATTTTACCACAAACATTGGTTAGACAGAACCACGGACACATGGGTCCTATCAATTATCCAACATGGTTACTGTATAGAATTCACACATTTCCTTCCAGATATTCCCCCAAGAGCGAACAAACTGTTGGTGCAACATCTAGACATGTTACAAATAGAGGTGCAAGCACTATTAAGAAAACAAGCCATAGAACTAGTACCTCACCAACAAAAAGGAACAGGTGTTTATTCCCTATATTTCCTTATTCCCAAAAAGGACAAAACACTAAGACCAATTTTAGATCTCAGAACTCTAAACCTGTTCATCAAATCAGAACACTTCCACACGGTCACACTACAAGATGTAGTCCCTTTACTAAAACACAGAGAATACATGTCAACACTGGATCTAAAAGATGCGTATTTCCATATACCCATCCATCCATCCATCTCACAGAAAATACCTCAGGTTTCTCATACAGGGCAAACATTACCAATTCAAGGTATTGCCCTTCGGGATAACAACAGCACCCAGAGTATTTACAAAATGCCTCGCTGTAGTAGTAGCTCATATAAAGAGACATCACATGCATGTATTCCCATATCTCGACGATTGGCTAATGAAAGCCAACACTCAACATCGGTGTCAAAATCACACACAGTACGTAATAGATACCCTACACAAACTAGGGTTCTCTATAAATTACCAAAAATCTCACTTACAACCATCCCAACTACAACAATACTTGGGAGCAACACTCAACACACAAAGAGCAATTGCCACTCCAAGCCCACAAAGAGTTCAATCATTCCAAACCATGGTATCAAACATACAACCAAATCAGCACTACACAGTCAGATTTGTCATGAAACTCCTAGGCATGATGGCATCATTCATCGCAATTGTCCCAAAAGTGCTGCTACACATGCGGCCCTTACAGCAGTGCCTTGCAAAACAATGGACGCAGGCACAGGGTCAACTTCAAGATCTAGTGTCGATAGACCGCCAAACACACTATTCGCTTCAATGGTGGAACCCGGTAAATTTAAACAAAGGGCGGCCTTTTCAAGACCCTGAACCTCACGCTGTTCTCACAACAGATGCTTCAATGAATGGGTGGGGAGCACACCTCAACAATCACAATACACAAGGGCAATGGGACAGTCAAGAAAGACAATTGCACATAAATCACTTAGAACTGCTAGCGGTCTCCCTAGCACTAAAAGCTTTTCAACCCCTTCTAGTTCACAAACACATTCTTGTCAAAACAGACAATATGACAACAATGTACTACCTAAACAAAACCATGGGGGGACACTCGTCACAACTATGCCTCCTAGCACAAAAAAATTGGCATTGGGCAATTCACAACAACATTTGCCTAATAGCGCAATAAATACCAGGCATTCACAATCAATTAGCCGACAATATCAGTCGAGATCACCAGCAAACTCACGAGTGGGAAATAAATCCCCAGATTCTACAAGAATACTTTCACCACTGGGGAACACCAGACATAGATCTGTTCGCAACAAAACGCAAAATGCCAAAACTTCGCATTCAGGTACCCGCACCCTCAGTCCAAGGGCAATGCTCTATGGATCAATTGGTCAGGGATATTTGCTTACTCTTTTCCCCCTCTCCCACTCATTCCTTTCCTAGTCAACAAACTGAGTCAAAACAAACTCAAACTAATACTCATAGCACCAACCTGGGCATGCCAGCAGTGGTACACCACACTGTTGGACCTCTTAGTAGTACCTCACATCAAACTCCCAAACAGACCAGATCTGTTAACACAACACAAACAACAGATCAGACACCCCAATCCAGCAACGCTCAACCTGGCAATCTGGCTCCTGAAATCTTAGAGTCTGGCTATCTAAATCTTTCAAATGAGTGTATGGAAGTCATTAAACAGACAAGAAAACTGACCACAAGGCATTGCTATGCTAATAAATGGAAAAGGTTTGTTTTCTACTGCCAAGCAAACCAAATCACACCGTTAGATGCCTCCATACAAAACATTGTGAGTTATTTACTACACCTACAAAAAGCAAATCTCGTTTTTCTTCCATCAAAATTCATCTCACTGCAATCTCTGCTTACTTGCAGATTAAACACACAAAATAAATTTTTAGAATACCAGTTATTAAAGCCTTTATGGAAGGACTAAAAAGAATCATACCTCCAAGAACCCCACCGGTACCCTGGGGGAATCTTAATATTGTACTTAAAAGACTCATGGGTCCACCTTTTGAACCCATGCATTCTTGCCAAATCCAATTCTTAACTTGGAAGGTAGCATTTCTAATAGCCGTCACTTCACTACGAAGAGTCAGCGAAATACAGGCGTTCACTATAGAAGAACCCTTTATAGAAGTACACAAACATAAAGTGGTTCTCCACACAAATCCCAAATTTCTGCCAAAAGTAATTTCACCGTTTCATTTAAACCAAACTGTGGAGCTCCCAGTCTTCTTCCCACAGCCAGACTCAGTAGCATAAAGAGCACTACATACATTAGACATAAAAAGAGCACTAATGTATTATATAGACAGAACTAAACCATTTCGCAAAACTAAGCAATTGTTCGTCGCTTTCCAAAAACCCCATGCTGGTAACCCTATATCCAAACAGGGCATAGCCAGATGGATAGTCAAATGCATACAAACTTGTTACCTAAAAGCTAAAAGAGAGCTACTCATTACACCAAAGGCACACTCCACTAGGAAGAAAGGAGCAACAATGGCCTTTTTAGGTAACATACCAATGACAGAGATTTGTAAGGCAGCCACTTGGTCTGCACCTCATACATTTACCAAACACTACTGTGTAGATGTGTTAGCAACACAACAAGCCACAGTAGGACAGGCTGTACTAAGAACATTATTTCAAACAACTTCAACTTCTACAGGCTGACCACCGCTTTTGGGAGGATTACTGCTTTGTAGTCTATGCACAGCATGTGCATCTGCAGCTACACATGCCATCGAACGGAAAATGTCACTTACCCAGTTGACATCTGTTTGTGGAATGTTCTGCTGCAGATTCATATGCGCCCTCCCACCTCCCCGGGAGCCTGTAGCCGTTTAAGTTGCAATTAGAAATTGTATATATGTAAATAAACATTCCTTTAGCACAAACTATGTACATACATATCTATTCCATTGCATGGACATCTTTACTATTCTCATTCTACCACTCCTACCTCACCCTATGTGGGAAAACAATCTAAGATGGAGTCGATGCCCATGCGCAATGGAGCCGAAAGGGAGGAGTCACTCGGTCCCGTGACTCGAAAAGACTTCTGCGAAGAAAAACAACTTGTAACACTCCGAGCCCAACACTAGAATGCAGGAACAGTGCACAGCATGTGAATCTGCAGCGGAACATGCCACGAACAGATGTACACTGGGTAATTTATTTATTTTACATGCAATGAAACCTGTGCAAATGTATTTGTTGTGCACGTTTTTAAAGGCCAACATGAAAATTATGTCAAGTTCATTTATAATTTAACCGGCTTTCTCTCTTCCGCCCTCTGATAATTGAAAATGATCACATTATCACCACAACCTCACAATATTTTTGTCATCTTATATGACCCATTGGATTCTTTTCAAATAGTTCAAACTTTCGTATTCTTCAGCTCTTCTTTGATCCAGTTCATTTTCTTCCTGTCTTTCATCTTCACTTAGGCCCATATATTCAAGAAAAATAACACACAACTGCGCTAGCGCAGTTGTGCGTCATTTTTCCTAACGGGAGCTACCACCATTCCCTAAACCATCTGTGCGCCATATTTAAGAAATGACGCACGATGGGGCTAAAGAATGGCTAGCGTCTCAAAGGAAGAGGCTAGCTGGTGATGGGTGCCGTTAGGGGAAATGACGCTAGTGGGTCAAAAATGATGGTACGCTGATTAGCAGCAAAATATCTACCGCTAATCAGCCTAGCGTCATTTTTCAATGCATAAGCAGCCAAAAAATTAATCCTGTCTAAGTACAGACAGGAGCCATTACTACTACCTCAATGCCCACCACAGGGGACCAGTGTCCCCAGGGCAAGGCCAACATACCTAGTGCCAGGCAGGGGGCCCCATGTATGGGGCCCCCAGTGGCACACCACACTTACACACATACACTTACCTGCAACTTACCTGGGATGGGCCCCACCCTTCAGTGGTGTCCCGGTGGTGGTGATGCTGGGGATTGGCATCTTTGTGCCCATTCCATGATGTTTCCCCATGGAAATGGGCCTACCACCACATTAACGCCTGGATCGGACCAGGCGTTAAATAATGACGCTAATTGGGCTTAGTGCCATTATTTAGGTCTGCCTCCAACTTGCGTGTAGTTTCTGTGCCGGGCGTTAGATATGGCACGGGGGTAGCGTCGTTTTTAAGAAGGGAATGCCTACCTTTCATCTCATTGACGTAAGGTGGGTTGGTGCTTCCTATAAATTGCGCTAACTCCAATATTTTGACTTTAGACGGATCTAGCGTCAAAATATAATTATGGAGTTAAGTTAGCGACGCTTTCGCGTCAAAATGAATGAGGCTAAGGCGACACTAACCTTCCTTAAATATGGGACTTAATTTTCAAACATATGCTAAAAGTAACACCAAAAACAATCATAAGTTAGATAAACGTAACACAACTAATAATACTATATCACATGATATGCCAACTACTTTTAATACCCATTTACGTCATTCACCTACCCATGACGATCCCAGATCCTGCTAATTGGTGAATTCCTTGTGCAATATCAAATTGTTAATACGGTTATTATTTTTCTGAGAATTACCTGTCCCACGTATGCAGCACTGTGTTTTAATCACTTTAGACATGCATCCCTCTTTTATTAAAAGTATATCTACAGCCATTCTTTTTCAAATTACCATAATTATTGTGAGCATCTCTTCATTAATACTAGCTAAAGCACCTGCCATGTTTTAGTTAAAAACTTAACATATTTCTAAGTTTCATATTAGTTAAATCAACCCCCATAGAAGGAACCAGATAAAGAAAATATCACTCTTCATTCTACTATATCACGTCTTTCAAACTATTCCCATATTAAATTTTACGAAACAATAATGCTAAATAACAACTATCTGTCTGGTCCATAGGAAGTGTGAAACAAGCAGTCTTCTTACATATGTGATTAATACCTCTAAACATGGGACCAGCACCTAAACAATAATGCCTAATTATACATTTACTATTTTCTTCTTAACCATTTCATTACATATAATACATGTGTCCTTCTTCTTTCCAAATCTTGAGACTAGGGTGTATTTGTAAGTTTTTAATCACAGCTTCTTCTTTAGAATGGCGTCTTAACGCCAGAACCTACACGTTTACCATTCTGGTTTTTATTAGTTTGTTCTCTAATTAAACAACCTTCCTCTTCAGTTAATGTGCACATACCTATCTCTGGAAAAGAAATAGTCGTCGTGTTTATACTTTTTGTGCTGGCATTGTTAATCTTCATAGGATCTGACATAAACTCAATTGCTCCAGAATTTTAAAAGTAAATAATTCATATATGGGAACATCACTGTCTTTCTAAACTTCCTCTAAAAAATTCCTATTCATCAATTTATGTTTTTGTGACTGTTGTTCCTTCTGACAGGGGTTTCACCGAATTGGGTGGTACTCAGTGTGGGTGGAGGGTGGGGTTGTTCTATTTTCATTGCTGTTCACTGTATTAACTGCTGCAATTTCACTGTCCAAAGAAACATTATGTATTAGGCTGTTTTTGGTTGTACTGCACTGACAAGATATGTTTGGTCCCTTGTTTTCCCATCGCTTACACTCCTGGCACCATGCATAATACCTCTACGACATCTGACCTCAATCCTCAAATGTGTGAAGCCTTAATGACCCTCAGAAAAACCCGAATGTATTATCTTATCTGACCCATCGTAATATTGACATTGCTGTCCTGCAGTAGGCGCATCTAAAGCCCTCACGTGACATACCGTTCGCTTATAACTGGGAATTTCACAGATTATTTCCCACATATTCGACATATGCTATGGGGTGGTTTTATTGATGGTCAATCTACTGGCTGAAGTTACCAACTCCCAGGTGATTTTTGTAATCCTGCAGCTAATGACACAGGGGAAACATCTCACCATCATCAATACCTATGGACGAAACATGGATGACCCTGTCACCTGGCGGTTTACTCTTGGGCGGTGCGTGATCTTACTCTTTTCTTGTACCATGATGTTGATTGCTCTAACCCAGCTTCCGACACACACCATTCCATTGCTGCTGTACTGTGGGTCCTTATGAACACTAATGATCTAGTAGACCTCTGGAGGGCGCGCCATCCCCAGAGTAAGGAGGGTACACACGTATCCACTGTCCACAAATCTTGGGCTAGGCTCGATTACTGGTTGGGAACCCCTGATATTGGCAGCTGGACCACATGCGTGGAACACATGCCGCGGACTGTTTCCAATCATTCACCCGTTCTACTTACTCTTGTTTTCCCTACTTCCAAACATGCAGCATTTACTGGAAGCTTTCCCCTCAGGTGCTGTTGGATCCCATCTTTCGCTCGGACATACACCATGACCTTACTGGCTTTTTATACAGCGAACAAAGGCTTGGTGAACTCTGCACAGTTTGGGGAACCTTTAAGTTGTACATTAGAGGCATATGCATGTCTAAATAGTTCTCAATTCGGAAAACGTTAAATAGTCAGTTAGATTTAATGGAACAGTGACACTCTTGAAGCCTGACAAGCCTCCTGATTCCCCAGATTCCTACCACCCTCTCTGCCTCATCAACACCGATGATCAAATTTTTGCCAAAGTGCTGGCTGACTAATTGATCTTGTTGCTTCCTGATTTAGTCTTGACTGATCAGTCTGCCTTTATCCCAGACTGCCCCACTTCCCACATTCTCTGTATGCTTTTTCCTTTTTGTTGCACCAGTTGGAACCTGAGGAGATGGCTGTGGCTGTCGTTTTTTATGCCACTAAAGCTTTAGACTCTAGAGTGGTCCTTTTTGTTTGCGGTTCTTCACAGAATCGGGATCACTGATCCTTTTTTGTGCTTGATCCAGTTACTCTACACCGCGCCTCTGACTCGGATCTGGGCAAATGGTTTACTGTCAGACCCCATTCCCAGCTGCAGATGTACTCGTCAGGGATGCCCTCTTTTGCCTTTTCTTCACTCCTTGGCAACTGAACCACTGGCCTCGGCCGTACGACAATGGCATGGCCGTAAGGACCTGGCGTTTTCGCAACGCAATATAGTGATCTCTCTACATGCAGACAATATCACCCTCTATTTGAGTAACCCGAAGGAGAATCTTGATCCCATTATATGAGCATTCTCCTTGTTTCGGGGTGGTCGCCAGCAAAGCTATCAATTGAACTAAATCCTACATTTTAATTGCCCTTATGATAGATAACTGACACTCCAATACTTGGGGATCTGAGTCATTGCTAGCAAATCAGATGTTATACTTGAGAATTATAGAGTAGTGATTCATTATTTGGAAGAACAGATCCGCGGCTGGATTAAATTACCCCTCTCATTGATGGGACGCATCACCATAATGAAAATGGTCATACTTCTGTGGCTACTTCCTTTTCTTAAACATACCTATTCCTCTCCCTCGCTACATTTTCCGCACCTTGGGCACCCTTATGGTGCGACTTGCATGGGGGGGGGTTCCAACCTCATCTCTACACTAACCTTACCGTATGATTTAGGTGGCCCTGCATCCCCTGATTGTGAACTTTATTACCTTTGTGCTCAGACCTCCTTTGCCTACTATTGGCTGTGACCTCCTTCTACCAGGTGCACTATGCTTCTGAACATAAACAGGTGTACCCTACTGCACTCCCAGTTCTTATTGGCCAAACACCATGCCAGTCACGCTGCAATATTGACATAGTAGCATGTATGCAACAGGCTATGTGAGTTTTTTTCCCCCCAAGTAAGCAGTTTTGCGAGCACCTCACAACTTATGCTAGTGTACCGCTAGACTCTCTAGCTCTCTTCACCTTTTTTCGTACCAGAGTACTGCTTCTGGAATGCTATCCAGATTTCTCAACATCGCCTAGACAGTGTAAGACCTTTACCAGCGCTTAATTTGTAAATAAAAATGTGTCGGTATGCAAATCTCTTCTCTGATACATGTGGATATTGCGATTAAATGTGAGAGCACAGAATACTGAGGTAGCGTGATCCTAAAGCCATCTCGGGCCTCTTTAATCCATTTACAGCCACTCACTGCACCTTCAGCTCACTCTTGCAGCTTTCTCCCATTGTGACGCTTTTTCGTCTTTCTCTTCCTTCGTCTTTCTCATGTGTCTTTTGCTAGCAGTAAATTCTTGAGGAGGAAAAAGAAGTGCCGGCCCTCAAAAATAAGTGCTGACACTGGAAACAAGCAAACATTAAGCACTGACCTTTACCCTCCTCTCGTGGCGTAATCCCTAAGGCACCTCTTCTCTCACCTCTATGCTTCTTCACAATCTGAATTGCATATGGGCTCCCAGCCTGCTGGGCTTCGTTGGGAGGTAGATCTGGGAAAATCTATCACTGACAAAGAGTGAGCAGGCATATGTGGTCTGATTCAGTCACTTTCTCCCAGTGAGACTGAGATGTACACTTCTGTTTCATACATCATATCTACTACACCCCATCCAAACTCTACAAACATAAACTTCATGCCCACGATGAATACGTTGGATACCATGGCGAGGGGCAGATTTTCTCCATTTGGCCTGGCTGTGCCCTCCCATTGCGGCCTACTGGTTTGCTGTATTCTCCATCCTCTCAGACATGTTACGGATGCACTTGCGCTCATCTCCTGGTTTGGGGCTTTTATGCCTCCCAATGGAACTGCCTGGTGATAATAAAAAGCTTATTTACATAGCGCTAGTCCTTGCTAAACACCGAGTGGCCTGCATGTGGGGATGCAAGTGGACACCTGCTTTTCGAGATTGGTTAGTAGCTTAGGCCCAGTGTCAGAAATAATTGGATATATAATATTCCGTGCTTTCGTTGTCTAGTCGGCCCAAAATTGTCTGGGGTCTCATACAAACTTAGCTTTTAACACAAATGCCCAATTTAACTTCATGAACACAAACCCATTTATTAAGCTTATGGGGCCCTCTACCCCTGTTGCTCTTCCTCCCTTATTGTCGCCCTCCGACCTCCTTTTTACTGTATTTTGATCATAGCGTTGTCCATATGAATGCTTTTTGGCCCTTGCGCTACCGTACTGCATTCCTATCCAGTACACTGCTTTTAATATGCATGCCATGTATGACTGGGAGTATAATAGTACTATGAATTTATTTAACAAGTGGATGATTCCTTGTTACTGGTTGTATTCTTTGTAGAGCTGCAGCTGTTGTTTTATTGTTGTAATTTGCTTTGGAAATTATAAATACATTTATTTAAAAAAAAAAAAAAAAAAAAGGATTCTTATTCATTATTATGGAGTAATATACTGACTGAGCAGAGCAAAACACCTGGCTTGGCAGTTCGGGCTGGACTGTTCCCATGGGGAACAGGGTCAAGACTGATTTGCATATGGCTGGGTCCAAACTGGAATGGCATGGGTGGCAAAAAAAACGATGGATTTAGGCCCAGATCTCTGTACTGGGGGTGAATGTTTCACATTATTCAGCATTCCGTCCATCACTTGTTCTTTTTGTAATATACTGAGCAGGCCAGAGCACAGGATAAAGGTAGCTGTATGTACGTCACACCTCTAGAAACAGAAGTAGTGAGACGTACAAATTTAACAATTAGTAACAATCACGATCTCTCTTTAATTATTTAACAATACTATATATGTGTTTTCTAAATAATCATTCTCAATATTATGTCTAACATCTGATAGAGACTACTAGCTACTGAATCCTTACCTTTGATTTTCCCAGGCGTCAGGCTGGTGCCGGAAACTTTTGCTGAGCAATATCCCTTGCATGAGTCATCAGGGTGGCTCCACTCAGCTCCGCGTGGCATCGTTGGCGCCAGATGTGACGTCGCAGCCACCTGTATAGACGCAACCAGTTCTTTTCTTTTTGCGCCAGTTAGTGCAGATCGAGAGAGAGTTACCCCTCTGTCGCTTTTTGACAGTCTTTTTTTTTTTTTTTTTTTTCTAACTTTTTGTTGAGTTCTTTCTCAAGTGTGTCAATATGTTCTCGAGGAAGGTGGAGTTCAAATGGTGTGGGTCCTGTCATTGTGCCATGTCGGTCACTGACCCCCACCTCGTTTGCCTCTGGTGCCTCGAGTGTGACCATGACTCCTAGTCGTGCTCCAACTGCAGGGCCTTGGCACCAAAGGCTTTGAGGGAGCGGTCCCTAAAGCTGCTTGCAGCCCGGCAGTTGGCAACACCGGCGCATGTGACTCTGAGAAGGTCTCTGTTGCGGAGGAGGTCTCAGGACTGATCCTGGAGCCCCAAGTCCTCTTCTTCCCTTTCAATGTCCTTGGGACACTCGGGAAAGAGGCATAAGAAGAAAAAGGCGTCCAAGAGGACTTCAACTTCACCTGACAAGACAAACTGGGAACATTGGTGTCTCCGGCATGGTTCTGTGGAGCCATTAGCCAGTTCGACTCCGTGCCTCCCACCTTTTCCGGGAGCCGGATCGACACCCGCTGAGATAAAGGAGTTCTATGAGGCCATGCGCCACATATTCGAGCAGACCGACCCCTCTGGCACACCTTGAGGCCGGCGGGGTCAGATGAATCTTCAACCAGATCCATGCCTGTGGCTTCGGCCTCAGCTCTAGCGGAGTCTCAAGGATCTGAGTCTGGATCCGTACCAGCGCCAGTCATTTCCAGGGGACCTTCCCTGGTACTGGTCACGATGTCGGTGCTCCCGGTGCCGCCAGCCCCATTCTCATCCCCGATGATCCTGAACTGGAATGCTGATTCCGGCACCAACGGCTCCCACAGGTGCCAGATTATTGCCTGAGCCTTAATCTACACAGCCAGGCATGGGGGAAGAGTGCGAGGGGTCACTGGACCCTTTAGAATACCAGTTGGCAAGATCTTTGGACTGGTATGAGGAGCTAGGAGAGGCTACTGGCTTGCTTCCCCTCCCCCTTGTGTCTATGGAGGAGGGAGCATTCTATGAAGTGGTGGTGCGTAGGGCAGAGGAGGTCCTCAACCTTGAACTGCCCTCAGTGACTGTCAAGACCAACATCTTGACAGAAGTGCTTCAGCCTGGGGCTTCTACATCTGAACCCTGTTTGCCCTTAACTGAGGCACTCACATATGTCCTGCTGGGAACTTGGTCCAAGCCCAGCATAGGGGCTCCTGTAAACAGGACAATTGCCTGCCGCCATCGACCTGCTCCTGGTGACCCTAGCTTTCTCAGCCAACACCCGTCCTCTGAGGGTATGGTTGTCCAAGCCTCCATGTCATTTGGTGCATTCCCTTCCGCTCCCCCTGATAGGGAATCCAAGAGGCTGGGCCATCTTTGAAAAAAGTTGTTTTCTTCCACCAGCCTAAAACTGATGTTGGTGAACACCTTGTGCTTATTGGGCTGTTTCTCCCATACTATTTGGGACAGTGTAGGAAGTTGGCTCTGTATGTGCTATTTCAAAGTAAGGAATAGCATGCACAGAGTCCAAGGGTTCCCCTTAGAGGTAAAATAGTGGTAAAAATAGATAATACTAATGCTCTATTTTGTGGTAGTGTGGTCGAGCAGTAGGCTTATCCAAGGAGTAGTGTTAAGCATTTGTTGTACATACACATAGACAATAAATGAGGTACACACACTCAGAGACAAATCCAGCCAATAGGTTTTGTTATAGAAAAATATCTTTTCTTAGTTTATTTTAAGAACCACAGGTTCAAATTTAACATGTAATATCTTGTTTGAAAGGTATTGCAGGTAAGTACATTAGGAACTTTGAATCATTTCAATTGCATGTATACTTTTCAAGTTATTGACAAATAGCTATTTTAAAAGTGGACACAGTGCAATTTTCAAAGTTCCTGGGGGAGGTAAGTTTTTGTTAGTTTTACCAGGTAAGTAAGACACTTACAGGGTTCAGTTCTTGGTCCAAGGTAGCCCACCGTTGGGGGTTCAGAGCAACCCCAAAGTCACCACACCAGCAGCTCTGGGCCGGTCAGGTGCAGAGTTCAAAGTGGTGCCCAAAACGCATAGGCTGCAATGGAGAGAAGGGGGTGCCCCGGTTCCGGTCTGCTTGCAGGTAAGTACCCGTGTCTTCGGAGGGCAGACCAGGGGGGTTTTGTAGGGCACCGGGGGGGACACAAGCCCACACAGAAATTTCACCCTCAGCGGCGCGGGGGCGGCCGGGTGCAGTGTTAGAACAAGCGTCGGGTTCGCAATGTTAGTCAATGCGAGATCAAGGGATCTCTTCAGCGCTGCAGGCAGGCAAGGGGGGGCTTCCTCGGGGAAACCTCCACTTGGGCAAGGGAGAGGGACTCCTGGGGGTCACTTCTCCAGTGAAAGTCCGGTCCTTCAGGTCCTGGGGGCTGCGGGTGCAGGGTCTTTTCCAGGCGTCGGGACTTAGGTTTCAGAGAGTCGCGGTCAGGGGAAGCCTCGGGATTCCCTCTGCAGGCGGCGCTGTGGGGGCTCAGGGGGGACAGGTTTTGGTACTCACAGTCGTAGAGTAGTCCGGGGGTCCTCCCTGAGGTGTTGGTTCTCCACCAGCCGAGTCGGGGTCGCCGGGTGCAGTGTTGCAAGTCTCACGCTTCTTGCGGGGAGATTGCAGGGTCTTTAAAGCTGCTCCTTGAAACAAAGTTGCAGTCTTTTTGGAGCAGGTCCGCTGTCCTCGGGAGTTTCTTGTCTTTTTCGAAGCAGGGCAGTCCTCAGAGGATTCAGAGGTCGCTGGTCCCTTGGAAGGCGTCGCTGGAGCAGAGTTCTTTGGAAGGCAGGAGACAGGCCGGTGAGTTTCTGGAGCCAAGGCAGTTGTCGTCTTCTGGTCTTCCTCTGCAGGGGTTTTCAGCTAGGCAGTCCTTCTTCTTGTTGTTGCAGGAATCTAATTTTCTAGGGTTCAGGGTAGCCCTTAAATACTAAATTTAAGGGCGTGTTTAGGTCTGGGGGGTTAGTAGCCAATGGCTACTAGCCCTGAGGGTGGGTACACCCTCTTTGTGCCTCCTCCCAAGGGGAGGGGGTCACAATCCTAACCCTATTGGGGGAATCCTCCATCTGCAAGATGGAGGATTTCTAAAAGTTAGAGTCACCTCAGCTCAGGACACCTTAGGGGCTGTCCTGACTGGCCAGTGACTCCTCCTTGTTGCTTTCTTTGTTCCCTCCAGCCTTGCCGCCAAAAGTGGGGGCCGTGGCCGGAGGGGGCGGGCAACTCCACTAAGCTGGAGTGCCCTGCTGGGCTGTGACAAAGGGGTGAGCCTTTGAGGCTCACCGCCAGGTGTCACAGCTCCTGCCTGGGGGAGGTGTTAGCATCTCCACCCAGTGCAGGCTTTGTTACTGGCCTCAGAGTGACAAAGGCACTCTCCCCATGGGGCCAGCAACATGTCTCTAGTGTGGCAGGCTGCTGGAACTAGTCAGCCTACACAGACAGTCGGTTAAGTTTCAGGGGGCACCTCTAAGGTGCCCTCTGGGGTGTATTTTGCAATAAAATGTACACTGGCATCAGTGTGCATTTATTGTGCTGAGAAGTTTGATACCAAACTTCCCAGTTTTCAGTGTAGCCATTATGGTGCTGTGGAGTTCGTGTTTGACAGACTCCCAGACCATATACTCTTATGGCTACCCTGCACTTACAATGTCTAAGGTTTTGTTTAGACACTGTAGGGGCACCATGCTCATGCACTGGTACCCTCACCTATGGTATAGTGCACCCTGCCTTAGGGCTGTAAGGCCTGCTAGAGGGGTGTCTTACCTATACTGCATAGGCAGTGAGAGGCTGGCATGGCACCCTGAGGGGAGTGCCATGTCGACTTACTCGTTTTGTCCTCACTAGCACACACAAGCTGGCAAGCAGTGTGTCTGTGCTGAGTGAGAGGTCTCCAGGGTGGCATAAGACATGCTGCAGCCCTTAGAGACCTTCCTTGGCATCAGGGCCCTTGGTACTAGAAGTACCAGTTACAAGGGACTTATCTGGATGCCAGGGTCTGCCAATTGTGGATACAAAAGTACAGGTTAGGGAAAGAACACTGGTGCTGGGGCCTGGTTAGCAGGCCTCAGCTCACTTTCAATTGTAAACATAGCATCAGCAAAGGCAAAAAGTCAGGGGGCAACCATGCCAAGGAGGCATTTCCTTACACAACCCCCCCCCAAACGAAAGAGGATGAGACTAACCTTTCCCAAGAGAGTCTTCATTTTCTAAGTGGAAGAACCTGGAAAGGCCATCTGCATTGGCATGGGCAGTCCCAGGTCTGTGTTCCACTATAAAGTCCATTCCCTGTAGGGAGATGGACCACCTCAACAGTTTAGGATTTTCACCTTTCATTTGCATCAGCCATTTGAGAGGTCTGTGGTCAGTTTGAACTAGGAAGTGAGTCCCAAAGAGGTATGGTCTCAGCTTCTTCAGGGACCAAACCACAGCAAAGGCCTCCCTCTCAATGGCACTCCAACGCTGCTCCCTGGGGAGTAACCTCCTGCTAATGAAAGCAACAGGCTGGTCAAGGCCATCATCATTTGTTTGGGACAAAACTGCCCCTATCCCATGTTCAGAGGCATCTGTCTGCACAATGAACTGCTTAGAATAATCTGGAGCTTTTAGAACTGGTGCTGAGCACATTGCTTGTTTCAGGGTGTCAAAGGCCTGTTGGCATTCCACAGTCCAGTTCACTTTCTTGGGCATTTTCTTGGAGGTGAGTTCAGTGAGGGCTGTCACTATGGATCCATATCCCTTCACAAACCTCCTGTAATACCCAGTCAAGCCAAGGAATGCCCTGACTTGAGTCTGGGTTTTTGGAGCTACCCAGTCCAGAATAGTCTGGATCTTGGGTTGGAGTGGCTGAACTTGGCCTCCACATACAAGGTGTCCCAAGTAAACCACAGTTCCCTGCCCTATCTGGCATTTGGATGCCTTGATAGAGAGGCCTGCAGATTGCAGGGCCTTCAAAACCTTCTTCAGGTGGACCAGGTGATCCTGCCAGGTGGAGCTAAAGACAGCAATATCATCAAGATAAGCTGTGCTAAAGGACTCCAAGCCAGCAAGGACTTGATTCACCAACCTTTGGAAGGTGGCAGGGGCATTCTTTAAACCAAAGGGCATAACAGTAAACTGATAATGCCCATCAGGTGTGGAGAATGCTGTTTTCTCTTTTGCTCCAGGTGCCATTTTTATTTGCCAGTACCCTGCTGTCAAGTCAAAGGTACTTAAGAATTTGGCAGCACCTAATTTATCTATGAGCTCATCAGCTCTAGGAATTGGATGAGCATCTGTCTTGGTGACAGAATTGAGCCCTCTGTAATCCACACAAAACCTCATCTCTTTCTTTCCATCTTGGGTGTGAGGTTTGGGGACTAAGACCACTGGGCTAGCCCAGGGGCTGTCAGAGCGCTCAATTACTCCCAATTCTAGCATCTTGTGGACTTCCACCTTGATGCTTTCCTTAACATGGTCAGACTGTCTAAAGATTTTGTTTTTGACAGGCATGCTGTCTCCTGTGTCCACATCATGGGTACACAGGTGTGTCTGACCAGGGGTTAAGGAGAAGAGTTCAGGAAACTGTTGTAGGACTCTCCTACAATCAGCTTGCTGTTGGCCAGAGAGGGTGTCTGAGTAGATCACTCCATCTACTGAGCCATCTTTTGGGTCTGATGACAGAAGATCAGGGAGAGGTTCACTCTCTGCCTCCTGATCCTCATCTGTTACCATCAACAGATTCACATCAGCCCTGTCATGGAAGAGCTTAAGGCGGTTCACATGGATCACCCTCTTGGGGCTCCTGCTTGTGCCCAGGTCCACCAGGTAGGTGACCTGACTCTTCCTTTCTAGCACTGGGTAAGGGCCACTCCATTTGTCCTGGAGTGCCCTGGGAGCCACAGGCTCCAGAACCCAGACTTTCTGCCCTGGTTGGAACTCAACCAGTGCAGCCTTTTGGTCATACCAAAACTTCTGGAGCTGTTGGCTGGCCTCAAGGTTTTTGGTTGCCTTCTCCATGTACTCTGCCATTCTAGAGCGAAGGCCAAGTACATAGTCCACTATGTCTTGTTTAGGCTCATGAAGAGGTCTCTCCCAGCCTTCTTTAACAAGAGCAAGTGGTCCCCTTACAGGGTGGCCAAACAGAAGTTCAAAGGGTGAGAATCCTACTCCCTTCTGTGGCACCTCTCTGTAAGCAAAAAGCAGACATGGCAAGAGGACATCCCATCTCCTTTTAAGTTTTTCTGGGAGCCCCATGATCATGCCTTTTAATGTCTTGTTGAATCTCTCAACTAAGCCATTAGTTTGTGGATGGTATGGTGTAGTGAATTTGTAAGTCACTCCACACTCATTCCACATGTGTTTTAGGTATGCTGACATGAAGTTGGTACCTCTGTCAGACACCACCTCCTTAGGGAAACCCACTCTGGTAAAGATACCAATGAGGGCCTTGGCTACTGCAGGGGCAGTAGTCGACCTAAGGGGAATAGCTTCAGGATACCTAGTAGCATGATCCACTACTACTAGGATGTACATATTTCCTGAGGCTGTGGGAGGTTCCAGTGGACCAACTATGTCCACACCCACTCTTTCAAAGGGGACCCCCACCACTGGAAGTGGAATGAGGGGGGCCTTTGGGTGCCCACCTGTCTTACCACTGGATTGACAGGTGGGGCAGGAGAGGCAAAACTCCTTAACCTTCTGGGACATATTGGGCCAGTAGAAGTGGTTGACTAACCTCTCCCACGTCTTGGTTTGTCCCAAATGCCCAGCAAGGGGAATGTCATGGGCTAAGGTCAGAATAAACTCTCTGAACGACTGAGGCACTACCACTCTCCTAGTGGCACCAGGTTTGGGGTCTCTGGCCTCAGTGTACAGGAGTCCATCTTCCCAATAGACCCTATGTGTTCCATTTTTCTTGCCCTTGGACTCTTCAGCAGCTTGCTGCCTAAGGCCTTCAAGAGAGGGACAGGTTTCTTGTCCCTTACACAGCTCCTCCCTTGAGGGTCCCCCTGGGCCTAAGAGCTCAACCTGATAAGGTTCAAGCTCCAAAGGCTCAGTTCCCTCAGAGGGCAGAACTTCTTCCTGAGAAGAGAGGTTCCCTTTTTCTGACTGTGTTGCAGTTGGTTTCCCAACTGACTTTCCTTTTCTCTTGGTAGGCTGGGCCATTTTTCCAGACTCCAGCTCTACTTTTTCACCCTGTGCCTTGCATTGTGCTCTTGTTTTTACACACACCAGTTCAGGGATACCCAGCATGGCTGCATGGGTTTTTAGTTCTACCTCAGCCCATGCTGAGGACTCCAGGTCATTTCCAAGCAGACAGTCTACTGGGATGTTTGAGGAGACCACCACCTGTTTCAGGCCATTGACCCCTCCCCATTCTAAAGTTACCATTGCCATGGGATGTGCTTTAGTTTGATTGTCAGCATTGGTGACTGTATAAGTTTTTCCAGTCAGGTATTGGCCAGGGGAAACCAGTTTCTCTGTCACCATGGTGACACTGGCACCTGTATCCCTCAGGCCCTCTACACTTGTCCCATTAATAAAGAGCTGCTGCCTGTATTTTTGCATGTTAGGCGGCCAGGCAGCTAGTGTGGCTAAATCCACCCCACCCTCAGAGACTAGAGTAGCTTCAGTGTGGACCCTGATTTGCTCTGGGCACACTGTTGATCCCACTTGGAGACTAGCCATTCCAGTGTTACCTGGATTGGAGTTTGGAGTGGGACTTTTCTTGGGACAGGCCTTGTCTCCAGTTTGGTGTCCAGACTGACTACAGTTTCGACACCAGGCCTTTTTGGGATCAAAGTTTTTACCCTTGTACCCAGGATTGTTTTGTGAAGAGGCTCTGGGCCCACCCTCCTGTGCAGGTTTTTGGGGGCCTTTAGAAGACTCTTGACTATTTTTATTTTTGGCTGTCTCACCACCTTTCCCCTGGGGAGGTTTTGTGACCCCTTTCTTTTGGTCACCCCCTGTGGAAGTTTTGGACACCCTAGTCTTGACCCAATGGTCCGCCTTCTTTCCCAATTCTTGGGGAGAAATTGGTCCTAGGTCTACCAGATGCTGATGCAGTTTATCATTGAAACAATTACTTAACAGGTGTTCTTTCACAAATAAATTGTACAGCCCATCATAATTACTTACACCACTGCCTTGAATCCAACCATCTAGTGTTTTTACTGAGTAGTCTACAAAGTCAACCCAGGTCTGGCTCGAGGATTTTTGAGCCCCCCTGAATCTAATCCTATACTCCTCAGTGGAGAATCCAAAGCCCTCAATCAGGGTACCCTTCATGAGGTCATAAGATTCTGCATCTTGTCCAGAGAGTGTGAGGAGTCTATCCCTACACTTTCCTGTGAACATTTCCCAAAGGAGAGCACCCCAGTGAGATCTGTTCACTTTTCTGGTTACACAAGCCCTCTCAAAAGCTGTGAACCATTTGGTGATGTCATCACCATCTTCATATTTAGTTACAATCCCTTTAGGGATTTTCAACATGTCAGGAGAATCTCTGACCCTATTTATGTTGCTGCCACCATTGATGGGTCCTAGGCCCATCTCTTGTCTTTCCCTCTCTATGGCTAGGATCTGTCTTTCCAAAGCCAATCTTTTGGCCATCCTGGCTAACTGGATGTCCTCTTCACTGGAGTTATCCTCAGTGATTTCAGAGGTGTTGGTCTCTCCTGTGAGGGAACCAGCATCTCTGACTATTATTTTTGGAGTCAGGGTTTGAGAGACCCTGTTCTCCCTAGATAGGACTGGTAGGGGGGCATTTTCCTCCAAGTCACTATCCTCTTCCTCTGAGTTGCCACCCTCAGAGGGGTTGGCCTTTTCAAACTCTGCCAAAAGCTCCTGGAGCTGTATTTTGGTAGGTTTGGGGCCCATTGTTATTTTCTTTATTTTACAGAGTGACCTTAGCTCCCTCATCTTAAGATGGAGGTAAGGTGTGGTGTCGAGTTCCACCACAGTCACATCTGTGCTAGACATTTTGCTTCTAAAAGTTGGAATACTTTTTAAGAATCTACAACTGGTTCTAGAATCTAATTCAAACTTTTACAAACTTTTAAACTCTAAAAGAAATGCTAAACAGGATCTAACACAAGGCCCTAGCAGGTCTTTTAAGAATTTAGAAAACTTTTCAAATTGCAAAAATCAATTTCTAATGACAATTTTGGAATTTGTCGTGTGATCAGGTATTGGCTGAGTAGTCCAGCAAATGCAAAGTCTTGTACCCCACCGCTGATCCACCAATGTAGGAAGTTGGCTCTGTATGTGCTATTTCAAAGTAAGGAATAGCATGCACAGAGTCCAAGGGTTCCCCTTAGAGGTAAAATAGTGGTAAAAATAGATAATACTAATGCTCTATTTTGTGGTAGCGTGGTCGAGCAGTAGGCTTATCCAAGGAGTAGTGTTAAGCATTTGTTGTACATACACATAGACAATAAATGAGGTACACACACTCAGAGACAAATCCAGCCAATAGGTTTTGTTATAGAAAAATATATTTTCTTAGTTTATTTTAAGAACCACAGGTTCAAATTTAACATGTAATATCTTGTTTGAAAGGTATTGCAGGTAAGTACATTAGGAACTTTGAATCATTTCAATTGCATGTATACTTTTCAAGTTATTGACAAATAGCTATTTTAAAAGTGGACACTGCAATTTTCACAGTTCCTGGGGGAGGTAAGTTTTTGTTAGTTTTACCAGGTAAGTAAGACACTTACAGGGTTCAGTTCTTGGTCCAAGGTAGCCCACCGTTGGGGGTTCAGAGCAACCCCAAAGTCACCACACCAGCAGCTCAGAGCCGGTCAGGTGCAGAGTTCAAAGTGGTGCCCAAAACGCATAGGCTGCAATGGAGAGAAGGGGGTGCCCCGGTTCCGGTCTGCTTGCAGGTAAGTACCCGCGTCTTCGGAGGGCAGACCAGGGGGGTTTTGTAGGGCACCGGGGGGGACACAAGCCCACACAGAAATTTCACCCTCAGCGGTGCGGGGGCGGCCGGGTGCAGTGTTAGAACAAGCGTCGGGTTCGCAATGTTAGTCAATGCGAGATCAAGGGATCTCTTCAGCGCTGCAGGCAGGCAAGGGGGGGCTTCCTCGGGGAAACCTCCACTTGGGCAAGGGAGAGGGACTCCTGGGGGTCACTTCTCCAGTGAAAGTCCGGTCCTTCAGGTCCTGGGGGCTGCGGGTGCAGGGTCTTTTCCAGGCGTCGGGACTTAGGTTTCAGAGAGTCGCGGTCAGGGGAAGCCTCGGGATTCCCTCTGCAGGCGGCGCTGTGGGGGCTCAGGGGGGACAGGTTTTGGTACTCACAGTCGTAGAGTAGTCCGGGGGTCCTCCCTGAGGTGTTGGTTCTCCACCAGCCGAGTCGGGGTCGCCGGGTGCAGTGTTGCAAGTCTCACGCTTCTTGCGGGGAGATTGCAGGGTCTTTAAAGCTGCTCCTTGAAACAAAGTTGCAGTCTTTTTGGAGCAGGTCCGCTGTCCTCGGGAGTTTCTTGTCTTTTTCGAAGCAGGGCAGTCCTCAGAGGATTCAGAGGTCGCTGGTCCCTTGGAAGGCGTCGCTGGAGCAGAGTTCTTTGGAAGGCAGGAGACAGGCCGGTGAGTTTCTGGAGCCAAGGCAGTTGTCGTCTTCTGGTCTTCCTCTGCAGGGGTTTTCAGCTAGGCAGTCCTTCTTCTTGTTGTTGCAGGAATCTAATTTTCTAGGGTTCAGGGTAGCCCTTAAATACTAAATTTAAGGGCGTGTTTAGGTCTGGGGGGTTAGTAGCCAATGGCTACTAGCCCTGAGGGTGGGTACACCCTCTTTGTGCCTCCTCCCAAGGGGAGGGGGTCACAATCCTAACCCTATTGGGGGAATCCTCCATCTGCAAGATGGAGGATTTCTAAAAGTTAGAGTCACCTCAGCTCAGGACACCTTAGGGGCTGTCCTGACTGGCCAGTGACTCCTCCTTGTTGCTTTCTTTGTTCCCTCCAGCCTTGCCGCCAAAAGTGGGGGCCGTGGCCGGAGGGGGCGGGCAACTCCACTAAGCTGGAGTGCCCTGCTGGGCTGTGACAAAGGGGTGAGCCTTTGAGGCTCACCGCCAGGTGTCACAGCTCCTGCCTGGGGGAGGTGTTAGCATCTCCACCCAGTGCAGGCTTTGTTACTGGCCTCAGAGTGACAAAGGCACTCTCCCCATGGGGCCAGCAACATGTCTCTAGTGTGGCAGGCTGCTGGAACTAGTCAGCCTACACAGACAGTCGGTTAAGTTTCAGGGGGCACCTCTAAGGTGCCCTCTGGGGTGTATTTTGCAATAAAATGTACACTGGCATCAGTGTGCATTTATTGTGCTGAGAAGTTTGATACCAAACTTCCCAGTTTTCAGTGTAGCCATTATGGTGCTGTGGAGTTCGTGTTTGACAGACTCCCAGACCATATACTCTTATGGCTACCCTGCACTTACAATGTCTAAGGTTTTGTTTAGACACTGTAGGGGCACCATGCTCATGCACTGGTACCCTCACCTATGGTATAGTGCACCCTGCCTTAGGGCTGTAAGGCCTGCTAGAGGGGTGTCTTACCTATACTGCATAGGCAGTGAGAGGCTGGCATGGCACCCTGAGGGGAGTGCCATGTCGACTTACTCGTTTTGTCCTCACTAGCACACACAAGCTGGCAAGCAGTGTGTCTGTGCTGAGTGAGAGGTCTCCAGGGTGGCATAAGACATGCTGCAGCCCTTAGAGACCTTCCTTGGCATCAGGGCCCTTGGTACTAGAAGTACCAGTTACAAGGGACTTATCTGGATGCCAGGGTCTGCCAATTGTGGATACAAAAGTACAGGTTAGGGAAAGAACACTGGTGCTGGGGCCTGGTTAGCAGGCCTCAGCTCACTTTCAATTGTAAACATAGCATCAGCAAAGGCAAAAAGTCAGGGGGCAACCATGCCAAGGAGGCATTTCCTTACACAACCCCCCCCCAAACGAAAGAGGATGAGACTAACCTTTCCCAAGAGAGTCTTCATTTTCTAAGTGGAAGAACCTGGAAAGGCCATCTGCATTGGCATGGGCAGTCCCAGGTCTGTGTTCCACTATAAAGTCCATTCCCTGTAGGGAGATGGACCACCTCAACAGTTTAGGATTTTCACCTTTCATTTGCATCAGCCATTTGAGAGGTCTGTGGTCAGTTTGAACTAGGAAGTGAGTCCCAAAGAGGTATGGTCTCAGCTTCTTCAGGGACCAAACCACAGCAAAGGCCTCCCTCTCAATGGCACTCCAACGCTGCTCCCTGGGGAGTAACCTCCTGCTAATGAAAGCAACAGGCTGGTCAAGGCCATCATCATTTGTTTGGGACAAAACTGCCCCTATCCCATGTTCAGAGGCATCTGTCTGCACAATGAACTGCTTAGAATAATCTGGAGCTTTTAGAACTGGTGCTGAGCACATTGCTTGTTTCAGGGTGTCAAAGGCCTGTTGGCATTCCACAGTCCAGTTCACTTTCTTGGGCATTTTCTTGGAGGTGAGTTCAGTGAGGGCTGTCACTATGGATCCATATCCCTTCACAAACCTCCTGTAATACCCAGTCAAGCCAAGGAATGCCCTGACTTGAGTCTGGGTTTTTGGAGCTACCCAGTCCAGAATAGTCTGGATCTTGGGTTGGAGTGGCTGAACTTGGCCTCCACATACAAGGTGTCCCAAGTAAACCACAGTTCCCTGCCCTATCTGGCATTTGGATGCCTTGATAGAGAGGCCTGCAGATTGCAGGGCCTTCAAAACCTTCTTCAGGTGGACCAGGTGATCCTGCCAGGTGGAGCTAAAGACAGCAATATCATCAAGATAAGCTGTGCTAAAGGACTCCAAGCCAGCAAGGACTTGATTCACCAACCTTTGGAAGGTGGCAGGGGCATTCTTTAAACCAAAGGGCATAACAGTAAACTGATAATGCCCATCAGGTGTGGAGAATGCTGTTTTCTCTTTTGCTCCAGGTGCCATTTTTATTTGCCAGTACCCTGCTGTCAAGTCAAAGGTACTTAAGAATTTGGCAGCACCTAATTTATCTATGAGCTCATCAGCTCTAGGAATTGGATGAGCATCTGTCTTGGTGACAGAATTGAGCCCTCTGTAATCCACACAAAACCTCATCTCTTTCTTTCCATCTTGGGTGTGAGGTTTGGGGACTAAGACCACTGGGCTAGCCCAGGGGCTGTCAGAGCGCTCAATTACTCCCAATTCTAGCATCTTGTGGACTTCCACCTTGATGCTTTCCTTAACATGGTCAGACTGTCTAAAGATTTTGTTTTTGACAGGCATGCTGTCTCCTGTGTCCACATCATGGGTACACAGGTGTGTCTGACCAGGGGTTAAGGAGAAGAGTTCAGGAAACTGTTGTAGGACTCTCCTACAATCAGCTTGCTGTTGGCCAGAGAGGGTGTCTGAGTAGATCACTCCATCTACTGAGCCATCTTTTGGGTCTGATGACAGAAGATCAGGGAGAGGTTCACTCTCTGCCTCCTGATCCTCATCTGTTACCATCAACAGATTCACATCAGCCCTGTCATGGAAGAGCTTAAGGCGGTTCACATGGATCACCCTCTTGGGGCTCCTGCTTGTGCCCAGGTCCACCAGGTAGGTGACCTGACTCTTCCTTTCTAGCACTGGGTAAGGGCCACTCCATTTGTCCTGGAGTGCCCTGGGAGCCACAGGCTCCAGAACCCAGACTTTCTGCCCTGGTTGGAACTCAACCAGTGCAGCCTTTTGGTCATACCAAAACTTCTGGAGCTGTTGGCTGGCCTCAAGGTTTTTGGTTGCCTTCTCCATGTACTCTGCCATTCTAGAGCGAAGGCCAAGTACATAGTCCACTATGTCTTGTTTAGGCTCATGAAGAGGTCTCTCCCAGCCTTCTTTAACAAGAGCAAGTGGTCCCCTTACAGGGTGGCCAAACAGAAGTTCAAAGGGTGAGAATCCTACTCCCTTCTGTGGCACCTCTCTGTAAGCAAAAAGCAGACATGGCAAGAGGACATCCCATCTCCTTTTAAGTTTTTCTGGGAGCCCCATGATCATGCCTTTTAATGTCTTGTTGAATCTCTCAACTAAGCCATTAGTTTGTGGATGGTATGGTGTAGTGAATTTGTAAGTCACTCCACACTCATTCCACATGTGTTTTAGGTATGCTGACATGAAGTTGGTACCTCTGTCAGACACCACCTCCTTAGGGAAACCCACTCTGGTAAAGATACCAATGAGGGCCTTGGCTACTGCAGGGGCAGTAGTCGACCTAAGGGGAATAGCTTCAGGATACCTAGTAGCATGATCCACTACTACTAGGATGTACATATTTCCTGAGGCTGTGGGAGGTTCCAGTGGACCAACTATGTCCACACCCACTCTTTCAAAGGGGACCCCCACCACTGGAAGTGGAATGAGGGGGGCCTTTGGGTGCCCACCTGTCTTACCACTGGATTGACAGGTGGGGCAGGAGAGGCAAAACTCCTTAACCTTCTGGGACATATTGGGCCAGTAGAAGTGGTTGACTAACCTCTCCCACGTCTTGGTTTGTCCCAAATGCCCAGCAAGGGGAATGTCATGGGCTAAGGTCAGAATAAACTCTCTGAACGACTGAGGCACTACCACTCTCCTAGTGGCACCAGGTTTGGGGTCTCTGGCCTCAGTGTACAGGAGTCCATCTTCCCAATAGACCCTATGTGTTCCATTTTTCTTGCCCTTGGACTCTTCAGCAGCTTGCTGCCTAAGGCCTTCAAGAGAGGGACAGGTTTCTTGTCCCTTACACAGCTCCTCCCTTGAGGGTCCCCCTGGGCCTAAGAGCTCAACCTGATAAGGTTCAAGCTCCAAAGGCTCAGTTCCCTCAGAGGGCAGAACTTCTTCCTGAGAAGAGAGGTTCCCTTTTTCTGACTGTGTTGCAGTTGGTTTCCCAACTGACTTTCCTTTTCTCTTGGTAGGCTGGGCCATTTTTCCAGACTCCAGCTCTACTTTTTCACCCTGTGCCTTGCATTGTGCTCTTGTTTTTACACACACCAGTTCAGGGATACCCAGCATGGCTGCATGGGTTTTTAGTTCTACCTCAGCCCATGCTGAGGACTCCAGGTCATTTCCAAGCAGACAGTCTACTGGGATGTTTGAGGAGACCACCACCTGTTTCAGGCCATTGACCCCTCCCCATTCTAAAGTTACCATTGCCATGGGATGTGCTTTAGTTTGATTGTCAGCATTGGTGACTGTATAAGTTTTTCCAGTCAGGTATTGGCCAGGGGAAACCAGTTTCTCTGTCACCATGGTGACACTGGCACCTGTATCCCTCAGGCCCTCTACACTTGTCCCATTAATAAAGAGCTGCTGCCTGTATTTTTGCATGTTAGGCGGCCAGGCAGCTAGTGTGGCTAAATCCACCCCACCCTCAGAGACTAGAGTAGCTTCAGTGTGGACCCTGATTTGCTCTGGGCACACTGTTGATCCCACTTGGAGACTAGCCATTCCAGTGTTACCTGGATTGGAGTTTGGAGTGGGACTTTTCTTGGGACAGGCCTTGTCTCCAGTTTGGTGTCCAGACTGACTACAGTTTCGACACCAGGCCTTTTTGGGATCAAAGTTTTTACCCTTGTACCCAGGATTGTTTTGTGAAGAGGCTCTGGGCCCACCCTCCTGTGCAGGTTTTTGGGGGCCTTTAGAAGACTCTTGACTATTTTTATTTTTGGCTGTCTCACCACCTTTCCCCTGGGGAGGTTTTGTGACCCCTTTCTTTTGGTCACCCCCTGTGGAAGTTTTGGACACCCTAGTCTTGACCCAATGGTCCGCCTTCTTTCCCAATTCTTGGGGAGAAATTGGTCCTAGGTCTACCAGATGCTGATGCAGTTTATCATTGAAACAATTACTTAACAGGTGTTCTTTCACAAATAAATTGTACAGCCCATCATAATTACTTACACCACTGCCTTGAATCCAACCATCTAGTGTTTTTACTGAGTAGTCTACAAAGTCAACCCAGGTCTGGCTCGAGGATTTTTGAGCCCCCCTGAATCTAATCCTATACTCCTCAGTGGAGAATCCAAAGCCCTCAATCAGGGTACCCTTCATGAGGTCATAAGATTCTGCATCTTGTCCAGAGAGTGTGAGGAGTCTATCCCTACACTTTCCTGTGAACATTTCCCAAAGGAGAGCACCCCAGTGAGATCTGTTCACTTTTCTGGTTACACAAGCCCTCTCAAAAGCTGTGAACCATTTGGTGATGTCATCACCATCTTCATATTTAGTTACAATCCCTTTAGGGATTTTCAACATGTCAGGAGAATCTCTGACCCTATTTATGTTGCTGCCACCATTGATGGGTCCTAGGCCCATCTCTTGTCTTTCCCTCTCTATGGCTAGGATCTGTCTTTCCAAAGCCAATCTTTTGGCCATCCTGGCTAACTGGATGTCCTCTTCACTGGAGTTATCCTCAGTGATTTCAGAGGTGTTGGTCTCTCCTGTGAGGGAACCAGCATCTCTGACTATTATTTTTGGAGTCAGGGTTTGAGAGACCCTGTTCTCCCTAGATAGGACTGGTAGGGGGGAATTTTCCTCCAAGTCACTATCCTCTTCCTCTGAGTTGCCACCCTCAGAGGGGTTGGCCTTTTCAAACTCTGCCAAAAGCTCCTGGAGCTGTATTTTGGTAGGTTTGGGGCCCATTGTTATTTTCTTTATTTTACAGAGTGACCTTAGCTCCCTCATCTTAAGATGGAGGTAAGGTGTGGTGTCGAGTTCCACCACAGTCACATCTGTGCTAGACATTTTGCTTCTAAAAGTTGGAATACTTTTTAAGAATCTACAACTGGTTCTAGAATCTAATTCAAACTTTTACAAACTTTTAAACTCTAAAAGAAATGCTAAACAGGATCTAACACAAGGCCCTAGCAGGTCTTTTAAGAATTTAGAAAACTTTTCAAATTGCAAAAATCAATTTCTAATGACAATTTTGGAATTTGTCGTGTGATCAGGTATTGGCTGAGTAGTCCAGCAAATGCAAAGTCTTGTACCCCACCGCTGATCCACCAATGTAGGAAGTTGGCTCTGTATGTGCTATTTCAAAGTAAGGAATAGCATGCACAGAGTCCAAGGGTTCCCCTTAGAGGTAAAATAGTGGTAAAAATAGATAATACTAATGCTCTATTTTGTGGTAGCGTGGTCGAGCAGTAGGCTTATCCAAGGAGTAGTGTTAAGCATTTGTTGTACATACACATAGACAATAAATGAGGTACACACACTCAGAGACAAATCCAGCCAATAGGTTTTGTTATAGAAAAATATATTTTCTTAGTTTATTTTAAGAACCACAGGTTCAAATTTAACATGTAATATCTTGTTTGAAAGGTATTGCAGGTAAGTACATTAGGAACTTTGAATCATTTCAATTGCATGTATACTTTTCAAGTTATTGACAAATAGCTATTTTAAAAGTGGACACTGCAATTTTCACAGTTCCTGGGGGAGGTAAGTTTTTGTTAGTTTTACCAGGTAAGTAAGACACTTACAGGGTTCAGTTCTTGGTCCAAGGTAGCCCACCGTTGGGGGTTCAGAGCAACCCCAAAGTCACCACACCAGCAGCTCAGAGCCGGTCAGGTGCAGAGTTCAAAGTGGTGCCCAAAACGCATAGGCTGCAATGGAGAGAAGGGGGTGCCCCGGTTCCGGTCTGCTTGCAGGTAAGTACCCGCGTCTTCGGAGGGCAGACCAGGGGGGTTTTGTAGGGCACCGGGGGGGACACAAGCCCACACAGAAATTTCACCCTCAGCGGTGCGGGGGCGGCCGGGTGCAGTGTTAGAACAAGCGTCGGGTTCGCAATGTTAGTCAATGCGAGATCAAGGGATCTCTTCAGCGCTGCAGGCAGGCAAGGGGGGGCTTCCTCGGGGAAACCTCCACTTGGGCAAGGGAGAGGGACTCCTGGGGGTCACTTCTCCAGTGAAAGTCCGGTCCTTCAGGTCCTGGGGGCTGCGGGTGCAGGGTCTTTTCCAGGCGTCGGGACTTAGGTTTCAGAGAGTCGCGGTCAGGGGAAGCCTCGGGATTCCCTCTGCAGGCGGCGCTGTGGGGGCTCAGGGGGGACAGGTTTTGGTACTCACAGTCGTAGAGTAGTCCGGGGGTCCTCCCTGAGGTGTTGGTTCTCCACCAGCCGAGTCGGGGTCGCCGGGTGCAGTGTTGCAAGTCTCACGCTTCTTGCGGGGAGATTGCAGGGTCTTTAAAGCTGCTCCTTGAAACAAAGTTGCAGTCTTTTTGGAGCAGGTCCGCTGTCCTCGGGAGTTTCTTGTCTTTTTCGAAGCAGGGCAGTCCTCAGAGGATTCAGAGGTCGCTGGTCCCTTGGAAGGCGTCGCTGGAGCAGAGTTCTTTGGAAGGCAGGAGACAGGCCGGTGAGTTTCTGGAGCCAAGGCAGTTGTCGTCTTCTGGTCTTCCTCTGCAGGGGTTTTCAGCTAGGCAGTCCTTCTTCTTGTTGTTGCAGGAATCTAATTTTCTAGGGTTCAGGGTAGCCCTTAAATACTAAATTTAAGGGCGTGTTTAGGTCTGGGGGGTTAGTAGCCAATGGCTACTAGCCCTGAGGGTGGGTACACCCTCTTTGTGCCTCCTCCCAAGGGGAGGGGGTCACAATCCTAACCCTATTGGGGGAATCCTCCATCTGCAAGATGGAGGATTTCTAAAAGTTAGAGTCACTTCAGCTCAGGACACCTTAGGGGCTGTCCTGACTGGCCAGTGACTCCTCCTTGTTTTTCTCATTATTTTCTCCGGCCTTGCCGCCAAAAGTGGGGCCTGGCCGGAGGGGGCGGGCAACTCCACTAGCTGGAGTGTCCTGCTGGGTTGGCACAAAGGAGGTGAGCCTTTGAGGCTCACCGCCAGGTGTGACAATTCCTGCCTGGGGGAGGTGTTAGCATCTCCACCCAGTGCAGGCTTTGTTACTGGCCTCAGAGTGACAAAGGCACTCTCCCCATGGGGCCAGCAACATGTCTCGGTTCGTGGCAGGCTGCTAAAACTAGTCAGCCTACACAGATAGTCGGTTAAGTTTCAGGGGGCACCTCTAAGGTGCCCTCTGTGGTGTATTTTACAATAAAATGTACACTGGCATCAGTGTGCATTTATTGTGCTGAGAAGTTTGATACCAAACTTCCCAGTTTTCAGTGTAGCCATTATGGTGCTGTGGAGTTCGTGTTTGACAGACTCCCAGACCATATACTCTTATGGCTACCCTGCACTTACAATGTCTAAGGTTTTGTTTAGACACTGTAGGGGTACCATGCTCATGCACTGGTACCCTCACCTATGGTATAGTGCACCCTGCCTTAGGGCTGTAAGGCCTGCTAGAGGGGTGTCTTACCTATACTGCATAGGCAGTGAGAGGCTGGCATGGCACCCTGAGGGGAGTGCCATGTCGACTTACTCGTTTTGTCCTCACTAGCACACACAAGCTGGTAGCAGTGTGTCTGTGCTGAGTGAGAGGTCTCCAGGGTGGCATAAGACATGCTGCAGCCCTTAGAGACCTTCCTTGGCATCAGGGCCCTTGGTACTAGAAGTACCAGTTACAAGGGACTTATCTGGATGCCAGGGTCTGCCAATTGTGGATACAAAAGTACAGGTTAGGGAAAGAACACTGGTGCTGGGGCCTGGTTAGCAGGCCTCAGCACACTTTCAATTGTAAACATAGCATCAGCAAAGGCAAAAAGTCAGGGGGCAACCATGCCAAGGAGGCATTTCCTTACAGACAGGGTTGTCCAAGTGCTGCCTCTGGCCCAGAGGAGGCCCAGTCCATACTCTTCCAAGGGCTGAAAGACAGGAGAAACACAGCTAAATTCACCATATTGTGTGGCTTAGATGTGACTGACTCACTGGACAGAACGGTTGCGTCGACAGTGGCATTAAGGTGCCACGCCTGACTGAGGACATATGGTTTTTCAGGGGATTTCCAAGCAAATCTGATGGACATGCCCTTCGATGGCACTCACTTGTTTGTCGAGAAGGCGCTGGAGCGTTTTAAGGAGACTCGGGCTACAGCCAAGTTCTTGGGCCTCTCAGTGACGTATCGTTCACCGTCTGCCTTTCACTCCTTTCGTGACTACAGAGGGGGCGTAGCACTGTGCCAGCCCTATGCCAGCCACAGCCCTACGCAACCGACCCAGGGTATGTAAGGATGTGGGCGCAGTGCCTTCACACCTAGAGGGTCTGCAGGCCAGAAGTCGTCTACCACACAGCCCCCGGTAGCTGCAGCCTCTAAGCCCTACTAGTTTGCATCTGCAGGACCAAGCTTGGCCAGTTGGAGGGAGAATACACCATCAGCTCCTCCACTGGAAGCCTATAATATCATACGCATGGGCACTGCAGATCATCAGGAAGGGCTATGCCCTGCCTTTTCAATCCTTTCCTCCTCTTATTCCACCAAATTTCGAATGGCTGGCGGGGGATCATTTGTCTCTGCTCCAAGAGAAAGTTATGGCTCTCTTGACCAAAAGAGCCACAGAAAGGGTCCCGATAACAGATTTAGGCAGTGATTGTTATTCTTGCCACTTTCTTATTCCCAAAAAGAACAAGGGTCTTCGCCCTGTTCTAGACCTATGGACCATAAATCTCTTCCTCAAGGTACTCACATTGGCTCAGGACTTGTTGGTTGTGCTGGACTTACAGGATGCATATTTTCATATCCCCATCCTGCCAGCCCACAGGGGTTACCTGCAGTTCAAAGTAGGATAAGAATACTTTCAGTTCACTGTACTGCCATTTGGCCTTACCAGTGCCCTTCGGGTGTTCACCAATATGATGGCGCTGGCCACAGCGCATCTGCGCAGGTCAGGGGTTTCAGTCTTCCCCTACCTCGATGACTGACTGTCGTCTCCCACCTCCAGACTATGGCAGACCTCCTGCATTCACTGGGATTCACTATAAACATGCGAAAGTCATACTCGACTCTCTCTCAGATTCTCTCTTTCATAGGAGCTGATCTGGACACAGTGAAGTTTCAGGCTTATCCTTCCAAGCAGCGAGTCCAGGATATTCAGGCTATGATACTGATGTTTCAGTCTCTGTCCTGGATTTCAGTCAGAATGACTCTGAGGCTGTTGGGCCTCATGTCCTCCTGCTGGTAAAACGTGCCACATGGCATATGTCGGCTCTGCAGTGGGACACGAAATTCCAGTGGGCGCAGCATCAGGGCAACCTCTCCGACATGATCCAGATCTCGGAGGGAACTGCGAAAGACCTGCAGTGATGGTTAACGAATTGCGATTGGGTCAGAGGCATACTCCTCTCCCTTCCCCAACCAGACTTCACAGTAGTGACTGATGCATCACTCCTGGTTTGGGACAACCATCTGGGAAAGGTGGAGATTAGAGGACTCTGATCTCTGGCACAATCCAGGTTCCACATCAACATGTTGGAGCTCAGGGTGATCTGACTAGTGTTGAAGGCATTTCTTTCCCCCTGTGATGGGAAGTCAGTGCAGGAATTCACGGACAGCACCACCACCATGTGGCACTGCAACAAGCAGCGCAGGGGTGGGATTGTGGACCCTTTGTCAAGAGGCCTGCGTCTTTGGTCATGGCTGTAACAGCAGGGCATAACCCTAGTGGTTCAATGCCTGGCAGGTTCTCTGAACACCAGGACAGACAAACTCAGCCATAGATGCCACAAGTGCCATCTCCATTCGGAGGTGGTACAAGGTCTATTGCAGCAGTGGGGAGAGCCTTGGTGATATCTATTTGCCTCAGAAGAGAATGCGCAATATCGTCAGTATTGTGCATTGGAGTTTCCAAGAAGATCAAGAACAACCGGGCCCAAGTAATCCTTGTGGCTCCGGACTGGGCAAGGAGAGTCTGGCATCTCGAGCTTCTGGAAATGAGCATTGATCCTCTGATCAGGCTGCCCCTTTGGGAGGATCTTCTCTCGCAGCAGCAGGCGAGGGCCCTCCACCCGAGCCTGTCAACTCTGCACCTTCATGCATCAAGATTGAGCAGCAGCAGTTGATAGCCTTTGACCTTCCTCCTGAAGTCTCTAATGTTATCTTGGCAGCCAGGCATTCCGCCACTAGAAATGGTATCCGCCTGCCATTGGCAAAGATTTATAGATTCTCTCTTTGCTTCTCTACCTGTTACTTTTCTCTTCATTTTTTTTCTTGCCCAATAAGGTTCCTCTCTGGGGACACTGAAGGGCTATCTCTCTGCTCTATCAGCCTTGGTGCAGCTGCCTGATCAGCCCTCTCTTTTCAAGTCTGCTATTGTAAATAGGTTTCTCAAAGGGCTTGTAAATAGGTTTCCCCCTATGCCCTTTGTCATGCCTCAGTGGGATCTCAATTTAGTTCTCACACATCTCATGTGTGCTCCTTTCGAGCCATTTCACAACTGTTCCCTCTGGCTGCTCACCATCAAAACAGGTATCTTAGTGGCAATAACATCTGCTCACAGTGTAAGTGCAATACAGGTCTTATCATCTAAACCGCCATATCTCACAGTGTTTCCAGAAAAGGTAGTGCTATGCACCCATGCCTCTTTCCTTCTCCAAGATGGTGACCCCGTTCCATTTGGGACAACTTTCACATTGCCTACCTTCTTTGCTCCCCACATTCCTCTAAGGAAGAGGAGCAACTTTACCATCTGGACCAAAAAAGAACATTATCATTCTACCTTGACCGCACAAAAAGAGTTATGGGTGAACAACCAACTCTTTGTGGGGTATGTGGGAGCAAAGAAGGGATTGGCAGGTCAGAAACTGACCATTTTGTGCTTGTTCGTTCTCTGTATTAAGATCCCTAGTTCTGACACACATTGTGCCAGTTGTTATCATGGCTCTGCACTTCTGATGTGGAAAGTTATGGTAAAAGTAACTGACGCCCGCGCGCCTGAGTGGCGCCTATATAGGTGGCTTCAATATCATATCTGATGCAAAAGACACCACGTGGAGCCGAACAGAGCCACCCGACGGCACACGCAAGTGGTATTGCTTAGCAAACATTTATGGATCCAGCCTGACGAGTAGGAAAATCAAAGGTAAGGAATCTGCAGCTAGATGGAGTCTCTACCAGATAATGTGTTACCGAAAGTAAGTAACTTTTTAATCTAACTCATCATGTTTAGTGCTATTTTCATGACAAGTGTGTGGAAGAAATTCTACAGAAGGTAGCGTGTACACTAGAGGCCCAATAACAGCTGAAATTAAAATTACTAAAACTAGTTTTGAAGTCATGCAAATATTTTCTCTTCTTGTGGACCTTTGCTCTTGTAATATCTTTCAAACTTAGGGGGTGATTCTCACCCTGGCGGGCGGCGGAGGATTCAGAAGGGCATCGGAAAACCGGCGGGAGACCGCCGGTTTTCCACTTCTGACCGCGGCCGAACCGCCGCGGTCAGAATGCCCTGCGGGGCACCGCCAGCCTGTTGGCGGTGCCCCCGTCATTTTAGCCCTGGCGGTCGACGACCGCCAGGGTTAGAATGACCCCCTTAGTTTTTTCTTTCAAAAGGCCATTAAAAATCAGCTCAAGGAAATGAAAAAAAATATTCAGTATCAGTGTATTTCCCAGTTTTGTTTCATTTTACTTATTTTTTAATTGAGTTTTTCATAGATTACAGCCTAACCCAATGTACTTAAGTAAAGGTGAACATACACAGGTCAGCCATACATCAAAAAACTTTTTGGAAGTGTAAGCATTACATCACGTCAGTAAACATACAAAAGAAAACACTGAAATGGAAGAGCGGTAGAATAAACCATCTGATGAAGAGCTATTACCCAGATTTGTGGATATTATTGGGAGTTGGGGGGTGATAAACCTGAGGAGAACGTAGAAGGTAAGCCATTGTTCACAGATAGCTGCAGCATAAACGCCTGGTAAGGTCCCTGTTGTGATGCACTTAAGTATAAATGCAGCACTCCTTGATGTGTGCTTGCACATAGGATTTATTGAATAAAAAGCAGCAATGAACATGAGCTCGCCAAAAGGACATAATGGAATGACTCTTCCTAGGTGTACTGCACCGTGGGCCGCCACAGTGTAAAGAATAAGCTGAGTTTCATACATGCTCAGGTTGTTACAGTAAGCAGATAGCAGGGGTGTCTTGATGCTGTAAGAAATTGGTTTGGGCGAGTAGCCACTTTAGTGAATAGGTCCCGGTTGGACTGGTAAGGGGACTGTCAACGTCTAGGCACAACAGCGGGTGGGCTCTGATAGACTCACGTTCATACTACGGTTGTCCATGGGAGGGGGGAAGGTTATTGGGGAAGTACTGGTTTCGGTTATCGATGTTACAAAGGTTGGTTTTTGTTGCACACTATGGCCGGGGTGGTCCGAAGGCACCCCCAACACGGAGACATTTAGAATACCACACACAATGGTAGTCCAGAACACCAATATGCTTCTCATCTGGAATGTGCGAGAACTTGGTACGGATACAAAACGATACAGGGTGATTTAATTGCTTAAGCATCGGGGGTCAGTTTAGCCTGCTTTCAGGAAACTGATCTGACGGACGCCGAAGCGCAGAAGCGGACCAAAAAATGTAGGGGGCGAAACTATTATGCTACTTCCTCATCCTTTGCTTAGGGGGGTGCACATCTGGATAGCCCCAGGGGTCCCTTTTGTCTTGCACCCTATGGAGGCGGATATAGGAGGCAGGTACATCCTGCTTAGATGGACCTTGGATGGTCAGCAATTGGAAATACTCAGGCCCATATTTATACTTTTTTAGTGCCACATTTGCGTAATTTTTTGACACAAAAGCAGTGCAAACTTACAAAATACAACTGCATTTTGTAAGTTTGCGCCGCTTTTGCGTCAAAAAGCGGCACAAATGCAGCGCTATCAAAGTATATATGGGCCTCAATTCCTATGCCCTGAATACAGATGACCCCACATTCTACCCCGCCTTAGCTAGTGAACTGTCCAGGCACATGGGGTCTGATATCTTTTGGGTGGGGGACTTCAATTGCATTACAGACGGGGGCATGGACAGAGACCCCCACCAGACAAGGTACCAAGCCAAGAATGACAACAGATTTAAAGACCACAATGTCACACCTTGGGTTTACAGATATTTGGATATTGGAGAGACACTCACGCTGACTGCAGGGAATACACGTGTTATTCGAATACCCATGGCACGTTTAGGTGGCTCTATTGTATATTGCTCACCCATCATACCACCCCCAAAGTACAGAGGGTATCTCAACTTACAATGAATTCCCTGTCACTGATAGTGCCTACCGCCATGGTTTTCGTGGCGGTAAGGAAGCCACGAAAACCATGGCGGTAGGCGGGGTCATGATCCCGCGGACGGGCTAGTGACGGCCGCCGGGCTAGAGAGTGAAGTCTTGAGCCCGGCGGTCATTACCGCCGTGGCAGTTGGTGTGGTACATTTTCAGTTTGGCTTGAGTCAAACCGCCAATATCTCCATATGGAGACAAGTACCGCCAGCCTGTTGGCAGTACTTTCCTCCATATTAATGCCATCCGCCGGGGTCATAATGACCCCCCTGTATCTCCATAGGAAACTCACATCAAGAGAGGGGAAGATCATCAGTTGCATCACAAACAATACCCACACAAGTACACTGCCTCAGCTGCAACAAAAAACAACAGAGTGGCACTGTTGTTCCATACCTCAACCCATTTTCAACTGCAGGGCACAAAACAGGACAAGGAGGGAAGATACCTAATAACTAAAGGCTACATTAGAGGGAAGCCCTGCACAGTAGCCCCACTAATGGGCCTATTTATAATGCCCTTGCGCCACATTAACGTCATTATTTTTTACATTAATGTGGCTCAATGAGGCCGAAATCCCCGCGCCGTATTCACAGGTTGGCACAATGCATGTATTGAGCCACTCTGTAACCCTTAGCGCTACATTGTGCCTGCGCCAGACATAACGTATGCAAAGGGGGCGTTCCCTCATTAGGGAGGCACAAGAGGAGGGGTTAAAAGGGAGCTTCCATTCTTTAGAATAGGGCCCTATGTACTCTGCAGGAGTAGCTCCAATATTTGCAGAGTACATCAATAGCCCATGGATACGTCACACTTCACTACCTGGGATGCATTTAAAGTGGTTATAAGGGGTACATGCATCTCTTTAGCAACAATACTACAACCACAAAAGCTTAAAGATAGACAAACTTGGAAAATGCGCTACTAGCGGTGGAAAAGGCCCATAAAGATTCCCCTATTTGGCCGTTGCAGAGGAAGGTGACTTCCTTAAAAGGTAAACTGCAATCCGTATACACCAATAGAGCAGAAATCTCCCTATTGGACCTGAAGAAAACATCCTACAAAAAAGGGAACAGAATAGAACTAGTGCTAGCCCAACAATTACGCACCAAACAGACTAAAGACTATGGCCCATATTTATACTTTTTTGGGCTTCATTTGCGTCATTTCTTTTTACGCGACAACGTGCAAACATACAAAATATAATTGTATTTTGTAAGTTTGCGCCGCTTTTGCGTCAAAAAATGACACAAAGGCGGCGCAAAAAAAGTATAACCATGGGCATCTATATCACAGAGGCAGAGAAGGCCCACACATTTCGGGACTTTTACAAATGCTTATACACCTCAGAGCAACCAGAGGGGAACAGGCAAAAAGCTTACTTAGAGCAGGTGGAACTGCCGCAGGTCTCCCTGTAGACCAATGAAAGTCTAGCCTCTTACATTACAAAAGAAGAGGTACATCGACTCGCTTCCCTTGCACGAATCTCCCAGTCCCGGTGGCCTTAATGTGCATTTCTACAAAACCTTCAGTTCAGACCTGACCTCCCACCTTACCGAACTGTTTAATCAGGTGATAGAAGTACATACTGTCTCTCCTACTATGGGAGAAGCACTGGTAATGCTCATTCCTAAACCAGGGAAGAACCCTCAATAGTACTTCCTACCAGCCTATTGCCCTTTTGAACTTAGACGCAAAATTATATTCCAAAATTCTGGCTAAACAATTAGAAGTAATGCCTGAGCTGATTTACCCTGACCAACAGAGATTTATCAAAAGTTGCCAGACATATGATAATCTAAGACGAGTGGTCCCCCTGATGGAGAAAGTGTACAAGAATAAGGTCCCTGCCATACTACAAGCGCTTAATGCTGAAAAGGCCTTCGACCGAATGGAGTGGTCCTTTTTGGTGGCAACCCTACGACGGTTTGGGTTTAGTGACCAAATCATATCCATGATCATGAGCAATTACACTTTTCCTCGTCTGCGGGTATTGTAGGAAGCTGGTCTGGTGTGGTGAGCACCTATGGTGTTATCACCTTATATCAGGTCGAGATATCCCCTATTAGTGAAGTGTAGGCAGTGTCTAGGAAGCCAGGGCTCTCTAGTCGTAGCTGTGGATGAGAAGCCAAGACTTATCTAGGAGACATGCAAAGCTTATGCAATACCTCTATAGCCACACAGCATTATCACACAGTAAAGAACCACACTGTGTCACAAAAATAAAGGTACTTTATTTTGGTAACACGAATATTAGAATAATAATAGGCAGTCCCCCAACTGGAGGTAAGTAAACACACTATTATGTACATATTAGCAATCAGTAAAGAGCAGAGAAAGCAATAGGCATTGGCAAAAGCAATAGAGAATAGTGTTGGCCCTAGGGGAGGGCCAAACCATATACTAAGAAAGTGTAATGTAAGATACAGCCTCCCACCCAAGGATGTGGAGTCAGTAGTGGGGTGCTGGAGGAACTAGGAACCTCAAGAGATGAGTACCAGAGTGACCCCCAGCAACCAGGGGAGCCGAGGTAAGTACGTTGTTTTCCTCAAACACAACAGTAGGACTTTGGAAAAGGATTGTGCAATACCCAAACAACACTGGAAGAACCCAAGGTGGATCCTGACAGAAGAGAACCTGCAAAGGAAGGGGACCAAGTCTAGTTTGTGATGGAGTTTTCAGTTGTGGAATGAGCCACTACTCACCCTTCTGTAGATGCAGGACCAGGTCGACGGTGGACGAAGAAGGCCAGCAGTGCAGCACAGGAGATGAAGAGAAGTCCCAGAAGTGATGCAAATGGTGTCTCATGTCTGTGGTCAGGTTGCTGTCAGTTAGTGGTGTTGGAAAACCTGGTTAATGCAAGAGACGGAGAAGAGGTTTTGCAAGGCTGAAGAGGACCAGCACAGTCCAGGGGACTCGACTCAAGGACGGAAGTCCATGGTGACCTTCAGCAGCTTGGAGAATCACAAGAAGAGGAAGCAGCCCCCACAGGCAACCCGCTGGCAGCAGGCACAGCAGTCACAGTGAGGCCCTCTCAGCACACCTGAAGAGGAGTCCCACATCGCTGGAGCAGCAGGCAGGATACTGTGCTTTGCAGGAAGAGGTGCTGGGAGCCCAGGCTACACAGAGCCTGAAGATCCTTGGAGGAGGAGCAAACAAGCCTTGGTAGCTGCAAGAGTTGTGGTGCACAGGGGTTCTGTCCTGCAAGGAGAGGCAAGGGCTTACCGTCTCTCAAGTTGGACACCTGGAAGAGAGGACCAAGGGTTGGTTTCAAGATGGCAGAATCAAGTGGCCCCTTAGAGGAGCTCTGGGAACTACCCCTGGAATGGTGATGGACAGGGGAGTGGTCACTCCCCTTTTCTTTGTCCAGTTTAATTCTAGAGCAGGAAGCGGGGGTCCCTGGATTGGTGCAAACCAGTTTATGCTAGGAGGGCACCAAATGGGCCCTTCAAAGCATATCGGCGGCTTGAGGAGGCTGGCTCTCTCAAGCCATGTAACACCCCTCTCCCATGTTGCCTCCCTCTACCACAGGAAACCCTTTTTTTGCCTTCCCCTGCCTGAGCTGGTCAAGCAGCAGGAGGACAGAAACCTGTCTGTAGTGTGGCAGCAGCATGAGCTCCCTGGAAAACCCCAGAAGACTGGTAGGAGCAATAGTGGTGGTTCCTCTAAGGAGCACCCAGAGTGCATGGAAACATACAACCAATACTAGTAACAGTATTGGGGTATGATTCCGATATGTTTGATACCAAACATGCCCGGGTTTGGCGTTACCATTATGTAGCTGGACACAGGTAAATGACCTGTGCCCAGTACAGGGCTAAAATGACTTCCCTGCACTTACAAAGTCCAATGGACCGCTCCCCGGACAGCTTCCCCCCCCAAGCAGAACTTTCCATGTATGAGTCGGTCTCAGGATTCCGGATCAACCTTTAGGAAGTCCTATATGCTCAATCTGAAGGTCCCCCCCCCACTTCTGAGATGGAAGACATCGCTTCTGTGACACCTTTCCATTGGGGCAAGAAAGAAATTACCTACTTGGGTATAAAAATGACACCTAGAGTATCCGATTTATATAAAGCAAATTTTCCCCCACTTCTTAGTCGTCTGCAATTGGACTTCAAGCATTGGGCTCCCCTGTACCTCACATGGGTGTGGCACATAAATGCCATAAAGATGACTGTTCTCCCCCATATTTTGTACCTGTTCCTGGGTGACATACATAAAGAATTCTTTTCGGATGCCTGCTCCTTGATTAGACAGTCAATATGGCTGGGGGCAGGGTCCGCTTGTCCTATAAGATACTCACATGACATCTGGAGGCCTGGGCCTTTCAGACCTTCACACATACCATAGAGCAACACAACTTTGAATAATTTCTGAATGGTCCATGAAGAATTAAGAAAGATTATGGCTCTACATGGACTGCACAGTGAGAAGCAGGACGATCTGGGACATCCTCTGGAAACCTAGCAAAGACCGACCAGGAAACACCTGCCTTAGCACCCCCACAGCCACCATTCTTAAAGTTTGGGATGTAGTAACAAAAACTTCTGATCTGACAACTTTCCCCTCTCCACATACCCCTATTCACTATAAAGCAGCTTCCCCCCCAGTGCAGTTTCCGGGACCTTCAGATAGATGAAGGGAGGAAGGTTGCCTGACTATCTCGGATATGTTCCATGGGAATGATATTTTGACAGTTCAGGATTGCTGCCAGAATGTTCAATTACCTTCTTCAGAACATTTTCACTACACCCAATTGGAACACTGGGGGGCATATTTATAATCCACTAGCGCCACCTGGCACCACATTAGCGTAATTATTTTGTATGTTAATGTGGCCCAACGAGGTCGAAATCCCTGCGCCGTATTTACAGGGTGGCACAACGAATGCATTGCGCCACTCTGTAACTCTTTATGCTACATTATGCCTGCGCGAGGCATAATGTATGCAAAGGGGCCGTTCCCCCATTAGGGCGCTGAAAAAATGGCGCAGGGAGATCTATGTTAAGAGAAGGCTTTAAAAAGTGGGCTTCCATTATTTAGAATGGGTCCCTATGTACTCTGCAGGAGTAGCGCCAACATTTTGGCGACACTCCTGCAGAGTACATCAATAGCGTCACATTGAATGATGCTATTGCCCCCTACCCTGCGCCATGGTGTGCGTATTTTGAATACGGCACGCACATGGTGGCGGTAGGGGAGCACTAAGGGATGCAGGGAAAGTGACACTTCACTCGGTGCAGCGCCACTTTCCATAAATCTGCCCCAGGATTCTACACCCACAAATGCGCACTGCGGTGACTAGAGAGCTACTCCTGATTGAGCAGTTTGTACGACAAAGGGGATTGGCAAGGGGAAGTATTTCTAGGCTGTACACACTACTGATGTCCGCACAACGTACTCCTCCCCCTCACACCATGTAACGTTTTGGGAGGGGGTGCTTGGGGTTGTAGTGGAGGAGAAACAGTGGGATGCACGCTACAGAGAAAATACCAAATACAGTCACACCTTGGTCTTAGGAGAGGCGCACTATAACCTTCTCTTTGACTGGTACTTATACCCAGAAAAACTCAAGAAGATCTTTCCGCACACATCTGATCGATGTTGGAGGGACTGTGGGCTACTGGGCAACTTTTGGCACATTTGGTGGGACTGTCCATCTACCCGCCCATACTGGGAGGAAATACGTTCACAACTCAAAGATATCATGGGCTATCCAATTCCTAACACTTTAGAGCATGTACTGCTGGGTTTCCGCTCACCGATTCTGTGCCACCAAAACTAGGAGATCGCTCCATCATGTGAATAGCCCTGGGGGATGCCAAGATGATCTTGGCATTGTTGTGGAAGAAACCAGAGACACCATCTATATCATTGTGGCACTCTCGACTTTGGCAGCTCCTCTCCATGGAATGACTAGCCAAGATTTTAGCAGGCACAAGGAAAAGTTTCTAATATATTTGGGATCCCTTAGTACAGTTCCTCTCTAGGGGCCTTCCGCTCCTTTCTTGCCATCCGCGTCTGCGGGCACTTCATCTTTTCCATGTATAAAATGACCCAGCCTTCCCTGGAGGCCCCTATGGCACTACCCGCTTACAACCTGGGTTCCGTGAGCTTGAATAATACATACTAATGTTTATTAATGTGTTTTTACTAGTTATGTGCTGTACAACTACTTCTGTATTATGCGGTTTGTTAACATAAATGTGGTACTTGCTTTTGAGCTATGTAATGCCAATTGGACTAGAGGAGTTGTTACCCCTGCTACATATCGTCTCATTGTGAAATCAGATGTGTTAAGTATTATGAACCTACCTGTAGCATGTATTTGGAGCAGAGGGTGTTTTAAGCCATTAACGTGTTGTTTTGTTAGTGGTACAAATAACATCAACTTTAATAAAAAAAAGAAAAAAATGATACAACGGTGGCGCAAGCTCCATGTAAATATCCCCCAAAGTATTTCTCCACTCATATTTTTTTGTAATGGCCACCGATTATGAATGCAACAAATTACTTATTATCTTTTTCCACAGTGGATTTTCATTCTTTCTCAGTAATAGTACTTTAGCATGTCTTCCCAATATAAATTCCGTCCCACTACACATTCTGAGCCAAACATGTCTTCATCCATTAATTGTACTTCTGATACTGGAAGTCTAGAAATAACAATCAGCCCTGACATTGGACTTCCCTGGAATATATTTTATATCAAAATTGTATTACTGCAACTTGGATAATATGCACATCAATTGAGAAGTTCCTGCAGTCCCTTTAAGTCCCAACACATACAATAATGGCTTATGATCTGTGCAAAGAATAAAATGAGTGCCCCAGACCATGTACAAGCCACGGCTTCTCTCGCTTTTGTACTGTATTTCCTCTCTACATCAGACAACACTCTAAAAACAAATGCTGTAGAACCCTCTACTTTGTTAACATGTTGGCACAAGACAGCTCCTAAGCCAACTGGACTAGCATCAGCAATAATAATATTTTCATGGTCAGAAAAAAAAAATATATATTGGTACCTGTATAAGAATTTTTTTTATCTCAAGGAAAACCTCTTGTTGTTTTGTTTCCCATGCACGTTTCATTTTTCCTTAATATTTTTTTAAAAGTTCCATAATAGTGCCATACTTTTGAACAAATCTTGACTGATAATTGCAAAGACCTATAAAGGATTCTAATTTAGCTTTATTTTGTGGGAAACATACTTCCTCCAAGGCTTTGACCAATTCATTTTTCAGTTTAATTCCTTCATACGGTATCATGTGACCTAAATATTCTGCAGAATGAGTAAAAAATGTACCCTTGTCCTTTTCTATGATCAAACCATGTTTGTTCAAAAACACTTTAGACCTTGTCCAAAATGCAATTATGTTCCTCAACTGTGTGCAAAAATAAGTATGTCTTCATGAAATGCTTGCATTCCAGGGACATTCTTAAACATTAATTTTTGGAAAACACAAGCCGAGGATGCAAGCCCAATTTGTAATCTTAGATATTTAAAAGCACCAAATGGAGTTATGAACATGGTATGAATTTGTGATTCATTAAGCAAAGGTACCTGGTGATATGCGGCTCTAAGGTCAATATCGACTTCCCTCCAACTAAAGTGGTCAAAGGGTTGTGAATCTTCGGCAAAGGGTGACAGTCTACTAATATATTTTCGTTCAAATACCTTAAGTCAGCACATAATCTTATTTGACGCACTCACTGTAGGAAACTGGGTTCTGGTTACAGAAGCCCCTCCACTTTTTGCCTGGTTTTTGATGCAACTTCCTGCTAACCAGGTCCCCAGCACCAGTGTTCCTACCCCACAACAAAACACATGGTCACTTGATACCAGGGTGGCCAGGCCCTTTAGCACCTCTGAAAACTCCCTAATAAATGGTACGTGACAAGGTGCTCCAAAAAGTGAAAATACGACATGGCATACAACCCCTAACACTGCCTGTAATGCTTGCAGGTCACTCCTACAGCAGGCCTTACAGCCCTAAGGCAGGGTGCATTACATTACAAATGAGAACATATCTGAATAAGGAAATATTCTCCTACTATGTCTTTGTCAATTCTTTTGCGCCCCTACCACAGAGGAGACGGTCATCCAGATCACCAGGAGAGGATGGCAAGACCTCCACCACCCCCCCCCCCAAGAGACGCAGATCCTAATTTCCTCCCATGTGTGTCTAGCATTCACTCTGGGGACTATTTCAGGGTCACATTTACCATTGTTTTGATGACAGTTGTATTTTGTACATTGGACTCCAACCTGTTTTTGACTCTACTACTATACTTTCATCTTTTATTTTGAGTTCATTCTTCTCATTATTTGAAACAACTTTCTGTTCCTTTGTATCTTGTAAATGTATGACTGGACACAAATTACATGACTGTTTTTGCATTTATTGTGGCATTTAATTTTACAAGTCTGTCTTCCACCATCATTTTGTCAAATCTTTTAAACAATCATTTGTAAAAGAAAATTAGAAATGACAAAGAGGTAATTCATTCAAATAAAAGAAATCAAAATCCCAATGTATTGTTAACATACATATGTAGGTAATAAGTCTTGAACAAATTCATAGCTCAGTTTAAAAAACCATGCATAACCCCAATAGTCTGTGCCTTTCAGAGATGGACGTTGCATGACCTTGCCACCATGGAAGAAAGGGAATATTGCTTAGGATCAAATTAAATAGGCAAACTAGCATTGATGCATGACCTCAATTGGAGCCATACATCTTGCCCGCACAATAAGAATCCTACATCATGTCAGGAACACAATTTGAGGCCACATGACCATTACAGGACACTGTGGCAGTGTCTGGTGCAGTGACACAACCACCATTCAGTGGTATGCTAAAAACATTCTACGGACTATGAGAAGACACACCAACAGCTACCTCTGTTGAACACAAATTGAATATTTAGCCTATGTGAAGTAAGAAAAGTATGCTATGGCTTGTCATACATATGTGGTTTGACCAAGATAAGTGGCACATATTATCTTGATGGCACCATCACAAAGAAAACAGTTATGATACAATCTCCTGAACTTCCATTCAATCACAGTGCAAATTGCCTCAGTACAAGATCTGTCCATCCCAAGTGGGTGCCCATCACAGGATCAACACATGTTGACTGTGTACTTTCCAACAGCAATATTGACTCAAATGACAAGTTAGGAGGACACACAAACTTAGTACAAGCAAAGTTCATCTATGTCAAAATCCACACTGGTCAATATAGGGAAACTCTGATCCACTAACATCTTTGTCTTGGACTTTCCTAAACAACCCATTGAAACCAAATTACCATTGCAAACTGTTACGTTCCCGATGTCACAAGTTGTTCTATCATTGGAGGTTGCAATATGGAAAGGTAAACTTACACTCATGTGAAGAAGTGGTCAATAACATCTTGACGTAGGTCAATTCCTTTTTCCTTCACCACTGTCATCTTCATTGGGCATCTCAACATCCTCACCCAGTGGCTCATGACAGTCTCAATTCTCTGGGATTATTGGGATCTTCTGTTGCAGAATGATGATGTGGAGCATGAGCAGGCAACAGTGTTTTGGCACACCTTATCAGGTGAGTAGAGGAAGGTTCCACCGGTCTTGTCCAGACACCTAAACCTGGCCTGGAAGAGCCCAAAAGCCCACTCCACTGGCCTCTGTGTTCTTCCATGGGCCTCACTGAAGCAGACTTCCCCTGGTGTTGCTAGATTCCTCAACTGCGCTAACAACCATGGGATAAGCTGAGTCTCCTACATGGAAGCAACATATCAATATCTTATGAAGCCATTGTACCTTCCTTAACTTGGATTCAAGCAAATTATTCTCAAGTCATATTGTACTTACCAACAAGCCAGGTCCCCTCTGGTCCAAGTTGTGACATCTGCAGGTGTATGTGTGCTGTTCCATAGTACAAATGAATCGTCTTGACCCAGGAAAGTGGGCACTCACACTTGAGATGTATGAATCCAGTAAGCAGACACCTTGCACATCGATGGATTGGAAGTTCTTCCGATTGCAGTAGACTTGTTCACTTGTGTGAGGTGGCACCAAGGCAATTTGTGTGCCATTTATTGCTCCAACCACATGTGGTAGTCCACCCAAAGTATGAAATTCTCGCTTCACCGTGGCCAAATCCTGTTGTCGTGGCAACTGGATGTCGCTGTTGATGTGTCTCATCAAGGAAGCAAAGACTTATTGTAGCACACCACTGAAGGTTGGGACATGACCCCAGATACTCCCTCAGTGTATTGATATTGACAGTGGCCAAAAAATGAAGTACTTCCATGAGTTTCACTATTGATGTTATTGCTGTTGTGTTCCTATAGTGAGGCAGGAGATCAGGCTCCAGCGGCTAACACAAAACCAGATAGTTTGCCTATTTGCGTGAAACCTGTTTATACCATCCCTTTCCTCCACGGTGGCAAGGTCTGGAAATGGCCGGAAGACCTGAGGCCATTGTCTCCTACCCATGCTTGGGTTCAAATGTCCGCATGTATGGAAAAGAAAATATCAGCTTAAATGGTCTTACCATACTTTGGTGATGAACACACATCTTAAGTCTTGGTAACATTAGGAATGTCATTGTGTAATACATGTACACACGTTATCAAATGTACAAAACTCATTTTTTTTTTTTTTTTTTTTTTAAAATTATGTGCAAATAATACATTTTGAAACGTATTATTTGCACTTAATTTTTTTTTAAAGTACTGTCAACTCAGGTATTACTTCCCCCGCAACTCTATCGATGTCAAACACAGTCACGATTCACTTTTTATTGTGTCATATTTTTCCAAAAACAGCACTGTTCATATCAGACATTTGGATCAACACTAGCCTCCAATTTGAGTGCTGGTGACACACTACCAATTAAAAAATACACAGATTCACATCCTAAAATGGCGGCTGCCTTACCTTGCCATCAGAACATTGGCTAGCCGACGTGTGTCAGCAGAAGCTGACCATATAATAAGTGTAACACACCTGGCTGACCCTGCCATAGGCTAACGTGTGTGACAGCTATGCACAAAAGCCAATGGTTGTGTCCGTCTCTATCACAGATGGCGTTTGCCGTGTACTTGTATGTAGCATATTGAAAAAAGCTCACTTGCCTCCTAACACTGCAGCCCACAAGACCTCCTCGGTTTTTGCAGCTGTTATTGACCTCTGGGAGCCGGGATGCCAGGCAAAGCAGGTGACAGAGCTTCTGAATGTAGGGAATGGAATAATTTAGGTGGAGACAAAACATTGTTTTCCACTGTTAGAAATGTCTGTGCCTGGAAAAGTAAAGTCACCTGAAAAGATAAGCTGTAATATCTGTCTATGTAACTCACAATTCCAGTTTCATCAGACAGATTGCAGGCCCCTTACTACCAGTGGCTAGTAGACAGTTTACCAGTAGTTCGAGTGACAACATACTGCCAAATGGCAAAATGAGTGGGATATTTGTAGGAAAGTACCCTCTTTTTTCCATGGTAGCCCCACTTTTTGCCTTCTTTCAGTGTGTTTTGACTGCGTTCACTGGGATCCCGCTAACCAGGGCCCCAGTGACTGCGTTCTCTCCCTCTAAATTTGTTTTTTCCTGACTTAGTACACCCCACAAGTGGCATATTGGTGCCCCCATGTAAGTCCCTAGTATATGGTACCTAGGTATCCAGGACATTGGGGCACCAAGGGTTCCCCATGGGCTGTATTGTGCCACCCATGGGAGCCCACGCAAAATGTGTCTAAAAGCCTGCCTTTGCAGCCTGTGTGAAAAGGTGCCTGCACCCTTTCAATACAGGTCACTGCACCAGGTCACTGTAAGTAACTCCTATAGCAGGCCACCACAGCCCAGAGGGGAGGGTGCAAGTGCCTGTGTGTGAGAGCACCCCTAAGTGAGCAGAGGTGCCCCTACGAACTTCACCTCCATTTCCCAGGACTTCTTAAGTTGGGAGAAGCCATCTTACCCGTGTGGGGAAGCCATTTTACCCGTGTACTGGACACAGGTCACTACCTATGTCCAGCTACAAAATGGCAACTCCGCATGTTTGGTATCAAACATGTCAGAATCATACCCCAATACTGTTGCCAGTTTTGGTTGCATGATTCCAGGTACTCTAGGGGCTCCTTAAAGGACCCCACTGCTTTGCATCTACCAGTTTGAAAGGTTTTCCTGAGCAGCCGGCGTTGCTGCCATCCTACAGACAGGTTTCTGCCCTTCTGCTGCTTGACCAGCTCAAGCTCAGGAATGTAGAACAAGTTATTTTCTTTTGGAGTGGAAGGTTACACTCTCTTTCTTTGGAAATAGGTGTTACATGGCTTGGGAGGGGTAGCCTTCCCCAAGCCACCGGTATGCTTTGAAGGAGCACATTTGGTGCCCTCCTTGTATAAACTGGTTTGCACCAGTCCAGGGATCCCGGTCCCTGTTCTGGCACAAAACTGGACAATGGAAAAGGGAGTGACCACTCCTCTGTCCATCACCACCCCAGGGGTGGTGCCTAGAGCTCCTCCAGGTGGCCACTTGATTCTGCCATCTTGAATTCAAGGTGGGCAGAGGCCCCTGGGAACTTCTGAGTGGCCAGGTGAGGCAGGTGACGTCAGGGCCAGCTTTAGGGCTGTGCGAGAGGTGCGGTCTGTAGGAAGTTGGCTCTGTATGTACTATTTCAAAGTAAGAAATAGCATGCACAGAGTCCAAGGGTTCCCCTTAGAGGTAAGATAGTGGCAAAAAGAGATAATTCTAATGCTCTATTTTGTAGTAGTGTGGTCGAGCAGTAGGCTTTTCAGAGGGTAGTGTTAAGCATTTGTTGTAGACACACTCAAAGACAATTCCAGGCCAATATGTTTTTATATAGAAAAATATATTTTCTTAGTTTATTTTAAGAGCCACAGGTTCAAGATTTACAAACAATACTTTAAATGAAAGGTATTTCACTTAGGAACTTTAGGAACTTTGAATTAGCAAAATAGCATATACAGTTTTCACACAAATGGCAATAAGCTATTTTAAAACTGGACACAGTGAAGAAATCAACAGTTCCTGGGGGAGGTAAGTGTTTGTTAGTTTTGCAGGTAAGTAAATCACCTACAGGGTTCAAAGTTGGGTCCAAGGTAGCCCACCGTTGGGGGTTCAGAGCAACCCCAAAGTTACCACACCAGCAGCTCAGGGCCGGTCAGGTGCAGAGGTCAAAGTGGTGCCCAAAACGCATAGGCTTCAATGGAGAAGGGGGTGCCCCGGTTCCAGTCTGCCAGCAGGTAAGTACCCGCGTCTTCGGAGGGCAGACCAGGGGGGTTTCGTAGGGCACCGGGGGGGACACAAGTCAGCACAGAAAGTACACCCTCAGCGGCACGGGGGCGGCCGGGTGCAGTGTGCAAACAGGCGTCGGGCTTGCAATGTAATCCAATGGGAGACCAAGGGGTCTCTTCAGCGATGCAGGCAAGGGGGGGGCTCCTCGGGGTAGCCACCACCTGGGCAAGGGAGAGGGCCACCTGGGGGTCGCTCCTGCACTGGAGGTCGGATCCTTCAGGTCCTGGGGGCTGCGGGTGCAGTGTCCTTACCAGGCGTCGGGTCTTTGAAGCAGGCAGTCGCGGTCAGGGGGAGCCTCTGGATTCCCTCTGCAGGCGTCGCTGTGGGGGCTCAGGGGAGTCAACCCTGGCTACTCACGGGCTCGCATTTGCCAGGGAGAACCCCCCTGCAGTGTTTGTTCTCCACAAGTCGAGCCGGGGGCGTCGGGTGCAGAGTGCAAAGTCTCACGCTTCCGGCGGGAAACATGTGTTCTTTCAAAGTTGCTTCTTTGTTGCAAAGATGCTTCTTTCTTGGAGCAAAGCCGCTGTCCTCAGGAGATCTTGGTCCTTTTAGATGCAGGGTAGTCCTCTGAGGCTTCAGAGGTCGCTGGACCCTGTGGGACCCGTCGCTGGAGCAGTTCTTTTGAAGTGGGGAGACAGGCCGATAGAGCTGGGGCCAAAGCAGTTGGTGTCTCCGTCTTCTCTGCAGGTTTTTCAGCTCAGCAGTCCTTCTTTGTCTTAGGTTGCAGGAATCTAGTTACCTAGGTTCTGGGAGCCCCTAAGTACTCGATTTAGGGGTGTGTTTAGGTCCGGGGGGTTAGTAGCCAATGGCTACTAGCCCTGAGGGTGGCTACACCCTCTTTGTGCCTCCTCCCTGAGGGGAGAGGGGCACATCCCTAATCCTATTGGGGGAATCCTCCATCTGCAAAATGGAGGATTTCTAAAAGTCAGAGTCACCTCAGCTCAGGACACCTTAGGGGCTGTCCTGACTGGCCAGTGACTCCTCTTTGTTTTTCTCATTATCTCCTCCGGCCTTGCCGCCAAAAGTGGGTCCATGGCCGGAGGGGGTGGGCAACTCCACTAGCTGGAGTGCCCTGGGGTGCTGTAACAAAGGGGGTGAGCCTTTGAGGCTCACCGCCAGGTGTTACAGTTCCTGCAGGGGGAGGTGAGAAGCACCTCCACCCAGTACAGGCTTTGTTACTAGCCACAGAGTGACAAAGGCACTCTCCCCATGTGGCCAGCAACATGTCTGGTGTGTGGCAGGCTGCTAAAACTAGTCAGCCCACACTAGAAGTTGGGTATGGTTTCAGGGGGCATCTCTAAGATGCCCTCTGGGGTGTATTTCACAATAAAATGTACACTGGCATCAGTGTGCATTTATTGTGCTGAGAAGTTTGATACCAAACTTCACAGTTTTCAGTGTAGCCATTATGGTGCTGTGGAGTTCGTGCATGACAGACTCCCAGACCATATACTCTTATGTCTACCCTGCACTTACAATGTCTAAGGTTTTGCTTAGACACTGTAGAGGCATAGTGCTCATGCACTTATGCCCTCACCTATGGTATAGTGCACCCTGCTTTAGGGCTGTAAGGCCTATTAGAGGGGTGACTTATCTATGCCATAGGCAGTGTGAGGTTGGGATGGCACCCTGAGGGGAGTGCCATGTCGACTTAGTCATTTTATCCCCACCAGCACACACAATCAGGCAAGCAGTGTGTCTGTGCTGAGTGAGGGGTCTCCAGGGTGGCATAAGACATGCTGCAGCCCTTAGAGACCTTCCCTGGCATCAGGGCCCTTGGTACCAGGGGTACCAGTTACAAGGGACTTACCTGGATGCCAGGGTGTGCCAATTGTGGAAACAAAAGTACAGGTTAGGGAAAGAACACTGGTGCTGGGGCCTGGTTAGCACACCTCAGCACACTTTCAAATCATAACTTGGCATCAGCAAAGGCAAAAAGTCAGGGGGTAACCATGCCAAGGAGGCATTTCCTTACACAGTCGCACCGGGTGCGGACCTGGATGGGGGGCGATGACCTCAGGGTAGCGCTGTGTTTAACAATAACTTATGAAACTTGTGATTTAAAAGCACCTGCTGAAATGTTCGTTGTGGGTCTAGCCTACAGGAAGCAATTAAAATGTTAAGATACCTCTTGTGATTAATGTTCTTCTAGCGAGAGAGAAGATCGGTGTTTTGTCCAGTAGCTCTTATAACTCACCAGAAAGTAGCTCAGAGGTTTAATATGCTTGATGTAAACAACAGAACTATGTTTTATGTGGCTAGCTGAGTGGATTAGTAAAGCCAGCCTTTACCAGCTTTAAATAAAATGAAATGTATATGAGAGAGGGCCTATGGAGAGCTGAGGTGCACTTTTGCCAGGTGGTTGTGAGGGAATCCGAGGAGTTGGTCATGGGGTGGGGAGCGCCAAAAAAGATTGCTGCACCGGGCGCCACCAGCGCTAAAGCCTGCCCTGGGTGACGTCACAGCCCCCTCCTGATAGGTGGTCAAACCTGCTAGACGACCAATCCCCTTTCTGGGCTATTTAGGGTCTCCCTCTTGGGTGGGTATCAGATTTGACATGCAAGATTCCAGCAGGCCTCCTCTGCATCATTTACTTCATCTTCTGGCCACCGGGGCTGCAACTGGACCCTCCAGGAACTAACAGTCTGCAACTCCAGTGATTACTCTGCCTTGCAACATTGTTTCTCTGGCTCCTTCCAGCAACTGCAACATTTCCCTGGCTGTGCATCCTCTGAGGGCGATGAGTCTTCAGTCTGCACAAGAAGCAAGAAGGATTCTCTCTTGGAGTAAAGGAGTCACTCCCCTGCATCCACAATGACGACTGGCTGTGTAGATCCTCTCTCCTCTAGAACTGCGTGGATCCTGCATCACAGGTGGTGGTCTGGAATAGTCCCCTTGGTCCTCTCTATCAATTTTCCAACTTGGGAGAAGGTAAGCCCTTGCCTCTCCTTGCAGGATAGTACCCCTGGGCACTGCGACTCTTGCAGCTACCAAGGCTTGTTGGCACTTCTTCCAAGGGATCTTCAGGCTCCATGTAGCCCCGGCCTCCAGCACTCTTCCCTGCAAAGCACAGTCTCCTGCCTGTTGCACCAGCGACCTGGGACTCCTCTCTAGGTGTGCTGAGTTGGCTGCACTGCGACTCCTGTGCCTGCTGCCTGCGAGTTGCCTGTGGGGGCTGCATCCTCAATTTTTGACTCTCTTCACTGCTGAGGGTCACCTGGGTTGAGTCCCCCCGGACCTTCCTGGTCCCCAGCAGCTCTGCTTTGCTTTGCCAAGGCTTGTTGGTGGTTTTCCCACAGCACTGACTGACTGCAACTCTTCTTCTGACGTGGGACACCAACTGCATCCCTTCTGGAACTCTTCTCCTGTGCTGCATATCCGACTCCTGGTCTTCAACATCGACCTGGTCTTGTATCTCCAGAAGGGTGGATAGTAGCCCCTGCCCCAACTGGACACTCCAACTGGAATTGGTCCCCTTCATTTGCAGGTCCTCTTCTGTCAAGATCCATCTTCTGTTTCTTCCATTCTTGCTTGCGTCTTGCACAGTCCTTTTACAAAGGTTACCTGTGGGTTTGGGGAAAACACAGGTACTTACCTCTTCTTCTTCCTTGGGTGGAGGTCTGCCTTTCGCATCCTTTTTACATAGTATATGGTTTGGTCTCCCTCCAGTGCCTCTATTATTTTCTGTTATTTCACTGTTTTCTATTGCTTTCTAAATCCATTCCTGATTACTAATGCATGCACAATAATGTGTTTACTCATGTGCTAGTATACTGCCTATAAACAATTTTAGTAGTTGTGTTACCATAGAAAAATACCTTTATTTTTGTAACACTGTGTGGTTTTTTCATTTGTGTGAGCGTTGTGTGACTACAGTGGTATTGCATAAACTTTGCATGTCTCCTAGATAAGTCTTGGCTGCTCATCCACAGCTACCTCTAGAGAGCACTGGCTTCCTAGACACCTACAACTCAGTAATAGGGGATATCTGGACCTGGTATAAGGTAATAACACTATAGGTGCTCACCACAGGCCAGTCTAGCTTCCTACAATGTTAAGTGGACACAAATGTTATGGAGTTGTCTGATGCTGTTCTGTCAAGTGGGATTACAGTCCATATTGTGGAATAGGATGCTCTGTGTTGTTTAAACATGTCATGGTGCCACATATGGAGAAATGTATTTCCTGTGCTGCAAGTTCAAATACCACAGGCTCTCAATCATCCAAACAAGTATGTCCCATTCCTACCCACACTTGTTCATACATTCCCCAAATCCCTCCTCTTGCTGATACAGAGCTGCCCTTCTGTACTGCCCTTAGTCAGTGCATGTGATGTAAACCATGGGTTCTGACTCTTAGGAGTTTAGGCATGAAGCCAATTTAGCTGTGTGTGGGATTCTGTGTAAGGATTGTACAGGATGTTTAGCCTTTAGTAGCACACAATGATTGTGAGTAATCAGGAGTGGGTTTCACAACAGGGATGTTTCATAGCCCTGGCCTAGGTGATGTTTTGGGCCTGAATTGGTAACATGAGGAAATAGAAAGTGTTGAGGGTGCTCAAAATGATCCCTGCAAATCAGTATTAAATGGTCACTGCAAATCAGTATTTCCTAGGAACCTCTAAATGTTTTAGGAAAAGATGCAGTTACTGTTTGGTGAATACATGTGAGTGATGCAACAAAATTGTGTCACAGCACTACAGACAAACCAAATCACTCAAAACTTATTTTCTTGTTATTTTCACTCATCCGTGCAGGTCAATGCCCATTAAAGTGGTAAATCTGGAATGCCATCACTAAGAAGGTGCTAACCTTGTGGGTCCATAAGCAGCCAAACCTGCTCCGGCCAAAGAGGTGGGAGGACCTCTGACGCTTGACACGTAAGTCTGCAGAAGGTCAGCTCGGGCAGTCTTCCCAATGATCCAAGCGAATGCGCTGCACCCTGTTCCCTTGATGTCTCCTACATCCTTGTCGTGGCCTACCCAGAGCTCGATGGCCAGTTGAGGGCCCAACAGCAGTATCAAGGGTGTAAGTTATAGTCTGTAATTATTTTTGTTGTTTAACCTTTTTAATTTCTAGCAACGTTGTATGGCATCAACATGATAGTTGACACACATCCAGAGCACATGAGGATCTCTGGAGGTGTACGTTAATCAGACAGTGTCTGAAGCTGTGTCTGGTGTATTCCTTGGTGCTGAAGATTGCCACTACATTCCTCATCACCAGCCTAGAATTGTTTTGAGAAAAGGCATTGCTGCATGTGAATAAAGAGGTATTTGCATTTTCTCTTTGTCGTGAGGGACAGTTGGACCAAACATGCCCCATGTTATGATTGGGTCAGGTGGGATGGTCCATCACAAATATGACTAGGTAATGTAGGCCCAATTACTTGTGACATGGCAAACTACACTCTTATGATGCAGTTGATATATCAGACTTGACATTGGTAAGTTGGTGCTATGACAATATGACAATGAGCATCTGCTCAAAAAGGACTGGAAACGTGTACAGTGGCATAATTCCTTATCTGGAACATGTTTGAAACCTGTAAAGTAAAATTCCAGTCAGTTCATGTGAACAGTATCAGTTTGGCATGACGTCTTAGTCCTTCACAAATGTGCATGTAAGCCAGTCTGTGTCAAACAATGTGATATTGTATGCCAAACTGTATTGATTACGACAGACTGGATGTGTCCACATTTGGTGGGAGAGCTACACATCCCCCAAAAAACATTTTGTTGTCCTTAGTTCTGTCCAGATGAGAAATCAACGATGGTGAGAAATGTGATACTTAAAGGGACATTTGTAGACCGAAGGTAACATCACATCCCATCTTGAAAAGTCATTTCCAGCCCAGCGCACAGCTCTTTTGGAAATGTGAATACATTTTAGCTATGTACTGCAGTGGGTTATAAATGTCTCAAGGCTTATGTGTTTACTCATGCTGTGAAGCCTGTTGTCATGGAGGGAATAACAAGTAGATAAGACACAAAGGCATACGTGATACAGGAGCTAGCATGGGGAATTTAAGACTTTGAGCAAATGTTGTGTGATCAAATTTGTTTCCAAATGTATTGGCACAGATACCCTCAAACTGTTGTATCTGTCTTTTCAGCATCATCTGTGCAAGGCGAAGGTGACAGTGGCGAGGGAGGAAGCTGGCCACTGTGGTTCAGGTGTGGACACCACAGACACCAAGGGACACATTGGCACTAAGGGTGAGGGGACTGGCACGAAGGCCATGAGTGACTCTAATTCTTCTTTGGAGGCCTTCAATGAAGACCAGTCCCTAGTGGTGGCCAACCCTGGAGCGACTGTTACGCCTGTGCCATCGCCCGACACCCACATTCCAATCTCCACCCTCCCTCTTGCTGTCCTCCCCATTTGGCTGTAGCCCACCCCCTAAAAGGGTTGATTTCACCTTCACTGCAGGCACCCCCCTGTGCTGGTGTCCCAGGCTGCACTCAATCATGAGGCTGTAGATCTTTTAAGTACTATCATTGTAGGCCAGACCTAAATACTGAATGTCATCCAGGGGCTGGCCAGCCAGAATACCCAGATGCTGACTTACCTGGATGGCATTCACAGTGCCCTGTCTGGCCTACAGCGGTCATTCCGGGGTCGGGCCTCCTCAATGAGCACAGCCTTCCACCCAGCCCTATCCTACACTTAAACATCTGCACCCCCCCACTACAACAATCACAAGCAGCACATCCTCACACTGACATACCAAGAAACACAGACACACCCATGCAGACAGCACACACCCCACCAGAAGCATACCCACAGACACCACAGCAACTACGACACAAACACCCACACACACCACCAGCATACCTGCAGTCAGCACACCCACCATTATACAAACACCCACACACACCACCAGCACACCTGCATTCACCTTACCCACAATGACACACATGCACCAGCACACCCACAGACACCACAACACACACCACCTCCTCAACAGACACATCCACACATGCACATACTAAAACCAAACACCCACACTCACCCATACAACAGACAATCAGTAAAAAGCACAGAGCAGAACATACAGGGCATACACAGACCCTCAGACACCCACTCCTTCAACAAGCACATGCACAAAAGCCACTGACACTCCCTCGACCGCCCAACCTGAACTCGTTCCCAACCACCCTAAACATTTTCCCAAGGAAGACCTTCTTTTTGCCCTGGCCCTGACCCCTTCCAAATCCCAATCCACCCTTTCCAAATCCCAACCCACCCCTTCCAAATACCAACTGAGCCCTTCCAAACACAAGTTGACCCCTCCCAAAAGTCTTTCCACCCCTTCCACACCCCAAGCCACCTCTTCCACATCCTAAATCCACCCCTTTCATATCCCAACCCACCCCTCTCAAACCCAAAGGCACCCATACCAAACCCAAAACCACCCATCCCAAACCTAAGTGCCCCCTCCCCCACATACCATCATTGAGGTGCCTGCTCTCTGCCCCATAGATGCCCCTTCCAAAGGAAGTTTTATTCTGGCAGTGAATTAGGAGGCAAGTGATAGCCTGAAAGCCAGTATGGCCTACATGGGCCAGCGCCTTGCTTTATTGATTATGAAGGACAATTCATAATTACCATTGAGTGACTTAACTCTGCCTTATAAAATACTTTTATTTGGAGAATACCTTTGTCAAAGTCTTTTTTTTTAAATTGTTACTAATTGTTTGCTTATGATGTAGTTTCTGTTTTTGTGTGAGCCATACACTTACTCTCAATTGTGACACTTTCAAACGCATGTTGTATATTTCAGTTTTTTTTTTTTTTTTAAATGCATACATTAATGTTGTACACTAGTGATGAACATGTTAATTTGCTGCAAGCATTCATCATGTCATGGAACTCTTAAACCAAAATGATATGTGATTCTGATATTGTGACTGGAGAATGCATGTGTGGTTATTTTTACATGCTGTGTAATATGCACATATGCATTTCACAGGGAACCACACACTTTGGGGGTTAAATGTCATCTATTGTTTGTAGAAAATTGCAGACACCATTGGACATGTGACCTTCATACATCTCTGATGTTTGCAGTTTAGAGGTAAGATTGGTTGTACATTCTGTGTACACCCGCTTGTAGCATTTTGTATAGCAATTGCTACAGTATCATGGAACTGAGTAGTTCCTATTGGAGATACTATTTATGTATCAGATATGTTAGGGGACATTCTTGCATACATCTGTATGGACACATTTTTATTTGGGATTGCTGTGACTTATGGTGTAGGTGTCTATTGCCATGAAGGCAGTTAGTGACAGATTGGTGATATCGCGAGGTGTGTTTTTAAACATTTTTCTAAGTACGACACTACAGACATATGCACTGCATGTCATTGTACTGTTGTTTGAAAGCCTTTGAGTCCAGTGCTACTGTACAGCAACAGTTCAGAGGATGACAGGTATAACAGTGACTTACCTTCTGGTCCGGAGATGATGGGGTTGATTTTCTTCTTGATCTAGGAGCAACAGTAGGACTTGGAAGACCGGGTTAATGGCAGCAGGAAATGTGATAACTCGAAAAAAGGTGAGTTTCATGCTTTTATCCTTTCCAATCCTCCAAGTCAGGTGTGGAGATTTAGCCACCACAGTTGCATTGGCAAGAATGCACATCATGATTGGCAAGGTGAGAAAAGGGGCTGGAGTCCCTCTGCCAGCCTCTTTTGCCTATGACACTGTCGACTCCGGCGATGATTCTTGGCAGTGACAGTGGACTGTTGGCGGTCTTTCATCTATGGGCCAGCTGACATCTAAATACCGTCATAGCAGCGGATGGGTTTACAGTCGAAAAGTTGATGGCAAGACTGTTTTTTGCAAAGATCTAAATCAGGCCCTAAGTGTTGACTTTTCAAAAATGTAAAGATTTTCCTTGCAAAACGTAATTACCTGATAATATTAATCCAGGTGCCTAAACATATATAAAGATACTTGTTATCTTTGTAAATTGGCGTGGCTCTCCTTATTGAGTTGTTTGTCTCATTTACTTACTGTGTGCCTATGGTAGATATCTAACGCTCATATCTGATAAGACTAATGCTGCTCGACCTCACTACCTCCTAAGAAGAGCACCTTGGGATTGCTAGAGCAAGCCCCTGTCCACTAGTAAGGGAACCTGGGACTCTTTGCACAGTATACCTCATTTTGGTATACCGTATAAAGAGCCAGCTTCCTACTCTCACCCACTCTGCTGCATTCACTAGTTTGATAATCTTGTATTTGCATATTTGCTCCAAATGTTTCTTGAGTTCCTCTCTTATGCAAAGAGGCACATCATGCTCTTCATGTGCAACTACCACAGCATTCTTCTTCAGAATGATCTCATGTTCGTACCCTTTTACTGTGCCAACTTCGTTAGAAAATACCTGTGGATATTTACTCTAAATTTCTCCGATGTCTACACATTGACTTACCAACATGACAGAAATATTGGTAGCAGGTTTCAGAATAATTCCTAGTCTGCCTTGGTCGACCCAGCCCATAATGCCATGCCCATTGACTGCTACGTAAAGTTTAGTAAATGTACTTCTTCCTGAAAAATATACTTTCAAAATAGCCTAATGTCACAACTTAACTGTCTCCATAAGCAACAGCTCTAATATCAGACTTCTTTAGCATAGTATCACCCTAGAAAGATTTAAAAGTGACCTCTGACAGCATAGTCAATGGTGAGCCTGAATCTGCCAAAATCTGCAACTCGATGTTTCCTATATTTACACTGCAAAAGGGACATTTTTGGATGCTAGTATACGAGATTTCTCATTTGATTCCTCCTCAGCATCCCTCTCCAACACATTCAACTTTAAATCCACTTCCACAGTTAAAATAGTATTTTCTTGTAGGTTAGAAACTACACTATTAATGTTTTGTTCCTCCATTTCAGATAGACAATTGATTTTTATACTATCCTTCCCTCTGAAGACTCTCATAAAGGCCCATATTTTTACTTTTTTAGCGCCGCATTTGCGCCGCTTTTTGATGCAAAAGCAACGCAAACTTACAAAATACGATGCAGCGCTAAAAAAGTATAAATATGGGCCAAAGTGTCCTATTCTTTTACACTTGTTACACGTTTTCCTTTTGCAGGACAACTACTACTATTTCCTAGATGATAACCTGACCCACATCTATAACAATTTCCATGTTTATATTCTAACTTGACATTTCTAGCTCCAACGACTTGAGTTTTCTTCACTGCACTCACACTCTGTGATGAATTACGAGTACCCACAAGCATTTTCACTGACTCTACAGATCTTTTTTATACCTTTTGCAATTTTGCTCGACTCTTCTAATGTAGGATTAGCACAACACAATAAATGTTCTCTACTTTTTTAAGATGGTAATTCAGCACAATTTGATCTCTGATATATTCGTCAAGATTATCATTAAAATGACAAGTACTTGCCAAAATTCTAAGTGCTGCTACATACTGATCTATGTTTTCTCCTACTATTTCCTAGAATAAAAATGTAAATGTTCTGAAACTAAACTTCGTTCTTGTGAAAAATGCAAAGTCAGTATTATTTGAGCTTCTGTGTACACGTTCCACCTTGCAGTGTCACCATCTCCCCCTGGACCTTGTATTGTCGGTAGAGGATCAACAATCTTTACTGCCCAAACAATTGAAGAATAATGCTAATTTCCTTTGTGGAGCATAGTTACAGGCATCAATTGCTATTAAGTAATTCTCGAATATACAAAGCCAGCGTTTCCATTCCATATTATGTTTCCCAGGATTCATTAAAGAACATGGGGGTTGATGAATATTGCTTGCTCCAAACATCTTAACTTGTCCACCAATCAACACAGTAGTTGCTTTATTGTAGGTTTATAGCAGTTAGTCTTTGACAGAAAAATTATATAGAAAGTTGACCTCTCAGCAAAAAAAAACTAAAAATACAAAATAAGAGAAAACAATCAATAAACACAGTCTTACTGCATTTTATTTCCTAGTGCAAGCAAGTGCTGAAGTGGAAACACAGTGAAAACGTGTTGAAGTGGAAACACAGTGAAAACGTGCAACACGCGTTGCTAAGGATGGATCACAAACAAAGCGCCCAACTGGAAATAAAAGCTAAAGCACTGTACCATACGCATTGCCAGAAGCAGAATTCCAATATAAAATGGGAAAACTATTTTTTGCATCGATTAATGTAACGTGTAGTGTGCTACAGGTGCAACCACTGTACACGGTCACCTCAGAACCCCGATCCAAAATGTCTGAGCCAGAATTGTGTTGATTAACGTAAAAGTCACATGCAAACATACGTACGCATTGACCCTTGTTTCCATGATGCATACCTTTGCAACCAAGGTACTCGCAGGCTTGCACATGACATGCTGGCAAAATGTAATTTGCGCCATAACGACATGAAACAAGCATGCTCACGCATATACAGACACTGGTGAAATGCTTTGTCAGATCCGGAGGTTCTGATTATGCTTCTCTTTCTATGCTTTAATATTTCAGCAGCCAATCAAAACAAAGTTTATAACAGTAACACTTTCCATGGCATGTATACATCACATGACCGATCATAGAGCCCCAGTCCTGTGTAATCATCCTGCAACATAACGCCTCCTCTTTCTTTGCTGCTCCACAGCCAGTTAAGTGCTTTAGTATCCTTTATTCAAATTAAGTGCTTGTGATTTTGCTGTAGTTCGCGCACAATGCATAGCGGTTTTGGCGCTCGCGACACGTAGGTGTCTCGGCGCTCGTTTCTCACTCAATTCTAGGGAGAACGTTTACCCTCCCCGCAAGGGGTGCCCACCTCCTCTCTGTCTTGCTTTGTGGACTGGAAATGAGGAGAGCGAGGACGCGCATTCCTCAACGCGCTGTCCACTTTTTGTTTCTAATGATCGGGGCCTCACACGCATGCGTGCTCTGCTGACTCCTCTTGGCAGAAACTTCCCTGAGGGCATTTGAACACGGGAGAGACGTGTGTTCCAGTCTCAGGGCCCGTATTTCACCTGCTCTCCGCCTACTCCTGGTTGTGCTCACTTCTGGGCTGCAATAATTATAAATTAGGCTTTGCCTAGGTGAATTGCTATTTTATATAGTGACATTTGATTGTTAAACTTAGGTCTCCCTCCACACTTTATTTTTTCATTGGGTTGTGCACCCTTAAAAACCTGGATTGTTTTTCCTAGGCTTCATAAAATCCGGCTTTAAAACTTTTTTATTCAGCATTACTTCCCCACTTCACTTTGAAGTTATTGGTTAGAAGAATCTCTCTGCTCCCTGAATATTACTGCTCTGGCTGCTTTGGTACCCTCCTCCATTATGGCTGGTTATGAGGAGGATTCTGGGGAAGGTGCTTATTATGATGACTCTGTTGGGTCCTTTGAACAGGACCTATTCCATGCCCTTGACACTCGAGTTCACTGTTAACGTGTTCTTGGCTCAGCCTATCCAGCCCATTAAGTATCACTTATTAGGATTTGCTGAACAGCAGGGCTGGATCCCATCACTACTGCATCTCGCAGCTATGATGATCTGTCTTTCCCTCAAGATCCCTCCAGCTCAAATTCGGAGACTAATCCAAGTATGGCTGACTTTGAACAATTGTTTTGGTTCTTGGCTATGGACCACGACCGTTCATCTGCCTAGTCAGTTCCAACCAGGGAAAGTAAGAAAAGGGGACTCCGATTCTTCTTTTTCCTCTCAACGTCCAGAAAAAGACACTTATTCCCTCCCCCATAAATGGAAGGTGAAATCTCGACACTCGCAACCAGCCTCACAACCCCTGAAAGTTCTCACTTTTGAGTCGTAGGATATTATACACCCTAGGTCATCCTCCTGGACTCCTCCTTCGGAAGTGGCAGAATACGTGCAAACCCACAGTCATCATAGTTTTGACAAAGTGGTTCAATCTCGGCTGAGATCAGAATGCCCCAGATCTATTTTTTCTTTCAAAGTCAACAAGACTCTTGAGATAGGTCACCAGAGTTGTGTCTATCTGAAGTTCTCCAAGAACTCTAAGAAGGGCATTGACCGTGTCTGGTGTTTTTGCCAGGAGAAGCTCTTGGATGTCTCAGGCCCTCTCACTAAAATCCTAGAGTTAGACTTTCAAGCCAAAGAACCTGGTACTCCAATTAATTCCGAAGTCTTAGTCGGATGGGCTTAGCAAGCTTTGTGTTTTCTAGGGAAAGCCAACTGAGCCATCTCTAGTGAGAGACGTTGTTCCATTCTGATCAACGTGGACCCCAAGTTAACAGATTTGGCTTCTTCAGAATCAGGTCCTTTGGCTCAAGGATTGCTCTTTGGAGTGCCTTTTCTTAAGGAATTATGCAAATTTGCCTCCACTTATGCGAAACTGGATAAGGCTCAGGGGTCTATGAAAAAGGTTCTTTGTCCCCTTTTTTACCGGGGCCGGATGCTTTAGAGGACAACTACTACCAAGGTCCTCCCTGAGGCTCTTATCATCAATCCAGAGGGCGTTACGAGGTCTCCTCCTCCACCTTCTATCCTTCCCGGGCCTGTGCAGGTTGCAACCATTTCCGGGGAGGGATATCTAGAGGCTCCTACGCCTCCTATCAGGATGCCAGTTCTACCGGTGAGCCTTCTTTCTATTTCAGAGGTGATATGGGGAGCAGGACAGCATTGTTTATGCGCAATTGGCAACAAAATTACTCCCAATCCCTGGATCCTAGAGGCAATTCAGGGTCTCAAACTGGAATTTTTTGATTAAGAGTTCATCTCGGCTCTGCTTACCAAAGAGGCCATAGTGGTGTCTTCTCACCTTCGCGGTTTCCTCAGTTCCATCTTCCTAGTGGAAAAGAAGAGTGGCGAATCCTGATTGGTTTTGAATGTAAAGGATTTCAATGGCTGGATCATTTATCGCCATTTCAAGATGGTGGGCATCCGCTTGTTAAGAGATATGCTACGAGAAAAGGATTGGATTGCCCGAATATATCTAATGAATGCTTACTTGACCATTCCTATTTTTCCTCCTCATTGGAGATTCCTTCAATTCCTTTGGCAGGGCCGCTGTTAAGAGTACAAAGTTCTCCCTTTCAGCCAGTCTTCGGCCCCTTGGGCCTTCACAAAGGTGATGTGTCCTATAGCGGAATCGCTTCAAGCCAGGGGTGTTCATCTGATAATATATCTGGATGACATCATCATCATGGCAAAGTGTCCCCTTCTAATTCTGACTCACCTGGAGTGGGCGATTTCTCTTCTTTAAGATTTGGGCTTCATAATCAACAGTCAGAAGTCCAATTTGACTCTTTACCAGCAGTTGGAATTTCTAGGCTTTCAAATGGACTCTGTCTTAGTCCAGTTGATACTTCCCCCTCTCAAGACCCGCAGCATAAAGAAGGAGCTGAGATCGATGTTGTCCAGATAGATGGTATCTTTGAGATGCTTAGTCCGTATGGTGGGCCTGCTTTCATCCTTGATTCAAGCTATTTTCCTGGGTCCACTCTATTATCGGGCCCTTCAACATCTGAAGATCTCCCATCTTCAGAAAGGTCACAGCTACTCTGCTCTCATTCCCCTATCTGCGGAGGCCAAGACCGAGATCCATTGGTGGCTAACCCACATAGATTCCTGGAATGGCAGAGCGATCTTTGGCTCGTCTCCAGAGATTGTTATCAAATCCGATGCCACCCATTGTGGAGCCCGATGCAGCCCGATATCCATGGGGGGCCATTGGTCTAGAGAAGAACTGAACCTCCATATCGATTGCTTGGAACTCTTGGCAGGTTCTTTTGCATCCACAGTCTTTCCCCGGAGAAGTTGAATTGTTGCGTCCTTCTTCAGATGGACAACATCTCCACAGTATGGAATGTCAAAAGATTAGGCAGGACAAAGTCTCGCCTCCTTGTGGAGATTGCCAAGGATTTATGGCACTTTTGTCGACAACATCGGATTTCTGTGGTGGCAGAATACCTCCCAGGCCTGAACAATGCAGTGGCCGATTGGCAGTCTCAACACCTTTGGGATTTCAGTGATTGTAGGCTTCATCCAAAAATATTTCATAAAGTCTAACGCATCTGGGGACCCCTCTCGATAGATCTCTTTGCATCTCGTCTCAACCGGCAGCTGGAGCCTTAGCTGGCATCGAGATCCGAAGGCTTTGGCGACCAAGGCTTTTATGCATGACTGGTCTCAATTCCTGGGGTATGCCTTCCCTCCGTTCATGATAATCTCCAGAGTCTTAGCTCAATCTCGTCATCAGTGTGTGGTGTTGGTCCTTGTGACCCCCCTTCTGGAAAGCTCAGGCCTGGTTTCCTGTAGTTCTGGAGATGATTGTTCCCCTCCGGTTCTTCTCCCGCATCGATGGAATCTGCCTCTGGACCATTTGGGTGTTCCTCATCATCTAGTGCAATCAAACTCCCTGTCCCTGGTGTTGTGGAGAATTTCAGGGAACAATGGTCTCTCCCAGGACGTTCGCGCGAGTCTAATGACTTCATTGCCCAGGCCTGGTCATCCAGCACACACAAGCGATATTCTTCCGCTTGGAAGCGCTGGTGTAATTGCTGCAGTGAACGGAGTGATGATCCATCTTCCGTAGATTGTTCTTTGATTCAAAATTTTTCGTCTCATTTGGCGGTCTCGGGTGTGGCCTATAGATCTCAATAATTACAGGTCAGCCATTTCTGCAGGCCATTTGCCTATTGAGGGCAAGCCTGTAGGCGAACTCCCTATAGTGTGCAAACTGTTACAGGGGATTCATTTTTCCAATCCTCCTCGGCTGCGATATTCTTCCCTGTGGGATGTAAGTGTTGTCTTATGTTTCTTAGACTCCTGGCCGGCCAATAGATATCTTTCCAAGAAGCAGCTTTCTGAGAAGCTTACTATGCTGTTCTGTTTGATATCTTGTAACCGCGTTTCTGATGTAAGGGCCTTGGACCTGTCAGGTAGAGTTTTTCCTTCTGACGGCATATCGTTTACTATATCTCGCCTCACCAAATGTAATACTAGGTCAGTCTCTTATCCTAGTTTTCCAGATAATCCCAAGTTCTGTGTGGTACAGTGTTTAAAAGAATACAAGGTGAGTACTGCTGAATTTTGTTCTGACATGAGGGGTCAATTACTGATTTCTTAACAGAGACCATTTTTCTTAATATCCTCAGCCACATTGGCCAGATGAATGCGGTGGCTGATGAGTTAGGCGGGTATTGATACGTCTCAGTTTGGGGCTCATTCTGCGAGTGGCGCTATGCCATCTACGGCTTTTTCTTTAGGCTCTCGTCTTGAGGACATTTTGAGGGCGGCTGATTGGTTGTCTGAATCCACTTTCAAGTCTTTTTACTATAAGCCCATTTTGGATATTGCCTCTGTGGTTCCCTCTCAGCATTATCAGAGCCTCCGTTCCTGACATAGAATAAAAAGATTTCTAGCTTTTGCGTCAATAATTTTTCACTCCTATTAAGTACACAGACGCGAGGATTATCCCACCCTTTTATACCCCTTTTGTAATGATTGAATTTCATGTTCCTTTTCTTACCCTCCCTAATCAAGTTATATTGAGGAGTTGAAGTGTTCAGACCAGCGTTTACTCTTTCTTTGTAGGCAATGAAGATAACTGATCCCGGGTCTTTCTGGATATCTCCAGCAATCATCCCTCCCTGCCTTCTGGACTCGCTGCTTCTTGTCGGAATCCTTTGGATCTGACCTGACGGTGGTCCCATACTCACTGTGCCACTGGATTAAAGCTAACCTGGTTGATGAGGGGTGATACCCTGAAACTGGTCCCAGAATGCTTGTTTCCGGTCCAGGGAGGACCTGACCTGACAGCAGGGTCAAGACTGAATTGCACATGGCTGGGTTCAAAACTGGGGTGGTGTGGTGAGCATACAAATGGTGAATGTGTGCATTGTTTAGCATTCCATTCATCATCTGTTCTTTTTGCTTTTGTTGCCTTACGTGAGAAGGGATATGCCCAGATGTGGGTCCTGTTCTCACTGTGCCACAAGACACATGCTAGTCTGGCTATTGAGGGGTTATTGGGTGCTTGTTTCCGAACCAGGGAGGACCTGGCCTGGCAGTTTGGACTGGACTGTTCCATGGGAGACAGGGTCAAGGCTGATTTTCATATGGCTGGGTCCTAGCTGGGGTGCCATGGTGAACAAACAAACAATGGTTTAAACCGAGATCTGTGACTGGGGCTGAATGTTTGCATTGTACAATGTTCTGTCTATCATCTGTTCTTTCTGCTTTTGTGGCACTAAGTGGGAAAGGTATGCCCAGACATGGGTTCCATGCTCACTGTGCTACTGGATTCAAGCTAGCCTAGCTGATGAGGGGTAATACCCCGAAATCGGTTCCAGGATGCTTGTTTCCGGTCCAGAGAGGACCTGGCCTGGCTGTCCCGGCTAGACTGTTCCCATGTGGAGCAGGGTCAAGACTGATTTGCATATGGCTGGGTCCAAACTGAGGCGGCATGGTGAGCACCAAAAAAAAAAATCGACAGATTAAACCAAGATCTGTGACTGGGGGTGAATGTTTGCATTGTTCAGCATTCCGTTCATCATCTGTTCTTTTTCATCTTGTCACTCTATGTTTGAAGGGTAAGCCCAGACGTGGGTCACGTGCTCACTGTTCTATTAGATTCAAGCTAGCCTGGCTGATGAGGGGTGATACCCCAATACCGGTCCCAGTCCAAGGAGGGCCTGGCAGTTTAGGCTGGACTGTTTTCCATGGGAAGCAGGGTCAACGCTGATTTGCATGTGGCTGGGTCCAAACTGAGGTGGTGTGGTGAGCAAAAAGAAATGATGGATTAAAAACAGATCTGTGACTGGGGGGTGAATCGCTGCATTTTTCAGCATTCCATCCATCATCTATTTGTTTTGCTTTCATCGCCCTAAGTGGGAAGGAAATGCCAAGGTGTGGGTCCTGTGCTCATTGCGCCACTGGATTCAAGGCAGCCTGGCTGATGAGGGGTGATACCCTGAAACTGGTCCCAGGATGCCTGTTTTCTGTCCAGGGAGGACCTGTCCTCACAGTTCAGGCTGGACTTCCCCAATGGGGAGCAGGGTCAAGACTGAATTGCATATGGCTGGGTCCAAACTGGGGTGGCGTGGTGAGCAAAAAAAGGATGGATTAAACCAAGATCTGTGACTGGGTGTGAATGTTTTCATTGTACAGCATTCCGTCCATCATCTGTTCTTTATGTTTTTGTCACCTAAGTGGGAAGGGTATACCCAGACGTGGGTCCGTACTCAATGTGCCAATATATTCAAGCTCGCATGGCTGATGAGGGTTGATATCCCGAAACTTGTACCAGGATGCTTGTTTCCGGTACAGAGAGGACCTGGCCTGGCAGTTCGGGCTGGACTGTTCCCATGGGGAGCCGAGTCAACACTGATTTGCATATGGCTCATCCTAAACAGGGGTGGCATCATGAACAATAAAAAAGGGGAGAATAAACCCAGATCTGTGACTGGGGGTGAATGTTTGCATTGTTCAGCACTCCGTCTATCAACTGTTATTTTTGCTTTTGTTATCTTAAGTGGAAAGAGTATTCCCAGACATGAGTACCATGCTCACTGTGCCACTGGATTCAAGCTAGCCTGGCTGATAAGGGTTATAACCCAAAACTGATCCCAGGATGCTTGGTTTGAGTGCAGGGAAGACCTGACATGGCAGTTTGGGCTGAACAGTTCCCATGGGGAGCAAGGTCAAGACTGATTTACATATGGCTGGGTCTAAAGTGGGGTTGCATGATGAGTAAAAGAAACAGTGGAAAGAAACCCTGACTGGTGAATAGGGGTGAATATTTGCATTATTTAGCATTCCGTCTATCATCTGTTTTTTTTTTGCTTTTGTTGCCCTAAGTAGGGTATGCCCGACGTGGGTTCCGTGCTCACCGTGCCACTGGATGCAAGGTAGCCTGACCGATGAGTGGTGATACCCTGAAAACGATCCCAGGATGCTTGTTTCCGATCCGGGGGACCTAACCTGGCAGTTCGGGGTGGACCGTTCCCATGGGGAGCAGGGTTAATGCTGATTTGCATATGGCTGGGTATAATCTGGGGTGGCATGAACAAAATAAAAGATGGATTTGACTTAGATCTGTGATTGGGGGTGAATGTTTGCATTCTTCAGCATTCTATCCATCATCTGTTCTTTTTGCACTTCTCGCCCTAAATGGGAAGGTTATGCACACACATTGGTCCCGTGCTCACTGTGCCACTGGATTCAAGCTAGCCTGGCTGATGAGGGATGATACCCGGAAACCGGTCCCAGGATTCTTGTTTCTGGTCCTTGGAGGTCCTGGCCTAGCAGTTCGAGCTGGACTGTCCCCATGTGGAGCAGGGTCAAAACAGATTTACATATGGCTGGATCCAAACTGGGGTATTGTGGTGAGCAAAAAACGACTGATTAAACCCAGATCTGTGACTGGGAGTGAACGTTTGCATTGTTTAGTATTCCATCCATCACCTGTTCTTTTTACTTTTGGCACCCTATATGGGAAGGATATGCCCAGACGTGTGTCCTGTGCTCACTGTGTCCCTGGCTTCAAGATAGCCTGGCTGATGAGGGGACATACCCCAAAAGCGGTCCCAGGATGCTTGTTTTGGGTCAAGGGAGGACCTGGCCTGGAAGTTCAGGCTGGACTGTTCCCATAGGAAGCAGGGTCAAGACTGATTTGCGTATGGCTGAATCCAAACTGGAATGGCATTGTGAGCAAAAGAAACAATGGATTAAACCCAGATCTGTGACTGGGGGTGAATGTTTGCATTGTTCTGCATTCCATCCATTATCTGTTTTGTTTGTTTTTGTAGACCTAAGTGGGAAGGGTATGCCCAGATGTGGGTCCCAAGCTCACTGAGCCATTGGATCCACGCTAGCCTGGCTGATGAGGGGCGATACCCTGAAACCGGCCCCAGGACGCTTGTCTTCAGTCCAGGGAAGACCTGGCTTAGCACTGCGGGTTGGACTGTTCCTGTGGGGAGCAAGTTCAAGATTGAATTGCATATGACTGGGTCTAAACTGGGGTGACGTGGTGAGCAAAAAAAATAATGGCTGAAACCCAGATCTGTGACTGGGGGTGAATGTTTACATTGTTCAGCACTCCACCCATCATCTATTCTGTTTGTTTTTGTAGACCTAAGTGGGAAGGGTATGCCCAGACGTGGGTTCCGTGCTCACCGTGCTACTGGATTCAAGCTAGTCTGGCTGATGAGAAGTGATAACCCGAAATCGGTCTCAGGATGCTTGTTTCTGGTCCAAGGAGGGCCTGGCAGTTTGGGCTGGACTGCTCCTATGGGGAGTTGGGTCAAGACCGATTTGCATGTGGTTGGGTCCAAAGTGGGGAGGCGTAGTGAGCAAAAAAAATGATGGATGAAACCCAGATCTGTGACTCGGGATGAATGTTTGCAATTTTCAGCGTTCCATTCATTATTTGTGTTTTTTGCTTTTCTTGCCTTAAATGGAAGGGTATGTGCTGAGGTCGGTCCCGTGCTCACTGTGCCACTGGAATCAAGCAAGCCTGGCTGATGAGGGGTGATATCCTGAAACCAGTCCCAAAATGCGCGTTTCCGGTCCTAAATGGGTATGCCTAGACGTGTGTCCTGTGCTCACTGTGTCACTGGGTTCAAGCTGGCCTGGCTGATGATGGGTAATACCTTGAAACCAGTCCCAGGATATGTGTTTCCAGACCAGGAAGGCCCTTGCCTGGCATTTCAGGCTGCACTGATTTGCATATGGCTGTGTCCAAATTGGGGTGGAGTGGTGAGCAAGAAAACAATGGATTAAACCCAGATCTGACTTGGGGTGAATGTCTGCATTGTTCAGCATTCCATCCATCTTCTGTTGTTTTCGCTTTGGTCACCCTAACTAGGAAGAAGATGCCAAGATGTGGGTCCCATGCTCACTGCGCCACTGGATTCAAGCTAGCCTGGCTGATGAAGGGTGATACCCTTAAACCAGTCTCAGGGTGCTTGTTTTTGGTTCAGGGAGGACCTGGCCTGGCAGTTGGGGCTGAACTGTTCCCATGGGGAGCAGGGTCAAGACTGAATTCCATATGGCTGGGTCCAAACTGGGGTGACGTGGTGAGCAAAAAAATATTATGGATTCAACCCAGATCTGTGACTGGGGGTGACTGTTTGCATTGTTCAGCATTCCGTCCATCATCTGTTCTGTTTTTTTGCTGTCGACCTAACTGGGAAGGGTATGCCCAGACGTGGGTCCCATGCTCACTGTGCCAATGGGTTCAAGTCTGACTGTTCCGATTGGGAAGAAGGTCAAGACTGTTGTGTATATGTGGCTGGATCTAAACTGAGGTGGCATGGTGAACATACAAATGATGGAATAAACCCTGATCTGTGTCTGGGGGGTGAATGTTTGCATTGTTCAGCATTCTGCCCATCATCTGTTCTTTTTGCTTTTGTCACCCTAATGGGAAGGGTATGCCCAGACGTGTGTCCTGGATGCTTGTTTCCGGTCCAGGGAGGACCTGGCCTGGCAGTTCAGGCTGGCATGTTCCCATGGGGAACAGGGTCAAGACTGATTTGCATACGACTGGGTCCTAACTGGAGTGGTGTGGTGAACAAAAAAATGATGGTTCAAACCCAGATCTGTGACTGGGGGTGAATGTTTGCATTGTTCAGCAGTCCTCCCATCATCTGTTCTGTTTGCTCACTGTGCCACTGGATTCGAGCTAGCCTGGCTGATGAGGGGTGATATCCTGAAACCGGTCCCCGGATGCCTGTTTCCGGTCTAGAGAGGACCTGGCAGTTCGGGCTGGACTGTTCCCATGGGGAGCTGGGTCAAGACAGATTTGCATATGGCTGGGTCTGAATTGGGGTGGTGTGGTGGGCAATTTTTTTTCCGAGATATGGGTTATGTGCTCATAGCGCCAGATTTGTGCCCGGGGGTGAATGTTTGCAATGTTTAGTATTCCGTCCATCACCTGTTCTTTTTGCTTTTGTCGCCATAAATGGGAAGCATATGTCCAGACATAAGTCCCATGCTCACTGTGCCACTGGATTCAAGATAGCCTGGCTGATGCGGCGATACCCCAAAAGCGGTCCGAGGATTGTTTTCAGTTCAGGTGTTCCCAGGAATGGAACAAATCCAGATCTGTGACAGGGGGTGAATGTTTGCATTGTTCAGCATTCCGTCCATCATCTGTTCCTTTTACTGTTGGTGCCCTAAATGGGAATGGTATGCCCAGACGTGGGTCCTGAGCTCAATGAGCCACTGGATTCAAGATAGCCTGGCAGATTAGGGATGATACCCCAAAACCCGTCCCGGGATGCTTGTTTCCGGTCCAGGGAGGCGGTCTGATCTGCCAGTTCAGGCTGAACTTTTTCCATGGGGAGCAGGGTGAAAAGTGATTTGCATATTACTGGGTCCAAACTGGGGTGGTATGGTGAGGAAAAGAAACAATGGATTAAACCCAGATCTCTGACTGGGGGTGATTGTTTGCATTGTTCAGCATGCCGTCTATCATCTGTTCTTTAAGTTTTTGTCGCCTAAGTGGGAAGGGTATACCCAGACGTGGGTCCTGTGCTCAATGTGCCAATGGATTCAAGCACGCCTGGCTGATAATGGGTGATATCCTGAAACCGGTCCCAGGATGCTTGTTTCCGGTACAGGGAGGACCTGGCGGGCAGTTCGGGCTGGACTGTTCCCATGGGAAGCAGGGTCAAGACTGATTTGCATATGGCTGTGTCCAATCTGGGGTGGGGTGAGCAAAAAAAAACAATGAATTAAAGCCAGATCTGTGACAGGGTATGAATGTTTGCATTGTTCAGTATTCCGTCCATCATCTGTTCTTTTTTACTTTTGTTGGCCTCAGTGGGATGGGTATGCCCAGACATGGGTCCTCTACCCACTGTGCTAATGGATTCATGCAAATCTGGCTGATGAGTGGGTGATACCCCCGAAACGGGCCCTAGGATGCTTGTTTTCAGTTCAGGGAGTTCCTGGCCTGGCAGTTCAGGCTGTACCGTTCCCATGGGGAGCAGGATCATGACTGATATGCATATGGCTGGGTCCAAACTGAGGTGGCATGGTGAGCAACAAAACAATGGATTAAACCTAGATCTGTGAATAGGGGGTGAATGTTTGCATTGTTCATCAATCCGTCCTTCATCTGTTACTAAACATTGCAAGTGTTTAGCCAGCCACGCGGAGGACATATTGGGTACTGTTCATTACAAGTTACCCAGCTACATGATGGCTGCACTGAAAATTCTGGTGTTTGGTATCAGACACCTCATCTTAATAAATCCATACTGATGCTAGTATCAGATTTATTATGACAGGCACCTTAGAGGTGCCCCCTGGAAACCTACTAGTCACTTAGGGGCCTATTTACAAGCTCTTAGCTCCACCAGAGCGCCACTTTCAGTGATGCTCCGGTGGCGCTGTGCACTTTTCCACATTTCTAAGGGAGCGCTAAGCCACTATTACAACCCTGGCAGACGGTGTTAAAGCGGCGGTAAGACCGCCAACAGGCCGGCGGTAAAAAAATTGCAATTACGACCGTGGCGGAAACCGCCAACAAAGACAGACACTTTAAAACTCCGACCGACACAGCGGTATAAACAGCGCAGCAGTCACCGCCAACAGACAGGCGGGAGACAATGTACCGCCCACAGTATTATGACAGGCCAATCCGCCACCTTTTCCGGGGCGGATTCACCACGGATAAAAACACGGCGGAAACAGGAATTTCAAAGGGAAAACACTCACCTCTATACACTCCACGAGGAACGGGGACACCATGGGACCGGAACTCCAAATCCTACCTGCGATAGTCTTCCTGCTCCTCTACCAGGAGCACGAACGCCGGCGGCGAAGACCACGGTGAGTACTGCACTTACGACACAGGGGAGGGAGGAGGCAAAAAACAGGGACACACACATGCAACACCCCCACCCCCACCCCTCCACCCACTACAACACACACACACTAATGCATATCACTACATCACAGTTACACCCCCCAGAAGAATGCAAAGACCAAGAAAAATGAGTGTAACCATCGGAATATATTAAAAACAAGTAGGCAGAAACATATATATATATATATACACCATGTACAAAATAAATACCAGGCATAATAGTCCAGGTACTGCACAAAGAAAGTCCGTGGAACACTGGGACCACACGGTATGGGCGAGGCCCACACAAGATCCCCGACCATGACGGAGAGAACACTGCAGGGGCATCATAGAGCAACTAAACAGGCACCTCAGGTGGAGGCAAAGGGGGGGCACCTCAGCCGCTTGAGTGCACGATGCCAAATCCACGAGGGTGCCACATGCCCACTGTTCAATCCTGGGGAGTGCAAAGCCACAGTCTCTCAAGTCTCTACGGTGGGTGGCTTGCCCACTGTTCAATCCTGGGGAGTGCAAAGCCACAGTCTCTCAAGTCTCTACAGTGGGTGGTTTGCCCACTGTTCAATCCTGGGGAGTGCAAAGCCACAGTCTCTCAAGTCTATACAGTGGGTGGCTTGCCCACTGTTCAATCCTGGGGAGTGCAAAGCCACAGTCTCTCAAGTGGATAACAGTCTCCTCTGGTTCTGGAGGGGGCATGGTGCCCAGAGTGCTTCATCCTGTGAAGGACAGAGGTAGTGGATGGATCTCTCCACTGGTTCTGGAGGGAGACTGGTGCCCAGAGTGCTTCATCCTGTTAAGGACAGAAGTAGTGGATGGATCTCCCCACTGGTTCTGGAGGGGGACTGGTGCCCAGAGTACTTCATCTTGTTAAGGACAGAGGTAGTGGATAGATCTCTCCACTGGTTCTGGAGGGGGACTGGTGCCCAGAGTGCTTTATCCTGTGAAGGACAGAGGTAGTGGATGGATCTACCCACTGGTTCTGGAGGGGGACTGGTGCCCAGAGTGCATCACTCACCCGTGACGGACCCAGTTGCGTCAGTGCCCCTGCCGCTCATGGGCTAGCGGTGCTTGAGTTGGCGGTGCCCTGTTCAGCGGTGCTTGAGTTGGCGGTGCCCTGTTCTGCGGTGCTTGAGTTGGTGGTGCCCTGTTCAGCGGTGCTTGAGTTGGCGGTGCCCTGTTCAGCGATGCTTGAGTTGGCGGTGCCCTGTTCAGTGGGGCTTGAGTTGGCAGTGCCTTGTTCAGCTGTGCTTGATTTGGCGGTGCCCTGTTCAGCGGTGCTTGAGTTGGCGGTGCCCTGTTCAGCTGGGCTTGAGTTGGCGGTGCCCTGTTCAGCGGGGCTTGAGTTGGCGGTGCCCTGTTCAGCTGGGCTTTTGCTTGCGGTCCTTCATGGCCCAGCGGGGCTCTTGCTGGCGGTCCTTCATGGCCCAGCAGGGCTTTTGCTGGCCGTCCTTCATGGCCCAGCGGGGCTGGTGCTGGCGGTGGCCTCCTGGGCAGCTGGGCTGGGGCTGGTGGTGGCCTCCTGGGCAGCTGGGCTGGGGCTGGTGGTGGCCTCCTGGGCAGCTGGGCTTGGGCAGGCGGTGGCCTCCTGGGCAGCTGGGCTGGGGCTGGCGGTGGCCTCCTGGGCAGCTGGGCTGGGGCTGGGGCTGGGGCTGGTGGTGGCCTCCTGGGCAGCTGGGCTGGGGCTGGCGGTGGCTTCCTGGGCAGCTGGGCGGGGGATGGCAGTGGCCTCCTGGGCAGCTGGGCGGGGGATGGCAGTGGCCTCCTGGGCAGCTGGGCTGGGGCTGGCAGTGGCCTCCTGGGCAGCTGTGCTGGGGCTGGCGGTGGCCTCCTGGGCAGCTGGGCTGGGGCTGGTGGTGGCCTCCTGGGCAGCTGGACTGGGGCGGCGGTGGCCTCCTGGCCAGCGGGGATGATGGCGGTCTTCTCCGCCGTGCAGCTCTTCCCAGACTTGCCAGGTGTCTTGTGGCCCTTCCCCACCTTGGAAGGTGTCACAGCTGACTCCACACTCCCACCGGGACCCCTGGGAGCGGCTTTGGTGGCTGGAGTCTTCCCCCTCACCCGCCGGGCACTGGCCAACTTCTGATGCTTCACAGGTGGGGGACTGTCTGTGCTGTGGCTCCGTGCCACACTGGCTGTCCTGGTGGCCGGAGCACTCCACATACCGGTGACTACAGGCACCACTGGTGCCGGAGATGTTTTGGCTGAGGTGCTACTTCGGGACCTATGAGATGGACGGGGTGGGGGAGGTGTGGGAAAAAGGTCAAGGCTGGACAGGAAAAGTTTTTTGGGGGTTTGGGTTTGGGAGTGGAGGAAGAGGTGGTGGTAGTAGGAGGTGTTCGTTTGGTGACTTTGGGTGAAGGTGCATGCGTTGGAGGCTGTCGTGAGGTGGATGGCTGTTGGGTGGGTGTGTGCCTACGTTTGTGTATCTTGGGAGGGGGAGTCACAGACACACTGGGAGAGGACACACGGGACGTGTGAATGGTAGTGGGTGGGGTGACTGCACGTGAGCGGGGTGTGCTGGTGGGTGTGCTGGTGAGGGACATAGTGGCTGTAGAGGTAGTGCATGCAGGTGTGAGTGTAGACAAGACTGGGAGGGAGGAGGGAGACGACGAGGAGGGGGACACAGTGGAGGCAATGGATGTTGGTGTGTCTGCATGTGTGTGTTGCTTGCGTGAGTGCCTGTGGGATGTGTGGTGCTTATGTTTGCCAGAGCTTCCCTTATGTGTTGAGGTGTGTGCAGGCTGGTCTGATGGTGTGCTTGGGATAGGCAGAGGTACAGGGGATTGGGTCTGGGTGGAGGAAGTTGGAGGGGGGAGGCTAGAGACGGGGGCAATGGCTGCCATCAGTGCTGAGGCCAGAGTTTGAAAGGCTCGGTGAAGGGTCACCTGACCAGAATGAATGCCCTCCAGGAATGCATTAGTTTGTTGCAACTGCCTTTCTACACCCTGGATGGCATTCAAAATGGTAGACTGCCCAACTGTGAGGGACCTGAGGAGGTCAATGGCCTCCTCACCGAGGGCAGCAGGGGTGACTGGGGCAGCGCCTGAGGTGCCTGGGGCGAAGGTCATGCCCACCCTCCAGGGTGAGCGGGCACGGGGCGAAGGCTGAGGGGCTGCTGGGAGGGCGGTGCTGGTGGGGGGGTGGCGGCTGTACCTGTAGATGCGGGGGGCACAGATGTTGCCGCCACCACAAGGGAGCTCCCATCAGAGGACGAGTCCGTGTCGCTGGTGTCAGCTCCTGTCCCCGCCGTGGAGCTCCCCTCGCCCTCCGTCCCACTGGTGAATTCCGAGTCCGTAGTCTCTCCCTCCAGGGCCACGTGGGATGCAGCTCCCTCATACTCCGGTGCCACTGCTCCTCCGCCTGATGATGCTAATGCACACAAGAACAGGGAGACCACAAAAAGGGGGGGGACGACAGAAGAAAGACATGTTGAGTGCATGGATTACCGCTACCGTTGGCAGACACGACTGACACAGAAGCCCCCTGCACTACACCGCGCTCTTGGGGTCCACTGTTCAATTCCTGGGAAATGGCCTACAAGGCTATGGACGACATCTGCACACATAGATGACACATGGGCATGACTAGGTGTACTTGGCACTCTACAGAGGTGAGCTGGGGTGCCACATGGCCTGCCTTACGGAGGGGCCTTGCCTACGGAACTCGCCCTGGCCTAGGGAAACCCACAGCCCTCCTCCCCCACCCAGACAACTCCACTGCGCGCAAAGTCAACAGAATGAGAGTGTACTCACCCCCTTGTGTCTGCTGTGATGCCCTCAAGCGCCCATCCAACTCCGGGTAGGCCACCGCCAGGATCCTGAACATCAGAGGGGTCATGGTGAGACAGGCACCCCTCCCATGTTGGGAGGCCATCCCCAGCTGAGTCTCCGCCGTCTTCTTGCTCCAGCAGCGAATGTCCTCCCATCTTTTCCGGCAGTGGGTGCTCTGTCTGTGGTAGACCCCCAGGGTCCGGACGTCCTTGGCGATGGCACGCCAAATATCTTTCTTCTGGTGAGCGCTGACCTACATGACCGCCATGGCGGAGGGCGGCGGAAGCACCGCCAACAGGCTGGCGGTGCTTCCTGGGCGATTCTGAACGCGGTCAGAAAAGGGGAGCCGGCGGTTTCCCGCCGGTTTCCCGCTGGCCCAGGGAATCTGCCATGGCGGCGCTGCTTGCAGCACCGCCATGGGGATTCCGAGCGCCTTCCCGCCAGCCTGTTTCTGGCGGTGTCCACTGCCGGAACCAGGATGGCAGGAACGGCTGCCGTGGGGCCCCTGGGGGCCCCTGCACTGCCCATGCCACTGGCATGGGCAGTGCAGGGGCCCCCTAACAGGGCCCCACAAAGATTTTCACTGTCTGCTGTGCAGACAGTGAAAATCGCGACGGGTGCCACTGCACCCGTCGCACCCCTTCAACTCCGCCGGCTCCATTCCGAGCCGGCTTCATTGTTGAAGGGGCTGTCCCGTTGGGCCGGCCGGCGGTCTTCTGGCGGTCGCCCGCCGGCCCAGCGGGAAAGCCGGAATGGCCGCCGCGGTCTTTTGACCGCGGAGCGGTCTTTCAGCGGGAACCGCTTGGCGGGCGGCGACCGCCGACCGCCGCGGTCAGAATGACCGCCTTGGTGTCTAAATTAAGGTAAAAATAAACTATTTTTATAAATTGTTGTTGGATTATTATTGTGTTGTGTCTCTGATTTATATCTGAGTTGGTACTTCTAAATTCTTTACACTTGTTCCTTGAACTAAGCCTGACTGGTCTGTGCTCAACTGCTTGGGACTGAGCTATGGGTTTTTTTGTTAAAGAACCTTACAGGACCTGATAGAGATTGTGATATTATTATACGGTGATGTCTTACAACACCACTTAATAAGCCATTTTCCTGTAGCTTGTATTTTCAAATTGAGTTTTGGTGTTTAGGGCCTGTAGATTAACAGACTTCAGGCTCCAGGGTTACAAGGCTGTTTGCTGGAGCCTTCATGCGTAAACATGCCATGTTCCCCACAGAGTGCTTTGGTAGCATTTAATCAGTGCGAGCGTGTCCGTTTGTTTGTTTAGCTAAAAGCTTTCTAGCTTCTCATTGCTCTCGTTGTGGGACTCACTGAATAAACAAAGCAGCCCTGCAGTCCTCTGTGCAGACTTGCACTGGATCAGCTTGAGGGTAGTGTTCACTCAGCGAGAGGTTGCGCTTGTATTGATATCTGCTGAGCAAGGCTGTGCTTTGTTTTCACTCAGTTTCAGGCTTGTCAGTTACCTTTCTTTCTGTCATTGTTACTGTCTGCCTTCATCGAATGTGTACTAATTTATAAATTGAAATATTTATTTAAATATGCTTTTTTAAATTGTTAAATGTTAACTTTGGCATAAATGTGATCTACTTGTACTCAAAACAAGCATTTGCAATGCAATGGGTTTAGCGTTTGCTCGCGTTAGAGCTATTAGCTTTGTAAATTCCTAACTGAACTTTTCTTGCCACATAAGTTGAAAATGAAAAGTAAAGCAGTTGACAGAAGCAAGCCAATTCAAAGCACCACGCCGCCAATGGCGTGAGCGCAATAGTTATTGGCTCCCTGCGTGAATGTCTAGAAAGGATTGTGGCTGGGATGAAAGGCAAACCGAAACCGGAGGATGGGCCATCACACGCTGTAACAGAAGGAAGCGTGACGTAGTGTGATTGCAACAACGTTAACTTCGTGAAATCACCGGGGAGGGAACTCAACACAGAAAGGAAGGACATTTCACAAAATGGACCAATAAAAATTAAGCATTTCAGGCAAGCACAACAAAGAATGAATAGCAAGTGTGGGTGTGCTTAAAAGCCCACAGAGAGATTACAACAGGGCAGTACACTTGCATGCTCAACCTTAAAAATTGCTTTATTTAAAAGCAATGAAATACATGGTGGTCTGCTGAATCCAGCAGGCCACTATCCCTGTGATATTTTGCAATTCCCAATGGGTCGCAAAGTGACACCTATCTCATGAATATTAATGAAGTAGGTCGTTTGCAACCCACTGGGAATTGCAAAATGTGTCATAGACACGTTAATATATGGGTGTTTGTGATTACCAAATAGCAAATCGCAACATTTGCTATTTGGTATTCACTAAGCTAAACTTACATACATCTGGCCACTTAATGCTAGGTGTCGAGCTTGCACTATTCACATGGTTTCACTGTACATTGAAGTGTCCCAGTACGGTTTATGTTGTAGCGGACTTTACACCTGTCTTGTTTTGCAAGTTCTTATGTGTTGATTTCTACTTCAAGTGGTGCTTGGTTGGTCCTTGCTTGTGTCATAAACCAGCTGAACCGCCCCAAGTGGGGTCTCTGTCAGGAAATCTCTGGCATGTACAAGTCTCTTGTGCAGGAACAAAACATACCTGCATACCACAGATATATGTTTTATTTATTTATTGGTACAACAGTAACATTCACTTTCCCTGATCTGCCCAGCTTACATCATATGTTGAATATAAAATAATTAATTGTATGATTGTTTTACGACTTTGACGAAATTCATAACATTCATTGTTGTCACCAGCACCTTTGTCTCTGATAACCCTTTAATTTAATAGCGATATTTGGGAACATTTAGGTACGTTTGTCAGACTGAACTATCCTCCGACTTCACTCCAATTCAATCTGTACAATGAGGGTGACAAGATGGGTTATAACAGTTATACTGAAGAAATATTATTGTTGGCTGTCAGGTAAACAGTATGGGTTAATTTTGCTGCACTGTCTTACTTACAGCACAAGACAGCACTACTGTGATGAGCGACGGTACAGGACCGGAAGGGATGATGAAGGATGTTATAGCGCAGCGTTTGCTCCCAACTGCTTTAAACACTCGTTAATTGTTGAGCCTCTGCGATGAAGCTCCACTTTCATGACTGCTGGGGCAATAGTCAAAACGATCTGCAGAAATCATTCCGCAGTCCAATGAGTTTGAAGACTCATTCCCAAAATACACAGTATGCACATTACGTATGCATGCATTTGAAACCTATGAATGCTATGTTTTGAGAGTATCGCCTAACCACTTTTTAAAACATGCTCCGTGACAGAACTCAGGAGCAAGCGCAATAACCCAATGAGCAATCACAAGTGCACCTGTGTTCTTGTGGGTTGACATTTCAGCCATGCCCTGACCACCTGCGGCAGGCTGCATGTGACAAGCCTATGATGGAGAAAGCCTGCCCTGCCAACAGACAATAAACCAAGCTAATAAGTAAAGAGCTTGTGTTTCCAATATCACATCCACGCCATATTGGCTGTGGGCAGCACTGTGCACAAAGATGCCAAGAAAGCTTCACGTCTACTACAAAGGTGCAGCCACAACCTTTGTGTTAAATAATATGGGGAGTGAGTGGACAGAACAGGTCTTACTGAGGAGAACCAGAAATACTACTAGTTTCTGGAAGGGACCAGGGCCACACTTGTACTTAAGACAGCCATACGCAGGGAGGGAAGGGGGACTTAGTGAAAGAGCCCCGACTTCCTTTATTGTGAGTGCCTCAACCAGGAAGGCAGATGAGCTGGCAGCAACCTGCCTTTGTAATGACTATCTTAAGGTTAAATATTCACAGACCTGTTCTAACCTTGCCCTGTTTCTCTGAACTGACATTTGCATTGCTAGCTGGTCTTTACTTCTATTTAGCTCAAACCTTTTTCATTTTATTAGTAAACAAAATCACAGTTAAGATTATAAAGAGCAACTTTTTCAAGTGGTACAGAGATAATACCAATGATAAGAGAAACAAGAAAAAAAGACAAGGAGAAGAGAAGGTAAAAATGAAAGGAGCATTTTTGCCTCACATTTCAACAAAGCTCAAATGAGGCTTGCAGAGCAGCCTGAGAAGATTTATGGACCCCAGTAAAAATAAACATTACCCTGTGTGCAATGTCATGAGTGCTGGCAGGGAGGGGGCCTGGAGAGAGAGATTCTCTGTGACACGATGCGTGGGCATATGGTGTTTCTTTAGTAAAATAAGCTTATTTTAGGAGCCCCATATGGTGTTTCTTTAGTGAAATAAGTTTATTTTAGGAGCTGTATGAGCACAGCACTGGAATAAAGCCAAAACAAATGTCAGTGACATGGTGGGAGGAACGGAATGCTGCTACAATAAAGCACAGGCAGCTACCAGTCTAAAACACTGCACAGTGAAAGGGGAGCATCAACGAGATGTCAAAAATAGTCAGTCACAGCAACAGATAAAGAAACCAAAGTGAAACAATACAGTACTTGGTCACTGCTCTGAAACAGAAAAAAAGGGAGAAAAAGGCAGAACTGACCACTAGTGAGCAAGAATTTTTAAAAGACACTGAAATCAACAAAATAAATCACTTCCTTCCACAGTATAAGTATACTTAAGTATACACCAGGTCGAACACCCACGCTCGACCTAAAAAGGAAAAGGAAAATGATTCTCAAGTCTGTTTGAATTGCTTGGCGGGGTTCAATTCCCCAATGATTACTTGGCTCTAACCAGATAACGAAAAGTACAGGTGATAGGGACCATATAGAGGACATAATTGAGACTGATGAGGACACTTTTACAAGGAACCTCAGGGAGTTCTTAGGTGATTCAGTCTTGAGTACAATCACTAAGGCAGTGTCTTCCACATTTAAAAACATTGCTCTGGTACTAGCAACTCAGTAGTCACTGGCACTAATGACTCATTAAATAAACCCACAAGGGGTAAAAAGTTATAACAAGCATTGGCAATGTAATGGATCGCGCGTTCACTCGAGTTAGAGCTATTAGTGTTGTAAATTCCTAACTGGACTTTTCTTTCCACATAAATTGAAAATGAAAAGTAAAACAGTTGACAGAAGCAAGTCAATTCAAAGCGCTTCGGCCGTCATGAGCGTGAGCACGAGAGTTATTGGCTCCCAGCGTGAATGTCTAGAAAGGATCACTGCTGGGATGAAAGGCAAACTGAAACAGGAGGAGGGGCCATCACACGCTTTAACAGGAGGAAGCGTGAAGTAGTCTAATGGCCAACAAAAATATTCACCTAGCGATCTGCCTTGGAGGGAACTCAGCACACCAAGGAGGGACACTTCACAAAGTGCACCCACAAACAGCAGCATTTAAGACAAGCACAACAAAGAATGAATAGCAAGAGCGGTGTGGTTAAAAGGCCAGAGAGAAAGAAGGGCGTGGCCACGGGCGTCATGGTGGCGGTCGCACTTTAAGAGTGCTCTGGACCCCTCCGTCATCCGCCCGATATCGGCCAGCCGTTCCTGCACCCCGCCAGCCCTTCTTACCTGGGCCCCACCTGCACGAGGACCCGCGGAAGCGGTGGGGGGAGAGGCACCCTCATTTGGACCGTGGCGGAGTCGTCGGCCGGGTGAGGCCGGCGATGTGCTTGGGGCCGGCCGGAGAGGGCGGATCCCCGTGGTGCGGCGGTAACTGCTTGGGCACCGCGCAACGGTGAGCGGCGGCGCCCTGCGGTCCAAATCAAACGGCCCATCCTGCCGACTGAAGGCGCGGCAGAGACAGTGCAGGTGCTGGCAGCTGGTGAAGGGCACACAGGAGATCTCCGTCCCGGGAAGAGGTGGAGCCAGGCCCACGGAACAAATCGGCAGAGTGACAAGGCAGAGCCGTGAGAGGCTCAGAGGTCAGTGGCTGCCCCTCCTGAGGACTCGGGGTCCCCGCTGCAACGGGGATGGCCGGGGAGTGCCGTGGTGGGCCTGAACCTGGTGTGCGTGGGCTCCCCGGGACAGTGTGGCCTACAACTGTCTGCCCGACCCCTGAAGGAAGACTGGTGGGTCACGAGCAGCCAAGTGGGGAACGAGCCCCCGGTGTGAGAGGCGTGGAATGGCTGGTGAAGCGACGGCAAACAAGAAGCCCCGGCTGGGGTGAGAGCGGACTCGTGGGGGTAAGTGGTGGTGCTGAAGAGACCCACTGAGGCCGCAGCAGCAAGCACCGGGGCCCGAGACGGTGGGCGGACGGCCCGGGGGAGCCCTGACTTCTCATCTAGGCACAGACCGGCAGCAGGCATGGGGAAGGATAGGGCCAGCAAGCAGCCACCCGCGTCGCAGCAACGTATCGACCAGTTCGCCAGGCAGTCTGCATCGTGAACAGTGGACATACCTGTGTCAGAGAAAACTGCAGCGGAAGGGGTCACCACGATCCTGCAAGCCATCCAGTCCTCGCAGCGGGCGATCGAGACCAAGGTTGGTGAGATGCGAGAAGATGTGGGCCTGCTGTGATAAGACTTGCGAGCGGCAGTGGGACGCATCACGGAGGTGGAAGCCCAAGTCTCCCAGGCAGAAGATGAACTCGCAGATCTCAAGGCCAAAGTCGCCTCAGCTACAGACTCGCACAGGGGAACTCCACCATAGAGCAGAGGATGCAGAAAATTGCTCCAGACGTAATAACCTACGCTTCGTAGGATTTCCGGAGGGTGCAGAGGAAAATGGCGCAATAGATTTTCTGGAGGGCTGGATCAAGTCATGGGTCCCAGCTCAGAAACTCTCCCCTTGGTTTGCGATCGAATGTGCGCACAGAACCCTGATACCACAACCCCCCCCCTACCCCTCCGGGCGGACCCCGGCGACAGATGATTGCATGTCTCCTTAACTTCAAAGACCGGGATGTAATCCTGAGGGAGGCCAGAACACAACCGGACCTCCGCTGGGACAATAACAGGATCCTTATTTTTCCGGACTACACCCGCGAAGTGCAAGCTAGACGCCGCTCATACAAAGGAGTGAAACAGAAACTGAGAGCGCTGCAACTGACTTATATGCTCCTCTTCCCGGCACGCCTTAAGGTCCTCATGGACGGGAAGGCCTTCATTTTTGACTCGCCAGAGACCGCATGGGACTGGCTAATGGAAGAGAACCGAGTGATGCGACGAGGCCCCCCCCGACCAGGAGAGGGCCACCCGGTGTCGGATCCCGGCGGCCCGCCCGGACCACGGGGAGGGCGCAGGCGTACCCATTCCCGCCGGAGGAGGCGGAGCGGCCCAGGTGGCACTCCCGAGGCAGAGAGACAACTGAGCCCGGGTCCCCGTGGGGTAAATAATATGCCAAGTGACCCTAACCAAGAGGGCCCAGACGGTGCTTCCGAGAAAGAGCTTCTTAGCCAGTCCCCCCCGCTCCCCTAAACCTGGCCCACTGATGCGTGGTAATGCGGGGAGACCGGGATGGAGGCATGTTCTCTGGTGCGGGGTGTGGGGGCGGCAGGGAGCCAGATTGCAGAACTCCGACTTAAAGGAGGGGTCCACCACTCCAAACTTGCAGTTGACACGTTGTGGGCGCAGTTTAGGGTGACAGATGCTTCTGGGTTAGAAGTATGGGGTGGGGGATAGTTGGGGGGTCATGGGGCGACAGTTGGCTACAGTTGTTTACTAGGGGGTTTGTGTTGCGTTTTCTTGCCCTTGCTAGGTTGGTCGTGGAGGAGCACCCAGACAGGCACAATTCGCTCAGTACTATCTTCAACTTGCACAATCTAGAGCAGACTAATCAAGTCCTCTCCTGGAATGTAAACGGGCTCCTTGATAAAAGTAAACAATCAGCAGTGTTCTCCTTTGTCCGTCGTTTTGCCCCATCCATAATCTTGCTACAAGAGACCCACCTCCTGGGTACCAAGTCCCCCATGCTCATGAGAGGGGGCTACGACAGAGTCTAACACGCAGGATTCACCAGGGGCTCGAGAGGCACAGCTGTTTTGCTACATCGCTCCCTGCCCATAGTGGTGACGGCCAACCGGTCTGATCCACAGGGCCGATACGTGGTGGTCACTGGACTTCTTGGGGGGGCAACCCATCAATATACTTAGTATCTATGCCCCCCCGGCGCACAGGGGCGGCTCCTCGCACAGCTTAGAGACGTGGTGGTTGGTCTCCCCCCGGGCCTAACCATAATAGGGGGAGATTTTAACTCTGTTCTTCACCCGGAGATAGATACTGCTGGACCCATGTCATTGGGTCGGGCCTCTGGGGCGACTGGGCTGCGTAAATGGGTTGACAGCTTAGGTCTCTGTGACGCCTGGCAGACGTGGCACCCCCACCGACGGCAATACACTCATACATCCGCAGCACACCACACCCACTCCAGAATAGATCTCTTCCTCCTGCCGGCCCTTGATGCTCCCCAGGTTACAGGAGTAGAGAGCCTTCCTCGGGGGGTTTCAGATCACGCGCCAATACTCCTTAGTTTCGATGATGTAGAAGCGGCCAGACGCCCGATATGGTGGCTTAATGCCTGATACTTACAAGACGCTGACTATACCCAAGCTCTCCTGGAACATATTTCAGACTACTTTGCCTTTAATCTTGGGTCCGTATCATCCCCGGGCATGATCTGGGTGGCCTGCAAGGCCACTCTCAGGGGACACGCTATGCATCTCCTTCGGGTGCGGGAACGTGCATGTCTTCAGAAAGTGTCAGCCCTGGAGGCCAGAGGTGTGCGCTTAGAGGGCCAGCTTAACGATACAATTTCGGGGCTGACTGCCAGAAAGACGCCGGGCCCGACGGTTTCCCAGCAGAGCTCTACTAAAAGTTTTGTGATATCCCTACCTCCCACCTGCTTACCATGTTCGAAGAAGCCGAAAGAAAGGGGTTTGGATCTGGCCACCATAGTGGTGATCCCGAAGACCAGCCCCCCCTCGCAGTGCTGTGCGGCTTACCGCCCTATCTCGCTGCTTAATACCGAACTGAAAATACTATCTACCATCCTCGCTACTAGGCTGAAAAAGGTGCTGCCCTAATTGATCCATCCGGATCAATGCGGCTTTATGCCGACCAGGAGCTCCAGACACTGTGTCAGACGACTACATGTGGCCCTGGCCAACCGGAACCTGCTGACCTCCACTGGCGCTTCTCCTCCTGGACTTCGAGAAGGCCTTTGGTACAGTGGACTGGACCCACCTTCAGCAGGTGCTGTTAAAAGTCGGGCTCGGGCCACGATTTCGAGTACTAGTAAGACTCCTGTACTCCAATCCAATGGCCCGGGTGCAAGTGAATGGGGTGGTGTCCGACTGGTTCCCTATTTGTCGGGGCACGCGCCAGGGATGTCCCCTATCCCCGCTCCTGTTCGCCCTGGCGATGGAGCTGTTGGCGAAGCTTATCAGGGAGGACCCCTTTGTTGAGAGCTGGTCATGGCCTACCGGAGAAGAGGATCTTATCGCCCTATATGCGGACGATGTGCTTTTGTTCCTAGCAAGCACAGCTAGTAGCGGTCCTAGAGGGATGCGCCTGCTGGAGCTGTTTGCAGAGGCTTCCGGCCTGGTGCTTAACCCCAGTAAATCGCTCCTGATCCCACTACACCCGGCCAGGGACTGCTACGACTGGCAGAGTACCATTCTGATTCGACGTAACAGATTCCGCTACCTGGGCGTGCAGATTGCACTGTTGCCTGAACTGGCCTGGTTGCTCAATGTTGAACCCTTGACACGGAGGGTCAAGGAGGACCTCCAGAGATGGCGGTCTCTGCCTCTCAATGTCTTGGGCCTGATAGCGCTTTACAAAATGATGGTGCTTCCCCGATACCTCTAGCCGCTCCAGAACTACCCCTACCCTATCCCCAGGAAATGGTTCAAAGAAGCGGAGACCATAGCGCGACGGCTCCTATGGTGCAATTCCCACCCCCGCATGGCGCTTCGCTTTTGCCAGGGAGACGTGTACTAGGGTGGACTGGGGATGTCTAACCTCTGTCATTATTACCATGCGATGCAGCTATTGGTGATTAATGACTGGCTGGGAGGTGGCTGGTCAGATCCGGCCTATCAGCTGGACTGTTGACGCTCAGCTTTCCTAGTTTGATGGGGCTGCTATATGGTGACCCATTGCCACGCAAACTCCCGGAGGTGACGAGGGTGGTGCTGTTGGGGTGGAGGGCGGCACAGACAGAGATGGGGTGGCAGCGTCGTCTCACGCAGCAGACCCAGCTGTGGCAAGGAGCGTGGCTTAAGGATGTCTCAGCACTCGAGCGGTTCCATAAATGGGATCTTATTGGCATATCACTGCTTGGAGATGTCTGGACAGGTACTCATATGCGGTCATTCCAAGAGCTCCAGCAGCAAATCTCCCTTGCCCCCTCCCAATTCCACAAATATCTGCAGCTTCGCCATGCACTGCATGTACACGTTCAGGCCGGGACGGTCCTCCCTGAGTTTAGCCCCGTGGAGGCCAGGACACTGATGGGTCACTTGGGCAAAGGGGGAGTGTCGCGCATATACCGTACATTGACAACACAACACCCTTAGATGCGCTCCGTGAGCAATGGGAGCAACCACTGGAGAGACGCTCTGATGGCTCCAAAGACATTAACCATGATCTGCCGGTCGTGCAAACTTATTATCTCCATGCAGCCTATCTCTCTCCTACGAGACTCCATAGAATGGGCCTCCGGCCTCAGGCTGACTGTCCGCGCTGCGCAGGCACAGATGCAGACTTCTTTCACATGGTGTGGACCTGTCCGCATATTGGCCCTCATTACAACCCTGGTGGTCGGTGTTAAAGCGGCAGTAATACCCCAAACAGGCCGACGGGAAAAAAAATGGGATTCCGATTGTGGCGGAAACCGCCAACATAGACAGCCACTTTAACACTCCGATCGCCACAGCGGTACAAACACACAGCGCGGCGGACACCGCCAACAAACAGGCGGAAGACAATGTACCGCCCACCCTATCACAAGATGCCTATGCGCCACCTTTTCTGGGGCGGAACCAACGCGAACAAAAACACAGCAGAAACAGTACACAGAAGGGAAAACACTCACCTCTCCACACACCACGAGGAATCAGGACGCCATGGAGCCCGAATTGCAGATACTGCCGATGCTGGTCTTCCTTCTCTTCTATCAGGAGCGCCAACGACGGCGACGACGACCAAGGTGAGTACTGCACCTACAACACAGGGGAGGGAAAACAGAGTGATACACACACGCAAAACGCAACACCCCCACCTCCACTCACAACACCATACACACAAATACATGCAGCAACAGTACACATACACCCCCCCCCCCACTCCCTGGAAGAACGCAAGGACAAAAGGAATTGATTTGAACAAATGTAATCATGTGAAATCTCATTATCAAAGTTCAAAATCCAGTAAACGCAATTATGTACACCAACTACACAAGTCCGGATAGTGCACCAATCATTGTCCGTGGACCACTGGGCCCAAAATGCATGGGCGAAGCCCACACATGACACCTGACTGGAAACGGAGAGAACACTGCAGGGGCATCAGATCGAAATGAAACAGGCACCTCAGGGGGAGGGGGAGGAGGGGCACCTCAGTCAGATGAACGCACAATGCCACTGCTGCACAAGGGGGCTCCATGCCCATAGATGTATCCTGGGGAGTGCAAAGCCACAGTCTCTCAAGTCTCTCCAGTGGGTGGTTTGCCCACTGTTTTATCCTGGGGAGTACGAAGCCACAGTCTCTCAAGTCTCTCAAGTGGGTGGTTTGCCAACTGCTTTATCCTGGGGGGTGTGAACCACAGTCTCTCATGTCTCTCAAGTGGGTGGTTTGCCCACTGATTTATCCTGGGGAGTGCAAAGCCACAGTCTCTCAAGTCTCTCCAGTGGGTGGTTTGCCCACTGCTTTATCCTGGGGAGTGCAAAGCCACAGTCTCTCAAGTGGGTGGTTTGCCTACTGCTTTATCCTGGGGAGTGCAAAGCCACAGTCTCTCAAGTCTCTCCAGTGGGTGGTTTGCCCACTGCTTTAACCTGGGGAGTGAAAAGCCACAGTCTCTCAAGTGGGTGGTTTGCCCACTGCTTTATCCTGGGGAGTGCAAAGCCACAGTCTCTCAAGTGGATGCCTTTCTCCACTGGTTCTGGAGGGGGCTTAGTGCCCAGAGTGCTTCATCTTGCCAAGGACTGAGGTAGTGGATGTGATACTCCACTGGTTCTGGAGGGGGCTTGGTGCCCAGAGTGCTTCATCCTGCCAAGGACTGAGGTAGTGGATGTGATACTCCACCTGTTCTGGAGGGAGCTTGGTGCCCAGAGTGCTTCATCCTGCCAAGGACTGAGGTAGTGGATGTGATACTCCACTGGTTCTGGAGGGCGCTTTATGCCCAGAGTGCTTCATCCTGCCAAGGACTGAGGTAGTGGATGCCTTCCTCCACTGGTTCTGGAGGGGGCTTGGTGCCTAGAGTGCTTCATCCTGCCAAGGACTGCGGAAGTGGATGCCTTTCTCCACTGGTTCTGGAGGGGGCTTTGTGCCTAGAGTGCTTCATCCTGCCAAGGACTGAGGTAGTGGATGCCTTTCTCCACTGGTTCTGGAGGGGGCTTTGTGCCCAGAGTGCTTCATCCTGCCAAGGACTGAGGTAGTGGATGTGATACTCCACTGGTTCTGGAGGGGGCTTGGTGCCCAGAGTGCTCCACGTGCAGGTTGGCCGGTAGAAATTCCCTCACCTGGTTGTGTGTGCCATGAGATTGCTGAGGTACAGGTAGCATGATACGCCATGGAGGCTGCGACATACCCAACACTGCTGCGGCTTCGCATTCCACCTGCAGGTGACAACTGTGATGACAGTAATGCTTCATGGAAGCTTCCCAGGGACCTGGAACTCACCACCAGCCTCGGACGACTGACCACTGGGGATGTTAGGCATGTCTGTGGTGGTGCCACTGTCTGAGGAGGTCGCGGGGCCGCTGGCGGTGCTTGCGGCGGTGTCAGTTTTGGCGGTGCTGGCTGCAGGGTCTGTGGCGGCGGTGCTGGCGGCAGGGTCTGTGGTGGCGGTGCTGGCTGTGGGGTCTGTGACGGCAGTGCTGGCGGCGGGGTCTGTGGCGGCAGTGCTGGCGGCGGGGTCTGTGGCGGCAGTGCTGGCGGCGGGGTCTGTAGCGGCAGTGCTGGCGGCAGAGTCTGTGGCGGCAGGGCATGTGTCAGCACCTGCTGAGGGAGAAAGCTGGATGTCTCCTGCAGCCTCAGACGGCTGCCCACCGGGGAAGAGGCTGGGGACTGTCGCTGTGGCTATAGACGTGCAGGAGGTGGTGCAAGTGGCGGTGTTCGCCGCCGTACAGGTTGGCGTGGACGTGGACAGAAGGTGTGACACTGGTCCCATAGTCGGTGCCACCATGCCCTCTACTGACCTGCCCTTCAGTTTTTGGCCCTTCCCCACCTTTAATGGTGGCGCAGTTGTGTTGCCACTATCCCCTTTCATTTTCGCTGACCCCTTGGTGGCAGGTGTTTTCGGCTTCTCCCTCTGGGATGTGGGCACCTTTTTAACCTTGGCAGGTGGTGGAATATCCTTGCCCTCGCTCCGTGGCACACTGGCAGCCATGATGGTTGGTGCACTCCATGACCCCGCAGTTGCTGGCACCACTGTGCCTGGGGATGTGGTGGCTGAGGTGCTGGGCTGGGACCTGGAAAGCCTGGCCCTAGGGGAAGGACGGGGGGAGGTGTAGGGAAGAGGACAATGTTAGCAAGGAAACGTTTTTTAGACACACTGGAACGGCTAGATGGAGGGGGTTTGGGAGTGGAGGAAGAGGTAGTGGTTGTAGGAGGTGTACGTCTGCTGAATTTGGGTGAAGGTGCATGGGCTGGAGGCTGTTGTGATGTGGATTGCTGTTGGGTGGGTGTGTGCCTGTGTTTATGTACTTTGGGAGGAGGGCTCACTGACACACTGGGAGAGGACACTGGGGATGTGCGAATGGTAGTGGGGGTGGTGAGTGCACATGAGCGGTGTGTGTTGATGGGCGTGCTGGTGATGGAGGTAGTGGCTGAGGATGTAGTGCATGCAGGTGTGAGAGGAGACGAGACTGGGAGGGAGGATGGAGACGTGGAGGAGGGAGACACAGTGGAGGAAGTGGATGTTGGTATGTGTGCATGGGTATGATGCTTGTGTGAGTGCCTGTGGGTTGTGTGGTGCTTATGTTTGCCTGAGCCACTTTTGTGTGTTGATGTGTGTGCGTGCTGGTCTGATGGTGTGCTTGGGATAGGCTGAGGTACAGGGGATTGGGTATGGGTGGAGGAGGTTGGAGGGGGGAGGCTGGACACAGGGACAATGGCTGCCATCAGTGCTGAGGCAGGAGCCTGAAGTGCTCTCTGTTGGGCTGCCTGGCCAGAATGAATGCCCTACAGGTATGCATTTGTTTGTTGCAAATGCCTCGCAACACCCTGGATGGCATTCAGAATGGTAGACTGCCCAACAGTGAGGGATCTCAGGAGGTCAATAGCCTCATCAATGAGGGCAGCAGGGCTGACTGGGGCAGGGCCTGAGGTGCCTGGGGCGAAGGAGATGACCACCCTCCGGGGTGAGCGGGCACCGGACACACGCTGAGGGGCTGCTGGGAGGGTGGTGCTGGTAGGGGGGGTGGCGGCTGTACCTGTTGATGCGGTGGGCACAGAGGGGCCCACCACCGCAAGGGAGCTCCCATCAGATGAGTCGGCGCTGTCGCTGGTCTCTGCTCCTATCCCCGCCGTGGAGCTCCCCTCGCCCTCTGTCCCACTGGTGGCTTCAGACTCTGTTGCTTCACCCTCCAGGGCCAAGTGGGATGCAGCTCCCTCCTGCTCCGGTGCCAATGCTCCTCTGCCTGATGATGCTATTGCACACAAGAACAGGGAGACCACAAAAAGGGGGGGGGGAGACAGAAGAAAGACATGTTCAGTGCATGCAACACCACTACCGTTGGCGGACACAACAGACAGTGAGCAGCCCTCTGCACTACGCCATGCACTTATAGTTCCTAGATTAATCACATGCCCATGGGGTACGAGGCCTAAGCCCAAAGGCTGCACACCTGGAAGTCACAGGAGCCTGACTAGGTGTAGATTGCTCTAACCACTAGTGGGGTTGGGGTGCCACATAGCCTGCCTCTCAAGGGACCTTACCTACCAAGATCACCCTGGCCTAGGGGAACCCACTGCCACCTCCCCCGCCCAGACACCTTGTAATGCACGCAAAGTCAGCTGAATGAGAGTGTACTCACCCTCTTGTGGCTGCTGTGATGCCCTCAAGCGCCCATCCAACTCCGGATACGCCACTGCCAGGATCCGGAACATCAGGGGGGTCATGATGCAACGGACACCCCTCCCACGTTGGGAGGCCATCCCCAGCTGGGCCTCCGCCATCTTCTTGCTCCAGCAGTGCAGGTTCTCCCATCTTTTACGGCAGTGGGTGCTCCGTCTGTGGTGGACCCCCAGGGTCCGGACGTCCTTGGCGATGGCACGCCAAATACCCTTCTTCTGGTGGGCGCTGACCTAGAGGTATGGTACAGGGGGAAAGGACATTACTTACTTGTCCGGACCGTCATACTCATTGCCCCCCGTTCCCACCCCTGATGCACATACACTCCCCATCCGCACATGCAGGCCTCAGCCCCCCCATGTATCTTCCATCCACACCACTCAAAACAGGCATTTCCCATGCAGCATGCTCACAGTGTTCTCACCTGTTTGTCTGGAGGACCGTACAGTTGCGTGTACTGGGGTAGGACCCCAACCACTAGTTTCTCCACCTCCTCCGAAGTGAAGGCAGGGTCCCTTTCCCCAGACACATGAGCCGTTGTCGCTTCCAGACTGAGGTCACAGCAGCACTTGCAGTGTAGGTCCTCTCCTATTGAAGGTCAGGTATCAAGTGAGTGAACAGACAGAAAATGGCGGTCATGTCCGCGGCAGTGCGTACCGTCACCGACGGCGTACATCGTCATTGGCTCCTCAGACCCATAGGGCCCAATGTTAACCAATGCAGAATTGCGCTGCGGTCTTTGACTGCCCACCGCGACGGTGTAGAACGCCATCGCAGTTACCTCATATCCCCTTGTCCCACCTTACAGGTCAGACAGCCGCCATTTCAGGGGGCCACATGGCATTAATAATAACTGCGTCACACCAACGTAGGCCTGGAATACTCACAGTTACAGGCACATTGCGGATTAATACATTTGTCCAAATTACATTTTGGGATACCTCAGTGTTGGCTGACTCTCTGCTCACTGTTCTCCTCCATAGGGCACGTCTGCTGGGGCAGGTGATGAGATGACAGCATCTTCCGGTGTACAGACCCCTGGTGGACCTGTCGACAATGGAAGAGAGACACATAATAGTCACATACAGACTTGATCGTGCAACAATCCAGAAACTGTGTGCCCAGTTCGAGCCAGACCTAATGTCAGCTATCCTCCATCCCACAGGGATACCCCCTCTAGTGCAGGTCCTGTCAGTACTCCATTTCCTGGCAAGTGGTTCCTTTTTGTCTGCCCTGATGAAACACATGCGCAGCTACATCGTGTTCCCTCAGGTGGAGGATTTGCCCACAGTGAAAGGTGACTTCTATGTCCTGGGACATATCCCCAACATCATTGGTACCCTCTCGCAGGAGTGAACAGGTGTACAGAAACCAGAAGACCTACCACTGAATGAATGTGCAGATGGTGTGTTTGGCAGACCAGTACATCTCCAATGTGAATGCCAAGTTTCCTGGCTCAGTGCATGACGCCTACATTTTGAGGAATAGCAGCATCCCTTTTGTGATGGGGCAACTCCAGAGGGACAGGGTGTGGCTAATAGGTGAGGCCAAGGACCCAATACAGTGTGAATAGGTGTCTGGGTATGGGGTTGTCCCTAAGGGTTAGTGTGTGTCTAACAGTTGTCCTTCGATATTTGCAGGTGACACTGGTTACTCCAACCTGTCATGGCTACTGACCCCAGTGAGGAATCCCAGGACAAGGGCAGAGGAACGCTACAATGAGGCACATGGGCGAACTAGGAGGGTGATCGAAGGAACCTTCGGCCTCCTGAAGGCCAGATTCAGGTGCCTCCATATGACAGGTGGTTCCCTCTACTACTCACCAAAGAATGTGTGCCAGATCATCGTGGCCTGCTGTGTGCTGCACAACCTGGCTTTGCGACGGCAGGTGCCTTTTCTGCAGGAGGATGGGCCAACTGGTGGTCTTGTCGCAGCTGTGAAGCCTGTGGACAGTGAAGAAGAGGAGGCAGAAGAAGAGGATATCGACAACCGAAACAACATAATCATGCAATACTTCCAGTGAGACACAGGTAAGAACATGTCACTGCCTCCCACATCTCATACAATTTCTGGAGCTAGCATAAGTCTGTCAATTTCACTCAGTGTATGGACCCTGACTTGTCACTTTGCCTTTCCATTTCACAGATGTGGGTCCTACTTTGTGCCCTCTGTTATATTTCCTCCAGGCCTACAGCTGTGTTACAGTGGTATGTGCACAAGTAAATTGACATTGCTATATTCCATGGTTATTGCAATTACACGTTTGTGAAAGCACAGACTGACTCCAGATTGTTTTGTGATTGAAGTGTGTTTATTTCTGTGCAAATAAGTGGAGGGGGTTGTAAAATGGGCTGGTGAGATGGTGGATGAATGTCCATGGCAGAGTCCAGTCTATTTGTTTCACAGGTGATTGTCCAAAGGGGCATAGAAAGTGGAGCAATGCCAGTTGAAGGAGGAACAGGGTGACAAAGTGGGAAAGAAGGGTGACATTCAGGGGGGTCTACTTTTCTGGTGGGGGTCTTGGCAATGTTCTCTGTCTTGTTCCTGGATCTCAGGGACCGTTTGCAGGGTGGTTCTCCATCTGCAGCGGCTGGGGTGCTGGTGTTGTGTTCCTGTGGCGGTGCCTCCTGTCCACTAGCGAAGGTGGAGGGCTGTTCACCGTCCAGGCTAGTGTCAGGGGCCCCTTGTTGTGCCACTGTGTCCCTACTGGTGTTGACAAGGTCTTGCAGCACCCCTGCAATGGTGACCAGGGTGTTGTTAATGGACTTCAAGTCCTCCCTGATCCCAAGGTAGTGTTCCTCCTGCAGCCGCTGGGTCTCCTGAAACTTGGCCGGTACCGTTGCCATCGTCTCCTGAGAATGATGGTAAGCTCCCATGATGTTGGAGAGTGACTCGTTGAGAGTGGGTTCCCTGGGCCTGTCCTCCCCCTGTCGCACAGCAGTCGTCCCAGCTTCCCTGTTTTCCTGTGCCTCTGTCCCCTGAACCGTGTGCCCACTGCCCCCAGGTCCCTGATCGTCCTGTGTTAGTGGGGTTGCCTCGGTTCCCTGTAGTGGTGGACACACTGCTGATTGACGTGTCCTGGGGACAGAGGGATGGGCCCGTTGGGTGGGTGCTGTGCTGGTGTTTCCTGTGGGGGGAGGTTCAGTGGTGGTTTGGGACTGTGTCAGGGGAACCGACTGTCCTGAGGTCCCTGATGGGCCGGGCTCGTTGGGTAGGGGTCCTGTAGGGTGTAAAGGCATGATTATTGCATCTGTGTGTGCCATTGTGTGCAATGGGTGAGTGACCCTGTACTCCAGTGCTTGCATTCTTGGCTTGGTCCTAGTGTGATAGTTGGTTTGGGGTATGTGTGGGTATCTGTAGTGGACATACTTTGGTAATGGGTGTCCATGCTTTGGTGTTGCATGCAGGGCTTGGTATTGGGATGGCTGGGTTGTGATCATGGGGCATATGTGAGGTGTTGGAGTGATGGGGTGAGGGTGAGGGTCGGGGTATGTGATAGCATGCAGGTGGGGTGGGGGATATGGTAATAAAGATATGTCTTACCAGAGTCCAGTCCTCCTGCTACTCCTGCGAGGCCTTCAGGATGCAGTATTGCCAAGACTTGCTCCTCCCATGTTGTTAGTTGTGGGGGAGAAGGTGGGGGTCCACCGCCGGTCCTCTGTATAGCAATCTGGTGTCTGGAGACCACTGAACCTTCCCCCGTAGGTCGTTCCACCTCATCCTGATGTCATCCCTAGTTCTTGGATGCTGTCCCACTGCGTTGACCCTGTTGACAATTCTGCGCCATAGCTCCATCTTCCTTGCAATTGAGGTGTGCTGCACCTGTGATCCGAACAGCTGTGGCTCTACCCGGATGATTTCCTCCACCATGACCCTGAGCTCCTACTCAGAGAACCTGGGGTGTCGTTGAGGTGCCATGATGTGGTGTGGTGATGTGTGAGGTGGTGTGTGTTGTGATGTGTGAGGGGATGTGTTGGTGTGTGTTGTTCGAGGTGCGTGGATGTTGTGTAAGTGATGGTGTTCTGTGTCTGTGGATGCTGGTGTTGTTTTAGGTAGTGTCTCTCTCTGGCCTGCTTTCAAATTTCTGGTAGCAAGGGTTTCTGGGTAATGTGGGTGTGTGTTTTATAGTGTTGTGAGTGTGTGGGAGTGGTATGTGTATGTGTATCAGGTGTGTATATTTCGAATTGTCCAATGTGCTTGTGTTTTGTATATGTGTGTGTATTTTGAGCGCAGCGGTGTGTACCGCTAATGGATTACCGCGGTTCAAAAACCACCGCGTTGATTTGTGGGTCGTGATAGTGTGGGCATATGCCTGTTGGTGTGACGGTGTCGGTTTTGTTATCACCAGTTTATCACTGACCTTTGATGTGGCGGACTTGTGTGGGTGTCTGTATTATGGCGGATTCTGAGCTGTGGCTCATAATAGCTGTAGCAGAATTCCGCGGGCGCAGCGGTATGTTGGCGGTCTTCTGCACGGCGGTAAGCGGCATTTACCACCAGGGTTGTAATGAAGGCCATTGTGTCTTATTGGCAGGCAGTGACGGCTGAGATTGCTGGGGTTTTGCAGGAGGAACTGGATGTTGCCCGAGTATGCATCCTCTTGGGGGTCCTTGAAGGAGTGGGTTCAAACAGAGCAGACCGGGCATTCGTCAGAACTGCCTGCTTGGTGGCCAAGAGGGACATTGCTGCAGGTTGGAAGTCATAAACGGCTCCAGCGGTAGGAAAGTGGCGCAGGGGAGTGGACTGGTGCGCTTAGCAAGAAAAGCTTGTGTATAAAGCGAGGGGCTGCCCCCATAAACATGATAAGGTGTGGGGGAAATGGATGGGACCTAGGGAGGGGACGATACCGATATGGGGTAATGTACATTTGTCAAACGTGCTGTGTTGATTCCTTAAAAGTGTACCTCGACCAAGAGATTTTGCTATGTTGTGTGCAATTGTCTGACATGATGCTTGGTTTATGCGGCTCTTGTACGACCTGTTGGGCTTTATGTTGTTGCTATTTAAACTCAATAAAAATGTTTATAAAAAAAAAAAGCCCACAGAGAGATCACAACAGGCCAGAGCGCTTGCTCGCTCGACTCTAAAAATCTAAGCACCGGGTGCACAATGATGATGGAATGGCAGCTGTTCAACTCCACAAGGAATGTCTGACAATGTGTCTAACTAGTTTAGCCCTTGCCTGGACAATGAGGGTTGGCTTTTCAAAAGTCCTTACGATGAGATTGATGACTTCTGCCTAGATTTCATATACTATGAAGATGTGGGTATAATGACTATTATGTACTGATATGTACTGCACCTAAGAAAGCTAAATTGTATGAACCTCAGGAAGTCATTCTAGAATCGAAAGAGAACCCAATATTTGACTCCAATTTTCTGCAGCTTACCCACGTGGCAAAATGGTTTCTTCCTATGCTCATTGAGGGTATATCAAGTCTAAAATAAAATCCTCAAAGGACCATGCCTCTAGGGCAACTACGAGAGCAGAGTGCCCACAGCCTACAATCAGACAAGATGGCGTTAAACCCTAAGATAGATGCTAAAATCATCAGGTTTCTTGGTAAAGGTGGGAAAGACCCAAGGAATGGAGGTGGACAAAGCATGCGCCTCTTCTCAAGACAACATTCTTCATAAGACCCAAGGAATGGAGGTGGACAAAGCATGCGCCTCTTCTCAAGACAACATTCTTCATATTCTGGGTCCACTGTCCAGAATTTTGTGTGTAGTGGAACAAGCTAAATCCTCAGGGAAGGTGCTGGATGCAGAGGTAATGTCTAGATGGGCGCAGAGGGCATTGAGTTTCTTACAGAACACAAACATTGGCCTCTCCTTTGAGAGGAAAAAAAAGTCTGCTCTTAGGAATTGACCCTAAGCTTGGGGACCTGGCCATGTCAGAAACCTCGTCCAATACCCAAGTGGCTTTGTTCGTGAGGGAGATAGGACGCTACATTCAGGTGTTTATCTCCCTTGATAAGGCACACTTATCACTAATAAACGTTTTTGGGCACATTTCTCCCTGGGCCAGCGCATCCAGGGATCGCTTCATTGGTCGTCAGTTCCAATTCAGCCCTTTATTCGCCAATTTACGTACAATAGACCTGTGTTCTTTCCCCTTTGGTGGAGGGGTGATTGTTTTGGATTCTGATTCTTTGGTGGTCAATCAACTGGAGGGTAAATGCTCTCTTCCTTTGCCAAACGTTGGGGGACGGTCAGCACTTTTTTGTAAAAGAATGGTAAAATATTTTCAAAGATCCATGGATTTTGCAGAATATGAGAAGATTTTAGATCAATTTCCTTTCAGGCCATGTGTCCAAATCCAGCGCTATGGGGGTCATTCTGACCCTGGCGGTCACCGACCGCCAGGGCCAACGATCGCGGAAGCACCGCCAACAGGCTGGCGGTGCTTCCTGGGGCATTCTGACCGCGGCGGTAAAGCCGCGGTCAGAAAAGGGGAACCAGTGGTTTCCCGCCGGTTTTCCCCTGGCCCAGGGAATCCTCCATGGCGGCGCTGCTTGCAGCACCGCCATGGGGATTCCGACCCCCTTCCCGACATCCCGTTCCTGGCGGTTTTTACCGCCAGGAACAGGATAGCGGGAACGGGTGTCGTGGGGCCCCCTAACAGGGCCCCATAATGATTTTCAGTGTCTGCTTTGCAGACACTGAAAATCGCGACGGGTGCCACAGCACCCGTCGCACCCCAGCAACTCCGCCGGCTCCATTCAGAGCCGGCTTCATCGTTGCTGGGTCTTTCCCGCTGGGCCTTTTGGCGGTCGCCCGCCCGCCCAGCGGGAAAGTCAGAATGACCGCCGCGGTCATTTGACCGCGGTGCAGTCTTCTGGCGGTCTCCGCCCGGCGGGCGGCGCCCGCCGCCTGCCGGGGTCGGAATGACCCCCTGTGTGTCAGTCTCTTCAGTGGCTTTGCAGTTAAGGAAAAATTTGGAATCCACTGACGATAGTAGTCCACGATTTCCAAGATTACTCTTACATATGTCTATGTATGAGGTGGACAGATTCTCAGAATTGTATAGAAGTATTCTTTTGATACCTTCCTCACTCGTTTCTGAACCTGATCCCCCACATAGGTAACTTATTTATGACAGTAACGTAATTGTGTTGGTGAATCCTTGTGTCATTCATCAGCCAAATGTTTCAACAATGCCTCTCTTGTATGTGCAACGATCATATGATCATCAATATATTTGACTAGTACTGACTCAAAGGGTAATCTTAGTACTCTAGATCTTTATTAATAACTTGTGCAAAGGCTGTTGGTGACTGTAGAGCCTTGTAGTAATCTTTACCACACCAGTAATTTATGTTTATAAATTTGAAAACAAAAAGGTACTGTTTATCTTCGTGAAAAGGAATAGAAAAGAAAGCTGAACATACATCACTTACTGTGAACCACTCTGCTGGAATTTGTAACAGTATCAATGTTGGATTAAGGACTACTGGACAAAAGAAGGGTCCACTTTATTGCTAATCACCCTTAAATCCTGTGCCATCCTTCAATATTAGCTTGCTTTGTGTGATCTTCATTTCTATTACGATACTTTGTTGCACCATTGTCTCAATCACTGGGTAATCCCTTCCTCAATTATGAAAGAAAGTCTGAACTGTGGTCTACATGGATAGGCTGCACCCAGTTTTAATGTAGCATGCACTGGCTTAGCACATGTAATAAGTCCAATGTATGTTTCTGTCAAACCTCAAGCCTTCCTTTTCACAGTCTGTCTTTAATCTGGAAGTACTTCCTCTTCTGTGAGAACTGGAAAAGCATTACTTTTTGCTGCCCCTGATTTCAATTTAAAGTTAACATCTGGAGCATTTGTCTGAATGTAGACTCCATCCTGTGTACAATAAGTTACACAATTCAATTTGCATAGTAATTCTCTATTCAGCAAGTCCACAAGGCCTATTTCTCTAATCATAAATGCATACATCCATCTGCAGATTCGCAAATTTTGAATATCTCAGGCAGGATGCAGAACTTTTTCCAATATCTCTCTCTTGCTGCTAGGGGGTACCGGCTAAATACGCAGCACCACATAACATCACTGAGCTCACCTCAGCATGCTGACGTGAGTTATTTCTTTCTGCGCCAGTCAGGCAGATCTGTAGAGAGCAACCCCGGTCACTTTTTGACTGACTTTGTCCCCTAAACACCAAACCCTATGGTGCCTGTCACAAGCAGATGGCTGTGACAGATCCACACTTGCTTTATTTGTGGTGCTTTGAGTAGGATCACAACTCTAATACCTGTGAGTTCTGCCATGCCATGAATCTAAAGGCACTGCGGGAACGCTCTTTGAAGTACCTTGCCATCTGACGTCAGGTGACTCTGCGACGTTCAAGAGCCCGGTTGCTTGGAAAGTCCCAGGACCATGAGCTGCTGCTGACAATCGTTGTTGCAGTCCAAGTCATCAGGTAACTCCCACAGAAGGAAGAAGTCAAAGTCAAAACACTCTTAAAACTCACAGCGCAAATGTCTTGGACAAGGGAAAGGAATGACAACACTACTCAAGGCCTCATTCCTTTGCTTCCACTTCAAAGTCTGTGCATGCCTGGGTCCTCTCTGCACCCCCCACAGTTTCCCGGAGTTTTGAGGCTATGCACCTCATACTTGGGCAGCCCAACCTCTCTGGGATGCCTTTGGGCCCCATGAGTTTGGAAGGTCCCCTACTGGATTTCCACAGGTGGATCCAATATCGATGCCAGTCGGGTCCCATGGATCCGGTGCTGGATCCAAAGCAGCTCTGCCCATGAGGCTGCGACCTTCCATGGAGCCTGCTCTAGTGCTGTCCTTACCAGTGCTGCCAGCACCAACCTCATCATCATACCAGACTCCAGTACCATACGCCGGTACCATGGCGTTTGAGCCAGTGCCATTTTCTTTTGATAGGCCTGGAGAGAGAGATGATTGGGAGGGGTCTGAGGACTCTTATGGATACCACAAACCCCTGGACGAATCTGAGAACAGCTGGTAGGAGGAATTAGCAGATGCCAGTGGTTTGGACACCTCACCAGACACTGGCTTGGTCTCTTCTCTCACTGTGTCTACGGAGGAAAGAGTCTCCTTGGCAGTGGTGGTGCTGAGGGTGGCGGAGGTCCTGGTCAAGATGAATGTCTTGACAAAGGTGCTTCAGCCAGGATTTACCCCTTCCAAACCTCTACTCCCTTTTAATGAAGCCCTTACGGATGTCCTGCTTGGGACCTTGTCCAAGCCGTGCAAAGAGGCTCCTTCCAGGACATTCTCCCACCACCATTGCCTGCTCCTGGGGACCCCAGCTTCCCCACCCAGCACCCCACCCCTAAGACCTTGGTGGTCCAAGCCTCCACTCCCGAGTTAACCCTGGTGCATTCCCTCCCACTTCACTGGCTAGGGAATCCAAAAGGCTGTACACCCATGGCAAGAGGATGTTTTCTTTTACCAGCCTAGCACTGCAGTTGTTGAGCACCGTGTGCATTTTGTGCCACTACACCAACAATGTTTTGAGACTCAGTTGTGCAAGTGCTACCCAAGGTCTCAGAGGAGGCCCACGCCATATTCTCCCAGGCTAATGCTGACAGTCAAGAAGCAGCAAAGTTTAACATTCGATGTGGGCTTGACATGACAACCTCGCTAGGCTGAGCAATTGTATTCAGACGCAATGCCTGCTTGATAACCACAGGCTTTTCAGGGAATATTGAGGCTTCCTTCATGGACAGGCAGACTCAGCGCAGGAGCACTTTGAACACAGCCAGGCTACTTCCAGGTCTCTGTGTCTCAATTTTCACCCCCACGCAAACCGCAGTCTGACGTTTGCCCCTTCCTTGGCTACAGTATATGGTAGGGACTACCAACCACATACCCTTCCCACCCAGCCAAGGCAAACAGGCTTCCCAGCCTTTTTGTGACTGCTGATGCGGTTCTCACAGATTATGTGGGACCACCAGCCAAAGGTCTGGCCAGTCCACCACTCCACTGGCAGTCACAAGCTCCAAACCACTTTAGTTAGCCCTTATACCAGCATTGGCACTCAGTGGGAGGCAGGATTCACCATCACCTGTGCCACTGGCAGTCCTAACATCGGACAAGTGGGTACTCCAAATCACTCAGTGGAGTTACTCCATCCTCTTTCTGGAAACCCAGCCATCCATACCCCCTTCTCATGACCAGCTGACGGAGGATCATCTCTCCTCCCTCAGACAGGAAGTGCTGGCTCTTTTGGTCAAAGGAGCCTTAGAGAGGGTGCAGGCATCATATCTAGGCCATAGTTGTTATTCCTGCTACTTTCTGGTGCCCAAAAAGGATAGAGGCCTCTCTATCCTATTCTATTCTAGACCTGCACCCTTTCAACTTCTTCCTGAAAAAGAAGTTCAAGATACTTACCTTGGCTCAGGTTCTGTCCTCCCCTTCCCTGGAGACTCAATGGTAGCACTGGACTTGCAGGACTGTTATTTCCACATCCCCCCTCCTGTCCACAGGTGTTACCTGTGGTTCACAATGGGCCACTAGCATTATCAGTTTGTTGTGCTCCCCTTTGGCCTTACCGGTGACCCGCAGGCATTCTCTAACATGATGGCGATGGTTGTTGTACACCTGCGGAAGTCAGGGGTTCCACTCTTCACCTGCCTCAATGACTGGTTGTAGAAGGTGGGCTCGCCCCCTCCCTCCCCACTTCCAGACTACAGCGAACCTTACATAATCGCTGGGGTTCACTATCAACATACAGAACTCACACCTGACTCCCTCTCAGATGCTCCCTGTCATCTGAGCTTCTCTGGACACAGTTCAGTTTTGGGCCTATCCTCTGAATGGCAAGTCCAAAATATCCTGGATTTAGTGGAGACTGACTCTGAGGCTGTTGGGCCTAATGGCCTCCTGCATCTTGCTGCCGTTGGCATATACAGGCTCTGTAGTGGAATTTGAAGTCCTACTGGGCACAGCATCAGGGGGAATCTCTCCGACCTGGTCCAGATCTTGAAGGAAACTGTAGAAGACCTGCAATAGTGGCTAACAAACCGTGATTGGGTCAACGGCAAGCCTTTCTCCCTTCCCCAAGCAGAGCTGACTGTAGTGACATATGTGTCACTCTAGGGCTGGGGCTGCCATCCGGGAGAGGTGAAGATCAGAGGACTCCGGTCTCCAGAGGAGTTCTGGCTCCATTTCACCTTGTTGGAGCTGCGGGTGATCCGACTGGCATTAAAAGCCTTTTTTTCCTTCTGTCAAGGGAAGTCTGGTGCAGGTGTTCACAGACAACACCACTGCCATGTGGTACTGCAACAAACAGAGCAGGATGGGTTTGTGGACCCTGTGTCAAGATGCCCTGTGGGCATGGCTGGAAAGTCAGGTCATTTCCCTGGTGGTTAGACACCTGGTGGGCTCTCTGAACTGAAGAGCGGACAAACTCAGCTAATGACACCTAGGGGATCACAAATGTCATCCCCATCTGGAGGTGGCGCAAGGTCTCTTCCGAGATTGAGGAGATTCTTGGTTAGATCTGTTCACCACTGATGAGAATGTGCAAAGTAAGCAGGTCTGTGCGCTGGTGTTTCCAAGACAGCTTTCACTTTGAGATGCTTTTTGTCTCAAGTGAAGCTCAGGTCTCCTGTTCTCCTTTCAGCCAATACCACCTCTGCTCGGAGTTTTCAAGAAGATGAGGAACAACCTGGCTCAAGTCATCCTTGTGGCTCCAGATTGAGCACAGAAACTTTGGTATCCCAAACTCCTGAGCATGAGCATCGGTCTTCGGATCAGGCTGCTCCTTTGGGTGGATATTCTGTCACAGCAGCAGGGCAAGGTGCTGCACCCAAACCTGCACACACTTTGGCTTAATGTTTGGAGTTTGAGCAGCGACAGTTGACAGCTTTTAACCTTCCCCCCGAAGTCTGCAAGGTTATTCTGGCAGCCAGGCGTCCCTCCATCAAGACTCTATACGCCTGCTGTTGGGACAAATTTGTACCATGGTGTGCATGTGAGAATAATGATCCTCTTTTTGAACCTGTATCCCAAGTGTTACTGTTTATTCTTTCTCTAATCCAGCAGGAGGCTGCATCAGCCTGTTTGTGTTTCTTGTGGTTGCCAGACCAACCTTCTTTGTTCAAGTCACCTGTTGTGATTCGTTTTCTAAAGAAACTTCAACACCTATCTCTCTACGGCCATTCTTTATGGTCCAATGGGACCTCAGTCTGGCCTTGACCTCTCTAATGTGTGCGCCCTTAGAGCCTCTACACATCTGTCCACTCCGTTTCCTCACCATCAAAACAGCTTTTCTGGTGGCCATAACATAAGCCAGGAAGGTCGGCAAACTGCAGGCACTGTCTGTGCCCCCTCCCTTCACGACATTCTTCCCAAACAAACGGGTTCTGAGAACTTCTGCCTCCTTTATCTCAAAAGTAGTGACATCTTTTCATGTGGGCCAAAATATCACCTTGCCCGCCTTCTTTGCTCCAACTCACCCTTCAAAAGAAGAGGAGAAGTGTGCTGTTATTCTACACTGATCATACTAAAGAGTTCCGGGTGGACAATCAACTCTTTGTTGGGTGCTTCAGAGCAAAGAAGGGAAAGGCCTTGCAGAAGAAAACGATGGATAGTTCTGTGCATAAAAATCTGGTATGCATTGGCTAAGAAGCAGTCCCCTGAGGGCTTGCATACTTATTGCACCAGACCAAATTCTGCGCCCAGTAAGCTTGTGGAGTCTCTGCCCTGGACATTTATCTGGCAGCAACATGGCCATCTCAGCACACATTCACCAAGCATTAATGTCTGGATAGTCAGGTCTGTCAAATGGGCACTTTGCACGTTCGGTCCTACAGGACTTTTTGGTCTAATCGGTTCAGACCCACCTCCCTGGAGGTATTGCTTGGGTATCTATTCTAAATTAAAGAATCTGCTGCTAGAAGTCAATCAGACGAACAAGTTACTTATCTACGGTAACACCTTATCTAGTGGAGACTCTATCAAAGCCACAGATTCCTTAATGACCTTCCCACCCTCCGCGCGCTGCAAACAGATTTCTGTGTAGGGTTACCCTTATGAGGCCCTTAGTGCTTCACATCAATACATTAGCATCCTTCATGCCTCCACTCTTCAGGCGTGGCAAGGTCATGAAAAGAAACTAATGTCAGTGTGCTGGGGTGGCGCCTATATATGCACCATGCTTGTCACTTATGGCACATTCAACACTGAGCCAAATGACACCACCTACGCGCAGGAGTACTGCTCAAGGTTTTCCAGATCCAGTCCAAGGTAACGCATTTGCAGCTAGAGTCTCTACCAGATAAGACATTACCAAAGGTAAGTAACTTATTTGTCAGTTCCATTTTTTTCTGTGCCATTGAAGTGTTCTGAAGGTAACTCTCCTCAGAAAAAGAGGGTGCGTTATTCAGCAATTTCTCTTTGTTCTGTTCCTGTACAGTTCTGTTGTGATGTCTTAACCAAAGCCTTTGCGTTTCAAGCATTGCATAGATTGTGATGGCCAAATGTCCATCTAAGAGTCTCATGAAATCTGTCTGTGGTGCCTAGGTTCGCAACATAGTTTTGAGGTATGCACATCATGCCAGAGGATGCATCCTCAAAGAAAGGAAGACCGAGTTGTTTATGGCGGGATGTCTGAAGTTGTGCCCAGGATCAAGTTCACCATCCCCATCTTCTAAGTCATTCAAGTAAACACAAGAAAATGTAGATGCATGGATCTTGGTGCCAGGCCTTGAGAAGTAAGTTGCCCTCTGCAAGACATGCAACTTCACCTCATCCAGAATTGGATGTCAAGTGTCCACCCGAAGAAGATAGGGTGGCGCTGACTCTGACTGACGGGGCACCTGTGGCTCCATTGGGCACGATGCCAGCCATGAGTCCAATTCCTTCTGTGGTGCCACCTCCAAGGCCCCTCTCAGGGTCTCAATACCTGACTTCCCAGCCCCAGGGACAGATCCGTCGGCCTGTCTGAAAGCCATGTTCAGTATGTTTAATGGTGCACTGTTGGCTGCTGGTGCACTGTTGGCCCCATTGCTCCTCTGACTTACACTCTTTGAGCAATGCCAAAGCCATTTTCGCCATTCACTCCCATTTACCCGGTGACACAATCTATTGGGAAACTCCAAGCCCTACGCCAACATCTGCGGGATCAACACTAAAGTTGACGTTATTTCCCCTCTCCACTCCCAACTCAACTCCTTTGGTTCTGGTGCCCATCACCTCTCTGTTGTTGCAATATACACCATCACCACTGCAAGGCACTCCACCAGCACCACAACAGACGACGCTGGCACACATGCAACCTGTGTCCCCTCCACCTCAGCTTTTCTCTCTCCCTCCATCAAGGCTTCAGCTGGCGGGCTTTCCTTTGATTCCTCAAAGGTCAAGAACAGAAGTGCAGAGACTTCTGGAAGAAGACATTTGTTCCAGGGCGGGGCAGATTCTCAGGCTGAACAAGATGGTGACAATGATGGTGATAATGGCCAGCCAAGCCTAGATGCACAATTTTAAGGTCCAAAGGATGGAAGTGGCCCGGGGACTTCTCCAAAGTGGGAACTCCCATTTCCTAGAGATATTCCTACTCCTGAAGTAACCTCCTACCAGGCAGTGGTCAAAACTTCTGCAGATATGTTACACTTACCACTATCTGCAAAAGTTAAGTCAAACATCCTGATGGAGTTCCTGCATTCCTTTACCCATACTTTGGAGTCTACTTCACTGAGCCTATTTGGGAGAACCACCACAGCAGGTGCTTGCTCTCTCACTAGAAGGTATAAACCACCACCAAGAGATCCTTCCTTTCAGCCCACTCATCTCCTGAAAGGTAGGTAGTTCAGGCCTCATGCTCCTTGCAGCTGACTCCATGATCATTCCCGTCTAACTCTGCAGATAGGGAGTCTAGGATAATGGAGCCCTATACCAAAAAAACTTCCCAGCCGGCAGCATGGCTTTCAAATCTCTCAATGCCACTTGCTTTTTAGGAAGATATGTATATGCTTTGCTGGATTCTGACCACGCAGTTACCCCCAAACTCTTGGACGATCTTGCAGGACATTTTTCAGAGCCGATTGCGTACAGACAAGCTGTTGTGAAGCAGGAAATCCAATCTAGCCTGGACACAGCCAATTCAGTGGGCAGAGTTATGGGTGCATCAGTGTCCCTCTAACACCATGCATGGCCCAGAAAATCTGATTTTTAGACAATGTCCAGTCTACTTTAATGGTCCTCCCCTTTGATGGTTCTCACTTCTTTGGAGCCAAGGAGAATTCTGCACTTTAAAGGTTCTAAGATAGCAAGACAACAGCCTGGTCCTTGGGTCTTCAAACACAGCGAAAGAATGATAGGCAGTTCAGAACATTTTGAGGCTTTAGCCCTGGATTTTCCTTTCGATGCAGACAGCAATACAACTTTCAGGAGCTGCAGCAGCAACAACAATACAACCCACTCTACAAGCAATACATAGGGTGGATTTGAGAAATGCAGCACAACTTACCTTTTCCTTCCTTCTCCTCTTTCCCAGTCACATTAGGTAAGAGGCCCTCATTCTGTTCTACCAGGACACAATCTACAAGTAGGAGGATGGGCATCCTCCTTTTTACAAACATGAAGGTCCATAACGTCTGACCTTTAGGTCTTACAAATTGTAGAAAGGGAGTATGCCCCCAACCTTGAAGGAGCCACCTCCTCCTTTACCATCCCCACTCAGTCTCTTCCTCTAGACATTTACATATTCTTCAACAAAAAGTCCAATCCCTCCTACTCAAGGGTACATTGGAACTGGATGCAGAACAGGAAAGGGGACAGGGATGGTATTCCAGGTATTTCCTGATTCCACGTAGGATAGCAATCTGCGCCCAATCCTAGACCTCAGGAGTTTGAACTGGTTCCTTAAAAAGGAAAACTTCAAATTTTTCTTGCTAGCTCAGGTTCTGCCTGCGCTGAATGTGGAAGGCTGAATGGTGCCTGTCGACTTAGAGGATGCCTATTTCCACATTTCTATCCTGCAATCACACAGGAAGTATCTTTGCTTAAGAGTCTGGTCTGAGCACTATTAGTTTGTGGTCTTTCCGCTTGGCCTCACTCCCTCTCTGCATGTTTTCATACATTTGAAGGCAGTAGAAGCAGCCCATCTCAGAAGGAAGGGAATACCCCTAATCCCTTAACTGTACAACTGGCTGCTCAAGGACAGGTCTCCAGAGCTGGTGACCTACCACTTGCAGGAGACAATTTAGTTGCTGCACGACCTGAGCTTTTTGATCAACAAGCCTAAATCTCACCAGGTGCCATCTCAGCGCATACTTTCCAAAGAGGTGGTACTACATACCACATCAAATCGAGCCTTACCTCCACCTCAGAGGGTTCAAGATATTCAGACTATGATTTCTGTGTTTCAGAATAGTGCATTTATTTCAGTCCTGACCGTCTTGTGCCTGCTAGGTCTACTAGCCTCCTGCATTCTGTTGGCCAAACATGCACACTGGCACATAAGGGCCCTTCAGTGGTGCCTCTGCAGACATTGTTTTCACAAATAACAGAGACCTTTAAGCCTGCATCAAGATCTCAAGGGACACTGCAGCGGATCCTTAATGGTGCAGTGTGAGCGTCAACCTTTCTCAAAACAAGCCGTTTAACTCCCTTCCTCCAGTGGCCACAGGATTACGGATGTGTCCACCCTGGGGTGGGGAGCTCATCTGGAAGAGCTGGAGATGAGAGGCCTCCGATCATCAGAAGAACAAATGTTTCATATCAATCTTTTGGAATTGCAAGTGATATGTCTTGATCTGAATGCCTTCCTCCCTTTCCATTCTGCTCAGTTTGTCCAGATCTTGATGGATAAACGCAACTGTGATGTGGTATATCAACAGGTGGGGGGAGTGGAATTATCTCTTCTATGTAGAGCAGCTCTATGACTTTGGTCCTCGGCCAAGGACCATCAGATCTGCATAGCAGCAAATCACCTGCCTGGAGTACTCCACGTGTGAATGTACAGTTTCAGCTGGCATCATCTTGCCAACCACAAGTGTCCCTTCACAAAGAGGTTGTCCAGCTCATCTTCCAATTGTGGTGGATTCCTCTGGTAAATGTGTTTGCCACTCACGAGAAAGCTAACTGCCTGAAAGTGCCCTCCAGAATCTGATACAGGGAGAATTGAGGGATGTGTTTCACCTCAAGTGGACTGCTCCACTCCTATAAGTGTTCCCAACCATACTTAATGTTTCAAGTGTTGAGGAAGATTTGCCTAGAGAGGGGCAATGCTAATTGGCTGGTACTGATCACAAAGAGTGTGGTATGTGGACCTTGTTCACCGCTCCCTGTGCCCCCGCTCTGTCTACTCAACAGGGTAGACCTCTTGTTTTAGTCACAGGGCCAGGTTCTACACCACACCCTCCAGGGCCTCCACCTACATGCCTGGAGATTGAGTGGGGCAACCTAAGAAAATTTTCTTTACCCCTGAAATGGTGAACATAATTTTATCTGCTAGATGCCTCACCACCAAGACTTTATTCATAAATATGGGCCAGATTTATTAAATGGTGTGCATATAAGTCCTTAGATCAACTCAAAACTCACTTCATCTCATCTCTTTTGCCCTCTATTTAGCTCAGCAGGGCTGTACAATTGCAACAGTTAAAGTTTATTTATCAGCTTTGGATGTTTTTCTACGATTACCTTTTCAACCTTCTCTTTTTAAATGCTCCATTGTCTTGAAATTCTTAAATGGTTTCACAAACAGTTATCCTCCTACTCCCCTCATTATGCCATAGTTGGACCCCAATTTGGTCCTTACATACTTGATGTGTTCTCCATTTTAACCTTTAAATAGAAGCCCTTGTCCTTCAAGACATTTTTTCTAATTGATGATATGTTGGCTCAATTAGTCAGCGAACTATAGGCTTTGAGTGTGAAACCACCTTTCAGTACTTTTTTCCTTGGGAAACTAGTGTTATCAAACCGGGTTGCCTTAATACTTAAAGTCCCTTCCACTTGGGTTAGTCCGTCACTCTTCCCACCTTCTACCCCTCCTCCTCACACTGCTAAGGAGAAAGAAAAACGTAATCGTCTTGACCCAGAAAGATCTTGCAGCTTCTAGACAGACAGACTCTTTGTGTGGTATGTTGGGAAAATCAAAGAAAAGGCTGTTCACAAAAGGACGTTGTCCAGATGGATCCTCTTGTGCATCAAGACATGCTACTCCATGGCACGCAAGGACTTGCCTGAAGGTATTTGTGATTGCCAAATCCTCTTCCACTCAGGCAAGACAGCAACGGGGTACCTCCTTCACAATTGTACAAAGCAAATGAGAAGGGATTACCACTTCACACTCTCAGTTCAGGATTTCTTGGTCTAGTAACCTCTGCTAAAACCTCCAGGTGTGGTGCGGCTGGGAAATCGTCAAAAGGTAAAGAATGTATCCTTTCAGGTGGTATATGTATTTAGGAGACGAACAAGTTGCTTACCTTCAGTAACGCTTTTTCTGGGGGATACAGTATCTACCTGCAGATTCCTAAACAACCCACTCTTCTCCCTGTGGCATGGTTTTCTGAATCAAGGGTCTTTTTAAATATCTGTTTTATGACAGATGTATATTGACATATATACAATGTTTCTGAGTAAACATATAGGGGGTCATTACAACATTGGCGGTAAAAGCCGCTTACTGCCGTGCAGAGGACCGCCAACACCCCGACGCCTACGCGGAATTCCGCCACAGCTATTATAAATTCAGACACCCACACAAGTCCGCCACACCAAAGGTCAGTGATAAACTGGTGAAAAAAAAACCTCCACCGTCACGCCAACAGAAATACGCCCACACTATCACGACACACGAATCCACGCGGCGGTCTTTCAACCGCGGTATTCCATTGGCGGTACACACCGCCGCACTCAAAATACACACACTTCTACAAAACACCGCCACATTGGACAATTCGAAATACACACACCTGATACACATACACACACCACTCCCACACACCCATTGCAATATAAAACACACACCCACATCACCCACAAACCCCTACGACCACTATTACAGAGAGAAGGCCAGAGAGAGACACCACCATCCACAAACTAGCAGCCACAGGCACACAACACCATCGCCCACACAACTTCCACGCACAAAACACCACACACCACTCCACACATCACCTACACCACCCCATGGCACGCAAAGACACCCCAGGTTCTCGGAGGAGGAGCTCAGGGTCATGGTGGAGGAAATCGTCCGGGTAGAGCCACAGCTATTTGGAGCACAGGTGCAGCACACCTCAATTGCAAGGAAGATGGAGCTATGGCGATGAATAGTCGACAGGGTCAACGCAGTGGGACAACACCCAAGAAATCGGGACGACATCAGGAAGAGGTGGAATGACCTACGGGGGAAGGTGCGTTCTGTGGTCTCAAGACACTACCAGGCGGTTCAGCGGACTGGCGGTGGACCCCCAACTCCTCACCCACAACTAACAACATGGGAGGAGCAGGTCTTGACGATTCTGCATCCTGAGGGCCTCGCAGGAGTCAGTGGAGGAATGGACTCCAGTAAATCAAACCTTTAACTACCATATCCCCCACCCTACCTGCATGTTATCACATACCCCCACCCTCGCCCCCACCCCTATTACTCCAACTCCTCACAAATGTACCAATATCACAAACCACACATCCCAACACCAAGCCCTGCATGCAACAACAACGCATGGACACCCATCACTAAAGCATGCCCACTGCACATACCCATACACCCCCCTAAACCATTATCACACAAGCCCCCACACAGGAATGCCAGCACTGGGGTACACGGTCACCCACCCATTGCACACCATGACACACACAGATGCAATAATCATGCTTTTCCACCCCTGCAGGACCACTACCCAACGTCACCAGACAGGAGGGTCCAGACATCTCCACCCCACCCACAGAAGAGGCCCACAGTGATGACAGCAGCTCTGTCCAACTGGATCTAGATGACCAGCCCGGACCATCGTGGGCCTCGGGACTGTCGGTTCCCCTCACACAGGCACAGGCCACCACAGACCTTCCCACCTCTGGTAACACCAGCACAGCACCCACCTAGCGGGCCCATACCTCCGTCCCCAGGACACGTCAATCAGCTGTGTGTCCACCAGTACAGGGAACCCAGGATAACCCACCACCCCAACAACAACAGGGACCTGGGGGCAGTGGTAGTGGGCACACGGTCCAGGGGACGGAGGCACAGGAACACAGGGGAACTTGGAGGGCTGCTGTGCGACAGGGGGCGGACAGGCCAAGGGAACCCACTCTTCACGAGGCCCTCTCCTCCATCATGGGAGCATACCACCACTCCCAGGAGACGATGGCAATGGTCCTGGCCAAGTTTCAGGAGACCCAGCGCATGCAGGAGGAACAGTATTTGGGGTTCAGGGAGGAACTCAGAACCATCAGCTCCGCCCTGGGCACCATCGTAGGGGTGCTGAAGGAACTACTCAACACCAGGAGGGACACTGTGGCACTACAAGGGGCCCCTGACATTAGCATGGACGATGAGCTGCCCACCACCTCCGCCGGCGCTAGTGGACAGGAGGCACAGCCACAGGACCACCACACCAGCACCCCACCCCCTGCAGACGGAGAACCACCCCGCAAACGGTCCCTGAGATCCAGGAACAAGACAGAGCACGATGCCAAGACCCCTGCCAAGAAATGAGACCACCCTGGTTGTCAACCCACTGTCCCACTTTGTCACCCTGTCCATATTGAAACTGCCCCAGCTCCACTTCCTATGCCCATATGGGCAATGCACCTATGAGACAAATAGACTGGACTCTGCCATGGACACTCCTTCGCCATCAACCCTCGCCATTTAACTTCCCCCTCCAATATTTTGTATGTAAATAAACACACCTAAAGCACCAAAAGATCTGGAGTCTGTCTGTGATTTTGAAATAGTATATTTGCAATTACAGTGACAACATTTTCAGGAAATAGTAATGTCAACATACCTATGTCACACAGCTCTAGTCCCTGAGGAATCTAAGCAGATGACACATGTTGGGACCCACACCTGTGAAACCGTAAGGGAAAGTGACAACTCAGTGACCATACACTGGGTGAAATCGACAGACTTCAGGATAGAGGTAGAAGTGTAAAAGTACTTGTAGTAGGCAGGAATGTATTCTCACCTGTGTTTCACTGGAAATATTGCTGGATGACTGAGTCCCTGTTGTCAATGTCTTCTTCCTCTGCTTCCTCCTCATCACTGTCCACAGGCTCCACAGGCTCCACAGCTGCCACAACACCGCCATCTGGACCATCCTCTGGCAGAAAAGGCACCTGTCGTCGCAAAGCCAAGTTATGAAGCATACAGCAGGCCACGATGATCTGGCACACCTTCTTTGGTGAGTAGAATAGGGATCCACCTGTCATATGGAGGCACCGGAACCTGGCCTTCAGGAGGCCGAAGGTCCGCTCGATCACCCTCCTAGTACGCCCATGGGCCTCATTGTAGCGTTCCTCTGCCCTGGTCCTGGGATTCCTCACTGGGGTCAGTAGCCATGACAGGTTGGAGTAAACAGAGTCACCTAATAGCCACACACAGTGCCTCTGGAGTTGACCCATCACATAAGGGATGCTGCTATTCCGCATGATGTAGGCGTCATGCACTGAGCCAGGGAACATGGCATTCACATGGGAGATGTACTGGTCGGCCAAACATACCATCAGTACATTCATGGAATGATAATTCTTCCGGTTCTTGTACACCTGTTCACTCCTGTGGGGGGGGGACCAAAGCCACATGGGTCCCATCAATGGCACCTATGATGTTGGGGATATGTCCAAGGGCATAGAAGTCACCTTTTACTGTAGGCAAGTCCTCCACCTGAGGGAAAATGATGTAGCTCTGCATGTGTTTCAGCAGGGCAGACAACATTCTGGACAATACGTTGGAAAACATAGGCTGGGACATCCCTGATGCCATGGCCACAGTTGTTTGAAAAGACCCACTTGCAAGGAAATGGAGCACTGATAGCACCTGCACTTGAGGGGGGATTCCTGTGGGATGGCGGATTGCTGACATCAGGTCTGGCTCCAACTGGGAACACAGTTCCTGGATTGTGGCACGGTCAAACCTGTAGGTGATTATCAGATTTCTTTCCTCCATTGTCGACAGGTCCACCAGCGGTCGGTACACTGGAGGATTCCGCCATCTCCTCACATGTCCCAGCGGACGGTGCCTATGAAGGACAACAGCGACCAGAGAGTCAAACAAGTCAGAGGTATGTACCCACAGTCTACACAGAACATGATTCATACACAAAATCTGGCCTGTATGTGTGTTCAGAGTAGGCCTAGGTATGTGTGATGCAATTGGTAACTAGGCCATGTGGGCCCCTGGAATGGCCGCTGCCTGACCTGTAAAGTGTGACAATGGGATGTGAGGTAACTGCGCTGGTGTTGTACACCGTCGCGGTAGGCGGTCGAAGACTGCGGCGCAATGCTGCATTGGTTAACATTGGACCCTGTGGGTCCCAGGAGCCAATGACGATGTACGCCGGCGGTGACGGTACGCACCGCCGCGGACGTGACCGCCATTTTCTAGCTGTTGAATAACTCGATACCTGATCTTCGACAGGAGAGGACCTACACTGCAAGTGCTGCTGTGACCTCGGTCTGGAAGAGACAATGGCTCGTGCGTCTGGGGGAAGGGCCCCTGCCTTCACATCGGAGGAGTTGGAGAAGCTCGTCGACGGGGTCCTCCCCAGTACACGTTACTCTACGGTCCTCCAGACCAACAGGTAAGTACACAGGGGGCATGTTGTATGGGCTATGCCTGTGTGGAGAGGGCTGGTTGTAAGAAGGAAGGGGGCAGAGTTCTGAGTGCATGAAAGACGGTGGGTGCATGTGCCACATGGCAAGGGTAGGGATGGGGGCCACTCACTTTGGCGGCGCAGTTGGTAATGACTTCTCTTCTTCACCTGTACATTTCACGTAGGTCAGCGCCCACCAGAAGAAGGATATTTGGCGTGCCATCGCCAAGGACGTCCGGACCCTGGGGGTCCACCACAGACGGAGCATCCACTGCCGGAAGAGATGGGAGGACATTCGCCGCTGGAGCAAGAAGACGGCGGAGGCTCTGCTGGGGATGGCCTCTCAATGTGGGAGGGGTGCCCATCGAACCATGACCCCCCCTGATGTTCCGGATCCTGGCGGTGGCCTACCCGGAGTTGGATGGGCGCTTGAGGGCATCACAGCAGACACAAGGGAATGAGTACACTCTCATTCAGCTGACTTTGCGCGCAGTGGAGGGGTCTGGGTGGGGGAGGAGGGCTCTGGGTTTCCCTAGGCCAGGGCGAGTTCCGTAGGCTAGGCCCCTTCGTAAGGCATGGCCCTGTGGCCCCCCACCCCACCTCTGTAGAGTGCTAACTACAGGTATTCATGCACCTGTGTCATCTATGTGTGCAGATGTCGTCCATAGCCTTGTAGGCCATTTCCCAGGAATTGCACTGTAGAGCCCAACAGCGCGACGTAGTGCAGGGGGCTGCTGTTTCTGTCTTGTCCGCCAACAGTAGCGGTAAGCCATGCACTCAACCTGTCTTTCTTCTGTTCCCCCCCCCTTTTTTGCGATCTCCCTTTTCTTGTGTGTATTAGCATCATCAGGCGGAGGAGCAGTGGCACCGCAGCACGAGGGAGCTGCGTCCCCCATGGCCATGGAGGGCCACACTGCAGACTCTGAATACACCAGTGGGACGGAGGGCGAGGGGAGCACCACGGCGGTGACAGGAGCTGAAACCAGCAACACGGACTCGTCCTCTGATGGGAGCTCCCTTGTGGTGGCGGCAACATCTGTGCCCCCCACTACTACAGGTACAGACGCCACCCCCCCTACTAGCACCGCCCTCCCAGCAGCCCCTCAGCGTGTGCCCCGTGCCCGCTCACCCAGGAGGGTGGGCATCACCTTCGCCCCAGACACCTCAGCCCCTGCCCCTGTCACCTCTGCTGCCCTCAGTGAGGAGGCCATTGACCTCCTCAGGTTCCTCACTGTTGGGCAGTCTACCATTTTGCATGCCATCCAGGGTGTAGAAAGGGAGTTGCAACAAACCAATGCATTCCTGGAGGGCATTCATACTGGTCAGGCTGCCCTTCATCGAACCTTTCAAACTCTGGCCTCAGCACTGATGGCAGCCATTGTCCCTGTGTCTAGCCTCCCCCGTTCAACTTCCTCCACCCAGACCCAATCCCCTGTATCTCTGCCTATCCCAAGCACACCATCAGACCAGCCTGCACACACCTCACCACACAAGGGAAGCTTAGGCAAACATATGCACCACACATCCCACAGGCACTCACGCAAGCATCACACACATACAGACACACCAACATCCACTGCCTCCACTGTGTCCCCCTCCTCCTCGTCTCCCTCCTCCCTCCCAGTCTTGTCTACACTCACACCTGCATGCACTACCACTACAGCCACTACGTCCCGCACACCCACCACCACACCCCGCTCATGTGCAGTCACCACCCCCACTACCATTCACACGTCCCCGGTGTCCTCTCCCAGTGTGTCTGTGACGCCCCCTCCCAAGATACACAAACGCAGGCACACACCCACCCAACATACATCCACCTCACAACAGCCTCCAGTGCATGCACCTGCACCCAAAGCCAGAAAAGTTACACCTCCTACAACCACCACCCCTTCCTCCACTCCCAAACCCCCTCCAGCTACCCGTCCCAGTGTCTCCAAACAACTTTTCCTGTCCACCCTTAACCTATTTCACCCCCCCCGTCCAACTCATAGGTCCCGTACTAGCACCTCAGCCACAAAATCTCCGGGACCAGTGGTGTCTGTTGTCACAGGTATGTGGAGTGCACCGGCCACCAGTCCAGCCAGTGTATCACGGAGCCAGAGCACAGCCAGTCCCCCCCCCCTGTGAAGCACCAGAAGTTGGCCAGTGTCTGGTGGGAGAGGGGGAAGACTCCAGCCACCCAAGCCGCTCACAGGGGTCCCGTGGGGAGTGTGGACTCAGCTGTGACCCCTCCCAAGGTGGGGAAGGGGCAGAAGAAACCCGCAAAGTCTGGGAGGAGCAGCACGGCGGAGAAGACCGCCATCATCCCCGCTGGCCAGGAGGCCACCGCCAGCCCCATCGTCGCTGCCCAGGAGGGCCCGCCAGCCCCAGCATCGCAGCCCAGGACACCGACGCCAGCCCCATCGTCGCATTTCAGGAGGACCCCGCCAGCCACAGCCCAGCTACCCTGGAGGGCCCCGCCAGCCACAGCCCAACTGCCCAGGAGGGCCCTGCCAGCCACAGCCCAGCTGCCCAGGCCCCGCAAGCCACAGCCCAGCTGCCCAGGAGGGCCCTCCAGCCACAGCCCAGCTGCCCAGGAGGACCCCGCCAGCCACAGCCCAGCTGCCCAGGAGGGCGCGCAAGCCACAGCCCAGCTGCCCAGGAGGGCCCCATCAGCCACAGACCAGCTGCCCAGGAGGGCCCCGCCAGCCACAGCCCATCTGACCAATGAAGGACCACCAGCCCCAGCGCAGCTGGGCAATGAAGGACTGCCAAGTCACGCAGCGCTGAACAGGGCACGGACCGCTGAATAGGGCAAGGACCGCCAAGTCAAGCACCGCTGAACAGGGCAAGCACCGCTGAACAGGGCAAGGACCGCCAAGTCAAGCACCGCTGTACAGGGCAAGGACTGCCAAGTCAAGCACCGCTGAACAGGGCAAGCACCGCTGAACAGGGCAAGGACCGCCAAGTCAAGCACCGCTGAACAGGGCAAGCGCCGCTGAACCGGGCAAGGACCGCCAAGTCAAGCACTGCTGAACAGGGCAAGGACTGCCAAGTCAAGCATCGCTGTACAGGGCAAGGACTGCCAAGTCAAGCACCGCTGAACAGGGCAAGCACCGCTGAACAGGGCAAGGACCGCCAAGTCAAGCACCGCTGAACAGGGCAAGCGCCGCTGAACAGGGCAAGGACCGCTAAGTCAAGCACCGCTGAACAGGGCAAGCACCGCTGAACAGGGCAAGGACCGCCAAGTCAAGCATCGCTGAACAGGGCAAGCACCGCTGAACAGGGCAAGGACCGCCAAGTCAAGCACCGCTGAACAGGGCAAGGACCGCCAAGTCAAGCACCGCTGAACAGGGCAAGGACCGCCAAGTCAAGCACCGCCGAACAGGGCAAGGACCGCCAACTCAAGCACCGCTAGCCCATGAGCAGCAGGGGCAGTGACACAACTGGAACCGTCACGGGGTGAGTGATACACTCTGGGCACCAGTCCCCCTCCAGAACCAGTGGAGACATGCATCCACTCCGTCTGTCCTGCACAGGATGAAGCCCTCTGGGCACTAGTCCCCCTCCAGAACCAGTGGAGACATGCATCCACTACCTCTGTCCTGCACAGGATGAAGCATTCTGGGCACCAGTCCCCCTCCAGAACCAGTGGAGACATGCATCCACTCCGTCTGTCCTGCACAGGATGAAGCACTCTGGGCACCAGTCCCCCTCCAGAACCAGTGGAGACATGCATCCACTACCTCTGTCCTGCACAGGATTTAGCACTCTGGGCACCAGTCCCCCTCCAGAACCAGTGGAGACATGCATCCACTCCGTCTGTCCTGCACAGGATGAAGCACTCTGGGCACCAGTCCCCCTCCAGAACCAGTGGAGACATGCATCCACTACCTCTGTCCTGCACAGGATGAAGCACTCTGGTCACCAGTCCCCCTCCAGAACCAGTGGAGACATGCATCCACTACCTCTGTCCTGCACAGGATGAAGCACTCTGGGCATCAGTCCCCCTCCATAACCAGTGGAGACATGCATCCACTACCTCTGTCCTGCACAGGATGAAGCACTCTGGGCACCAGTCCCCCTCCAGAACCAGTGGAGACATGCATCCACTCCGTCTGTCCTGCACAGGATGAAGCACTCTGGGCACCAGTCCCCCTCCAGAACCAGTGGAGACTGTTATCCACTTGAGAGACTGTGGCTTTGCACTCCCCAGGATGGTACAGTGGGCAAACCACCCACTCTAGAGACTTGAGAGACTGTGGCTTTGCACTCCCCAGGATACATCAATGGGCATGGAGCCCCCTCGTGCATCTGGCGTTGTACACTGATCCGGCTGAGGGGCCCCCCCTTCCCTTCCCCCTGAGGTGCCTGTTGTATTTCTATCTGATGCCCCAGCAGTGTTCTCTCCGTGATGTTCGGGTATCTTGTGTGGGCCTCGCCCATGCATTTTGGGCCCGGTGGTGCAATACCTGGACTACTAATTGTGGTGTATATTTTGTTAATAGTGTATATATGTATATATTTGCTTACTGAATTTTGATATATTACAATGGTTACACTCATTTCCTTTTGTCTTTGCATTCTTCCAGGGGGTTTGGGGGGTGTTACTGTAAAGTTTGGATATGCATTGGTGTGTGTGTTGTAGTGGGTGAGGGTGGGGGTGGGGGTTGGGGTGTTGCGTGTGTGTCCTCCTGTTTTTTGCCTCCCCCCTCCCCTATGTCGTAGGTGCAGTACTCACCGTGGTCTTCGCCGCCGGCGTTGGTTCTCCTGGTACAGGAGCAGGAAGACTAGCGCAGGAAGAATATGGAGTTCCGGCTCCATGGTGTCGTCGTTCCTCGTGGAGTTTGTAGAGGTGAGCGTTTTTCCTTCGAAATGCCTGTTTCCGCCATGTTTTTATCCGCAGTGAATCCGCCCCGGAAAAGGTGGCGGATTGGCCTGTCATAATAGTGTGGGCGGTACATTGTCCTCCGCCTGTCTGTTGGCGGAGACCGCCGAGCTGTTTGTTTGTACCACTGTGGCGGTCGGAGTGTTAAAGTGTCTGTCTTTGTTGGCGGTTTCCACCACGGTTGTAATTCCCAAAAAAAATCCGCCGGCCTGTTGGCGGTCTTACCGCCGCTTTAACACCGTCCACCAGGGTTGTAATGACCACCATAGTCATGGAGAGAATTTTGAGAATTGCACCTATCTTAGTTGCTTTAGTATCATCCGTTATCCTCAAAGTCGCAATAAAAATGGATGGTAACAGAGCTCAGCACACCGGGGGTGCTTTACTGCTTCAGTGACATCATGCGGTGTGATGTATGGAGCCAACACAGAGCTGGCACCGCCTACCAACATGGGAGAGCTATTGGAAAAATATCCACGCTGATATCCCTGGGATAACCAAAAGTTGGTAAATCTGCAGGTAGATACTCCATCCCCCTAGCAAAACATTACCAAGGCAAGTAACGTGTTCTTATTTGCAATGCCTTCTTTTCCCAAGAGGGGTAAGTTAAGAACGTCCCCAAAATCTAACTATGGAATGGGTACCACTAGTATTATCTAGGAAAGACATAGGCTAACCATTAACTGTACCTTCCACATATGGTCCACTTTCTACCTCAACAACTGCACGATGCATGCAGTCCTGCTCCCCCCATCTGGTACCACCATTGTGTCTAACTAGGTCCTTATGATAACCCTAGGATAGCAGCAAATTGTGGAAATGAATCAATAATGACTATTTGTCCTGCAAGCTGTTCTGTCAAATTTGCTTGCACCTGTAAATTCTGTAGAAATTTTACAGAACGATTATGAAACTGTGGCAGTAAGGATAGTGCTTAAGACGTAACTCTGTAGAGCTGCCTTGTGTTCTGCACATCTGTTGAGTTGGAGCTGGTGACACTATTGCCCTTTTCTGTGACTTCAGTGTCATTACAGGTACCAACTCCATCTCACTGACAGGCTGCAGCACCTTTATATTGACTGTACAATTTATTTTCCAATGCCCATCTTTACTATATTTGTGGCACACTCCAGGCTTCATCATCCTATTGTTATGTTTATTATTGAAGCCTCTACCTAGACTTTGACTCTGACCTTCACCTCTTGTTACACCAGGAACTTGAACACCAGGAGGTAACATGGAATGGGATATAATCCCATTCCTCTGGGATAACGAAACTTGCTCTCCTTGCTGGAAAACCTCAGTCTGTGCCACTGCCAACTTCTTTTTTGACAACCTCTTTTTAGACTGTAGAATCACTACAATATTTTGCATAAGCAAAAATCTCATCAATTGATTTTGCTTGCCAGCACATCACACATTGTTGAAGGTGTCTGCTCAGTACTTGTTTCATTCTCAACACAAAAGCTGACACAAAGCCTGATGCACCTTCTTCAGTAAGATTTTCCATCACACTATATTGTCAGTACACCTGCATCAATCTCTCCTAATACCCATGAATTGACTTATCTGCATTCTCAGTTGTTCTTAATATTTTTGACCAATTCACTTATTGCATGGGAACCTTCTTCTTTAAAGAATCACGAGCCTCATATATTGCTTCATAACCTCTGGAGAAGGCTTATAATTTAATGCAATATTTTTTGGTTCCCTTTCTGGCAATTTAACCACTTGCATTCAAGCTACAAATCCCTTGGCATCACAATTGAAAATAGTGTATCCAAATCTCCCCATAAACCTTTTGACACACTTGCAGTCCTATCAACTTCTGAATACCATTTCTCTGGCTCTTCTCTCAATTTTAGGAAAATCTCTCGTAAAAGCCCATTCTTCATGTCTGCTCCATGGCAAACGAAATTACCCTTCTACAATGCAACATGATGAACTTGAGCATTCATTTGCCCCACTATTACCTTCACCTTTCAAAGGCTTTGAAACCTATTCACTCATATGCCTTTGATAATCTTTCCAATCTATAATTTTCTCCAGATGTTTTCCAAAATGATGTCTCTGCTGCATGGTTGTTTCCTTCCATAATCCAGCTTCTGAAATCTTCAAAGCACAAATTTTATGAATTCTTCTCTTATCTAAATTCACAATACATTTTTAGCTACTTTCTCAAATGCTTGACACACACGCTTGCCTGTTTCTAGAATCAAAAATATTAACTTTGCAATATGTTAATTTTGTAAGTATCGTACCTAAATTGATACAGAATGTAGATTCACCTTATGTGCTGAACCTCTATCTTCATTAGATCTCCCTACAGACTGCAGTGACTCCACAACCGGAGATAATGCGCCATTTTCCATACTCCTTATAGAGTAGGGGTCTTACATTCAAGAATTCATCTATCACCTTATCTTCATCATCCAAATCATTCAGCTTTGCACCATCAGATATTTCTGTGGTTTCTGAACCAGCTCCAGAAGGGAAAACCCACGCGGTTTTTAACACTTCTCTACACCATTCCCGTTTTCGCTGCCAGAGTCTAGTAAACATCCAATCCTGAAAAGATATGTTAACCTGCCTCTTCATGAATCTCTTGATTTGCTTTTTCATTGGCTCGTGTTTTTCACTCATATAAAGTTTCGACCAGTGAAGGTCTTGGCTGAACTTTCGTGTCAAAGAGTCTCAGAAAAGCAGATTTTTCCCAAATCAAATGTACCATTCTCAGAAAACGGTATCTTTTTTACCACTCTCTGTGGCCTTGTCCCATTCTTTCAACAAAAAACATGTATGAACTGTGACTTTAAGAAGCATTTCATGAGTTGGGCTTCCCAGTGGCAGAGATTGTTGTTTCTCCTCGAGCAAGTTTTCTAGCTTAACGGAGTTTGCACCTATTGTTAAAATCACAAATTCAAACAAAATGCAAACACAAACAAGCATATGAACACAAAACAATGTGTCACAAAATACAGTTCTCACTGGGATACAAGAGGGTCATTCAAACTTACCATAAATACACTTAGAAACGCTTAGAAACACTACACAAACACCACGAGCTAGGCCTCAACTAGAGACAACCTACTCTGGACCCAAAATAGTTTAAACTTTTTGCATAAATAAACCAGTTAATCTATCTGCTGCAAATTAGTACAGGCTCACATCTTGATAATTGAGGAAATCCTAAGATTTAAAACATGGGGAAACTTGGCATGCCACACCTTAATCCTTCACAGACACCATGCCTGACTCCTTGACTCGCGAGTCTACCAGAAAAAAAACCTCATAATTAACACCAATGACATTACCAGTACAATATAATCAATATACACAATTATAATACAATCTCAATACGTCACTAGACATACACATTTACCTCCCAAATGCCTCTCATGCTCTCCAATCCTAAAATGAGCGGAGTAAGCAATAGGTAAACAATCGGTAAACAAAAAAGAAGAACTTACCTGCCGCTCGTCGTTCGCTGCTCGCCGATCTTCCGGTGTGGGTGGGGGTGGCATGGGTGGTTATAATTGAAGGCAACGTGGTAAAATTGAAAAGCCAGAATAGTATCAGTATTCTGGTAGCCGTTCTTCATGTCCTCCTCAGGAGACTCGTGGCAAATGAGCAGAGAGAGGGAGTAAATCCGTGTATAGAAGAGAAGAAGTGTATAGCAAGAAAGGCGAATCAGAACAAGAGACTGAAGTCAGAATAAAGAGGGAAGAGAAAAGATTGGACTCTACACACTGAAGTTAAGAAGCATGTAGCAGAACCTTCTAAGAAACATGCTGATACAGCTAAGGATACTGCAGCAAAACAAGACGTGGGCAAGAGCGCTTCTAGACAGCGCTGCAGAAGTACATCAGATGATTCTGGTGGTGAGTACAACTGATGAGACGATACGAGGTAAGATGCCAGATAAGCAATTACATCCTCCTGAAGGAGGTTTATAGTTAAATATACAGATTGAAGGGGCTATACCACTCATAATTAAAGCAATCTTCTGGCCACATTTATCTGAAGAATATGACATCAGACTAGCTGAAGACAACTGACCTCCAGCCTTTATTAGGGAAGTGCCCCGTGGTCAGAAATAAGGTTAGCTTTTTCTCCCATAGAACCTGATGTTATCAGTAAAATTTACACCAGTGAATGGGCTGGTAAAGAGGATCCTACCCTTTACAGAAACCAAGGGAGGTGGGATAAACACACTATTCCGCATGTCATTCCCTCATGCAGTGAAGCTCAAGCATATGCTCAATACCATTTAAAGCCAAGACCAAAGCATGGGATAAAAGCAATATTAGATAAATTGCAGTGTCAGGACATAACAGCACCTTATCTTACACCAATAAACACACCCCGCTTTCCTGTATCCAAACTAGGTGGATCTTATAGGACAGTTTTAGACTATAGGAATTTAAACTCACAAATGCAAACATATGTATTGCAAAAAGCACGTTGTACAGGTTTAACAATGAACCTGGTGCAGAAAAAAATGCAAAACAACGTTTGACATTTCAAATGATTTTTAAGTCAGAAGATAGTGCCTGAAAGTGTGTATCTAACTGTCTTTACTTTTGATGGGGTGCATTTCTCATTTCCATTCCTGCCTATGGCTATGGACTATAAGAACAGACCTGTCTCATTTTCAGCATGCATTATGGAGATCTCACAAACAACCAGATCCAGAAGTATTATCGTACATTGATGTCATGTATCTCACTGTTGACGATTTAGACGTACGCCTAGCTAGAATGTACAGAACTGTAACAATATTAAAATCACATGGTTACAAGATTACCTTTAGAACGTTGAAGATTGCCTACTGTATGGTGACCTTCCACAGATATAAGTTATCTATTGAGGCCAAGGATCTGGTTTCTAATATCCTTTAGAAGTGTGCTAGCTTGCAGCCTCCTGTTACAAAAAACTGCACTCCCTGCTGGGGTTTCACAACTTTGGATGTACTTACTTGCCTCACTGCGCTGAGCGAGTTAAGCCCTTGTGTGACCTGATTTCTCCCAAATTTTCCTCTATTATTATTATTATTATTATTATTATTATTAAAGAGTTCTTATAGAGCACACAGCTACCCACAACGGGCTTCCCAGTGCTGACAGGACAAGGGAGAACATGCACTGCTTAGATGAAGAGGTAAGTTTGCAATTGTTTCCTAAACCTAAGCAAGTTTTTGTTTGATCTGAGATGAATAGGAAGAGAGTTTCAGAGCTTGTAGACCAGGTAGAGGAATGAGCGACCCCTGCCTCTAGCTCTCTTGACTCTGGGAATGGCAAGAAGGAAGAGGTCATTTGATCTCTACTCCCTACGGGCAAAGGGTGGGGGTTGAGGTGCTGAAGGATATGTGGGCCAGGTGAAAGTTTTATCCTTTGGGCTATACATAATGACTTGAATTCTATTCTTTTGTTTACAAGGACCCAGTGAGGCTGAGAAAAAGCCAATTGTGATGATCGTATTCTGGGCAAGCCCAGCAGTGCTCAAGCCGCAGCATTCTGAGTGTCCTGCAACCTTCTGACAACATATGAGGGGCTGCCTAGATAAAGAGAGTTGCCGTAGTCGAGACGCAAAAATAACAGGCCTTGTACTACTGTCCTCCAACATTTCATAGGGAGCCATTTGAGCGTTTTCCTAAGAGACCTTAAGAGGCCAAAGCAGGCGCCTGCACCTATCTTTGTCTGGCAGCCCATGGTTAGATCTTTACCTAGAATACCTCCAAGGCTCTTTACTTCTGGTTTGGGAGGTGGGGGGACGCTCCCCCAAATATGTGGGCCAGAGAAATTGATCCCAGAGTGAGGGATTGTTTTTAATCACCACTACCTCTGTTTTGTCCCTATTTAGCTTGAGACAACATGTTGTCATCCACCTGGCCACCTGTTCCAGACAGGTAGTGAGTCTTTCAAAGGTTGAGTCAGTGTTCTGTGATAAGGAGACAACAATCTGGGTGTCATCTGCATAAGACACCATAGTAAAACCTAAGGCACAAATGATATCTGATAAAAGCCGGATGTCCACATTAAAAAGCATAGGGCTCAATGAAGAGCCCTGCAGCATTACACACTCATACCAATGTGTCTCCAAAAAGAAATGTCCTTCACTGACCTGAAGGCTCATGTTAGCTAAAACAATGTTAGCCACTTTAAAGCTATTCCTGGGATTCAATTTTCTTCTAGCTTTTGACAAAGAATTGAGTGGGAGACTGTGTCAAAAGCTGAGCTCAAATCCAGAAGAACGAGCACAGCTAATCCACCCTGCTCCAGTGTCTTTTAAAGCTCCTCAATGGCCAATGAGAGGGGTTGTCTCTGTACTGCAGGGAAATCAAAAGCCACTCTGCATTGGGTGCAGTAAGTTGTTAGTGTCCAGAATGTAAGAGAGAGCACCATTTAGCAATTTTACCAAGATTTTACTAACCCCAGGAAGTAGCAAAATGGGCGTGTAGTGTTCCACCATGTCAAGATTCAAGAAAGACTTCTTCAACAGTGGGCGAATAATCGCATGTTTTCATGTATCCAGAACACATTCGCTTTCCACTGATAAATTGTAGATGACCGTCTGGGTATATATAGGAGCCGGGTCCAGAGGGGAGCCCGAATTAACTGTGCTAGCTGTCCTTAGAATATCTTCTTTAGTCAGTTTTGGGAATGTTGAGAGTTCCACCGCAGGCTTTTTGACGATATCACTGTTTTTGGCTTTAATAGAGGGGTCTTCTGTTCCTGACAGGTAATCGTAAATAACTTTTACCTTTCTTAAAAAGTGATTGGCCAGATGCTCACACCGTTTCTTGGAGAAGGGGGATCGTCTCCTGCAATATTTGGTTCTAGAAAGGAATTGACAATTGCATATATTTTTTGGGAAGGATGTGAGGACTGACTGATCCTGTCAGCAAAGTCTTTTAACCTGGTTTTGAGGATCGTGACTTTTTAAAAGCTTTCTTATAGGTTTCCTTACTATTCTCATCATATGGGCATCACCATTTTCGTTTGTGTCTTTTGCATTCTTTCTTCAGCTCCCTTATCTTGGGCAAAAACCATTTGGCACTGGTTCTAGCATAGGGAGGTCTACATGCATTTTTGAGGATTAGTAACTTCAAGTTGACCCTTTCCTTGAAGGTTGAATAGGAGATGACAACATTGCCATTTAGCCTAGGGCTGCTTCCGAGCTTGTGATGTCTAGTTTGGACCAATGTCTGGAAGATTTTGCTGGTGTTTTATTGGGTCTGAGCCCTTCTGTTTTGGGGATGAAAAAACTGAACCAGCAGATGATCTGACCATGGGACTGGCCAAGGGACGTTAACCATCATAATTGCGATATTAGTGAAAATAGGATACAAAATATGGCTCTTGGAATGTGTAGGGAGCGTAACTAATTTATCAAGCTGTATTAATAATAAGCCCTGACTAAGATTTCCAGCCTGTGAACATGAGATGGCATCCATATAAATGTTCAGATCCCTGAGTAATGTAAAATTGTCTGCCCAAAGGCTAAACAGGCCAAACATTGGCTGAGCATGCACACTGATATCGTGTGTGTTCTACAAGCAGATATGTTCAAGACTAAATATTTACAGACCAGAGATAATAAATAATGATCATACGCAGTCACTATGGTTATACTTATGTGCCCTACAACCAAGGACAGCCCGTTCCTATTGCTCACAAGTCCCACTTACATTCTTCAACTGAAGCACACTTTGCTTCCATTGAAAAAATCCTTACAGCTGTAAAATCAGTTGTTTTGAAGGAGTGCCCTTTGGTGCAGGGAAAACATATAATTGTTGTTTCTCCTGTATCAGCACTAGAAGTGGCCACCAAGGCAAAAATTCCTTATGGTCATTCACTACACCCGAGGTGGGCGCAGTGGGCCTCTTCTTTAAGTGCCGTGGATATAAAGCTTCAGCATGATTCCACTCTTCATATGGAAGCTTTTTCCCCCAGTATGAACAACACGTTGCTCCAACTCAAACTACCTTGCCTAACATTGAGTCTTACCAGAGTTCTCTACAGATGGTTCTGCCTAACCATATGTAGCAGTGCAAGTTTTAGGGAAAGATGGTGAATTCCTTCCACAGCGCACCCGCACTAAAATCCTAGGTGACAGCAGTGCACAGTATGTAGAATTACATGCCCTGTTTTCTTGCACTACAAAAGGCTGACTCCTCAGTTCCCACTCTTACTGTATCAGACTCATCCTTTTGTGTGCAGGGTTACAATGTTAGGTTGCAGCATTGTCATTTGAAGGATTCAAGGATTTAGAGAGAAAACTTTCAGAAGTGAGCTACATTGCAGCCTCCCGATACACTGAAAAAATAACACGCCCTGCTGGGGTTTCTCAAATTCGGACGTGCTTACTTCTCTCACTATGCAGAGTGAGTGAAACCTTTATATGACATGATTTCTCCCACATTTTCAGCAAATAGTAGATGAACAAACACACTGAAATATTGTGTGATGTGCAAGCAGAAATGCTAGAAACAAAACATTTACAAACTAGGGACAGTAATGCCAACTTAGTGCTCAGAGTCATACCAAGCCAATCGGGTCATACTTATGAGATCTACAATGAGGCACAGACCGTCCCTATAGCATACAAGGTCCGCTTGTATTCTCCAGCTGACGCAAATTTTGCTTCCACTAAAAAGTCCTTGCAGCTATGCAGAAAGCTATTTTGAAGGAGCGCCCTTTGGTGCAGGGAAAAGTCTTGATTGTGTTTTTTCCCATATCGGCACTAGAGCCACCACTAAGGCATGTATTCCTAACTCTTGAGCGCTACTCCAGAGATGTGTACAGTGTATTTCTTTCTTGAGTGCGGTGGATGTAAAGTTTGAGTATGATCCCACTTTTCATACACAAGCTTTTCTCCAATACGAACAGAATGTTGCACCAACTCCAACAGCTTTACTCATTGAGTCTTAACAGAGAGTGTTCTATACAGATGGCTCTGCTCAGCCAGTGGTAGGAACAAAATTCAAGTAACTCACAGCCTGCACAGCAGTGCAAGGTATAAGGAAAAATGGTGAATTCCATTCGAAGAGCACACACAATAAAAAACTCTTAGGTGACAGCACTGTGCAACGTGCATAAAATCATGCCCTGGTGCTTGCATTACAGAAGACTGATCTGTCAGTTCCTACACTAATAGTGTCCGATTCATCCTGCTGTATGCAAGGGTACAATGTTGACTTGAAATACTGGTACTTCAATGGATTCAATATTCAAAAGAGAAACCTTTTAAGGATAAACATCCCTGGGGAAAGGTTGCTGTGTTGCGAAATAAGCTTCCATTGGTCAATGTGAGGCACACTTTGGGCCATCAGTGTGATGGATTTCATGCCAAAGAGAATTGTGTGGCTGACAGAGATGCCAAGGCTGCAATGTAGACTGCCAAAGTTGCAGCCCTAGCCAGATCTCAGATGAAGATTGACACAGATATATTAACAGCAATACAGTCATCCATACAGGGTAAAAAGCCTCTTGTGAGCTTTCCTCCTAAAAACACCTACACCCTTAGTTCATTGGTTACCATACCAGGAGTGGGAGACAGGATCATTTATAATAAACTGTCCAGATTAGAATTAATAAGAAAAGCACATGATGAATTAGTATCTGCTAATGCTTACATTAATTCAACTGTAGCAATGCTACAGAAATGCTACTGGTGGCCTAGTTTACAGAAGGTATTACGTTAGACTATGCAATATTTGTCAACAGATCAAACATTCTACTGTTAGAAGACCCCCGCCAGCTCCTCTCACACCCTCCTACATCCCGTTCATGGTGATTTATTTGGACCATATTGGCCCAAAACATTTTGTTAACTAGTGTAAATATTGGTAGGAATTTATTCATGTTCTTCATTCTTATGGATGTGGCCACATAGAAACTCAAGTGCTTGAGCAGTTGTAAAGGATTTGCAATGTCTGGCAGCTATGGAAGCAGTACATTAATTTAATTCAGATAATAGTCCCGTGTTCGCCTTCAAGGCTTACAGGGATGCTATATCTGCTCTGGAAGTTTTTCTATAATTCTGTTTCAAACTGAGTCCAATGGACTAGTGGAGCATGCTAATGGCATAATTTAACACGTCTTGACTGCTAGGGTACTAAGTGCAGGTCTTTGTTGGTACCTTAATCTGTATGGAGTCCAGAAAGCTTTAAATAACTTGCCTAGAGGAGTAATGGAGGCAGCACTTCATACGAGGTTCTCTTCAGAGTCCCTATATATGTACCTGGCCTAGATAATCCTGGGAAGGTGGCAGGTGAGAAAAAGTTGGACCTGGAAAAACATTTGAATGTCTTACAGAGTGTCCAAGAACTCAAAGCCAAGCTCTCTAATGTGAACCATTCTGAAGTGGCCACCTGTGAAGATGAGGTTGCTACAACTGCTAGTGAATGGGTCCCCAAACTATAGGTTCAAATTTGTGAAAAGATCTACAAAGAGCAAGCTTTTAACCCATCCTACAGACTGCCCGTTACACTCCTGGGGGTAAAAGGCAAACATTGTCATCCTGCCTCCTTTGTTTGGTTCAAAAAAGAAAGCAACAGGTGTCCATTAACCACGTAAAGAAACACTGTGTGGCAGATTCTGTACAGCAGACCACCTTGGACACCGAGAAGAATTCAGAGTAGAACCTCTTAGCCTTTCCCTACTCTCAATCAACTACCCCTAGAAGAGAGCAATACCATCACTAGCATGACTACCCCGCCATAGATATTTGAGTATACTGCATCTCCAACTACACAGAGCAATAGATTACACAGATTAATCTAATGCTGCTATCAGTACAGTTGCAGCTGTTGAACGCAACATCATGGTTTATTATGAACTAACACCTGAATAACAAACTGATCTATTCAAAAGAATATAGCCGGAATTTGGCTATCCAAGGATATGAGTATTGAAAAGAAAATATTGAAGACAAAAGCATTAGGGGAAAATTCTTTTGGCAAATTCAAGTTATACAAGTCTGATTTCAAGCATGCATTCTGAAAACACCCAGCAGACTACCTGTCTTGGATTTGGAATTTTGAAAGACCTTATGAATTATCTATACCAAAAGTTAATCTAACCTTGTTCAATACTGGCAATTACAAGCAAATATTTCACATTCTGAAATGAATTGGATGATCCAAATGGAAGCTAATATAATTCTTAAAACCTAAAATGATTTTTCTCAGATCACTTCTGACGGTTTAGCATTATGGCCCTATGATTTCAATACCTGTATGTGTTGTTTTCTTTCAAACACCCTGTGTCCTAAAGCGAATCCCCCTGATCCACAATATAGCTGCTTAGTAGCTGCCCGATATATGCTCAGATTTATAAGAATCTGGTGCATCAGTACTCATGCGCCATATTTCTTGCACCCCTTCTCCGCCACCTAATGACACCAGGAGTGCACTGTATTTACAATACGGTGCGCCATGGTGCACGTTAGGCCAATAGCATCAAAAACCTTTATGTTATTGTGGCTCTTTATTCCACTGCCATCAAAAATTGCAAGTGGAGCAAAGTGCAAGGAGGCCCATTGATTTCAATGGGTGCGTCCTTTTAACGACTACTTTAAGCAGGCATTAAAAATTACGCCAAAAATGGTGCAATGAAAGCTTGTAGATTTCACTGTGCCATTTTTGCGGGTCTCCTAACGTCGGATCAACCCCCTTGCAATACATTATACCTGCTGCAGGCATAATGTGGTGCTAGAGTTCGCAAAGTGGTGCAATGCATGTATTGTGCCACTTTGTAAATATGCGTGGTGATTTTTGTTGAGCCAAAAGAAATGATGCTAATGTGGTGCAAGGAGGCACTAGGGCCTTTTATATCTGGCCCATAGTGTGGGCAAGCTGTACAAGTGATGGCTAGAACATTCCAGCTTTTCAGCTGTGAAAGAGTGTTTGTCTTTAGTTAAAGAAAACATGGATTTTCTTTATTTTCTCCTGGGATCATGCCCCACTACAAGTAAGCGATTTATCGCGACATGAATATATGCCATCTATAATGAACGGAATAGTCATAAAAAGAAGAGGCAGAAAGAATTAGGGTGATAGTTCAAGAAAAGTTATCAACAATGGAATACACACGCTTTCTAAAAGGGTAAATTCACTAAACCAATGCGTCTGCTGATTATTAAATGTAAGAAACATGATCCTGCGAGTGCCTGTGTTTGTTCTTCAGCCTTAGATCTTCTCAGAGGAGACCTTGGTCTCTTATGGCATGGCCAGGCTCAGTTAAGAGCTATAACACAACTGAATTGGGCCTTACAAACCCTTAGATCAGGATGTGTGCCATGGCAAGTTGTGAACAAGACATTTATTATTGATGATTACATTCTAACATCAACACAGAGAATAATAGCTAAAAAAGAATCCACATATATTTTGTTGAGTACCGAACAAATGGGGGAAGTGCTGTTTTCAGTTAGTGAAAATCCACCTGTTACATGGTTAATACATGGTATTATTTCTTTACCTATTATTTCAATTTTCATGACTGCCAGGAACATCAATCTGTAAGCTGGTATGAAACAATGCACAATTCACATCTGTGTCTTTCATGTTAATTTCCTTTTTTCTTATATGTGTTTAAATGAATTAGACCCTGTAGTTATCAGCACTTGTAGCTGCAGAAATTGAGATTTTCCTAGCCTTGGTGCCAGAAAGGCTAGATTTTATTAAAGACATGGAAGTGAGTATTGTGCCTAATGTTTCTTACTTTATTAAACAGCAGCCAAGAAACTACAAATCCCAGAAACCATGGGAGAAAAACTACAAAACAACATCACAATGGGGCTGACCAATCTAACATCAAGCCTCCACATAACAATCCTGACTGAGAGCAACAAGCCCTCTTTTCTTGCAAAAGTCTGTCCAAAGTAGAATCCGAGAGGAACCACAGAACAATATATAAAGTCAGAATAGGGGAGAAGAAATCCTTGCAGAAATCCATGCGGAACTGAGAGGAACAAACTGGAGAGAAAGAACTTCCGTACAAATCTTCCAGGCCAGGAGAAACTGGAAGAAGATCAACGGGAAGCAGCGGAGTTGGTTAAAGATGTGGCCACTGCAGAAAAGAAACAGGGAGGGTTAAAGAAATGTGGTGGGATAATACTCGACTCCGTGTCTTTGATAAAATCTAGCCTTTCTGACACCAAGGCCAGGAAAATCTCAATTTTATTACAAGACCGGAGGCTCAGATTATGCTTGTTTAAAGCAATGAAATAACAGTGTCCAGTGGATGATCAACATGTTTACAATAAAAAGTTCTAAACATACTAACGTTTGACCAATCTGCAGATATGAAGATATTATGTAAACTAGCCCCTGCCCAGAAGGCTTCAGAAGCCGTAGGTCCTGTCACCGAATGAGCACCATAAGAGAGGGTAGAAACACCAGCCAGGGACATGAGCCACTTCACCCAACGAGCCAAGGTGGGAGCTGAGACAGGTTTGTGTGGTTTCTGGAAGGAAATAAGCAAATGAGACGAGGAGGGAACCCTGAGATCTGCAGTTCGAGAAACGTACGTTTTCAAACAATTACCCACACACCATTATGGTTGCGAAGGAAAAAAGGGATAAAGGACATTAGACAAATTAGTCTTGGTACGTCTAAATACTTGAAAATAAACACCTAAAGCAGAAAAATCAAAGGAGGAAACATCCAGGGCTTTAACATTTAAAACACGTTTGATAGAGACTAAACACAGGAGCATAGTAAATTTTTAAGGCAAATGTTTCAATGATAAATCAGCATTATCCGGCCATGAGAGGAGTAAAACTGAGTCAACATCCCATATCACATTGTATTTTGGAACCGGAGGTTTAGCAAAAAGTACTCCCTTTAAAAGTCGGCAAACTAATGGGTGTTCCCAAACAGGTCTTCCATCCACCCTGATATGTTCTGAAGAGATTGCAGACCTGTAAGTAATAACCGCATGATAGGCTTTACCCTGTGAAGCTAAGGAATCCAAAAAACATACCACTACAGTGACATCTGCTGAAAAGGGATCTGAATCCCTGTTCACACACCAGCTACACCAAACCGACCAAGCGGGTCGGTAGACTCTTGAAGTACCTGGAGCCCAGGATTGCTGAATGAACTGGACAGCCTCCTCCGAAATTCCTGGGGTTCTCCAGGAAGCTCCAAAATTCTCCACGCTATGAGATGAAGGGAGCCCTCTAGAATTAGATTATGGGGAAGACCCTGAGGCTTCAAGAGAAGATCAGGAAAAGGAGGTATCAATACTGGAAGGTCTGAGGAGAGTTCCAACAGGGTTGGATACCAAGGCTCGGACTGCCAGAATGGAGTGAGAAGAACCAGGGAGGAATGATGTCTGTGGATTTGCGCTAGCACCCAGGCAATAAAAAGGAGGGGAGGAAAGACGTACAGAAGAGAAGGAGGCCATACTTGTAGGAAAGCGTTCATGGCCATCGCTAACGGATCTGGCCTCCAGCTGAAGAAGGCAGGAAGTTGAGTGTTGATCCTGGAAGAAAAAGGTCTATCAACATAGCCCCGAAGAGTGAAGAAAGATGATTGAATACGGAAGGGTGACGTTTCCAATCGCTTGAGTTGTAAATATGCCTGGAAAACTAATCTGCTATATCGTTGAGCTTGCCTGGAAGGTATTCCGCCTTAACCAAAATATTTCTTGGGAGACAAAACATCCAAAACCTCCTGGTCAAGAGAGCCAAAGGTTTGGATCTCATTCCGCCTAAACGGTTTATATACCTGACTGCAGACAGGTTGTCCATTCTCAGAAGAACTGAACACTTTACCCTGTCTTTTATAAAGGACTGGATGGCAAAGGAACCTGCAAGCATCTCTAAACAGTTGATGTGCAGTGAGGACTCCTGAACGGACCATGGACCCCCAGTCAAGAGTTGACCACATCTTGCGCCCTAACCTGTTGAACTTGCATCTGACTCTAAGACAAGATCTGGGGCGGCAGAGAAAATTGTTCTCCCGTTCTACGCATCTAAGTGACTCATCCACCAGGGAAGCTCTTCCCTGGACTCGGGATCTAGAAGGACCGGATCTGAGTAGGCCAGACCCTTGCGAAGGTGACGGATTTTTAACCTCTGTAATGAAGGGGACCTGGAAAGATGGCCTGAATGGAGGAAGAAAGAAGGCCTACCAAACGAGCTAGAGATCTGAGGGAACAGTGAGGGAGAGATAAAATGTGGCGAATCTCTTTCTTTATCAGAGACACCTTCTGTTGAGGAAGTTGAAGCACTGACTCTTCAGTGTTCACTATGAAACTGGGAAATTCTAGATGTTGGGAAGGGATTAAAACAGACTTTTGAAGATTTATGAGAAACACCAGCCGTGACAAGAGATCCCAACAAAGGTTTAATTGTTCTATGAGGCAAGACTTGTCCTGTGCCATGATGAGGAAATTGTCGAGATAGACGATGAGTCTTATCCCTTGACCTCTGAGGAAGGCTACTACTGGTTTGAGGATCTTGGTGAAACACCAAGGGGCCGATGAAAGGCCAAAAGGAAGAGTTTTGAACTGAAAAAAGGTGATCCCCCACTGGAACTGAAGAAACCTCCTGCAGGAGGGATGAACGGACACCGAAAGATACGCATCTTGAAGATCCAAGCGGACTAACCAATCGCTGTGAAGTAGAAGATCCCTGAGATGGAGAATAGTCTCAATCTTGAAATGATGGTATACTACGAAATTGTTGAAATCTTTCAGATTTATAACAGGACGATGTTTTTTTGTTCTTCTGAACCAGAAAAATGTTACAGAGAAACCCGGAAGGGTCGTAAGCAACTTCTTCTATAGCATGTTTTGTTAGTAAGGATTGTACCTCGTCCTGAACCAGAAGGAATTGATCTCGGGAAAAAAGAAGATGTTGAGGCAGATGAGTCTGCCAAGGCACCTGATACAACTCTATGCAATAACCTTGAACCGTCTGGATAACCCAAGGATCTGAGGTTATAGATAGCCAAGCGTTTAGACAAAACCCCACTCTGCCTCCTACAGGAGGAAGGCCAGAACTGGAAATCCTTACCTGCAGGCTGGTCTCCTTTGGATCTGTATCCCCTGTAACGGCCTCCACAAAAACGACGGGGATAGAATTGGGGTTTGTACCCCTGATAGAACTACTGTGGGTTGCCTTGAGTAAAGGAGTCTCTGCCAAGGGATTGCCCTAATGAAGAGTAATGGACGGCAAATCGACCCCTTCCTTTGCCAGCCTTTCCAAAAACACTTTGGGAAAAAATTATTTTCATTGAAGAATGTGCCTTGTCCAAAGAAGTAAATGCAGGGACATATCTGCTCACCTCTTTTATAAAAGAATCACCAAAGAGAAGGCCATCCGCATTGGGGCCTTCCTCCTTGGTTGCCAAAGAACTGAGTTTGGGGTCAATTTTGAGCAGAAGGCTTTTGCGTCGCTCCTGAGAGATGTAGGCATTTGCATTGCCTAACATGCATATTGGTCTCTGAGCCCAATTTGAGAATATCTTGGGATCTACTTGATTGCCCTCTATCTTTGCCTCTTCAGCCAAATCAAAAATCCTAGTTAAAGGCCCAACTAGGTCCAAAAGTCTATCCTGGCAATTTGACCAGGCTCAATCGACCCCTTTCAAATTTAGTGAAAAACAATAACATATTTGGGTCAATAGAGGGGGTATCAGCCACCTTAAATGGAAAGGAAGGTCTAGGGCATTTAGACTTTAACTTGTTTCTAGACGCTTTATCAAGTGCATGCCTCAAATAAAAGGAGACTTAGTCTGCAACATGATCGTATAGGAACCATTCCGAAGAGTTTGGGTGGTGAATCGACATAGGGTCGAACATGGGTTCACCATCATGATCAACCAAATCATCAGACACTAAGGGCCAGATGTGGCATCCATTTTTGCATTCGCAAACGGTGCGAATGGGCGTTTGCGAATGCAAAAATGCCTTTCAGTATTTATGAAAGGCATTCGCAAAGCAAATTTAAGGAATCGCTAAAATAGCGATTCCTTAAAATTGCTAGCCCGTTTAGAGAATCGCAAATTGTGATTCTCTAAATAAGAAATCACAACTAAGGAATCCTTATTTGCGATTTCTAAACCACATGTAACAAGAAATTCCTTAATGCGAATTGGGCATTAAGGAATCGCTATTACCACCAAGTTAAACTTGGTGGTAACTATGTGCAAATTTTAAAAATGCATTTTTAAAATTGACATGTAACACACCCATGCCACTTTAGCATTTGTGCCCCTTACATGTCCTTAAAGAAATTCTTGGGGTGCAGCAGAGGGGGCCTTAAGCCCCCAGTACCCTGTGGTTTGTATTTCCCAAATTTGCAAATTCCAGTAAGGAATTCGCAATTTGGGAAATGCAAAAAATTCACAAATATGGCCCTACAGGCCCTTAGGTGCGAATGGGGCCAGTATAGCAATTTGCGATTCGGTAATAGCATTTGCGATTTTTAAGAAATCGCTATTACCGAATCGCAAATATGATACATAGCATTTTGCAATTCAGAAATAGCGATTTCTTAAAAATCACTATTACCGAATCGCAAAAGGCTTTTTTGATACATTTGGCCCTAAGTGAGGGGAAAGCACAGAGGGAGAAACTTTTCGCATTTTCTCCAAAGGCCGATTATCATAAACGTCATCATTTATGGTTTTGTGTAAAACGTCATCCCCAACAATGTCCGTGTCTCTAAGGTTTAAGATATTAAGGCGGGAGGAAGGGAGCCCTGAAGAATTTGCCTCTCAGGAGGGAGGCCCAAACTTAACAGAAACACCTTTGGGAGGCACATATGGGGGTGCCATACGTTTCGTTCCTCTTTTAGGAGGATTATCTTTGGGTTCTGTAACATTCTTGATATAGAGGCTTCTAAATGTTTTGAAATATACAGCACAGAAACCGAGACTGAATGCTGGACCTTAATAAAGGATTTTCAATTGTCCTTCCTAGACTGGGTCTGCTCATCCCCAGACATATTTACAACAAACTGTGGAGAGCTAAAATTGTTAAAACACAAAAAAGTGCAAAAAAAATTAGGCTAAAAATAAAGTATAAGCCAGAAAAACCTGCAAATAGGGAAAAAAACTCGACCTAAAGGGTTAAAAAATAGCTGAACATCTCAATGGGAGGGCCCAAATGGAAGGGGACTGGCTAGGGGCATGTTCAGGGCGGAACTCGGACAGAGCGAAGGGCAAAACAAGGAAAGCCCTCACTGATAATTCTGGCTGACGCTAGTCAGAGCAGAAGGGGGGCAGAAAGGTCACTCCAAGCCGTGACGAGCTGGAGTTCTCACGGAGGAGCAACAGAGTCAATACAAAGTAAGAATACCTCATAAAACACAGAATGAATGTTAAAGAATGCTCAGATAATGTCGCACACGCGTGTATGCAAAACGCGTTATAAGAAAGAAGCATGCGAGGCCCGCACTGAAAACCTGTACGCATAATCTTCAAACACATATAGCAATAACACTATATAATTAAATACATATAAAAATAACACCATATAACTAAATAACCATTAAATAAATAAATATTAGATAAAGGTAACAGCTAGGAGAGTACTTATCCTGACTGTGAGCAACAAGAAAAAAGGGCTTGTTGCTCTCAGTCAAGATTGTTATGTAGAGGCTCGACATTGGATTGGTCAGCCCCATTGTGGTGTTGTTTTGTAGTTTTTCTCCCAGGGTTTCTGGGATTTATAGTTTCTTGACTGCTATTTAATAAAGTAAGAAACGTTAGGCATAATATGAGCCTCCGGTCTTGTAATAAAATCCTCAAGGCCATTCTCTTCTTTGTGATACAATTTCCTTGTGTGCAATGTGTAGTGCTTTGATGCTGGGATTAAGTTGTTTTCTATCATTTACTCCTATTGCATCCATCCCTATGCACCATGAACTACTTAATAATGGTTCTCATTTAATGTTAACCAACGTTACTTTTTGATGTTTGAAAACTGGCCAACTATATGCGATTATAGTTTCTAAAACAATACAGTGCTGTGGAAAAACCTTGTACCTACTGCCTCAACCTGTAATCAAAAATGTCTCTGGACTTAAAATTGATTTGAGAGACAGGCATTTGGACAAACTTAGCAAACTGATTGCTGTGTTACTACAAAAGGAATTCCCTTTGACTTCTGCAGTGGAAACTTACAGACAACCAGAACTGTTTCTGAGATTCAGAGGCTGTTACAGGTGCAATATCCAACTCATTGTGCTAATGTAGTTGACTAATTAATAATCGTTTGGACAATAAGTATATTATGGGCCTCTTTAAGAACATTGGACTGGCCTGGTGACTAGATTTAAAGCTATGTTTGGACTGATACCATCTTTTTTTAATTCTTCATTTTCCAGTCTTTTTGGAGGTTTGCCTCCTATTCTCCTGCTTATTGGCTGTTGTATTATCATCTTTATCCTGAACTGACAAGGAAATCATTAGCAGGGTGTACACCTATACAGCTGAACACAAATGCAGAGAAACCATAGCACGCTGTTTAGGACATGGTTGGCTCTCCGAACGTAGTGAAAACTAGATGCTGTCTTTTCTCTAAATGGAAGCTATGCAAGTAAGGCCTGCTTTCTGGTGTATGACCTGCCCAGCTGAAATCATCTTGGATCTACATATGGAGCAGCCACCATTGGCTTTCCTAGATGGGGAAATGATCCTGCAACCACTGCAATCACACCAGAGACCATGCCGAGCAATGTGTTTGTCTTTACTGCAAGATGCTAATTATGATGAATCATTGTCACAAGTGTCACTCTTTGACAAGTTGCTTGAGCCACTGTTATCATTCGAGCCTCCGAATGAAGCACTGTCACCATAACTGAGTGCTTTGGAATTGCAACTGCTTGCTGGTCCTTTTACTGTGGGTTGTTGTTGTGAGGACTATATATATATATATATATATATATATATAATTACCGGCTGTTTTTATATGTTATGTCTATGAAGGCTGGATGAAATTTAATTGGAATGGAGATCCGCTATGATAAACATGCTGGCATGTAATCACGATATCCGCACAACATCGCGGCCCAACAGTGATATGATATTAGAACCTAGAGTGTGCAGTTCTCCTTTGATGCCTATGGTAACCCTCCAATGGGAACGTATAATACAATTTCAATTATGAGAGACCAAATATGTTTCATTTGTCAGCAATGAGAAAGGTGATAGCTGAAATGCGTCTGCTGATTATTAAATGTAAGAAACATTATCCCGCGAGTGTTGGTGTTTGTTCTTTGGTGTGTGAAGATATCGCAAGTCCACCCTCACATATGAAAACATCCGCCCCCAAGCTGATTGTCAACCTCCTGGTGGAAGTTTGTGATATTTTAATTTGGACCTGGCCAGAACGGCTGCCTGTGGATGTTTACCAGTCAACAAAGATTATTTAATCTCAGGGTATGCAGTAATTGCACTGGCTCCTGTGGCTATTCAAAAGAATGGCAGCTGGGGTGAGGGAACTATGCTTCGAGGAGGCAAACTGAGGCAGCTCATCTAGAGCATTATTGATGAATGGAGGACGGCGAATTGCCATGGTTTGTTGTGGGTATGATATATATGCATCCCGACAACTGCAGCATTTTGCTGTAGACAGGTATGCAGTGCATTGATTCTTCCTAAGAAACTTTAGATGCAAGTTATACTGCTCCATGCTCTCCTACTGTAGCACATAGAATTAGGTTTTAAGGTGCTAGGTTTCTAGATTACATTTTGACTATGGTAGAAATGTTCATTTTATTCTCATTAGTCATAACATGCATGTGTGCTGTTTCAATTATATTCTGTGTGGTTCTTTTAGATATACTAAGCAACAGGATGAGACGTTGAAAAAAACATTGTTTAGTTAAAGTGTCTTTTTCTTAGCGCAGTTTGTGTGTGAAACATTGTGAAGAGTGAAATTGGGCTTTTCAAATATCCCTCCCTAAATTCCTGTTAAGAGGACTGTTAGTAACCCAAAAGTACTTACACCACTTCAACTACAAAACCCGTCTTTCACATTTAAACATTGGTGCATTGAACTATGTTCAATAATGTCTCCCATGGTTTAGCTCCCTGGTAGAGATAAAGTAGAGTCTTAGTTTATGCAGCAATGCAGGTGTAGGCCACTGAAAAGCTTGCAATACATAATTCTTAGTTAACTGTTGTTGCATTGGTTAACTTCACTTATTTTAACGTTTAATACTTTTTTAAGCTTACACAAAACAGCTGGATATCCCAGTTGTAATGTGTTTATCTCATGATTAGAATTGTTCAAATAAGAAATGACTTGTTGGGAAAGATTACTATTTCCATTTGTGATTGGTTTCTGACTAATAATGCAAAGTTTACCGGTTTCTTGAGGACTTCTTAAGGAAAACATAAAGCATACACGGCCATTAAATCCTAGGATGTTAACCCCAATTCCTGCCTCAACACTCTGGCCAAGGCAACCAAAATGTCAACAAGTTGTGGCTGTGTATAAGCGGTGCGCACATCCAGAATTTCTATTGTCCTGGATATCGGAAGTTCATGATGGTGTGTCTAATTTAGACAGAATAGAGTGCTTATGTGGTAGTACACCCAGCCACAGGGTGTGGTACACTGTTAACCAAAAAGGTCACAGTCCATGTAGGAGAAGAAGAAAACCACGGCACATCACAGGATCAAGGTGAGAACACCTTATTCCTTGGTAACAAATCAGGGCGGAAATCCTCTGGTGTCATAAAACGCACTAGATACGTGGTATGGGAACACTGTGCATTTTTCAAGTTTGTATAACAACAGCCGACACGTGTTTCGTCATCCTTGACTTTTTCCCTCTGGGACGACGCCACACACATTCGGCTCATAACAGCACGGACGCTCTGCAGACTTACCAGGGTCTATGTCATTTGAATGCTTCCATGCTACTATGTGTACACTTTGCTGTACAATTCTTGAAATTTTGGAGTCCTATCAAATTTAATCTCATAGTTCATATCTAGTAAGCCTTGAAAAAGTCAAGGATGACGAAACACGTGTCGGCTGTTGTTATACAAACTTGAAAAATGCACAGTGTTCCCATACCACGTATCTAGTGCGTTTTATGACACCAGAGGATTTCCGCCTTGATTTGTTACCAAGGAATAAAGTGTTCTCACCTTGATCCTGTGATGTGCCGTAGTTTTCTTCTTCTCCTACTCTGGCCAAGGCACTCAAAGGAAATGTCACAAGCTTTTTTTTATACAATAGCTTTCCAATGTTACTTAATTCATCCTGGGGCCTAAGGCCAATAGCTCAGCAGCATACAAAGCTTGGGGAATCAATTTCCCCTGCATGGCTTTCCTTAATGTTTCAAAAGAGAAGCCACCAAGTCTGGAGTAAAACCTCTTTAATGCATTTTTTGTAGCCAAAAATGTGTTTTGATTACTGAGCAGTGGATATCCCAACAGGGCTTTACTGAAAAATGCAATCCTAAGTATTTAAACAAGTGTACTTGCTCAAAAGTAATATTAGAAAGAAACCAGGATTTTTTTTTTCACAGACAGTGAAACATGCATGGTGTTAGCCCTAGCTATATTTATTGTTTGATAACCTGGAAGGAGCGCTCAGATTTCTCAGGTTTTGTGCCCCTTTCTGAAGATCCCTAAGGCTGCCAGTCATGGTCTGGATATCCATCTCCAAGATGCTAATGCTCCCTTGGTTACTATATTTGTTCATTAATCTCTTGGTTGGAGTGTCAGCCTCCTGCTTCAGGCAGTTAGATGTCCTGCTCCAAGAGCTAATCTGGGATGGGTTCTGCCACAGAGTATCCCTCAAGATTCTGCGGGGACTGGGGGCCTCCCGACTTTGAGTTGTACTTCCTGGGACTGCAGCTCCAATCAGTCACCCAGTGTCTTGATGGGGCCTGTCAGGATGAGTTGGGCCTTACGGGCTGGCGCCCCATCAGGAAGTGTTGTTGGTATGGTTGCTTGGGCCGGTGGTGGTCATTCCGCAGCCTGGTACCCTGTTGGCCCTAAAATGCTGAAGGCGCTGTATACTGAAGACTAAAAATGCACTACTTTACGTTACTGCACTGCCATTGGTGGGATTACCTTATGGGGATCCTTTTTCCTTTTTCATGGCCCGCAGCAATTGGACTTTGACAGAGGCCAGGCTTATGAAGGTCGGTGACTGATACCACTTGGGCACCCTCACCCCCATGAAGGAACTGACAGCCCAGTACACCTTGCCCCTGGGGACAATTTTGTTACCTATGAAGCCCTGGTGGAAACTTTTGGGGATCTCTGGGATGGGGCTGAGAAGAGCCGATGACCCATATGGTGCTCCAGTTGTTCATATCTCTGGGATCAGCAAGACAACTGGTAACATTGTTCTACAGGGTGCTGAATGGGATGGTGCAGAGGCCCTTGGATACGCTCAGAGCCAGGTGGAGAGACATGTTGGGTCCTGACATGATAGACTCGGCGTGGCGTAAGAGACTGGCATAGCCCAAGAAATTCTCCAGCAATACGAGACTGAAATATATTCAATTTAATGATATCCACATGACCTTCCTCACACAATTCAGGTTAGTTATGGGGGTAGCCCCATGGGTGTCCCAGATGTAGATACCTGGATGCAGACTTCTCTCACATGACTTGTAACTGCCCCAGTCTATAGCTGTTCTGTGATACGGTAGTCCACAGACTGAATATCACACTGGGTCACACACTCCTCTGTACGAGAGGCACTTGCCTCTTGCAGGTAGGGGTTCTGCAGACCTCAGAAGGTGGGAACTAGGTTCCTAGACTCACCTCTTATCCTAGCCAAGAGATGAATTGCAATGGCATGGAAGTCTGCAGTGGGGCCTGTTATGGAGACTTGGGTGAGAGATGTGACCACATGTGCTAAGGCAGAGGAGAGGGTGTTTCTTAGGGAGGATGCTAGAGGAGTAGGGACAGTTTGTTCATGGGTTTTACCCTTCCTTCTGTCTTGGTCCAAGGTCTTGCAAACCATATGGGACGTAGAGGTCTTGTACAATTACAGAGGCTCTGCATAGGCCGTACTTGTGGACAAGCTCCTTGGGGGGTAACAGACAAGTGAACTGGAGCTGAGAGGTTGGGTTGCGCGCTTTTGGAACTCCCTCGGGATAGTCCCTGAGGGTATGTGTTTGACACTTAATCGCCTGTCTTGACACGGCTTTGATATACCTGCTTATTGTATACTGTTTAGACGGCCTTGCAGAGGCAATGCCCATAATTCTGTATGTTTGTTATTAAAAATGACAATAAACATATGTTTAAAGAAATCAATATTTATTGTTAGATAATTATTTTAAGTTTCCAGTGAGAGCTTTGATCAATTTTGCAGATTAATGAAAGTATAATCCATAAGGACCAGATCATCGGCATACATTGGCCATGAAACATGAACATCTCCTCTTTGTGGTAAATAAGAATTGGTCTTTGATATCTAATTTAGAAGGTTAGATATAAAAATACTAAATAATAATGGGGTGAGACCACACCCCTGCTTCAAAGCATTTTCAACTAGTTTGCTGCGTAGGTTCTCATTATGCTAATAAGGCTACTGGATTTGGGCGGTAGGATCACATGGATTGCAGGTACTGAGTACAATTCCACACCAGGTGACACCTGTCGGCCTAATCTGGGTTTTTCGGCTAACTAGCAGTGCCGAATCTCTAGCCGAGATGATTGTGACAACCAGGCTCATGGCAAGCTAGACTCCTGAGGGAATCGTGGTAAATCAGATTGCATCCCTTTCTCTCAGTTACCCAAAAGTCTCACTCAGGCAAAGTCGACAGAGGTAGAATATAGTTCAATAAGCATTTATTGAAATAACTGCATCGTAGATAAAAGAGTGTATATATAGCAATAACTAGGATGATATAACACAATTAAAGCAAGCATGTGACTAGAAGTGTAAAACACAAAAACAGTCCTACCATACTGTCTGAAGGGGATGGATCTATAATCCTCATGCCTATGCTAAGTATGAGCACAGCATACTAAGCCTAATTTGCCCTTCGGGTTTCCCACTGGGAGAACATCATTCCTCATACCTGGAGAAGAGGCCTGTAGTCTAGAAAGATGCCGTCCCCATATGGATCAGGGGCTTGGACGTCTAAGGAGGTAGCTGTAGCGAACCAATCAGCATACAGTCATAGTCATCTGGCTCGAATCTCCCTTTAACATGTTTGGGACAAAAAGGTGTTCTTATAATAAAACAGCTAACATTCTAAGAAATAGTCCCCGCTTTCTGTGAATTTTGGAGCCACAGCATACCAAGTTTGTCGGCAATCCTATCTGACAGAGCCTCTGCTAAGAATGCAATGTTTTCCTAGGCAAAAGGACAACGCAATAAAAATAATAAAACAGTACCAGAAAAGTGGCTCTCGCTAGAAAAATCAAATCATGCTGACGAAAACGTATCTAGGTGAAAGTGCACAGCTGCAGACCTAGGTAGCTAAAATCACGTGTATAAAGTATGGCTAAATTAGCTATAGAACGCCCTCCCCTTGCCGGTCAAAGGTGGTTTAAGGTAAAAATAAAATGAAACATATAAGCCTTAAACTAAAACTAAGACGTCAATTATGACGAGTTAAGAAACACAAGCCGTAGGAAAGAACAATTTCTAAATACCACAGAGTGGCACAAGGAACCGAATTTCAAAAGTCAGAGTCACTTTGGAGATTGCCAATTATATCCGGGACAATTGAAGCTAGGAGACGTTCCACTTTGACAAGTTGTAAAATATCCAAATCATGTCCAAGAAAGACTACAGAACACTCGTGTTCCAAAGCCTGAGCTTCAGCTGAGGCAGCAGCATTCCGTGCGTTGCCCATCAGTGAGCCAAGAGTTGCAGTATCCACAAAGGGCAACTCATAAGCAGTCTCCCGCAGCAGACGCACCCTCAAAGCGCATGTCTGATAATGAGCCCTCATCAGGAACACAACCAGATCAGCGTCCAATGAAAGTAAACGTTGCGTAGAAAGACAGACTTCCAGTGCACATTCAAAAGCGTACCAAAGGCAACGAAACATGGGCTGCACACAATCCAAAACTGTTTGGAATGACAAAGACCAGTTACACTCCAACTGTTGCAGCAGTGGTGCTCTGAAATACTGCATCATGCTTTCATGACACAGTTGCACTGGCGGCAGCGCTCTCAGTCCTTCCTGTTGCAAAGGGACAGCCATTGCACAGAAAAAGTAGCAACAGAAGAATGCCACCAATTATAGCCAAAATAATCGGAAATCTCCAGAAAACACTAAAAAAATTGAGTGTAAGGCTGAAAGTATTGAAGCGAATATGGAGGAGAAAGTGTGAATGAAACCAGAACCAACAGCCTTAAAAAAGTGGGTGATTCCAGTAGTACTGGATGCATTAAATATACATCCCACAAGTTCACCAAAGTGTCTCGGAAAGTTAGTACTGAAAAGGGACTGAATCTCCGCTGATGACATGGCAACCTGAAGCGCATAGGTCTCGCAGGCTGATGTAAGCGCCACATGTTTTTGAAACAATAAAGCCTTTAATCTGCTCAACTTGCCAAAATTCACATCAGAAGTAGTAATATAAGGCCAGATGTCCGCTACTCCTTTGAATTGTGCGGGGGGTGGGAGGAAATTACATTTCTGCAACATGTAACAATTTGGGAGACCGAAACGACATAAGGTATTCCGGCTTGCATTCCTCACTATTAAGAAGCACATAGCTGCCATTGGAGCACCTGGAACGCAGGTCTAATCAAGGGGACCGGGACTCCCTTCAGATAACAAGCCAAAGTTGCCGCGGAGGCATTACATGTCCCGTGCAAGGACGGCTGTTTACAAACCATCGAATGGGTCACAGAAGTCTTGCATTCACTGCCGCTAAGAAAGACCTCTTTCATGCCATTGAAACATTTGTATGAAAAGGGAAGCTCCCACACGTCGTGTATGTAACTATCTCCCAGCCTTTCATATCTGCCCACTGGAATGTGCTTCAAACATTATGTAAATTGAAGTGTTGAAATAGGCAGATTAATAACCCCATGTATTAACCACTCAGCAGATAGTACTTAAGCCACAGTAAAAGGTAACTTTTCTAATTTCTCTATCCTCAACATGATATATGTTGCTTCCTTCTTAGCCATCATCAGTTACTGTCGCCTTAAATTAAATGTTGAAAAAATCTCCCTTGCGCTCACATGTTGCCAGGGGACATGACCTGCTTTCAGCACTTGTCATGTCCAACCTAACTGCATGATGGATCGTAGCTGACTTTGCCCATGTTGTAAAAATGACACATCACTCTGTACTATGTCTATTGAAAAGGACACAATGTTATTTAAAGTGTAAATGCGGTCTGACAGGGTATTAATTCCATTATCCACGATGGCTAATACTTTCTGTAAATTATCCTGATCTGTTTGCCTTAACCGGGCAGCCGCCTCTTGTTGGGAAAGTTTCCAAATTTCATTCTATGTTGCATATAAGAAGCATTTTCTGTGTTGTCTTCTGGGGCCTAACAGGAAATCCTGTAAAGAAGTATTAATGGACAGGAGACTAAGATGTTCTTTGACAGCATCCTGTGAGGAGCTCTTCAGCGATTCCTGGCATAGTTTTCCTACACTATATGTTGTCACAATACCCGAGTGTTCCAAGGATACATAGCGAGGGTCCAGCCTATTCGCTCTAAAACTCCCCAAGGAGTTTACAAAACATGTTGGTGTCTACAGGCCACAATACCCACCCACCTGGGCGTGAAAATGACATGTTATATGTTTCCTACTGGATGCATTCATCGAGCTGATTGTCAGATGCAGTTATATACTTTTGGCATTTATTAAATTTTGCAGGGACAGGAATACTGTGAGCATTTAATTCTTTGATGTTTGCTAAGCCTAAACAACTTATTTGTAGCACTGTTTCATTTAAAACTATAATTTGAACAGGAATCATACAGGCTCTAAATAAAGCTTCCATTCCTCTAATTTGCAAAATTTTTGTTCCCCACAAACTTTTTTAATCAATCGAGTTTAACCAATGTTCATAACCTTCAATGGCCAATCCGGAAACAAAGGAATCAGAATATATAAATACCGTGTCTGTCAACAAAACATGCAAATCTTCCATTACTGGTAATTTAAAATAATATGACTCAGCATTTTTTTTTACATTGTGCCCAGAAAAATATGCAAACTTTTCAGTATACGTTTTAGAACTGCCCACTGGTGGAGTCGGACAATGTTCAGATTGTGCATATTTAAAAATAGTCTTTGGGGTACTGGCTCTGTGAATGAAATGATGTCCATAATGGTTATAACAGGACATATCTCCATAGTTTCCTTTAAACTGGTACACATCATCATTTTCAAAAACTGTATAATACTCTAGATCAGACATCGTAGTATCAACTGTTTTTACATCCCAATCATCAGAAACCACCCCGGGTGTATTTACATCAGTCAATGAAAGTTTGAATACATATGGAATTTATATGACCTCTGTAGGCCCATTTATATTGAATAATACTTTATCCCAAACAATCCCATCAGGAATTGGTATAGCTGAAATGTTCACTAGGGACAAGTCTCTGCAAAGTTTGTGTGATGAAAAATGTGGTTTTAAAACTTCTTCTACCAGCTCAACTGTAGAGTGGTCAGGAAGGTAATGACCATGTATAAGAAGAAAGAACAATGGAAAAACCAATCCAAAAGAAGAAAAGCAAATATAGTTAATAAGAACCATAGATAGTTCCATGGACGAATGAAATAGTTATTTTTTAGCCAATGTATTAGCTTACGTGCTCTTGACAGTTCTGTTACAGTGAAGGCAGTTGAGTCTGTGAAGGAGTCATTAATGTCGACAAACTAACCAGAATCTATGGGTGCAAATATTAGAGCTGTATTTTGAAGAGGAGAAGTTGCAGACACCTCCCTCCATGGTGCATAGTAGATTATGCCATCCGTTTGTGTAAAATTTGTAGGATTTTGCTCAGAAATCAATGTAGAAGTAGTTGTTGGTGGAACCAATTAAAACTCATTTTCCACCCTGGCCAAGCTCGGAGAGGTGTCAGCATTGCTGTTGATGACTTGTAGTGGAACATCCTGGTTTGTAGTGGGAGGGATTCTGATGCTACCTAGGAGTCCCCTAGGTCTGCTGTGTAGGATCGGCCACATGGTGTAATTTGACATTGTCAGTGGAGACAAAGCAATTCTCTTTCGAACCAGGCAGCGGTGGTAGAATGACAGTTCTGGTGCTGTGTATTCCCAGGACTGGAACCAGTGCACGATAAGAAGGACCAAACTCCTTTTTCACAGCAATCTTTTCACGTACTAGATTCCCTAGCTTAGGAATCCAGCCGGTAGATGTTACTGGTACATCCTTAATTCCAGAGGCGGCAGGACTGCCAGATGCATCGTCATCACAGAATTGTTGTAACTCCTGCAAGACAGTGGCATGTTCATTTATATCAAAAGGTGTATCTGCCGCCTCCATGCCAGGACCATCAAGATCTGAAACATATACATTTGAGTTCCAAACAGGCATTCGTATGAAGTACGCCCCCCAGGGACCTTCTGGGCAGATTATTAAGTGCTCTCTGAACTCCATACAGGTGTGTAAACGAACTACGACCCCTGCCTAATACTATAGCTGTTAAGGATTGCTTTAAATTGTGGTTTAGTCGCTCCATTACACTATTGCCCTCGGGATAAAATGGAGACGAGTAATGCAGTTGAACCCCTTATGAAGCTGTGGCGTCCTTGTAAGCCCTTGAGGCAAAAGCAGGGCCCCTATCTGAGTGGAAAGCCACAACAGCATATGTACCAATAAAGACTTGCAAATCTTTAACAACAGTTCGAGTGCCAGCAGAGTGTTGTGGCCAAACCAATAGAAATCTGGAGCACGAGTCAACAGCGACTAAAATGTATTTGTATGCACTGTCCAGTGCCAGAGGACCGCAATGCTCCAAGTACACATATTGTAATGGTTTATTAGAAATTAGGAGGGATGTCTGCGGTGGGTGCTTAACGTTGGAACCTTTCATTTGTTGGCAGATGTCACAACAAAGGACATACTGCTTGGTCTGATTGTATAGACCTGGCCACCAATAGCGTGCTTGTAATATTTAAATGGTAACCGCCACACCAGCATGTGCAGATGCAACTCCTTCATGCGCTGCTTTTATTAACTCAAGCCTTAGGTCTTTATTGGGAATCACACAAACTCCCACGCCTGGTATTGTCACTTGTACGTCAAACATGCCTGCCATCCGGTAGGAATATTTAGCAGGATAGGCTTTAGGCAAAGGTGTGCCATCAACCGAAGCTTTCACAGCTGCTAGTGTTTCATCATCCATTATTGATCTAGTACAAGTTACTGCTGCAATAGAAGCCATAGCAACCACCAACTTTGCTGCTTCATCAGCCAAAGTATTGCCTTCTACGTGTATTCCAACACGTTGGTGTCCTAGTATATGTACAACATGGACGTTAGGTAGCGTTTCTTTCAGGTCGACTACTTTCCCCCACAGAAGTCTGTGTTTAACGGTGTTTACTTTTGAATCTCTGAACCCATTTTGTCGCCATTATTGCAGGTATTCATTGAAGGACTGGACACAGTAGTACGAATCACAGACAATCAACATCATCTGTTCAGGATCCATATGTTCCAGTGCCATCACCAGAGCCTTAAGCTCTGCAAGTTGTACAGTCCCCTAGAGTCTGTGTGTAAGTATTTTGTGGATGGAACTTGCCATCCTTCAAGTATCCACTCATGACTGCACAAACAGCTGAGTGTTGGTGCTTGGTGCCTATAGCAGGTTGAGCTGAACCATCAGTGTACAAATGGTCTGATATTGTTCAACAGGCAGTGTATTTGTTGGGACTGGATACTCAAGTTCATATTGTAAGAATTCTGGGGTCTGCAATTTGGAGTCAAAAACATAATTAACATCGGTGGCCGTCAGAGATGTGCCCATTGAATCCAATGTGGATGTAATGCTTTAGCATTAGGAACGTTTGCTTTGGTAACAGCCTCAAGGGCTGGAATAGAGGATACGACAATGATGCGTTTCCCTTGGGCCAGAGGTCTCTCTTTAAGGACCTCCATCTGAACAGCAGTGAGAATTTTCTCAGTGGGAGCAAAGCGTTGTTCAGATTTGGAGTACAAGTGTGATTTATATGCATTTTGGACTTTCTCACCCTCATTGAAATTCACATAGGTGAAACCAATAGCACCAGCAATTACTCTGATGACCAAATGTGTTTTATTGCCCCTTGTATGTAGGTGTTTTGCTTCAAGCATATTTTTTGTAATGCTCTGAGAATGCATGTGTGTGAGACTGTCCAGTATTTGCTGGTAAAGTTTGGATGTATCAAGTCATATAAGGGTGTAATGCGTTGAGCATAGTCTGAAATGTAAGTTCTGCCAAAATTTAGAAAGCCCAATACTGATTGGTGCTTTTTTATTGTATTTGGTGGTTGTAGTTGTGCGCATTTTTCTAAAAAATGGGCCACAAGGCTCTTGCCTTCATCCGACAACTCGTATCCCAGAAACAGGACACTGAGAAAGACTATTTTTGTTTTTTTAAGCCGATTTCGGCAAATCCTACAACAATGCAGGCTACCCGTCTTAAATGTTGCATGAGGACATCTGCATGAGGTCGTCATCCGTGAGGCAGATATCATCAACATATGACAACGCCTCAGAGTCTTTGTCGTGTAATACTGATGTCACACAAGCTGAGAATAGCCCTGGACTGTTCTTGTAGCATTGTGGAAGTCGGCAATTTTTTTTTCAAGAGCCTAGGGTGCTGAAACTTGTAAAGTCCCTGCTTTCATGCACTATTTTTTGGCAGAAGAACCTGTTGGAAATATCCAGGGTCATTTTGTATTTTTTCCGCACAATGTAGTTAATCAGTGCTGTGCTATGTGCATTTTGTATAGCAAATGTCTTTGTGTGACTGTTTAAATGTCTGTAGTGTACGACTATTCTATATGAGTAGTTGGGTTCAGCAACTGGAAATAATGGATTATTCATTGATGAGTCTGAGGGTTCAATGACACCCTGGTACTCTAATTGATTGAGGATTTCCCTCACTAGGGCTTTTGCCTCATATTTTATTGGGTATTGAGGTTGAGGCTGAGATTGGGATTTTATTGGTATTAAGTGGTAGGGAGAATCTTTGCCTTACCCTACATGACTGCAGTATAGTGCAGGTGCCTGCGCCACTGGCCAATCAATGGCGTACATTTTAACAAGCTTTATTGGAACAAGGGGCAAGAAGGACTTTTCAATAACGCCCTCTCTGTATGGGAGATCACGGACAAATACTGGTGGCCAATCTTTTTCGGCCAGCAAGATATAAATAGAAATGACCCGGGACCAAAGATGGCATCGTTCATGCGTTCAATGTCCCCTTCTAACTGAATAGTTACTTTATACACCCTATCGGGTGTGGAGGCACTCATGCCCACAGTCTCTACTTGTAGGTAGTCATCGGTTGCTTTCACCTCCATAAGCTCTAGAAGATCCTGGCGAACTATTGTGATTTCTGCCGCACTGTCTAGCAGTGCCAGTGCTCATTTCTTGTTCTTTAGTAAAGCCCTCTTCTTGAGTGGCATGTCGAATTGCAACTGCTGCCACTTTTTTCTTTTTTAAATTAGGGTTTCTGTTGTGGAAGTTTCTCCTCTTTCTGAACTGAAACTTCAGACGAGCACTGTGAGTCCTTTCTCGGTGTCATGTACTCGGTTCGTTGCTCTGACCACCCACCTCTCACACTGTGTTTTTCCAGTGAGTCCTGAAAGGAATGAGATTGGTGTGTATCAGCATATTGATATCTATCAGGCGTTTTTATATTATCCCTATTTCTAAGGCTATATCTATTTTGTGGGGTCTCCGTATGAGGAGATTCTCCCAATTTCTTTTCTAGGTGTTTTTTTTTTTTTATCCCAGCGTTTTTTGGAGCCCTCAGGTGCTTTCTTGGCAGTATCCTTATTGGATCTACCTTGTAGTTGTGGTTTAGTCGGTCTGGTTCCCAGACTATCTCGACCAATACTAGAGTATGTTTCAGTGATAATCTTTGGCAGATCGCATTCTTGATCCTGTGAGGGAACGTCATGGAGTCGCATGCGCACTGTTAGTGCTACTGCTTCCCCTTTCGGGTTACTTAATATGATTGTAGACATTGTGGCAAAATTTCCCATCAATTGCATCCCCAAATATAGGGCCAAGGCAGCCCCGTATTAATCTTGAATTTGTTTCAACACCTCCGGAAGATTTCCAAGTGTTGGTGTACCGTGTGCAGTAGTATAGAGCGTGGCAAATACCGTGCACCATGTATTGCAGTTTTCAATTGTGGGAACCATCCCAAATGGCAAGCACATTGTCCGAATTCTATGTTTATCCTGAGGTCCCTATAGAGAAAGACTGCTTCCAGTGCAGTTCCGCTGCTTGGCGGTACCTTACCCATGATCGAATGTACCATGGCAGGATTAATGCCTGGCGTTACTGCGTGTGGTTGAGCTGGAGCAGTACGTGCTGGGTTTGTATTCAATGTTTGCATAGGAAATTGTACTGACAGTCTGTATATTGTTGTAAGTTCTATATATAAGCGGCGCACCTCAGCTATCGCCAAGGTTGCTGCGTCAGGATGTGGTGTATATGTGGCCAATATAGGCCAGCTCGGGCCATCATTACTCAAAGGACCTAACCTAACAAGTAATATTGAATGGGGTAGGGTGCCATCAAGCCAATTATTATGATCTTGATAAGGTAAAGGTAACTCTAAATGTGCATAAGCTCTGTATTGTGCAGGTATATTTGCAGGTGTGTAGTGAAGAAATGTTTGTGTGTTCCCATCTGCTGCTGGAAAGGTGACCCAAGAATTAAAAAAATGATGTTCTGTAGGCTGCATGAGCCTCAACAACAAATGTAACTGGACCCCCTCAGGCCGTTGGGCTGTGAGCCAATAAATGTGCAGTAAGGGGTGGTCTCATATTTACTTCAGTTCCTATCCGTTGAGGCTCTGCCATATTACTGGTATTTGTGTTCAGAGACAAAGAAACCAACTGGGGATTGTCCTTTCAAGGTTCAAGCTTGAACAACCTACAGCTTAAGATAGATCCTTCCTACCTAGCTGAGGAGGAAATCTTCAATACCACAGACTTTTTCGATATAGTATTGAGGTGTCTTTAGCCTTTAGCAAGACAGAGATACTTAGGATGTTCTGAATTTTAGTGCCTGACCAAACGTTGGTGGCGCCATGTCACATAGGTTCTCATTATGCTAATGAGGCTACTGGATTTGGGCAGTACGATCACATGGATTGTGGGTACTGAGTACAATTCCACACCAGGTGACACCTGTCGGCCTAATCCGGGTTTTCCGGCTAACTAGCAGCGCCTCATCTCTGGCCGAGATGATTGTGGCAACCAGGCTCATGGCAAGATAGATTCCTCAAGGAATTGTGGTAAATCAGATCCCATACTTTTGTCTCTGTTACCCAAAAGTCTCACTCAGGCAAATACAACAGATGCAGAGTATAGAATAGGATGATAAAACACAATAAAAGCAAGCATGTGACTAGAAGTGTAAAACACAAAAACAGTCCTAACGTACTGTCAGAAGGGGGATGGATATATAATCCTCCTGCCTACACTAAGTATGAGCACAGCATAGTAAGCCTAATCTGCCTTTCGGGTTTCCCCTTGGAAGAACATCATTCCTCATACCTGGAGAAGAGGCCTGTAGTCTAGAAAGACGCTGTTCCCATATGGTTTAGGGGCTCGGCCATCTAAGCAGGTAGCGGTAGCTAAGCAATCAGCACAGGCGTGGTCCTCTGGCTGGAATCCCCCTCTAACGTGTTTGGGACAAAAGGGTGTTCTTATATTAAACCCAGCTAACATTCTAAGAAATAGTCCCGGCTTTCTGTGAATGTTGGAGCCACAGCATACCACGTTTGTCAGCAATCCTGACTGCAACCTTGGAAAGAGCACAGAGCCTCTGCTGAGAACGCAATGTTCTCCTAGGCAAAAGGATAATGCAATAAAAATAATAAAACAGTACCGCAAAAGTGGCTCTTGCTAGAAAAATAAGACCATGCTGACGAAAATGTATCTAGGTGAAAGTGCACAGCTGCAGACCTAGGTAGCTAAAATAACGTGCATAAAGTATGGCTAAAATAGCTATACAACAGGATCCTTGCCATTATCATGCACTACCATTAAGATCCACTTGAGCACAGTTATCTGTATGGATTACTTGGAGTAACCTAAGCAAGCCAACTGGAGTTTTGAAGTTTGCATACTTTTGCCAAAGCAAGTTCCGGTCTACCCAGTCAAAAGCAGCCTGTATGTCAACGAAGCAGCAACCCAGTTTCCTTGCTATGGCAGTTGGCTCCTGGCAAGCACCCACAGGACCAAATAATATTCTAGAGTGTTAGATAATGCCTTAAGAATTAGACCAGCTTTACTTTCAGGACCGTTCTAGAAAAAAAATAATCTTTGAACTGCTGTCTAACTAAGATATTAAACTATTGTTAGGAACACCATTACGGTGTCACATTTTTAAGTCAAGCATAGCAGTGCGCAAGTGCTGCTTTTCAACATGTTGTATTCTCTTCTGTTGGCTTTAACCATGCCCACCACTTTCATTAGTTCCCTTCATATTGTTGGTAAATGCTTTACATTTGTCCTGCCTTGAGGCTGTTTTGTCACGCCCTGCAGAGTGACCCTGTTACATGGATTATTGCACCATCGGCTATATACTTTACTTTGGGAGTACTTTTTAATCTTTTATCTATCCTCTTCGTGCTCCATAGCGGCGATGGCGCTTTAGAGTTTGATATAGCATGAACTCACAGCGCGAACTTGATTGGCGGTGTTGGAGAGCGTTGCTCTCTTGTCTCTTACCTTCACAACTCCCGTCCCCTCATGCTCTGTGTTGCTCTTCCTTGTGTAATTTAACCCCATGGAACTGCCTGCCCCCATGCTACTTTATCGTCTGCTTGTCCTGGTAAACTCCATCCCCTCTGCGCAACATGTTGCTCTTTCATTATTTGCTTCTCATCCCCATCAAACATCCTCCCTTCCCTTTGGTGCTCTCTTATTTTTGTGCCGCTAGCAAAACATCTCTGCGTTCCATCTCGCATGCTCTCCCTCACTTTGGTTGCTTTTCCTCGTGTTCTTACTCCCCTGCCAAACACCACTTCCTCTTGCTGTGCCAGCCACTCTTCCTTAGATTTGGAATGGAGACTAAAACCCTGCATGAGCTTGTTAGCTATGAAGATAGCGGGGAGGGTTGTGCGGCGGTGAAGCACGTGTAAAGTAGCACGCACAGCTGTGTCATGTAAATCTGTTTGGGTTGGAACTTTGTGTCTCTGTTATGACACGTTTGCATTCAATATGTTTCCTCGTGCCTTGCGACCCATGAGCATGGATTCTCGCAGATTTGTAAAACATGCACCCTTTGTTATGCCATTAACATTTTTATTTTTAAATAATTTCCCTCGTTCTCCTGTCCACTTTCACTGTTTCGCTGTTTTACGTGTTTGTGATTAACCTCCACCTCTTTCTTTTATAGTTGTACTTGGTGCTCCCTTTAAAGAACATTGTTTCTCCACTGCAGCCACACTGGAATGTGCTTTACCCAGACTCCCCATCTTCCAGCATCCTCCAGGCTCCACCCCCTGCCTGGCTGGTCACAATCACTCTACTTTTTTTGTTTTATACTCCAGCACCTGCGCAGCAGAGCATTCACATTTCCAGAATGCATGGGCTGAACATAGGGAACTCATGGGCTCCAATCCCAATTCAAAAACTGATTTTGACTGACCTGGGAAACTCTGCTTGCCTCCCCCCACGTCACTAAAAAAAAAGTGCCACATAAATATAGCGAGTACTTCTGTCAATAAAATAGCACAGTCTGCTTAGGTCTTACTGCAGCAGGCTTGAGTGTTGTAATTTAAAGGTGCTATTTACAACCCAAACAATGCTATACCAAGTAAATACATACACATATACCTAACGAAGAGAAGCTTAATTCAGTGTTATCATTCACAATGGACATTTGTATTGCAGCAAACACATCACCACCACTACATCGCCTTACGGAGCGGAGGCTCGTCCGCTATGGCCAAGGAGCGTCACCCCCCCAACAGCAGCAGCCTCTGCAAATTCTTCAACAACAAAAGGATAATAAACTAGGTTTAGTATCCTGTCGCTGTTAAAGGGGCAGGGCATTGGGAATGATGGGGACAAGGGGAGTGCACTGTGCACTCTCCTCAGTGCGCATGTGTGTTTGGCCAGCCGCCTGGGGCCAAACACACATGCGCACTGTGCTCTCTCCAGCCCGGCATTGTGTTACTGGGCTGGAGAGAGCAGGGACAGGCTCCCAGTCTGCCTGGGAGTGCCCTAACTGGGCACTCACAGCCAATCTTAACAGTGGAAGAATTGGCCACAGGGAAGCCTGGGAGCCTGTGTCTGCACTGACAAGGGAAAGAGGAGCGGCAGTGGCGCAGGTACTTTTTTTTCTTTCTTTTTTTTATTAATAATACCCATCCCCCCAACGTTGCGCCTCGCTCCTTCTAACCCCTGTGAGCAGCGACTGGCATTATGTGGCACTTATTCTGCTGCAGCTGTGCGCTCGGTAATAAGAACAAACGCAACAGATGTTTCCCCAGAAACGGGCTGTAAATCGGACCTTTTTATGACTCTCACTGAGGCAGCAGAGCTCACACACTCTACCCGTTTATTTGTTCTGTTTTTTAACCCACTAGTGTGCGCCTTACGTGGAGCCTATTCAGTTAGCAGTGTAGGGGCGGGAGGGCAGGGCATGGTGACTTTCTGGCCTTGTTTATACTCATAAAGTGGATGCAGGGCCACTGGAATTATGTGGCCGGGTTAACCAAATTATGTGGCAAGAAAAGTCAAGTAATGCATTTACAATGCCAATAGCTGTAACTCAAGCAAATGCAAAACCGATTTCATTGCAAATGCTGCTTGTATTTGTAAATGCATTTGAGGACAGCCCGCAGCCAGTATTTCGGTATCTTGGCGTTTATGACTACTCAACGAGAAAAGGGGCAAAAAGTTGAAGCCCACCATAATAGATTAGTACCAATGATTGTTACCAGTAGATTATTTGGCCCACTGACATAGAAAGCTTTCAAAGCTTTAATTATTGCTGTACTAAACTGGAATTTTGGAGTTGTAATAGCCCAGGGTTAGGGACGTGTTCTATAAAAGAGCTAAAGACCTCATCAATTGTCCCTTTCAGATATATAGAGAAAATAAAATTAATCCATTTGTCTTCTCAGACAGCATATTCCAAATAGTCAAAAACAAGTTTTATTTATCTATTAACTAGCTGCCAGAGTTCTCTAGAGTTGCTTTAACTAGTTACATCCAGCATCTCAGGCCACATCGTAAGATAATAAATATGTTTTCTAGTCGTTAGTACCTTTTTTTGTCCTTTAAAAAATGATCGCATTGCCAAGGTAGATCTGTCTTTGGAAAGGTGTCATTGCATTCCATTGAGCTTTCTTCTATTATTAAAACCCTCAATATCAAACCAGCCAGAATTAGTTTTATTGTGTTTGGATCAAGAATACTTTTTGGTGCTAAGTTACATTTCAGACATTTTACCCTTTGAATTAGAGAGTGTTGCCACTCCAAGTCATGATTCACAGGAAGACTAGCCAACAATTCTATTTTAATCTTAAATTTTGGTATTTATACTCTAATTCAACTGGGCTACAAAAAGTCGAGAGGTACTTGCTGCATTTCTTTATTATCTATAAATAATCTTAGCAACATTTCCAGAGCTAAACATCACTGATTTTGTAGCCTGTTACCTTGAAACTTTCTATTAAAAACACTCACTCACAAAATACAAATGTATAATTGATAGAAGCAGCATCATTTTCAAATTGACATATAGGAGCAGTATGGGAATCAGCCTAATAAGCTTGTTAGAAATGTGGTCTCTAGTTGACAGTCAGTTTACACCCTGTCGAAGTAGGTACCCTCACTCTAGTCAGGGCATGGGAGATACAAAGCTCAGATAACCCCTGCTCACCCACTTGGTAGCGTGGCACAACCAGTCAGGTTTATCTCAGAGGCAATGTGTAAAGTATTTGTAAAAACACAAATAGTAACACAGTGAAAACACCACAAAAGGACTCCACCCCAGTTTAGAAAAGTAGTCAATATTTATCTAAATCAAACAAGACCAAAACGACATATATCCAACATACACAAGTAAAGATAGCACATTTTAAAGTCAAAAGAGACTTACTCCATAAGAATCAATGGGTGCGTTGTTTTAGCACAAAGTACCTGGTATGTGTCAAAAATAAAGCCGCAGGTGCGAGGGTGTGTCAGAAAAGAAATCAATGCTTCAATTCCTTACTCGCAAGTAGGCCATGTTTCGATGTGTCATTTTTTGGACAAGCATCCTCAGGTCCGTGCGATGATGTTGAAGATTTGATGCCCAGGGACGATGCATGAACAATCCGGATGCAGACGTTGAACTAGTGATGCTTTGGTTTCACCGGTTCTGCATCAGTTTTTCAGCCACGGTGCAGGCGATGTGCTGATTTTTCTGACGCTCGGCTCCGATGTGTGGATTTTCTCTCAGGTTTTACCAGCTTCTCTTTCTAAGGCCCAGGGACTAGATTTAACACCAGTTGGCAAGTCAGGGGTCTCAGTAAGAGAGCCCAGGTGCTGGCAGATTAAGTCTTTGATGTCCCTGAGACTTAACAGGAGGCAAGCTCAATCCAAGCCCTCTGAGAAACTTCACAAGCAGGATAAACAGCAATGTCCAGTCTTTGTCCTCACTAAGGCAGAAGCAGCAACTGCAGGCCAGCCCAACAAAGAACACACAGCATAGTGGCAGTACTCCTCCTCACAGCTCTTGAGCTCTTCTCCTTGGCAGAGGTTCCTCTTGATCCAGAAGTATTCTAAAGTTGTGCGGTCAGCAGTCCAAAACTTAGACTCATTTCTGCCTTTGAAGTAGGCAAACCTCAAAGGAAAGTCTTTGTAGTGCACAATACCTTGCCTCTTCCTTGCCCTGCCCCAGCCACACTCTCGGGGGTTGGAGACTGTAATGTGTGAGGTCAGTCACAGCCCTTTCAAATGTAGGTGTCAGCTCCTCCCTTTCACTCTAGCCCAGGAAGGCTCACCAGGATAAGCAGGACACACCTCAGCTCCCTTTGTGTCACTGTCTAGAGTGAATTCAAAAACAGCCCAACTGTCAGTTTGACCAAGACGTGGATTCAGCAGCCAAGCAGAGGCACAGAATGCCTGAGCAAGAAAATACCCACTTTCTAAAGGAGCCATTTTCAAACAGACAATCTAAAAGCCAACTTTACCAAAAGATGCATTTTTGAATTGTGAGTTCAGAGACCCCAAACTCCTTATCTCTATCTGCTGCCATGGGAAATTACACTTAAAAGGTATTTAAAGACAATCCCGATGTTAACCCATGGGAGAGATAGGCTTTGCACTAGTGAAAAACGAGTTTGGCAGTATTTCACTACCAGGACAGGTAAAACACACCAGTACATGCCCTACCGTTTAAATACACTGCACCCTGTCCATGGGGCTCCCTTGGGCCTATGTTAGGAGTGACAGATATATAGTAAAAGGGAAGGTTTAGGCCTGGCAAGTAGAAGTGCACTTGCCAGGTCGAACTGGCAGTTCCAAACTGCTCACACAGACACTGCAGTGACAGGTCTGAGACATGTTTACAGGGCTACTAGTGTGGGTGGCACAGTCAGTGTTGCAGGCCCACTAGTGTGACCGGATATTTTCTAAATTATGCCAGTGTAATTTTAAGTTCATCCAAGCCTACTTTCATACTCTTGGTCCAATAGGTTATTTTGGATTGTGGATGAATGTCCCCCTTTTTGAGATTCAAAAAAACAATATTAGATCATCCAGTCATTTCCCACCAACAGGGAGTTGTGCGTCAGTATACTTCCCCATGGTGAGCACACAGGATATGGAAAGACGGGGCCCCTGCCATGGACGACAGTGTGACTGGGCTAACATCATGACCATCCACCGACATTACTAGATTTGTTGGTACATGAAGAAGATAACTGTAGTCAAGGGATTTGTTTATTCACTCACACACAATGCATGTGCCACACAGAATTCATACATGCACAATATGCACTAGGAATGTTAGTGCTCTGATCTGGATTAGTGCATAGAAGCGGATCTTTACATTAGTGGTGAGTAAGCCTCTACTCCATTGACACAAATAAAAAGGTTTGGTCATAACTATAGATTCACAAAAATTGGTATTCTGCCACCACTGTTCTATATGCTAAACCTATGAATGGAATAGTAGTCCACTGCCTGTAGAATTATGGCACACTTGATGTGCCCCTTTAGGTCACAGGACCTCACTCATGTCAAGAAACAAGCCTAGGCATCAGTGCGCACACTAAATTAGTGTGAGGCTACAACCAAAATCAAAAACCAGGATATCAGATACTTGCAGTTGGAGCATTTGAACCGCACTGTACACAATGCATTAGGCATTCCCATCACCTAGTAATTTAAAATACTTTTGAAAGGAGTAAAAATAATTTGCCCTGAGCTCTATGCTCCAACACTGACGCAGGGTGTTAACCTGGTCCTAGCACAATTCACAAATTACCCCTTTGTCCAAAGCAAAGCTGAATCATCTTTCACTTAAAACAGCCTTTCTTGTTGCAGTCACTTCCTTAAGTAGAGTTATCAAACTACAACTTGAAACTGTTCATGAGCCTTGCCTCCAAATGCACAAAGACATGATAGGTATAAAAATAAACCGACAATGTATTCCTATATTGGTTTGTCATATTCAGGGTTTACAAATCCTTGCTTTTTTTCATAATTCCAACCACACAGGCAGAAGGAGCCTTTTACATTCCTGATGTAAGAGCGTCTATTATGTACTATTTTCAAGGAGCAAAATCACCTAGACAGACCAAACAATTCTACGTTGCTCTCTCCGCTCAAAACAAGAGCTTACCAGTATCAATCGGGACAGTGACAGTAAGGATAGCTCAAACAATCTAAACATGCTATAGTATTGCAGGAAAGACCTTAAAGCATATAGACCAGGATCTCCAAGACTAGGAAGACGAGGATCAGGAAGAGAAGAAGTCACCAGTGTGATTCTAGGCCATATGTATTTATACTTAGCAAACAGAAGCCACACCTCATCTAAATGCCCCCCTTAAAGTCTTTCCTAACCAATGACCCTACTTGAAGCACCGGGGATATCAATCATTTAAACAGACTATTGGAAAGGAAATCCCAGCCATAGAACATTCGAAGGAACTAGGATAAAATGTTTAGAAAACTTTAGAAAATCTCCATATTGCACTACTTATGAAAAAATGAGGACAATCCCAAACCATCCTTAGAGGGGGATAGGTTCCTCACTCTGCATCTCATAATACCTCTCCTTACCAATTGGCTGTGCAAGGTTGAGAAAAGCGTGCACATGAAGTTCCAGTTTCCACACACGGAGACGCATTATTAGAGGGAACACGACTGGGGGTTCTGTTCTTCTACCATTTTCTTTCTTCTCTGTCAATGGAATGTTTGTTGTCAGTGGGATCTTTAGAGCACCAGGGTGATGAAGCTTTCTTTCATCTTCCACTTGTATGCTTTACTTGGAGCGTGAGTGTTCACATGGATTTAAAAAAAAATCTGAAGTTGTTTAGAAAGCTGCAGAAATTGGATGTGGAATTGGCAGAGTGACAGATGAGTTCAAGCTTTAGGTAGTCAATGGAGAAATTATGGAATGGTCTGAGGGTTTCGTGTTCCCTTTGTAGTTCGTTGGTTAGTGTACATGCTGTACCATGTTGAGTGTGTCAATAATGTTGAGGAGGATATCTTAGTTTTTTTTTTTTAATCTTGCATTGTATGGGAGATTGAAGTCGCCCAGGAGGATAGTGTGGGTGGGTCAAATGGATGAGGTGGTAAATAAATCGGCAAATTCGCCAATTTAGTCCTTGTTCAGTTCAAAAGGCCTGCAGGTGTGATGGAAGGATGTGGAATGAGCTGCAGTGTGGGAAGCTTCATGTGAGGGGCTCCATAGAGCCGAGTCTCACCTGCTTTACTAGGGAGCAGGACAAGGAGAACTTATGGATGAAAGTGAGGCCGTCACCCTTCTTATGTATTCAGTCTCCATTATGGATGCTGTAGCCTGTGGGAACTAAGATCTGTGGGTGAAATATGCTTCTGTGTACAAGAGAGCATCAAGCTTGTGATCGGTCTGTGATATCTGGATCATGGAGTACCGGAGTGTGTATGTGATTGAGCATGAGCTGGAATGTGTGTTTGGTAGTTTGAGGGTGTGTAGTGGTTAGTAGGATGTGTATGGGGTTGGATCTATGTGTTATGAGAATGCCATGTGGGTGTCTAGCGCTGGGTATAATTATGGGCAGTGTCTGAAATGGAAATATAAAAGTGCAGTTACCCACTATACCCAATAACCTGTTTACTACTAAGAAGTTCCAGTACTTCCACATTTAATGATTTGCACCACTGCTGAAAAATGCTGGTATTCTCTCTTGCAAATTAAAAAGGTGCAGATACTCAGTATCTGTGAGCACCTGCCAATTCATAGCACTTTTTGTGGGGACAGGCAATGTGGCATGCTAGGTGAAGCACATGCTTACATCTTACATTGTAGGTTGAACTGGGTCAGAGGTTGACCCTTAAAAGACATTACCCTTTTCTGTGTCTGAACTTCAATGGGACATCATGGGGAGCTGATTGAAGAAGGAAGAAGGCAGGAAGTGGTCACTTAATAAAGAGGTGGATGCTGGGAAATGCAATAATTTCACTCTGGAGATTGCAGTCCTCTTGTCTGGCTTCTTAAAATATATATTTTTGTCAGGAAACTCTTGATCTCACTTTATGAAGAGATGGATGCAGGGAAATACGATAACTTCTTACAGAGCTGGATGCTGGGAATTGCAATCATGTCACTTCCTGTGGAGGTGGCTGCCGGAAAATCCAGTGTGGTTTGACTGCTTGTAATACCAGTCAAATAAAACCTTAGTGTAATCCCAGTTCTGTATGCATATTGAGCTCTTATTCGTATCCGATTTAACCGTGTCCCAATCACTGTGTGATTTCTGTACTTGGGTTTCTTTCCCAGTGGTTGCTATGTGACCATATTGGAATGGACCTCAACTCTAATCACATCAAATACAATTTAAAGATGACAACTTTATAATATCTAAACAAGGAAAAAGTTTCTTAACAAGGGATTTATCCTTTATTGCTTCAGAATAGGATGCGTAACCGATATTCTAATTTGCATATGGTGCAATGTCTCTGTCTCATCTAATCGATTTTTCATTGTTTGAATGGCCTGAAACTGCCTTCTGACAACGGTGTGATGGAAGTCTACAAACCCCTACCCTCCACTTATTGAAAGGTTCTGCAAATTATGCCAGAGTGCATGTTGGCTAAAAGTGTACATGGATGGGAAAATTATAAAGCCCTATTTTGTTAATTATTTTGTTAATTTATCCCATGTCTGAAGGGTTTTAGTAGGACATACATAGGACAGCTGAGATATTCATTAAGACTCGTTCTCAACCATATTAGATTCCATGCTAGCCTCCACAACATCACCACCACTCCCCTATCTCTCTAATCCATCAGTTTCTGCTTTGGATCATTCAATCACTACCCAACGCTGTGCTGCGGATTGGTATGAAGTCTGGCAAGGCCACACAACCGTTGAGATTTCTGACATTTCAGGTGTTTCTTTAGAATCCATGGGCAAGAGTTAATCCAAACAAAAAGCAAAACAGAGTCATATAGTAGCTCAAAAAATTAGCTTTGGCCCAGGCTTGTTACAAGTATTTTACTATTGTAACTCATTCGTATTTGATGATGCCAGTCCTTTCTGACCAGGAAACAAACAAGTGGGGCTGAAGTAATGGTACTGAGCCTCTGTTCACAATGACTCGTTGTGACTCATCTGTGGGGCTCTCTCAACACGATCTTGAATGAGCTGAGGGTGTGTTATTTTGTAACTCGTGAGTGGTGTCACCATCCAGAAGAGGTATCACCCTCTGAGGCATGCGTCAGGTGGACACATTTGCCACTCAGTGCCTACAGTTCTGTACCCCCCGCTTCCATTGCAAGGTACCTTGTCTGCATTTCGTGTTCCTTCCCGTTCCACTGATTTCTTATATTCTGAGGAAGGTGCAGCATGACTTGGCATTAGTGATTGTGCCAGACTGGACAAGGAGGATTCTGGTATTTGCAGGTGCTCTGTTTCACTATGTGCCCTCCACTGTCTCTTCAGCAGTTGGAGGAGCTTATTCCACACTGAATAGGCAAGGTACTCCACAAGAATCTCCCAGCCTGCAACTCGATGCTTTGAAATTGAGCAGGCCAATGTGAGTGCCTTCCATATGCACTCAGAGGTTTGTGGACACCATCCACTCTACATGTCATCCCTCCACCTTGCATTGATGGGTGGTAGGAACAGTCCAGCCTGAACAGCTAAGCTCTGTCTTGGGTTGCTTTTGGAGCAGGGCCAAGGCTGATTTGCATAAGGCTGGGTCTAATCTGAGGTGGCCTGGTGGGCAAAAAATGATAGTTTGGAATGCTACCCGAGGGACTGACAGGAGTTAAACTATTTGCAAGCTTTCCTCCTATCACCTTTTGAGTGTTTGATTGATCCTGCCAAGTCACAACAGAAAGGGCAGGGCCGTCTATGAAGCTATTCATGCAAGGATTTCAATAAGCGTGGATAATATGCCCTACACAGATTTGCTGGATTGGGAGTAATATGAATGATGAGATACTTTAAAGCGATGTTGGTCCAGCGGAATGGTGTCTGAGAGGCAAGAGCAGCTGCTTCAGCTGAGGGCAGTCTAAGATTCAGTACCTCCAACTTATTGATGTATACTTTGAAAAAAGATACTGCTTCAAATTAGCTGAACTGTTGTTGTACTTGCCTAAGAGTGGCTCATAAGTCATTTTTTCCTGGCAAGCCCACCAATTCACAAGCCAGTCAGTGAAGGAGGTTCTGATGACTTCCAATTGCGGGCTAGGGCCCTCATTACAACCCTGGCGGTCGGTGATAAAGCAGTTTTAATACCCCCAACAGGCAGGTGGTAAAAAAAAATGGCATTATGACTATGGTGGAAACTGCCAACACATACAGCCACTTTAACACTGCGACCGCCCCGGCAGTAGCAACAAACCCCGCAGCGGTAACCGCCAACAGCCAGGCGGAAGACAATGTACTGTCCATTGTATTATGACACACCAATCTGCCACCTTTTCCGGGGCGGTACCAGTGGCATCAAAAGCACAGCGGAAACAGTACACAGAAGGGAAACGACTCACCTCTTGACACACAAGGAAGAACCACAATGCCATGGAGCCCGAACTACACATATTTCCAATGCTGGTCTACCTCCTCCTACACCAGGAACACGAACGTCAGCGAAGACAACCATGGTGAGTACCGCACCCAGCACACAAGGGAGGGGGAGGAAAAAGAGAATGACACACACACAACACCCCCAACCCCAACCCCAACACCATACACACAAACAGATGCAACAACATCAGATATACACCCCATAAGCCTCAGGAATAACACAAGGACAAAAGGAATTGATTAAAGTGAGAGTAATGTTACAAATTTAGATAAATATGTCCTTAAAGCACTAAACAGTATGTACAGTATATACAAATGGAGGGACAATGCCCACTCCAAAATGTCCGTGGCCCACAGGGCCATAACACGTAGGCCAAGGCCACACTTGACTCTTGCCTCAATACGGAGAGAACACTGCAGGGGCATCAGGTAGAAAACACATAGGCACCTCAGTGGGATGGGGAATGGGGGGGGCACCTCAGCCGGAAGATGGAACAACGCCACTTCTCCTGGAAGGGGCTACATGCCCTCTGTGATGGTGTGTGGTTTGCCCACTGCTTGGTCCTGGGAAGTGCAAAGCCACAGTCTCTCTAGTAGATGGCTTCTCTACTGGTTCTGGTGGGGGCCTTGTGCCCAGTGTGCTTCATCCTGGCATGGAGGGGGTGAGTGGATACCTTCTTCCACTAGTTCTGGAGGGGGCCTTGTGCCCAGTGTGCTTCATCCTGGCAAGGAGGGGGTGAGCGGATGGCTTCTTTCACTGGTTATGGAGGGGGCCTTGTGCCCAGTGTGTTTCATCCTGTCAAGGAGGGGTGAGTGGATGGCTTCTTCCACTGGTTCTGGAGGGGGCCTTGTGCCCAGTGTGCTTCATCCTGGCAAGGAGGGGTTCAGTAGATGGCTTCTTCCACTGGTTCTGGAGGCTTGTGTTTGCCTGAGCCACTTCTGTGTGTTGATTTGGATGCATGCTGGTCTGAAGGTGTGCTTGGGACAGGCTGGGGTTGATGGGAATGGGACTGGGTAGAGGGCGTTGGAGGGGGAGAATAGAGACAGGGACAATGGCTGCCATCAGTGAGTTGGCCAGAGCTCTGGAATGCACGCCAGAGTGAATGCCCTCCTGGTATGCATTTGTTTGTTGCAAATGCCCTGCTAGACCCTGGATGGCATTCAGTATGGTAGACTGCCCAACAGAGAGGGATCTCAGGAGGTCAATAGCATCCTCAGCGAGGGCAGCAGAGCTGACTGGGGCAGGGCCTGAGGTGCCTGGGGCAAAGGATATGTCCACCCTCCTGAGTGAGCGGGCACGGGAAACTCGCTGAGGGGCTGCTGGGAGGGTGGTGCTGGTACGGGGGATGGCAGCTGTACCTTTAGTTGGGGTGTGCACAGAGGTGTCCGCCACCGCCAGGGAACTTCCATCGGAGGAGGTGTCGCTGTCAGAACTGTCCCCTCCTGTCTCAGTTGTGGTGCTCCCCTCGCCCTTCTTCCCACTGGTGCCCTCACTGTCGGTGGATTCGGCCTCCAGGCCTATGTGGGATGCAGCTCTCTCTGTCGCCGGAGCCTCTGCTCCTCTCCCAGATGATGCTAATGCACAGGACAGGGTGACAAAACAAAAAGGGGGGGTAAAGAGAGGTTACACTTGGTAATGCTAGCAACAAACCTACTGTTGGCGTACACAACTCACAGAGAACAGCCCTATGCACTAGGCCATGCACTACCAGTTACAATGCTACTCACCAGGCCATGGGGTGGAATGCCTAACGCCATTAGCTGCACACCTGAAATCCACAGGACACTGTCCAGTAGTAGATGCTCACTAGCATTATTGGGGTTGGAGTGCATCTGAACTTGCCCATCATGGAACTTACCCTGCCATGTTCGCCCCGGCCCACGGCCACCCACAGACCCACATCCCCCACCCAGCTAACACCTTAACGCGTGCAAATTCATGATTCTGAATCTGTACTCACCCCCTTTTGGCTGCTGTGATGCTTTCAAACGCCCATCCAACTCCGGATAGGCCACCACCAGGAATCGGAACATCAGGGGGGTCAGGGTACGACGGGCACCCCTTCCTCGTTGGGAGGCCAGCCCCAGCTGGGCCTCCGCCATCTTCCTTGCCCAGCGGCGCAGGTCCTCCCACCGTTTGAGACAGTGGGTGCTCCTCCTGTCAAAGACCCCCAGAGTCCGCACCTCCTTGGTAATGGCACGCCAAATACCCTTTTTCTGATGGGCGCTGACCTGCAGAAAAAGATACATATAAAAGGTATTATTCATACCGTCCGGACTGTTATACTCATGGCCCACCATATCCCTCCCATCCCCTTACGCACTGACATTGCCCACCGAATATGCAGCTCTCTGCCCAAGACCCCTCAGACCGCCCCTACACGAGGCTTACACACACAGCACCTCATACATTCATGCCCCACGCATCGTGCTCACAGTGTACTCACCTGTTTGTCTGGAGGACCATAAAGTAAATGGTACTGGGGTAGGACCCCATCCATTAGTGTCTCCATCTCCTCGGAAGTGAAGGCAGGGGCCCTTTCCCCAGACACTCGAACAATGGTCGCTTCCAGACACAGGTCACAGCAGCACTTGCAGTGTAGGTCCTCTCATGTTGAAGGTCAGGTAGCAAGTGAGTGAACAAATAGAAATTGGCGGTCATGTCCACGGCACTGCATACCGTCACCGCCGGCATACATCACCATTGGCTCCTGGAATCCGTAGGCCCCAATGATAACCAATGATGTGTTGCACGGTGGTCATCGACCGCCTCCCGCAACGGCACACAACACAAGCGGAATTACCTAATTTCCACTTGTCCCTCCTCACAGGTCAGGCAGCTGCAATTTCAGGGTGGCACAGGCCATGGCACCTAACTGCGTCAAAGCAGACATAGGCACATCAACTGACCTACACGTTCACATTAAGTTTCTGTAAAAAAAGCAAGCCATATTAATGTATATGTTTGAATTTGACCATCTGCTCACCGTTTTTCACCCTAGAGTTCAAGCGCTGAGGATGAATAGGAGATGGAGACATACCCCTGTGTACAGACCCCTGGTGAACCTGGCAACAATGGAGAACAGGCACAGTATCCTAACCTACAGACTTGATAGGGCCACAGTCCAAGAGCTGTGTGCCCAATTGGAGCCAGACCTGATTTCAGCTATCCGCCACCCCACAGCTTTCCCCCCTCTAGTGTAGGCACTGTCAGTGCTTCATTTCTTGGCAAGTGGTTCCTTTCAAGCGAAGTGGCAATGGCATCAGGGATGTCACAGCCAATGTTCTCAAACGTGCTGACCAGAGTGTTGTCTGCCCTGATGAAACACATGCGCAACTACATCGTATTCCCCCAGGTGGAGGATTTGGCCACAGTGAAGTCTGACTTCTATGCAATGGGACATATCCCCAACATCATTGGTGCTATTGATGGTACCCATATTGCCTTTGTCCCACCCTGGAGAAATGAACAGGTGTTCAGAAATCAAAAGAGCTTTCACTCTCTGAATGTTCAGATAGTGTGCCTGGCGTACCACTACATCTCCCATGTCAATGCAAAGTATCCTGGCTCTGTGCATGATGCCTTTATCTTGAGGAATAGCAGCATCCCATATGTGACGTCTCAACTCTAGAGGCACAGGGTGTGGCTAATAGGTGAGCCCACGGTCCCCACCCAGTGTCTGTTGGTATATGGGTGTGGGGTTGGCCCTGAGGGTGAGTGTCTGGCTATCAGGTATCCCTCGATATTTACAGGTGACTCTGGTTACCCCAACCTGTCATGGCTACTGACCCCAGTGAGGAAGGGCAGAGGAACGTTACAATGAGGCACATGGGTGAACAAGAAGGCTCATTGAGGGCACTTTTGGCCTCCTGAAGGCCAGATTCCGGTACCTCCATCTGACAGGTGGATCCCTGTGCTACTCACCCAAGAAGGTGTGCCAGATCATAGTTGCATATTGCATGTTGCCCAACCTGGCCTTGAGACGCCATGTGCCTTTTCTGCAGGAGGAGGCTGGAGATGGTCGTGTGGCAGCAGTGGAGCCTGTGGACAGTGACGAAGAGGAGGCAGAGGAAGAGGATGTGGCCAACAGAGATTCTATAGTTCAACAGTACTTCCAGTGACACACGGGTAAGACACTGTAACTTCACCTTCCATTTCAGTTTTGTGTTGGACATTGTACATGCCAGACTGATTTTCCAAAATCTATGGCCACTTCCTGTACCCTGTGGCATCGCTGTTTTCAGATATCTGTGCCCCGCTCTGGCTCCTGGTGTGTTTACTGCTGCCCACTACAGGCCATACCTTTGTATATATAACTGTACATTTGAATTGCAATGTTTACAGCTTGTTAAACTAATATATTTTTCAATCAATTGACAGACTCATACTTATATTAGTTTCAAGGGTGTTTATCTCTGTGATAATAAGTGTAGGGGGTATTGCAGTGGGCTGGGTTGATGGTAGAGGAATGTCCAGGACAGAGACCAGTCTATTGGTATCACAGATGCATTGTCCAGGGGGGCATAGGGAGTGGGGCAATGGCAGTTCAAGGTGGCCAGGGTGACAGAGTGGGACACAAGGGTGACATTCAGGGGAGTCTTATTTCCTGGCGGGGGTCTTAGCAATGTTGTCTGCTTCTGCCTGAATCGCAGGGACCTTTTGCGTGGTGGTTCTCCTTCTGCAGGGGGAGGGGTGCTGGTGGCCTGTTGTTCCTGTGGCGGGGCCTCCTGCCCACTAGCGACAGCGGAGGTGGAGGACTGTTCATTGTTGTAGCTAGTGTCAGGGGCCCGCTGGTGTGCCACTGCCTCGCTCGTGTTGTTGGCCATGTCTGCCTGCACCCCTGCAATGGTGACCAGGGTGGTGTGGATGTCCCTCAGTTCCTCCCTGGTCCCCAGGTACTGTCCCTCCTGCAGCCGCTGGGTCTCTTGCAACTTGGCCAGTGTCTGGCCCATGGTCTCCTGGGAATGGTGGTATGCTCCCAGGATGTTGGTGAGTGCCTCGTGGAGAGTCGTTTTCCTAAGCCTGTCCTCCCCCTGTCGCACAGCAATCCTCCCAGCTTCCCTGTTGTATTGTGCCTCTGTCCCCTGAACCGTGTGCCCACTGCCACTGACCCCAGGTCCCTGATCGTCCTGTGTTTATGAGGTTACCTGGGGTCCCTGTAGTGGTCGACACACTGCTGATTGACGTGTCCTGGGGACAGAGGTATGGGCCCGCTGGGTGGGTGCTGTGGTGGCGTTTCCTGAGGGGGGAGGCTCTGTGGTGGTTTGGGACTGTGGCTGGGTCACCGACTATCCAGAGGTCCCTGATGGGCCAGGTTGGTCATCCTGATCCAGGCGTGCAGAGCTGCAGTCATCACTGTGGGCCTCTTCTGGGGGAAGACTGAATGTTGCTGGCACCTCCTCTCCGGTGACGTTGTGTGGGGGTCATGTGGGGATGTAAATGCAGCGTTATGGTTTCTGCGTGTGACATCTTGTGCATGGGTATGTTTCCCTCTATGGTTGTAATTACCAAGGCAGCTTTGGCTTGTGTGAGTTGTGATTTGGTGGGCTAAGTGATTGTCATTAGTGTGCATGCTGTGGTGATGGGTGTCCATGCAGATCTGTGATGGGGGTCCATGCATTGGTGTTGCATGCAGGGATTGGTATTGGGATGGGTAGGTTGTGATGGTGGGGTATATGTGAGGTGGTGGAGTGATGGGGGTGAGGGTAGGAGTTTGTGATGGCATGCAGGTGGGGGAGGGGGAAAGCAGTAAAGATTTGACTCACCAGAGTCCGGTCCTCCTGCTAATCCTGCCAGGCCCTCAGGATGCATGATCACCAAGACTTGCTCCTCCCATGTTGTTAGTTGTGGGGGTCCACCACCAGTCCTCTGTACAGCTATCTCATGTCTTGCAACCACGGAACGTTCCTTCCCCCGTGGGTAGTTCCACCTCTTCCTGATGTCATCCCTTGTTCTGGGGTGCTGTCCCACGGCGATGACCCTGTCCATGACTCTCCGCCATAGCTCCATCTTACTAGCAATGGACGTCTGCTGCACCTGTGATCGGAATAGCTGTGGCTGTGCCCGGATGATTTCCTCCCCCATGACCCTTAGCTCCTCCTCTGAGAACCTGGGGTGTCTTTGTGGTGCCATCAATGTAGTGTGTGTGGGTATGTGCGAGTGTGTGTGTGGGGTGATATGTTGGGGTGTGTGGATGGTGTATGGGTGATGGTGTTCTGTGTCTCTGATTCAGTGGGTGCTCTTGGCGTGTTTCTCTCTCTCAGTTGTCAATTTCTTTTCTCGTAAAGGGGTGTGGGTAGTGTGGGTGTATGTTTTATAGTGTTGTGGGTGTGGTGTGTGTATGTGTACCAGGTGTGTGTAGTTTGAATTGTCCAATGTGGTGTTGTTTTGTGTGTGTGTGTGTGGATTTTGAGCTCGGCGGTATGTACCGCCAATGGTTTACTGCGGTTGAATGTCCGCCGCGGTGATTCGTGGGTCATAATGCTGTGGGCTTATTTATGTTGGCGTAACAGTGTGGGTTTTGGTACCGCCATTTTATCACTGACCTTTGGGCTGGCGGACTTGTGTGTGTGTCTGTATAGTGGCGGATTTCTATGTGTGGGTCATAATACGCGTATCGGTATACCGCCGCGGTCTTGGTATGTTGGCGGCAGTCAGCTTGGCGGTATGCGATACTTACCACCAAAATCATAATGAGGGCCTATGTCTCTTTTGGCCACTAAGGTAGCCACCTCAACCTTCCAACCTCATCCAAAAAGACCCAGCAAATCAATCCTGGGGGTAAAGTCAACATGATGGCTAATAATCATAGAGAGATTGCACCCCATTTTCCCCCTGAAGTGGGTCAATGCCGGACCGGTACAAGCCATGTTGAAAAAGTCAGCTTTGTTTAGGGAGCATCGAATATAGCAGGCTGGGCCTAGGGTGCGGGGGTTAGGGTTTTGGGGGGTATAAATATGGGGGTCCTAATGCACTGGTAAGAAGCCATCATATTTGCGATGGAGTACCTGTCCGCTAAACTCTAAATCTGACCCTAAGATGCCTTCTTGTAACAGGGGTGCAGGACCCAGTGTCTCAGCTGACCATACTAAAACTCTCTGCCTATGAAATATGTGATCCTGTCATCCTAGCTCAAATAACATTTGTTTGTCCTTGATGAAAACTCTGATTTGGTCCTACACTCTTTATTGCCTCTAAGGATCAAATTGAATACCCCATGAATTTGTAAATAATGTTTTAATGTTTGGGGATAAAGGCAGAGGGACAGGAAGTTTAATTTCCTTTGTGTTTCTTGTTCCCATACCTCCAGACTTTTCTTCACCAGTGTAGCAAGACAATCATTATGCAGGCATACGAAATCTACTTTTTCTGAGTGGTCACCCCCATTTTTGTTTGCTTTTGCTGGTCCCTATTGTATTGCTGTTTGCGGTACTCTAAAACATGGAGAAATTGGCTAATCCCAAATTAAGGCAATTGTATACAGTTTGGAAACACATCCATGGACTAACATGTTACCTGTGGACTGCAGCACTTATTGTGCTATCAACTAGTGTGACAAACATAGTTTTAGGCCTACCATTCATTGTAGCCTAACTGCTGCAGAGTAACACCCTGCAGTATGACCTGTCCAAATAACCCTTTTTGAAATGTAAAAACCTCCCTTTTAAATATTAGTAAGTCATCCCTGTGTAACTGTTTTATCCCACAAGTTAGGGTTATTGGTATTTAAAAGTGGGGCATATAGAAAATTAATGTTACTATGTCGTTACAGTGACAATTCACAAAAAGCTATTTTCACTGTACCAGGCGTTGCTGTCCTTTGACACACTTGAAAGGGAAAGAACATGACGCCCAGACAATTCTTGTGGATCTCCTATCTGGCTGCTAAAGGACCCTGCTTTTGTACTAACACAATTCTGTCTGTTTGTTGTGGGCACAGTCTCTGCCTCAAACTGGATTTTAGTTTTAGATGTAGGAGTACACTGGTGATTTCCCCATGACACTCCTACACACCTCCAGCTTCCGAGCCCAAGTTTAGTGGTGCGGCTGAAGACTTTTGCCATCTCGAGAATACCCTGTCACATGTTATTTTGGGCCTGTTTCTAGTAAGGCCAACAGGCGCTACTGAAAAGAATTGGCCCTGAGAACTTTTACATTATCGGTTAGTGGGTGGAATCACTCCCAACCACTGGCAGGTGCCAGGCAATGTGACACTTCCAGGCACCCACTTCAGAACACTTTAAGGACCTGCAGAAGAATAAAGGAGGACTGGACTAAGTGAAGCCCTGAAGGACTTTTGTTATTCCTCCATGTTCTCAAAACAAAGAAGTGGACTCCAAGTGTCGGTTGGCTGACTGCCGCAAGATTCAGGATGCCTTGTCCCTCTACTGCCCACCTGACCAATAACAACTTGACCTGGATTGGACCTTGCTGGTGGCCTCTGCGTGAGTGAGTCCTGGTTCCTAAGTGCTGCCCCAGAGGTCCTAGGAGCTATAGAAGTGGCCCAGAGGAGCTGCCCCAGAAACCCTGAAAAGTTGAAACTTAAAAGTCTATGCCAGAAGGTAAAATCTTTAACTAGGATGAACCTGGTTGGTGTATCTGACCTGTGCTCCATTGCGATCAGCCTGAAATTTCTCCTACGTCTCAGTCTACTGTGACCATACCCTATCATCGGTGCTTTCATGTTTTGGTGCTATTGCTAGTTAAAACTTTAAAAATTCATATCTCCCCTTATTGTATTTTTGTCATTTTTATGTAATTTGTTTCTTACGTTTTAGTCTATTCTTCTCCTTTAATTTGGAATTTTTATTGTTTGCCATTTTGACTTTATTATCATTTTGGTACTGCATAAATACTTTACATATTTCCCTAAATTAAGCCTGTGATCTCTGTGCCATAGCCAACAAGGGGTTGAGCTCATAATAATTGTGTGACTAAAGGGTTGATCCTGACAAGGACTGGGATTATTCCTTGAAGGGAGAATAATCCAAATTCTTACAGTGGGCTATTAGGCTTCTTGGACCATTCTAGGTCCCTTCTGGAGTGCCCAACCACTGCCCAGTTTAGGAACATCCACTTTTTTCTCAATTTTCTGGCATCCACTATAAGATTATATAAATAGGGGTCCCGCTGTAATACTGCAGTAAGTTTGGTCAAGTCAACCCTACCTTGTCCCTTGTTGCAAATATTATTTGTGACCTTTTTCATCCCTACATAAAAGTCATCAAGTGCCCCTGTAAGTACTGGATCTCCACTGACAGCATAGCAATAAGTAGTTCTTTTAAGAGGTAACGGACCCTCAACAGCACAATCATTTTTCCTACATCTATGCGGCCCAGGCAGAAATATATATGTCTCCAACATTCCAAACCTTAAACAAGTGTTTTTGGAGGCTCAGACAATTAGCTTTTCTCCAGCTATCTATATTGCTAGTTAAGTTTAGACCCACATATCAGATCTATTTGAATGGTGTAGTCAGCTGCCGGTGAGACACACACTCTTATGGAATTTTTAGGTTAAGAATTACTGAATGTTGTTTGTTAATCTTGAACCTGATATTTTTTCACACTTGTCGAGCTCATCAAGTATGGGTTGAAGTGAGCTTTCTGGGTCAATCAAGGATAGTACAATAGCATCAAAACGTATGCTCATCATTAGCAAAAGGTATCCCTTAGAACTCTGCCCTTGCTCAGATTTTTAAAGTCAGGGTTCCAATCACAAACGGTAATAAGAGTGGGGCGGAAGAGGTTGGAGGCAAGGGGGCTAGGGAGTGGGCATCCCTGCCTAGTGCAATTTTGAGGGATAAAACAGAGGGCATCTTATGCCATTCATTAGATCACAGTACTTGGATTATCATATCTAACCGTTACCCATCCTTTCATTTTCCCCAGCACTATCTTGGACTGGCTCTAGAAACTCCAATGTGAGACTTTCTCTACATCAAGGAAATCCAGTAAGGCCAAGGAATTCACCTAAAATTGTGGCTACCTTGTCTATTCTTATTGAACCAAACCTGAGCTTCCTCAACAAGGCTGGGAAGCACCGCTAGTCTTTTGGACAAGACATTTGTGAACATCTTAGCATCCTTCTTTGGAGAGTGATAGGTCTACGTGAAGGGACATCTCTGCTTTCTTCCCAGATTTCCATATCAGGGATATGAACGCCTCTTGCATTGTAGGGCTCAACCCTGAAGAGCATGTAAATGCTGTCAATTGAACTTCCTTAATGGTGAGAAGAAAATCTTTTTTGAAAGAGCCTCTGAAATGCCTAAATCTGATGTTTTGTTTGGAGCATTGTTGTTAGTGCTTCATGAACTTCGGTTCCATCTACTGGTTTTCCAAGACGCTTATGGTCTCTTTTGGGAGAGCAGAAGACTAGCATCCCTTCAGGTATGCTAATATGTTAACTATTCCCTTCGGTCCCTTGCTATAGAGGGAATGAAAGAGCTTTCAGAATTCTTCTTCTTTACCAATCTCACAAATAGCCAAAATAGGAAGAACACATGGCTCATGGGCTATGCGTGTGTGTGTAAGCTCTTTCAGCTCACAACCTCCTGGCTAATATAGTTCCAGTTTTATCTATCTTTTCATGAAAGACTTGCCCCAGTTTTAGTAGGGCAGTTGCATCCCAGTTAGTGCAGTGGATGCTTACTGGCTCCTCACAATTTCTAGAAGGTCCCTATTTATGCAGGAGGGATTATACTAACCTATTTTCTCGAGGTATTTGAGCTCAACTATTAGTGTATTCTTGATGAGAAATGTTATCCCTTGCTAAACTGGCAGACACTGCAATGGCTACCCCTCACATAGTCACCTAGTAGGCATTTCTAGCAACAATCTAGGGGAGTGTCAGGCCTGTGTTTCTTAAAATACTCCTTCACCTCTTTTGCCATTAAAGTTCTTTATATCAGTTCAAAGAAGATGCCATTTCTAGGCATTAGTTAGGTCTCCCTCAATTACCAACTTATTCCTCACACATGACTTCTACACATGCATGATCGGAGGTAGCTATATCCAAAGTTTCTACCCTGAAGAGGGTGTGGAGTAGTGACTGAGAAAAAGAAAAATCTGTTTGAGAGGATGCAGTATGGACATGTGAACAGAAACATTACAAAAAAGACACCCTAACTAAAAAAATGACACAGGATGTGCAGGGGAAACAAAGAAGATTTCCTTGTTAGGAAAACCCTCAGTCACCAGGGTTACCCCTTTGTGGCATGCTTCATCGTTGGGTTTCTCCCTGTTATGCTACGGAGCAGACCGCGCTACAGCAGATGAAATACGTGAAAGCACTGTTGTATTCTCATCAATGTGAATCATCAGAGTGATGGGGTCTCAGGTGAGTTAAAAATACCTCCCTCCTAGTGAATCCAATGATTTAATAGATCTCACTGGGATGGTATGATTAAAAAGGGGGCTCCAGAAGTAGGATGTGTTATGTACCCTGTTTCCTGGTATACATGTTTCGGAGCCTTACCCCTAGACTCCTCTTCAGGACCAAGGTTGACTCCCTGATGTCACTCCTTGTATGACTACTACTATTAGTACACCGAACTAAGGTGGTGACTTAAGATGATACCTAATGTTTGCGGAGTCCGTCTGTGATACTCAATAGTAATCAGACTTTCGTGTCATAGATCCACCGGGAAGGGGGGGTGCAAGTTGTCACACACTCCTCAAAGCGACACTCCTGCTAATGCTCACCTCCCCGGAGTCTGGAAAAAAAAAAAAAACACCTGAGAGTATGCAGTATGGGCATGTGAACAGAAAGACAAATTTATGACATCTGGTTGAAGGGATTGCCAGATATCAACCAGCCCCATGGTGTAGTAAAATCCTCCTCAGTCAACGTCTCAGCAAGCAACTCCTGTAGTGGCTTGGTCAAAAAGACATCTTGTGATGTAATTTGGGTGTAAATATGTATCAAGACATTGTTTCAATGGCGATATATAAGTTGCATTCTGACATGGCCTATTCCTAGTCATGTTGGCTCCTTCCCCATGTGCAGTCTTCTGTTATGGACCTAGTCGACCTTTAGTTGGTTTCTCTTTGGGACCTGTGTGTGGGGCTGTTTGGACAGGATGGTTGTATGTCTCAGTGTTTTGGGGGGTGTGGGGAGGTGGTGGGGGGTTTGTTGAGAAATTGTTTTGTGCATTGTTGTGTTTCTGTTCACTTGCCAGCTGTGGTGATTATGGGGTTGTGGCATTGTGTGTTTGATACAATGGAGCCTGCCAAGTTTTACTGCTGGCGGTATCACTGGTTGGTTCCTTTTCCACCTCTTCTCCCACTTATAGCCACAAAACTTAAATTGATTATATGGAATGTACTGGATCTCTCTTCTCCCTCTTAACATTATAATGTAGTGTCTTATTTGAAACCAAAACAGGCCCTTCTATTCCCGTGATTATTCTACTTTATTCTTGAACTATTCAATATATGTCCCATCTTTTACTAGACATTTTGAACATTTGCAAGTATACAATAATACTTTTTTGCTCTGAGTGATTATTGCTTTACAGAATTCCTTCTTCCACTATACTCCTGTAGAAACACTGATTATCTACAGGTCTGCGTTTTCCCAGGGAGCCCTGTCCCTAGTTAAGGATGGTAAGCACTATCACTTTGATTTGATTGTTATCACTTAGCACAGTAACACAGAAACACTGAACACCACGTCACGTTTATACTATTACATAAATTGTGTATGTCATAGATAGAATCTGCGACTATATGACATGTCTATCTTGTGTTTTCACAGGTTCCTCTCAGTTTTTATCTATTTGACATAGAACTGATGTGAGTAACTTTTACCCATTTTTTTGTTTTTGTACATGTTCAGTATAGAAGAACTCAGTGTAACTTTACACTATAAGCTTTGGAGAAGGTTATTGTGTATAGTCCTGATGAAGTGCCAAGTGATCCGTTCGGACTTTTCAAGGCGCAAAACATGTTGACTTTTTATAGCAGATAAAGAAATTTTGCTTTTTCTTCTCGTTCCATAGAGTGTGGGATCATTATTCCTCTCTCACTCTGCATGGCTCCTTTCTCGTACAATAAATTTTGTTTTTCCAGTAGGTGACCGAGCCAGTTTTATATATCTTTCTCTCTGGCTGTTTCTTATTTTTCTGTAACCTATAGGTTTAAATGTATTCCTATTTTTTCATACTTTGGTACAGATAATTACAAAAGATCTCCGGCAAAGAGCCCTCATGAGGGGCCCGTCAGACATTGCAGTGCCGGTCTGACGTGGAGCAAGCCCAGTGATGAACCATGACATCTTACAGATGTGTGGGGGCTCTTGCTTCTAAATTTAGAAGAACCTGAGAGACCTGTGTTTTCTTGTTTCTTTTTTGGAACAGTGTACTTTATTTTTTCAGTCTTATTTGAAACGTCGGTCAGTCCATATTGGATTTCTCCAGGAGACCCACCTTACAGAGTCTGAGGGCTGCACCGTTCGGGGTGCTGGCGAGGCCAGCTCTATGCTACTTCATACTCCTCCTTTCCGCAGGGCATCCTTTTCTGGATTCAGCCTGGAGTCCCTTTCTACTTGCACAGGGTGGTTACAGATACTAAGGGCCATATGTACAAACACATTTTCCCATAGACACAGAATGGGTAAAAACCTTTGCTACATCTGGCCCTAAGGACCAGTATGTCCTAGTACTGGGGAGCCTGAATGGCAGGAATCTTGCCCTCTTACGTATTTACGCACTGAATGTGGATCAATCTTTGTTTCTTACAAGCTTGGTGCCCTTGCTTTCTGTTATGGTCCCTTATAGGACAGTGGTTAGGGGGTTGAGGATTTCAGCTTAGACAGGTCCCATCTACCCTTACATGGTGTTCCCATGGGCAGGCTGGCAGCAGTGGCCCGATCGTGATCTGACCAGTGGGATTTAATAGATTTCTGGTGGGCTCGCCACCTGGAGTCTTGTGTATACTCCTACTGTTCTGGATTACATGACCTTGAGGCTTGTCTTGACAGACTATACATGTAGGGTACTCTATGGCTGAGTGGTTGGCCAGGAATACTTAGCAAAAACATTTTCAAATCACACTCCTGTGCTGGGCACGTTCCGATGGTCTTCTTCCAGACCTAGCATGCCTAGCATGCCTATGTGGCGCTTTGCTCCAACACTTATGGATGATCAAGCCTTTCAGATTTTGCTAGGAGAACACATTTCTCAGTATTGGTATAATAAGTGGGCATGTAATGGGGGGCTATAAAGGTGGTGGTTCAGGGGTATTGTATATCTAGTAGAGTGGGAGTTCGAAGTCAGCTCCTGTCAGATATTTAGCAGCAGGAGGTGGTGTTGGATGGTCTTTCTAGTGGGCTGGAGGGAACTCCAAAAGGTAAAAGGTGCTTTCTAGAGGAGCAAGAGAGGTTGTTTCCGCTGGTGAAGCGCTTCCTCCACCTTGATCACAAGGCGTATTCGGCTAGGGCTCATGCAAAGCAGGATTCGATAGGCACGATGTTGGCATGGCTTTTACAAGGTGTCTGGGGAGGACAGTTTGTCCTTCGGTTACAAGCCCCTTCGGGACGAGATGTCTTCACAGAGGAAGAGATCAGTGGGGTCTTCCTGCAGTATTACTGTGATCTGTACTCCTCAGGGGAGGTGAGCACTGAGGGGGGAGATGTTAGACTATATTGTGAATTCCTTTCCAGTGTTCCCTGATTCAACAGTGGTGGATCAACTGGGTGCAGGTATTACTGAGCAAAGGGTGGGGAGCAATTAAGCACATGGCAAGGGGTAAAATGCCAGGCCTCAATGGGTTTCCGATAAACTTTTACGCAGCTTTCACGTTGGAACTTGTTCCTAGGCAGGAGGTGCTTTATAATGACTCCCGGTGGCGTGGTCAGCTTCTGCCTTCACTGAAGGAGGCTGCTGTTGGGTCGCATCCTAAGAAAGATGAGGACCCACTTCTTGATTCCTATCACCCCTTTTCCATGCTAAATGCAGATGATAAGATCTTGAGTAAAATTGGCTACTCCTTCACATGTGTTCTCTCACTCACCCAGACCAAACGGGCTTCATCCCTCCCTGCAGCACTATGCCTAATATCTGGCAATTGTTTCTGCCCATGAACCATTGAGAGTTCATCCTGCTGGAAGCACTAGTTATCTCTGTGGATATTAGGAAGGCATTTGATTCGCTCTGCTGGGAGTTTCTCTATGCTACTATGCTTAGTATGGGTCTGGGTCTACCTTTCATTGGGTGGACTAAGCTTTTCTACACTGACCACCTGGCTAGGATTCATACTAGAACCTTGATCTCGAGGCCTTCCCAGTGAAGTGCAGTAGTTGGCAGGGTTGCCACCTGTCACCTCCTTTATTTGTGTTGGCCATGGAGCCTTTTGCCCAGCATGGTCCGCTGGGAACTATGCTATCAGGGCCTACGCATCACCTCTAATTGTACGTCTTTATTTATTTGCGGATAATATGTTGTTGTATCTTAGGGGGAGGAATATCGACCTCCTGGGAGTGATATCGGCCTTGTCGGAATTTGGGACCCATTAGGGACTAGAGGTCAATTGGAATAAGTCCTGTGTTTATCCCTTGAGGGGAGATACTGTGGCACCTTGCCCCATACGGTATCTAGGAGTGACTTGCTGTATGCGGGGAATTTCAAGTGTGTGTTGGCTGGCTTGCGTTGCTGCATTGCCTTGTGGTCTACCTTGCCTTTATTGGTGAATGGCAGCGTGGCTGTGTCTAAAACGATCATATTGCCACACCTTTGCTATTTGTTGCTGCTCGGCCATTGGCACTGCCTCGAAATTCTTTCAGAAACTTGAAGATTTGCTTCTTTTGCTTTACTGGCGCCCCTCGTACCTGCGGATGGCCCTCTGGAAATTGTGCCTGCCAGTTGCTGGTGATGGCTTAGCTGCACCCGACCTGGAGTTGTATTACCCAGCCGCACAGCTCCAGTGGGATGGTGTGGAAGCTGCTGAGTGTGGCTCTCCCTCCAAGGACTGTATTTTGGATTTCTTAATGAAGGCTACACCTGCTTCCAGAATGCAGAATAAGAAATTCCTTATTAGAACAGCATGTATTTATGAGCTTGTGCTTTGTGTCGCACTCGGTCGCTGACACCGTATACCTGTGAACTCCCTCTTTTGGTAATTCGGTGTTGGGGATGCCCGGAGGGAAGTCAGGTCTCCATGAGTGGCTGGCAGCAGGGATCGATGCCCTGGGAGATATTTTGCAGGGGGAGAGCTGTGTCCTTTCTCAGACCTCCAGGAGTCTTATGATATCCCGGTGGGCCATTTGATTCTTCAAAGCCTTGACTCATATGATACAGGAATGGTGGGGTTCCAGAGTTGTGCATCCTTCAGAATATGAATGCCTATGCCTCTCATCCTCATTATGGGACAAACAAAAGCGGTCACGTTACTGTATGTGACCTTGATGGAGAGAGCGTGGCCAGATCACTCAACCCTCACATCATGTTGGTAAGCGGACCTTGGAATGGCGCTTTCCGATTCCTCCTGGAGGAAGATATTAGACTCTAGCCCTAAAGTGTCTCATAATGCCTGCTTCAAACTCATTCAATTCTTTTAGTTACATCGGGCCTCTCTGACCTTTCGATGCATACATGCTATGTTCCTGGCCGCGACCTCGGGATATCCTTGGTGTGCCGCTGAGGACAAAGACTTTTTTCACATGATCAGGTCTGGCCCGATCCTGTTGCCCTTTTGGATGCCGGTCCTCCAGTTGGTCTGGGTGCCATGGATAGGGAATTCACTTTGAGCCCTTTGGTATGCCTACTGGGCCTTCATGAACGATCAGCAGCTAGGAAGGTTACCAATAGATTTTTAGAATGGACCTTGATTTTCCCCAGAAGACAACTGACTGAGTCTGGGAACCCAATATCTATCATTGATGGTCGAACAGAAGAAGTAGGCCGACTGTGAACAGGAGGCGATTCACCAGTAAGAGGCTTGGGGAGTCCGGAAGATGGCAATACTGCCGGCATGGGACACCATTTTGTTGGCTTGTCCAAGTATGGACTGAGGAAGCTGGGTGCTGCTGGATTATTCACCATGTGACGGCTCCGTGCCAGCCTTGGACACTGGAGCGGTGAGTCTGGCCTCTAATGGCACCCCGTGATGGCCCTCAGCTCTCTTTATTTCATTGCTCTGTCTATTCTCAACATCCTCTGTGGAGGCTCAAGGGGTCTCCACATGGTATGTTGAAAAGAGGCGACATCACTTGTCCATTTCCATTTGGTGTCCATAATACTGAGTCATGTCATGAGGGAATGCACTGCCTTGCAAGAACATGCTGATGTTGTTATTGCCTCTTACTGTACATCAATTGTGTTAACTGATCATAGTTTTGTTTTATTTCTGTGCAACGTCCTGTCGGCACTGTTTGTGTTTCTTACTATTTGTTGTGATATGCCATAAAAAAAAATATATATATATTTTTTGTAAAAAATGTCAGTCTCTTTCATCCCAATGTATTGTTTACAGTTTATCGCCACCTCCAGATATTGTTATGACTGATGCCCAGAACTGATTTGAGTATTCTTTATGGTGCACACTGAACAGGTCTCTTTGTAGGAGATGAGTCTCCTGTAAGTCCATGAAATCTGGATCACGTTTCAAACTGTAACCTATTAATGTCTGCCATTTGCTCGGTGAGTCTAAATGCTAAATGTCAAATGAACGGAACCCGGTTGTGAATTGTACTGCTGGACTTCAGAATCCTGTGCAGCGCTAGGTTACCCTCTTCTCTTCCTCTCTCTGAAACTATCAAACCATCCCCACTCAGAATCATCTACCTTGGGGCAACTGACTCTCAAATAGGAATCGTGTGAGCAGGTTTTTCACACACCAGAACACTTTAAACCCGAATCCCCAAATATCATGTTATAAAAGACCCTTCTTGTAACCTACTGGGAGCCACACTCCTGGACAATTACAGTTATTTCAAATATGAAACGTTTTCCTTAATTAATTAATCTTCTGCTTGTACTTGTTATCTTACCCAGATAGACCTCCTCCCTCTTCATACATACCAAGTGCTTCTCATCTTATGCCACAAGTGGTCTAGACCATCAAGGCCATCACGACTTGTGGCTGTATGTCTACTGAAATATGTTTAATATGTTAATCATGTATGATGAGCTTCATATATATTGGCCAAATTCTCCTGGACCCATTTGAGGAGACCGATGGAGGAGTTATTTTTTCCCAGCAGCCTTCAGTATTATTTTAAGCACTGCAATAAGTCAAGCAGTTCATGGCTCAGTTTCTATAGGAATTTGGCAGGTCGTATTTGTTGGAAAATAATTTCCTCCTCAAGGATCTGTTGTTCTGATTCTTAGTCATTTTGGAGGTTTAAAAGACTCTTCGGCATGGGTCCTTCTCTTGTGGCAGATGGTTACTCGAAATGGTGTCCTCCTCTTCACTGTTTAGTAGTTTCTTGCCTTTCCCTGGAGAGGAGATCATATTTTCTTTGTTTTTTCATTTGAATTGGCTGACTCCTTAAAAGATCCAGCATTATCTTATTTGACACTTACTTTGTTCCTTCATCACTGATCTATTTTCTCGTCTTATCTACACTGAAACTGCCAACATATCTTGAAATAAAAGGACTGTGCTGTCTCGGAACTCTATGGATTTCATGGCTCATGCCTCTTTTATAGTTTGATGCTAAAAGGATAACTTGATATCTTGACCACTGTTGTCTTTAATCACTCTCGTCCATTTGCTTATTTTCCACCCACCTAAAGTGCTCTCTTAATGGAAATTTGAAATTCAGTGGGCTCTTTCAGAACGTTTTGCATGAGCACTTTCATGCATTTAGCCATATCTCATTCTGATCAATTTCTCAAATTATGTACCTGAATGTGGTTACAACTGGACTGGTTTTCAAGATCGTCTCACTTGTCCATGAACATCTTCAATTCGAGCTACAGGTGACAGATTGTGGTAACTGTAAGTTAGTCCGGCTCAGATTCTGCTATTCATTTTCCACTGACTGTACTCGTAGGTTAGTATTCAGCAAACCCAACTTATGCTCTTAATTGTCTTTCCCTCCGGGTGGTCTTAATTTGGAAAAGTTGTCAGTCAGAGCTTTTACAAAGTCAGGTTTTAAACCTAGATGGCACTGCTGTTCTGCTTTATAATTGCTCCCTTAATTTTTACTGTGCTGTCTGACTGTGGTTTGCAGGAAAATAATATCCCCTTTTGAAACCTTGCCTGCCGACATAGCATCTGCTGGCACAGCTGTGTGGGGTATTATTTACTTTAAAGTGCTGGGAGAATCCGCCCATTGCTTATCATTCGTTGCCATAATTGTCACTCTTCTTTGCTGCACTCTCATTGGACAGCGCTCACCTTCCACCCCTCTTCTCTGTGTTGCTACTTCTCCTCCCACCCCAACCCTAATGTTTAGCACCACAAAACAGCCACCACCTGGCTCCATCTCCTTTATCCCGCAACTGGTACAACATTTGTTGCTCCCTTGCCTACTAGCCCCTCCCGGTTTAACATGTATTTATTTGTAAACAAACCAGTTGTCGCAGAAGCGGTGCACATATTCACAAGTTCCTGCTTCAAGTCAAAGATATCAGATGTTAACATACACCGTAGGTTAGGATAACTGGTAATATATTGTATTATGATTGCTTTTATATAGCACAAGGTTTTGAAGCGCTAAAGGGCAACTCAGTGACAATTTGGGTAAACTTTCATGCCACTACACTCAATGCCACTCCACTCCAATCAATGCTTATCCACTCCAACAAAGCCAATAGATATCAAATAGGACTTACTGGCTTTGGCAATGCTTGTTTATTTGTATTCGTCTATGCAGCCTTGGTCTGCTCAGTATTCTTTCAATTGTGGGGGCATCCGCCCGCATGCTGTTGATAACCTGTGTGGCTGGCTCCACTACCGATCACTTAGCTAATAACTGCAAATGCTCCCCTGTTATAACAGCTCCTGGAATCTGGATCTCCTCCTGTGAGGCCCACAAATACAGCCTTTCACTCGCCCAGAGAGTTTAGTGGGTGCCTCACGTCTCACCCAGTTAACCCTCCGTGGCTTAGGGCTAGCAGTCAGTGAAGGTCTCAGTTGCTAGTTCTATTGTGGCCTAAGCTCAGCACAGCTTCTACAAGACGACTTCTCAAATATATGGGATCACCAAATTGCCCACACAGTTCTTGATTGTATATAGCTGAGGTGTTAGTCTTTTCCAGTGATAGAAGTTATGTGGGGTCTGATGTAGGGTACAGATGTACAAAAGGTACACCCATTGTGCCGCATCGAATGAACGCATTTACAATGGCTGCACACAGAAGGGGCCGGTGTGATACTTCAGGAGACACACCCACTATCCCTGCACCCACAGCGGTTAAGATGTAGTATTTATCAGACACAATACCTCTCAACAGCATTGGCCAGAGTCCAGAGAAGCACAAACTGTTTAGGGCCGGAACCCCCCCTTCAGATTAGAAGTTGCTCACAACTCTAGGGAGAGAGAGGGTTAATAGCCTAAGAAGAGCTCTGCATGATAAACCAGTCGCCATTTCTTCAAACTATGTTCCCAACAATAAAACTGAAACATTCCCTACAATAGTTAGTTTCGCAAGTACAGAAGTGGTAATCGGTGGATATGACCCTGGACACATGGCCCTATTCCCGGCATTAGGTTAATGCCGCATCATCAGAATTAACTGGCATTACATATTTGAACCTTCACGACATTTGGGGCAGCATGCATTGGGGGCTATAAAAGTTGCTCTAGTGTTCACAGATCCCACTGCAGTACTTTATAGTTTCCTCTGTTTTGAAGAACTGTTGACACAGGAACTCAGGTCCTATAAGACCACGCACACAAGTGGATGAAAATGGGTGTTGATATTGCATATCCCGGTCCCTCTGTTATTGGAGCCTGAACGGATTAGCATTTAGCGACCCCACAATAAAAGCTAACATGCAGAAAACATTAACCAATTACCTAAAAGAAAATGAAACTGTGCAAAAGCTGTGATGAGAGGTTAACTAAGTACACACACAACTTCTTTTGTAAGATCGAGTAAGGCTAGTAGGCTCGATTTGAAGGCTGAAATTAGTAGTTGGAAAATGAACACAAAAATAATGGTTCTAGGAGGACATATAGGAAATTACGCAGGGTGAGAGAAGAATTATAAGCCCTTCTAACGAAAGAGGCCGCTCACAAATGACTAAATATCAAACATGACATAAGTAGAATAAAGGGATACCTTTTGCCATCATGCAAAAAGTGACAGTTGTCCCGCCCCAGAAGTGACGTCACTTCTGTTACCGGGATTTCCAGGCCCTCAGGGGACCTCCCTCCCTGGAAATGGCGTCACTTCCATGGGGATCACATGACAGTGTTGGGTCTCATGTCTTGTAACATCACTCTAGTCAACTGTTAGTCACATGTTAATCACATGCTTATGGCCCTAAACACGTGGCTAGGGCTATGCGGCAAACCCCAGTGAACCAGAGCCCCTGGAGATCATGTGACCATGCGGTAATGTGGAAGAAGACATTCCTCCCCACCCCGTTTTTGATGTGTAGACTACATATAAAGAGTCTCCTAAGCAGCCTATGCCAAACCCTAGAATCCCCCCTTCAGAAAGAGATTGTTTGGTCGATTTGAAGAGATACAACGATCTCACCAAAAAGATGTCCCCCAATGCGGTTTTGAACACTATAGACAGATATTATTGAAGCCTGACACCTGCGACAATGGAACAACCCGCACAGTAAAGCGGTCTTCAGGAGGGTGGTCATGATGTAATGAGGATGAGGAGCTCAGTCGCCGGTTTGAACAATTCAGCCTCAAGGATTTGCCGCAACTGATATCTCCTAGTAAGGGCTCCAGCAGAAGCGAAGCCCTGAATACCAAAAACAAGGGCCTAAAGCAATTTCATCGAAATGGAAGATGCCGAAGAATCTATATTAGCACCTAACTCATCTGTCCATGAAGATATGTTTTTTCTGGAGGAACCAGCTCCAGAGGCTGCTGTCGTGCATCGGCCCCGCGCAGACACCGATGCCGGTTATGCCTAAATGGACCTCAGTGACTCAAGATTTCAGAGCTGCCCCAGAGTCTGCCGAAATTGACGAGGCTAGTAAAGATCATTAAAGACACTTACTTACACTGTATACGGCTATATTTTAAATTTTAACTAATAGTTTATCTTTTTTTAACTGTAGAAAGCATCAGCAAAAAGCAATGTGGTAGAGAGGACGCCACCAGAAGTGAATGCAATACATTTTTATTGCTTATGCAGTTAAAACAGACTGAAAGTTTCATAATCCAAAACAAAGAGCCTCATAAGAAATGTGTTTGTACATACAATATTACAGATTTTGAAAAGGAAGCCCCAGGCATACCCTATGATGACATATGGCCTGTTAGAGGTTTTGCTGTGATTGCTGTGAGCGCTTGTGTCAAACGTGACTTTTATATTCTCTTTTACGGTCATAAAATTAATAATCCCCAGCAGGAGTCTCATAAGTGTCTATACGCCTCATACACATCAAGAATAATTCGTCATGTTTGTAGCTTGCTAGACCCGCATAAAGTGTATAAACTGGTACGGTTAGCATATGGTTTTTGTCAAAGGTCAAGAAAAATGTCCACCCCAATATAATGAGCTCAAAACTTCGATGTATGCAAAGCTTGTGTATGTATTTTGTTAGAAGGATGGCAGATAGGGCTATAGAAAAGATTATATGGAATATTTATTTTAAAAATAGACAACGAGTTGGCTCTTAGCCCCACAAAAACGATTTTAAAACTGATGAGTCCCAACTGTAGTGTGTCATTAATGTATTAGTTATCGTTACATACTTACTCAATTTTAGCACAAGCATCAAAATGTCGCTGCAGGAGCTGATTCTGAGTTATGTCTGGGATGCATATGTATTGCCAGATTGATATATATGTTTTGCTTAAAGAAAGAATAGCCAAAATACAATCTGCAACTCTCCACTATCTGAAGCTTGGTGATCCGCCCTTGGCACTGCAGTGTGACGGTACTACATGCATAGCCAATTGGTGTGTCAACAATGGGCAAATACTGGAGCGCGTACAAACAACATGTGCAGGAGTTAACACTATCACAGACAACCACCTTAAATATTGCCTTGGAATGCCTAATTGAAGATTATTTCAGACATAGGGGGTCATTCTAACTCTGGCGGGCGGCGGAGGCCGCCCGCCAGAGTTCCCCCGACAGAACACCGCTCCGCGGTCTGAAGACCGCCGCGGTGATTCTGTGTTTCCCGCTGGGCTGGCGGGCGACTGCCAGAAGGCCGCCCGCCAGCCCAGCGGGAAACCCCTTCCCACGAGGAAGCCGGCTCCGAATGGAGCCAGCGGAGTGGGAAGGTGCGACGGGTGCAGTTGCACCCGTCGCGAATTTCAGTGTCTGCTAAGCAGACACTGAAATTCTTTGTGGGGCCCTCTTACGGGGGCCCCTGCAGTGCCCATGCCATTGGCATGGGCACTGCAGGGGCCCCCAGGGGCCCCATGACACCCCATACCGCCATCCTGTTCCTGGCGGGCGAACCACCAGGAACAGGATGGCGGTATGGGGTGTCGGAATCCCCATGGCGCCGCAGCAAGCTGCGCCGCCATGGAGGATTCCTGAGGGCAGCGGAAAACCGGCGGGAGACCGCCGGTTTTCCCTTTCTGACCGCGGCCAAACCGCCGCGGTCAGAATGCCCTTGAGAGCACTGCCAGCCTGTTGGCGGTGCTCTCGTGGTCGTTGACCCTGGCGGTCAATGACCGCCAGGGTCAGAATGACCCCCATAATGGTTTTGTATTGATGACAGAGAATTGTGCAATCTTTTGAATGTCGTCAGTATCCTAAGTGTGAAAGTTATAGGTGGGGTGATCGTGAAGTCCTATCTAGAGCCGTTGACTTTATAACTGTAAAAATTTCAAAACTTGTGACGCTGCAACAAATTATCTGTAGGCCCCCTAGTAATACCAGTACAGCGCGTCATATTTTATATGTAGTGAAAGGCTGCAAGCTCACCACCAACACCGACAAACTGTGTGTACCATGAAACTGTAAAGTTTGCCCTATTTATGTTTTGGTAACATTCTTTATTTTTAATAAAAATGACCTTACACAAACCCTTGCCTTTCATTTCATGGTTTGGTGGGGCTGACAAACATGTCTGTTGGCGGTTTAAGGAAGATGTATTACGATACAAGAGGGTGCAGAAGCTTTGAAATTGGCGAAGCACTGTTTAGAAGGGCACTAGTTGAAAATAAGCCTGTAAACAGTCCACAGGTGAAGGCATGGTTATCTAGGGAAGAGGTGCATTCACTCCATCAGCCAGTCAGGAAGTGTTTTAAGAGGAGACCGACCATTGTTAATCCACAGCTAACTTACCAATGGCAGCGGATATAATCAGTCTTCAAGATCTAGCCAAGTATAATAATGGAGCATGATATATATTAACAGTTATAGATGTACTGTCCAAGTACGCCTTTGCAGAAGCGCAAAGATATAAAACTGGGACTACCGTCACCATGACCTCTAAAGCCATCTTCAGGAAAGGGCAAACCCCTCAAAAACTGCAAGCAGATGCCGGAAAATAATTTTCAAATAAGTTGTTTCAGAAAATATTAAAACAGCACGCAGTTCAGCATTTTGGCACGCACACGGAGGTAAAAGCAACTGTGATAGAGCATTTTAACAGAACTCTAAAGTCTAAGAAATTGAGATATTTCATGGTTCACAACACATACTGCTATGTGGACTTTCTTCAGGCACAGAACCATCAAAATGTCTCCCACAGAGGTAATACCTGATAATTCCTTAGAGGTGTGGAGAACGGTGAACAGGAGCTGTTTCACTGACAACGTGAAGAAGCCTCTTTTAAAAGAAGATGATCATGTTAGGGTGTCAAGAGTGTAGAGCTTAAAGAAATTTTATATATTTTCAGGATAAAGGACTACGATGGGGAAACTGTGTTGGGTGCCTTTTACAACGAAGAGTTACAAAACGTCCTGCACGATCCAAACAGGGTGTACAGGGTTGAAAAGATTCTGAAAAGGATAGGTAGCGGGGCTAACAAACAGGCCTTTGTCAAATGGAGGGGGTGGCCCAATAAAGCAGTTGGTTGCTGGCCAGCTCCCTGTAGGACATGTGAGCATGGTGGGTTCTGAAGGTGACAATATGGAGAATGCATATTTTATATCACCTTGCCACTCAGTTCTTCAAAGGACATGTTTCCAGACAACCAAATTTCTAACTATACAGTGAAACTCGCTACACTTGTGGACCTAAAAGGTAGCCCTAACCGAAATCCAGTACTGGAGAACCTGGAATACATTTACTAAGCTGGAGGCCAAATTTACTATAAAGTGCGATCAGGACCCATTGATCATCCACGTTGACTTTCCTCACAGCTATTACCCAAGCATTGTGGTGGTGGCTGAGGCCATCAACAAATCCATAGCCAGCATCGAAACCTATTTGAATATTCAGCTGGTATAAGATAATGTTAGAAGGAAGGTGTTTCCTAAAGCTCCAAATCGCGATACATAGTTTAGCTGTGCGGGTAAATTAAGAACGGTTTTAGGCACAGTGTAATATATAAAAAAAAAACTCGTGCCCCGATGTTAATGGGGGGTTCTATACATTCTATGTGCATAACAATATTGTAGAGCTGCAGAGGGTCGGGGATAGTTCTTCACCATTGTTAAGATGAGTGCAAGTGAAGGGGGAAGATAAGATGGTGATTAATATTCGATATATCAAACCAGACTACGTAGCAATTTCTAAAAACCATGTTGATCATGACCGTCAATGACCAGTCTGAGCCTTGTCCTTTAAATAAGGGAAATTGATAGTTAAGCTTACTTTAAGGCCGTTATGCAACGGCGATAATTAAGAAGTCCTCATGGTGATCATAAAAACATATGACAACTCCACTCTGTACAGAGATTATTACAGACACCAGACCGTATATGGAGGGCCACCATTCTTTCAAGGATCTGCCGTTATGTACGGGACAGGGCTGGGAGGTTTCTTCTGTAGTTTATTTAGAAGAACTATGCCTTTTTTGACAAGAGGCTATGAAACTGCAAAACCCCACGTTAAAGCGGTGGCCTCGAACACTGCCCAGAATGTGGCGGGATCTGTGACTTCTGCTGTCACTGAATGCATGAACAAACAACCCCAAGAAGGAGCGGGACTCGTGTAGAGACCAAGCACAAGTGTCAAAAGGAAGCAAAGAGCTTCTAGGCATAAGGAGCCACTGGTGCCCTATAAAAGAAGGAGGCACTCTTCAAAAAGTGCTCACAAAAGTTCAGCAAGACGGAAGAGAGCCTCAAAGAACAAGGGAACACCCGCTAACATAAATATTTTTTAGAACACAACCTGAAACCATTCCCCTTCATGCACTGCGCATCACGAGAATGTGCTAAATCACAGTTAGATTTGTTTTCTCTAAAGCCCACCCAGACTAGCAGCGAAAGCAGTTTTTTCATGACGTATCGCCTCCATCCGCTTTGTGGCCTTTGGGGCCGATAGAGTTTTTTGTGTCAGGGTCCATGGATAGGTATCTGGATCTCAACAAAACTGTGCTGCATCTTGTCTATAAAATCACAAAAGTGCATGGTACCATCATGCCAGCAACCTCTAAAGTGACAACCATGTTTAAACAGGCGGTCATAATCCTCGACAACCTACTCATCAGGCAAAGTGATAACATGTATGCCTACAGAGCCTACATCGAGAGTATTCTAAATTCCAGCAGCAACGCTCTGGAGAAGGAGCTTTCAAGCTTTTAATGGCACTCTTCTACAAGGATACTTTTGCACATTTTGAAGACGAGGAGCTGGACGGCAACAATAAATGTTTTGCAAAAAGTATAAGCTTTGCCACCAGCAGTAGACAGTTTGACCTTCTCTGGCGTATACATTCATAATTTTTCTTCTGGGATAAACAACTTATCAACTGTATCAATCTTAAAATCAAACTTAACCATAACAAGGACTCTTTCTCGCTCATCAGCAGTGATGCGGAACAGTATAAACTGGTCATACTTTTGGCTAGTTTGTAAAGAGTGTGAAAGTGTCCCCAAACATCAGACTGACTCACGCCGAAGCTTTACAGCTATCGAACGCCAAGTACGCCATTGAGAGAGCAGTTCTGAAGATATTCAGCATCCTGGCCTGCACCAGATTAACCCAACAGCAAAATATATTTTTGAGACAACTGCTGAAACGTATTATCATAGGTTTTGTCAATAACAGAGCATAAGCGGCCTTTATACCTCAGACTCGTTCAACTTCATACACTTCAATATCTACTACACAGCACTGTTCCACAAGAGGGGTGTGATTCCTGCTAAACCGTACACACCCAGCTTTGGAGACACTAATTTTATTAGGGGATAGCTGGGCTTGGTTTCAATAACCGGGAAGCACCTGTGTGACTTGGGAGTCGTCATGTCAAGAGAAGAATATGGGTTGGGCTACACGCTGTTCGCTTTCGATCTGACTCCTGACATGGAAGATGGAGACCACTATAACTTGATCAAAAACAGAAATCTAAAATCTGAAATACGTTTCAGACAACCCCTGGATGTGTAAGTAAAAATGGTTGTATTATCTGTATTCAACAGCTTCATTCAAATGAATCATGCCCGACAGATATTGTTTGACTAGCTTTAAAATATTGTAAAATGGACACTTTTCAGATTTAGGATTTCTAACCTACCATAAAAACACCAAGAAACACTTTTTAGGTGTTTTTCCAAGATACTGTCTGCCTGGGGAAATAGGGTCCGAAAGACCACACCCTTGTCTTTCACACAGATCCTCACTACAAAGAAGGAACTCACTGGGCAGCCCTGTTTTTAGATAAAGACAAAGTAACATTGTTTGACAACACAGCTGCGTTCCCCGAGCATAGCATTTATACAAGACCTATATTCCAGTATGTAAAGTACAACAGAAAACAGATACAGGATTCTCTCGTCATCACATGAGGGAGCATTGTATATATTTTATTAGTAAAATGTCTGAGAGTATGATGTATAGATATTTTTAAAATCTATATTCAAACTATCTAGTTAACAATGACTGTTTTTATGAAATATGTGAATGAAATCTCTAGGTGTACATCAAGTGCTATTAAAACATATTGTTCAGTTTATCAAAAGTGAAGGTCGTCTAACGCCTTTTATGTGTAGTGATGGCTGTCTAAAATAAAATAATAAAAATAAATAAAATAAAACTACTTTGAATAAAGAGTCTGCATCTTTATTCTGATGAATGCTCGTCCATTTAAACTGTTTTAAAAAAGATGCCAGAAACATGTTGAAAAATGAAAAGGTTTATTTACACAGCAGTTCTTTTAGTACAAGCCACACAAGGATAACATTTACCAAAGAATTAAAAGAATTAAAAACGTCAAACGTTAGCTATATCATAACTATAAACACAAACACAGGCAAACATAGGTTCAAAAGTCAGAAGAAACATCAGACATTTAACTACATGTTAATTTTGGACAATGTCTTTTTTTAGGTTCCAAAGCAGAGCAGCAGTGCTCCAAGAGAGGGATAGCCAGTAAAAAAGGGGATGCTCACATCTTAGGGTGGGGGTTAAAAACAATAGGTATTGGAGTTCTTGAGGGGCTGTAAGTTGGATCTTTCAAACTTTCAAGTAGTCACCTGTGTTTGGCATTACCAAGAATTTTAGAAGGAATGTTGAGTTCCGCAGTGGCTCGTAGAAACTGTTCGTAACATCTAGGCACCTTTTGGAGCAATAGTATTTTGGGGTGGGTAAGACCTTTGACCAGTTCATACATGTGGGAGCCTACAACTGGCTGCCCTTTGTAGAGGAATTCTCCTTTCTCATTGAACGCGGCTAGATATTTAGAAGCTGCCATTTTACTTAGCAACATTTGTGCGGGTCCTCTGTACCTTTGACTTATATTTTCTAAACGTTTTTCAACAAAGGTGTCTGAGGATGGTGGTGGTTCTGGAGGCATTGAAGGGGGTGGTGGAGGTTGTTCAGAGTCTGGGGCATACAGAGTCAACCTGTTTCTTTCATCACTTAACTGCCTTCAATACTTTTAAAACGTTTAGAAGAGCGTTTGAGTCAAGACCTGCTTTGCTATAAGGTTTTAAATCAATGTGGTTCAAAATATCTTTAATCTTGGCATCCAGGCACTGTGTCTCATTTTTCTGTATATCCCAGACATCGACTGTGGAATGCCCCAACTGTTCAAGCTGCTGCTGTGCCGCCAAGTACATCATTAGGGTGTTCTCTATCAGGCCCTGTTTAGGAGGCTGGTGATTAGAGGTATAGCTATGGCCAACAAAGAACCTATCAAAATCTGCCGACTACTTTACCAGTCTCTTCTTAGAAATGAGGGAAGCCTGATTATTACTGAGCTTCTTGATAAGGTGGCGCTTCTTAAAAACATGGAACTGGCACTCTGATATAGGGACATTACCCTTAAGGGTGTTTAGGGCGATCTCTGAAATTGCAGCCACTAAATCATTCGAAGCTGCACACAGGATGGCTTTTCTTTGCTGGAGACTGGCCAGGACCAACATTTTTAGGAGGGGTAGATTTCGGTATAGAAGCGCAGACATGGTCAATACCTTCTATTACAAGGTCTAGAGTGTGAATGTTCCTGGAGTCTCTTTAACAAATCTTTTTATAGACTTTGGGATTGGTTTTAAGCATGTAAGTGTCGGGAAGAACGGGTGGGAAAATAGATGCACGTAGTCTTCCAGAGTATTGAGTATTAAGTCTACCAGTAATTAACTGTGGGATTTCTTTGTAGCGTTGTTAAAGGCTTTCAAGAAAAACTGTGGGGGTTATTACAACTTTGGAGGAGGTGTTAATCCGTCCCAAAAGTGACAGTAAAGTGACGGATATACCACCAGCTGTATTACGAGTCCATTATATCCTAAGGAACTCGTAATACGGCTGGTGGTATATCCGTCACATTTGGGACGGATTAACACCTCTTCCAAAGTTGTAATAACCCCCTGTGTGTTTCCAGGGTACATCTGTTTAGCTATAATGGATATCTGGTGTTTGTCACTGGAGCTTTTGAACAAAACCAGGTATGAGGCATGGAGAAGTATGGACCGACTGCTCTTACCCTGGTAAAACAGGTTACCATATTTACAAGGCCTGTAGGTAACAATGCATCATTGTTGAGACTATTCGGTATGTCTTCCATAAATTTGATGTGCTGGAACCTTAGGGATAGTTCTGTAGAAAGATTCTGCCCGCACGAATAAAGTCAAACAATATTGTTAGGGGCTTGGGATAAAACACTAGGAGCATTTTCTAATAGTTTCGGTATAAAATAGCTTTCATCACAATTTGAGGGGCCTGCTAAAACGCAGGAGAAGGGGTACGGCAGCCTGATGTCCATAGTTGAGGGTCAAGACTCTAATGACCCTTCAGTAACCATATGGCAGGGTTTTGTAGTCATCAGTCAGGACCCTTTTATCGAACACTACACACAAGGTTTTATGCAAAGGCACTGTTGTAATTTCCCACTGTTTTTTGGACCGGACAATTCTAGGTTGTTTTTTTAATGATTGTTTTATCATTTTCAAGGTCAGTTGAGGCAGAATATTCGTTCACTAGATGCTTTAGACTGTCAAAAAATGTTTTGACTGAGTTGTTAACATTTAGGTTAGTGCCCTTGACTTTCATACATACTGCATTTTTCGATGTACGATAACTGTAGGTTTTGGGACCGGCTGAGGTCGATTCAATGATTTAGTCATCGTTCCCTAGCTCGCTGGTCAAATCACATAAATAATCACCGAGCTGAGGCTCTTCATCCCCTAGTTTGCTCACAAAAATAACAGCGTCTGTGATAGTTTATTCATCACCTTGTAACAGGCGTGAGCTATTCTGAAACAGGTGATGAAGATGTTTATATTGTTACAAGTTGTGGGGTACTCTTCTGCATATTTCCAATACAGAGCATCTACTTCAAGGTCTCATTAATAAACCATTCTGGACCCCCAACGCCTCCTTCTTATCGCTGAGAAATAAGTTAATATATTAAAAAAAGAGCTGTGTCATAGTCCGCTCAAAGTGCCAAACTTTGGGTATTTTTCCAAGTTTTAAACCTTTCTCCAAGGCCGCCTGCACCTCAATGGTACACCATGTCCCAATGATCGCCCTTTGCTCTTCAGAGTGTCGGCACTCGCTAATCTCTTTACTTTCAGCACATGTTCCACATAGCGGGAACATTAGTTTGCCATAGACTCTGTACGGTAGCAAAGGGAAGTAAAGCCTCTGGGGTGGGTAGGCCTGACATTTAAACAATCCAAAGAATTCATTGGGGGATTTAAAGTCCCTATATATGCAGCAGGGGTGCATAAGGGGTATAACTTCATATTGTTGGCAAATGGATACAGGCTTGTGAAATCGTAGTAATATATTTTTTCACCATCTCCCACGGCCCTGTACGGTTGTATAGCGGTTGTACACCCCCCAAATAAGCCATTGCGTGGCTCCAAAGGTCTGAGAAACTCTTTGCTCTTAATGAAGGAGCAGAGTTCCACTCGTGCTCCCATAAGGTTCTCAGAACAAAACAGCAATTTTCAAGATATTGCACTTTTAACAGAGTACGCCTATGTGTTCAAATTTGGCACCCAACTGCTTATTAAACTAGTTGGTTTTGTAGCAGCTGGGACAACCATGGTAAAAGCAATGATTGTATTCAAAAAACGTTGGCACGCCAGTTAATTACAGCATACCCCGTCTTGGAAATACAGACCCACAAGGTATTCACCACCCTGCAAAATGTGTTGGATGAAGATGTTTTCCTTTTCAGAGATGTACAAGAGCTATTTAATAGAGGGTGTAGAAAAACGGTTTTACTTACCATCACAGAGGTCAGGCGGCATTGAAGCTATGCTTTCAAGTTGTAAAAACACGTGCTTGCAGATAGACATACACATGGAAGCCAGTGTTGAAAAGTGTTGATGTACTTATGGATGTTGTCATCTTGTGGTTATTGGAGTTCATAACCTTTTGTTTTCTCACCTCCACAACCACGCATCTGAAGAGATTGCAGGCTTTTGTCAAGATCATAACATCTGCCTGACAGTAAGTTTTCAACTCGGTTTGAAAATGAAATGTCTTTTCATGGTTTTCACTGTACTACTGTAGAAAACTCTCTTTCTCCTCAGGCATCATATACTTCACCCTGTAGCTGTTGGGTGGAGGCATGGGGTATCGTAATTCTGATTAGCCCATGTGTTAAAAAAGTGTGGGAAATAAACTCTACAGCCTGGAAAACCAAAGACTTTTGGCAACTTGCTCAATTTTATGGTCAGAAAATTCAAAGTATATATGGACCTTATATGTAAAGGTACAGCCGTTAGTAGCATCAGTTTGGAGCCTTGGGTGATAAGATCTACAGGCATCTTTTCACATATCATATTTTGCAAAATAAAGAACGAGTCGTGTGCTTTTGAGTTATGGGCCATCAGGGTATAAACTTTGAATTTTGTCTGCATGGAGGTGTTAAGGAATTCGTTCATGCAAGGCCTTCAGACTCCCAATTTTCATCTAAACTTAGATGATGCGCAAAAATATAGTTAGGCTGGTGCACTCCGGTCTCTTGGAAACACTATGGGGGTCATGCTGACCTCGGCGGTAAAAGGCACTTACCGCCGGTCAGAAGACCGCCATAACACCGCCGCGGTTGCGGTAAACCACCACGGTCATTCTGACCCGCAACTTGCAAACCGCCAAAAACCCGACATCAACAAAAGTCCGCCACAGCAACGGCCAGCGAAAAACTGGCGATGACCAAACCTCCACCGTCACGCCAACAGAAATACGCCCATGCCATTCCGACCCACAAATCCCCGCAGCGGTCTTTCAACCGCGGTATTCCATTGGCGGTACACACCGCCGCGGTCAAAATACACACACCTTTACAAAACACTACCACATTGGACAATTCAAAATACACACACCTGAGACACATACACACACCACTCCCACACACCCAATTAAATATAAAACGCAAACACCCACATCACCCACAAACCCTTACGACCACAATTGCGACTGAAGGACAGAGATAGACAGCACAGCATAGAGTAGACCATGACACAGAGGCAAATCACATCACCCACACAATATCCACCCACAAAACACCATACACCACCACACTCACCACACTCTACAACACATACACCACCCCTCACCTCATCCACACCACCCCATGGCACCCCAAAGACACCCCAGGTTCTCTGACGCTGAACTCAGGGTCATGGTGGAGGAAATAGTTCGGGTAGAGCCCCAGCTCTTCGGGGCACAGGTGCAGCACACCACCATTGCCAGGAAGATGGAGCTATGGCAAAGAATAGTGGACAGGGTCAACGCTGTGGGACAGCATCCACGAAATCGGGACGACATCAGGAAGCGGTGGAACGACCTACGGGGGAAGGTGTGTTCCATGGTATCAAGGCACAACATAGCGGTACAGCGGACTGGCGGCGGACCCCCACCTACTCCCCCAGATTTCACAGCATGGGAGGAGGAAGTCTTGCACATCCTGCATCCTGAGGGCCTCGCAGGAGTAGGCGGAGGAATAGACTCTGGTAAGTCAAATCTTCACTACTTCATTCCCCCCACCCCACCTGCATGCCAAATCATACCCCCACCCTCACCCCCACCCCCATCACACCAACTCCTTGCAAATGGCTCACCATCACAACCCACCCATCCCAAAACCTAGCCCTGCATGCCTCCCCAAAGCATGGACACCCATCACCAACGCATGCCCACTGCACATACCCATCTCCCCCACAAGCCACCGTCACAAAAGCCCCCACAAGGGAATGCCAGCACTAGGGTACACGGCCACCCACCCATTACACGAAATGGCACACACAGAAGCAATAACCATACTCTTATACCCCTGCAGGACCCGAACGCCACCACACCGCCCAGGAGGGTCCAGAGATGTCCATCCCACCCCCAGAGGAGGCCCCCAGTGATGACAGCAGCTCTGTCTCCCTTGACCCAGATGACCAGCCCGGCCCATCGGGGACCTCGGGACAGTCGGTTCCCCACAGACAGCCACAGGCTACAGTAGACCTAACCCCCTCTGGGAACACCAGCACAGCTCCCACCCAGCGGGCCCATGCCTCTGTCTCCAGGACACGTCAATCAGCGGTGTGTCCACCACTACAGGGCACCCAGGTTGACCCACCACCCCAACAACAACAGGGACCTGGGGGCAGTGGTAGTGGGCACACGGTCCAGGGGACAGAGGCCCAGGGGAACTGGGAGGGCTGCTGTGCGACAGGGGGGGGACAGGCCCAGGGAACCGACTCTCCAAGAGGCCCTCTCCTCCATCATGGGAGCATACCACCGCTCCCAGGAGACGATGGCTACGGTACTGGCCAGGTTCCAGGAGATCCAGGTACTGCAGGAGGAACAGTACATGGGGTTCAGGGAAGAACTACGAGCCATTAGTTCCGCAATGGGGACCATCGTCGTGGCCCTTAACCAGATAGTCACCACATTGCGGGACCATGTAGCACCACAAAGGGCCCCTGTCACTAGCATGGACCAGGAACAGCCTACCACCTCCGCCGGCGCTAGTGGACAGGAGGCCCCCACACAACGACAGGCCACCAGAACCCCACCTCCTGCAGAAGAAGAACCACCCCGCAAGCAGTACCTGAAATCTCACAAGAAGACAGAGTAGGATGCCAAGACCCCCGCCAGAAAACGATACCCCCTGATGTCATCCCACTGTCCCACATTGTCACCCTGTCCAAACTTAAACTGCCCCTACTCCATCCTTCCACAGGCATATGGACAATGCACCTGTGAGACTGAAAACTGGACTCTGCCATGGACATTACTCCACCATCACCCATCACCGTTTTACAATCATGTCCCTAAATTTAGCACTTTAATAAAATCACTTATTGCACTTAAAAAATCTGGAGTCTGCTTGTATTATGAACAAATGTATTAGACATAACGTTGCCAAAATGTTCAGTTACATTGTGATGACAACATACCACTGTCACACAGCTGTAGTCCATGGGCAAACAAAGCAGAGGTCACGTAGTGGGGCCCACAGCTCTGAAAACGGAAGGGAAAGTCACAACTCAGTTAACAGGAACTGGGGGGGAAACACAGACAGTAGAGAGGCAGGAGACTTTAAGTAAATGTAAAATGGCGGGGTTGATTCGTACCTGTGTGCTACTGAAAATACTGTTGTATCACTGTGTCCCTGTTGTCTGTGTCGTCCCCGTCGTCTTCCTCCTCTTCACTCTCCACAGGCTCCACAGCTGCTACAACACCACCATCTGGACCATCCTCCTGCAGGAAAGGCACCTGGCGTCGCAAAGCCAGGTTGTGAAGCATACAGCAGGCCACGATGATAGGGCACACCTTCTTTGGTGAGTACATTAGGGATCCACCTGTCATATGCAGGCACCTAAACCTGGCCTTCAGGAGGCCGAAGGTCCGCTCGATCACCCTCCTAGTACGCCCATGGGCCTCATTGTACCGTTCCTCTGCCCTTGTCCTGGGATTCCTCACTGGGGTCAGTAGCCACGACAGGTTGGGGTAACCAGAGTCACCAATTAGCCACACACGGTGTCTCTGTAGCTGTTCCATCACATATGCTGCTATTTCACATGATGTACGCGTCATGCACTGACCCAGGGAACTTGGCATTTACATGGGAGATGTACTGGTCAGCCAAACAGACCACCTGGACATTCATCGAATGATAACTTTTTCTGTTCCTGTACACCTGCTCACTTTCACTGGGGGGAACCAAAGCCACATGGGTCCCATCAATGGCACCAATGATGTTGGGGATATGGCCAAGGGCATAGAAATCACCCTTCACTGTAGCCAAATCGCCCACCTCAGGGAAAACGATGTAGCTCCGCATGTATTTCATCAGGGCAGACAACACTCTGGACAAAACCTTGGAAAACATAGGCTGAGACATCCCTGATGATATGGCCACTGTTGTTTGGAATGATCCACTTGCCAAAAAATGGAGTACTGACAGAACCTGCACCAGAGGGGGAATCCCTGTGGGTTGGCGAATGGGGGACATCAGGTCTGGCTCCAGCTGGGCACACAGTTCCTGTATAGTGGCTCGGTCAAGTCTGTATGTCAGTATGACATGTCTTTCTTCCATTGTCGACAGGTCCACCAGCGGTCTGTACACGGGAACATTCCTTCATCTCCTCGCAAGTCCCAGCGGACGGTGCCTAGGAAGGACAACATGGAGCACAGAGTCAAGCAACCCACAGGTACGTAACCACAGCTTGCACAGAACACGATTCGCTATGCATTGAATGGCTTGTATGAGTGGCAATGCAAGGCCTAGGCTTGTGTGACGCAGTAGAAATTAAGCCATGTGGGCCCTTGAAATGACGGCTGCTAGACCTGTGAAGTGTGACAATGGGATGTGAGGTCAATGCGCTGGCGTGGCACACCGTGGCGGTAGGCGGTCAAAGACCGTAGCGCAAAGCAGCATTGGTTAACATTGAACCCTATGGGCCTCAGGAGCCAATGACGATGTGCGCCGGCGGTCGCGGTACGCACCGCTGCGGTACGCACCGCCGCGGGCGTGACCGCCATCTTCTATCTGCTTAATCACTCGAGACCTGATCATCCACAGGAGAGGACCTATACTGCAAGTGCTGCTGTGACCTCGGTCTGGAAGATACAATGGCTGCTGCGACTGGGGAAAGGGCCCCTGCCTTCATATCTGAGGAATTGGAGAAACTTGTTGATGGGGTCCTCCCCCAGTATGCGCTACTCTACGGTCCTCCAGACCAAGAGGTAAGTATACTGGGACCATGCTTTGTGGCCAATGCCTGTGTTGAGTGGGGTGGATGAAAGATGGTGGGGAGGGGAGCGAATGAGGCATGCATCGGACGACAGATGAGAGCATGTGCCATATGGCAAGGTTGGGGAGGGGGGGCCACTCACATCAACCATGCAGAAAATGATGATATTTATTTTCCCACCCTGTCCATGTCACATAGGTCAGCGCCCATCAGAAAGTCGACATTTGGCGTGCAATCGCCAAGGACGTCCGGACCCTGGGGGTCCACAACAGACGGGGCACCCACTGCCGCAAGAGGTGGGAGGACATCCGCCGCGGGAGCAGGAAGACCGCGGAGGCTCTGCTGGGGATGGCCTCCCAACGTAGGAGGGGTGGCTCCCGTCAATTGACCCCCCTGATGTCCCGGATCCTGGCGGTGGCCTACCCCGATTTGGATGGGTGCGTGAGGACATCACAGCAGACACAAGGGGGTGAGTACCAGCACATTCTGCTATGTTAGCGCACAGTGGAGGTGTCTGGGTGGGGGAGGAGGGCTGTGGGTATCTCTAGGCCAGGGCGATTTCTGTAGGCTGGGCCCCTCCGTAAGGCATGGCCCTGTGCCCCCGCCCCCCACCTCTGTAGGGTGCTAAGTACAGCTATCCATGGCCCTGGGTCACCTATGTGTGCAGTTGTCGTCCATATGCTTGTAGGCCAAGTCACAATAATTGAGTAGTGTACACCAAGTGCGCGGCGTAGTGCAGGGGGCTTCTGTGTCTGTCCTCTCCACCAACTGTGTCGCCAATCCATGCACTCAACATGTCATTTTCCCCCCCCCCCCCCTTTTTTGTGGTCTTCCTGTTCATCTGTGCATTAGCATCATCAGGCGGAGGAGAAGAGGCATCGGAGCACGAGGGAGCTGCATCTCACATGGCCCCGGAGGGCCATGCAACCGACTCCGAGTTCACCAGTGAGACGGAGGGCGAGGGGAGCTCCACAACGGGGACCCGTGGAGACGTCAGCGACACAGACACGTCCTCGGAAGGGAGCTCCCTTGTGGTGGCGGCAACATCCGTGCCCACCGCTACAACAGGTACAGCCGCCACCCCGTGCACCTGCTCCGCCCTCCAAGCAGCCCCTCAGCGTTCGCCCCGTGCCCGCTCGGCCAGGAAGGCGGGCATCTCCTTCGCCCCTGGCACCTCAGGCCCTGCCCCAGTTACCCCTGCTGCCCTCAGTGAGGAGATCATTGACCTCCTCCAGAAGCTCATTGTTGGGCAGTCTACCCTTTTGAATGCCATCCAGGGTGTAGCAAGGGAGGTGCACCGGAGCAATGCATACCTGGAGGGCATTAATTCGGGTCAGGCTGCCCATCAGCGATCGTTCAACGCTCTGGCCTCAGCACTGACGGCAGCCATTGCCCCTGTCTCCTGCCTCCCCCCTCCAATTTCCTCATCCCAGTCCCACTCCCCTGTTCCTCTGCCTATCCCAGCCACACCTACAGACCAGCCTGCACACACATCAACACCCAAGGGCAGCTCATCCAGACATAAGCACCACAGATCACACAAGCATTCACACATGCAACATCCACATGCAGACATGCCAACAGCCACTGCCTCTTCTGTGTCCCCCCTCCTCCTCGTCTCCCTCCTCCCTCCCTGTGATGTCTCCACTCACACCTGCATGCACACCACCATCAGCCAGTACGTCCATCACCAGCACACCCACCAGAACACTCCGCACACGTGCAGTCACCACCCCCACTGCCATTTACACGTCCCCTGTGTCCTCTCCCAGTGTGTCTGTCACCCCCTCTTCCAAACCACACAAACGCAGGCAGCCACCCACCGAACAGCCATCCACCTCACGACAGCCTCCGTCACAAGCACCTGCACCCAAAGACAGCACACTTGACTCTCCTACAACCACATCCTCTTCCTCCACTCCCATGCCCACTGCACCTACCCTTCCCACTGCACCTAAAAAGTTTTTCCTCTCCAAAATTAACCTCTTTGCATCACCTGACCCACCCCCTCCATCTCGTAAGAGTCCAAACAGCACCTCAGGCACCACAAGCCCTGCACCTACAAGGACCATAGTCCAGGGCTATTGGAGTCCACCAGCTTCTAGGGCAGCAACGTCGGCCAGCAGCAAGGGGACAGCCAGCCCACCCCCTGGGAAAAAAAATAAAAAAGGGAAGGGCCGGCGCGAGAGGCCAGAGACGGCAGCCCCCAAAGGCACTACCCTGGCACCGTCACCTGGCACATCCACAAAGGGAGGCAAGGGCCCCAGAGAATCGGCGAAGGAGGGCAAGGGCAGCAGGGCAGACATTTCCGGCAGCAGGCGAGCTGCCCAGGAGGGCCCCACCAGCCCCATTTCGGGTGTGAAGGAGGACACCCACGGGCCCAGGACTCCAGCACAAGAGGGCCCCGCAAGCATAAGGTCGGATGGCGACTGAGCGGAAAATATTGGCCCAATCTGGTTCCCTGGGAACACATGTCAAGCACCGCTGAACAGGGCCCCGCCGTGACAAGCACCGCTGAACAGGGCCCCGCCGTGACAAGCACCACTGAACAGGGCCCCGCCGTGACAAGCACCGCCGAACTGGGCCCCGCCGTGACAAGCACCGCCGAACAGGGCCCCGCCGTGACAAGCACCGCCGAACAGGGCCCCGCCGTGACAAGCACCGCTGAACAGGGTCCCGCCGTGACAAGCACCGCTGAACAGGGCCCCGCCGTGACAAGCACCGCCGAACAGGGCCCTGCCGTGACAAGCACCGCCGAACAGGGCCCCGCCGTGACAAGCACCGCCGAACAGGGCCCTTCCTGTCAAGCACCGCTCCGCTGGGCCCTTCATCTCAAGCACCGCTCCGCTGGGCCCTTCATCTCAAGCACCGCTCCGCTGGGCCCTTCATCTCAAGCACCGCTCCGCTGGGCCCTTCATCTCAAGCACCGCTCCGCTGGGCCCTTCATCTCAAGCACCGCTCCGCTGGGCCCTTCCTGTCAAGCACCGCTCCGCTGGGCCCTTCATCTCAAGCACCGCTCCGCTGGGCCCTTCCTGTCAAGCACCGCTCCGCTGGGCCCTTCATCTCAAGCACCGCTCCGCTGGGCCCTTCCTGTCAAGCAACGCTCCGCTGGGCCCTTCCTGTCAAGCACCGCTCCGCTGGGCCCTTCCTGTCAAGCACCGCTCCGCTGGGCCCTTCATCTCAAGCACCGCTCCGCTGGGCCCTTCCTGTCAAGCACCGCTCCGCTGGGCCCTTCATCTCAAGCACCGCTCCGCTGGGCCCTTCATCTCAAGCACCGCTGGCCCATTGGCAGGGCTGGATCTGTGTCGGCCAGGGCTTAACGAAGCACTCTGGGCACCATGCCTCCTCCAGAACCAGTGGAGTCTGTAATCCACTTGATGGACTGCGGCTTTGCACTCCACAGGATGGATCAGTGGGCAAGCCACCCACTGTAGAGACTTGAGAGACTGTGGCTTTTGCACTCCCCAGAATGGATCAGTGGGCAAGCCACCCACTGTAGAGACTTGAGAGACTGTGGCTTTGCACTCCCCAGGATGGTACAGTGGGCAACCCACCCACTATAGAGACTTGTGAGACTGTGGCTTTGCACTCCCCAGGATGGTACAGTGGGCATGGAGGCCCCTCGTGGATCTGGCGCCGTGGACTCAACTGGCTGAGGTGCCCCCCTTCCCTTCCCCCTGAGGTGCCTGTAGTTTTACTATCTGATGCCCCTGCAGTGTTCTCTCCAATGGATTCGGGTCTCGTGTGTGGGCTTTGCCCATGTGTTTAGGCCCATTGGCCCACGAACAATGGATGATAGCCAATATGGCCCGGACTTTTGACCTATGTATATATTGTTCATGATGTAATATATTTTATTTATATATTTCATATTTCACTTAACTTCAATTATGCTATAATATACTTCATTTTTAATGATCATTTTATTTTGTCTTTGCATTCTTCCGGGGGGGTTGGGGGGTATCACTCTGACCTGTTGCTCTGCATTGATGAGTGTGTTGTAGTGGGTGAGGGTGGGGGTGGGTGTGTGGCGTATGTGTGTCCCCGTAATTTTTTGCCTCCCCCCTCCCCTGTGTCGTAGGTGCAGTACTCACCGTTGTCTTCTGCGCCGGCGTTCGTGCTCCTGGTAGAGGAGCAGGTAGACAATAGCTGGTAGGATGTGTAGTTCGGGTTCCAAGCTGTCCAGATTCCTCGTGGAGTGTGTAGAGGTGAGCGTTTTCCCGTTCGAAGTCTGTTTCTGCCGTGTTTTTATCGGCGGGGCTCCCGCCCCGGAAAAGGTGGCGGATTGGTGAGTTGTGATAGGGTGGGCGGTACATTGTCTGCCACCTGTCTGTTGGCGGTGACCGCCGCGCTGCTTGTCTGTACCGCCGTGGCGGTCGGAGTGTTAAAGTGGTGGGCTGTGTTGGCAGTTCCCACCAGGGTCGGAATTCCATTTTTTTGGCCGCCTGCCTGTTTGCGGGTTGGCCGCCGCTTTTACACCGACCGCCAGGGTTGGAATGACCCCCTATGTGTTGGACACTATGTAGTCTTCTGTTTTGGTCTGTGGCTGACCTTTAGTTATGTAACACACGTGTTCTGTCCCCAGAGGAAAAGTCGCCTTACACCGGGGGCATTTTATAAATTTGCATTCGTGATCAGCAGCTGTGTAGTGCCCACATCCGGCACAGTCTGTTTTAGGGATGCACTGAATAACCCCAGTGTGTATGCGCAAGCAGTTTTGCGAGCGACAGAACAGATTACAACAAGGACATCTCATCTTTTATCGTGCAGCCATCCCTTTGACACATTTTACAATGCATTTCACATTGATGAGCTGTCTGTGTGTTGAAGATGTGATCGCAATAGGTGCACACGTGCTTGGCTCCTAGAAAACCCTTCAGGTTCAAGATACCACAAAAGTGGTTTTCATGATGTAGTATGTAAACCATCTTACTTTTCACAGGCTCTCCGGGTGTGAAGTATAGTAAAGAAATTTTACTGTGACGTCAAAATAGTTATTAAACAGGCCCAATTCTCTGAAACCTACCAGTCTGTCGGGAGGTATTTCAAGCTCAGCATGGGCTTGAGCCGCTCTAGACTGTACAACCATGTCACTAGTGCTGGGATCCGCTAGTAATCCTGCGATGCTTGCCGCAAGACACATGTTGGTCTTGCCGTTGTTAAAGTTGAGCAACCACCATTGTTTTTTTTCCAATTACTTTACTGTAAAATATACTCTTTAAATGTCTGGACACAACCTCCTGGTGACCCCTAACAATGAGGGTGACTATTCTGAAGGTTCCAAAGGCGGCAATTTCTGCTTTACTATGTAAAAGTTTAGAAAGGGTTTTTGAAAGCTCCACAGTGTCAAATACATCACAGGTCGAGCGTCTGATGAACAAGGGGGTGTCAATTGCCTGACAGTGAAAACGGAGCTGAAAGAAATCATTAAGGCCCACGTCTTGTAATGAGAGCTCTATGAGAGTTTGTACGACCTGGTGAATAGCTAAGAGACCCTGCTGAGCAGAGTTTATGCATTTTAAGTTAAGAAACCTGAATACTTCATAATACTCCATAGCTTTAAATCTCTCTACATTTCGTCAGTACCTTCTGACGCTCTCTAAAAACCATCTCTGAATCCTTGGATTGGATTGGTGGTCTGTGGTGGATGCCGTGCTCTTCGGCGAATGATTTTGGGTGGGCTGACTCGGATTCTGAGGCTCTGCATTTTTGAGCCTCCTTGTAGCAAACATTCTGGCTTAATTTAATTTACCACTTAAAAGTCTCTGCTGCTTGGCGCTATTAGCCCATTTGTGTCTCATACCTTCCCACCGGATTTTAGACAGCCACCCAGAACCAGTTTGAAGTATCTCTGGAGTATTAGCTAGAGATGGCCTCCCAGATCCCCCTGCTGGCGGATTTACTTCTAGACCAAATATGTGATCGATGTGTCCGTGTCTCTAAGATTTGCCCCATGAACACTTGGAGCGCCTGCAATTTCTGTGGTAGGCTCCTAACTTTGTGAATAATGGCAGTGCACCACAATCAACAATATTGAAAAGTCCAATTCTTCTCTTTATTCTTTTTTCTTAACAGCGCATATTCATAGCAGAAAGAGCCAAAGTGTTTCGTCCTTAAAAGAGGACTTCTTCAGGGCTATTATACAATAAATATAATTCCCTTACAGTGTGCAAAACCACACATATAAATACAAATATACATAAAAACAAGGCACTTTAAGATTAAACAAAATAACACATACAAGGATGACATATATTTTAAACACATTTATCTAAAAACACTACAAAATGTACTCAATATCGTATTGTGACTATAACCAAAACAAGGGAATACGATTGTGAAAAACAGAAAATACATACACAAAAAAGGAAAAGAATAAGAGAAAATGGTACCCACAAACTCTAAATAAAAGACACACCAGGGACATATAATTTTAAAAATTATGCACCACACTGATTTTCAGCTTTAATGGTGGTGTAGATGTAGATGTACTTGAAGACAATGTTCTTTTATTTAACCCAATTAAAATGATAGGCCAATCCTGATGGCATATTCCAAAATAGTGTCAACATGTTCAAAGTCTTTGATTCACATTCTCACCACATTCAAGGAACAGTTCATCTAATAATATATATTTTCTAATTCATGGCCACAAGCGGAACAGAATACAAAATTCATATGATAGTGTTATTCTCTCATTTAAACCATACTTTATTATCCTAATGCAAAACCCCTGCATATACCTAATGATTCGATTCAATTTTGATCCGCCATATTCAGGAGGTCATTCCCAATGTTAAAATAGTATCAAATACATCAGAGCCTTGTATAAAATAGAAGGCTGCATCATTTCACCCAAAAAACTCATGATCACAATTATCATCAACGTAAAAGCTATATTCGTTAAGCCCATGTTCCAACATATCAACGCTAGTATCATTAGCAATGTGACCATTGCGTTATGTCAACATTCCACTCTAATCCAGACTCAATTGTTATAATTTGCAAGTAAATATGTTGTTCACAGCACTCTATGGGCAATAAGGCAGTCTTGTTCGATTAGCAACAGGTTCACTACTTGCAAGTACTTGCTATAATCGACAAATAAATATGTCAGTCACAACCCACTATGGGCAATAAAGTAGTTGTGCAGGATCGGCAACACGGTCACTATTTGCCAGTCACAGCCCATTGAGGGCAGCTAAGCCATTTATTTACATCAGCAATATGTTCGCTACCCGTCGGTCACAGTCCACAAAGAGCAGCAAAAACATTTACTTAGATCAGCAACATATTCGCTACCAGTTAAACTAGCAGGAGCCATCTTGAATTAGGTTATTGCTATTAAATATTATATTGCTCCAGGATAAATGCCAAAGTCAACACATAACAGGTTGTGTAAGTCATACGACAGTCATTGACGGTCTTTAAGCGTAACACATATCCATGTGATTCCCTTACCAGGTAATAACATGCACTGATAATTTTCAGCGTTGTACTTAGATGTTGAAAGTTCAAATATAAATAGAGAAGTGCCGAAAAAGATATAGACCACCCCTAGGTCAATATAACGATTTATAATAGCCTTTATAAGCTGTCAGGTACCTTCATTCATGACAAAAAGCAATGCTCCAAACGACCCTCCATAGGCGGGACATAGTGACAAACTGAAACATTGACAGCTCCTGATTTTTAAAAACCCTTCCTCTCCAAATACCCACAATTCATCATCAAAGGGATTTCACCCATATTCCATAGCAAATAGTTATGACTTGCTCCTCTTTGTATTGTCACAATCAACCAGAGGCAGCAGTCCGCATATTTAAATCAGAACTATCCCCCGAGTCTCTCAGGACCCTGGTGGCCATCTTAAATTGCATCCTTTCATTTATACCTGAAAGCAATACAGATATCTACCATCACTACAATATAAACCTGGTATATTAAAGGGCCAGAGTTATTGGCAGTGCCAAATTTAATGAAGCCACCACCTTACTAATTGTTCACCATGAACCAGCCAAAGTATTACGCTCGTAAATCAACATAGCAATGCGAACAATTATGGCTTACTCTTCTACATCACTTCAGTCCCACTGGGGGCAGCAATTCATATAGTTAGATTGGCGAAATAGTAGTGATTATTTCTCATTATACTGCTAACGGGGTGTGTAAGAGAGCAGTGCCAACTAATCGAGTTTAAAAATGCATTGCTGACATTTCTCCTAAGGTCATCTTCAATAAAATCAAGCCACAATGTATTCGTTTTTCAAATTCAACTACAATGTCATGTAAACTAAGTATTTCATCCATATTATGAACTTTTCTGTGCATTAATTCCAACCAACTAGAGGCAGCAATTCATATTTCTAAACCAGCATTGTCCCTTGAAATAGCTTGGGACACCGGCGGCCATCTTGAGATGAGTCACTTCATTTATATCTAAAAACGATACAAGTATTGATTATCACTAAGCTCATCTCTTATAGAATTCAACTACTATATAGCTGTATTTCAAATACGATTAAGATATCATATAAACTGAGCATGTCATCCATACTATGGAACAATCACAATCACTCTATACTTTCAACTGCCATAATTAAAACCTATGTTAAGAACACTATGCTTGCCTCCACGGTACCAACTCAAAAGCAAAAGAGTGTTATAGAAAGTAATGAAATTCATCATCAGTATTGTGGCCCATTTCCACAGAACGTAAATGGCAGATCCATGGCATTCAAAACTTTGTGCTTTGGGGTCTAACCCTTGCCTTTTTAGGGTGTGCTTTCATGGTATTTGGAACTTTTAGACCCAGACTGGTGGGTTCTAACTTCTTTTTGTCCCTGAGGCCTTGTAAAAACCGTTGCGCTTTAGTAATGATGTATTGTACCTTCTTTTTATAATTGGGGCTTTGGACTGGTTTATTATTAGAGATAGAACCTCTGCTCTTTAGGGGTCGCAACAGAGACTGTCAAATGAAATAGCCTTCATGTCTGCAATGGCTGATTCGCAAGTTTGCAGCACTTTATTGGTACGCCTTTGTAGCCTCTGGATTATCTCCCTCTGTCCAACCCTCAAGAGTTGATTCTCAGTTTCTGTCTTCCACAGTTTTATGGTCTTAGAGGTCAGACTGGAATTTTAGTTTTCTGACAACCTGGTTCATGTCTTTCACATATGACCCTATTACAGCTTTTTGGTCTAAAACCCATATTCCGGGGCAGTATATGTGAATGGAGGGGTGGGGCATATGTTAACCTCAATCTCCCCGAGCACCACTCTCTGGTTACTCCAGGAATGTCATTCTGAAGGTCTGAAATGGGAGAGGAAGGGTAAAAAAAAGTGGTTCCCAATCCAAACACCCCATAGGGTATTCGTCAGCTGTTTCTGAGGAAGCCTCGCCGGTAGATTCTGTTTCAAAGCTCTGATTATGACAACTGCTCCATCCTGTACTACTGTCGGGGTAGCTTGAGGAGGGTGATGGAGGTTTTACACTTGACGCGGGCCTGGTGGGATTGTACGTGTCTGGTGGTGTAACCGGTGATATAGTGTATGGTGAATTTAAATGTTAGTCATGATAGCTCTGCGTGGTAGAGGTGGTAGGAAACGCTGGGGCTGGGAACAGGTGACTGCTGCCCCTCGAGGTCTACATTAGAAGGAACACTGTGAACGGCTGCAGCTGGTGTTTCAGAACTCGCTGGCTCCCCTGTCAGACCCTTGAGTAGCTCCATACCTACAGTGCTTAATTTGTGCTTGTTGTTTCCGGTGCAGAGCACCAGCACTTATTTTTGAGGGCCGGCACTTATTTGTCTGCCTCAAGCATTTACTGCAAGCAAAAGACACATATGGGAAAGACGGAGGAAGAGAAAAATAAAAAAGTGTCACAATGGGAGAAAGCAGAAAGCTGCAAGAGTGAGCTGAAGGGGCAGGAGTGGCTTTAAATGGACTGAAGAGGCCCGAGATAGCTTCAGGATTACTCTGCCTCAGTATTCCGTGTTCGCACATGTAATTGCAGCAGCCGCGTGCCTAATACGAGGGCTTTGGGACCTGGCACGTTTTTATTTACAAATTAAGCACTGGGTACCTACAAAAGGTGTGTCCGGTACTGGATGACCAGTTTCAAACCCTTCGTCAAATCGTTTCTGGGAAATTTTTATAGGTCCTCTCTTAGAAGTCCTACACATGCAGAATACTGGCCCGGAATGGGATGATAGTTTTCAGCCCTTCATCCCAAAGGTTATGCAAGATATTTATAGACGGCTGTGGTTATCCTCTGGAGAGTATATCAATATTCGACTTCTCAGACGGTGGACAGTTCCCTGCGAAAAGATGACGAGTGCCTGGTGGAGTTTTAACAATATTTTTTAAGGCTAGATCTAGAGGGACGGTTTGTAGGTCAGGGGATGAGGTTTTCTTCTTCTTTAAAGAAAGATACTTCAAGTTTTCTTTTTTTAGCGTGAGCTCTACCTCTGAGTGTGGTGGTTGTGCGTCTGAGCATGGACCGGGGCACCCTCTGAGGTCTATATCCCTAGTCAGTATCACCCTTCCTGTTTGCATGCTCATTGTACTGATTGCCGCATTTGCTGGTAAAGCAGTGTCAGGGTTAGGGAAGCTTGTGTCTCTAAGGCCTCCCTCTGTACAGACTGCGTATGGATTGCTATGATGCACGGGGTGTCTCTCACTGGTTAGTGCCATTGGTTCATCTTGTAGGAGGTGTGTTATGTCCTTTAGAGGCGTTGACGGTCGCTATGCCTTTTGCTGTACTCCGGCATAGGTCTTTTGTGTTGGATCTACGATTAAAAAGAGCAAAAAGGCCATCAGTAAAAAAAAAATATATATATATAACTTTAGTATTGCTTTACATTTATGTTGTTTATGGACCCTCGTAGATGCTGGAGAAAAACATTACTTTAGACATGTGTACGTAAGGGTCTGTTGAGTCTTCGGCTTTAAGCTCTAAGATTCGGTGTAGCTCTTTAACAGTGAGCTGCACTTTTGCCCCCTAACCTGGAAAAAACATGCAAACATAAATACCTTTTTTTTTTTTTAACAAAAAAAGTCTGGTGGGGTTGAGAGAACTATAGCGCTCTAAACAGCTGTACCTTGTTGAAAGTCAACCGTTTTCTCATGGCTGCATGACAATGGCCAGAGATCCTGTAAGCGTAACAAACAAAATTTGCTTAAAAAAATAAAAAGGGCTCTCACACGCTGTAGTTTCTTACATTGACAAAAAACAAGTTTCTAGACAGATGTACACAATATATTAAAACTTTTAAAATTACTGTAACTGTCATTCTTATTGACCTGCGTAGCATGAAGGGCTAATTAATGCAGAGGCTTTGAACCTTCCTAAGCCAGTTCAGATGCCTAAGCATACAAATGCATTAGAGCCTTAACCGTTGCTGAATCATGCAAAGAATTTTAGAATCAAAACAGTACTATTTGTACATCTTTTATCGCAAGAAGTTCCATGAGCAATTTGTATTATTTCTGAGAAAATTAAACAATTACAAGAAAAAATGCTTCAGCCTTTTGTTAAAAAATAAAACCACTTTCATTTTTTATATTAGGGCTGTTGTCACTGTTGAGCGTGGTACATGCATAGTCCAGATTCTCACCCGTATTGCTTCAACCCTCTAGGCTATCGTACCTCTGAACACAGAGCCTGCAGCCCCCCCTCCACAGCCCCTCCTACATGGCTTGCAGCTCAGCGATGGTGACATTGAGCTGCTTTCCACAAACTGATGAGCACGAGCCCTTAAAAAAAAGAAAGAAAAAAAAAACACTGCAAAGAATATTATATCACACTCCAAAGCTTTAGGCAACAGATGTATACATTTTTGCAAACACATATGAAGACCTTAAATACACGGCTCCTCAATAGGGAAAGCTTCTTCACTGCACAGCACCCGCGACATTGCCACACTGAAACAATCGTCACGCTCCATCACACGCATTCTAAGGATATTAGCCACGGGGAACTTTGAAAGAACACCCCGGCATTTCAGACGGCTATCTGGTAAAAATCACAACTGTTTTTCACATATGCATGTATTCATTACAGTTTATTACAGATGCCTAAATTCCCAACATTTTCACTTTGTTCATTACTTAAGAACAGCTCACCATATTAGAAATCACTCATTTTTTTAACCCAACTTGTTGTATCCTGCCACACAGAATCCCTTAACTATCTTGAAACAACTCATAATTCTATTCACAGTTTTATTCTACACAATAAGGCATAGGGCTTTCGGTGGGCGTGTGTAACCCTTTTGGATAATTTCAACATTAAGTGCTTATGCTGACATATTTTGGTGAAAATATTGTAAAAGATAAAAGACAACATTGTTTTACCTGTAGAAAGTCTGGTCCCGTGGCAACGGCTTACTCACCGATGTACATCGCAATGCTTTTATCCATGTTGCTCAGGAATCTCTGCTGTAGGCGGTTGATTCTGGCTGGAGTCTCCCATGGATGGCATTTTATACCTAGTAGAGATTGCTAACTATGCACTGTTTCCCACAGCTCCAAAGCCTGTCTAGACGTTGTCAACAAATGAGTGAATAAAATCAAATTTTTTGTGATTTGTTGATGAGGCCAGTCCTACATTGTGGTACCAATTTAATTGGCTTGGATTATTTTTATGAGTATGTCTAGACGTCTTGCACAAAGACGTTAAAGTCAGAAAAAATGTGACATCATTATGAGGTGCCAGAGGATCGGTGGTGTTCCACGGCCTCACCAAGTATTCTTGTGCTCCTAAGCTGCGTGCCATGAATCCTTGGGTAGGGTATTCGGAGAGGAGCTCTGAATTCTCTTCATACCAGGCTATAAGTTAGACAAACATGTTTTTTTTAATGTTTATCTTTCTCTCTCTTCCTCTCTCTCTCATTTTCATGCCTCACACCTCTTCTAATACCCACTCTTTCTTACACTCTCTATAGACCTCGCTCCTCTACCCCACCCTGCTCTGTTTCTCCCAAAAACTCTGGGACCGCCAATTTTGCTACATAATACAATAAAGCAATTTTGTCCTCATTTGACAAACTCCCAGCCCCTGCAAAATCAGCAAAATAAATGGGGAGTCTCTAACAAAAAAAAAACATGCCCGGCCTGTTCTCACACAAGCTGGGCCGCGCCTGCAGCTGCCTCAAGAGACCCAGGCTTGTTTTGTTAGAGACTTCCAGGCTGTACACGCAGTGAGTGCTGCAATTTTACCTGAGACAACACCCTAGACACATGGTTAAGGTCATGAGCACATGAATAATGCGATCCCCGTGGAAGTGACGCCATTTCTGGGGAGGGCACCTGAAGGCCCGGATGTCCAGATAATGGAAGTGATGTCACTTCTGGGGCTGGACAACTGTCACTCTTTGCATGATGGCAAAAGGTATCCCTGATTTCTACTAACATACTGAACAGGAGATAAGGCAAATATACTAGCCTGTAAATTCAGAAAAATTCAGACTCAATTATATACGAATACTCAAATACGAAAATAGTGTTGTCTGTTTAGCAAACCAGGTCATGAATGCCTTTATTCACACTTTTAGGAGGCATCATTTTGTGACACTTCAGAAGAAAAGGAACATTTAGAGAGTGCGCTCCAACATTCAAAATCTGAATAAGAGGTTCAACAGGTCATTAAACTTTTCCAAATAATAAAACTCTGGGCCCTGGTGAGTTTTGGGACACTATCAGCTCCCACGCCCTCGCCTCCACAGACTACCTACTACTCGGTGACCTAAACTTCCACCTAGAGAACACTAACGACTGCAACTCCTTTGCCCTGCTGGACAACCTCGCAAACCTCGGCCTCAAGCAACTAGTCACCTCACCTACCCACTCAGCCGGTCACACGCTTGACACCATCTTCTCCTCCATCAGCCACATCACCTTCACTCACAACACCGAAATCCATTGGACTGACCACCACTGCGTCCACTTCTCCTTCCTGAAGCCCACCACCAACTACATCCTAACCCCTACCGCAAATGGAACAAGACCTCCACGGAACAACTGATCTCCAACCTCGCCCAAGCTCCCCCACCCTCTACCAACGACCCCAACGCTGCCGCCCTCAACCTCACACGATGGCTCGACGTATGCGCTAGCTCCCTCGCCCCATTAAAAAAAAAACAACGACACCCGTGCCAACAAGACAGCCCCCTGGTTCACCGCAGAACTCTGCAGACTTCCAAACGAGAATGCCGAAAAATTGAGAAAGCCTGGCGCCAAGAACCATCAGTGAGCAACTTCTCTACCCTCAAATCAGCTATGCCCAAACACCACCAGCTCATCCAGACCACCAACGATCCTTCTACAAAGAACGCATAGACAGCAACGCACACAACAGCAAAGAACTCTTCACCATCATTAAAGATCTCACCAAACACAAATCCTGCGCCACAAACCCTCCGCACTCTCAAGACCTCTGCAACTCCCTCTCAAGCTACTTCCACTGCAAGATCGCAGACATACACCAAAGCTTCACATCGACGCCACCCACCGTCACCACCACCGACGCAGCCAACACCACAGCACCCCACCACGCCAACGTGCACAACACCTGGACCCCCACCAACAATGAAGAAACCAGCAAAACCATGAGCTCCATCCACTCGGGCTCCCCAACAGACCCTTGCCCCCACCACGTCTTCAACAAATCTAGCCAAATCATCGCTCCCCAGCACCAGGCCGTCATCAACAGCTCCTTCAAGACCGCAACCTTCCCAGATATCTGGAAACACGCCGAAGTCAACGCTCTGCTCAAGAAACCCAAAGCAGACCCCAAAGACCTCACAAACTACCGACCTATCTCTCTACTCCCCTTCCCCGCGAAGGTCAAAGAGAAGATAGTAAACAAACAACTGTCCCACTTCATGGAGGACAACAACATACTCGACGTCTCCCAGTCTGGATTCCGCAAAAACCATAGCACAGAGACCGCCCTCATCGCCTGCACAGATGACATCAGGACCAGACCGGACAAGGGTGAAACCGTCGCTCTCATCCTTCTCTGCAGCATTCAACACCGTATGCCACCAAATCCTTCACACACGCCTCTTCAATGCCAGAATTCGCCACAAAGCCCTGGACTGGCTCACCTCCTTCCTCTCTGAAAGAACCCAAAGAGTTTGCCTCCCTCCATTCTGCTCTACAGCCACCAAGACCATTTGTGGGATCCCCCAAGGATCCTCACTCAGCCCCACCCTGTTCAATATCTACATGGCTCCGCTTGCCAGCATCATCCACCCCCACGGCCTCAACATTATTTCATACGCCGATGACACCCAGCTCATCATCTCCCTCACGAGGAACCCACCTACCACCAAGAACAACCTACACGCCGGACTCCTTGCCATCGCTAGCTGGATGACAGCAAGCCACCTCAAATTGAACTCAGGAAAAACCAAGATCATCATCTTCGGATCCAACAAGACAGCATGGAATGACTCCTGGTGGCCTGCCACCCTAGGACCACCCCCAACACCCACGCACGCAATCTCGGCATCATACTTGACTTGTCTCTCTCCATGACTCAGAAAATCAACACCATTTCATCCTCCTGCTTCAAAACCCTCAGCATGCTACGCAAGACCTTCAAATGGATCCCAATAGAAACTAGAAGAACGGTCACCCACGCCCTCATCAGCAGCAGACTGGACTACAGCAACGCCCTCTACGCAGGGGCCACAGCCAAGCTACAGAGAAAACTCCAGCGCATCCAGAACGCCGCTGCACGTCTCATCCTCAACCTCCCTCGCCATGAGCACATCTCCACCCACCTCAGATCCCTACACTGGCAGCCCATCAACAAAAGGATTGTCTTCAAAATCCTAATCCACGCTCACAAAGCCCTCCACAACACCAGACCGGCCTACCTCAACGAACGGATCAACTTCCACATCCCGTCCCGCCAGCTCCGCTCTGCCGACCTCGTCCTCGCAACAGTCCCCCGCATCCAACGCACCACCTCCGGTGGCAGATCCTTTTCCCACCTTGTCGCCAAAACCTGGAACTCCCTCCCCACCAACCTACGCAAGACCCAGGACCTCCTAACTTTCAGGAAGCACCTCAAAACATGGCTCTTCGAGCATTAACACTTCCCTGCCCCCCTTCCCCTCGGTTGAGTAGCGCGCTTAAGAAATTTGATTGATTGATTTAAAAAAATATATATTTTTATAGTCTTCTACAAACCTTGCTGTTTTTTCTGAACTTGTTAAAAAGCATCTTGTGATTTACTAATCTCCCCACTGACCAAGGTGTTCAACTTTTTGGCATCTAGATTAGTAACTCGGAATGTGATGGAGTTAATCTTCAACGTAAAACCCAAACTTAATAAAGATCCTAGTCATGTAGTTCTTATAGACAAACAGCTCTTTCAAACAGTGATGTGAAAATCTTTACAAAGATCCTCATAATTAGAATTCCGGACATGTGGCTGGTATTGATCTCGTCTTTTCAGCCAGACTTCATAAAAAATAGGCAACTGCGAGCCAACATTAGGTCAAACCTCAGTGTTATAGGTAGAACCATTCAAGAGCATGCACAGCTACTTCTATGGAATGCTTCAAAAAAACTGCCCAAATCTGGGCAGGGACCATGAATGCTCTCATTCAATCTTACCAACTTTGATTGTCCCTCCATAAAGTTGAAAGTGATGTCCCAACTGTTCGAGCCAATTATTCTATCCACAGGAACGATACCAGAATGTCCATTTTCGTCCTCAGTATTTATGCTAACTACTAAATCCTTCGTACAGAAGATAATGGTGAACAGGGCTTGATGGGCTTTTATTCCATTTCAGGCATTTTACCAGGGAACCCTTGGAGGCCAGTTTTGAAAGCACAGGGCCACTCCTGGGATCACAGTCATGTTTCTCAGTTTCCCTAGATTAACTGCAGTAACACAGGGAAGATTAAAGAGAGAGTGGAAGAAAGGGAGGGAGGAAGACGGCAGACAAAAAGTGAGTAGAGAGAGAGAGAATGAATGAATGGAAAGATACTGGTAGCACAAGGAGATGAAAGGAGTGGAATGGTTTTGGTTCTCCAGTCAAGTCCTAATGGTGAACAAATCTTTCAAGGGTGTAAGAAGTCAAATAAAATTAGCATTATTTGGAGATGATATACTTTGCTTCATTATACTTTGCTTCTTAACAAATCCATCCTCCACCTGGAGAACTGTTTCTATTTAAATACTTTATTGCCGCTCAAAGCCATAAAAGTCCATATCAATAAACAAATCAATATAAATTACATGATTCATAAATCAGATCACTACATAAAAGCAAAGCCTCAAATTCCTTAAAACTGAACATCTATGTTAGATAATATTAAAAAGCTAAAAGAGCAGATGAATAAATAACATTTAAACCTATAACTATACAATTAATGGCCCAGTAAAGCCTGTGCAATAATCACACAATCCTTTTCCTTATGCACCAAGCCAAGAATAAATATCTAAAAACAGCAATAGGCAAATTGCTGTTTTTAGATATTTATCTAAATATATGCAAATAGGAAATTATGAAGGTATCCCAGTCCGAGTAATCCAGCTTCCCCTTCAATCCCGCCACATCCATGACACCACTTTGTTTTCTCTGATCGACTGCTGCATGTCCAGGGATTCTGTCACATTCCCCTCCCGTTTAGCCATATCAAGTAAATCTTCCAAAACTGCACTTTCAAACTCATGCGCTGGAAGAACTCCAACAGTTGCATGCTGTAGCAGGTTTCAAAGTAAATTATCAAAAGCCAAAGGGTATGGAAAAGCACTTGAAGATAGTAAAGAGGTACTGGCCACTAGGCACTGAATATCTAAGAGTGGTCCTTCTCCAGCACCATGAAAAATCTATAATAACAATGGTCCACCATTATTGGAGATGTTATTTTAAGACTTGTAAAGATGAGGAAAACTCTAAATCTCATGGATAAGGAAGATAAATTGTGCAAAAATTAATTTTATGCCTAGATTGCTATACTTGATCAGGTCATTACCCATAGAGTTTCCAACAGACAGTGAAAATCATACAGAAGAAGATATGGGATTTTATACAGGAAAACGTATATAGGAAAACAAAGCTCCTTGAGTATGTAAGGCAATAATTTACAAAGCAGCATTTGGTGGGTCTGTGCGGCTCAGATGGAGTTGCTGAGGTAGCAACAGTGCTGACTCAGATGAACAAGTAGAGCGGGCATGATGCACAGACAAGGGAGAATCTAATGAATTATTTATATCTATAATAATGATGACTAATTTGAATCTTTATTACATTAATAAATCAATATTTTAACTAATTTGTTAATAAAACCCTTTAACCCACACCAACTATATTTGTTGTTTTTGTGAAGTCAAAATTGGACAACTGGACTTCATTGTTTATGGTATTTGATGTAAATGATTTCTCCTTACCACCTCTACTTGTCAAAGAACAAAGGTCCATATGGTAGGAAAGTACCCTCTTTTGGCATTGTTACCCCCACTTTTTTTCTGCTGTTAGTGTATTTTGACCGTGTTCACTGGGATCATGCTAACCAGGACCCTAGTTCCTGTGCTTTCTCCCTCTAAATGTGGTTGCTTAGGCCTTAGAACGCTTCACAATTGGCATATTGGTGCCTCCATGTAAGTTCTTAGTATATGGTACTTAGGTACCCAGGGCATTGGGGCACCAGGGGTTCCCCATGGGCTGCAGCATGTATTGTGACACCCTTGGGAGCCCATGCAAAATGTGTCTGCAGGCCTGCCATTGCAGCCTGCGTGAAAAGGTGCATGCACCCTTTCACTACAGGTCACTGCCCCAGGTCTCTGTAAGTCAGCCCTATGCCAGGCCCTCCTAGCCCAGAGGGCAGGGTGCAGGTACCTGTGTGTGAGGGCACCCCTGCATGAGCATAGGTGACCCTTCAAACTCCAGCTCCATTACACTGGACTTTGTAAGTGCGGGGAAGCAATTTTACCTGTGTACCGTACACCTGTGTCCAGCTACATAATGGTAACTCCGAACCAGGGTATATTTGGTATCAAACATGTCAGAATCATACCCTAATAGTGCTGCCATTATTAGTTTTATGATTCCATGCACTCTGGGGACTCCTCAAAAGACCCCCAGCATTGCTCCTACTAGTCTTCTGGGGTATTCCATGCAGCCCGCGCTGCTGCCACCCTTCATTCAGGTTTCTGCCCTCCTGCTGCTTCACCAGTTCAGGCAGAGGAAGGGAGCACAAAGGATTTCCTTGTGGGAGAGGGAGGTAACACCCTCTCCCTTGGAAATAGGTGTTACATGGATTTGGAGGGGTAGCCTCCACAAGCCACTGGTATTCTTTGAAGGGCACACTTGGTGCCCTCCTTGCATAAACCGGTTTGCACCAGTCAAGGGACCCCCAGTCCCTGCTCTAGCGCAAAACCAGACAATGGAAAAGGGAGTGACCACCCCCCTGTCCATCACCACCCCAGGGGTGGTGCCCAGAGCTCCTCCAGGTGGCCACTTGACTCCAAGGTAGGCAGAGGCCCCTGGGAGCATCTGAGTGGCTAGGTCAGGTAGGTGATGTCACTGCCCCCTCCAGATAGGTGGTCACCATGCTAGGTGACCAATCCCCCTTCCTGGGCTAAGGGTCTCCCTCTTGGGTGGTCCTCAGATTCGACATGCAGGATTCCAGCAGGACTCCTCTGCATCATTGATTTAATCTTCTGGCCACTAGGACTGCAACTGGACCCTCCAGGAACCAACAATCTGCAACTCCAGCGACAACTCTGCTTTGCAAAATTGTTTCTCTGGCTCCTAACCAACAACTGCAACATTTCCCTGGCTGTGCATTCTCTAAGGGCAACAAGTCTTCAGGCTGCACAAGAAGTAAGAAGGACTATCCCTTGGAGTGAAGGAGTCACTTCCCTGCATCCACAGGCATCAACTGCAACAACGACCGGCTGTGTGGATCCTCTCTCCTCTGGAGCTGCGTGGATTCTGCATCATAGGTGGTTGTCTGGAGTGGTCCCTTTGGTCCTCTCTACCAGCTTTCCAAGTTGGGAGAGGTAAGCTCTTGCCTCTCCTCGGCGGACAGTACCTCTGTGCACCATGACTCTTACAGCTACCAATGCTTGTTTGTTCCTCCTCCAAGGGATCTTCAGGCTCCATGTAGCCCCAGGCCCCAGCACTCCTTCCTGTAAAGCACAGTCTCCTGCCTGCTGCTCCAGCGTCATGGGACTCCTCTTCAGGTGTGCTGCATGGGCCTCACTGCGACTCCTGTGCCTGCTGCCTGTAGGGGGCTGCCTCCGCTTCTTGTGACTCTCGCAGCTGCTGAGGGTCACCTCGGACTTCTCTCTTTGGGTCGAGTCCCCTGGACCTTGCTGGTCCTCTTCAGCCTTGCAAAACCTTCTTCTTACATTTGCCAAGGCTTGTTGGTGGTTTTCCAGCACCACTGACTGCATCAAGACCGCCGACGAGGGACATCACTTGCATCACTTCTGGAACTCCTCTTCTGCTCCTGTGCTGCACTGCTGACTTTCTTCATCCACCGTCAACCTGGTTCTGCATCCACAGAAGGGTGGGTAGTGGCTCCTGCCACAGCTGGACACTCCAACTTGAACTGGAGTTGGCCCCCTTCTTTTGCAGGTCCTCTTCTGTCAGGATCCACCTTTAGTTTCTTCCAGTGTTGCCTGGGTCTTGCACAGTCCTTTTCCAAAGTCCTCCTGTTGGTTTTGGGGAAAACCAGGTACTTACCTATTCTCTCCTGGTCACTGAGGGGCACCCTGGTACTTACATCTTGGGGTTCCTAGTTCCTCCAGCTCCCCTCTACTGATATCACTTCCTTGAGTGGGGGACTGCCTTTCACATTCCACTTTTTTTAGTATATGGTTTCACTGCTTGCTATTGCTTTTCCCAGTGCCCATTGCTTTCTATGCTATTTCCTGCCTGCTATTGTGTATATAATAGTGTGTTTACCTACCTCCAGTTGGGGTATTGCCTATAAGGTATTTTAATATTTGTGTTACCATAATAACGTACCTTTATCTTTTGTAACACTATGTAGTTATTTCGTCTGTGTAAGTGCTGTGTGACCATAGTGGTATTGCATAAGCTTTACATGTCTTCTAGATAAGTCTTTGATGCTCATCCACAGCTACCTCTAGAGAGCCCTGGCTTCTAAGACACTGCCTACACTTCACTAATAGGGGATACCTGGGCCTGGTCTAAGGTGATAACACCATAGGTGCTCACCACACACCAGGCCAGCTTCCTACACATCAGATCCATGGTAGGGGTTGTTTAATGATTATAGTTGAAGATTAAGGTACAAGAATCCCCGCTCTCTCATTAGTTATTCAGTTGAGCTGTTCTCATGGCAACTGCACTATTCCTGCTGGAAGGATCATATATAACTTGAATTCCACAAGAAGCAGGAGACCTGGCTTTTCAAGAAGTCCCACTAGGCCCTATGTGTGGCTAGGTTCACACCAGTTCAGTGCCGGGATATCCTCCTGGGTGATAGTGCATTCTACAAATGTGCATAATATAACATTATGGTGAGGTGTATTTACAGTTGTGAAGTCTGTCTCGATGTAAGGTTGAAACACTGTACAAAAATCTCTCTGATTGTAGCAATTTATCTCTTACTGTCAGCTTCTTCTTTGCTTACAAATTAAAAATTTTAATCCAGCATAAACTAGCAGTGGGGGCATTTGGGGCCTGCAATAGTTAGTCTGCCAGCCATTAAGAGATGCGTATTAAGTTTTCTCTTGGGTGTCCGTAGAGGGTATAACCTAGTTCACATCTCCCAGCAAACCAGTTAGTGAAGCAATGGGAGTTGTATACTCCTAATATGTTTAATGTGCAACAGTGCAACCTTCCATTAGGTTTGGATGCAACCACAGTCGCCACATTTGGTATTAGGATCCACCCTCATTGCACATTCACCAGCATACTTCATACACGGCTTTTAAATGGACACGGGTTAAGGTACTGTTGTTATGCTACAATAGTGTTCAATTTATATTGAGTACATATGGATGACTTAGCTATTTTTTGCATAAGATCCAGGAAGTTTGCATTATTTACTCACCTAAGTCTTCTGATCATATTTGAATATATGGCAGGAACTGGAAGGATTGAATTGACCCAAGAGGTCTTTACCAGCAAGATATACCTTGTATTATAGCGAACTCAATGTTTATGGTTTCCACCTTACTTGTTTGTTGCTCCGTTTTACTCCATGGCTTGTCGTTGGATGAGAAGCACCTAGGGTTGGTGCTAGCCACATTTCGAAGGGACAAGGAGAGGAGAGGTTTCAGCAGGACATCAACCTTTCCATCCACAGCGTAGATGCGGACACAATGCTAAGCTTGGGTTTTTCTCTCCCGGTGACCAGGAAGGTTGAGGCTCTCCACAGGAGTGTGTAAGGTTGGCCCCCTCTGTGCTATTTCTGGTCCGAGTGCGTCACACTTTGACCCTGCTTGGCACCCTCTTGAGCAGTCATGGTCAGCGGGTCTGGGACCTTGAGGGACTGCTGATAAAGCTCCCTTCAGCCGTACAAGCACAGCTGTGCATTCGGCCCCTCACACAATTTACCAGTGAGCAGGGAGTGTGGATGTGGAGCAGGAGGCCATCCCCAGAAGGCAGGTGTCCATAGAGGGGCATGAAAGCTTGATAGTTAGTGTAACTGAGAGCCCCCCCACACACAGGACCATGTTATATATATGTTAGCTAGCACCGAGGCAATAGCCGCTGCTTTGCGTACCTTAGCAATTTGGAGCCTTGATGCCAACCGAAATTGAGAAAACTGAATTAGAACTTGTAGTTAAACCTTAAATCAAAGGTTGACACCCTTATCAACCCCCTCTCGACATATATTTCAAGAGAACGGAGGGGAGACTGGAATACTTGCAGTGTTTGTATGAACTGAAAAAATTATACAGAACGATTCATTAGAGGATTCAAAAAGAAGCTTGCTGAAGTTGATGAACAAATAGAGACATATGATGAATATCTTGTAAAAAGGAAAACAGATAAACTCAAAAAAAGATCTGAGACCTTTTTCCTAAAGAAACAATATACCCTTATCTTTGGGAACATTTTTATTCAGACGAGCTTTCCAGAGAATTTAGCTGTGCTTCTTATTCCCATAGAACATAGAGTCACATTCTCCTATTCCTCAGAATTGGATGGGGTAGAGGGATCGAGTAGACATTGCTTCTCACAAGAAGGAACAACAAAACCCACTGACAGTAGGGATACGTTTCTAGAATATCAAAGAGGGAGGAATAGTCCCCAGGGAAGTCAACAAAACAGAAAGAGAGGGAGGTTCAGCATCAGATGGATCAGTCCCATCAGTATCTACAGATGCGCAAACAGCAATACTAGAAATCATAGATACTTCTAAAGTCCTCCCCATTTTCAATCTATCTAATGTCCATTTAGAACAGGCAGCTATAGATCTTTTGGGGAAGGGACTTACATTTGTCCCAAGTCAGAGGATAGATAAATTTGAACTCATCAAGGATATCCAGGCTTTCTTTAGTAAAATCAGACTTAAAAAGTTTTTCTTAAATAGGGAAATACAAGCCAAACAAAACACTTCAGGCCTCAAACTTAAGTCTAATTTCACTCCTAGCTTAGACCAAGTGGGTCCTGAAAGTATTTTTGAAAAAACAGTTATGACTAAAATCCATAAGATCATATGATTTGTTCCACCCCCTACTTCAAATTTAGCATCAAAACAACAGGTAGTCCTGAAAGAGTTGCAAAAAACAAATCTATTACCATCAAACCTTGTGACAAAGGTGGTGGGATAGTTATATTGGTCACTGTCAACTACAAATGGAAAATTGAACTAATGCTTTCTTTTGAAGACCATTTTCAAAGAGCAAGGAGTAACCCTACCAAGCAGATCTGTTCCAATATAAAAGACATCTGTTAATGAGGAGCTCAGAATGGAACATTACCCACTGAGTTTGATTTTCTCTAGGTTGAAAATCCTAAACTGCCAGTAATTTATGGAGTACTGAAAAACCCCACAAAAAAGTAGAAGATCCACCTCTAAGACCCATTGTGTCTACAATAGGATCAGCATTAGAGCCCATATCTAAATATATTGACACATTTCTTAAACCTTTAGTCTACAAATTTACATCATACATTAAGGATATGTCACAAATGATTTCAAACAAAAGTTGAGGGTCTTCCGTTTGAGCCTAATCGACATCTACTAGTAGCAATGAATATAGAAGCGCTGTATACTAATATTCCACAAGAGGGAACCTATAAGGCTGTAGAGAGTCTATTGATGGATGAAGCCTCACATATGCCTGTCAACTTTATCTTGAAATGTCTAAAGATAGTTCTGTGGAAAAACTGTTTTGAATTTGACAGAGACATGTATGATCAGGTAAAAGGGGTAAGCATGGAAGCAGCCTGTGCTCTGAGTGTGGCAAATATCTATATGGGCCTTTTTGAGAAGAGGTTCATATATAACGAGGTAGCCCCTTTTCTGAAAATGTTAAACACTGGGCAAGATACATAGATGATATATTCTTCACATGGAAAGGAAAAAAACATTATCTGCAGGAATTTGTAGAATGGCTTAATCTACGTGATGACAATCTTAGATTTACACCCAATCTTAGTAACCAAGAAGTAGAATTCTTGGACATTCTAATTTATGCGGAAGAAGGACAACTTTTAGTGTCCCTTTATACTAAGCCTACAGCGCGTAACACTTTATTACATTTTGAAAGTTTCCATTCAAGATGTCAACGACAAGGTATTCCATTCAGTCAATTCCTAAGAATCAGGAGGAACTGTAGCTGCATGGCAGAATATGACGGGAATGCAAATGATTTAAAGGAGAAGTTCCTCCGAGGAGGATATCCTAAAAAACACATTTGAGATGCATATAAAAAAGCTAAATATTATAAATCGAGATGCCTTAATGGAAGTGCGACAAAAAGTTGAACAACAAAGACTAGTGTGTGTTATCAGGCACACAAACATTAATAATAAAATCAGAGGAAGCATTAATACACAAAGGAACATATTAAATAGTGATGGAGAATATGATCCACTCCCCGTCCCATTGTGTGCATACAAGAGGAATTCTAATTTAAGAGATAAGTTGGTTAAGACAAAGCTACCACAAGAGAATCCTTGTATACAGAAAACTATAGTTAAAACCAACCCTATTTTAGGGAACCATCGCTGTGGAGATTGCCATGCATGTGTACAAGTGATTATATCGGATCATTTCTCCTACAATAAAAAAGTAGTCCATCTTAAAACTATGACTATTTGCCAGAGTAGCAATGTCATATATTGTATCTTCTGTCCCTGCAACTTAGAGTATGTAGGGGAAACGGGATGACAGTTCATGATAAGATTCAGTGAACACAAATCTTCAATCAGAAATTTAAGATTCCACGCTCGGTTGGTCCCACACTGTAGTGAATATAATCATAATGAAAATGATCTGAGATTGATTATCCTGTAAAAGATAAACACAGCACATTAGACGAATATAGATACTTACAGAAAGAAGCAGGAAGTCTTTTGGATTTTCTATCTGGATTCAGTAGAGAAAGGCCTCAAAGACAGAATTCCTTGGGAAAATACATTTTGAACCCGGACAGAAGTTTGAGAAATATAGTTTAATGGATAGGATATAGCCATTGCCTCATTATCGCTTTAGAGTCCCTGCATTTCTCGAGAATGTCTGGTACCCCCGGAATATTCTTTCATTCTTAATCAGTCCCATTTTGATAGTCGTATATATCCGAAATCTTGGCTTTCTATTTCTATGCTCTCGTGCAAGAGGTACTATTTCCAGCTTGACACCTCTCCAACTAGGTTACCATATCCCAATGCCAGCGAGACAGGGGTAGGGATGCTCACTTCTTTCGTCATGTTTCTTTTCTGCTCCCTTCTAGCTAAAGCCATAGAAATCAGTAAACCAGATACCTCCTCAGTTCCAGCATCTCTATATCCTTTAAGAAATAGTGCCCCCTCAATAAAAGATCTAGGGAATCTTGGGCATTTCAAAATGTAACCATCTCTATTATAAAATGCGAATAGAGTATTGTACTTAGAATCCATTGACATCTTACTGTACTCTTGGTAGGCACAACATTTTGATATAGTCCCTCTTACATTATCTCTATGTATATGGCTCAGATGTCTCCAATTGGAATATTTCCCTGTCATGGGATTATTTAATAACTGAATTCACAGAGTAATGTTATACATTTAGGGGCTTTATGTGCTTCCCATTGGGGAGGTTATGCAAGTGGCTGTCTCTATTGTGAAGAGTTACCCTTCTCTGGTATCTATGAAGCTCTTTACAAGCAAAAAATTAAAAATAAATATGAATTATACACATGCATTTAGTTGAGATGTGGTTCCAGAGGGGTATTTGGTCTGGACTGTGGCAATAATTTGCCTCTTGTCAGCGAGGCTTATAAACGTAGGTGGGATACTGGATATTAAAAATCTAAACATCTTCTATTATTTCATGGTAACAGAGTACCTATATTGAGCTTAAAATCAGCACCCCACCAAATATCTTAGTTTACTTGTAAAGGACATAATATTTAAATCATAGCCCCTTCTTTTTTACATCACTTTTTCAAATATGGCTGCTAAGTTTCCCACATTTCTGACCATTTTCTTGGTAAAAATTGCATAGACCCCCCTTTCTATTTTAACTACCTCCTCTGATTGGTAACAGGTGCGAGTAAAGATGCATGCTGGCTTGGTGTCCGGCGAGGCCGTTTTTCAGAGCGGCAGCGGAAGAAAGGAGGTGGCGTGCCGCCCAGAGTGAAAGACTAGTGGATGTGATTCTGCCGGTTGCAATAGTCCAGTGGTCCCCACTTCCCACTTGAATCCCTGTGGAGTTGTTTTACAGATGAGGATTCAATCTGAGTTATGTTTGTGTGTCTGGCCAGTCAGACGACCGATTGAGTTGTACAGTGGTGATACTAGAAGGTGGCGATTTGGCATTTAGTGGCGAGGCTCACGGGCCGGCTATCACCGTTTGAATCATTTCTCCTATGTGGGACTGTTCTATCTCTGACCATATAGAGTTCTGTTGTTTACTCAGGAGCCTGTTGTACCACCTGGTGGGAAGGTTCCATAATGTATTATTTAATTCTGAAGAGTTCCCCTCCTTAGATAACCCTGGAGCGCTTCACAAGTGACAACTAAACATGATTTATTCTCATTTTTTCCGCTGGGCTTGGGCAAAAGATGGGCATTTGATAACGGTAGAGACGGTGTGATGTGGTCCTCATCTGCTGCTTGGTGAGGAGCTTCATTAACTGGATGCCATCAGTTGGAAGATTTCCCTAATTTGGGACGACTATGAGGCTGTTAATAATTGAATATTTATTAACAGGGAAAAATGTAATTACGCCTAGGGGCACAAAGGTTGGCATATGTAGTTGAGGCACTGGGAAGCAATGGAATGAGAGGATGATGTGTTGCGAGGTGGCTGAATTTGATGACTTGATGGCGATAGGCTCAAGAGTCTCTTTCTTTGGGACCATTATGAGGTTTCCCCACAAGGAAGAATTCATCTTAATATGGTGAGTATTTAATTTTATTCTACGACTGCACCTCGGACTCCAGTTTACTTGAGGTGGCAGGGTATTTCTCTCCCCTTCTTATTTACCTTTCTCCATCTTGTGAATTGAACGCTTTTAGTGCATACAACTGTTTGACTTAACGTATGTTAAAAACAGTATGATACGATGAACCCCAAAGATTGAGGTATTTCCATAGGCCATAAATCCTTTAGATATCATGCAGTGTGTACCACAGGGTATACAAAATCAAGCTTTTATTCTACACTAGAGCCTTATTGGAATCACCTCTTGGTGCCTGGGAGAACCTAGACTTCTGCTTTTGATATGTCAATTCATGAGGAAGGTGTGGACACAGGAGAGAAATAGTGAGATCGATATATTTATATTTCTGTTTCTAGGTCCTTGATTGGCTTTATTTAGAAGCCTTGGTTGGTGGATTGGAGTTTGTCACTTTGAATAAGATCCTTGCTGCAAAGGAGCAGTAGGTGAGCCCTTCCGTTCCTTTTTTCCTTCTCTCTCTATTCCTTCCCTTTCACTTCTTCCCTTCTAGATTGCTCTCTTTTTCCTTTTCCTTCACTGGATCCCGTTTCACCCCAATTAACATAGACTTTTAAACATTAAATATTGGGATCTTTTTTAGCTTGGGAGAGCACCATATAAACATGTTTTGATTGCAAGGTGTCTTTATTTCATTTATTACTGATTTAGGTCGGGATTCACAAGTTTGTTTTAGCTGCAATGTGGCACAGATAGGAATGAGTCTATTTCACTAATCAGCATTGTTGAAGATGCAGTCACCTAAATAGGACTTGGATCAAGCAAATAGTTATCTTGGTTTTATATTATTTTTAAAGATGTGCTAAGGATAGGACCATACTTCCCTGTGTGAAATTTTAATCAGCAAGTATTGATGTTGTGTCCTGAAGAAGGTGTGTGGCCTTTGGTCACTTTACACCAAAGCGCGCATCAGCACGATCTTTGGCCTGATATGACTTCTGGATGCTTCTCTTCTTGAATCCTTCAATATACATCCAACAGAGCTAGAAGCTTGGAGGACAACTGATCGAAATTTTGGACCAATATATTATGACTGACTTTCAACAATATAATAAGATGTGTGATGAATATAAAATGTTTTATAATCAAGTTTGAAAATGACCTATGTGTAGTAAATTTAATAATTTAAGTTACTGTTTTTCGTCTCAGGGGAGTGGCATGAAAGGAATATCTATTAGACCATTTATATGTTTACAGTCTTTTTAACTGATGAGAATGAGAAGAGTTTGTAGGTCCTTTGATAGGAAGTATAAATGTAGGTACTCCCTCTTGTGATAGAGATATACAATGATATTGAAGAATAATTTGCATAGATATAAATACAAATAAACATGTTTAAAATATTTCTTGTATGTATAAGTTTCTGCTTGACGCCTAAAGAATCACTGTGGGAATTTCAGCATTGGAACTTAATTAGGAAGTGGGTTGTTTTTTCTTCTCAGTTTGAGCTGATTATGACTAAACATCAGCTTTTCGATTAACATCAACCTCAATCCAGACAACCCATTTCTCTCAACATCTCTTTTTAGTGAGGATGAAGGCGGCGGTGTACATCAATTTAAGAGTAAGGTAAAAGAGTAGGTAAGTGTGCAAAATATTATTGCTTTATTTTTTAGGTTTTGTTCCTTTTAGGTGTCACAGATTTCTGATTCAAAAATCTCACTAATGCCTCAGTGCAGGAGAGCTAACCCTCAAAACGAACCTATGCATAAAACATCCTTTCTATTACTGGCCAAGCTAAGTTAACCACCTCAGAGGCTGGAAGTTATCCCGCAAAATCTTTAAAATGAGGCAGAACAAGAAAAAATGGGAAAAATAATGAAGGGCATCAACAACAAGAGTAAGCAAAACTATCAGAAAGTGTCAGTAGGGAAACAAGGACCAGAAAATTAAATCCTGCTAGCTGCTGATGTAGAGAGACCCACCACTAAGGGATCAGCCAAACATGAAGATAAAATGACAATTAAATATTATTTTAAGAACAATAGAGTCATAGCAACCAATCCAGGCACTTCATATATACTCCCGACTGTAACAATTGGAAAGGTCTCAATGTCTCTGCAAAACCATATAAAAAAATCGTAAACTCGCAGAACCTGCTGGAGCCATAGAGCAACATTTACAAAAAAAGCTTTACACCATCAACAGACACATGACCTGGAATATCAAAGCTGACTTCAACTCTTGAGCAGTACAAAACTGTGAAATCCCCAGCACAGGTTTACAATAAATACAATTATAAAGCACTGGAGGACCCGGCAGATATTCTAATAATATACCTCCTGTCAACCTCATCAATCCACTCTCTTATTGGGAACAAAACCACAAATCTAAACAACACAGGCAGTTTTGCCTTCAGCCAAACAGATGCTAAACTCCTAGATGACATTGAGTGCACACAATCAGGTGAAAGGTGAACTGCAGAGGCCTTCTACTGCAAGGAACACTCTAACGCTGGTACGATTCTAACCCGTTTCAACTCTACCCTTCTTGCAGCAGCAATTGACTTAACCTGGCAAACGCATTAGCTGGAATTTCACGTCAATCTAATGCAATCACTTGCCTCATGCATAACTAACATGGAGAAAAAAAGAGTCAACAATCTGGAAAAACAACTAAAAGGCCCTACCCCACATAACTTCCACAGCCCATAGAACTATGTAATTTTGCGCATAAACAACAATAGTAGACAAGCTGTGCACCTTGCCAGATTTATTTTCCCCTTTATAAGTTCATCTGAAGAGCATGTGTCACCATCTTATTACACTTCCACTAGGTTATGGGAACAATGGCAAGGATGAACAAACAGAACTCAAAACACAGCCAACTATAAGCAGAAAAAGTAATCCCGGAATAAAGGGGTAACATCCTGATTAACATGATATTATCAGAAACATCATCTACAAACGCAAATGGAGAATCTTTAATCTATCCAGGGCCAAAAGGAAACAAAAGAATAAAAATAAACTCAGGAGGGTCACTACTCAAACTAGAGACCAAACAGGTATTTCACAGCTCAAATTCTTTACCCAATATTTTCTGATAAGGGTGTCAATCAGCAGCAGACAAAAACACTCTCCAAACACACTAGGAATAGAGATGAACCACCCAGGAACAATTGATAAAAAGAACGGGCAAATCAGTACAATTAACCAACAAACCAAACAATTAGGGAAGGATGAGACCAGTGCATTAGTGCAACCTGAATAATCTTCTATTAGCAAGATGTCTGGCATAAGAATTAGGAAACAAAGCCACATAACAAGGAATGGCCCTAGCCCGATCTAACCAACACCATCAACATGCACAACTACATAGGTCTGACACAGCATGGGAAAGCATCAGTCCGCAGCAAAGCAGCATAGCTGAACAAATCGATCCAATACACAACAATTCTTATCTTATAAAGGAGATTGTACGGGAAGTCCCGAATGATACTAAAAGAGCAAACAGTTCACTTGCGTCTAATAACAATATTCCAACAGAACAAAGGTGGGCAAGTAATGGCTAAGTGGCCTTAGAAAATCAAAAGATCATGAGCAACTCCTTTGTGGGTAACGAACCAATGTCAAAATTAACTTATTTTTATTCCATAATACTGGTCTCATATACTGCATTTACTACAACACATTTCCTCAAACATCTGGGAACGAAGGACATAATAAGGATCTAATTTAAGGAACTCCTGCCCTCGAGTGACAATCAAGTAACTGTTGTAACTTGGCAGAGTCAGAAACCAATAGCACTAATACTCCATGAGAAGCATATATTTGCCCAGTACAAGATTGCAATTCAGGTTAGAGAGCCAGACAGAAATCCCACTATACTGATCACTCCCCAAAACAATAGTGACGCCTGATAGTTAACTAAGAGTATATTCAAGGAAACGAACAACATTATGGAATTTAAGCTTGTATCAAATCTAACAACTGGGGTGGAATTCAGCAAACAAAACAAAGGGAAATGCATTATTGTCCTCTCACAGCATCAGAATGTGGAAAGAGGCTGGAGATGACTGCCTTCATGTTAGCAACTCCTGCTCGTTCATAATAAAACATCGAAAAAACACTTTAAAGTTGTTTACATACATATAACGATACATGTTTATATATTTACATATATATTGGTTCAAAGGATGGGATGCTTCAGGAATCTAATTGTTCTGTATAATAATCCAATTGTCTTATTCGGTACCAGGAAGTGAGGTGATGGAAAAATCCAGTGTTCTCAGTATCAGTGCTCGGATGGCCCACTCTTGAATATGTCAGGGTTTGGATTCTAGAACAACTCGAATTACGCCAAATTCCTAATTATACCAAACTCTCAAAAAACACTTTTCTGTTTGTGTCAAATCATTGAATACTCACAGGCCCTATTTATGAAAGGGCCTTGTTTACTCCAGCTTTCTGATCTCTGCTCTAAATAGGTCAACACTTTCCTATGCTGAGATCTGATTACAGCTGAGTTTAGGATATGCCATCGTTCTAATTGTACCAGTGTTCTTTCACTTGCTTTTGTTTCCGAGGAAGCACCCTAAGACGTTCTTCTGGCACATTTAACTTTGAGCATTCATTCGATTTCACAAAATGGTACTGTAAAGCAACCCAAGATTATATTTGCACTCCAGTGATTACATTACCCACAGAGGATCAATGAGACCGCTCACAGTCGGACGCTTCTCACTTAACAACATTGTGTAATTCCTGGACAAATCACTTCTTTTCTGTGTGCCTCCGTTTCCATGCCTGCCATACCTGTGAGCACATACCAAGCACTGGATCACTGACTGGTCTGCCTTTTACTACTAGATGCACCCTGCAAGGATTTGTGATGTTACAATGTTGTGGATCAAATTCCCAAAGCTAATTACACATGCAAGTTTGGCTTACATGTGGAAAAGTTGGTTTAGCACTCATAGAACGATTTACTCATGAAGATTCCTCTGGGAGAACAACCTACCTGTAGGTGCTGACATTAGACGAGCAGTAGTATTTCTAGGGCTGCAATGTTCAGGGCATTTCTGCACACCCACAAACGTACATGTTTAACAGTATTAACCAACTCTTTCCAACCCTTGAAAAAGACATTTGTACTAATGAAAAATGTAAAGCTATTTTCCAGGGTGTGACAGGATTCTGCCCCTATCCGAGGTCACAGAACTGGTGGTGCACGTTTGTGATTTTCTTTAAGAATGGAGCTCCTATTTCTTTTACATGCCCTGCCTATAATGATGATCTTAATGGTTTTACACTCATTCGCCATTATTGATATTGGTACTACCGAATGTTATTTAAAGTTGTTCTCTAAAGTACTGCACGATAGTTTAGCAAAACTGCCTGCAACTTAAAGCCTTTTAAAATTGCACGTCATTTGGCTACATTTTTATTTTGAAAACAATCACCAACCGTGCTCTTTATTATTCTGCGTGTATTTGCATATAATCAGAGTATTCTGGGTACATATTAAATGGCCACAAAAGTTTACATTGTACAGAAGTGTACATGTTTTATATAGGACCCACTGCCAGAAATACAGGGTGATTTATCAGTTCAATGTACTTTCCTAGCGTTCTTGCCTTAATAGTAAAAACTTTTAATAATCAAATATCTGTCATTCTGCAATATTGTAAACTTGCAACCAAGGGGTTTTGGTGTAGGGATTTTGTAATCCAGTAGACAAAATAAATAGGAGAACTGGTTGTTCTAGCCCCCTCAATATGCCCTGGGTGTCGGGTGACAGGAATTCCACATTGCTGGTACTTGCTTAACTGAGGTACAGGATGGACATCCAACCTCCTACTTTCTTGATGAGAAAGTACCTTGAGAAGCAAAGTTTTGCTTTTAAAACTTTCTCTTTAGTCTCTTTGAGCAGTCTCTGACGAATTTCCCTCTTCAGTGCAGTCAGGTGTGTGTGTGAGGGTTGGGCTGATAGTAATTTTAGCCGAAAATTCCATTAAGAGTCTGATCTGTGCTATGTCAACATCCACCAATGCAAGATTTGTTCCACATTTGGTGGTACTGAGTTAACCTGGCCCCACCATTCTCGAAAAGGTGTTTGCAAGCAAACAGTTATTGCTTTTACCGAGAGATATGGGTCCGAGATTGGGAGGAAGCTCTCCCTTTGAAGGCTACAGCTGTGTATTATTTTGCTGGGGTATAACACTATTTTTGTACCTTGGATAGGATGAGACTTTGTACATCGCCTGCTAGCTGGAAGCTTGAGAAAATGACTGTGGTCTCCCTCATGACCTCTCCAGGGCTGTCAGAAGTCTAGGGAGCGAGCTGTCTGCATCAGTCTACGTCTTGGAGTGAGCCATCGACAAGCCTGCCCAAGAACCACCTCATACATGAATGTTTTCTTTTACTAACAGTGGTAAAAACATTTGTCTGTTGCTTTTTAAAAAGGTGAGTGGAATTTTCCAATCTCATCCAAAGTTGAGAAGATGGTAAGGCAAGTGACTCCCTTCTCCTGAGGTACCTCCCCAGGCTTTGCCCTGGTCAAGTTTCAATTGCCATTTCCCAACATTTTCCCCTTCTGGCTTTTGATGTAACTCCTCTGCAGGCTGGGGCCTGGTGGGAGGTGTGGGACCAGATGCTAGTGGGGTCAATATTGGAATGAAGTAAGAAGTGAGAGGTGCCAGACTGTGGCAGTAACAATAGGTCCTTCTGATCATTCTGGGCCAGGCTGGGGGAGCTTTATAGAACGCTCTAGCATTCCATTCTGCAAACATTTAGAAAATCCACAGGTAGCAGCACAGTGGGTAAGCAAAGGAGTGTACAGGGGAAGCATAACTGCATTTATGGTAAATAGTATGGTTAAAGGGTAGTGTGTGGCGTGTGGATTTTGTTTCAGAGTCTGATGATGGAATGCCCTTTGCAACCTCACATTTGTCCGTAAAGTGTATAATAACTTAGCAGCATCTTGCTTGGAGAATGAAAGTGTGCAGCAGTCTGGCAACACCACTGTAGTAAGTGTTGCCCTAGGTAACCTGTGCCACCTTAGTCTCCATTATGTGTTTTACAGTTAGCGATTTTGCCATTGAGTGGTTGGCCTGATGGAGATCAGTCGACAAGGTTTCGAGTGACGTCAGGTGATGCAGGAAGTGTCAAGAAGGCTCACCGGCCATCGATTACATTACTGTAATGGACAAAGATATTGGAGGAGTCGAGTAGACTTTTGGCAGCAGGGTCTGTTTATCTGTTGTTTCAAATGCAGCAAACTCCTTATTGCCACTAAAATAGCAGGGCAGAGTTTTCAGAAAGAAATCCTGGGTCAGTCTGAATACTTTCACCCATTTACATTATTCTTACTATTATGTATCCATGTATGTGAGGGAAAAGCCCTACTGACTCAGTATTTCTAAGAATATTCTGTCGAAGGTTTCTGCTGATCGACACATTTCACAGTCTTATGGCAGGGAGAAATGCAGCAAATGCACACCTAAGAGGGTAATGTTAGAAATGGGGTCTCTGGTTGGCAGTCAGTTTGCACTCTGTCCAAGCAGGGACCTTCACTCTAGTCAGGGTAAGGAAGTTACACTCCTAAGACAAACCCTGCTCACCCCGGTGGTAGCTTGGCACAAGCAGTCAGGTTTATCTCAAGTGAAATTTGTAAAATATTTGTACACACAGTAATACAGTTAAAAACACGACAAAAGGGACACAACACCAGTTTAGAGAAATAGCCAATATTAATCTAAATCAAACAAGACCAAAATGACAAAAATCCAACAGACACAAGCAAAGTTATTAATTTTAGAGTTAAAAAGTCTTAATTCATAGAAATCAATGGCTGTGTTGTTTGTACACAAAATACCTGATTTGCCTAAAAAATAAAGCTGCACGAGCGATTGTGTGTCAGAAAAGTCAGTGATGCATCAATTCCTTACTCGCAAGTGATGTTGTGTGTCGTTTCTTCTCAGGTCAGGAATCAGTTAATGAAAGGCATCAGTTAATGGAAGGCAAAACTTTACGCAGCTGAGCATAAGAACAGGTCATTTACACTCCCAATCACATACTTCCTCCATGTCCTGATCCGATCCCATTGAGGTGGGTTTCACACAGTTAGTACTTAAAGGCCCTTAGTCCACGCAAGTCATCCGATCCGGACTCCAGTTGGCAATTAGAGCCGGTGCACCAGAGTTTTGGAACTACTGATGAAAGGTTACAGAGTGCTGATCACCTTCAATAACCTGTTACCACAAAGTCTAGGTTGCTCCTAGGATGTTCATGTGAGATATTTAAGTTTGTCTGTGACATTTTTTAAAAATCTCATTGTTACACACTATAACAGGAGGTTATAGACACACATGTATCCATTCAAAGAGTTACTTCTGTTTCCTTCATTTCTCTTTTGTGTTTGTTCCTTCATAAAGGGAGCAACAAGACAATCAACAAGTTCCACCCCATTTTAGCATGCAGGCCTGAGGCTTTGTCAATGCTCCAGTTCACAACGAGATTTCTCATTTTATGAAATGAATGCTTGTGTTCAAAGTAGCATCTCTCTCAATTCCAACTACAGTTAGGTCTAGTAGCCAAGGTTTCTGTATGTTGTGGATTTCATCAAAGGAAATCCTTGAAAATAGTAACCAGGTTCAGAGTCAGGCTTCCTCACATTCTCTGTGGTCTTGGATGTATGCTCATTGTGGTCTCTTTCTGAGCTTTAGAAGCTACAAATGCTGTAGAACTAAGGCTAATCTTCACAGTGAAATCTTGCAACGCAGACTTTCATCTTCAGAACTTTTACTGCCCTTTAATGAATCCAGGCTGTTTGGAGACAGGGTATATTCAGTGCTGGAGCAATTGAAAGGTATTCATACTACAGGCTCACTACTTGAACTTGCTAGCTTCAACCTGCTAACTCCACCAATAATAATGGAAGTTCACTGGTTACTCCCAGGGCCTGAGTAATTGCCAGAGAAAGCCATCTCGTTCCATGCATCAGCCCACCAAGCCCTTTCAGGGATTTAGAGGGCATGTTGGTGGCAGCAGGAAGGGCCAATAACAGCATGGTCAGCTTTCTGCAGATCAAGCTCTCATATCCCAGCATTTGGATGGTGGCAATGACCTGCTCTATGACCTTCCACACTGGCACCTCTAAATGGCATCCTACATGCTGCAGCACATCTCATCCTCAGCCTGAAGAAATATGACTGCACCATCCCAACCTGATGGAGTTCCATTGGTTCTGGTTTGCCAGCTTACATCTTCTTCAAACCTAGGTGTATCATTTACAAGGCCATCAAGAACAGTATCCCAGTTTATGTGACAGACAAACTTACCATCTCTGGTGTCTCTCGGAGCACCCGGAGCCAGGACACCATCAGACTGAAGTGGAAGAAGTGAAAAATAAAAGGTCAGCAGGCAATTTTCCATTTATGCACCCAGGATCTGGAACAACATCCCCGTATCCATCAGAATTGCCCCCAATGCTGCTCCAATTTAGAAAAGATTTGTACGACACTTCTTTAAAGAACACTACTTCACAATGTATTACGCGCTACTTCTCCTATCACTTGTTGACTTTATGCTTGTCTCTGACTGTACAGAGCTCTGCTGCCCTTTGGTTATGTTTGTGCTATAGAAATACAACATATATAGATACATTCTTGTCTTCTACTTCCCCTGCTGCCATTACCACCATGCCACTCTGCAGTGGTTGATTTGTAAATAAAATGTGCCGGTGTTCAAAGCTCTCCTCCAAAATTTGAACTTGCGGCATTTAAATGTGCGAGCACAGACTACTGAGGCAGCATAATCCTAAAGCCATCTCGGGCCTCTTTAATCCATTTAAAGCCACTCCCTGCCCCTTCAGCTCACTCTTGCAACTTTCTGCTTTCTCCTTTTGTAATGCTTTTCCATCCTTCTTTGTTACATCTTTCCCATATGTGTCTTTTGCTCTCAGTAATTGCCTGATGCAGAAAAATAAGTGCAGGCCCTCAAAAATAAGTGCCGGTGCCCCCCCACTGGCTCAAATTAAGCACTGAAATTCCCCTTTGGGGACTTACAGCCAGTAGGAGGCAGCACACGCTTTCACCTTCCCAGATGGCACCCAATTACCTCATAAAAGTGGTTCCTCCTGGAAGGCCACCACAGTTACAGCCGTAACTTTTTGTCAACTCCCCCCCCCCATCCTCCAGAGGATTAGCAAACATGCCTCCATTCATGCCAGGGATTTAGTCATTACTGTCCAAAGGGGTCATTAGAAAGGGTGCTTGAGAAGGAGCGCACCACCTAATGCTAGTCCTGTCATTTTCTAGTGTCCAAAAAGATGGTGGGCTCAGACAGATTTTGGATCTTCAGCTCCTGAACACTTTTTCTTTGTTAGAAAACATTCACAATGTTAACCTTGGCCCAGGTCCGCTCTTACAAATGGACTGGGATGATGCCCTTTGACTTGGAAGACAAGTACTTCCAATTGCCCATCGGCAGACCCACATGTGTTTCCTTCAATTCATCATACTGAAGAAGCACTTTCATTTCACTGTTTTGCCCTTCAGGCTCTCTTTGGTCCCCTGTCTCTTCACTGAGGTGATGCCAATGATCGCAGCCCATCTTTGCAGGCCAGCAATACATGATGACCAGCTGTTGATGGTAGAATGTCCACAGTCAGTCTCAGAGCACCTGCAAGCGTCTACCTCGCTACTTTTTTAATGGGTATTCTCCATCAACAGTCTGAAATGCCACCTCCAGCTGGTGCAAACAATTTGCTATATGGAGGTAGCTCTGGTAATTGTGACATTTAAAGCCCTTCTGCCCCTCCAATGAGTCTGGGACACTAAGAATATGATCCTGATGTTTCAGACTTGGTCCAGGGTTCCTATCCAGATGGATCTGAGGCTTCTTGGCCTTCTAACATTGTGTTTTTTTCTTGTGCCCCATGCTGGTTGTTGCATGAAAATTTGTCTAAAGGAACCTCTACCTACAATGAGTGCGGGACTGAGGATTCCCCATGGACAAAATCTGTGTCTTAGGCAAGGAAGACTGGGACCTTCAATACTTAATGAAGGATGCCAAGCTGATGTGCGGGAGGCAATTATCCTTGCACTACCCAGAGCTCATAGTGGTGATGGACGCATCAGCTCTGTGCTAGGGAGGCTACCTGTACAAAAGAGAGATCAGAGGCTTCTGCTCTCATTTGGAGCAGAGGCATCACATCAACAATCTGAAGCTGTGTGACATCCAGATGACTCTCAAGGCTATTCTGCCTATCATCAAGGGAAGCCTGGTGCAAGGTCTGATGGACAACACTACTGTCATGTGGTACTGTAGGAAAGTGCCCTCTTTTTGGCATGATTACCCCCACTTTTTGCCTGCTGTCAGTATGCTTTGACTTTGTTCACTGGGATCCTGGTAATCAGGACCCCAGTGACTGTGCTCTCGCCTTCTAAATGTGTTTGCCTAGGACATTGCACACCCAACAATTGGCATACTGAAGCCTCCATACAAGTCCTTAGTAGATGGTACGTATGTACCGAGGGCTTTGGAGCACAAAGGGCTCCCCATGGGCTGCAGCATGTATTGTGCCACCCAGGGGAGCCCATGTAAAATGTGTCTGTAGGCCTTGCATTGCAGCCTGTGTGAAAAGGTGCATGCACCATTTAACTACAGGTCACTGCATCAGGTCACTGTAGGTCACCCCTATAGTAGGCCCTCCAAATCCAGAGGGCAGGGTGCAGGTACCTGTGTGTGAGGGCACCCCTGGATGAGCAGAGGTGCCCCTATGAATTCCAGCTCCATTGCACTGGACTTCGTAAGTGCGGGGAAGCCATTTTATCTGTCTACATAATGGTAACTTCTAACCTGGACGCGTCAGAATCATAACCCAATACTGTTGCCAGTATTGTTTGTATGATTGCATGCACTCTGAGGTCTCCTTAGAGGACCCCCAAGTATTCCTACTACCAGTCTTCTAGGGTTTTGCAAGCGGCCTGCACTGCTGGCACCCTCCAGATGGGTTTCTGCCCTCCTGCTGCTTGACCAGCTCAGGCAGAGGAAGGCAGAAAAAAGGATTTCCTGTGGTAGAGGGAGGTAACACCCTCTCCCTTGGGAATAGGTGTTACATGGCTTGGGAGGAGTAGCCTCCTTAAGCCACTGGTGTTCTTTTGAAGGGCACATTTGGTGCCCTCTTTGCATAAACTGGTTTGCACCAGTCCAGGGACCCAAGGTTCCTGCTCTGGCACGAAACAGGACAAAGGAAAGGGGAGTGACCACTCCCCTGTCCATCACTAGGCATCCTAGTGGCCACCTGGAGGATGCCTAGAGCTCCTCCATGTGGCCACTTGATTCTGCCATCTTGAATCCAAGGTGGGCACAGGCCCCCCTGGGAGCATCTGAGTGGCCAGGTCAGGTAGGTGATGTCATAGCCCCCCCCTGATAGGTGGTCACCCTGCTAGGTGACCAATCCCCCCCTTCCTGGGCTGTTTATGGTCTCCCTCTTGGGTGGGTCCTCAGATTGTACATGCAGGATTCCAGCAGGACTCCTTTGCATCGTTTACTTTATCTTCTGGGCACTGGGACTGCAACTAGACCCGTCAGGAAATGGCAATCTCCAACTACAGCGATGACTCCACTCTGCAACATTGTTTCTCCAGCTCCTTCCAGCAACTGCAACATTTACCCGGCTATGCATCCTCTGAGGGTGGCGAGTCTTTAGCCTGCTCAAGAATTAAGAAGGAATCTCCCTTGGAGTGAAGGAGTCACACTCCCCTGCATCCGGAGGCACCAACTGCAACAACAACCAGCTGTGTGGCCCTTCTCTCCTCTGGAGCTGATTGGATCCTGCATCACAGGTGGTAGTCTGGAGTGGTCCCCTTTGTCCTCTCTACCAGCTGCCCAACTTGGGAGATGGTAACCCCTTTACTCTCCTTGCAGGACAGAACCCTTGTGCACAAAGACTCTTGCAGCTACCAAGGCTTGTTGCCTCCTCCTCCAAGGGATCTTCAGGCTATGTGTAGCCCCGGCCCCCTGCACTCCTTCCTGCAAAGCACAGTCTCCTGCCTGCTGCTCCAGTGAGGTGGACTCCTCTTCAAGCGTGCTGAGTGGGCATCACTGTGACTCCTGTGCCTGCTGCGGTGGGGTGCTACGGGGGCTGCCTCCTCTTCTTGTGACACTCCCAGCTGCAAAGAGTCACTCCGGACTTCGCTCCTTGGGTCCTCTTGCTGGTCCCTGCTCAGCCTTGCAAACCTTCTACTCCGACTTTGCATTTGCCAAGGTTTGTTTGTAGTTTTCCAACAACAGTGACCAACTGCATCATGACCACCGATGTGGGACATCACTTGCATCACTTCTGGAACTTCTCTTCTGCTCCTGTGCTGCACTGCTGACCTTCTTTGGCCACCGTCGACCTGCTCCTGCATCCACAGATGGGTGGGTAGTGGCTCCTGCCACAACAGGACACTCCAGCTCGAACTAGACTTGGTCCCCTTCCTTTGCAGGCCCTTTTCTGTCAGGATCCACCTTTAGGTTCTTCCAGTCTTGGTTGGGTCTTGCACATTCCTTTTCCAAAGTCCTCCTGTTATGTTTGTGGAAAACAAGGTACTTACCTCTCCTCTCCTGGTCACTGGGGGGCACCCTGGTACTTACATTTTGGGGTTCCCAGTTCCTCCAGCTTCCTTTTCCTGATTCCACATCCTTGGGTGGGTGACTGCCTTTCACATTCCACTTTCTTAGTATATGGTTTGGTCCCTCCCTAGGGCCCTCACTATTTGTTATTGGTTTTACCAATGCCTATTGCTTTCTATGCTATTTACTGATTGCTAATGCGTATATAATAGTTTGTTACCTCCAGTTAGGGGTATTGCCTATACAGTATTATAGTTACTATAATAAAGCACCTTTATTTTTGTAACACTGTGTGATTCTTTCATGTGTGTAAGTGCAATGTGACTACAGTGTTATTGCATAAGCTTTACATGTCTCCTAGATGAGTCTTGGCTGCTCATCCACAGCTACCTCTAGAGAGCCCTGGCTTCCTAGACACTGCCTATACTTCACTAATCGGGGACATCTGGACCTGGTATAGGGTGATTACACCATAGGTGTCCACCACACACCAAGCCAGCTTCCTACAGGTACTGCAACAAGTACGGCTGTGTGGTGTTGCACTGAGACTGTGCAGCTGGCTGGAACTTCGGGAGGCCTTGCTGTCAATCAGCTGGTATGAACGCTCAATGCCAGGTGGACAATCTCAGCAGATGCCATCTAGTTGAATGCAAGAGGCATCTGCACCACAAGGTAGTTCAAGGCATCTTTGCGTTTCCACCTGTGCTGCTTCTCCCTGGGTTCTGAAGGTGGTGAGGAGAGCTCAGCATTAGAAAATCCTAGTAGTCATGATCGGTGCTTGGAGTGCATGGTACTTTAGCTACTGAGCCCGAACATTTACCCTCAGCTCCATCACCCTCTATTGCTTTCCAAGCAAGAGGGCAAGGTTCTCTATAAGCTACACCCTAATGCATTAGAGATTGAGCAGAACCAGTAATCTTGGTGGTGCACTGCATGGCCACTAAGTAAAGCTAATCTAGACAAAGTATATGGCCTGGTTTGAGGAGTGCCAATACTTCCATTTTTACCCTGCCTTTGGTCCAGCAATACTTGCTGTGGGCACTGTTAAAGGTTATTGGTGGCCCTCTCAGCCTTTCTACATTTGCCTGATCAGCTTTCTCTAAGTAAGTCACCAGTTGTAATGTAGTTTTGAAAGAACATTCATTTAAGTTTCGTCCTGCATGGGGCATGGCTATGCTGGTGACCAAAATGGCCGCACAGCGTTAGAGCTCCCATCGGTCAGGGGCCTAAATCGGCAGAGCTCGGGACTGACACACCTCTCCATGCCCGGCTGTCGCCTCTACTGGACCCTTGGGCGGATGAGGATGACAGAGGTGATACTTGTGCACCCTGAGTGACCTGGGGCATTCTGCAGCTGCACTAAGGCCTGTGTCCCGGCCCCCGAAAGCCCTGCAGCAACAGGGACTGCAGACAGGCTTGAGGCACGGGTTGAGGAGTTTCACGGTGTGGCTCTGGCACAGGCCATATACCACTTACCTGCCACACCCTGTTGCCCACACACCGCAAACTGTCTGGCGGCCAACTGCGGTACCACTGGGCAGCACGGTTGCACCCCTGATGGTGTGGAGAGACACTCAATATCATGCTGTGTTGAGCCCCCGAGGTGGGTCGTCGCTGTTTGGGGCCTGCCCAGGCACCGTGGGTGCGGGGAAGAGTTTGGATGCTGGGGCACATGGGGGTTTGACCCAGCCGAACACGCTTTGACTCAGGGCGGTGACACAGCCCCGGACTGCCGCTTGCTCACAATAGGTGTGGCACGGTGGGGTAGCGGGCCTGTACCAAGAGTGTTGTTGCTGGAAGCGTGTTTTGCAGTGCGCCTCCCTAAGCACCTGGTGACTGGGAGGCCTGTATCCCGACCCTTGCCTGGTGGCTGCGTGCAGCCTGAGTCAGAGGGAGTGCCGTTTGGTGATGAGGCTCCTGCTGGTGGAGGCAGAGGGTATTAGCTATAAGAACCGCCTTTTCTGCTGGTGCCCTGGTGGAGCGCAATAAGCCCGCTACATGAAACATGGGGAAGAGTGATCCCAGGCAGCAAAGGCTTCCTTTTGAGGCATAGAGACAGCGCTGCACTGAAAGCTGCTTGACATGATGGAGGTGGATGCCCAAGAGGGGGGGGCACCACAGATTCTTCCATCACTGTGGCTACGATCATGATGAAACTTCATGCTGGATTTAAGGCGATGGACACCAGATTTAACACCATGGACAGCTGCCTAGACCGAATGGGTGAACGACTGGACAAGCAAGATGCGCGACTGAAGCATGCGGAGGGCCATATTTCTGAGGCGGAAAACACCACTTCAGCACTATACCGCAGAGGTGAGATCCTGAAATCGCGCTTAGTAACAGTGGCTATCAAGAACGAGGACCTGGAATCGAGGAGCAGACATAACAATATTTGCATCATCAGGGTACCAGAATCTACCATTACGGGATGAATGGATATGTTTGTCAAGCACCTACTCACAGATCTATTTGATCGGTCCAATTTCACATTGACCTTTGGGGTGGAGTGGGCCCACTGTTCATTGTTGGCGCATCAAGTGCCAGGGGCCCAGACGTGCCCCATAGTCGCTCACCTCTTAAATTTTAGAGACCATGACACTGGGATTCGCCTACCCCGTGAGAGGGTACCCGTGCAGTAACATCGCTCCACGCTCTCAGTGTACCCCGATTGCACAGTGGCGGTACAGGACACGAGGCATAAGTTCCAGAATGCTAAATCCACCCTCCAGAAACTTGGGCTCAGATATGGCATGCTATACCCCACCAGACTCCTGTTTGATGTTCAGGGCAAACTATGCTTCTTTGACAAACTTTCGGATGTGCTTGACTTTTGCAAAATGGGGATCCCCCATCAGAGTTGGGCCGCTCTCCAGACAGTGCCTCTACTCAGGATCAGTTCTCCTTACACTGAGTTTCTAAAAAACATTTCATCTGCGTTAAATATGTGATGCTTTCTTACTGTACCATGAGACGCGAAGGGAGGGGACCGTACCAAGCATACACCTCTTGCCTGTGGAGGATCTTTGTTCTGTTTCACTGGTTGATGGTGCTGTACCGGACTCCTCTATTGCATACTATGCATCAGACACATGACTATCTCTGGCCCTGCCCACGGAAGCGTTGTCACCCCTCTATGGTTGACACCATATCCTATTTCATTCTGGGGTTTATTTGTTATTGTTATTTTCTCATACTCTCAGGGATATCAAGGACAACATTTTTGTCAGGTGTGGGTGGGGGGGATTGGGACTGTTCGTAATCCACCTGTTGGGGCATTGCTTTTCCATTTAGTTGATATGTATGTCGCCACATTGTCAAAGACACAATGCACTTCATACTATGTGCACCGACTACATGCACGACACTCACTCAACTTTAACGCTACATTAGATGTGACGCTCTTAACCTGGAATAGACGTGGTCTAAATAATCAGCGCAAAGGGAAGCTAGTCCTTCAGAACTTAGACATGGTCCGCAGATAGCTTTTTTTGCAAAAGACACACCTGCCACCAACGTCACCCTGCGGCTTTGCGAAACACTGGGGCCCCACTGTTACTTCTCATACTACAGCTTCTATTGTCGCAGAGTATGCACATTGATTGATAGGAACATGCCCTTTCACCGTCAGCGAACTGTGACTGACCCAGACGCTGGATTTCTGTTTATAGGGAGGGTGCTAGCAGGGAGATGTGTGGCCTTGCTCAATCTGTACGCTCCCAACACTCATTCACCGGAGTTTTTTCGCACCATTCAGGCACACCTAGACAGCGAACCGGTTGAGCATGTGATAGTCGGCGGGGATTTCAACCTACAGCAGGATCGGGCTCTAGATTCCATGTCCACACATTTGGGACGTAAATTATGTGATCAGTTGAACTTCCCAAGCAATAATACGTTTAAGATGTCCACTGACTGCGTCTGTTTTTTGGCTTACCTAATGATAAGCAGAGAGTGAATGTGTCATAAGTGGTCAGGATTTGGCTCATTAAATGATCATTAACTAAACTATGACCCAACACGACCGCAGCATATTCAGTTTTACATTCAGCGAGACTGCAGACTCAGTCATTCCCCTATGTTAAGTGGAGGCTGAGTCGCGCCACATGGTTGGATTCTTTCCAGTATTCTATGTATATGTTTAATTTTGCTATTTTTAGTGTGTACGAACGAAGTTCCCCAACGTGGTTCATGAATCATGGAATCAAGATAGTTAGTTTGAGAGGATATGGGGATTGATGGATGATTGTCTATGGCACAGAAAGGATTAGGGCAACGTTTTACCTTCTATAGAGTGAACTGCTATTACTGTATCTAGAATTACAAGTCTGTTTTTTTAAATTATGTCTAACGGGGCAAATCATATTTTACACTTATTTCTACAGCCTGCAATACTGTTTCTGATTTTAAAAAGGCCATTTGTGTTTCCTATCAAGTGTTTTCTGATAAGGTGACTCATGCTGTTTAGAATCCTCACAAAACTCAGAATAAATGCTAAAGATCAGTATTATTACTGTCCTAGGAAGCCAGGTGTATGCCTCTAAAAAAAAAAGAGAAATAAGGACTTATTAATATTACATGTTGGAAATTATGCCTTACAGCTCTCGAAGAATCTTCCAGAACCAGTCTGACGCATGGGGAGAATTCAAAGGTAAGGAATCTGAAGCTAAAAGTCTCTATCCATTAGAGCCAATGCCTCAGTTTAGAATAGGTAACAACCCAGTACTTCTCAGAGGTGGAGATTCCGTGAAGGGGGCTCATTCCAAAATGTCTTGCAAAACCAAGCAGGTTATATGTCCTTCCCACAGGACCTGACTGCCAAGGTAGACGTGGTTCTTGAACGTAGGACTAGACAGCACACAACCCTTTTTTCAGACTTGCAGATTTGAAGTACAAACACCTCTTATGCCAATACATTGGTAGTAACCTTGGCCTTCATAGGAATGGAATCTCAGTCCTACCTGGGACTGCTTCTTGGCTGGGGCAAAGCAGATCTTGATGCAGACGACTATCCAAGTGATAGTCCTATTCTGCACAGCCATCCTTTCTTGGCTTCAGAAAGCCCCACAAAAGCTGATAGTCCACTTGATGGTCCTTGGATCGAAAAATGTATTAAAAAAAAAAAACACACACACACTTAAAGGCCTCTTAGGGCCCGACTAACATAGCCTCTCTTCCTCTTTCAGAGAGTGAGGGAGACTCGTGAAAGCCAGTAGAGCGGTTAATTGCCCAATGTGGAAGGGAGTCACTACTTTAAGCATGAGGGGTTTCCCCACATAGTGTCCTTAAAACCAATTTGCCTTGAAAGAAAACCGTAAGGTGGTTGCACTGAAAGTGCCTGTGGTTCAGTTTTAGGTTAGGAGAGGCAACAAGCAACCTTGCACATGCACAGAGGGGTATACGTAAGGATTGTCATTACCATGTGAAGTTCCTACTGCTGCATCACAAATAGTTCTGGAGGGAATATACGTGTCAAACCATTCTTAAACCTCATCACAAGTGGTGATTTAAACAAGGACTGGCAAGCATATAAAGGCTAAAAGTACCAAATAACCTTTTACAGTGTCTACTTCCAGGGCTAAAAACAAAACAAACAAACGTACATCCAATTACTTTACTGATAAAGGAGCAGGGTACCAGGCACCTCACCATGTTACAAATTTGTCCCAGTGCTCACTGTAAGTAGATTTAGTGGAGGGGAATCTGGTGGCGAGGATGACATCTACCACGTCTGACAGCAAATTAAATGTAATCTAATTCCACCACTCAATTTCCACACATGGAGGTGTAAGTTGCAAAGGATCAGGTGGAGGACCTTGCCCTATTGCTAATGCATGGGGGCCTCACAAAGTGTTGCCTGATTGGAGGCCAGGTACTCAAGCGTAATGGTTCCTCCCACACTCCTGTCCCAATCCAGGGCAATTCGAATAATTAGAATGACTTGGTACTGGTCATTCTTAATCTTAAGAACTCAAGACAGAGTAGCAGTGGGAAGACATACAGTAGTCCCTTGTTCCATTAGCACCAGCATGTGTCTCCTAACGAGTGCTCTTGCAGGAATGCCAAATTGCAAAACTGTTACCTTTTGGTCTCAATGGTGGCAAAAAGATCTAGCAGGGCTCCCCCCCATGGTCTAATATGAACTATGTTACATCAGGAATTAGCTGTCATTTCGTGATCTGCTGGATTATGTCTGCTCAGTTCGTTTGCTTTGGCATTCAGGTACCCTGCCAGCTGGCTGGCAACAAGGAAGATGTTTTGGCATGCCAGCCATTTCCTGAGAAGCAAGGCATCTTGGCACAGGACACCACTCTGCTCTGCTTGTAGCTTTACTACATGGAAGTGTTGTTTGTGAGAACCTGCACCAGGCTCCTGATAGACAGCTGGAAAGCCTTCAAGGCCATATGGGTGGCCTGTAGGTCCAGTAGACCGATGTGAAGCCGGCTCTCAATTGCAGACCACAGGCCCATGATCGCCACCTCCCCCAGGTGACCCTTCCCAACCCGGTAGTGATATGTCTATCACTACTGTGAGCTCTGGGTGGGGTGGAGAGTGTTGTTTGCAGCAGGACCGGTTTGGATCAGTTAGCCACCATCGCAGATTTTGGGCTCTCTCTTCCGAGACATGGATCCTGTCAGAAAGGCAAACCTGTTCTGGGCCCACTAGCACTCTAGGTTCTATTTCAAGGCTTGAAAGTACTACCCTGTGTGCTTGACACGGAGGATGCACAAGGCTAAGAGACCAAGAAGCCTCAGAGCCACACTCACCTAGATCAATCCTGAAATACCAGGATAATACCCAGAATGTTACAGACTTGCTGCGGTGGAGAAAAAGCCTTCCATTCCACTGTGTCAAGGATGTCCCCAAAGAATAGAACCCTCCGCAATGTAATCAGCTGGGACTTTGGCTCATTTAATGTGAACCACAAAAACGTTAGGGGTTGCACCGTCATCTGGAAATGTCTGGGGTGCTAGCGAGAGTGAAGGGGTCTCACAGTAAACTGAAAATGCTCCTGGTCCACCTCAAACCTTCGACAATATCTGTGGAACTGCAGGACAGGTATATCAAAATACGCATCATGCCAGTCAACACCATCCAGTCTTCTAGGTCCAGAGCAGAAAGTATCTGTGCTAATGTGAGTATTCAGAATTTGTCTTTCACAGAAAGTGTTCGGAGGCTGGAGGTCCAAGATAGGCCTAAGGAAATAGTAGGAATCACAGTTTCACCTTTCTCTAAATCAGGTACCCTCTCTAAGGCACCATTGGTATGTATCTCTGTAGCAGGATTTACAGATGCTCTTTTGAAATTCACAAACTGCGGGAGGTATACTGGGTGGAATGGAGAGAAAATGTAGCCCTTTTTAACAGCCTGCACGATGTTTTGGACATGATGGATCATGAACTGGGGAGATTATTGCAACAGTTGGGCATGGGCCACTAAAGACAAACTAAAATGGTTCGCTGGCTGGTATAGCAGTGGAAGGAAAATTGGAGGGCTCGTGTCCCTGGTGTCCCGTTATCCTGTCTGCTAGCTCTGCACCCAAGGCCCTGTAAAGACTGGGCTGTCTGCTACATCATAGTTGGGAATGTTGTTGATGTTTATGTGCATGCTCTCTGAAATATCCCCTACATTTTCGGGACTAGAGGGAAATTGCTTTGCAGGGGTCAACAGCCTCGAGAGTGCATGATAACTATGCTATTTTTAAAGGGTTCAAAGAGGCAAGACCCATCAAAGAGCATATCAATTAGCAATGCCTGTACAATGCTGAATCTGGTTGACCTCATTCAGGTATGCCTAGAAAGCATATAACCTAACCAACTGCCTGCCAAAATAGTTTGTGCTATCTTGACCTTACTTGGTATAGATCATCGAAGCCAAAGAGGCCCTACGGACCACTTTCAAGATCTCACGGGCCATGTGCTTATGGCCCAACAGATAGACTGCGTTTACAAATCTCAGTGCCAGGCTAAAAGAACAAAGCATAGGCTTTCAAAAGGCACAATTCCTTTTAGGGTCTATATCTGGGGGATTGGTCAGAAATTAATTAGGATTTACCTTACTGGGCGAAGCCTGTATAATAAGACTTTCTGGAGTAGGGTGTTTGGTGAGAAACATTTGGGTCATTGGACACCAGCCTAAGTCAAGTGGTTGACTACCCTGTCGCTAAACAGGCAAGAACATGGTTTCAACTAAATTTCTGGCCCAGGCTGATAAAATTCTGTCAAATCAGTTGTCTTAGTTTAAAAAACGGGCAGCTAGTACTCTAGCAGTTTATCTGCCCTTCTGACCCCCATTGCAGATGAGGCACTTACTTCCATTGATGGCCAATGGGTTGAGGCAAGCTGTGCCTTAGGGGAGGTATCAAGCCCAATGGCGTTTTGTAAATCAAGGTATAAAGTATCATCATTAACTTGAAGTGCAACCTGCTCTGGCACAGGATCAGTGTCTGAACTAAAAAGAAAATAAATTATCTTGTGAAGGTTGAGACGTGGTGGAGGCAATGCATTGGAGTCAGACTGCATGACAACTGGTTCCACTTTTAAAATTTCATGGCGTGATGTCAGTCAAGCTTTATCAACCAGCCCCAGCGGGGTCTATACTGGCAATGGGGGCCTGGGACCTTTGTGGAATCTGAGGTTGAAGTGTGGTAAGGTTTCACAGAGGCAAACTGCAACAGGGATGGACCCGCCAATGTTAACCCAAATAGAGGCCCCACCAGGTTCCATAGGGCCTCAAAGCAAATAAGAGGCAGACAGAAGTGCACAAAAGCACTTACGATTTGCAGTGTAGCATCTTTGAAGGCTTAGACTTCTAGCAGGGACAATGACGGCTGGGATCAGCTGAGGATCTGGTCTTTAGCCAGTGACCTTGAGGGAGTGAAAGTTAAATTCAGACATCCTTGCATCTTCTCTTTGGAGTCAGAATGGCAGGGTGGGGGGAGTTTCTCTTTGCATTCTTATACTTGGACTTACATGAAGATTTTGAGCAAGAAATGCGATCAGGAATTGCCTAAGCAATTTCAGTCTCTAAGATCACAACGTGTTGAGGACATGTTTTATACCCCCCCGCCCTCCCACGAGATAAGATTAGCAGAAACGTGGCCTCACGTTGATACTTCTAATGTAAATTATGACAAGCTGAGCAGACTAAAGGCGCCTCTGTTCCAGAAACAAGTTGCACTGACATCGGCTAGAGAGACGTATACTGTCCAGATCGCAAGATCATCAGCCAAAATACAATCCCTAACAAATACCAACTTCCCTAAGCACTTTCGAGAACAGGTATCCAGAATATTCAATGCTTCGAGCACTCTGGGGATTGTCCATTTCTTTAAGGCTGTAGAGTCTGGATTTGTGCCCATCTTCCAAACTGTCTTTGGAGTCATTCCTTCAGCCATCCATTCATTCTTTTTCAGTGTGTTTGCCAGCTTCGCTGTGACTTTGGCAATGATTGGCGGGATACTACTGCAGTTGTTTTCTGATACGCAGTGGTTGTGCCGTCCCAGCTAAGCTACTACCACCATCCCAAATCCATCATGATTGCATGGTACAGTTCTGTGGTGCTCTGTTGCTGGTAGAATTGGAGCATGATCAGTCATTGTCATTCGGACCAGTCCTTTTGTGTGTTCAAACAGTCGTCATTGAACCTAGTGCCTGTTTGAACATCTACCTTCAGGTGTGCATTGCTGTTCCACCCGTGCCTTCTGTGGATAAAGCACTGCTAATGTTCCTGAGGAGGGTTCATTCACGGTCGTGCCCCATGAGATTGAGGCTGATTTGTGAGGCTACTTACGAGCTGCACTTAGTGGACTGTGGCTCCTTTGGGCACTTTGGATGGTGCTGCTATCGTGGGAGATCCTGCATCTGAAACTGCTGCACACTACTGCTCCGTGGATCCATCTGCCAATCCTATCATCGATCTCACATCTGACGATGTGGCTTCTTTCTTGAATGTCGTTCCTTTTGATGGCTTCAAAGACATTCTTCAAGATCATGACTACCTCAAGATCATGACTACTGTTAAATAAATTTGACCATTGGCCTATTCTAAAGTTTTAAAGTTTGCCAACATTGCCCTTAACTTTGGTGTGCTGTGCTTGTCATGGTCAACATTATGGCCCTCATTTTGATGCTGGCGGTCTTTTGACCGCCAGGGTTAATGTGGCGGTAACACCGCCACCAGGCTGGCAGTGTATACCGCCACATTATGAGTGTGTCGGGTTGGTAACAACCAACCCGCCACATCTCCACTCATACCGCCATGGCGATATGAACCGCTGGGCTGGAGATGTGCATCTCAGACCTGGCGGTACACATGACCGCTAGCGGTATCATGAGCATGCCTACCCTCATGCTTTCCAAGCGGTACCATCGCCAGGAAAACCATGGCGGTAGGGCTACCGGTGACAAGGAATTCCTTCCGTGTCACCGGTAGAAGGCTTCCCCACCACGACCCAGCAATCACTTAGCCCTCCCCACCCACATCCCCCCCACCCCGCTACAATCACAGCACCCCCAACTCCCCACCCCCTAAAATCACAGCGCTCCCCCAACCCCATAGAATGACTGCACTGCCCCCAACTCCTCAAACCCCAGCCACATCATACCCACATGCACCACGCATACATCCATGCACCACCACTCCCATACACTCATTCACTTACCCATACATGCATTCACTCACACGCATACACACTGACATGCAGACAAGCACTCACTGCAACATACATTCAAGCATTCACTCACATGCATACAAGCACGCATACACCACAACCCTCAGACGCATTCACAAACGCACAATCACATTCAAACACACAGGCAGACACCAAACACAACACCCCTCCTCCCCTGTTGGACGCTCGACTTACCTTGTCCGGCAGGTAACAGGAAGGGGCGCTGCTACCGCCGGCAATGCCCCGCCAGCAGGTCACAGCCAGGCCATATTAATGGCCATAATACGGCTGACGGTGTCCTTCTGGTGGGGAGGTGTAGGTGGTAACACCGCCGAGGCACATCACCCGCCAGCATAGCTACTGCCGGATTTCATATTATGGCAGTGTCCATATTATGGCAGGCGGAAGACCACCAGCACTAGCAGACTTCTGGTGCCCTTGGCATCACCGGTCTTGGGAAAATAAAACGCTGATGCATAATGAGGGTCTATGTCTCTTTGTATGTTTTAGCTATTTTTAACAAGTTTTAATTCAATTTTAGTTATATTTTAATATGATTTTAGCTTGTTTTTAGTCCAGAGCATTTTAGCTTGGGTTCATTCACTTTCTCTGGTTTCATGATTATGGTGTCCTACTTGTTCTGGCAATGGGGAGGGTGTAGTGGATCCTATTTAATGAGGAGTTTAGCTTAGCCTACTTAGCTTTCTCAGTTTTAGCACATTTATTATTTCTTCCAAAATGGCTGCCATGTTTATAGTTAGGAAGATGTTTTAGTTTCACGTTATCAGTGCCACTCTGTAAAGGCGTCACCATCAGTGTCAAAGATAAATGAGATGGGGCGTGGCCAGCATGTGTGCCGAGTAAGACGTGGAGCGGAGGAGCTACGAGTCCCAGGGGCAATAAAACAGCATCCTCTGCCGTACCAGATCAGAGAGCTGCATTTGCCCAGCGGAAAGGAGCTGAGGACGACGAGGTGGGCCTGCTGCTGGCAGGGGAGCACCTGAGAAGCCTGCGGACCGAGGGAACAGGCCACAACCACGTCTAGCCACATCCGCTATCTTGGCGGGCAGAGTGACGGGCATCTGATCAGTAGTCTGCGGGGCTGTGGGCGGCCAGTGGAAGGGGCTGGCGGGGCTGTGGGCAGCCAGTGGAAGGGGCTGGCAGGGCTGCGGGAGCCCGGGCTGCCTCCCCGCACGGGGACCTGTGCTTGGACCAGCTGGGCCTGGGACCTGCTACATACCGCACGGATACAGGGGCTGGAAGCCGGGACGCTGGAGCAACGGAGACGGGCACCGGCTGGAGCTGCAACATGCAATGAAAAGTAGGGGCCGGCTGGAGACGCAGCCTGAGGGCCCAAAGGTGAGCCGAGCATGGGTGAGGTTCGGAGGGAGGCCCCAACGGAGGACTGAGTCCAATGAAGCTTGGACTGATTCTGGGCCCCCCCTTGAGGACCTCATAGCAAGGTGGGGTTGCAGGGAAGCTGGACACTGGTGTGGCTCTGCAGTGCTTAAGAAAGGTGGGGCAGATGGAACAGCGAGGGGACTGCCAAGGTGAGGAGCTGGGCAGTTGTACCCGTATTTGAAGGGTCCCCCCCGCTTTCCATCCTGGTCTGCTTGTTAGGAGTGAGGCCTGCAGGTAGGATGAGGGACAAACGTGCACCGGCAGGAAGCACCTAACCTGGACACAGCCGAGAGGGATACCCTGGGGATCACTTGCAACATGCCACGCACTAAGGCTCCCAGAGACCACCAATACCGCCGTGTGGACCAAGCATGCCCTGGCAGGTGTTAGAGGCGCTGCCCCCCCCCACACCCATAATTACAGGACTATATGAACCACACGCTCCAAGAAATAAGGACAGAAATTACATCCCTTAAGACGACCTCAAAACCTGCATCCAAGAAGTCAAGAAAGAGGTGACTGAGGTCGGTGAGGGGGTGGACGACCTTGAGTGCACTGTAGATGACTGAGCAGAAGCTCAAGAAGTGCTTTGGAGACACATGGCAACATTGGAATAGCAGCACACTGAGCTCCAACTCAAGCAGGAAGACTTACAGAACAGAGGCCATTGAAATAAAGTCCGAATACGGGGTTGCTCAAGGTTGAGCAAAGAACAGACATTATGACCTACACAACAGCCCTCTTGTGTGCAGTCGGGGGGCATCCCTTGCAGTCACTGACGTTCCGTGACAGAGCCCATTGGGTAGCAACAAAACCGGGTGCACCAATGCTGCACCGGACATCCTGGCTCGAGTACACTACTACCCATAAAAAGAGGCCATCATCCAGGCGGCGTGACAGAGCACCGGCCTAGAGTACCATGGACACAGGATTTAAATATATCAAGACCTCGTCATCACCATTTTAAGGAGACACAAAGACTTCAAGGCTGTAACTGACAAGCTACGAACATTAAATGTCAAATAGCAAATATTAATGGGGTCATCCCTTTGCCCTCATCTTTAAATGGGAGGGTAAGAAAGGTGCACTTCATTCGCTTGCTGAGGTGAAACAGCTGCTGAGTCTCCCTTTACTGGAGGAAGCCGGGACCTCTTCTCAGCGGGAGAACTCCACCAGTGATCTGCTGAAGGCCATCTGGACCACAGTAAGGAGGAGTCATCCAGACAAGAGCTGGGCGGCAACATCCTCACAGGATACAAAGAGAGACATTATACAGCACCTGCGAAACGAACAGGTGGGGGGGGACTGTGGCCCCCAAATGGAAGAGCCGGAACCCCAGAATTAGGCACAGCAAACACCCACCTGCTTCCAGATGAGTAATTGGGGGGCATGAAACTATTATCTCTAAATATCAGAACAAGCCAAACCAGCTTTGGCGATATATTCTCCAAAATGACCCTGATGTTGTTTTCCTCCAGGAGACGCATATATGCTAAATAGACAGGCATAGGATGGCCCACCCAAAATACCCTGGGCGATATTAGGGATATATGGATATCAAGTAGCTGGGGGTGGCCATATTCTGCAAAGCACACCTTAGCCCACACATCACAAAAGTTATCAGGGATAGGTAAGGACGGTATCTGACCATACAACTACAGAAAGGTGCAGAACGCCTCACCCTACTTAACATACATGCGCCTAACAAAGCTCAGGATGCCTACCTATGCTGCGTACTGAAGTCTCAACTGGAGAAACTTGGGGGAGGGGGGACATTATAGTGGCAGGGGACTTGAAAATGGTGTGGGACCCTGAACTGGACCGACACTAATATACAGCAGGTGACAGGAGCAATGTCTGCACAGTTAAAGCAGGAGATACTAAATCTAGGTCTTACAGACGCCTGGCATTATCGGCGCCCAGACACACAAGACTACACCTTTTACTCCCACGTCCACGCCACTCTACATGTCATGTTTGGGATGCCTAAACGTAGTGAAAATGAATTTGCTCCTACGGTACATGACCTGAATACTGTATTGTTGTTTCCTGTTGGTTTCTATGTCGAACACTATTCCCTCTCCCCTATGTCCCTTTGTAGGAGTAAGCAATTTGGAGGGTACCTAACATGATGTGCAACAATTTGCTTTTCAATACATGAGAATATGTTACCAAAGGTTCAACATGTGTATACACTGACTGCTTGACGTGAAGTGCTGATTGTCCTCAGTGCACAGCTGTGTTTTTTTTCTTTACCTGATAAAACTTAACAAAAAGATTCTACATGAAAGATAAATGAAATACGAAGGTATTTACATCGTGTTCTTTCCCTGTTTCGTGTGACAGTAACATGTACCTTTTTAGGGAATTGTTTATATAATTGCCGCCCCAAGCATGCCTTCTCATCTATTGTTTGGGAACATACCTACGTCAGTGGTCCTCCAAGATCTGTATAACTACATCTCACACAAACAAGATAATCAGAGGGATTCCTACCAGATGCCATTGACGATATCTATGCTACACGTCGCCTTGATGCTGACCCAGTCTTTGTGTCCCCACAGAGACTGACCTAGAGACCTCATTCCAAGGTAATAATGTTTTTTTTCTCATGGACATGGTACTGGCAGATTAAGTTTAACACCCTTAGCTCTCTTTAGGTTAGCGATTAGGTTTATCATGCTAGGGTAATAGGAGTTATTTCACACCTGCTTTACATCTTATGTTATTGAAGGATGGTGAGGGTCTTTGTATTTATGACTCTCGTTTTTACCATTCTGTTTCTTGCAATGTTCATTATCCTAATCATTGCAGCCGATGCAATTTACAGTAGATTGCAGTCTTGTTAATAAAACCTCCTGAAAACTTCACTGCATCTCTTTCATTGCCTGTGTGTGACTGGGACATGTTGCAAATGTGAGAAAATGGTAACCTCTGTTTAACCACGACCTCCTTGAGATATCACACTCATGCGTAAAGGCTGCCACAAATCACCTTTTACTGTTTGGGTTTTTGGTGAGGTGCTGCTTGTGAGCCGGGAGGTCTGGGCGAAAGTTGCGACTTGTTGTAGGATTGGCCTAGTCACCTACACACAAAAGTGCTGTCATCCCTAAATCAGCAGTCTTGCCTAGAGCAAGAATCAAACTATGACAATTGCCTCTCTCTATGCTGACAACATCCTGTTATATCTGACAGATCCAGAGAGATCCATCGCTAGGATAGTCAAGACCCTGGGGGTATTTGGAAACTATTCAGAGATTCGTATTGACTGTGGTAAATCATGTGTGTACTCAGTATTGAGGTGATAGCCCTGAAGAGGGATGGAACTGTCCAATACCCTGGGAGGAAAGGAGCTTCACATACTTAGGGATGTAACCATGGATCAAAGGCTATTCTATGGACAAAACTTAGGCAGACTACAGACTAGATGTGAGTCACTGGCGTTGTATTCCATCATCATTGCTAAGGTCGGATTGGGGTGGGGTGGGCAGAACTGGTGTGAAGTGGATTGGATTGAGGTAGATTGGATTGGCCTGTATTGGACTGGTGTGTGGTGAACTGTGGTAAATTAGACAGCGGTGCAATGGGATGAAGTGGGGTGGATTGGATTGGGGTGGATTTGAGTGGGGAGGAATGGAGTGGGGCAGATTGGAGATGGGGGACTGTTTTTGGATTGGAGTGGGGCAGGCTGTTTTAGACTGGAGTGGGGTGGATTGCACTGGAGTGGGGTGGAGTGGGCTGAGGTGGATTGAATTGGATTGGGGTAGATTGAATTGGGGTCGATTAGAGTGGGGTGGACTGCAGAGGGGCAGAAAATTATATGCCTGCCTAATTCCTCTATGCCCTACAAAACTCCCTTGTTAAGGGACCAAAGTGCTTCTTTGGTATGGTTAAGGCTGAAACTAGGCTGCTGCTGTGGGACGAATAGTGCTGTTGACACTGACTAGTGGGTACATAGGTCTCCCTGACCTATGCCTATATTACTGGGCGACCCACTTGGTGGTGGTCATTTGTAGAACAGATAGAGCCCTCAATGATAGTAGCTCAGGGGGCTATGGAACCAATCAACTATATTAGGCACAGGCGGGGAGTAATTGGCCAATTTTCCATCCCTGGTGGTGATGGTGATCAATGTATGGAGAAGGGTGGTTAAAATGCTAGGCTAGCAGTGTAAACTGACATTAGAAACGCCATTATGTGATGCAGCAGCACTTGTGCCCCTACGAGAGGTGGAGGGTTAACGAAAATAGGATGTGCTGGGTATCTCCAAGCTGCTGAATCTTTGGAACGACAGTGGGATTGTGGCTTTCACAGACCTATAGGCACATGAGCACCTTCTATACTTATAAATCAGGCACATCTTAAGGGACTGCATCGACCAAGGGGCCCCCCCTACACTGCTATACAATATCTGTAGTATATAATACACTGTCTGCAAATAATCTACCGCCACTGAGGGCGTTGATGGAGAAATTGGAGGTGGATCTGGGTAGACTGGAAGGCAATAATTGTAAAGCGGCATCAGGTACCCTGGGGAGGTGGCAATCCATGCTGCTTCTAGCTGATTCAACTGAAACTCACAGACCTTATTATACCAGGACCAGACTTTATGCAGTGGGCAGAACCACCAGTGATTAATGCCTGCGAGGCTTATGCAGATGGGTACGCTCTTGCATACGGTATACGAATGCCCCTAAGGTGAATAGGTTCTGGACCGGGGTCCAATGTAGTGTCTCAGACCCTGGGAGGGCTGGAGCTTACCCCCAAGGTGGTCACGTTGAGAATCTGAGGATTTGGGGAACGTGAAAGAGCTCTGGGCAGATATCTGCTCCTCTTTTGTAACGTGGCACCAATGGTGGCTAGACGTGAAACTCCCCTGACATTGGACAGATAGAAAGCCAATGTGGGCTGGTCCAAGCGGGCAGAGGAACAGATACATAAAACGAGGGCTTGCCACCCCAAAAAAATCGCCAAAGTATGGGACCCATGGAAGACATTTGTGGACAATGTGGTATAGGGGGCCAAGTCTGGGGATATCAGCCACCGCATGAGGCCAGGGAGGGAGGATTAAGGTACATAATTGCAAAGTGAGTACCAAGGAACTGGTACAGACCTTCACAGAAAAGCTGAATGGGACGAGACAAAGTAAAAGTACTGCTGGATGGGACGTGGGGCACAAAGTCCATATCTAATATACTATGGCTACTGCTCAAAACAGGGGAGATACTGGGATGATGTTATAGAACAGGAGAAAGCCTTTGATATTTCCATACTGAGACCCAGTGGTCATATTCCTGAGCTTGCCGACTCCAAAGATCAGATCTCACAGGTCGATGAGAGGCGAGCAACTAGCGATGGCATTGCTCGTGGCTATCCAGGTTACTGCAGGCGCATGGTGTAAAGAGGCGCCACCAGTCTTTTTGGAATAATAGGCTGTGGGAAAACCAACTTAAAGGAAACAAATCACAATACATTGAGCAACATTAGAAATCGTATGAGGCCGATTGGTTCCCATACATTTCTATATCATCACATGAACAGAGAACTATGCCATCCTAGAGACATTAACTCACGTCTCCTCATACCTGAAGGGTTGATGCCACACGTGGTTGACAGTACTATCCTATGAGATGAATAAGGTGGTCTGTGAATAACAATTTGTGTGACACTGAAAATAAAAATGACCTAAGCAAAGTTGTCTGCAGGAAAGGGAGGGTTTAGGGGATGGTTACACTTGGTGAATAAACATGAGATCAACAATACACTTGCGGCCTAGTGGATGGAATCGGTATCTTATGTAATTTAAAACCTTCGATACAAATATTTGAAACTTAACATCTAAAACGTTCTCAGGTTAATGATTAACGCACTGTGACTGACAATTGTTTAGGCGCCTGCATCTGAGGGCGCAGGGAAAGAGACAAGAACCTGACATCATTGAACAGGGGTGGCACCTATATGCCGCTCTTCTCTGTCACTTCCGGGCCAGTATGGAATGGATCAGCAGAGAACAGTACTATGCCACCTATCGGCAAACAGGAGCACTGCTACAAAATTCTCCTGATCCAGTCTGGTACCCGAGGGGGTATTCTAAGATGAAGGATCTGTGGTTAAAAGTATCAATCAGACAAAAAAAACGTATTTCAGTGGTGAATGTGGCACAAGCCTATCTTGATTTACTTCTAGTCCTCAAAAGGAGTTTGTAGAGCAAGATATTGCAGAGGCAAGAGATGATGGAGATAGGCTGCAATCAATAGAAACACACTTGCAATATTTATTTTCTTTTTTGTTTCAGGAGTGGGTGACTACTGTTCATTTCATCTGTCTTGCAAACAATCATTTTGAGAGATGTTCATTAAGATATTATTGTCAGTAGCCAGCGCTGTGAAGTGTTTCTTCATACCAGTGGCAAGGCTCCACTTATAGATTTGATGGCTCAATGAAAAGCAAAACTGCTAGACTACTACTAATACAAAAGTTTGCAGGTAAAATAAAGATGACTAATACCAGTATGCCTTCACAGTGTGGAGGAGTAATACAGGAGTATTCTTCACTAGAACTGGATTACATGTTACCTTGAAGACACTGAAAATATCTCTAAAATACATTTTGGAGTATTATTGATGCATGTGAAAATGGAATTCATTTATGCCTCTCTGGATGGCTTAGCAAAAGTTCCTGTGAATTCTGTCAGATACGACCCCTTGATCCACTCAGAAGTAGATTTTTGTCATTGGCATAACGAAACCTGATGGGTCCTCTCCAAACTCCCTCAGGAGCACTCAGGCCAGGATACGATTTAGAGGGCCCCCCCTGGAGCTCGTGGCCCACCGCACCACAGGGGCTTTGGTTATGCCATTGATTCTTGGGTGTTAAAGCATGTTGGAAAGGAGCTCAATAATGAAACAAGTATTGGCAAAGCCAATAGGCCTCGCCTATACAAGAGCTATTGGATTGGCAATGTGCTTTTGTCATTTGTAAGCCACTGTGGCTGCTGTTCTGCATGGCTAAAAGTTAGTGGCATGGAGTGGAGGGGGGTAGTGTTGTAGACTGGATTAGTTGGAGTAGTGTGTTGTAGAGTGGGGTAGCGGAAGTACTCTGGCAGAGTTGAGTAGTATTCAGTGGCAGAGAGTGTAGTAGTGAAGAGTGGGATAGGGTGAAGTGGAGTGGGGTAGAACAGGGTGGAGTGGATTGAGGTAGCCTGGCGAATTGAACTGGAGTAGAGTGGGGTGGATTGGGGTACAGTGGGGTGGCATAGAGTGGGGTGGAGTGGGTGGCCTGGATTGGAGTGGGGTGGTTTGGTAGTTTGGAGGGTGGTAGAGTAGATTGGATTGGAGTGGGTGGATTGAACTAGAGTGATAGGGGTGGGGTGGTCTGGATTGGGTTGGAATGGGGTGGTCTGGAGTGGAGTGGAATGGATTAGACTGGAGTGGGGTGGATTTGACTGAACTGGAGTGAGTTTCGTTTCACTGGACTGGGTGGGTTGGATTGAGGTGGGGTGGACTGGATTTGAGTGAGGTGGATTGTGGTGGACTGGAGTGGAGGGGGATGGATTGGAATTAGGTGAATTGGATTATGCTTAAAGTGGATTGGATTGGAGTGGAGTGGATTGGAATGGAGTGGGTGGACTTTTTGAGTGGGGTGGATTTTTGGGGAGAGTTGTATTGGGGAATTGGATTAGTGTGGGGTGGATTGGATTAGAGTGGGATGGATAGGACTGGAGTGGGGTGGATTAGAGTGCAGTGGGGTAGACTGGAGTGGGGTGGATTAAGGTGGACAGGTTTGGACTGGAGTGGATTAAGTGTGATGGATTGGGGTGGGATGGACTGGGTTGCAGTGCATTAGAGTGCGGTGGATGAATTCAAATTGATTTCAGTGGGTGAATTGGGTTGGACTGGAGGGAGTGGATTCGACTGGAGTTGGATGACTTAGGGTGGGGTAAACTCAACTGGTTTGAGGTGCATTGAGTGAGGTAGATTGGATTGGGCTGTTTTGGACTGGTGTGTGGTGGATTAGAGAGTAGTGAAGTGGGGTGGATTGGATTGCGGTGTGGTGGATAGGTTTGAGTGGGGCAGGATTGGAGTGGGGAACACTGGAGACGGGGAGATTATTTTGGATTGGAGTGAGGCAAATTGTTTTGGAATGTAGTAGGGCAAATTGGAGTAGTGCAGGTTGCTTTGAGTTGAAGTGGGGCAGACTGGAGTGGAGTGGATTGTTTTGAATTGGAGTGGGACAGACTGTTTTGGATTGGGGTGGGATGGTTGCAGCGGATAGCATTGGAGTGGGGTAGATTGGGGTGGAGTGGGCTGGACTGCATTGGGGTGAGGTAGATTGAATTGTATTGGGGTAGATTAGAGTGGGGTAGATTAGAGTGGGGTGGACTGTGGTGGGGCAGACTTTTTTGGATGGGAGTGGGCAGACTGGAGTGGGACAGATGGAAGTGGGGCAGATTGTTCTGGACTGGAGTGGGTCCGATTGGAGTGGAGCAGTTTGGAGTTGGGAAGATTGTTTTGGACTAGAGTTGGGAAGATTGGAGTGGGGCGGACTGGAGTGGGGCAGATTGTTTTGGATTGGGGCATATTTGAGTGGGGCAGACTGTTTTGTATTGGAGTTTGGCAGATTCTTTTGGATTGGAGTGGGCTGAATTGGTGTGGGGTGGACTGAACTGGAGTGGGGTTGATTAAGGTGGTTTGGAGTGGTGTGGATTAGAATGGGGTAGATTAAGGTGGACTGGATTGTAGTGGAGTAGGGTGATTTGAGGTGGACTGGACTGGAGTAGGAAGGATTGGAGTGGAGTAGGAAGGATTGTAGTGAAGTGGGAAGGAGTGGGGTGGACTGGAGTAGGGTGGATGGATTGGGGTGGGATGGACTGGAGTAGGGTGGAGTGGGCTGGAATGGAGTGGATTGAATTGCTGTGGATTGGTTTGGTGTGGGGTGGACTGGATTAGTGTTGGCTGGATTGGACTGGCGTTGGGTTGCTTTGATTAGAGTGGAGTGATTTGGAATGTAGTTGGGAGTACTGGATTGAAGTGGGGTGGATTGTGCGGGGCTAGATTGGCGCATGTGGAATTAATTAATGTGAGGTGGATTGGATTAGAGCGGGGTAGGATGGATTGATTTGTACTGGATTGGTGTGAGGTGGCTTGGTGTGGGGGGATTGGCAAGCGGTGAAATAGTATTGAGTGAGGTGGATTGGTGTGGGGTGGATTGGTGTGTGGTGCGGTGGAGTGGGGCAGATTGTTTTGGGTTGGAGTGGGTCAGATTTTGAGATTTTGTTGGCTTGGAGTGGGGCAGACTTGAGTGGTGGAGAATGGAGTGGGGCAGATTGTTTTGCCGTGGGCTGTTTATGAGTGGGGTTGGTTGGGGTTGATTAGATGGGGTGAGGTGGATTGAATTGGATTGTGGTGGAATGGAGTGGAGCAGATTGCTTTGGATTGAAGTGGGGCAGATTAGAGTGGGGTAGACAGTTATGGGTTCGAGTGGGTCAGATTGAAGTGAGTGGCTTGGAGTTGGGCAGATTGGAGTGGGACAGACTGTTTTGGATTTGAGTGGGGAAATTGAAGCGTGGGGGATTGGAGTGGGGCATATTCTTTTAGACTAGAAGAGGACAGACAGGAGAGGGGCAGGTTGAAATGGGAATGATTGGAGTTAGGCCGACTGTTTAAACTTTAGAGTGGGGCAGAGTGGAGTGGGATAGATTGCTTTGGATCGAGTGGGTCAGATTGTGTTGGATTGGAGTGGTGCAGATTTTTTTGGATTGGCATGGGGCAGACTGATGTGGGATAGATTGTTTGGGATTGGAGTTGGGCAGGTTGTTTGGGGTTAGACTGGGGAAGATTGGCACAGGGTACATTTTTTTTTATTGGAGTGGGACAGATTGGAGTGAGGAAAATTGTTTTGGACTGGTTTGGGACAGATTGGAGTGGGGCAGATTGTTCTGGATTGGAGTGGGGCAGATTAGAGTGGGGCCGATTATTCTGGAGTTGAGTGGGTCAGATTGGATGAAGCAGACTGGAGGTGGGCAAATTGTTTTGGACTGGAGTGGGACAGATTTGAGTGGTGTAGAATGTTTTGGATTGGAGTGGGGGTGATCGGAGTGGGACAGATTGTTTTGGATTAGTGTGAGCTAAATTGGAGTGAGGCAGATTGTTTTGGATTGGCATGAGACATTGGAGTAGAGCAGATTGTTTTGGATTGGAATGGGGCAGATTGTTTCAGATTGGAGTGAGGCAGATTGTTTAGGATCGAGTGGGGCAGATTGGGGTGAGGCAGATTGTTTGGGATAGGAGTGTGGCAGATTGGAGTGAGGCAAATTGTTTTGAATTAGTGTGAGGCAGATTGGAGTGGGGCAGATTGTTTTGGATTAGAGTAATGTAGATTATTTTGGATCAGAGTGGGGAATATTGTTTTAGATTGGGGTGAGGCAGATTGTTTTAAATTGGAGTGGGGCAGATTGTTTTGGATTAATGCAGACTGTAGTGGGCAAACTGTTTTGGATTGGAGAGGGGTACATTGCTTCGGATTGGAGTGGGGCAGACTTTTGGATTGCAGTGGAGCACACTGAAGTGAGGGAGATTGTTTTCGTTTATAGTGGGGCGCACTGGAGTGGGGCACATTGTTTTTTTTTTATTGAAGGGGATCAGACTTTTACATTTGAGTGGGGCAGATTGGAGTGGGTTGGGAGGATTGGAGTGTGGTGGATTGGAGTGGATTTGGGTTAGTTTGGTTTGGAGTGTGCTGGATTGGATTGGAGCAGAGGGAATTGGTCTGGGGTCAACTGGATTGATTGGAGTGAACTAGGGTTGATTGGAGTGGGGTGGATTGGAGTGGGGTGGATTGGGGTGTACTGCACAATTATGTGTTGAAGTATAATTTCAGAAATTACACATAAGAAAGAAACAATGTCGCTTTGTAATATTTGGAAAAAGATAATCATCATCTTTGAGAACCACGCTCACGAGCAAAAACAAAACAAAACAAAACGTGAATGCAAAGTGAGGAAAGACAACTTTGCAAAATAAAAGAAGAGTCAACTATAGAAAATAAAACTTTCCAATTTTATTTGTCCTGCTGGGCATATTTTTGTCAGTCACATTCCATCAGTGGTCCCAGAAATTAAAAAGAAGTACATTGATTACGTCGTGAGGCCCGGATAAGCACTGATTAAGTTGAATCAATCAGGGCTCCACAGACAAGAACAGAAATTACATTAGGCCTGCAGTGACCAATTAAGAGGCTGCAAAGAAGAGTGCCAGGCAAGCAGACAAATGGTAAACAATGAGTGGGCTCCAAGCCCTTATTAGTTAACTCCCAATCGAGGTGCATGCCATAGCCACGTTCTTGCAGGCTTGACCCTGAAAATGGTCCCATTCATATCAGAGGTTACACCAGAATATTGAACGTGGCTGTTACACAGAAATAATCATGTAAGGGATCGCTAACATTCTTTCTGACAGATAAAATTTTACAGATTTAGATTCTAATAGGTTGGCTTCCTATCTGTTATATAAGTTGTCTGTCCACATACTGTTAGCAAATAATGAGGCTCATTCGGGCTAAGGATTTAAAGTACAATTCCAGATTCAGAAAAAAATTCATCCAGGTATGTATGTCTGTGTTGGTAGTCAGTAAATTAATGCAATAAAGAAAGAACTATTCTTATATTACTTACATACACAAAGTTGATACAACTTTCAGTACACATGAAATCTGTTGTGGTTTAGTAGCATCACATAATGTAGTTACTTATCAAGTATAACATATAACCCACACCCTGTTTCTTCACTCATCTTGTTTTTCACACCCTCCATTCCCACCTAGATCTCACCTTACTTCACCTCCCCCGCACTCAATTTATTTGTTATATGAAATAAAAATCCCCCATTATAAGTGTAAAATAAACAGTGCAAGTCACCTTCAAATTTTGTCATTTCATAATGGCAACCAGACTGTCATGTGCCTAAGCTGCACCTACTCTACTGTAACCTAAAATATCCTCCAGGTGGCATGAGTCGAGGCTTTCTCAATCGCACAAGATGATAGGGCATTCCTGCTAGCCACCTGCACACCTCAAGTGTACAAGAACAATGCCCTTGTGTTTGTGGCAAGAAATCAGTTAAACAAATGAGGGGATCCAGACGGATTTGAGACTCAAACTGGCACCAGGAAAATATGCTCAACTTGCCCTTTGTGTAATTTGGCGACACCAAGGCACATTTAACAGTGTCCGCACTTTGTCTGCTTTCACTTTGGAGCAACAACCTGTAGGCAGTGAGGGAGCTTTACCTTCACCTCTAGCTGGGCTGTTACAAAATCTGGAGTGGTCCCAGAGCTGCAGGAACTGGATTTCTAACCCTCTCTGAAGAGAAGAAGTTCAAAGCACCATCGGTGATTTAGAAAGCCAGTTGACCGCAGTCCTAACACAAGCCCACTTTAGTCTTGCGTTTTCAGGTTACTATCATTCCCTTTAGATGAGTTCAGGGACACGTGGCAGTCTGAACAATCTTTTATTTATGAATTAAACACTTAAAGACAGCACTAGGAAAGAGGTCCATGTAGTTTCAAATGTTTATTTCAAAATCATCAGTCTAGTGATTGAAATATGTATGGTATTCACACAGAATGCAAGCAGTTGTGCATGGAATGTCAGAAACACTTATCTTGTTTTCACTAACATTGTTAGCGAGTAACACCCAAAAGCTATTTCTAAGCATTATGCTAAACCCTAGCTAAGGCATTAAATAGCAAGCCTATCTTTCGAATTTCAGAGTTTCGTTGGACGGACTGCACAGCATGCCTTTGAATAGCTGATTTCAGAGTTCTGCCGAAGAAGCAAAGTATATGCTTTAGGTGAAGGACACCACCAGCAGGGCGTCTGGAATCAACTCGCCGATTAGGAGTGGTTAGTCCGGCAATCTGGTGCGACCTCTGGCGATCGGTGTGAAGATCTCTCCTAATCAATGGTCATTACATTATGCTATCACTTCACAAGTACTTAAAGAGAAACTTCAATTTGGAGGAAAGTTGTGGACTTAGTTCAGCTTTGTATACAAGATATATGCATGTATTGTAAGAATGCCAGATGCTTCGGACTGTGTAATTAAAAAACGATTCAAACAGAACGAATTGTTTTTATTCAATTCTTTTATAGTGCTGTTCATTCCAATATATGGTGCTTTACATCACAACCACACATTATTCAGAGACAATAAATCAGACAACTGTATAACTCGATGCAAGGGATATGTTATGTACAACAATACATCCGGAAGTTAGATGTGTTGTGCTTTTACTGGTTTTTAACATCTTGTTTCCCTTTTATTTCCTTTCCCCTTTATATGCCAGTCCTTGCTATTTATAAACGTTGGCCTCTTTATTTTTCTATTTCCTCTACCCGTTTATTACTTGTACTTCTCTTGCATGTACTTCCCAATATTTGTTATATTCTGTTCTGTGTATTTTTCCTCTTTTGTCCCCTTCGGCTTTCCTTTTTGTTTACGCCTCTTCCCTTCTTTTTACTTCCTCTTTCATTTTCCTTGTTTATTTCTTTTTCCATTCCATTTATTATTCTCGTTGTATCTCTGTTTCCTCCTTCCTTCTGCGTACTTCCTTTTCTCCTTGCTTCTTTTGATGAATTCTCTTGTGTATTTCATCTTCCTTTTTTAAAATTATATTTCATCTTTCTCTCATGTCCTCTTCCCTTCCATGAATTATTCACCCTTTGTGTCTGTTTTCTGTATTCCCCACTTTTGTTCATTTACTCTTTGTAGGAAGTTGGCTCTGTATGTGCTATTTCAAAGTAAGGAATAGCATGCACAGAGTCCAAGGGTTCCCCTTAGAGGTAAAATAGTGGTAAAAATAGATAATACTAATGCTCTATTTTGTGGTAGTGTGGTCGAGCAGTAGGCTTATCCAAGGAGTAGTGTTAAGCATTTGTTGTACATACACATAGACAATAAATGAGGTACACACACTCAGAGACAAATCCAGCCAATAGGTTTTGTTATAGAAAAATATCTTTTCTTAGTTTATTTTAAGAACCACAGGTTCAAATTCTACATGTAATATCTCATTCGAAAGGTATTGCAGGTAAGTACTTTAGGAACTTCAAATCATCAAAATTGCATGTATACTTTTCGAGTTATCCACAAATAGCTGTTTTAAAAGTGGACACAGTGCAATTTTCACAGTTCCTAGGGGAGGTAAGTATTTGTTAGGTTAACCAGGTAAGTAAGACACTTACAGGGCTTAGTTCTTGGTCCAAGGTAGCCCACCGTTGGGGGTTCAGAGCAACCCCAAAGTCACCACACCAGCAGCTCAGGGCCGGTCAGGTGCAGAGTTCAAAGTGGTGCCCAAAACACATAGGCTAGAATGGAGAGAAGGGGGTGCCCCGGTTCCGGTCTGCTTGCAGGTAAGTACCCGCGTCTTCGGAGGGCAGACCAGGGGGGTTTTGTAGGGCACCGGGGGGGACACAAGTCCACACAGAAATTTCACCCTCAGCAGCGCGGGGGCGGCCGGGTGCAGTGTAGGAACAGGCGTCGGGTTCGCAATGTTAGTCAATGAGAGATCTCGGGATCTCTTCAGCGCTGCAGGCAGGCAAGGGGGGGATTCCTCGGGGAAACCTCCACTTGGGCAAGGGAAAGGGACTCCTGGGGGTCACTTCTCCAGTGAAAGTCCGGTCCTTCAGGTCCTGGGGGCTGCGGGTGCAGGGTCTCTCCCAGGCGTCGGGACTTTAGGTTCAAAGAGTCGCGGTCAGGGGAAGCCTCGGGATTCCCTCTGCAGGCGGCGCTGTGGGGGCTCAGGGGGGACAGGTTTTGGTACTCACAGTATCAGAGTAGTCCTGGGGTCCCTCCTGAGGTGTCGGATCTCCACCAGCCGAGTCGGGGTCGCCGGGTGCAGTGTTGCAAGTCTCACGCTTCTTGCGGGGAGTTTGCAGGGTTCTTTAAAGCTGCTGGAAACAAAGTTGCAGCTTTTCTTGGAGCAGGTCCGCTGTCCTCGGGAGTTTCTTGTCTTTTCGAAGCAGGGGCAGTCCTCAGAGGATGTCGAGGTCGCTGGTCCCTTTGGAAGGCGTCGCTGGAGCAGGATCTTTGGAAGGCAGGAGACAGGCCGGTGAGTTTCTGGAGCCAAGGCAGTTGTCGTCTTCTGGTCTTCCGCTGCAGGGGTTTTCAGCTAGGCAGTCCTTCTTCTTGTAGTTGCAGGAATCTAATTTTCTAGGGTTCAGGGTAGCCCTTAAATACTAAATTTAAGGGCGTGTTTAGGTCTGGGGGGTTAGTAGCCAATGGCTACTAGCCCTGAGGGTGGGTACACCCTCTTTGTGCCTCCTCCCAAGGGGAGGGGGTCACAATCCTAACCCTATTGGGGGAATCCTCCATCTGCAAGATGGAGGATTTCTAAAAGTTAGAGTCACTTCAGCTCAGGACACCTTAGGGGCTGTCCTGACTGGCCAGTGACTCCTCCTTGTTTTTCTCATTATTTTCTCCGGCCTTGCCGCCAAAAGTGGGGCCTGGCCGGAGGGGGCGGGCAACTCCACTAGCTGGAGTGTCCTGCTGGGTTGGCACAAAGGAGGTGAGCCTTTGAGGCTCACCGCCAGGTGTGACAATTCCTGCCTGGGGGAGGTGTTAGCATCTCCACCCAGTGCAGGCTTTGTTACTGGCCTCAGAGTGACAAAGGCACTCTCCCCATGGGGCCAGCAACATGTCTCGGTTCGTGGCAGGCTGCTAAAACTAGTCAGCCTACACAGATAGTCGGTTAAGTTTCAGGGGGCACCTCTAAGGTGCCCTCTGTGGTGTATTTTACAATAAAATGTACACTGGCATCAGTGTGCATTTATTGTGCTGAGAAGTTTGATACCAAACTTCCCAGTTTTCAGTGTAGCCATTATGGTGCTGTGGAGTTCGTGTTTGACAGACTCCCAGACCATATACTCTTATGGCTACCCTGCACTTACAATGTCTAAGGTTTTGTTTAGACACTGTAGGGGTACCATGCTCATGCACTGGTACCCTCACCTATGGTATAGTGCACCCTGCCTTAGGGCTGTAAGGCCTGCTAGAGGGGTGTCTTACCTATACTGCATAGGCAGTGAGAGGCTGGCATGGCACCCTGAGGGGAGTGCCATGTCGACTTACTCGTTTTGTCCTCACTAGCACACACAAGCTGGTAGCAGTGTGTCTGTGCTGAGTGAGAGGTCTCCAGGGTGGCATAAGACATGCTGCAGCCCTTAGAGACCTTCCTTGGCATCAGGGCCCTTGGTACTAGAAGTACCAGTTACAAGGGACTTATCTGGATGCCAGGGTCTGCCAATTGTGGATACAAAAGTACAGGTTAGGGAAAGAACACTGGTGCTGGGGCCTGGTTAGCAGGCCTCAGCACACTTTCAATTGTAAACATAGCATCAGCAAAGGCAAAAAGTCAGGGGGCAACCATGCCAAGGAGGCATTTCCTTACACAACCCCCCCCCAAACGAAAGAGGATGAGACTAACCTTTCCCAAGAGAGTCTTCATTTTCTAAGTGGAAGAACCTGGAAAGGCCATCTGCATTGGCATGGGCAGTCCCAGGTCTGTGTTCCACTATAAAGTCCATTCCCTGTAGGGAGATGGACCACCTCAACAGTTTAGGATTTTCACCTTTCATTTGCATCAGCCATTTGAGAGGTCTGTGGTCAGTTTGAACTAGGAAGTGAGTCCCAAAGAGGTATGGTCTCAGCTTCTTCAGGGACCAAACCACAGCAAAGGCCTCCCTCTCAATGGCACTCCAACGCTGCTCCCTGGGGAGTAACCTCCTGCTAATGAAAGCAACAGGCTGGTCAAGGCCATCATCATTTGTTTGGGACAAAACTGCCCCTATCCCATGTTCAGAGGCATCAGTCTGCACAATGAACTGCTTAGAATAATCTGGAGCTTTTAGAACTGGTGCTGAGCACATTGCCTGTTTCAGGGTGTCAAAGGCCTGTTGGCATTCCACAGTCCAGTTCACTTTCTTGGGCATTTTCTTGGAGGTGAGTTTAGTGAGGGCTGTCACAATGGATCCATATCCCTTCACAAACCTCCTGTAATACCCAGTCAAGCCAAGGAATGCCCTGACTTGAGTCTGGGTTTTTGGAGCTACCCAGTCCAGAATAGTCTGGATCTTGGGTTGGAGTGGCTGAACTTGGCCTCCACCTACAAGGTGGCCCAAGTAAACCACAGTTCCCTGCCCTATCTGGCATTTGGATGCCTTGATAGAGAGGCCTGCAGATTGCAGAGCCTTCAAAACCTTCTTCAGGTGGACCAGGTGATCCTGCCAGGTGGAGCTAAAGACAGCAATATCATCAAGATAAGCTGTGCTAAAGGACTCCAAGCCAGCAAGGACTTGATTCACCAACCTTTGGAAGGTGGCAGGGGCATTCTTTAAACCAAAGGGCATAACAGTAAACTGATAATGCCCATCAGGTGTGGAGAATGCTGTCTTTTCTTTTGCTCCAGGTGCCATTTTTATTTGCCAGTACCCTGCTGTCAAGTCAAAGGTACTTAGAAATTTGGCAGCACCTAATTTATCAATGAGCTCATCAGCTCTTGGAATTGGATGGGCATCTGTCTTGGTGACAGAATTGAGCCCTCTGTAGTCCACACAAAACCTCATCTCTTTCTTTCCATCTTTGGTGTGAGGTTTGGGGACTAAGACCACTGGGCTAGCCCAGGGGCTGTCAGAGCACTCAATTACTCCCAATTCCAGCATCTTGTGGACTTCCACCTTGATGCTTTCCTTAACATGGTCAGACTGTCTAAAGATTTTGTTTTTGACAGGCATGCTGTCTCCTGTGTCCACATCATGGGTACACAGGTGTGTCTGACCAGGGGTTAAGGAGAAGAGTTCAGGAAACTGTTGTAGGACTCTCCTACAATCAGCTTGCTGTTGGCCAGAGAGGGTGTCTGAGTAGATCACTCCATCTACTGTGCCATCTTTTGGGTCTGATGACAGAAGATCAGGGAGAGGTTCACTCTCTGCCTCCTGATCCTCATCTGTTACCATCAACAGATTCACATCAGCCCTGTCATGGAAGAGCTTAAGGCGGTTCACATGGATCACCCTCTTGGGGCTCCTGCTTGTGCCCAGGTCCACCAGGTAGGTGACCTGACTCTTCCTTTCTAGCACTGGGTAAGGGCCACTCCATTTGTCCTGGAGTGCCCTGGGAGCCACAGGCTCCAGAACCCAGACTTTCTGCCCTGGTTGGAACTCAACCAGTGCAGCCTTTTGGTCATACCAAAACTTCTGGAGCTGTTGGCTGGCCTCAAGGTTTTTGGTTGCCTTTTCCATGTACTCGGCCATTCTAGAGCGAAGGCCAAGTACATAGTCCACTATGTCCTGTTTAGGCTCATGGAGAGGTCTCTCCCAGCCTTCTTTAACAAGGGCAAGTGGTCCCCTTACAGGATGACCAAACAGAAGTTCAAAGGGTGAGAATCCTACTCCCTTCTGTGGCACCTCTCTGTAAGCGAAAAGCAGACATGGCAAGAGGACATCCCATCTCCTTTTGAGCTTTTCTGGGAGCCCCATGATCATGCCTTTTAATGTCTTGTTGAATCTCTCAACCAAGCCATTAGTTTGTGGATGGTATGGTGTAGTGAATTTATAAGTCACTCCACACTCATTCCACATGTGCTTTAGGTATGCTGACATGAAGTTGGTACCTCTGTCAGACACCACCTCCTTAGGGAAACCCACTCTGGTAAAGATACCAATGAGGGCCTTGGCTACTGCAGGGGCAGTAGTCGACCTAAGGGGAATAGCTTCAGGATACCTGGTAGCATGATCCACTACTACCAGGATATACATATTTCCTGAGGCTGTGGGAGGTTCCAGTGGACCAACTATGTCCACACCCACTCTTTCAAAGGGAACCCCCACCACTGGAAGTGGAATGAGGGGGGCCTTTGGATGCCCACCTGTCTTACCACTGGCTTGACAGGTGGGGCAGGAGAGGCAAAACTCCTTAACCATGTTGGACATATTGGGCCAGTAGAAGTGGTTGACTAACCTCTCCCACGTCTTGGTTTGTCCCAAATGTCCAGCAAGGGGAATGTCATGGGCCAATGTTAGGATGAACTTCCTGAACAGCTGAGGCACTACCACTCTCCTAGTGGCACCAGGTTTGGGGTCTCTGGCCTCAGTGTACAGGAGTCCATCTTCCCAATAGACCCTATGCGTTCCATTTTTCTTGCCTTTGGACTCTTCAGCAGCTTGCTGCCTAAGGCCTTCAAGAGAGGGACAGGTTTCTTGTCCTTTACACAGCTCCTCCCTTGAGGGTCCCCCTGGGCCTAAGAGCTCAACCTGGTAAGGTTCAAGCTCCAAAGGCTCAGTTCCCTCAGAGGGCAGAACTTCTTCCTGAGAAGAGAGGTTCCCTTTCTTTTGCTGTGTTGCAGTTGGTTTCCCAACTGACTTTCCTGTTCTCTTGGTAGGCTGGGCCATTTTTCCAGACTCCAGCTCTACTTTTTCACCCTGTGCCTTGCACTGTGCTCTTGTTTTCACACACACCAGTTCAGGGATACCCAGCATTGCTGCATGGGTTTTTAGTTCTACCTCAGCCCATGCTGAGGACTCCAGGTCATTTCCAAGCAGACAGTCCACTGGGATATTTGAGGAGACCACCACCTGTTTCAGGCCATTGACCCCTCCCCATTCTAAAGTAACCATTGCCATGGGATGTACTTTTCTCTGATTGTCAGCGTTGGTGACTGTGTAAGTTTTTCCAGTCAGGTATTGGCCAGGGGAAACCAGTTTCTCTGTCACCATGGTGACACTGGCACCTGTATCCCTCAGGCCCTCTATTCTAGTCCCATTAATTAAGAGTTGCTGTCTGTATTTTTGCATGTTAGGCGGCCAGACAGCTAGTGTGGCTAAATCCACCCCACCCTCAGAAACTAGAGTAGCTTCAGTGTGGACCCTGATTTGCTCTGGGCACACTGTTGATCCCACTTGGAGACTAGCCATACCAGTGTTACCTGGATGGGAGTTTGGAGTGGAATCTTTCTTGGGACAGGCCTTGTCTCCAGTTTGGTGTCCATGCTGTTTACAGCTATGACACCAGGCCTTTTTGGGATCAAAGTTTTTACCCTTGTACCCATTGTTTTGTGAAGAGGCTCTGGGCCCACCCTCCTGTGCAGGTTTTTGGGGGCCTGTAGAAGACTCTTTACTATTTTTAGTTTTGGTTGTCTCATCACCCTTCCCCTGGGGAGTCTTTGTGACCCCTTTCTTTTGGTCACCCCCTGTTGAAGTCTTGGACACCCTTGTCTTGACCCAATGGTCCGCCTTCTTTCCCAATTCTTGGGGAGAAATTGGTCCTAGGTCTACCAGATGCTGATGCAGTTTATCATTGAAACAATTACTTAACAGGTGTTCTTTCACAAATAAATTGTACAGCCCATCATAATTACTTACACCACTGCCTTGAATCCAACCATCTAGTGTTTTCACTGAGTAGTCTACAAAGTCAACCCAGGTCTGGCTCGAGGATTTTTGAGCCCCCCTGAATCTAATCCTATACTCCTCAGTGGAGAATCCAAAGCCCTCAATCAGGGTACCCTTCATGAGGTCATAAGATTCTGCATCTGGTCCAGAGAGTGTGAGGAGTCTATCCCTACACTTTCCTGTGAACATTTCCCAAAGGAGAGCACCCCAGTGAGATCTGTTCACTTTTCTGGTTACACAAGCCCTCTCAAAAGCTGTGAACCATTTGGTGATGTCATCACCATCTTCATATTTAGTTACAATCCCTTTAGGGATTTTCAACATGTCAGGAGAATCTCTGACCCTATTTATGTTGCTGCCACCATTGATGGGTCCTAGGCCCATCTCTTGTCTTTCCCTCTCTATGGCTAGGATCTGTCTTTCCAAAGCCAACCTTTTGGCCATCCTGGCTAACTGGATGTCCTCTTCACTGGGGCTATCCTCAGTGATTTCAGAGGTGTTGGTCTCTCCTGTGAGGGAACCAGCATCTCTGACTATTATTTTTGGAGTCAGGGTTTGAGGGACCCTGTTCTCCTTAGATAGGACTGGTAGGGGGGAATTGTCCTCCAAGTCACTATCCTCTTCCTCTGAGTTGCCACCCTCAGAGGGGTTGGCCTTTTCAAACTCTGCCAAAAGGTCCTGGAGCTGTATTTTGGTAGGTTTGGGGCCCATTGTTATTTTCTTTATTTTACAGAGTGACCTTAGCTCCCTCATCTTAAGATGGAGGTAAGGTGTGGTGTCGAGTTCCACCACAGTCACATCTGTGCTAGACATTTTGCTTCTAAAAGTTGGAATACTTTTTAAGAATCTACAACTGGTTCTAGAATCTAATTCAAACTTTTACAAACTTTTAAACTCTAAAAGAAATGCTAAACAGGGACTTAACACACAAGGCCCTAGCAGGACTTTTAAGAATTTAGAAAACTTTTCAAATTGCAAAAATCAATTTCTAATGACAATTTTGGAATTTGTCGTGTGATCAGGTATTGGCTGAGTAGTCCAGCAAATGCAAAGTCTTGTACCCCACCGCTGATCCACCAATGTAGGAAGTTGGCTCTGTATGTGCTATTTCAAAGTAAGGAATAGCATGCACAGAGTCCAAGGGTTCCCCTTAGAGGTAAAATAGTGGTAAAAATAGATAATACTAATGCTCTATTTTGTGGTAGTGTGGTCGAGCAGTAGGCTTATCCAAGGAGTAGTGTTAAGCATTTGTTGTACATACACATAGACAATAAATGAGGTACACACACTCAGAGACAAATCCAGCCAATAGGTTTTGTTATAGAAAAATATCTTTTCTTAGTTTATTTTAAGAACCACAGGTTCAAATTCTACATGTAATATCTCATTCGAAAGGTATTGCAGGTAAGTACTTTAGGAACTTCAAATCATCAAAATTGCATGTATACTTTTCGAGTTATTCACAAATAGCTGTTTTAAAAGTGGACACAGTGCAATTTTCACAGTTCCTAGGGGAGGTAAGTATTTGTTAGGTTAACCAGGTAAGTAAGACACTTACAGGGCTTAGTTCTTGGTCCAAGGTAGCCCACCGTTGGGGGTTCAGAGCAACCCCAAAGTCACCACACCAGCAGCTCAGGGCCGGTCAGGTGCAGAGTTCAAAGTGGTGCCCAAAACACATAGGCTAGAATGGAGAGAAGGGGGTGCCCCGGTTCCGGTCTGCTTGCAGGTAAGTACCCGCGTCTTCGGAGGGCAGACCAGGGGGGTTTTGTAGGGCAACTGGGGGGACACAAGTCCACACAGAAATTTCACCCTCAGCAGCGCGGGGGCGGCCGGGTGCAGTGTAGGAACAGGCGTCGGGTTCGCAATGTTAGTCAATGAGAGATCTCGGGATCTCTTCAGCGCTGCAGGCAGGCAAGGGGGGGATTCCTCGGGGAAACCTCCACTTGGGCAAGGGAGAGGGACTCCTGGGGGTCACTTCTCCAGTGAAAGTCCGGTCCTTCAGGTCCTGGGGGCTGCGGGTGCAGGGTCTCTCCCAGGCGTCGGGACTTTAGGTTCAAAGAGTCGCGGTCAGGGGAAGCCTCGGGATTCCCTCTGCAGGCGGCGCTGTGGGGGCTCAGGGGGGACAGGTTTTGGTACTCACAGTATCAGAGTAGTCCTGGGGTCCCTCCTGAGGTGTCGGATCTCCACCAGCCGAGTCGGGGTCGCCGGGTGCAGTGTTGCAAGTCTCACGCTTCTTGCGGGGAGTTTGCAGGGTTCTTTAAAGCTGCTGGAAACAAAGTTGCAGCTTTTCTTGGAGCAGGTCCGCTGTCCTCGGGAGTTTCTTGTCTTTTCGAAGCAGGGGCAGTCCTCAGAGGATGTCGAGGTCGCTGGTCCCTTTGGAAGGCGTCGCTGGAGCAGGATCTTTGGAAGGCAGGAGACAGGCCGGTGAGTTTCTGGAGCCAAGGCAGTTGTCGTCTTCTGGTCTTCCGCTGCAGGGGTTTTCAGCTAGGCAGTCCTTCTTCTTGTAGTTGCAGGAATCTAATTTTCTAGGGTTCAGGGTAGCCCTTAAATACTAAATTTAAGGGCGTGTTTAGGTCTGGGGGGTTAGTAGCCAATGGCTACTAGCCCTGAGGGTGGGTACACCCTCTTTGTGCCTCCTCCCAAGGGGAGGGGGTCACAATCCTAACCCTATTGGGGGAATCCTCCATCTGCAAGATGGAGGATTTCTAAAAGTTAGAGTCACTTCAGCTCAGGACACCTTAGGGGCTGTCCTGACTGGCCAGTGACTCCTCCTTGTTTTTCTCATTATTTTCTCCGGCCTTGCCGCCAAAAGTGGGGCCTGGCCGGAGGGGGCGGGCAACTCCACTAGCTGGAGTGTCCTGCTGGGTTGGCACAAAGGAGGTGAGCCTTTGAGGCTCACCGCCAGGTGTGACAATTCCTGCCTGGGGGAGGTGTTAGCATCTCCACCCAGTGCAGGCTTTGTTACTGGCCTCAGAGTGACAAAGGCACTCTCCCCATGGGGCCAGCAACATGTCTCGGTTCGTGGCAGGCTGCTAAAACTAGTCAGCCTACACAGATAGTCGGTTAAGTTTCAGGGGGCACCTCTAAGGTGCCCTCTGTGGTGTATTTTACAATAAAATGTACACTGGCATCAGTGTGCATTTATTGTGCTGAGAAGTTTGATACCAAACTTCCCAGTTTTCAGTGTAGCCATTATGGTGCTGTGGAGTTCGTGTTTGACAGACTCCCAGACCATATACTCTTATGGCTACCCTGCACTTACAATGTCTAAGGTTTTGTTTAGACACTGTAGGGGTACCATGCTCATGCACTGGTACCCTCACCTATGGTATAGTGCACCCTGCCTTAGGGCTGTAAGGCCTGCTAGAGGGGTGTCTTACCTATACTGCATAGGCAGTGAGAGGCTGGCATGGCACCCTGAGGGGAGTGCCATGTCGACTTACTCGTTTTGTCCTCACTAGCACACACAAGCTGGTAGCAGTGTGTCTGTGCTGAGTGAGAGGTCTCCAGGGTGGCATAAGACATGCTGCAGCCCTTAGAGACCTTCCTTGGCATCAGGGCCCTTGGTACTAGAAGTACCAGTTACAAGGGACTTATCTGGATGCCAGGGTCTGCCAATTGTGGATACAAAAGTACAGGTTAGGGAAAGAACACTGGTGCTGGGGCCTGGTTAGCAGGCCTCAGCACACTTTCAATTGTAAACATAGCATCAGCAAAGGCAAAAAGTCAGGGGGCAACCATGCCAAGGAGGCATTTCCTTACACTCTTGCTGCCTATTTCCTCTTTCTCGGTTTGCTTTTTATTTCCTCTTACATTCCATTTTCTTTAACATTCCAATTCACTCCTTGTCTTCATCTGGGACTTTATTTGCTCCTCATTTTTGTTTTGGTTTATTTCCTTTTCATGCACTTCCTTTCCAACCAGAACAGACTTACATTGTGTATCCTCGGCAGTGTGTGTAACGGTATGCGCAATTCATCTTTGGAATTGTAATTATTACTTTATCTGTTGAAGTGTGCACACAATTTACTCGTCTGCTCTCATGGCAAGATGCACATCACCCTTGTATATTGTGAGTAAATAGGAAACGCTTACCACACCTTGAATTCCAGTGCAAACAGTTCTAAAATGAAAATCAAATTATTTCAGAAGTTTTCTGCCCGAACTGTGGTTTTAGCTGCAGCTGAGTAAGCCTGGAGTTAGTGTGGGGAATCTTTTAGCCACGAAGAAAAAGTTACTTATCTATGGTAACAATATTTCTGGTGGATACTCTATCTACCTACAAATTCCCCATCCGTAGAACAACCCCAGGCGTCAGACTGGATCGGGAAAACTTCAGAATAACAATGTCCCAGGTAGAAGTCTCTTGACTCAGTCGACGCTGGAAGTGGCATCAGGTGCCGCCACCGAGGCCATAAGTGTCCACACTGGTACATTGACATCAGTTTCCCTCCATTGTTTCCTGGCCGACAAGGCAGAGCGAGAGAGAGAGAGATTGTGAAGAAATGAAGCACCAACATATTTGTAATATAGGATTTTGTTAACTTTCCCTATTAGTCATTCATCAAACAGGGAGGTGAGCAGGTTGGTGAAGAATCTGCAGGTAGATAGCGTATCCATCAGAAAGACTATTACTGCAGGTAAGTAACTTTTTCTTCTGATGGATAAGCCTACCTGAAAATTCCTTACCTGCAAAACAGATTTCACAGCAACACCCTTTCCAGGAGGAGGATTGTATGATGCTTTAACTAGAAAAACCTGCAAGACGGATCTATCAAAGTGTCTGTCCCTGTGCACCTCCATATCAAGACAATAATGCTTTACTAAGGTGTGCAAGAAAGCCCCCATTGCCACCCTACAGCTTTCTGCAATAAACTCTGAGATAGCGCAGATGTGGTTAACTTAACCCTGGTGGAATGCACTCTTATCCCTAGGGTGCTTCTTCTTGGCTCAAGTATAGCAGGTCTTGATGCAGAGGATAATGCAACAGTATAAGGGTCCTCTTCTGAAACGCTTTCCGCTTCTTGGCCCGACAATAGCCCGTAAAGAGCTGGCCGTCCCATCAGTATTCCTTGGTGTGGTCCAGGTAGCAATTAATGGCCCGATCCTACTAGTGTAACCGTTCCTCCTCTTTCGTGGGATGAGGAGGTGGGCTGAAGGTCAGAAGAGTGACTGATTGGGAAAGATGGAAAGGATTGAGCACCTTAGGGAGGAAATCGGCCCTGGTTCGCAACACCAGTTAGTCTGGAACGAAGGTATAAGCTAAGGACTTGTAACTCAGTGAACCTGCTCACAGACTTGATGGAAACCAAAAACAGTTTTGAGGGTCAACATCCCAAATTGTGTAGGGGCTCAAACTGAGTCCCCCCATCAAAAAGGTAAGAATCAGATTTATGTCCCACAGAGGAACTACAAAGGGAGGGGGTGAAAAAAGAATTGTCAGGCGGTTAAGAAAACGTATGATAACAGGGGAGTTAAATAGGGACGGCTGACAAGGCAGGCAGAGGAAAGCAGACAAGGCTTCCAAATAGCCCTTTAGAGTGCCAATGGCACACAATCTGAGCAAGGGAAAGCACAAATTGCAGCCCTTGAGATAGTCTGGCCTGTCAGAGTGCCACACCATTGGATGCACATCTTGCAAAAGTTGCTCCAGCTTCTCAAATAAGCAGATTTGGTGTGAGGACGATGCACAGATAAGATTACATCAACCACCTTCAATGGCAAATGAACGGAGCTCAGGTGTCCCTGCGCAAGCTCCAAGCACATAAGCAGAGGCCTCGCATATTGAGGTGCAGTACCAGTCCCCCGACTAAAAGAGAAATACTGGCATGAGAGGAAAGCAAATCGGGGGTCATGTAGAGCAGAGGAGGTGGTCTGCATACCACACCCTTCTTGGCCAATCTGGGGAGATGAAAATTACTTGGGCCTGGTTTTAGCAAATCTTCCTCATAACCTGAGGAATCAAGGGTGTGGTGGGAAACACGTGATGTAACTGAAAGTTCTCCCTAAACTGAAATGTGCCCTCCAGGGCTCCCCTCAATGCATACTGGAGGGTGCAGAACTGCGGTCAATGAAATTTTTTTTCGTAGGTGAACAAATCCACCTGAGGAGTGCTTCACTAAGTAAAGTTGACCCGGACTACCTCCGGTAGCAGATGCCATGTGTAATCGGCAAGTTAATGTCAGATCAGGACATCAGCTGACACTCAGAGACCCCACTAGGTGACTAGCTATGAGCCAGATCCCTTGACGGTGTACCCAAGTCCACAATCTCAGCTCTTCCAGACAAAAGAGGTGAACCATACTCCCCCTTGTTTGTTGTCCTGCCACACTGCAGTCATGTTTACTGTTAAGATCTTGACAGACCGACTTACGATGGAGTGGAGGAAGGCCCTTTAGTGCCAGCCAAATCCCCCGCAGTTCTACCAGGTTTATGTGAAGCACCTGCTCCTGTAGGGACCAGAGGCCCCTCATCTTTAGATTCTCCAGAAGAGCTCTCTACCTTAGGGTGGAGACATTTGTCACAACCGTAGTAACATCCAGAGGGGAAGTGAAGACAATCCCACAAATCAAGTTCGCGTCATACTCCCCAACAAGCCATGTCCGCTGCAGCGCTGGGGGTAGATCACAATGGAGTCTGACAGGCACCCCCTGTACTAGAGCCACGGCTTGTGGAAGTACCACCATAGGGCCCTTATGTGCCAATATACATTTGTGACTAGGAGAATGCAGAGAATCAGCAGGGACTCTCGCGCCTAGTGGTAAATTATATGATTTCCTGGATGTCCCTGATTCTCTGTGAAAGAGGAAAGGTGCAGAGAACATCCCTATAAACCGAAGTTGTTGAGAGGGCCAGAGGTGGGATTTGGGCATGTTGATAGAAAATTCTAGGTAAAAAATCCGAAACGTGACAACTGCAGATGGTGCACCACCATCCCTAGCGAGCTAGCTTTTAGAAGCCAGTCATTAATGTACAAAAAAATAAGCATGCCCGACTGTCTGAGATGGGCTGCAACCACTGCCATCACCTTCATGAAGACTCAAGGAGCCAATGTCAAACCAAACAGTAGTACTGCAAATTGGTAATGTGTAGAACTCACCACAAATTGCAAGTACTTCCGAGGAGAGCCCAGGATAGGGATATGGAAGTACGCATTCTGCAGACAAGCAACATCATTCATTTTCCAAGCACCAGCACCATTAGGACTCGAGCTAAGGTCAGCATCTTAAACCTTTTCCTTTATTTAGGAAGAAATTCAATCTCCTGCGATCCAAATGGGCAGAGATTGCGGTCCCACCCGAAAGTAGCACGCATAACAAGCTAGGCCAATTTCCTTCTAAGGCACTCCACTCCACCGCACTGCTCCTCTGAGGAGAAGAGCTACCACCTCCTATTACAGAATGGCCAATTGATTGAGGGGCAGAACCTGAAGGGAGGGAAGGGTGTAGCTTTTTTCTATAATTCAAAGGTCCAATGGTCCAAAGTGATGGCCTTCCAGGCCACAAGAAAAAAAAACACTCCCCCCTCCCACAGGCTCCATGTGAAATAGGGGAAACAATCTAGGCCTCCCTTCTTGGAGGTATAGGGGAGGAGGAAGGTCACAAGGCAGATTCACTGCACCTTCCTCTATTTCGGCCCCTGTAATGGCAGATGAGGGGGTTAGGCTACTGTTGTAGCTCTGGCTGAGATTACTGAGGTCGAAAGGAAGACCTTCTTTCAAAGCCACAAAATCATTGAACAATCCAGGAGTCCTGGTTGATGGTGGAAGCTGAAGGCCCAGTGATTTGGCTGTGGCTCTCAAAGTTTAAAATCTCTCCAATTTCGAGACCACTTTGTCGCCAAAAAGGAAAACCCCAAAAAAGGGAGGTCCATGAGGCTTGCCTGGAAATCCAATGAGAAATTGGACATTCAAAGCCAAGCGTGACTGCGGGCTGAGACGGAGGCACCCATGGTTCGGGCGACAGAGTCAACGGTATTGAGTCCACACTTTATATGCCAAGTACCTTTCTGATTATCCACAATCAGCTCCGAGAAGTGATCTTTCATAGAGGTGGGCATGTGTAGCAGCATCATTTTTGCTATGTCCCACATTGTGTGTGCGTATACCGGGTAATGAGCCAGTTGGCATTCAAAGATTTTAAGGCCATACTTCTTGCAGAAAAGGCCCTCGTACTGCAAGCCGGCAGATGTTTTGATACTCTGGCCAAAGGGACGTGATAAAGGCACCACCCATATGAGTTCCTGAATAAGAAGCTTAGATGACGACGCCTCTGCTGAAGGTTTGTTATGTTATGTTGATTTGTATGGCACACTAATCCTCCAGAAGGGTATCTAGATGCTTGTGTAGAGAGGAATGGTGGATCACCCAGTGCCGAACAAGAATAGCTACTGCTGGTGTAGATCATGGCTTCTCTCAAGCTGCCAGGGTAGGCATCAGCAGAGCCTCACTGAAGGGGAGTAGGGGGTTTCGAACTGGCTGACGAGGGCAGGAAGATCTGCGTGAGTGCATTAGATTTAATCTCAGCTGCAGCTTTTGACATGATTTTGTGAAGGGGAACTACCTCAGATGTTGATGGTTAAATGAGGAATTCCATGGCTAACTCTGGGGAAGTATCCAGGCCACTTGCAGAAAACAGGCTTTGAAATTCCTGAAGAGGATCCTGGTGCGCGTCACCATAAGGGATTTATTCTAAAGGGCCTGAGTCCGTTCAGAATATTTTTGTGGGAATGGATGAACTGATCAGCATCTGTGACGCCATATCTGGGGGAGGTGGTGGTGGCGAAAGTGGGAGCAAGAAGAGCAGATTGACGGACTGCTGAACAAGGCTCTGGGCTTAATCCATCATTTTGTTGCTCACCACGTCACCCCAGTTTGGACCCAGCCATATATTAATCAGTCTTGACCCTGTTCCAAATGGGAACAGTCCAGCCCGAACTGCCAAGCCAGGTCCTCTCTGGACCTGAATCAGGCATCCTGGGACCGCTTTCAGGCTATCAACCTTCATCAGCCAGGCTAGCTTGAATCCAGTGCAACAAGGAGCACGGGACCCACATCTGGGCACACCTTCGCACTTAGGGCAACAAAAGTAAAAAGAACAGATGATGGACAGAATGCTGAACAATGCATTCACCCCCAGTCACACAGATCTGGGTTTAATCCATCATTTTTATTGCCCCCCACAGTTTATTGCCCCCCACGCCACCCCAGTTTGGACCCAGCCATATGCAAATCAGTCTTTACTCCATTGGGAGTGGCACAGGCCAAGAGGTTGGTTGGGCAGTGAGAAGCAAAGGACCAGATTTTAATAGGTAGGCTACACACAGCTCCAAATGGCATTGGCTGAAAAGCCGGGAACATTGGGAACAGTGGTGACGGCGTCAGAGTCTTCTAAAAAATGGGGTACACAGCATTGAGGAAGGCAGTTGAATCTGAACTCATAGTCGGGAACTCGGGGAGGTCAGTGCTGACGCATGGATAGAGGTGCCAGTGCCACGTCCGCCAAAGGCAGCGGAGGTTTGTCTGGAGCCAGTCCCAAAAGAGGGGCAGGGCTCAGCGGAGGATCCACAAGAGTAAATTCAAACAACTCCAGTTCCAAGGATGAAGGTCCTGTGGAATTTGGAGTGTGTTGAGGTGGCTTACCGTTTGAGTGCTCCTTAACCTTTTTTTGATGTTTTGTGGAAGGGGAGGATGGAGATCGAGAATGTTGCAGGGATCGCTTCAGTCAACGTCATCATCCTCCGCTCTGGCCATGAAGAGTTTAGCCTCCCACTCCTTGCTTGCCTTGGGGTGCATGCTTTGGCACAAGGAGCAGGCTTACGAGTCAAGGTTGGAGCCTAAGCACCAAAGACAAACCGAGAAGGGGTCTATGATGGACATTTGTCCATCACAATCCTACTGCTTTTTGATAATGTGTATGATGAATTTCCTCAGAGACAGAAGCTCCAGATACTCATTGAAAGCACAGAAAAAAAGTGAACTGATGTTGAGGTGCTAGGGTGGGCGCTTTATGGCCCTAGTGGTGTCGCCTGATGTCACTTCTGGTGCTGAATGAGTCCAACCTCTTTACCAGCAATATCATTGCTTTGAAGTTTTCTGGATCCAGTCTGACGCTTGGGGGGTTGTTCTCAGTGGGGGCTCATGGGAGGGAAAAGGGGCGGGGTGGCACGTGGCAGCATTAGGACTGGCCAGAGCACGTAGCCAGGCCGCGCTGAGGCAGAGTGAAAGTCTCTGCTTGCCGTCTCCAACCCGACAACACAGTGCTGGGTTGGAGAGAGCCTGGTGCACATGTGCACTCCACCTCTGTCCCATCCCTTTTACAAGGAAACGATAATAAACCTAGTTTATGATCGTTTCCTTAACAATAATAAACTTATTATCGTTTCCTTGTAAATGTTTTGCAGCTGCTGTTGCTGGCGGGGCAGGGGGAAGGGGAGGAATCTGCAGGTAGAACTATCCATCAGAACACATGCTTATAAGTGATAGTTGTAAATTACATATTAAGAAATAAAATAGTACCCTGTCCCCCAATTCTATAAATAAATCACTCCAATGTTCAATTATGACACCTCTGTCAAATTGTGGTCACAAATGAATCGCAATAATGGGGTTTAATATAAAATTGGTGAGCCCTTTAAACCCCTCTTCTCACCATAAGTGAGCGGTGTAATAATTATGGAATTGCACTTTAATAATTTATCTAAAACGTACCATGTGTAATTGTAGATTTAATTAAACAATCTGGTATCTGATATCTAATAAGAAGACCCAGCTTCGGGCAACTGTACTTTTAGCCAAATTTGATATGGTTTGGTTCAGAGGAAAGTTATTACTTTAAGACATCAAATAGGTACTCTGAGAAGTGTTAAATAAAGCTGCTCACCAAGTGCCAAACAGATATTTAATTTCATATTATGTATTAGATTAATGGCTATTATTATTAACAAACGGGGATGTACATGTTAACTAGGTGTAACGTAAATGCAATTTAATCAAAAACTATTTGATACCTTAATATTTTAATAATAATAACCACGTATCTGTATACATGGCCATGGTTGGCTTGATACTTCGGGGCACTCTTTACAAGATGACAACTACTTCAACCCATATGATCTGTTTCTCTCCATTTCCCGTCCTATTTCAATCTGTACATATCTCTCTGCTGCAATAACACACCAGTTGAAGTTAGTTCCCTTCAGTAATGGCCTTTCTGGTGTATTTTCTATTTGCAGATTTCTTACCTTGTGACTACCCACAGGCGCCAAACTGGATTCGGAGATGGTTCTTAGCAATTCACTTGTGCACCAGTATGTGGCATTATGTGATTCCATGTAGACTCCGTGCACTTCTGAAAATGATGCTGGAGCCATATATAGCTGTCACCCTAGCCCTCTGATACGAGTTTTGGATGCAGAGGAAATACTGATCAGAATAAACAGTGTGCAAATTTTACATTGGAACATTTTTAGATGGCAAGACAGTTCATTCAACAGAGCAAGGAGGTGGGTGGGAAGGTGAGGAATTGGCAGTTAGGTAAGAGTATCCACCAAGAAGAGGGTTACCAAAGTTAACTTGTTCTTTTAATGGATGCTTCCAATCGCAGATTCCTCACCATGTGAACAGATACCAGAGCAGTAGCCTTCCACATGGTGAGTCTGTGGAATGGCTCAGGCCAAAATCTCCTGCAGGATCGATCAGGCTGTGTCCCTCCTGTTGTACCCGGTTACCAAGGCATTAGTGCTTCCTGAATGTGTGCTCTGACACCTACCTAGCAGCCTGGCAGATGTCCAGGACAGGTACTACATATGTTAATGACTGGGAGTCAGCCTTTGCACTGGTGGAATGAGCTGTCAAGCCTTGTGTAGTCTGCTTCTTATTAAGTTGCATATCTTTAGACAGGGGACTATTAATCTAGAGATTGTTCTTTTCTGCATTGCAGCAACTCTCTTTGCTTCTGTGAGCCCCACAAAGACATTATCATCCACAAGGTGTTCTTTGGTACAATCAACATAGAAAGGTAAGGCTCTTTTGGGATACCAGCAATGTAGCCTCTCTTCCTCCTTGGATGGATGAGGTGGAGCTAAGAAGGCCAGAAGGGGGCTATACTGTCTGACATGGAACCGAGTCATGACTTTTGGTAGGATACCAGCCTGGTCCTGAGCTCCAGTTTGTCTGGGAAGAAGGTGGTATATGGGTGCTGGACAGACCGGGCTTACAACTCATTCATGCAATGAGCTGACAAACTTGCTATGAGGAAAACTGTCTTCAAGGTTATAAGACGCACATCAAGCATGTTAGGACAAAAATAAGGTTCCATAGCAGAATCACAAAGGATTTGGGTGGAATTATGTGGGTTAGCTCCTTCAAGAAACACACCACAAACACAATTGATCAGGTAACCATATAGAGGCAGAAAGAGAGAACAAATAACCTTCAACAGCAGTCACAGCAAGTCCACTGTGTTAGAGAAAAAACAAATGGAAACACATCAGATAACTGTTCTTGCAAAGGTTTGATGTTTCGAGAAGTAAAACAAGCTACAAACTTTACCCAGCATTCACAGAGATGGTTTTAGCAAATGAAGCCTAGCTGCCTAAATGGCATTTGGTACCGAAGGAAGGAGTTCAAAAGCCATCAACTGTCGCTGCTCAATATCCAAGTTTGAGGTTTAGGTTGTGCAAGTTGGATACAGGACTCGGCTCTGTGACAGAAGTTCCTCCAAAACCTGCAGCCAGATCAGTGGACAGATGTTCATGGTCAGATGTTCCGGGTACAACACTCCTCTCGTCCAGTCTAGGGCCACTAAAATGACTTAAACCAGTACTTCTTGATCTTTTTCAGAACTTTTCTTAGGAGAGGTAGAGGCAGGAAGGCATACAGAAGTACCAAGCTCCATTCTATTTGGAAGGCATCTCCAAGGGAGATCCACAGGTGAACTCCAGCAAAAAAAAAGCATGGACACTGTGCATTCTCGTCGGTGGCTAATATCAATCCAGGGTTCTCCCAGTTGCAGAAAGACACTTGGGCCATCTGATTGCAATTGCCATTCATAATCTGCTAGGCAATGCCAACTGAGCTCATTCGCCCAGGCGATTAAATATCCTGACAGGTTAGACACTACCAGGGAAATGTTATAACTCAGCCAGTTCTGTAGGCATACAACTTCTTGGCACAAAGCCCATAAACCCACCCTGTCCTGTTTTTGCAGTAGCACTTAGCAGTAAAATTGTCTGTGAGGACCCACACTGTTGCCCCTAGATTGAAGGGAGGAAGGCTTTTAATGCCAATCACCCACAGAACTCCACCAAAATGATGTGGAGCTAGGACTCCACTAGAGACCAGAGTCCTCCGGAGGTTGTCCAGAACTGACTGAGGCAAGCCCTTCAACAGGCACTCATCACGGTATGGGAAGACTGGTATTTCCATCTTCTAGATGTGCAGCAACCATAACATTTGTTAACTCCAAGGGGAACTGGTGAGGTCAAAGGGGAGCACAAAGAGCTGAAAATGCATATGGCCTACTTTGAACCACAGGTAAGGTCTGTGGGACTGCATGACAAAGATGTGGAAATAGGTGTCCTGTAAATCCAGCCCTCACAATCCAGTAGCCTGGATCTAGGTCAGACAGAACTTGGGCCAGGCTGAGCATCTTGAAAATGTCCTTTTTTGCAAAATAAGTACAGAGGGCGAAGGTCTAAAATAGGATGAAGTCCTTTGTTGTTTGGCACCAGAAAATAATAGCAGTATCCAGTCTCTATTTCAGATACCAGCAACTTCTCAAAGGCTCCCTTGTCCCAAACAGCCTAGCCTTTCCTTTGTATGATGGACAAATGGTGTTCCGGAGGTTGTGGTGATGTAGGTGCCATATGAGGAGGTTTGGAGATGAAAGGTAGGCCATTTCCATCCTACACAATTTGAAGTATCCATTAACAGTTGGCGGTTGAGGATTTTCCTAGTTCTTCTGAAGACCATGGCAAAAGATACTGACTCCTGTGTGGAAAAATCAGGGGGAATGTTTACGTGTCAAGGGACATATTGACCCCACTGGCATCTTGAACGCTTATAAATAAATTATCTTCATAAAGCTGAGAATCTTTATCCCCATCACCACCATCATGGGGTTCTGGATCTTAAATGTGTTGGCTCTGGCAATATCCTGTCTGAATGGGTCTGCATGAGCTGTGTCTAAGGTCAAGGTGGGTGAGACCTCAGTTGAGGTTGAAGTGGATTTGTTTCCTAGTCAGAAAGGACAATCAGTTCTTCCTTCAGCATCTGTGCGTAGGGACCTCGTGAGGATCTTGATGCAACGTGAGAAGTCATGATGGGCACCAACCCTGGAGGCTACTTAGCGGGGTCAGGATGCATGGGCGCATCAGGGACAGATCCATTGGCCGTACTCCACCAGGAGGCGTCCTCAGATACAGGTCCCATAGTTCCATCAGATAGCTGGTATGGTGCAGAAAATATGCATCATGGCCTCCTTGAAGGCTTCAACCTGGCATGAAGTCACCAAAGGTCCCAGGAATTCAGGCTGAATCGAAATGAGATGAGGGATCAGCTCTACGGAGAGGGAGTGGGATCTACACGAGGAGGTACCCTTATGTCTGACAACGTCTCTTGACTAGAGGGGCAGGAAGAAGGGGAGTCACATTTAGACTTATATTTTTTCTTGGACTACGACAAACCTAATGACTTGGAGTGTGGAAGATACACTCTTGAGAATGGCCTTGAGAGAGTCCACATCCTTGACTTCCACCAAGGCCATCCTTTATTTACTTTCTTCAGTGCTCAGCGACGTACAGCTTGGCCTCACAGTTTCCGATGGCCTTTGGTTTCGTCCTAGGGCAGTTGCCACACAACTAAGTTGTGTTAGGAACTAAACACCATAGACATACATGGTGGATATCTGTCACCAATATCCGATTACAGCAGTCCTTGCAGGGCTTGAGACCTACGGTTTTAGGGGGGAAAGGGCGACATAGCCTTGAAAAATGTATTGAAATTTTGACAAAAATAAGTTCTGTCAAATGAAAGAAAATGAGAGCACAGCTCCGGATTCACGTCACGAGGCGTGGAAAGAAAAAAAAGGACATCTGCATGCAGGAGCATCCAAATGGACCCCAGCTTGCTTATGTAATTAATACTGCAAAACAAACTTTGAAAGGTACCATCAGAAGACAGTCCCAGCATTTATAGAATCTCCTTTTCAATGTTGGCACTACTATCATGAGGTTAATGTTTCCTGAAGTGTAGCCCAAAGCTCTCTGTATTTCCCTACATATGTATCCAACCATTACTTTAGGTTTCTAACCAATGAGCTGATCAGCCGCTCATGCGAAGTGGTAGTCCAGCGGTAGCCTTGCAGCAGAGAGGCTGTTCGTCCGAATTTAGTACCTATCAAAAGTACCTAATAAAGCACTATCTAAAATGAAATGAAAATGTCACTTACCCAGTGTACATCTGTTCGTGGCATCAGTCGCTGTAGATTCGCATGTTTTGCATAGCTCGCCATCTGGTGTTGGGCCGGAGTGTTACAAGTTGTTTTTCTTCGAAGAAGTCTTTCGAGTCACGGGACCGAGTGACTCCTCCTTTTGTCTCCATTGCGCTTGGGCGTCGACTCCATCTTCGATTGTTTTTCCCCCGCAGAGGGTGAGGTAGGAGTTGAATTGTAGTAATAGTGCCCATGCAATGGAGTGACTAAGTATGTACTTATTTAAGGTTGAAATGATATATATACAAATAGTTGAAGGTAACTTCCGAACTGCTACAGGCTCCCGGGGAGGCGGGTGGGCACATGCGAATCTACAGCGACTGATGCCACGAACAGATGTACACTGGGTAAGTGACATTTTCAGTTCGATGGCATCTGTCGCTGTAGATACGCATGTTTTGCATAGACTAGTAAGCAGTTATCTCCCCAAAAGCGGTGGCTCAGCCTGTAGGAGTGGAAGTAGTCTGAAACAATGTTCTTAATACGGCTTGACCTACTGTGGCTTGTTGTGCGGATAACACGTCTACACAGTAGTGCTTGGTGAATGTGTGAGGCGTAGACCATGTGGCTGCCTTACATATTTCTTGCATTGGGATGTTTCCTAGAAAGGCCATGGTAGCACCTTTCTTTCTGGTTGAGTGTGCCCTTGGTGTAATGGGCAGCTGTCGTTTAGCTTTAAGGTAGCAGATTTGGATGCATTTAACTATCCATCTGGCTATACCTTGTTTTGATATTGGGTTTCCTGCATGAGGTTTTTGAAATGCAATAAATAGTTGTTTAGTCTTTCTGATGTTCTTTGTTCTGTCAATGTAATACATTAATGCTCTTTTGACATCTAATGTATGTAGTGCCCTCTCAGCTACGGTATCTGGCTGTGGAAAGAACACTGGAAGTTCCACTGTTTGATTTAGATGGAACGGTGAAATAACCTTTGGTAAAAATTTTGGATTAGTCCTTAGGACGACCTTATTCTTGTGTAGTTGTATAAAAGGTTCTTGTATTGTAAATGCCTGAATCTCGCTTACTCTTCTTAGGGAAGTAATGGCGATGAGAAATGCAACCTTCCAGGTTAGGAACTGTATTTCGCAGGAGTGCATGGGTTCAAAAGGTGGACCCATAAGTCTAGTTAGGACAACATTTAGGTTCCATGAAGGAACAGGTGGTGTTCTTGGTGGTATAATTCTCTTAAGGCCCTCCATGAATGCTTTAATGACTGGTATCCTATATAGGGAAGTTGAATAGGTAGTCTGCAGGTATGCAGATATTGCTGCAAGGTGTATTTTAATGGAAGAGAAAGCCAGGTTAGATTTTTGTAAGTGAAGCAAGTAACCCACTACATGTTTTGGAGTCGTGTGTAATGGTTGGATTTGATTAATATGGCAGTAGCAAACAAACCTCTTCCATTTACTTGCATAGCAGTGCCTGGTGGATGGCCTTCTGGCTTGCTTTATGACTTCCATACATTCTTGGGTAAGTTGTAAGTGCCCGAATTCTAGGATTTCAGGAGCCAAATTGCTAGATTCAGCGATGCTGGATCTGGGTGTCTGATCTTTTGGTTGTGTTGTGTCAATAGATCTGGCCTGTTGGGCAATTTGATGTGGGGTACTACTGATAGGTCTAGCAGCGTTGTGTACCAGGGTTGCCTTGCCCAAGTTGGTGCTATTAATATGAGTTTGAGTTTGTTTTGACTGAGTTTGTTTACCAGATAAGGAAGGAGAGGGAGAGGTGGAAAAGCGTAAGCAAATATCCCTGACCAGTTCATCCATAGGGCATTGCCTTGGGACTGCTTGTGTGGGTATCTGGATGCGAAGTTTTGGCATTTTGCTTTCTCCTTCGTCGCAAACAAGTCTATTTGAGGTGTTCCCCAGAGTTTGAAATAGGTGTTCAGAATTTGGGGGTGAATTTCCCATTCGTGGACCTGTTGGTGATCTCGAGAGAGATTGTCTGCGAGTTGATTCTGAATCTCTGGTATAAATTGTGCTATTAGGTGAATTTAGTTGTGAATTGCCCAACGCCAAATTTTTTGTGCTAGCAGGCTTAACTGCGTGGAGTGTGTCCCCCCTTGTTTGTTTAGATAATACATTGTTGTCATGTTGTCTGTTTTGACGAGAATGTATTTGTGAACTATTATTGGTTGGAAAGCTTTTAGTGCTTGAAAAACTGCTAGCAGTTCTAGGTGATTTATATGCAGTTTTGTTTGATGTACGTTCCATTGTCCTTGTATGCTGTGTTGATCGAGGTGTGCTCCCCACCCTGTCATGGAAGCATCTGTTGTTATTACATATTGTGGCACTGGGTCTTGGAAAAGCCGCCCTTTGTTTAAATTTATGTTGTTCCACCATAGAAGCGAGAGGTAAGTTTGGCGGTCTATTAACACCAGATCTAGAAGATGACCCTGTGCTTGTGACCACTGTGATGCTAGGCACTGTTGTAAGGGCCTCATGTGCAGTCTTGCGTTTGGGACAATGGCTATGCATGAAGACATCATGCCTAGGAGTTGTAATATCATCTTTGCTTGTATCTTTTGTGTTGGATACATGCGTTGTATGATGTTGTTGAAATTTTGGATTCTTTGGGGACTTGGAGTGGCTACTCCTTTTGTTGAGTCTATTATGGCTCCTAGGTATTGTTGTACCTTGCACGGCAGAATGTTGGATTTCGTGAAGTTGACGGTGAACCCTAGTTTGAAGAGGGTTTGTATGATCTGATTTGTGTGGTTTGAGCACTCTATTAACGAATGGGCCTTGATTAGCCAGTCGTCTAGATATGGGAACACATGTATTTGCTGCCTTCTGATGTGTGCAGCGACTACTGCTAGACATTTGGTAAAGACTCTTGGTGCGGTTGTTAATCCGAAAGGCAATACCTTGAATTGGTAATGTATTCCTTTGAATACAAACCTTAGGTATTTCCTGTGCGATGGGTGTATTGGTATATGGAAATACGGGTCTTTGAGGTCTAAAGTTGTCATGTAGTCGTGTAGTTTTAGCAATGGTAACACTTCTTGTAGTGTGACCATGTGAAAGTGGTCTGATTTGATGAATGTGTTTACTATTCTGAGGTCTAGGATTGGTCTCAGCGTTTTGTCCTTCTTTGGTATCAGAAAGTACAGTGAGTAAACTCCTGTGTTTATTTGTGTGTTTGGTACTAATTCGATTGCATTCTTCTGCAATAGTGCCTGCACTTCTATCTCCAGGAGATTGGAATGATGTTTTGTCAAATTTTGTGCTTTTGGTGGTATGTTTGGAGGGAATTGTAGAAATTCTATGCAATAACCATGTTGGATAATTGCTAGAACCCAAGTGTCTGTAGTGATTTCCTCCCATGCTTTGTAATAATGACCTATTCTTCCCGCCACTGGTGTTGTGTGGAGGGGGTGAGTGACATGTGAGTCACTGCTTAGTAGTAGGGGTTTTGGGGCTTTGAAATTTTCCCCTATTCCTAGGGAATTGCCCTCCTCTATATTGTCCCCGAAAACCTCCTCTGTACTGTCCCTGGTAACTGGACGGTGTTGCCTGTGAGGTGCTGGCTTGTGTGCCCTGACCCCGAAACCCCCCTCTAAAGGGTGTTTTACGGAATGTGCTGTAATTCCCTCTGCTCTGCGGGGAGTAGAGTGCGCCCATGGCTTTAGCAGTGTCCGTGTCCTTTTTGAGTTTCTCAATCGCTGTGTCCACTTCTGGACCGAACAGTTCTTTTTCGTTAAAAGGCATATTGAGAACTGCTTGCTGAATCTCTGGTTTAAATCCAGACGTTCGTAGCCATGCATGCCTTCTGATAGTTACAGATGTATTAATTGTCCGTGCAGCTGTATCTGCAGCGTCCATGGAGGAGCGTATTTGGTTGTTTGAAATGTTCTGTCCCTCCTCAACCACTTGTTTTGCCCTCTTTTGTAGGTCCTTGGGCAGATGTTCAATGAGATGTTGCATCTCATCCCAATGGGCTCTGTCATAGCGCGCAAGTAGTGCCTGAGAGTTAGCGATGCGCCACTGGTTTGCAGCTTGTGCTGCGACTCTCTTACCAGCTGCATCGAACTTGCGGCTTTCTTTATCTGGGGGTGGTGCATCTCCAGATGTGTGGGAGTTGGCCCTTTTCCTAGCTGCTCCTACAACGACAGAGTCTGGTGGCAGCTGTGTAGTGATGAAAACCGGGTCTGTAGGAGGCGCCTTATACTTTTTTTCCACTCTTGGTGTGATTGCCCTACTTTTGACCGGCTCCTTAAAGATTTCTTTTGCGTGCCGGAGCATACCAGGGAGCATAGGCAGGCTTTGGTAGGAGCTGTGGGTGGAGGAGAGGGTGTTGAATAAAAAGTCATCCTCGACCTGTTCTGAGTGGAGGCTTACATTGTGAAATTGTGCTGCTCTAGCCACCACTTGAGAATACGCAGTGCTGTCCTCTGGTGGAGATGGCTTCGTAGGGTATGCCTCCGGGCTGTTATCTGACACTGGGGCGTCGTATAAGTCCCATGCGTCCTAATCTTGGTCACCCTGGCTCATGGTGGTGTGAGCTGGGGAATGTGATGGAGTTTGTGCTGGTGAGACGTTAATTACAGGTGGAGGAGAGGGTGGTGGAGTAACCTTTTTTACCACCTTTGTTTGTGGTGTTTGTTCAGTTTGGGACTCCAATCTTCTCTTTCTTCTAATAGGGGGAAGGGTGCTTATTTTTCCTGTCCCCTCCTGTATGAAAATACGCTTTTGCGTATGGTCTACATCAGTTGATTGTAGCTCTTCCTCAAACCTATGCTTTCGCATTTGGGAGGTTAGCGATTGCTCTTCTGTATAAGAGCCTGAAACTGGGTCGGTTGCAGTCTGTTTTGGCACCGAAACCCTGTCTGCATCTTTTTTCGGCTCCGAGGTGACTTTTTTCTTTTTCGGGGCCGAAACCTCTCGGCGTCGATCTTCGTCGGTGCCGCTGTCTCGGCGTCGAGCCGTGTCTACACTGGTATCCCGGTGTTGATGCTTGTCTCCAGCACTTTCTCGGTCCCGAGAAGGCTGCGTGCCGGTGTCTCGACCGGAGTCGGACAATCTCGGCACTGTTTGGGCCTTTTTCGGTGCCGACGGTCGGTCACCGAATTTATGGGTCGAGCCATGGCCTGGTGGCAGTGGCGTCCCCTGGGCCTTGTAAATCTTCTTCTGAGTGGTTTTCGACGTCTTACTCACGGTTTGTGTATCGTCGAATCCTTCGGAGTCCGATTCGTGGATCGAAAAGGTTCCTTCCTCTTCTTGTTCCTCGAACTCTCGGTGGGCTGTCGGCGCGGACGCCATCTGAAGTCTTCTGGCTCGACGGTCTCGGAGTGTTTTTCGGGACCGGAACACACGACAGGCCTCGCAGGTGTCTTCACTGTGCTCAGGTGACAGGCACAGGTTACAGACCAAGTGTTGGTCTGTATAGGGGTATTTATTGTGGCATTTGGGACAGAAGCGGAACGGGGTCCGTTCCATCGGCGTTCTTCTGCACGCGGTCGGGCCGACCAGGCCCCGACGGGGGATCGAAAAACTACCCCGAAGGGCACCGGAGCTCTTCGATCTTTCGACGCGGTGTTGAATCTAACTACGCCGATCCCGAACGCAACAATACCGACGAAAATCTTCCGAAATTAGCTATCTTTCCGTTCCGAAACTCGGAGCGACAGGAACACGTCCGAACCCGATGGCGGAAAAAAAACAATCGAAGATGGAGTCGACGCCCATGCGCAATGGAGACAAAAGGAGGAGTCACTCGGTCCCGTGACTCGAAAGACTTCTTCGAAGAAAAACAACTTGTAACACTCCAGCCCAACACCAGATGGCGAGCTATGCAAAACATGCGTATCTACAGCGACAGATGCCATCGAACATAATGTTTCTTTCTACAGTTTTGCATCATCAGATTGGATTCTATCTGAGTAAGCTTTCTCTATATTCCTAAAACCCTGCATGAGAAAACATCTACCTAGGCCTAAAATGTCCCCCTGGCTCGACCTGTGGAAAAAAAACACCTCAGGGAGGACTCCCCGGCAACTGCGAGCCCGTGAGTAACCAGAGACGACCCCCCTGAGGCCCCACAGCGACGCCTGCAGAGAATCCAGAGGCTCCCCCTGACTGCGACTGCCTGTAACAAGGGACCTGATGCCTGGAACCAACACTGCACCCGCAGCCCCCAGGACCTGAAGGAACCGAACTCCAGTGCAGGAGCAACCCCCAAGCGACCCTCTGCCTAGCCCAGGTGGTGGCTACCCCGAGGAGCCCCCCCTGTGCCTGCCTGCATCGTTGAAGTGACCCCCGGGTCCCTCCATTACTTTCTATCTAAAACCCGACGCCTGTTTGCACACTGCACCCAGCTGCCCCTGTGCCGCTGAGGGTATACTTTCTGTGCCTTCTTGTGTACCTCCCCCCCCCCCGGTGCCCTACAATACCCCCGTGGTCTGCCCCCCCCGAGGACGCGGGTACTTACCTGCTGGCAGACTGGAACCGGGGCACCTCTATTCTCCATTGAAGCCTATGTGTTTTGGGCCCTGAGCTGTGGTGTGGTAAATTTGGGGTTGCCTTGAACCCCTAACGATGGGCTACCTTGCCCCCAACCTTGAGACTTGTAAGTGTTTTACTTACCTGCAAACCTAACCTTTACTTACCTCCCCCAGGAACTGTTGATTCTCGCACTGTGTCCACTTTGAAAATTGCTTATTGCCATTTTTACAAAGACTGTACATGATATTGTTTTTATTCAAAGTTCCTAAAGTATCTAAGTGAAGTAACTTACATTTAAAGTGTTTAATGTAAATCTTGAACCTGTGGTTCTTAAAATAAACTAAGAAAAGATATTTTTCAATATAAAAACCTATTGGCCTGGAGTAAGTCTGAGTGTGTGTTCCTCATTTATTGCCAGTGTGTGTACAACAAATGCTTAACACTACCCTCTGATAAGCCTACTGCTCGACCACATTACCACAAAATAGAGCATTAGAAGTATCTCTTTTTGCCACTATCTTACCTCTAAGGGGACCCCTTGGACTCTGTGCACACTATTTCTTACTTTGAAATAGTGTATACAGAGCCAACTTCCATCATTGGTGGATCAGCGGTGGGGTCTAAGACTTTGCATTTGCTGGACTACTCAGCCAATACCTGATCACACGACTAAATTCCCAAAATTGTCATTAGAAACAGATTTTTGAAATTTGAGCTATTTTTCTACATTTTTAAAAATCCTGCTAGGGCCTTGTGTTAGTCCGTTAGCATTTCTTTTAGAGTTTAAAAGTTTTGTAAAAGTTTGGATTAAGTTCTAGAGATAGTTTTAGATTCTTAAAAAGTATCCCAACTTTTAGAGAAATAATGTCTAGCACGGATGAGATGGTGGTGGAACTCAACCTCACCCCTTACATGCATCTTAGGATGTCAGAGTAAAGGACTCTGTAAAATCAAAAAGATAAAAACTGGATCAAACCCTACCAAAGTACAGCTCCAGGAGCTTTTGGCAGAGTTTGCTAGAGACCACCCCTCTGAAGACAACCTTACAGAGGGGGAAACTAGTGACCAGGAGGATAATTTCCCCCCCTCCTGTCCTAGTTAGGGAGCCCAGGGTTCATCAATCCCTGACTCCACAAGTGATAGTCAGAGAGGCTGCTTCTCCCACAGGGGAGTCCAGCAACTCTGGAAGCATTGAGGGCACCCTCAATGAAGATGACCACCTGCTAGCCAGGATGGCCAAACGATTGGCTTTGGAGAGACAGCTCCTAGCCATAGAAAGGGAAACACAAGAGTGGGGTTAGCTCCCATCAATGGTGGCAGCAACTTAAATAGGGTCAGAGAGAATACAGACATGCTAAAAATCCCCAAAGGGAGTGTAACAAAATATGAAGATGGTGATGACATCACCAAATGGTTCACAGCTTTTGAGAGGGCTTGTGCAACAAGAAAAGTAAACAGATCTCACTGGGGTGCTCTCCTTTGGGAAATGTTCACTAGAAAGTGTGGGGATAGACTCCTCACACTCTCTGGAAAAGATGCAGAATCCTATAACCTCATAAAGGCTACCCTGATTGAGGGCTTTGTATTCTCAACTGAGGAGTACAGGATTAGGTTCCGAGGGGCTCAAAAATCCTCGAGCCAGACCTGGGTTGATTTTGTTGACTTCTCAGTCAAAACACTGGATGGTTGCATTAATGGCAGTGGTGTAAATGATTATGAAGGGCTGTATAATTTGTTTATGAAAGAACACCTTTTAAGTAATTGTTTCAATGATAAACTGCATCAGCATCTGGTAGACCTAGGTCCAATTTCTCCCCAAGAACTGGGAAAGAAAACAGACCACTGGGTCAAGACAAGGGTGACCAAGACTTCCACAGGGGGTGACCAAAATAAAGGGGTCACAAAGCCTCCCCAGGAGAAGAGTGTTGAGACATCCAAGGGAAAAAGTAGAGAGTCTTCTACAAGGCCCCAAAAACCTGCACAGGAGGGTGGGTCCAAAGCCTCTTCACAATCCTCATTTGGGTACAAGGGTAAAAACTTTGATCCCAAAAAGGCCTGGTGTTGCAGCTGTAGTCAGCCTGGGCACCAAACTGGAGACAAGGCCTGTCTCAAGAAAGGTTCCACTTCAACTATTACTCCAGTTAGCACTGGAATAGCCAGTCTCCAGGTGGGATCAACAGTGTGCCCAGAGCAAATCAGGGTTCACACTGAAGCTATATTAGTCTCTGAGGGTGGGGTGGAGTTAGCCACACTAGCTGCCTGGCTCCCTAACATGCAGAAATACAGGCAACAGCTCTTTATTAATGGGACTAGAGTAGAGGCCCTGAGGGATACAGGAGCCAGTGTCACTATGGTGACAGACAAACTGGTTTCCCCAGGACAATACCTGACTGGACAAACTTATCCAGTCACCAATGCTGACAATCACACTAAAGTACATCCCATGGCTATGGTAACTTTAGAATGGGAGGGGTCACTGGCCTGAAACAGGTGGTAGTCTCTTCTGCTATACCAGTGGACTGTCTGCTTGAAAATGATCTGGAGTCCTCAGCATGGGCTGAGGTAGAACTCAAAACCCATGCAGCCATGCTGGGTATCCCTGAAATGGTGTGTGTCAAGACAAGGGCACAGTGCAAGGCTCAGGGTGAAAAAGAGGTGTTGGAGTCTGGAATAATGGCCCAACCCTCCAAGAGAAAAGGAAAGAAGACTGGGGAACCAGCTTCAGCACAGAAAAAGAAAAAGAACCTCTCTTCTCAGGAAGAAGTTCTATCCCCTGAGGGAACTGAGACTATAGAGTTGGAACCTTATCAGGTTGAGCTCTTGGGCCCAAGGGGACCCACAAGGGAACAACTGTGCAAGGGGCAAGACACATGTCCCTCTCTTGAAGGCCTTAGGCAGCAAGCTGCTGAGGAAACCAAAGGAAATATCAGTGGAACCCACAGGGTCTATTATTGGGGAGATGGACTCCTTTACACTGAGGCAAGAGATCCAAAATCTGGTGCCACTAGGAGAGTGGTAGTGCCTCAGGGGTTTAGGGAGTTCATTCTGACCTTAGCCCATGGCATTCCACTTGCTGGGCATTTGGGACAAACCAAGACATGGGAGAGGTTAATCAACCATTTCTATTGGCCCAACATGTCCCAGAAAGTAAAGGAGTTTTGTGCCTCCTGTGCCATCTGTCAAGCCAGTGGTAAGACAGGTGGCCACCCAAATGCCCCCCTCATTCCACTTCCAGTGGTGGGGGTCCCCTTTGAAAGAGTAGGAGTGGATATAGTGGGTCCACTTGAACCTCCCACAGCATCAGGGAATCAGTATATCCTAGTAGTAGTGGATCATGCTACTAGGTACCCTGAAACAATTACCCTTAGGTCCACTACTGCCCCTGCAGTAGCCAAAGCACTCATTGGTATTTTTACCAGAGTGGGATTTCCTAAGGAGGTGGTTTCTGACAGAGGTACCAACTTCATGTCAGCTTACATGAAACATGTGGAATGAGTGTGGGGTGACTTACAAGTTTACCACACCATACCATCCACAAACCAATGGTCTTGTTGAGAGATTTAACAAGACACTGAAAGGCATGATCATGGGGCTTCCTGAAAAACTCAAAAGGAGATGGGATGTCCTCTTGCCATGCCTGCTTTTCGCCTACAGAGAGGTGCCTCAGAAGGGAGTAGGGTTTTCCTCCTTTGAACTTCTGTTTGGCCATCCTGTTAGGGAACCACTAGCTCTTGTGAAAGAAGGCTGGGAGAGACCTCTTCATGAGCTTAAGCAAGATATAGTGGACTATGTACTAGGCCTACATTCCAGGATGGCAGAGTACATGGAAAAGGCAAGTAAAAACCTTGAGGCCAGCCAACAACTTCAGAAGATGTGGTATGACCAAAAGGCTGCTATGGTTGAGTTTCAGCCAGGGCAGAAAGTCTGGGTTCTGGAGCCTGTGGCGCCCAGGGCACTTCAGGACAAATGGAGTGGCCCTTGCCCAGTGCTTGAGAAGAAGAGTGAGGTCACCTACCTGGTGGACCTAGGCACTAGCAGGACCCCCAAGAGGGTGATCCATGTTAACTGCCTAAAACTCTTCCATGACAAGGCATATATAAACATGTTAATGGTTACAGATGAGGACCAGGAAGCAGAGAGTGAACCTCTCCCTGATCTCCTCTCCACTGACCCTAAAGATGGCACAGTAGATGGAGTGATCTACTCAGACACCCTCTTTGGCCAACAGCAAGCTGACTGCAGGCAAGTCCTCCAGCAGTTTGCTGTGCTCTTTTTCCTAACCCCTGGTCAGACACACCTGTGTACCCATGATGTGGACACAGGAGACAGCCTGCCTGTCAAAACAGGGTTGTGTAAAGAAATGCCTCCTTGGCATGGTTACACCCCCTGACTTTTTGCCTTTGCTGATGCTAAGTTATGATTTGAAAGTGTGCTGGGACCCTGCTAACCAGGCCCCAGCACCAGTGTTCTTTCCCTAAACTGTACCTTTGTCTCCACAATTGGCACAACCCTGGCACCTAGGTAAGTCCCTTGTAACAGGTACCCCTGGTACCAAGGGCCCTGATGCCAGGGAAGGTCTCTAAGGGCTGCAGCATGTCTTATGCCACCCTAGGGACCCCTCACTCAGCACATGCACACTGCCTCTCAGCTTGTGTGCTGGTGGGGAGAAAATGACTAAGTCGACATGGCACTCCCCTCAGAGTGCCATGCCAACCTCACACTTCCTGTGGCATAGGTAAGTCACCCCTCTAGCAGGCCTTATAGCCCTAAGGCAGGGTGCACTATACAACAGGTGAGGGCATAGGTGCATGAGCACTATGCCCCTCCACTGTCTAAGCAAAACCTTAGACATTGTAAGTGCAGGGTAGCCATAAGAGTATATGGTCTGGGAGTTTGTCAAACACGAACTCCACAGTACCATAATGGCTACACTGAAAACTGGGAAGTTTGGTATCAAACTTCTCAGCACAATAAATGCACACTGATGCCAGTGTGCAATTTATTGTAAAATACACCCAGAGGGCATCTTAGAGATGCCCCATAAAAACATACCCGACTTCCAGTGTAGGCTGACCAGTTTCTGCCAGCCTGCCACACACCAAACATGTTGCTGCCCACATGGGCAGAGTGCCTTTGTCACTCTGTGGCCAGGAACAAAGCCTGTACTGGGTGGAGGTGCTTCTCACCTCCCCCTGCAGGAACTGTAACACCTAGCGGTGAGCCTCAAAGGCTCACCCCTTTTGTTACAGTGCCCCAGGGCATCCCAGCTAGTGGAGATGCCCTCCCCTCCGGCCACTGCCCCCACTTTTGGCGGCAAGGCTGGAGGAGATAATGAGAAAAACAAGGAGAAGTCACCCACCAGTCAGGACAGCCCCTAGGTGTCCTGAGCTGAGGTGACCCCTGCCTTGAGAAATCCTCCATCTTGAGTTTGGAGGATTCCCCCAATAGGATTAGGGATGTGCCCCCCCTCCCCACTGGAAGGAGGCACAACGAGCGTGTAGCCACCCTCAAGGACAGTAGCCATTGGCTACTGCCCTCTCAGACCTAAACACACCCCTAACTTCAGTATTTAGGGGCTCCCCAGAACCTAGGAAAGTAAATTCCTGCAACCTTAACAAGAAGGACTGCTGACCTGAAGCCCTGCAGAGAAGGCGGAGACGACAACTGCTTTGGCCCCAGCCCTACCGGCCTTTCTCCCAACTTCGAAGAAAACTGCAACTGCGATGCATACAACAGGGACCAGCGACCTCTGAAGCCTCAGAGGACCGCCCTGCACCCAAGGACCAAGAAACTCCAGTGAACAGTGGCTCTGTTCAACATCCTACAACTTCTTTGCAACAAAGAAGCAACTTTAAAGACTTCACGTTTCCCGCCAGAAGCGTGACTTTCCACTCTGCACCCAACGCCCCCGGCTCGACCTGCGGAAAACAAACACCTCAGGGAGGACTCCCCAGCGACTGCGATCCCGTGAGTAACCAGAGACGACCCCCCCTTAGCCCCCACAGCGACACCGGCAGGGAGAATCCAGAGGATCCCCCTGACCGCGACTGCCTGTAACAATGGACCCGCAGCCCCCAGGACCTGAAGGAACCTAACTCCAGTGCAGGAGCGACCCCCAGGTGACCCTCTGCCTAGCCCAGGTGGTGGCTACCCCGAGGAGCCCCCCCCTGTGCCTGCCTGCATCATTGAAGTGACCCCCGGGTCCCTCCATTACTTTCTATCTAAAACCCGATGCCTGTTTGCACACAGCACCCGGCTGCCCCTGTGCAGCTGAGGGTGTACTTTCTGTGCCTTCTTGTGTCCCCCACCTGGTGCCCTACAAAACCCCCCTGGTCTGCCCCCCGAGGATGCGGGTACTTACCTGCTGGCAGACTGGAACCGGGGCACCCCTATTCTTCACTGAAGCATATGTGTTTTGGGCACCTCTTTGACCTCTGCACCTGACCGGCCCTGAGCTGCTGGTGAGGTAACTTTGGGGTTGCCTTGAACCCCCAACTGTGGGCTACTTTGGCCCCAACTTTGAGACTTGTAAGTGTTTTACTTACCTGCAAACTTAACCTTTACTTACCTCCCCAAGGAACTGTTGATTTTTGCAGTGTCCACTTTGAAAATAGCTTATTGCCATTTTTACAAAGACTGTACATGATATTGTTTTTATTCAAAGTTCCTAAAGTATCTAAGTGAAGTACCTTATATTTAAAGTGTTTAATGTAAATCTTGAACCTGTGGTTCTTAAAATAAACTAAGAAAAGATATTTTTCAATATAAAAACCTATTGGCCTGGAGTAAGACTTTGAGTGTGTGTTCCTCATTTATTGCCTGTGTGTGCACAACAAATGCTTAACACTACCCTCTGACAAGCCTACTGCTCGACCACACTAACACAAAATAGAGCATTAGAATTCTCTTTTTGCCACTATCTTACCTCTAAGGTGAACCCTTGGACTCTGTGCACACTATTTCTTACTTTTAAATAGTGTATACAGAGCCAACTTTCTACAGATAGTTTATCCTATTGAAGGAAAGTTAAGGAATCTTTTATACCTTTTGATCATTGACACATGCAGACAGACCTTGAATTATCTTTGTGCGTGTTCTATCTTGCTTTGGCACCAGGAAACAAACAGAATAGTTTGCCTAGCTGATCTCTTCCATTGGTACCTTTTCCATTGATAATTTTCGTAGGAGTGTCTTCACCTCTTGTTGTAAGCATTGTAGCTCTTCCTCCGTATATGAACTCTTTTTTTTTTTTTTTACTTGACAGTTGCTGGAGTTTCTAGGAGTTCGATACAGTAATAGTACTGGACAATGTTATTATTTATTTGTCGGAGGTAATGACCTCCAACTCTTGGAGGAATCCTCCTTTTCTGCCCCACACTAGTGTTATGGGGTAGGGCACTCCTCCGCTTAAGTCATTTGCTTAAGGAACTCGCCGCTCTTGAGGGCTGGCCCCTCCCCCTTGCAGAAAGGACTGTCAAGGTGTTGAGGGGAACTGCCACCATGCTGGAGCTGATTGCTTAGTACCTGTCTGATGGTAGGGAGTCTGTGGCATCAAGGTTTACAAGCCTTTTCTTCCTGACTATATTCTGTTGGGTTAGTTCTCCTTCTTATGTAGCTGCAGTACTGCAGGGCTTCCACGGCCTTCGTGGTTTTGTTTTTGATTTGTTGTTGGGCTTTATCGACTTCTGTTCCAAATAGCTGTTCTCCAAGTGAAGGAAATGTAAATGACAGTTTTTTGCACCTCGTGTTTGAAGCCTAGTGCTCTTAGCCATATGTCTCTCCTGAGGGTAGCACTATTGCACAGTTATACGAACACAGAAAGGTTGTAGTGGTACATAAATTGCACCAACTGATGAACAAACGTAAATGTGGATAATGTAAACAAACACAGCTGATTAAGGTGGTGCTTGACAGGTATCACGTGCCCCACTACAAAGGCACGAACAACAATGGTCCAATAGGCCCACTGTATATTAGAGTATACAAAGATACCCAAACAATCAAATAGTATTCCAAAAGTAATTGTAAGTCCATAGAGTAAGGATTCATACATAAGTCCATTCAAGTGAGTTCCATTGAAACATGGAAGATTGCGTTCACCAAATTGCCTTTTTCTATGACAATTTACTTTTTCTTGTATTGTTTCGGGAGATACTTCATTAGTTCCCCTATTTCCTCCCTCTGTTAATGTGCATAGTGATAAAGGAGTGCTTATTAGTTCACAATCCTCCATTGCATGGCTGCTGCATCCTTAACCTGGTGTCCCACCCTTTTGTTTTTTTAGGTGGAGGCCCGCTGACTGGGCATTGGCTCTCTTTCTGGTGGTGGCCACAATTACTGAGGCTGCCACTACTTCCCCTTAATTTATAAGAGATCCTTATAGGAGTGTTTATATTTTTCTCCCCCTTGGAGTTACCGGGGCGCATCTTTCTGAATGCCTCTCTTCCTTGATCACGAATGCTTGAACAAAGATATTGGCTCTTCCCTTGTGATGATAAAAGTGTTTCCAGGAGAAAACATGCCTGCAACTGTTCTTCCTCTAGTTGAAACGCAACAGTTATCAACGTCTCTTTTAATCATCACGCTGTACTTTGCAATGCCATCTGGAGGGCATGTTTCAACACTCTTCTCAGGAGAATCTGTCTTCAGGTCTTGTCAGTCTCCCTCTGTGCTCTGGAGATCTTTGAGGAATAGGATGTGTGAGAATGTATGAGGAAGGGTGTTTTTCAAGAAGACTTCCTGTTCCTCTTCCTATGGTTCAGTTGTAGGGCAGAGTTCCATCTAGGGTGATTTTGGGATCCTTACGTAAACATGTGTCTGTTCTCGCCCACTGTGTCTTTTAAGGTCTAACTGCACATGCTTCTTGTGTTCACCCTATTTCAGTAATTGATAGCTCTTTTCTTTCTGGTTCAATTACATCTACCTCGACATCAGACCCCTCTCCTCGCGATACCTCTGTGTTCTCCATGTTGTTGTGGTCAGTTGACAGACTTAGGGCCCTGAGCCCTGGTTGATACTTTTTCTGCATCGTGGTATAATGTGCCCATCTCTATTTTTCCCCTAGATCGGAGTGTCCCCGGGGGGAAATCAGCGCACTTGTTGCACCTTTCTACACCATAGTCACTTGGAAAGCATAATTTGCAGACTTCGAGATTATCTTTTTGTGGCCTTTGGACAGAAATGGAAAGGGATGTTCTCCACTCCCCTCGACGTTTCCAGACCACTGGATACACATTTAAAGACCAAAGGGGCGTATATCATCGTGCAGCAGCAGCTACTTTTTTCAGTCACTGTGATTTTTGGTCTATCTTGATGGTAATACAGAAAAAATCCATGCTTCAAAACCACTAACCTTTGGTTCCAGAGCAGCATTCTGCTTGTCGTAAAGTGCTTCAATGCCTTTCCAGGGATAGAAATAACTATTTAAGTGCAATTACAAAACAATAAAGCATAGTTGGAGTACTTTATAAAATGAGTACACATTTGTAATGCAGCATTTAAAAAATGAGCTCAATATTCCGTTTTCACTCTGGAGAAGACTTATTGCAAGTACATTACAATAGAAACTGGGAACATACATGTGTTTCACACAGTGCAAGAGGCGCCACACAAATTGTTTTCTTTTTAAATTTATTAAGTCTGTTCTAAGATGTTCAGATAAGAAAATAACTAAGAACCTGTGCAAGGCCTAGAATGAATGACTGGCACAGGTAAGACTGTTTGGTACAAATACAATATATGCTTATATTTCCAATGAATTTGACACAGATTAACAATTTTATTTACAGAAAAGAAAAAAATCATTCAAGTATCAAAATTTTGAGACACAGATTAAATAACAGGTTTGTTCCAAGTCAGCCCCACTGTATATCTCAGAAGTCAGGACTCTGTGCAAACTAAACTCAAGATCGTCACCGATGCCTCATGCAGGAGGGATCTGCATGCACCTCCCTGTCCAGAGTCAGTGGTACCTGTAGGATTGCTCAACACACACCCCTTCCCACGCAAAGCAATGGACCTAAATGAGTGTCCATTGCCACACCTATTGGTAACTGCAGTCTTACCAGAATAATAAACTACTGGTAACTAAAGATTGCCCTTCCCACTACATAGCTAAGAGTAACAGCACTACCCCCACAAAAGCAGTACCCCACTCACTGCTAGGTTTACTGTGCCCTCAAGGCTGCTGGTTAAGGGTAACTGCAAGCTATCCTACTGCAGTAACTATCTACAGCTATCTGAGACAATGTATGCAGGCTCCCTAGAAACATAACAAAGAACCTCCAGTGCCCTATACAAAATACAGTAACTTAAAGGAACCCCAATGCAGAATTTAGCAGGTAGCTGCACGCCTCCCACAACATTAAAAGTAAAGCTGTAGCCCTTCCCTACTCCAACTGGATTAGGATAGCTACAGTCCATACTATCATCCTCCAAGGAAACTACAAGTCCTCCTCCAAGGAAACTACAAGTCCTCCCTATTTATTTCTGGGTGTATGCAGACTTCCAAAATCTCAGAGGAACTGCAGGCCCTCTACAAATATGTCTGGGTAACAGCAGGTTCACTAAAATGCCCTCAATGTGGCAAAAACCCCACTAAATGTATCTTATTTTAGCTGTGTACAGTGCACAACTGCCCCTGAGTAAATGAAAACCTTCAATCACCTACAAGCTGCAGTCCTCCTTTGCCCAACCTCTTGGGTCAAAGATATTATAGGGCTCAGATGGCGTAAGGAAGGATTTCCCTAAGGTGATACAACTTAATTGGGTAATTGTTGTAAAGTGTAGATACATCCTTGTTCCTTATCGTCGTGGGGTAATTTCAAAAGCTACAACCCCTAAAGTCAGGAAAGAGAAGCAAAGCATACTGGCAACTCACAAACTTTTGTTGGTACATCAATCCTTTCTCAATATTAAAAGACAGGCACTGGGGCATATTTCATCCAGTTCCATTTCACATTTGAAGCACGAGAAAACAGAACCCCTAAAGATTCTGTATGTACCGTAGAACAAGTACCAGAGGAATAAACAATGATCCAGATCTTCACTTTTGGATTTTTCCTTACGTTCAGCTGGAATCAGGTTAGTACCAGGTGAATAAATAATATTGTAGCAGCTTAAACAACAATTATTTTCTTATATATATATATAAAAAGAAACAAACAAAAACGAAAAGAAAAATCATAGTGTCCCAGTCGAGCATAGCATAGTGTCCATCAAGGAGAGAAATTAGGATGATCCCACCAAGCTTGAGCAAGATTAATCAATTGAAAACTCCACCCCTCAACCCTGTATTTGGCGGCTGTACATGGAAGTATTCACAGCTTCAGCGAGTTTTGGTGGATGAATGGCTGCAGAGCTCTGACTCATTCTGTCTCTTCTGTGCCTTTAGGACTATGTACCGAAATGGCTTGCATCTGTGAAACAGTGCTACTACTGTGTAATATAACAGATTGAGGTTTCAAAGCAGTACAATTTAGACAAAGAAACCTGGTGTTTTCACATACCTTAACTCTCCCGGCTTTTTCGTTCTCCAGATCTAAATGAATAAACCTTAGAATGTGTGTCTGATATCTGCTGCTTATTCCATTTACATGCGGTCCTAAAGTAATTCTATATCCTGTGTATCTCAGTCCTTACAGTAGGCAGATTTTTTCCTTTACTAACCAGAAACACATGCCAAGATAAGACTTTAGAACAATACCCACTTAAAAATGGATGACCTAAATGCATAAGAACATGTGTATCTAGTGTGGATGAAACAGACGGGAAGATGCTCATTAAGATATGGATAAATAAGGGGAAGCAGTGCTTCCTCAATGGGGTTAAAAATATAGGTTGACCTTAAATCCATTACAAATTCCTGCCATCAGTAACACTTAAAATTAAAAAGAAACTGAACAGTGATGCAATAAATATTGTGTAAAAGCCACGGCTTTCCTCACAAAGCAGAACATGTTTCCTACTCTCATTTTTATTTCCTAGAAAAGAAACAAATGCACATCTAAATATACCCTATCAGGTTCGTTGGTGAGGAAATCATCATTTTGTAACAAAGAGTTAACCTGTAAACCAGGGAGATCTAAGTAAAGAAAAAAAAACTTTAAAACACCGACAAGCAATCTGGAAACTCGTATCTTTTAATGTGATAAGAAAGAAAACCAATTTCAAGACTCTTTCCGTATTAGTCTTGATAAGCCTTGCACACCAGCCACAAAGCTTTCCCAGATGCTATCCAAGTACAGAAAGTACCAATTATCCATTTAGGGTAGAATAACTGGAGAAGACCTGGTGCTAAACGTACCCTACATGAGCTTCTAAAGAGATCCTTGCACCTAATAAGGAATGCCAGCCTCCAATCAGGGAGGATGATGTAAAGCAAACTCTCCTACAAAGGTTTTTGAGGTGGCCAAGTCAATTTAAGAATCTCTGCTGGATTCCAGGACCAGAGGTCTTTGACTTGATGCCCAAGCTGCACTTTTACTAATTTTCCTAAACACAATAAAACGACATTCAATGGCAGCCTCTCTTGTGAAAGGTGTTTGGGTGTGCCTGAGAGCACTTGGTTGATGGCTAATTTGGGGAGCACAATATCTGCACTGAGATTTCAAATGTACAGATTCTTTCACCTTTCAAGTACAGGAATTGAAATCCAAAATGTGATGCTGTTCCCTGAAACCTTTAACCCCATCTACACAGTATCTGGGCATGCAAACCAACCAGTGGGTGCAGCTTCAGCCCTAGTACAGAAGAAAGTTCGAAATGAAGTGGACAACGCAGATTTGAGAAAACCTGACCAAAGAAAAATTCAAGGGTCTCCATGGCAATAAAATGCTGAATCGGGTCTTAAAAATATTTCTACAAAAATGTTTTTTTACTCCGAGAATACACCTTGGTTGCTCCCAATACAAACATTCTTATTAGGGTTTTAAAGTTAAGTGCCCAAAATGAGTTTTGCAAAACAATATTCAACTGTTTTGCTATTTTAAAAATGTCTGGTTTCCAGGATTACCATGGAAATCGGTGGTGACTGAAGTCTCTTGATGAATCATCACGTGCACCTTTCTTGCTGGCAAAGACTACTTGAAGTTTTATTTTTTTTAAAACACTTTGAGCCTGATTTTGTGTAGGCACAGCAGATGTAAAAGCTGTGTGTTAATCACTCGTAGATTATAGAAATAAATATTATGCAAAACCTTTGCCATGTTTAGCAAACGCTTTTCCTATTATCCAAAAACTCATATACAGCTTTAACAGCCTTCAAGATGCCAAAATAGAAGATGCAAAGTTAACCACTGCACAATTTAGCAGTAGTTCTTTAATCCTTTCTGGGCCAATAGATCTGGTCAAAATTGTAATATGGATTGCCAGTGAGTGTATTCAAACAACTATCAGCATAAACTATCTGACATAACCTCTCTTGATAAGATCCCTTTCATAGGGGTGTTTGCTTTTTTTCAAGGGGATCCAAAAATAATTCTGCTTGTTGCTGTGAAGAGCAATCAGGGTAATCTCATGCAACTCAGCAGTTAAAGGGAATGCTCACGAAGAAACCGATTGTCTTTTAAAAACAGTGATGTTTAGTTTCTGACAAAGTTAATTATCCTGATCTTCAAAGATCCTTAGTACCACAATTCATATCCAGCAGAGCAGCATTCTACTTTTAACGTAGGGGTTTTTAACAGAATGTCTTTAATGGGATTCTCCTTGAATGGACACTAATTAATTCCAGTCCCTGACACAAGTCATTTGATTAACCTTAAACAATCTCACTGTGAGGCTAGTCATAGAACGCATAAAAATGTGACCATTTTCACTGGTAAAAATGTCCTAAAAAGATGTCAGCTACCATTTTTCAGATGTGTGTCTGAAGCAGAATAATGGACTGAACAGTACGCCATAGGGTGTTTTACTAGTTTACTGAGATTATATGAAAACGCAGATCGCTTTGCCCAGTTATTATTATGCTGGTGTTGTAGAGACTGCTTGCAAATGCCTGATGTGTATTTAAGGGATAGTTAAAGGTGAAAGCCTCCATTTCAAACATGAAGCTCCCAAGACAATTTATACTGTGAAGACTCGGATAGCCTAACTTTGATGATCCAAGAAACCTTATATAGTCGAACCCTCAATTTATTGGCAAATAATGTCCCTTGTATGTTAGCTGGATTACATTGGTTAAAATGTGTGGGAGAGCATGGAACTACTTGTGAGTATTCTTAGCTGATTTAAAAAAAAAAAACCTGAAATAACGTAAATAAGTATTAGGTACTGCCTTGTGAAGCACGCAACATTGCGTTCACTGGCTCTTCTGGCAACAATGGACACTATAAAGACCAATTTGAGTAAAAACGCTTAAAAAAAGAAAGAAGTTTTGACACCACGGGAAACCAATACACACATGGCATTATGAGATACTTCCACTGAAACAGTGCCAAGTCAAAAGTTGTGATGGAAATATGTGTAACGTTGCCTTGCAAATGTTTGGGGATATACCACCTGAGCCCTATGTATGTGCACCACTATATTACAAAAGGCAATCAAGCGCAAGGAAATTAGTCTTATCCCACTTCCAGTTCACTCTAAACTACTAGACCACATCACTGAAAATGGATTTATCGACGTCAAGCTCATTTCTGACACTTTATGCTACATCAGCGACATGTCACTTGAGGCCAATCTGGGCGGTCAGAAAAATCCCTATTTTCAGATGGAAGAATAAGCATCACAAGAAGAAATAAAATGTTCAAAATACAGGACCCCAGTATGTTGGGGTAAGCATGGCATTGTAAAATATATTTTATAACTCTCCAGAGATCAGAAAAATGGATACTTCCATGGAAAAGAGTTATTGCAGCAGCCTAATCAGAGGCAACTGAGGCGAAGAGGAATCACTGTAAGCAACACATCAGCGTGGAATTCCCTGCTCTAGAGCCCAAAGGTTCTCGCTTACTGAAGCTCAGGAATCGTGGCACATCAAAGTGAAGGTGGCCTTTGGCCCAACAGTGTAATGCAAATAATTAATGGACCAGAAGTCATTAGCCCAAAAGCAGAAGGGTCCAAAGTATCTGTTTAAAACCTCTATCTAGCTCCTCAACTTGAGGATTCACCTAAAAAGATGAGTGAGTTTGCACAGATGAAATTTAAATTGATGAAATTGACTTGACAAAGATGATGCTTCCTGAAAGTTACATAATAAAGGGAAACGCAAAGCTGATTCGGATCCGCTGCTAATTACAATTAGATTAGCATGATCACCCTTACAAATTTATGACACACTTAAAGTACGTAAAAGATAAAAAAGTGCTGCATAGTTATCAGGAGAACAGTGGAAAAACAAAACCTTACAGAATACAAACAAAACACAAATACCAAATAAACTCGTTCTCAAAACATTTTGAATCCAAAATATTCCTGTGATGGAAGAAAAGGTAAAGCTCGAAGACTAATAATATACTAAGAATAGGCTACCCAGCCTACGTTACAAATAAAAGATCATCTTAGAGCTAGTCCTATATTTTGGGAGGGCGAATTTGTTTGTTCAGAAGAGGAAAGGAGAAACTTGACAAGACCTCTATTGGTGGCCCAGAAACATCCCCGCCTTGCCGTGTAAAGAAGCACAAATCTTGCATCACAGCTGCCCCTCTTTCCAGGACACAGAAATTAAAAACAGTCAGCTCAGACAAAAAAAACGGAATGTTTGATAACATAATTGATGAACTAGAAACGCTCACACTGGCTCTGCTTTTAAACACCCGATTTCAAGGTCCTTTGGCCAAGAACCATTACCCTCTACATTCAGTCCCAACAGAAAGGCAGTGCTAAATTCTAAAAGAAACGGCAGAAGTCACTGGTTCGAAAGTCAAATAAAAACATTTTGGGTAAACACAAGCGCCACAGAGAATTATCTCCCACCCAAAACATGCAAGAAGGTGAGCTGTGGGAATGGCAGCAAGATCAAGTTAATTCCTTCCCCGACAGCCTGTATTTCAAGGGAGCAGGTTCTTGTTCACTAATGGGGTCTGTCATGCTTGTAGCAGATAGCACAGTGTTCTATACTTACCCTCACTCACAGGCATGTCCTGATCAGGGCATTCACAGTCACTAAGGACCTACGTTCACAAAAGTGCTCAGTTAACAACTGCTTCCCAGAATGTGCAGAGACACCATCACAGACTCTCCCGGGGGAGGGTGCACTTCAAGCCGCCTTTGGCTGCCAGTAATGTTCAGTTGCCCAACTTATCTCCCAAGTCTTCAATCAATCCACAGTAATAACTGTAATGCAGTAAGCAACTGTGAGGTGCATCAGTCTGGCATATTCAGTGTGGAGGTCAGTCTCTGGGCTTAAACAAACAGACACACAACAGTTCATATGCCGAGTTTAAAAAAAAAAAAAGTATTGTCAGCTGTAGAAGGAAGCAGGCCACAGACTTAAAAAATGTGGAATAAATGCAAAAGAACGAGACACTCTAAGTATTGCTCAGAGAGATCTCAGTCTCAGCACCATACGAATGGAGAATGCCCAGAATCCTTGGAAATTGTGGCACTCCACTCACTCTGACAAAGTCCGCCCGATAAAGAATGGAAGCATGCTAAACTTTTGGTTTCTTGAATATTTTTTGTGGTTCATTTTGTTTAACTTCAGATAAAGACAAAGTTGGCAATCATTTTTCAAGTGCACTCTTGAGCTCGTCCACGAATTGTCCCTTTAGCGAGGTTTGGGAGTGAAAGCATTAACCTTGACACCCCCAAGTCTTCCCCGGAATCATTAACTGCTGTCGGCTCCTCTCCGAGGAAGCTTTCTTCAAGCTTGGTGACTCTGGGGTAGCTGGTCTTCAGGGCGCTGGAAAGATGACTGGTTCCTACCCATGGCATATTCACGCTGGAGTCTGAAGATGCTCCTTCACATGATCCCAAATCAGCTTTGTGGAGGAAAACAGAAAGGGGAGGGGGAGGGAAGGAGATTAAAACCAAAAAATGACATGGATGTTGTAAAATACAAATAAAAAGAGAAAAGGGTATGAAGTGAAAGGTGTGTCCTCCAGAGTACAACTGGAGTAGCAAACGATTTAAAGAAACCACATGTGAGCAGACATCAGAGGTGAGCAGAATAACTGAACAAGCTGATTATCCACTACCTTACAATATTCAATTTGGGGCACTGAAAACAAGGTCTCACAGTGCTATTTTCTTTTCAAGTGCAAGGATGACCAAGGAAGGCGAGTTTATCTATTCCAGAGTAATAAATAACGAGGCTAGTTTTGTTAACCATTCAAGCCACTAGTTTTAAGAACAACAATTCAATCCACAGACAAATGAATTGCAAAGTTACTGCATGAATCACAGTTCTGGCTGCAAAAGCTTAACACTCAACTTATTATTCATTTGACAAGGCTTCAGTAAGGGGTTGAGTAATGTACTGACTTACTGACGGTGACTGATGCTGACCTACTGTAAAATACACAAAAATAGTGTTTCTAATAGATTTAAAGTTGCGCTGAGTAGGGAAAAGCTCAACCACTGTTGCAAAACTCAAACCTAGCTAGAGTGATTCCACTACAATTTGAAAGGTTAGCTACGAATGCCTCCATATGTGCTCATTACAACCAGCAGCATTCATCACTACTGAGATTCTTAACAGAAACACAGTAGTTCACCCCCAACCCCTTCGACCCCTCCTTCAACACCACCCAAAATACAGCAATCCCCAGCATTAGGTTGCAGTTTATAGTGGCGTAAGCCACCCAAAGCACTAAAGTGTCATCTTACATTCCTTAAAGTTAGATCTACTTATTGAGTTATTCCTTTTGATTTATAAGTTCACGAAACTTTATGTTTGCTTCAAATATGTTAAAGATTTGTGCTCAGATTAGTTTAAAACGTATCAAGTGTTTCTAAGCATGCTTGGAGTTAAAAGAATAAATAACACGATGTAAGTATGTAAATCTTTAATTGTGTTTTATATGTGAATTGGAGACGGTATCACTTATCTGCTTAAAATTCTTTACTCTCGACAAGTGCAAGCTCCTGTTTGGTGGTGTACGAAAACACGGAAAATGTATTTATAATCGTACTTTTCTATTATGTAAATGTTTACTGAATTCATGAACACTGAATTTTTTTTTTACCCTAGAGGGATACCAGAACACTTGAATAAGAGAGAATGATCCTTTGGGATTTTAACATAAACCCATGTCTACCTGAAAGCACAAAATCTAGTTTCTCCTTCTAATTTTTTTTTAAAATAGCTAATTTTAACTAATATCCAAATAAGACTGGGGCTTTAAGTTTTTAACTGCAATACGTATTTCACAAATTAAAACTGACAAAGTAAAGGGTAAGTAACTTACCTTTGGTAACGATAATTCGGGGATGCAACATCTTCCGACATATTACCGACCTTATGAATATGACCATGTGCCAGACAGGACCCGGACACTTGTTCCTTAGTAGTAGCTCTCCAGCACCACCAAGTGGTGTCCGGTGACTCCAACTGCAACTCCCATCGGCCAGGAAATTACAACACTGGCCTATGCCATTGCTAGGTGCGCTGTTGTTAGTTCCTTGCATAACTCTACACTCAACAAACAGGAAGCGGAAGAGTTTAAATTAACGACAGCAGACAATAAAACGGCAGAAGAAACAGTGGGATGTCTTTGAAACCTTGACCCTGCTTGCAGGTTGGTCGCTCCCTGCTCAGATCCAAAGACCTACTGGTCTTCAGAAAGAACCTCAAGACATGGCTGTTCGACCAGTGACTTCCCTGCCCTCCCCCCCCCCCCCCCCCCCCCCCCAGCGCCTTGAGACCCTCACGGGTGAGTAGCGCGCTCTACAAATTTTTTGATCGATTGATTATGAATGCCAATTTCTCAACAAGGGACAAGAGCGGGCAGTGAAGAATCTGCCGTGAAGTATCCATCACTGCCATCTGAGACGCAGACCGTTACGTTTGGCAAAGGTATGCGGAAAATACAAGGTGGATGGGCTGGAAAATATCAGCTACCTGTGTGCCCCTGGCAAGAGCAGCAGTAGCGCCATGACCCTCGCAGAATGCGCATGAATGGCATTCAGGGGGTCCTCCATCGGCAAGAAGTGACAGATTGTAATATAAGGTTGTCCTAAAGAAAAATAGTATGCTGGGTCCCTGTTTTGCCCATTACAGCCCTAGCAAAGCCTGTGTCTTTTTAATGTTGTCCAAGCACTATAATAAGAGCCAGGTCAACTGGGGTGAAGCCTGTGTAGCTGTGCCTCTCCCCTGGAAGGATGAGACGATGAAAGAAAGATGGAATACTGACGGACTGAGCCACGTGGAATGTACACATCAGAAAGAAAGGTGGAGCTAGAGATTCCAACCAAGTCTGGCTAAAAGAGAGTAAATGGACAGACTGCCAACGTGTGCTCCTCTCCGTCCCTGAGGGTCTCAGAACTTTACATCAAGAAAACAGTTTTATCCCACTCGAGATGAGTAGTTCAACTGCGCACCCGCACGAATGGTGATGTCGTTAGAAAACCAAATATTAAATCCGACTGAAAAACAACGAAAGTCACGGACAGCCACATATACAGTAAACTCTTCAGTGAAAGCACCACTGGGGCAACCTAAACTAAGAAGGTTGGGCAGGAGGGCAGCTATGTATCCCTTCACAACAGAAATCGCTCATCCCTGTGGAGAGGGGGCAGTAGAAGGAGCAGGTCAGCAAATAGCTCTGGCACCAAGAGCCAAACTTATCCAGCGACCCTCACTGGCCGACATGGTGGCTCATTAGCGAGCAGCTGACAGCTAGGATGACATCCACTAAGTCCGGTGATAAGCTGAAGGCCTTTAAGTGGCACCACTCAATCAACTGTTCAGACAAAGCACTGGATGGATGGGTGGAGAACCCAACCATCCTGCTTCGAAAGCAGATCTAGTCGGTCAGGAAAAGACGGGGAGGCTAAATACTGAGTTACAAAAGATCCGCATACCACATCGTCCATGTGCAGTTCGTGAGATTGAGAAACAAGCAGAATGCTAAAATGCAGGCCCTGCGGGATGGGATCAGTTCAGTAGGAGAGTGTCCCTCAAAAAACCACATGGTGGGAAGTATATAGCGGAGAACAGAGAGTATTTCCGGTTTAGAGCCATGACAAAGAAGCTGATGCAGAGTCATACTGGCAATTCTGAAATACTCAGAGGTGCAGGAAAGGCCCTCAAGCAGGATGTATCCAGGATCGCTCCAATGAAGGGCAACCTCTGAACTAGGACAAAGTCGGACTTCTGCGGGATAATGGAGAATCCCCGTCAACGAAATATAAAATAAGGACAGGGTGGGCCCTAAATGGTTCATAATCGGTGGAGAAACCCACTCTTCTCAATGGTCACTACCTATACGGCCTGCAGGAAAATGGGGACCTTACACACCCAAAAGCAGCTTTAAGGCAGCATTCATGTGTGAAAAAGAAAAATGAATAATTACTGTGCAATCTGCGTGGGTTGGGAGGGATGATGGTGCCAAGAAGGCAAGCCCCTGGAAAAGCTGTCAAAGTGGCAGTAATGATGGTGGAATTAATTGGCCTCGGAGGCCAGCTCCACTGAGTAGGCAGTGAGCTGTACCTCACCAGTTCTAGAAGCCTTTCAAGGAGGAGTCAGCTTCCTTACTGAAAGCCCCCTCACCATCATATGGCATAACCATTACGGAGGTCTGGACATCCCCATCAAATCCAGTGAAGCGCACCCAGGCAGGTCTGTAGAGTGTGACAGCTGTAGCAAAGAATCCAATCTACAATTCAGAATTTGATCTGAGGAATCAAGGCCATCTTTCACAAGATCAGAAAAACAAGTTTTTTATGTGATCTGGAAGGCTAAATGTAGCTAGCGCTGGCCTTTTCCACACTACCTGAAATAATATCTGAGGAAACACATGGCATCAGTGGTGCTAAAAGTTACGTTACCTGAAGCATAAGGTGGTGAGCGATCTGCTGGGCCTGAAAAGGGTTTCTGACAGGCCGCCAGCATCTGTTCCACTAGTGCTTTGATAAAAGGCAGAAGAGGTTCACTGCCCGTTTAAGGCAGTTGAAGAATTTTAGTTAGAATATTAGTCATGGGCTCACCAGATTGTAGGTTCTCTCTTTAGTTTCTGTTTGTAAAATAGGTACAAAAGTTACACTTAGAGTCTAAAGACTGCTTTGTCACGTTCTAGCTCATACACTCAAGTAAGTGAAAGTGGGAAAACACAACATGCCTTTAGATACAGAAGAATTGAGTGTGTGTGTGTGTGTGTATATATACACACACACACACACACGTATATACACATTCCCATGTACAGTTGTCAGGCAGAGGTATTCAGTGTTCATGTATATCAGTAAAGATATCGTGATGGAGAACTGCTATTCTTTATCGAGTTAAAGCAGGTCAGCTTGTGCTTCACTGCCACCTACGCAAAGGCAAACCCCACTGGCAATATCAGGTTTTTGAATGACAAATTGCCTTTTCACTAATGGTGACAACCTATGCAATTGTAAATAACGGATAACATGATGTAATGAGTGTAAATGAAACTATTTAAAAGAGGCATCCATTTCAGACCATTAGTCACTTCCAAGAGGTGTAACAGTTTCTATTTCTCTTCCCCTTTTCTCAAATCCTTCATTTCCTTAACTGCAAATGTAACTGAGCTGCAGTGGCAGATACAGACTTCTTACATAATTGTGACTAGCTCATGTTCTCAATGTCAAGGAATATGTAGAAGATACTGGCATGCACATTTGTAACAGGGACGACCTACTTTTCACCTTCTTGTATCACAAGCAAAAGCTCAGAAAAGATGGAAGGCGGCTGTGTAGTGTGCAGAATATCAAAGATAACTGTGTCTTCTGTGCAAAACTCACACAGAAATATATAGGTTGGCTCCAAACTGAAAAAGGTATCTCTCTTCCACCTATAGCATCAACAGATACAGGCCATTTAGCTTCATATTCAAATAGCTGGTGCATAACTAGCTTTCAAATTCGGAAGCCATAAAACTACAATAATTTCATCTTCAAAGAAAAGAGATGTACAGATTACAAAAGGAGAACCTCATCTAGGCTACTGTAGATTATTCCACACCCAGATGCAGAATGTTAAATTTAACCAGATATCCATGGATACTAGACGTTAGGTGTTTTAGAGCAAGATTGTTTGAGCCCTACAGGAGCAGACTGTCAAAGATACTGACACAGATTGGTATGCAGTACTGAACCATCTCTCACTTCACCATCTGTCATGATGTTTGATGCAATCATACACATGAGAATAGGAAAAACCTAAGCTTTAGTGCATACTTTAAGATGGTACAAGCAGTGGCTGCACAGAAGGATTTTTACTCTACATTTTTAGCCTGAATGGATACAAGAGATTAACCAGTTGCTTCTTTTGCAGTCTTGAATGACAAGAATTTCCAGATTTAAAAAACGAATTGAATGCTAATGTGTTTCTTTCATCCTCTAGAACAGGTGTCTCTTACCAGTTGCTTGCGAGCTAGTTTGCAGCATTGAGTTCATTGTTAAATAAGACCAGGTCGATAAAGGTTATTTTAACTTCGTGTTGCCATTAACTTAATGAGTTAACTCCTCAGATTAACGTTCTCCCATTTCAAAGTCTTGCATTTACACACAGCATGCATCTTGCTCCAAGTGGCTGGTAGACACCACGTATTCATAACTGAAAACAATTGCTATATTGTAAGTGGGAGAATTTTAAAGTGCAGAAACGTTTTGCATATATCTCATTCATACACACACTCACATTCTTGCGTCTCCACAGACCACGCTCATTGACAAACACGACAGCCCTGTTATAGTGGTCTCTAGTTTAAGAATTTTGTTCAGATCATTGTATCTTGTTCTATAGACATTAGTCTTGAGTTGGATGTGGAGAAGTTGCTTGGTCTTCAGTAGCTCACAATGATATTCACTGATTTGAAGGAGCTCTCACTGCAGAACAGGTTGGAGACCCCTGCTCTAGAATTAGCTTCACTCGAAGCAGTGTGCACCTCTAACCTCAGTCATACCTAAAAGGGTCGGTTAGAGTCAGATACGATCTGGCTTTGAAGAAAGAAGATTCCTCAAGATTCAAAGGATTCTTATGAATGGCATCAAGCAAACTCACGACATTAGGCTTGGATAACGTAGCAAAGTTTTTGCATGGACATGACAGGGTGGTCTACATCCCGTAGCTGGATGATACAAATATCAAATATCTTCACATCTCCAATATAGGCATTAGGAAAACTTCAAATGTCTGCAGTTGGGAATTTTCCTGATCCACTGAAAAGGCCCAAAGAAAAGTCTACATCTAGATGGGTAATAAGTGTATAACGGATCTACCTGGATTCTACTTAATAGCAGACATGGCCAAGTCTGTTTGGGAGTATGTGTTGGACAAAGACACTTAATTGATTTCCTTTGTTTTTAGGCCCAAGTTTCTTTTAGGAGGGGGGGGGGCATGTTTAGTTTATGTTATTCTGTATGGACATAGATATTTAGACAGATTTTGGACAGAATTATTGAACAGTGTAGAACCATAGTTAGATATCCATATAACATGTACATAAACAGAGGGCTATAAAGTACAGAAAATAAAGGCAAACTCTTCAAAAGTAAAACATTTAGTTAACTCTACAAATTAAGGCTTAAATAACCTATAAGTATGCATCATTTTAATACTCTCTATGCACATTTGCCAAAATAGATTCACTAACGTTTGCCAAAGAAAAAGTGCCTGCTTCTGTTTGTAAAATGTACTTTTCTTTTTCTGAGCTCTGAAGATGAGTCATCTACGTGTTCACTGTTATTTCATTTCTGAAAAACTAGTTGCCATCAACACTGCCTTTGACTCCAGAGTTCCATTAATGATACAGGGTTTATTAGACGTACATAGGTTGGGTCGGTAAAGAAGCCTAAAATCTCAGTTATATGAAACAGTACTGACTCTACTGCATTTAATCCCAAAACTGATAACGCCTTTTCACAAAATATCATATGTTTGTATGTTCCTCTATCTTTTTCACATTTCTACCATATTCTGGAGCTGAGCAGTCAAAGATTTTTATTTTTATTTTAAAGGGAGCCCAGTTTTGGTTGTAGCACATTTTCTGGTGCAACAATCTCTTGTGCATTTTGATTTGAACTTTTCCCATGTTAGACATCTCACTCTCGGTCTGTAGTATTTCCACCATATTCTGGAGCTGAGCAGTCAAAGTTTTTATTTTAATTTTAAAGGGATCCCAGTGTTGGTTGTAGCACATTTTCTGGTGCCACAATCTCTTGTGCATTTTGATTTCAACTTTTCCCATGTTAGACAGGATTTGATCTCACTCTCGGTCTGTAGTATTAATTCTTAATACTTCTTGCCAATCCGTGCGGCACTTATTGAAGATATTCACTGATATTTGCCCGCGTTCACTGTACAATATGAAGATTTTGCACAGACCAAATCTTTTGAATATTTTCTTAAGGTCCCGGCATATTTATTGTTCATAAGATCTGTCAATTCAGAATTCAGGAATATCTCTAAACCTGCTTTAATTTCTCTATAGTTTCCGAGTAATATTCATTTACCATGCAGGATTCAGAGTTCATGTGAACTTCAGATGTGAACAACTTTCAGCAAACAATTTAATGGTATTCCTCTTCCAAACCAGGATTCCAAGTAAACTGATTTTCATCCCATTATGAATTTCAGATTTTCCCAAACTGGGGAAGAAAATCCGCTTCCTCAATACATTTCCAAACTTTCTATTCAGAATACCGAAGGCTTGCCTCAATAATAAGCCACTCAGACTATTTTTTATTAGGACATGTGGCCTAAAATGATAGATCACAATGGAAAATCAAAAACAGATTCCTTTCAGTTCTGGTCTAGTTGGGGATGTCATCTTATCACACTTCCTGAACACTGGACTAGCTTGTTGAAGTAAGAAGCTCTTAACACATTTCCTCGCAGGCAAACAGAATCCCACGCTCTTGTCGTTTAATTATAAATGAGATACAGAATGTTTTTCCTGCTCATAACAGATGTAGGAGGTTACTATCTAATTGAATACTGTATCTATGGTCACTAAAATTTGACTAGAGCCCACATTATGACTTTGGTGGTCCCACTACAGGACCACCAAAGCCACGGGGAGGATGCCACCACCATTGGTAGTGACGTCCCTCCCAAGCGTATTACAATGTTCCCGCCGGGCTGACCGGCTGGAACATTGCAAGGATATTGGCCTCGGCTCCTTTAAGGGATCCGAGGCCAATATCCTAGCACTTCAGCACGCTCGGAATGCGCACTGTCTTCAAAGCACAGTGTGCATTCTGACGGTGCTGGGTAGAGGGTCACCTGCACTGCCCAGGGGCCCTCTGTGGCCCACGACACAGGCTTTGTACCAGCCTTTTCATGGCAGGGTCTCCGCCATTAAAAGGCTGGCAGAAAGTGGGGTTGTAATCAGCCATCCGGCATGGAGTTCAGCATCGCCCTAGCTGTTTACCACCCAGACCGCAGTCACCATGTTCCTGGCGGGGATGGCAGCCTTCAGGTGGGTCCGCCCGCCAAGCTTATCGTTTTGGGATCAGACCGCCTGGAGTGCGGCGGTCCAATCGCCACCGCGAGGCTGGCGGTCCTAGCAGTTCAGCTTGAATGGCCAAGAAATAATTTTAAATCTTTATTGTACTTTGAGAAAGACATGCCAATTTTTTTGCTACAGCTCACCTTAAAGCTTAACACACTGCTGACATGTAAGTGTTCAAGTATCGCAAGAACAGACGTAATATGGTTTGATACATCTACATGTAGTAATGTTTTAGGGTGCCTCTCTCAAGACTATAACTAATATCCCTAACAATATTTGACGTTTAATTTCTCAATGACACCCACAATGCTGGCCAAGGGAAAAGCCCAAAGTAAGGTGTTTCAAGATGTTGAGAGCAAATGAGGAATCACAAGATGTCTGAGTAGGTCTACACTAGTGAGCATCTCAATGGCAAACAGTGATTAAGATTACAAGACTGATGATGTCTGGTCTGAGGGACTGCAGGCAGTGTCAGACTGATCATCTGCAAAGTCCTACATACAGGATGTACAATGCCTGACCCTCTTGATGGGCTGGGACCATACATGTGATTATCTCAAATGAAGACTTGGGGCACTCTGTGAAAGTTCTCATTTGATCCTGCAAGTAAATTTTTGTTGTGTCTCTTAGTCTTTCAACATTGTTTGGTTAGCAAAACACTCTGCTAAAGTTGTAGAGCCTCGCAAACAAGACAAACAACATGTTTACCTGAACCTCTGCCCACTGCAGACAGGACTTCTGTCAAAACACCAGTAGTCTGGTAAAGACAGCAGCTTAGGAACACATATGGAAGCCAGTAGTTGGACCCTCACAAAACAAATTTCAGATGATAACGAAAAATGTTAAATAAACAGTAATAACTGCTTTCAAATACACAATTTTACATACATCAAAGTGGAAAAGAAGGCCCAGAGATCTTGCTAATCGGAATGCAAAAACGAACTGTAATACACAGTAGTGCATTGTATGACATTGGTGTAGATTACCTTAGAGTGCTAACAGATTCCTCTTTAGAGAGACTTCAAATCTATTTCCTTATTTTTCATTTTAAACAAGCAACTTAGGCAGCAAAAATTGCTTATTTTAGATTTTTTACTTAATTGGTCTAAGCAAATTGTATGCAATCTCTTTTTCAATACCAAAGTTAGAAGTATTTTTGGAAAGTGGTATTTCTCTTTATAAATTGTCCTAGATATTCTAATGTTTACGTAGTATAATTAACACCCTATGATGGGGGAACTGCATTGCTTGTATAAAATTAAGGCACAAGGGGGCAGAGGTCGGCCACAGAGGGACTGGTTCAGAGAGGCACTGTTGGTAAAGAGTATCTAGCACTCCCTGCAACCTCTTGCTAGCCACTAAGTTTATAGAGTCAAGCCTTTTTCCAAGTAGATGCCAAAATAGCTAGTGCAGATGGCCAGATACCATTGACATGAAGCATAAATGGGAAGGGCTCGTCAACCAATGGAACAAGATTCAATGCTCTGACACCACAGGATCCAGAGATATTCTCTAAGATGGACTCTTGAATGACATTGAAGAAAAGATTTTCCTTTTCTATTTGGACTTTACTCTCCCTGTATGCCCAAAATAGCAACATTTACTCTACTAACCTGGTTGTCCTCTCAGCAAGGGGACACATTTGCAAGGATTCCAAATTTTAGTCTAAACTCGGACATAAGGCAGTGATGGTTAGTAAGGAGGTCCTTCATGAATGATATGGGGCTTAGAGGGATCTGAGCCTTTCATTTTACCTTTCTATTAGACATGCTAAACAAGAAAAGAAACTATCATTCATGTTAAGGAAATATTCCAACAACAAGGAACAATATCAAGGAGAAAGCAGCAAGAACTGCTACATAAACATGATGAATACCAAAAAGCTCCAGCATTTAACTTGTTGCACGGTAGTGGATAAACAGTATTTTCTCTGCTGCTTGAAACAGGCTTTAACAACACTGAAAATTGAGTGGTTTTGGAAACTTTCCATACATACTGATGCATGCATTTCCCAGGAATTTAATTCCATTCCGTGGAGAAAGGTATAGTAAGAAACACAGAACTGTTTAATTAAATTGAACTTGCCTTTTTTGAGTTGGGGAAACTTTCACAAGTTTATATTGTAGCTTTCGGACACTGAACTATCTTTTGGAATATAATAGCAATCGTCAACACTTGTTTAAACATTTTCATTGACTAAATTATTTACCTTCTTCAATTTGTTTTTCTCTAAGTTTTTTTTTTTTTTTTTTAGTCTACAGACAGTTATAAAAGGAGGACACACCCACGAAAATATATTAATTAGGACAGGTTCAAAATCGCTCTTTCTACTCATACCCTCCTTGTTCCTACAGGGAGCGTGCGCATATAACTCAACCACCTCTCAGCCATGGCAGTATCCTCGTTCGAATGACCTAATCCACCAAAGACCAAGAAGCAGGTGAGGCAAAGCAAACTGGAATCCTGGACCCTGCTCTGTAGGGCAAGACAGATGACATGAGTTAGGGGGTACTGATCGGGAATCCACTTCCAATTTAGAGCTCATCACAGTGCTGCGTGTCGATTCTAAAAGATGAGGGTGAACGAGACAAAGACACTTTGTGGAAACAGCACACAGCAACGGCTCAGTACAAAAGCAGAGGCTGTCCTGCACAGAGCAGCCTTGTACACAAAGTCTTCAAGTAATAGCCCCACATTGGGAGTTGGAAGGCCTGGATTTGCCATGGCTTTTCAGCGAAAATCACAAAGATGTCAACAAATGTAAACCATGGAGTGCCGTGCGCCCCCCGTCCTCGATCTCTCCAGCATTCCAGCCGGTGGCGCCCTATTGCTGAAGTGCCGAAAGCAGGTAAACAAGCACAGAGCTGGCAGGAGCCAAGCTGTGTGCAGGGTTCTCTTTTGCCACCTGCCTGAAACACTCAGAAAGGATGGCCGCTATGGAGAAGGGAAAGGGAAGTGAGGACAGGCAGCGATGGTCAACATGGGCACACGCTCTCAGAAGATTGTGGTCTCATACTTAGTGCTCAAGCCCCTCTTGGAATCTTGCTTGGGTTCCACCACCCAGGAGACACCGGCATGAGGGCGATAATCCTGGTCTGAATCCGGTTGGTCCATCTGTGAAAGAGAGAATTCAGCAACATGGTAACAGATTCAGGCAAAGCTCATCCCAGAGTAGAAAAAGACATTGTAAGATGTAGTAAAATATTCAAATTACGTGGAAGAGATGCACATCCCACACTACATCCTGCTAAATGGTGCTACAGGGTCACAGAGAATAAAGTGGTAGCAGTTACACAAACTAGTAAGTGAATGGCAGCAACCTGTATGGTAAGAGTGAGACGACAATTATGAAGAGCAAAAACAGATACTGAGACAATGCAGGCTAGTAAGAAACAAAAAAGGTACAAGAAACAAATGATACGCAAAATGTCTTGTGCAACACTTGGAATTTTAGTATTACTTCAAAGGCCATATTGTTTACCTTTCTAACCTATTTCTACTATAAATCACAAAAAAGAGCAGCTTAAAACGTATGTGGAAAACTGTAATATCGTTAGTACAATTTTACATGCCTTTCAGTAATGTACCTCCACTCTTTTTTGAAAACATCAATGCTTAAAAAGATAAGGAATGTAGACAGGAGATCGGCAGGCATGGCAGTGTGACAATAAGAAGTAAAAACTGCTTTGATGCATAATACAGAACAGTTATTCACTTTTAATCACAGTTGTTCATCACAGGTACCCTCCTTAAATTCATGAATTGTATACTATCATTGTATATATGCATGAGCTGGAACATGTTTTATTAAGAGAATTCTGCAATGTTTTGAAAACCTTTTTCATCTCAAGTATGCAATCATGGATGTTAATTAGACATCTCCTGAATAACAGCAAACAATCAAGCAAGAACAGACAGGTAGCACTCTCAGAGAAAACTGACATTCACGTAAAAATAGGTAAGCTGCTCCAGAGCCCAAACATCCGGTATGACAGCTAGGCCAGGTAAGGGATTTTAATTACTATTTCCAGACACATTCCTCTGGCTCTTCTGGCAGGGCTGGGGCTTTCCCTTTATGAAGGACTGTGATCTTCATAAAAATTCATGAAGACTAGAAATAAGTCACACTGCTGCCCTTCTCAATTGTTCCAATGAAATGCATTTGTAAATTGGCCACATGTTGATCGCCTGTACATTTGCCACATGGCACTATTAGAAGTTTGTATCCGGAAGAGACACAAAAGTCTGTCCAGTATCTATGTGGGACCCATTTAATTGGTCTGCTATGGAAATATTCACATTTTGCTAGTAATTTCCAAGCCTCCTGTCCCCCAACCACCACATACAGGGATTGGAATTTGCTAAACTAGTCAAATAGGCTTCAAACCTACTTCGAAGGGGCATGTTGTCCTTCTGTTAATAGGTATCTCTCTAGTTACACGCTACTCGGTGCTGCTTAGCCTGTGTGATCAGAACAGCAGTTAAAAAAGTAATGAACTCGAACATAATGTTCAGACAGAGAGAGAGATGGGTTTGCATATGCACATGAACCCCATGCAAGGGTCACCTGAACACAGAGACAGTTTTTATTTTTTGGCGATACAAGGATCATTAAAAAAAATTACTTTCGAGGTGCGGAATTCAGATTTTAGCAAGGACTACATTTAACTCGCAAAGGAAAAAAGATATGTCCTATATTGCTGTAATAGCAATCAAGCTAATTTTAATGGAAAAAAAGCCAGAATTGTAGTGGTAACAGATGTTTTTGAATCAACATTGTTTCAACATCATCTGCAGACCTCCAATTTAAAGCTGAATAGGACCAGGACCAGCGCCGGACTGGGAACCCAAAGAAGCCCTGGCAATTTTGTCCTATCAACCCCTGGGTGGAGGAGGAGGGGGTACAAGTGCAAAGCACTGCTGCTTTTGATACTGGGGGCCGATATTTCAATAACAAAACTGGATCCTGCCACTGCAAAGCCGGCCCCCACTCTTCCAGCCTCCCGGGGAAACGCCCGATGCCCACTACAGCCAGTCTAGCCCTGAACAGGACTTAGTGGTATGGTATTCGGATGGAGTGACATTGATGGCCTATCTAGTAGATAATCAGAAGTTAGTCAATTTCAGCAATGCAGAGCTGCTCTGTAATCTACACAGAAAATCCAGGCAGCAGAGTAATTTCTTGAGTGACAAATGCAGTCCAGAAATCACCATCAGTGTGGCCAAGAATACAATTAGGATCATCGTCATTATGAATTTCTTGAACTTAGGAACACCTTAACAAGATAAAAAAGAGTGATGTAAAAGAAAATGCTGACTGGATCATTAAAGAGCTATTCCCATTTGAGATGGGTTGCAGGTTAACAAGTTACATAGCTTCAGTAATGCCTTTTTTGGCGAATACTCTAACTGCAGATTACTCACATTATGACTATTGACCCAGGCATCAGACTAGATCTGGAAACTCTAAAGCAGTACTCATGCAGGGCAGTAGGTGGCATTGTGAAGCTCCGCACAGACATTGCTTCACTCGAAGTGATGAGCAGGGAGGCATATCAGCATTGGGGGGGCTTGATTTCAGTTGCTTTCGAAGGCTTGTCCATTCCCTCAGAGACAAAGCTCATTGCCAAAAAGACCAGTATGAAGATCTTTTCAGATAGAAAAAAAGTCTATTCCATAGAACGTGGAGGTGGCAGGCTAGGTGAGGAATCTGCAGCTAGATAGATTAACCAACAGAAAGAGCGTTAATGAAGGTAAGTAACTTGTTCTATGGATGAAATATTTCTAACCACAGATTACTCACCTTATGAATTGATACCAAAGCAGCACTTCCTCAGGTGGTAGGTCTCTGGAATGGCTCAGACTAAAAGTTCAGCAGGACTGATCGGGTAAAATGCCCACATCGATTGACCTGGCTATCAAGGCAACAGTGCCTCATGAACGTGTGCACTGGTTCACTGATGCCTAAATAGCAGCTGGACTGATATTCCAGCACAGACACAGGCACTGCACATGCTAGTGCAGTAGCAGCAGCTTTGGCTCAAATGGATTGAGCCCTTAATCCTGCAGGTGGTTGTCTCTTAGCTAGCGCATAGCAATTTTTTTTTTATAAAAAGGATTATCCACCTAGAGATGGTTCTTTTCTGCATTAGCTAGTTCTTGATGCTCCCAAGAACCCCACAAACAGTTGACTGTTCATTGGTCTCTAGCATGATCAAAGTTGAAACTAAGGGCCTGTTTTAGGTCTTGGACAAGGGAATACTCTGTCACAAACATGATGGATATCCCGTCCGCCTTATTACGATACCATAACCTTTTATGGGGATCGTAACATGGCGGATGGAACATCCGTCACGTTTGTGACAGAGTATTCCCTCAGCCAAGACCTAAATTAGGCCCCAAGTTCTATCTTGGGGTTCAAACAATGGGAGTCTCTCCTCTTTCAAGGAGTGACTCAGAGTAAAGAAAGTTGGAAGGGTGATAGCCAGCTTGACATGGGAAGGTGTTACTACTTCTGGCAGGAATGCAGCTCGAGTTCTCAACACTAATTTGTCTAGAAAATTTTTTGTGTAAGGCAGCTGGGGTGAAAGCTTATGTAGCTCGCTGAGGTGATGCGCAGATATCGCAACCGAAAAAAAATATTTTCAGGGACAAGAGACATAGGGCCTGATTTTGACCCTGGCGGACGGCGGAGGCCGTCCGCCAAGGTACCACCGCTGAATGACCGCACCGGCCATTTAGACATTTCCTCTGGGCCGGCGGGCGCTCTCCAAAAGAGCACCCGCCGGCCCAGAGGAAATGCCCCTGCAACGAGGACGCCGGCTCAGAATTGAGCCGGCGTAGTTGCAGGGGTGCGACGGGTGCAGTTTGCACCCGTCGCGTATTTCAGTGTCTGCTTAGCAGACACTGAAATATTTTGCGGGGCCCTCTTACGGGGGCCCCGCGGCACCCCCTACCGCCATCCTGTTCCTGGCGGGCGAACCGCCAGGAACAGGATGGCGGTAGGGGGTGTCAGAATCCCCCATGGCGGCGCAGCAAGCTGCGCCGCCATGGGGGATTCTAAGGGCAGCGGTAAACCGGCGGGAGACCGCCGGTTTGCCTCTTCTGACCGCGGCTGAACCGCTGCGGTCAGAATGCCCTGCAGGGCACCGCCGGCCTGTCGGCGGTGCTCCCGCCGACCCTGGCCCCGGCGGTCTTAGACCGCCGGGGTCAGAATGACCCCCATAGTAGACAACTGTGACCAGAGTAGCTTCGGATCCACATCTCAAAGCAGGGAAAGAAAGTTACGGGCATCAGCACGCGTGGGTGGAGCTTATATGTACCTCTGCTTATCACTTCTGGAGCAGAATGACGTCAGAGGTGAACCGCACAATTCCACCAACTGGTGGGTAGAAGTAATTTCTTAATGTTTCCAGTTCCAGTCTGACTCCTGATGAATTTTCACAAGGTTCGGAATCTGTGGTAGAAGTATCAATCAGAATCTGCAGTTAGAACCATAAATCACAAATCTGAAAACAAAGTCTTCAAAGTTTGTGTTTCTTATGGAAGCCTTTGTACCCACAGCCTCGAATCAAGAGCACCTTGTTGGTGATAACCTAGTTGTGTCCTACAGAGATGATCACCAACAGATGTCAGACTTCACATTTTCCCCACATGGGGTAGTGTTATTAAAGCCTCATGTAAGATGCAATGTAGCACTGTTTGAATATCCTTTGGAACGGTCAAAACTCTAAATCCTCCCTACTTTCTCAGCTAGTAGAAGGTAGTCAAGTTGTTTGCATCACAAGTGTCCAAAATGTAACTGATTGAAGAAAAGCTTTAAAGGCTAGCTAGACACCCATCAGGAAACTTGGGTGCTTTTGCACTTCTGGGACCGAGTTCCTTGAGTTGTCAGGTTATCCATGCAAACTCCTCAGACCATCCATATTGAGGCTTCCGGTCCAATGGATGTGAGATTGGAAAAGTCCCTTTAACAAAATCACCCTTCCCTGATCTCCAACATCACTGAGTCTTCAGATATTACTTTATGGATATCCTGTACTGCAGCATATTAGATGAATAGATTAATCAGAAAGCCAATCGGTCTGTCTCCCCATAGGATGAGGAAATTCATTTATGAATAGAAAAACACTGCTGGAAGAATTGCTCCTTGAATGATATGCTCTTGAGAACCCCCCTAACACAGCTACTAACTACTAAAGCCTCTGTAGTTATGTGTTATCGACAGCCCATTATTTGAAGGAATTTTGAAATTAGTTAAACATCTATAAATTTCTGAGAGCTCGCTTTTGGGAATTCAATTTTAGACCGAAGGTGCTGGTAACATTGACTGAGAGCAAGAAACCTCAGAAATATTATGTGCTTTCTTGCAAATACTGTTAAGTTGCCACCTGCATTCAGTCACTTCTGAATGCGCAGAGAGGACTCTTCACTATGGAGTGGATTACACTTCAGGTGTAACCCTCAATTCAGGCGCAAAATCACAAATGGAGAATCAAGAAATGGTCTTGAGGTGCAAGGCTGCTGGGCAGAAAAAATACAGTGTGGTGCAATATGCAAAAAATTTTGAACAGGGTGTAACTGCGGACTATTCATAATGGGCATTTATCCCAACATACACCTTTACTGCTAGACTATATCTCTTGCTCTAGTCATGGTAATAGAAGAGGTAACATTGACCGTCAAGCCCAGATTGTTCAACATGTTAAGGGAGCAGAGGAAGAGGACTCTGAAGGACCAACTTTTGTACCTCTGATGCCATAAAGTAGTCTGGCAGTGGTTACTCCTCATGAATAGAGGGTCTTGATCATGGGTTCCACAAAACCTGATAACACTAGAACCAGAGGCCAAGCAGGAGACATTGAGCTTGGAAGTAGCTCCAGCCAACCTTTTTAAAAGCTGTGCAGACATCAAACGGGAATATTCCAGACTAGATGATTCCCGGTGACGTCAGACTGGAAGCGCTCCAGCTTGATTCTGAGGTGTTATTAGAGCATCTCCTTAATACTACTTCAAAACTCTAAAGGAAGGGAAAGCTCTCCTCATGGCCCTCTTGAAATGTTGTGCTTATGCAAAGATGTGCTCTTTTTCCCGGGTGGAGCTTGGTCCTGATTCTTGGCCTATGACAAACTTCAGGCTCTGTATGGACTGGATGACTGACCATGCCCTTGAAGAGAACTCCTGGGAAGCAACAGCTGAGACTTGTATGTCTTTTTGCGTTTCCAGGACATGAAATACCTCAAAAGCTAAATGGAACACAGCCATGTATGAATTCACTTCTCCGGTGAAACGTCTGGTAATAAGGATTTCCTTGGCTCACAAATAACTTACAGACAAATATAAGGCTGTACATTCTCAAACACAATGCTTGCACTATACAGAACCATACACACAGTATTACTGGCTAGGGCATTAGATCCTGCTGCCCAGATAATAGCAAAGCGTGGGAAAATTAAATCTTGCCTGAGAACCAAAAATATCAGTTAACGCAATGGAGCTGCATCTGTCAAGACTACTTTCACCATTCCTGTCTGAACAGAAGACAGTGATCAAAATATATGTAAATGCAGATCTAGACAACAATCTTAGGAAGTCAGGTTCCAACGCTGTGTAGCAATGCCTATGTAAGTAAACTATCAGTTTCACAGCCAGGCAAGACTGATGGAAGGGTGTAGTTACACAGTTCTAGCCATTTTGTTGGACTGTAGCCATGATTACTTTGCAAGGCACTTTCCTGACATAGTGTAGTTTGTTAAAACGGAAAATACACTGGGGAAATGACTATGCTGGGCAAGATGGCAGCCTGGTAAAATCTGTCTTACTTCCTTGCTCACTGACGCCATTCTGGTTGGTAACACATGTCCTATGTTTCCTGCTGCACACAACAGCATGGGATGTTGTTTTAGTAAGGTTTGGTGAACCAGCATGTGACTGCAAAGTGCGATCTGGCCTTGTGGTTGGATGGTAAAAGGTTGGGCCTGAGGCACCACCGCCCTACGGCTCACTGGATTATAGTGCCGGACAGATCTCTCCTGAGTGCTTGGGCCGTTCCCACCCCTGCATTGTGCCCAAAATGGAGTGGGCACTATCTGATTGCTGACCAGCCTGGTTCCTTGGCCTGGATACAGCCGGAAAAGTCCTGGCCTGTGGTTTGGCCAGGTGGAGGACCGGGACTCTTTGGGGTACCAGATTGCAGCCCACCTCACATCACAACTTGTCTGCACTTGGCACCACTGCTATAGCTGGTCCTGCAGGAACAGACACTGCCTCGGTTTGGCTACTCCCATGGAGGAGGGAGGGGACCCTCCCCTAATATTGAGGATGAAAGCAGTTCAGCACTGGATGTTGGCCAGGAAGCCCTTCCGGACAAACCTGTAAGCCTCGGCGGCTGGCCTGGGGAGGCCCTGCTGAAGGCCATCTTACTGGTGAATTGTTCCCTATTTCCATACTGCTTCCTGCATGGCCCAAGTACTTGAGTACTGCTCTCCTGCTGTGCCTCATTACAAGTCTCAAATGACACCTGCCGCACTGCTTTCACACCTGGATTGACTGGGGTATGACCCGGGTACCACTATTACACAGCAATAGTGAACTATTGTAGGGCAGCAATGGAGCCTTGGCACACCCTTAAATGCCACCCATCTAGCGAGGCCTGACTGCTGAGAACCCACGGCCAGGAAGGAGTGCTGAGGATAGCCGAGCTGAGTCTATGCACTCCCTTGGGGCTACCGCTATCCCATAGACTTGATTTTGTTGGGACTGTGATACAAGAAAGAGACGCTCCCCTAATCAGGCTAAACACGCTACAGCTGTGTTCTGGCAGCGCCACAGCTGTAAGCGGGCCTGAGTAAAGCAGATTGTCCTTTTGGGCACCAGGTCCTCCTCTTGGGCATCTTCATCACCCTCTTTCACTCTCTGCAAGATGGGAAGCCCTCTGCCACAGTCTCCCAGACCTCCTGTTCTGAAGGGTGGCCCTGGGCTCTGCCTCCTAGGACCAGAGGGCATGAGAAGAAAACTCTTTCTGAGACACCAGACAAACTGGACACAATACTTGCAACTACAGAACCCTCAGTGTTCCCTTTGGAAAACAAGATCGACTCTGTAGTGGTGCAACTTAGAATGCTCAGAGATGAACACAAAACATTGGCTGGAAGGGTCACCTAAACAGATCGTACCCTGAAAGACATGCAACCACATACCACAGAAACACACAGACGGATGTCTGACCTCACAGATCATGTGTGCTATTTAGAGGGCTGAAATGCTGAGGGCATTAAAAGAAGAGCCTGCAGGAACAACATCAGGGTGGTGGGCCTGGGAAAATGCAAAGAGGGCCAAGACCCAATAACCCTCCTGGAGAACTGGTTCAAAAGCGTCATGCTGCACCATTAGCTCACTCTTTTCTTCTCTATTGAGATGGCCCACTGGGTACCAACATGGCGTTCTCCCAATGGATCTGCACCTTGCTCAAAAGGTGGACAAAATACAGCATTTTAAAGATCGAGATGAGGCTCTCCGAGATGCACGTTGCCTAACCACTCTAGAACTTGACAAGGATCGGATAATGCTGTTCTCCGATTACACTGTGGCTGTGCATGATCTTTATGCACAGCTGGACCAAACAGTGTGTTCTGTTTCCTTCCACCAGCTCTTCACTCGTGTGGACTTTTTTGACCGTAGTGTCTCAGACCACAACCTGCTGGGGTTCTGCTTTCTGATAGCTACATGGAAACTGTGACCCACACTTATCAAATTCCCTGCATTCCCAGCCACTTTGAGAGACAAGACCATTGATTTTTTTTTAATTTTTTTTTTTTAACTAGAATCACAGAGCAGCTGCTGCCCATGCTGCAGAGTGTTAAGACTTAAAAGGAACAATGAAGGGGCACTGCATATTTGTAGTAGTCAAAGCTTTACGCATGATAGAATCAGAGCTCAAGACATGCAAAGACACACTGCTTCGTAGGGAGGCCTGGGCCACTGTCAGAATATATCTAGGATAGAAGCCCAGACAATGGGTGAAGGGCCTTTCAAGCATGCCTCTCTGCTGGAACAGTTGTGCTGTGTTAATTACATTGCCCATGCTGCTTGGACTCAAACAGAGGTTCATGGGTATGGTACTATTCTAGCCTGGCTAACTAAACAAGGACATTCTCATTTTCCAATCCTGTGCCACTGACACAAGTTTACACACAGGCTAAAACTCATGCCACGTCTCAAACGCCATAGCTATCCACAAAGGTACTAAACAGGGCTGCACGCTGTACCCACTTCTTTTCATTCTGGACATGGAGTCAATGGCTGTCAGGCTGTGGAAGAGAGAGCTGGATGGGGAATCCCTTGGTGACCGGGTACACTATGCAACACTTTATGGGGACGATCTATTACTATACCTCAAAGATGCAACCAGTGACCATGCTGAAATAGCTTCAACTCTCTGCACCTTTGCACTGTCATCTGTCATTTGGGTCAGCTGGGGAAAGCCGATCTTGTGTCCTCTACAGCTTGGTGCGCTGGAGGTATGATGATACATGGGGAGGAGGCCCGGTGGGGTTGAGGATACTCATCTGGCAAGCTCAGACCTTCAAATACCTAGGGATTAGGGTTTATAGTGACGCTGCTCATCTTCTTCATGACAACAGTACCAGGAACGTCTCAGTCATCTAGAGTCAAATTATATTTTGGCAAGCACTCAATCTCTGTGTTGCATCGAAAAGCCCTGTTTAAAGTGATTAGCCTGCCTAGTCTCCTTTATTACTTTGCTGACCACCCACTGCTGTTAACTGTGAAATTATTTCACTTGCTGGACATTCTGGTGGGCAAAGTCATCTGACGAAATGTTCGCTGCTACATTGTATTTGCAAAGTTGAAGTTGTCCACAGACAATTGAGGGCTTGGAGCCCCAAGTTTTGAATATTATTATATGGTAGTGCAGCTGCAACAGATGTATTGCTGGTTGGCAGAGCATCAACTACAGGACACTGCTTCCGAGCACTTTTCTTGGTACGGGTACAGCAGTTGTTCCACGCCTCACAATCCAATGCCCGATCTTCCTCTCACAGGCTGGTATGGGCGGCTCACCACTACCTTCGTCCAAGTGCTGATTACTGCATCCATCGTCCCATTGTGCCTTCTATTCTGTTGCTTGGCCTTCCGCACATCAGAGGATCATTTACACCCTTAAACCGGCACCAATCGCACTTGGTAGGCATAACCACAGTTGGAGACAACTTCTGCGATGGCATACAGAGGTCATTCTATGACTTGGTGCAACACAGCACCATACAACGAGGGCAATTCTTAATATATCAGCATCTGTCCCATGCACTGTCCACAGGCTGGAGTATCACCACAGCAGAACCTGCCACACATACAGAGGTGCAATACATCCACATAAAGGGGACTGGGTCACCAAACTGTAGTTGAATGTACCCAGGCCCCCCTACTCCACTGGGAGCCAAATGGGAGGGAGAACTAGCCATGCCCATTGCAGATAAAGACTGGGAGCAAATACTAACTAACCAAGCAAAGGTGTCCAAGAACGTTCAATTCAAGTTAATTAAGTTCTTCCTTCTTCACCAGGCATACCTCCCCCAGGCAAAGTCAACAAATTCTTCGCAGGTGCGGGAGGGAGCCCTGTGCCCCTGCTGCCAGGCACCTGGTTCTAATTTCTTACACATGTTGTGGGGGCCTGTCTCTCCCTGTCGCAGGTACTGGTCAGCTGGGACAGACCACAAGGGTGGGCGCATTGCACTGCTGGGAAGCTTGCTTACTGGGGTATTACTCATGGGCAACCAAGGACAAGGCAAGGGAATGCTTCATCGACCTGCCATTTCAACTGGCTAAGGGAATAGTTACCTGCCAATGGAAGGTCTCTCCTCCTCCTCTGGTGGAGGCATGGTGCAGGTTACTTATGGTTTGTGCTAAGGTGGAAATGCACTGCTCTCAGGGCTGAGGAAGCATGGGGTCTCCGAAAATATTCCATCCCCCCCAGAGCCAGGACTAGCTGTTTGCCTTCCAGTTAGCGACTGCAAATGTGTGACACCCTTCCTCGCCTGAGGGTTCCCTGTGCATCGTGCCAGCTGCTGAAGATTAACCTCCCACACTAGGCAGACAAGCAAAGGGCCACTCAAAACTAACTACTTATCTTCCCTTTTGATAAATAGGAACCACTGGTAGACCTAACCCAGCTTGCTGTGTGCAGCCCTGCTACCCCAAACCTTAGCCTGCATGCCCCCCAAATGAGGACCTGGGGCTGCTAAGCCAATGGATGTGCTGAACCTCTAATGTTAAGGACAATGAACACCTTCCACTATCCAGCAACTTGTCATCTCTAACAAGGACTTGCTGCTTAATAATTGTGATTTTCAACTGGTACTCCATTCTCCTGACCTCTCCTCTTTCATTTCTCCTGCTGCAATTGTGCTTATCTAAACTGCTTTTACAAAAATGTGTGTTTGAATATGTCACTGGCAAGAGCACTCTATTGTTTTTGTAATGCTCTATTTATTAAAATCAATGACGAAATAAACAAAAAGATGGAAAATACATAAGGACTTCTTTTCAAAACAGGAGAGAACTTTATGGAAGCGAGCCAATGTGATGAATGCAAAGGCCGATGAGTAAAAATGAGGATAAATGCAAAAAAAATAATATATACCAAAGAAGGTATCAAACCGTAGCAGAAACAAAAAAACAATTAGAAGCTACAAGGTTTATAAATATAAAGTGTATATGGTTTCGTGCTATGAGCCCAGGCAAAGTAATAGAGTGCCACAAGTGCAGTGCACGGTGGGGTTCTGAAGCAGGCCATCAGTCTTAAAGAAATGCTGTCAAATTCCTCTTTGATTAGACTGCTGCTCATCTGTCCCAGGTTTCTGTCCTGGTTGAAAGGGGAGATTAAAAGAGGGCCTAAACATCTTAGATATCTTAATTCAGGTTGAATCCAAAGAAGAAGAAAAAATATTGGATTGGCATTACAGAGATATTTTAAGCAATCTTGCTTTAAAATGTTCTGCAAGCACACCTACAAATAAATAATATCCAGAGTTTGAGTATTAATGAATATCCTGCAATATAGAATCATGTTTGAGATAAACGTCCATGTGGGCATTTTCTGAGCTTGCTGACACCACCCAACAATACCACATCAAAGTGCTTTAGAACCTCTCGATGTACTACCCCTTTGAGCACATGGCACCAGTACCTGAAGATCATCATTCTGCAGTATATTACTCCAACGCCAAGGTTCAGTTATCTTAAAGATGGCATATCTATCAGCTGCACCAAAACGGTTAACAATTTAACATTTATACAATCATGATTCTATTGGATGTTTTCAAGAGCTCCTACGTACCGTGGATCTGCGGACACTTGCTCGTGGTTTGGGCACTGGTTTGGAAGACTTTATTTCAGTGGTATCTGCTGATCTCGATTTCTGGGCCTGCAATGCCAACTGATAAGCCACCTCAAATGCCTGTCCTAGAGTCAGGATAATCTCATATGTCAAATTCTGGAAGACATGCAATGGAAGAGGAAAGCAAGTAAATGCAGAGAATGTTGCATTTAAGACTGAACAGATCCCACATTCATAAATGTTTGCAATACCTTTAAAGTTCTGTGAAACAAAAAAAAAATACATTTCTGTGAATACATTACCACCTACTAGGATTGATGGAGTCAATCAGCATGTAGAACTTGAACTTTAATCAATGCAAATATCTCTAAACGTCTGTCTTGCAGTCCCTTCCTCCATACTTAGAGGCATTTGCCAGGCATAAATGAGAACTGGGTAACTTTTTACAAAGCACTATTTGAAATTATGTTAAAATCGCAGGAACATGCTTAGACCCTTCTGCTCACACACAAGTACTGTCCCCAGAACAGCATGCCAGTTTCTCTGTAATTACATAAATGACAGGGCTGACTGAATGTTCACTGGTAGGAAGTAGATCGCAGCACTACGAGCACAGCTATCTTTGATTTCAGTTGCATTCCACTTTGCCTTAAAACTAATTTCAAGTACAAACTTCTATAAACAGCCACAGCTTTTCCCTGGCTTAGAAATAACTTCTAGAAAAACGTAAGGTTGCACAGTCTGAAATATAACCCTTGCATTACCCAACACACATCACACGGGGAATAAGAACATGCATACCAAGTAATAGTAAAGCTTAGGGAAATTAAATCTTGCTTGAGAACCAGAAACATCAGCTTAGACAATGAAAATGCATCTGTTGAGACAAGCAGGGGCTGCTTGATGATGCTGTTCATAAATAGATAGGAGAAAATATGATACAGAAGACATTTTTCCGAAGCAGACCATCTGCTTGGGGGTTGATTTTGCAACAATGATAGCAGTCTATGGCCATATTCATGCAAATCTCTAGCTAGTCTCCCAAATTAAGGATGTAGTCTACATGCTCCGTTGCTCAGGATGCAGGTCACAAACCTCCCCCAACCCATCCAGATGACCTGGAAGCATTTTACGTGGTAGGGAAACAAGAAATGAGGTAGGAACCTCTGACTTCACAAGCGCCTCAAGAAATTCAGGGTGTAGGTAAATGTCACTAACAGTAGTCTGATGGGCATACATGTTAAGATTTCAAATGGAAGAAAACACTGTCCTCTACTGAGACAAAATGAAAATGTATCTGCAGTATTCCTTTATGGGTATGTTCATCATGATATTCCAACATGCCTAGTTGGGTCAATATGTACTTTTTTTAATAAACTATTACATTTTTTTGAAGATAGAAAAGCATTACAAAGACCACTGATTAATGACAACAGCATGTGGCATTACATTTTTCTCACCTTCCCTCTGTTAAAGTAACAACACAACCAACCGTAACAAAAATCCAAATCATCCAATCCAAAACTAGACTGTTGGGTACTTACTAGGATCCACCTCACCTAACTGCCTGAGCGGTTGGATAAGTTGACATTCACCTGGCCAGATCAGTGTTTCAACTATCCTGTTACTCTACAACCATGCCCAAAACACATTAGATCTATTTTCTTAAAGAATGTGAGAATGGAAACCAACGATCCATTCCACCATAAGTGTGAGTCTAACATATTTGATAATCTGTCTGCTTCCTTCTTCACCCATTACACAACCTAAAAAAAGTAAATCCTTCTAGGTGCTCTTCGATTTAGCCAGGCAAAGCTTAAAGACCTAATCCCACCCTGCCCCTCAATTAATCACAGTTTTAACTCTATTCAATGTGCTTTTCTCTTCACGGTTTACAGGACCACGCCAGAGAAGATATTAATTTTGAGCTTGAAGTTTAGGTCTTCCTTCCCCTCTTTATTACATCAAGAATGGATCCATAATCTTCTAATCTTGGTCTGACACTTTCAGCATGATCATGGCTCCTCCAATCCCATCCTAACTGTGCATGAGTAACGTTAAGTATAAAAGCTCTTTCAATGTAGAGGGAATAATAAAGCTACATACAACTGCAAAATCACAGCCAAGCAATCTAAAAATCATGTAGGTCCTCCCAATATGCCACTGCTAGAACTCTGAGCCAGCATTGCCTCATGCATTTGTCAGCACTTTTCTAGAAGACCGTGTTTTATTGTGTATGATGGAAGTGTACTCATATTCTATTTTTCAGCTTCAACCTTGACTTTTAATACCACCTCTCCATTTACGGCTTCTTGATGAAGATTTCTTACCATAAGGAAAATGTCACTTACCCAGTGTACATCTGTTCGTGGCATTAGTCGCTGCAGATTCACATGCTGTGCATAGTCCGCCGTCTGGTGTTGGGTCGGAGTGTTACAAGTTGTTTTTCTTCGAAGAAGTCTTTTCGAGTCACGAGACCGAGGGACTCCTCCTACTTTGGTTCCATTGCGCATGGGCGTCGACTCCATGTTAGATTGTTTTCCCCGCAGAGGGTGAGGTAGGAGTTGTGTATGTTAGTAATAGTGCCCATGCAATGGAATGACTAAGTATGTACAAAATTAAGGTTAAAGTAATATATTTACAAATGTACAAATGTTGAAGATTACTTCCAAACGGCTACAGGCTCCCGGGGAGGCGGGTGGGCGCATGTGAATCTGCAGCAACTAATGCCACAAACAGATGTACACTGGGTAAGTGACATTTTCCGTTCGGTGGCATGTGTAGCTGCAGATACACATGCTGTGCATAGACTAGTAAGCAGTTATCTCCCCAAAAGCGGTGGTTCAGCCTGTAGGAGTGGAAGTAGTTTGAAATAAAGTTCTTAGTACAGCTTGACCTACTGTGGCTTGTTGTGCAGATAACACGTCTACACAGTAGTGCTTAGTAAATGTGTGAGGCGTAGACCATGTTGCTGCCTTACATATTTCGTTCATTGGAATATTTCCTAGAAAGGCCATGGTAGCACCTTTCTTTCTGGTTGAGTGTGCCTTTGGTGTAATAGGCAGCTGTCTCTTTGCTTTAAGATAGCAGGTTTGGATGCACCTAACTATCCATCTAGCTATACCTTGTTTTGATATTGGATTTCCTGTATGAGGTTTTTGAAATGCAATAAATAGTTGTTTGTTTTCCTAATTAGTTTTGTTCTGTCAATGTAGTACATTAGTGCTCTTTTGATGTCTAATGTATGTAGTGCTCTTTCAGCTATTGAGTCTGGCTGTGGAAAGAACACTGGCAATTCTACTGTTTGATTTAAGTGGAACGGTGAGATGACCTTTGGTAAGAATTTTGGGTTGGTTCTTAGAACTACCTTATTTTTGTGTATTTGAATAAATGGTTCTTGTATAGTAAATGCCTGAATTTCACTTACTCTTCTTAGAGATGTAATGGCAATGAGAAATGCAACTTTCCACGTTAAGTATTGCATTTCACAAGAATGCATGGGTTCGAAAGGTGGACCCATGAGCCTTGTCAAGATAATGTTGAGGTTCCATGAAGGAACAGGTGGTGTCCTTGGTGGTATTATTCTCTTTAGGCCCTCCATAAACGCTTTAATGACCGGTATTTTAAATAGGGAAGTTGAATGAGTAATCTGCAGGTAAGCAGATATTGCTGCGAGATGTATTTTGATGGAATTAAAAGCTAGATTTGATTTTTGTAGATGTAGTAAATATCCTACTACATCTTTTGGAGATGCATGCAATGGTTGGACTTGATTATTATGGCAGTAACAAACAAATCTTTTCCATTTACTTGCATAGCAGTGTCTAGTGGATGGCCTTCTAGCTTGTTTTATGACCTCCATACATTCATGTGTGAGGTTCAAGTGTCCAAATTCTAGGATTTCAGGAGCCAAATTGCTAGATTCAGCGATGCTGGGTTTGGATGCCTGATCTGTTGTTTGTGTTGTGTTAACAGATCTGGCCTGTTGGGTAGTATGACATGAGGTACTACTGACAGGTCTAGTAGTGTGGTATATCAAGGTTGTCTTGCCCATGTTGGTGCTATTAGTATGAGTTTGAGTTTGTTTTGACTCAATCTGTTTACTAGATATGGAAGGAGAGGGAGAGGGGGAAAAGCGTACGCAAATATCCCTGACCAACTCATCCATAGAGAATTGCCTTGAGATTGCCGGTGTGGGTACCTGGATGCGAAGTTTTGGCATTTTGCGTTTTCTTTTGTTGCAAATAGATCTATTTGAGGTGTTCCCCAAATTTGGAAGTAAGTGTTCAGGATTTGGGGGTGAATTTCCCATTCGTGGACCTGTTGGTGATCCCGAGAGAGATTGTCTGCTATCTGGTTCTGGATCCCTGGAATAAACTGTGCTATTAGGCGAATGTGGTTGTGAATTGCCCAATGCCATATTTTTTGTGTGAGGAGACACAACTGTGTCAAGTGTGTTCCCCCCTGTTTGTTTAAATAATACATTGTCGTCATGTTGTCTGTTTTGACAAGAATGTATTTGTGGGTTATCATTGGTTGGAATGCTTTCAACGCTAGAAATACTGCTAACAATTCTAGGTGATTTATATGAAACTTTCTTTGATGTACGTCCCATTGTCCTTGGATGCTGTGTTGATTGAGGTGTGCTTCCCACCCTGTCATGGAAGCATCTGTTGTTATCACGTATTGTGGCACTGGGTCTTGGAAAGGCCGCCCTTTGTTTAAATTTGTACTGTTCCACCATAGAAGCAAGATGTATGTTTGGCGGTCTATCAACACCAGATCTAGAAGGTGACCCTGTGCATGTGACCATTGTGATGCTAGGCACTGTTGTAAGGGCCGCATGTGCAATCTTGCGTTTGGGACAATGGCTATGCATGAGGACATCATGCCTAGGAGTTTTAAGACCATCTTTGCGTGTATCTTTTGTGTTGGATACATAGCTTGTATCACCTTGTGAAAATTTTGAACCCTTTGTGGACTTGGAGTGGCTATCCCTTTTGTTGTGTTGATTGTCGCTCCTAAGTATTGCTGTGTTTGACACGGCAAAAGGTGTGACTTTGCATAGTTGATGGAGAAACCCAGTTTGAAAAGGGTTTGTATAACATAATCTGTGTGGTGTAAACACTTTGTTAGCGAGTTGGTTTTGATTAACCAATCGTCTAGGTACGGGAACACGTGTATTTGCTGCCTCCTGATATGTGCAGCTACTACTGCTAGACATTTAGTAAAGACTCTTGGTGCTGTCGTTATTCCGAATGGCAACACTTTGAATTGGTAATGTATTCCTTCGAATACGAACCTTAGGTATTTCCTGTGCGAGGGATGTATCGGTATATGGAAATACGCGTCTTTTAGATCTAACGTTGTCATGTAGTCTTGCTGTTTCAGTAGTGGTATTACGTCTTGTAACGTGACCATGTGAAAGTGCTCTGATTTGATGTAGGTGTTTAGTGTTCTGAGATCCAATATTGGTCTCAGACTTTTGTCCTTTTTCGGTATTAGAAAGTACAGTGAGTAAACTCCTGTGTTCTTTTGTGTTTTTGGTACTAATTCTATTGCGTCTTTTTGCAGTAATGCTTGAACTTCTAGTCCTAGAAGGTCTATATGCTGTTTGGACATCTTGTGTTTTTTCGGTGGGACGTTTGGAGGGAGTTGGAGAAATTCTATGCAATAACCATGTTGGATAATTGCTAAGACCCAAGTGTCTGTTGTTATCTCCTCCCAAGATTTGTAGAACTGGCTTAGTCTTCCCCCCACTGGTGTTGTGTGAAGGGGTTGAGTGACTTGTGAGTCACTGCTTGTTTTGAGGGGTTTTGGGCCCTTGAAATTTTCCCCGGTTTCTTGGGAATTGGCCCCCTCTGTATTGGCCCCGAAAGCCTCCCCTTTGATACTGTCCCTGGTAGGTAGACGGTGTTGTTTGTGAGGTGCTGGCTTGTGTGGCTTGACCTCAAAACCCTCCTCTGAAAGTAGTTTTGCAAAATGTGCCAAATGTGCCTCTGCCCTGCGGGGAATAGAGTGCGCCCATGGCTTTAGCTGTGTCAGTGTCTTTCTTTAATTTTTCAATTGCAGTGTCCACTTCTGGTCCAAACAATTGTTGTTCATTGAACGGCATATTGAGCACTGCCTGTTGTATCTCAGGTTTGAAGCCGGATGTGCGCAGCCATGCGTGCCTCCTTATCGTTACAGCAGTATTTATAGTTCTTGCAGCTGTATCTGCTGCATCCATAGAAGAACGGATTTGGTTGTTGGATATGTTTTGTCCCTCTTCAACCACTTGTTTTGCCCGTTTTTGGAATTCTTTGGGGAGGTGCTCGATGAGATGCTGCATCTCGTCCCAATGGGCTCTGTCATATCGCGCTAGGAGTGCCTGCGAGTTGGTGATGCGCCACTGATTTGCAGCTTGTACTGCAACTCTTTTCCCGGCTGCATCAAACTTTCGGCTCTCCTTGTCTGGAGGTGGTGCGTCGCCTGATGTGTGCGAGTTGGCTCTTTTACGAGCTGCTCCTACGACAACTGAATCTGGTGTCAGTTGTGATGTAATAAAAGCAGGGTCTGTGGGTGGTGCCTTGTATTTCTTCTCCACCCTTGGGGTTATTGCTCTGCTTTTAACTGGCTCCTTAAAGATTTGTTTAGTGTGCCTTAGCATTCCAGGGAGCATAGGAAGGCTTTGATAATTGCTATGGGTGGAGGACAGGGTGTTAAAAAGGAAGTCATCCTCGATAGGCTCTGAATGTAGCGATACGTTATGAAACTCTGCTGCCCTAGCTACCACCTGAGCATACGCTGTACTGTCCTCAGGTGGTGAGGGCTTAGTGGGGTACGACTCAGGGCTATTGTCCGATACTGGGGCGTCATAGAGATCCCATGCATCCTGGTCATCTTGGCTCATGGTGGTATGAGCTGGTGATTGTGACGGAGTCTGTGCCGGTGATATAGGAGTTGCCGGTGGTGGAGAGGGTGGTGGGGTTACCTTCTTCACCACTTTTGCTTGTGGTGTTTTTTCGTGTTGTTGGAAATCTAGTTTCCTTTTTCTTCTGATTGGGGGAAGGGTGCTGATCTTCCCTGTACCACTTTGTATAAAGATCCGCTTTTGCGTGTGATCTACAGCTGTTGTTTGTAATTCCTCCTCAAACCTGTGTTTTTGAAGTTGGGAGGACAGTGATTGTTCCTCTGAGTAGGAACTGGCTTTCGGTTCGGTTGCTGGGCGTTTTGGCACCGAAACCGCGTCTTTTGTTGTTTTCGGCTCCGAAGAGATTTTCCTCTTTTTCGGTGTTGTACCTTCTTGGCGTCGACCATCTTCGGTGCCGCTATCCCTGTGCCGAGCAGCTTCGGTGCCGCTGTCTCGGTGTCGACCCTTTTCTGCGGCAGTATCTCGGTCCCGAGATTGCTGCGTGCCTGTGTCTCGACCTGAGTCGGACGATCTCGGCACCAGCTCGCCCTTTTTCGGTGCCGATGGGCGGTCACCTACTTTATGGGTTGAGCCATGGCCTGTCGTCAGTGGCGTCCCCTGGGCTTTGTCTGTTTTTCTGTGTGATGCTTGTTTCGACGTCTTACTCACGGTTTCTTCGACGTCTAATTCTTCGGAATCGGATTCGTGGATGGAGAATGTTTCTTCTTCTCCCTCTTCCTCGAACCGTTGTTGTCCTGTCGGCGTGGATGCCATCTGCAACCTTCTGGCTCTTCGGTCTCGGAGAGTTTTTCTCGACCGAAACGCTCGACAGGCCTCACACGTTTCTTCTTTGTGCTCGGGTGACAGGCACAAGTTACAGACCAAATGTTGGTCTGTATAGGGATATTTACTGTGGCATTTAGGACCGAATCGGAACGGGGTCTGTTCCATCAGTCTCGATGTTGCACGCGGTCGGGCCGACCAGGCCCCGACGGGGGATCGAAATTACCCCGAAGGGCTACCGGAGCTCTTCAAGATTCGGTGTAGATTCCAATCTAACCCGATACCGAACGAAACAATACCGACAAATTTTCCGTTGATTCTGACTAACTTTCTGACCCGAAACACAGAGCGAAAAGGAACACGTCCGAACCCGATGGCGGAAAAAAAACAATCTAACATGGAGTCGACGCCCATGCACAATGGAACCAAAGTAGGAGGAGTCCCTCGGTCTCGTGACTCGAAAAGACTTCTTCGAAGAAAAACAACTTGTAACACTCCGACCCAACACCAGACGGCGGACTATGCACAGCATGTGTATCTGCAGCTACACATGCCACCGAACATTTCATTTTCAAACATGATCTCTTCAGCATCGAGGTTTACAGTCTTCCCCTTGCTAAGTTGAATTCCACCCGTTATCCTGACCAGGCTCTGTTAGGGTGTACCACTGGGAATAACGGCTGGTCCAAAATTCTTACTTTGAATTTTGATGGCCTTGGTTGTGAAGGGTTTCAAGATTATCTTTCTCTTTTTGCTTTCTTTCCTTCCTACCTGCCATGTACCTCTCACATCCCTCAGGCACACTTCTCTCCACCTCTTAATACAACTAAACAAGTTAGCAGGTGACTATTTGGTCTTGTATGAGAGCACAGATGTTTCTCTCTTTAGTAGTAAGTGTGGGGGAGGGCCTATTTTCTACCTGCTGCCAATCCCAGCCCAAAGTGCAATATCACCACCCACTGGTGGTCTCAATCTCTAGAATGTCTGAAATAAGGCTTTCCAAGTCATGCAAAATCAGTCAAAAGAGGCAACCATCTTCAGTCACACCAGGGCAAGCCATGCATAGAATATATAAAACAGGGATAATGACCAAGTGTTCAAGGAGAAGTACACACACCTGAAAGGAGTTCTGGTAGGAAAAGCTCTTTCCATATGAAAAACATCATAGAAAGTGCCAAAGTCTTAGGATGGATCCAAATGCAATGCAACCGCAATTTTTCACAATTTATTATATCTTATGATGCACATGACAGGATGTGATTCTTTCTTATGGATCATCAATAGTACAAATAAGGGAGAAGTGTCTGGAAAACAAGTCTGAGTCCTGCGGCCTCCTGGATTTCTTTTCATACAATTGCTCCAAAAGACAGAGGAAAGGGTTTTAGACTGAAATGGTTCTAGCTTATTTCCTAGGGATAGGTCATTTTCCTCGCGTATTACCATTTTTCGAGGTAGGGAGAGAGATAAAGACAGAAGTTGTGCGAGAGGTTGTGATTTTGTTTTCCCTGCTCCCTGGTGAAATAAGTTGTTACTGCACTGTTTGTCTGAAACCAGTGGTTCTCTTGAAGTGTAAACAATAAAGTAATCATGCAGTAAAATCAGCTTGCAGTAAATGCTTATTTGTACACCGTGCCCATAAAGATTTTTTACCTAATTATTTATATGCAAATTACGTAGTACAATAACATAGGCGTAATAAATAATACCTCAGAAAAGCAGAGTATTCAATGAGCACACAGTGGAAAAAAACACAAATGTAGTGAAATAAGGTGAGAAACAGCATCCATTGGTTGTTTACAACAGGAAACATCTTGCAACTTGTCATTATATTTGAAATGAAGGGCTCAAATATGCCCAATTTGAGCCAAAACGGTTTATGTCTATTTTGTATATTAATTGCATACCCCGGTTGTCACTGGCATATTTTTGCTCGTTATTTATAAATGGCATTGTTTGTCTTAGTAAATTCTGCTGGTGACCAAATGATCGTTGGGTGTCGTATCACCAAGATGAGCTCTTCAGATCTTAAGGCATGCATTGGTGACAATATTTCCTTAAAATTAATGCTCCAAGAAGGCCTCCCCTTCATGATGTTAACTCATGTCAAATATTTCAAGACTTTTTGATCTCAATGAGTGATAGAAAGCTGCTCTGCACTTTTGCGAGTCCTTGTAGTAGGCCACAAGTAGGGAAAAAGTGCAAAATAGGATTACTTGAATCCTACATCAACAGCACTGAAGGCACTGTCAAGAGTATGCTCCCTGAAAAACATCCATCTCCATGACAGCAGGGCCTCTACCCTAAAAAAACACAGCTTCTTTGCCAAGAATGGTACTTAGAAATGGTGCTTTCTTGAAGGCAGAAAGATATCACTCCTTAGTTTGGAAAGACACACAGCTGAGACTGTGTGGCTGGGATATGCAAAAAGAGAGTATTTTTGGAGGCTATTAATCCAAATGAAAGTCCTTGCAAAATTTAAAAGATGCAAAGTGATTTATTTGGAAAAAAGTAATTTCATTCTCCAATAGAATTAAAACTCAAAATGTACCCTAGTGCATTTTGGAAAATTCCTTCTTCGGGCAATGAACTATACATATTAATCATCCACACTCTGGAAAAACATTTATACATAACTTTAAATTTTAGATCCAAAGCATAAGATAAATGTAGATTATCACATGAACACCAATAAATCCCTTTAAACCATGAGCATCCGGAGAGAAGAATCATAACCATGCATGTAAGCCCTTCTGACTCATGAAGGTGGACATTCACCAACTGGATGTTGGAAACCCGATCATCCTGTATTTAATATTTTGATACTGGTTTCATACACCCAATCATAATCCTAAAAGAAACACTAGTGTACCAGTGCACATCAAGAACTTAAGGAAATTAGCTAATGAAATACAAATGAACAAGTATTACTAGCTTCAGACTGTAACCAAATGGAGGTAAAAGGCACAGTGAATTATCTATAAAACAAATGAAATTTGTGGGTTCCAAAGTGTACAAAGTAAAATCACATTATAACATGATAGAACGAACAGTGCACTAAGGAAAAAGTTTTAGCACACGTTGCAGTGAATGTTTCATTCCCGGCTACGGCAGCACGCCACATGCAGCACAGGAGGTGTCAAAATGGATACACATGTTGGGGGTTTCAAGCATTAGATATAAAACAAAGTTCGACCAGAAGTGAATGCCATATACATGCAGAACTATACCAGTCACCTCATGAATCACCATCCTGTGACAAAAACTCTCACAGGAAATCTGACCAATAAACACATTCTAGGGTTTAAAGAGGGCCTAAAACACACAGCAGTCAGCTGCAAAAGTAGGGGTAACCTGTAAAATCAAAGTAAAACAACTCTAATCGCCATGATGGAAATGAATACACTGAAAAGGTAATGACCTTCAAAAACATCTGGATTCAGCCTGATGTCTTGGGAATATTCTAAGGCAAGGAATATGTGGCTAGATAGAGTCACGACCAGATAAGAAGTTATCATAGGCAAATAACTTCATCTGACAGACTTCTAGCCACACATTTCTTACTGTTGAATAGATACCCAAGCAATACCTTCCTGGAGGTAGGTCTGCAAAACCGATTTCAACCAGAAAGTCCTGTAGGACCGAACATCTGAAGTGTCTGTCACGACGGACCTGAATGTCCAGGCAGTAGCACTTGGTAAATGTGCGCAGAGATGCCCATGCTGCTGCCTGGCAGATGTCCAGGACAGGTACTTTGCAAGCTAACACAGTGGTGACAGCTTTGGCTCTGGAGGAATGAGCATGCAAGCCCTCTGGGTTGCTTACTGTCCAATGCATAGCAGATCTTGATGCAGAGTACTTTCCATCTTGAGATGATCTGTTTTGGTCTACATGGAAGGGAGTTACAACCTTCGGAAGGAAGGATCCACATGTCCAGAGAACCAACTTGTCAAGGTAAAAGGTGGTGTAGGGACGGTGTGCTGAAAGTGCCTGCAATTCACTGACCCTCTGGGCCAATGTTATGCCCACCAGAAAGGCAGACTCTATGGTCAATAACTGAGAAAGGCAATTGTGAAAAGGCTCAAAAGGTGCACATATTAAAAAAAAAAAAAAAAAAAAAAAAAAGATTTAAATCCCACTTGAGCATGATGAATGGCCTGGGGTGAAACATATGTTGCACGCCTCTGAGGAACCTAGCTAAGACAGGTGACTTGAACAAAAAAGGTTGGTCCGTCAACAGCAAAAATGGCTGATAAACAACCTTATACCATGCCCAAAGCAGATCCTGCTGGGCAAAAGATAGAACAAACAGAAGAACCTGAAAGAGAAGTGCAGAAATAGGATTCATTTTCCTAGACGTAGACCATGGCACAAATTTATCGCAACAGCAGGTGTACACCGACTTGGAGGAGGGACGCCTGGCTGCCTAGCTGCCTGAATAATGGTACAGATCTCGGGAGGAAGGTCAAAAGCTGTCAACTGCTGCCACTCAATTTCCAGGCATGAAGGTAAAGGGTGTGCATGTTCGGGTGCAGGATCCTCCCTTGTTGCTGCGACAAAAGATCCTCTCAAAAAGGCAGCCTACTCTGGGAACCGATGCTCATGCTCAACAGCTCACAATACCAGACTCTCAGTGCCCAATCCAGAGCCACAAAAATAACTTTGGACTTGTCATTTCTGATATTCTTGCAAACTCTGGGCAGGAGTAGTAGTGGCAGAAAGTCATCCGAGAAGAAGGAGCTCCATTCAACATGAACAGCATCTCCAAGCATGAGTCGCCTTGGAAACTCCAACATGCAAAACTGCTGACATTACACATTCACGGTGGGTGGCTAACAGATCCAAGCCACTCCCCACTCTTGGAAGAGACCTTACATCACCTTCAGATGGAGAAGCTATTTGTGATCCATTAGGCATCTTTGGGAGGGTTTGTCCGTCCTGGAGTTCAGAAAGCCCGTCAGTTGTTGAACCACAAGGGAAATGCATTCCAAAAACGCCCAGAGATGCACAGCCTCTTGACAAAGGGTACACAACTCCAACCCACCCTGTTTGTTGCAGTACCACATAGTGATGGTGTTGTTCATGAACACCTGCAGCAGCCTTCCCTTGATTGAAGGGAGAAAGGCTTTCAATGACAAATGAATCACACAAAGTTACAATATGTTGATGTGGAGCTCGCACTCCACCGGAGAAAAGAGTCCTCTGATTTCTACCTCTCCCAGATAGCCAACCCATCCCAGAAGTAACACTTCTGTCAGTACAGTTAACTCTGGTTGGGGAGGGAAGAGGGGTCTGCCACTGTCAATTACCACTGCAGATCTTTTGCAGTTCCCTCAGAGATCTGGACCATGTTGGAGAGATTCCTCTGAAGCTGCGCCTAGTGAGACTTCAGGTTTCACTGCAGAGCCCACTAATGCTAGTGGGTATGTGTCACAAGGAGCTGGCATACCGCACAAGCAGGATGCAGGAGGCCATGTGGGCCAACAAACTCTGGGTCATTCTCAACAAAATCCAGGATATAGGCTTAAACATCTGTGCCAGAGCCTGAATATCCTGAACTTGCTGCTCAGGAGGATAGGAATGAAACTGCACTGTATCAAGGACAGCTCCGATGAAAGGAAGTGCCTGAGAGGGAATCAAGGTGTGATTTTGGCACATTGATAGTGACCCCCAGAGCAAAAGGTTCGGCTCAGTCTGGAGGTGGAAGATGAGTGGCTGGGCTGAGCCTGCCTTCAAAAATGAATCGTTGAGGTAGGTAAAGACTGGAACCACAGACCTCCACAGACGAGCTGCAATCACTGCTATCACTTTGGTGACCAACTGAGGAGCACTGGTAAGGCCAAAGGGGAGCACAGCAAATTGAAAGTAATCTTAGTCCACCCTAAACCGCAGGCAACATCTGTGACCAGGCTGGACAGGGATGTGGAAATATGCATCCTGCATGTCCAATGAACCATCCAGTCTCCTGGGTCCAGGGCAGACAAAACTTGGGCGAGCATGAGCACTTTGAATTTCTCCTTTTTACAGAAAGAGATTGAGAAGGAGCAGGTCTAGAGCGGGGCAAATACCTCTGTCCTTTTTGGGCACCATAAAGTAGCGAGAATAGCAACCATGATGACAACACCCTCTCGCTGGCTCCCAAGGCCAAGAAAGCCAGCACTTACTGACAGAGTAAGAAGTGGTCCTTCGTCAGCCAGACGTATATGGGTAGCATGGGTGGAAGGGTGATCACAAAAGGAAAGGAGTAGCTCCTTTGAACGATCTACAAAATCCAAGCCACATCCCTGCCCCCCTCATTCCACCTCAAACACCCCCACTCCACCATGTGGCCAGGATGGTCAGAGGGCAAAGGGCAAACTAAAGGGGTTCGGAGGCTGCGGGTACCAGGGTGGTGATGGACTGGCCCGATATCTGGCATCCTGACTATCGTTGTCTATGGGAACTGAATCCTCAGCCGCAAAACGTCTGGAAAGCTTGTTGGCTGTGGTGGCTGGGAGGGTATGGACATGGTTGGAAACCCTTACATGGCCACGAAAGGTGTGGAAGGTAGCCATGGAGAATCCCCAGGATATGGAGTAGCTCTGCTGTCCGTGAAGTACTTCAGCAATGAATATGCCTTCTCTCCAAACACACAGGAGCCATCAAAAGGCATTCCCATAAGCGAGAGGTGAAGCTGAAGTGCTACCGACGATTATACCGCTCAACCCAACAATCTGTCATGTGCAGTACACACGTAGGGTGAACTTTGCTGCATCTCTTTTACCAGCAATAGCTTGGGACAGTATGGCTCAGGCCTCCTCTGAGACTAAAGGTAGCACTTATGCAAACGAATCCCGGTTTGTATGGGAATAAAATCCCAAAAGGCACGTGGTATTCACCAACCGCAGTGCAATGCTGGATGAAGACGACATCCTCTTCCCAAAAGTATCCAGCCTCTTGGATTTCCTATCCAGTAGAGTTGTAGGAAATGCACCAGGGTCGACTCTAGAGGTGGAGACCTGGACCACCAAGCTCTTCGGGTGTAGCACAGTGCCCCTTTTTGACATGGTCACCCTCACTTTTTGCCTGATAATTGATGCAATTTCGACTGAAAGTGTACTGAGTTCTTGCTAACCGGGCCCCTAGTGCCAGATCGCTTTCCATAAAACTGTACAATTTTTCCCCAATTGGAGCTACATATGGCATCCCTTTAAGTCCCTAGTAAATGGTATCCCAGGTACCTTTCAGCAAGGGCATCAAAGAAGGTCCCCAAGGGCTGCAGCATGTATTGCGCCACCCTCAGGGACCTCTCACCAAGCATGGGCAGACTGCCACTGCAGGCTGCGCGTCTTGGTGCAGTTAAAAGTGAAATCGTGACATGGCACACAGGATGTGTGCCATGCCCACTAACACTGCATCAAACACTTGTAAGTCATCTCTACAGAAGGCCTTCCAGCCCTTAAGCAGAATGGATTATAATATGTGCGGACATATTTGCAAGACCAGATATACGCCTGCTATGTCTGTCGATTCTTAGACATAGTAGTGATCATGGAAGTCATTTTAACCACTGTCTTGGGCACTGGTCACGAGTTCTCCAGCTACATGATGGCTCCACTGAAACTAGGGATGTTTGGTATGAAACATCTCATTTTAAAAAGCTCTCACTGATTTCAGGTATGGATTTATTAATAGGTGCACCCAGAGGGCACTTTAGAGCTTCCCCCTGAAAAACCTACCAGCTGCTGGTGTACTGGGCGACTAGTTTTAGCCTACCTGTCAACAAAAAAATGTTTCTGACTGCCAAGGGTGAGAGCCTCTGCTCTTGGGTGGTCAGGAACAAAGCACAAACCTGCAAGAATGAGCTGAAGGGGCAGGGAGTGGTTGTAAATGGATTAAAGAGGTCAGAGATGGCTTCAGGATTATGTTACCTCAATATTCCGTGCTCACACATTTAATTGTAGCAGACATATTTCAGAGGAGAGCTTTAGGCACCAGCACGCTTTTATTTACAAATTAAGCACTGATGCCAACCCCACTGATCCAGAGCCCATTTGCGCCTGGACAGATGGGAAAACTAGTAGACAGAGAGGCGTGTCCACCCCTCAGGTCAGGTACACCCCTAAGGTGCGCTGCTTGATGTGGAAACGAAATTTGAAAGTCTGCCATCTTGGTGATGGTAGAACTAGTAACTCTGGGACAGGTTCATTCCCACTTCCCCCAGGAAGAGGTCATATGGGGGGGCGTAGTGATCCCAAGGGTAAATAGCCCATTGGCTACTGCCCTACACTCCCCTAAACCTCTAAATTCAGTATTTAGGGGAACCCCTGGCACTAGAAAAGCAGATACTGTTGACCTGAAGAAGGGCACTCCTAAGATGCACAAGTGAGAATTGAAGACCAGTGGCTGACTCTGTGCCAACCCTGCCTGCTGACCTTGACGCCTTGTCCTGCAACTACTTGTGCCTCCAAAAGCCCGGGAGGACTGCCAGCCTTCACCCAAAATCCAGGAATTCCTGTGAAGCAGGGGATCTGCTTCCCTGCATCTTGTAGGCACCACAAGCAACACTGAGAGGGCTCTGGACCGCCAAAACCTGACGCTGGACAGCACTACTGCAACCGTGCCTTCTAGCATGAGCTGATGAGGGCCAATAGAGCCTGTGTGATCTCCGGACGATCCTGGGACAGCTGCGACCTATTAGCAGATATCTGCAGCCTCTTTGTGCTCCCCCCCACCACGACTGCCTCTGGTGACAGAAACCAGAAGGTCCACTGCACCTCTGAGCCTGGCTGCCTTGGACCGAGGAGAGGAGGACCACTGGTGTCCCTAAGTCCCCAAGCATTGCAAGAACTGAGCACACTTGGTGGCTCATCCGGACTCAGCCCTCAGTTCCCACCTCACCTGCAGCATCTTTCGGAACAGACCGATCCCCACTGGCTTCAGCGGGACACCTGATGATGAAATGCACCAGGCCGCCCGTGGCCTTGGAACCTGCCCTATACTCACCTTAAGCCTGGAAGACTGGTCTTGTAAGTTGTTGTGGAGTACCTGTTTGCCACATTTGTTTTCTCTCCCACAGATAACACTGCAGCTTCAGAAAACTGCACTGTGTCGACTTACTGAAACCTGTGATAATGCCTATTGCAAAATGAACTTACCTGATCGTATTGATTCTGGTGCCTAAATACATATAAAGATTTTATTTATATGTATGTTATTTTTTTAGTAAATTGGTGTGGATCTGCTTATTGAGTCGGGAGTCTCATTTACTGACTGTGTGCCTATGGTAAATGTCGAACGCTCTTCTCCGATAAGCCTAAGGATGCTCATCCACACTACCCCCTAAGAAGAGCACCTTGGGATTGCTAGAACAAGCTATCCACTAGTAAGGGAACCCCTGGACTCTTTGCACAGTATTATCTCATTTTAATATAGTATATAAAGAGCCAGCTTCCTACACCAGGGAGGGGTGCTAGGTAAGGAAGCTGGGGTCCCCAGGAGCACGGCAATGGTGGTGGGGAATTGTTCTATGCACAGGAGCCCCTGTGCAGGGCTTGGTCCACACACTGAGCAGGACGTCTTTAAGAGCTTTCATGAAAATGCACGAGGCACTTCCGTCAAGATGAATATCTTTACTGCTACTGAGGATAGCTGAAGGACCAGAACCTCAGCAATCTTATGCACCATCCACAGCAAATGAGGCTCCCTCATTTGTAGCCACGTTAGGCGAAGAGATCAAGCCAGTGTACATTGAAGTATTTAACACACTGGCCTCCACCAGTTCTTCATACCAGTTGTCCTCACTATCATATAGGGTATGCTGGTATCCCTAAGGGTCCTCAGACCCGTCTGATTTGTCTCCCTTTTCAGGTTTGTCCAAGGAGAAAGCCACTGGCTCCGATCCAGAGGGTATAGTCCCGTTCAGCGCCAGAACCGGCGTTAGACGATGCCCATCCAGCTTCATGTTGGAGTTGGAAATAACAAAGGAGGATGACGCCGCCAGTGGCAGCGGCACTGGAGCAGACGCCTTTGCTCCGGATCTCACACCAGATCCATGGGCTTCACTGGTGTTGAGGGCAAACCTGCTGGCAGGGATGCAATGTGGGTCCCTCCCACACTTGTGAGGCCTGAAGGCACCCCAGAGAGGTCAGGCCACCCAAATATGAGAGCTATGGCCTCAAAGTTCTTTCAGCTGGGCGGGGGTGGCTGTGGCACGGGAAAAGGCAGGAAAATGCAGAGCAGACCCTGACTTAGGCTCTGCCTAAGCATGAGGCCACGGGTGAAGACGCACCCGCGCCTAGACAGAAGACTTTGATGGGTGTGGCGAAGTCCTCCTCAACTTCTTAGATTTCTTCTTGAGGTGGAATTTACCCGATGACTTAGGACAAGTTGACAACTGCCTGGTGTGGCTCCGCAAATGGTCCCAGGACCATCCACGTGACTGGGATCTTGAGCGAAGAGGGTTCGTCCAACATAGGTGGCATGGAGCTTGCAAAAGCGCTCCCCTCAGCGCCTTCTAGTGCATGAAGTGGCAGTCCTCTAATGATTTAGAGTCCTGATCTTTCTCTAAGGACCACATACAAACTAAGTGTGGTTCTTTGACCGGCACCACTTGGTTTGCACCCAGCTGGTTTCTTAGGGGTCATCCTGTCACACAAGGAGAGAAAATCATGCAATAAAGGGTTTGACAGAAGTCAAGAAACAGGCAGTCAAAAAACAACTGCGGGTAGCTCTTGGACCACCGCTATCTGGTGCACAAAGGAAAGAACTGACGTCCGCACGCTAGCTGGTGCCAATATAAGCACCTTAGTTCCAGTGCAGCTGATGCAGAGCCGAAGGGTGCCACATAGTGGCGCGCAGTGGTACTGCTCAAAAACTTCCGGATCCAGTCTGATAAGTGGGGAATATACAAAGATATGTAATTTACGGTTATAAGTCTCTATCAGCCTAAATGTTGCAGTGACCAAAACACATTCAAATGATCAACACGGAGAGTAAGCATGGAAATTGAGTGCGTGTGCACTACTTAAAGAAAATAACTGTGGAAGACTAAACAACTTTAATAAAACATGTGTAACCAGTAGAGTAATAGCTCACATTCTGGGCCACATGGAGAAATGGTTCGACGGGTTCTGCGAGATGGCTGCTGTATTTGCCCATTATTATGAAAAGTTACATGCTCCAAGGGTATGGCCTGCCTCGGAAGTTGGGGAACTCTCTTTATATCGCCTGTCCTCCACAGAGAGGCAAACGATGGATCGGGAAATTACAACGGAAGAAGTAGGGCAAAACCCCAGGCCCCAATGGTTACCCTGTAGAACTTTACTGCAGACTTCACCAAGACATCATCACATCCATGCTTAAGTTATATGCTGATGCCGCCAAGGGCCACTTCCCTGCTGACATCGACCAGGCCACTACAGTAGCCCTACCCAAGCTTGGCTGCACAAGACCTACATGCGCCTCCTTTCCACCCATTTCACTCATCAATAGTGAAGTCAAAATCTACACCACACTTCTGGCAAATTGGCTTCTTCCAATCACTTCCTGGCCCACCATGACCAGTGTAGCTTTATCCCTTGCTGAAACACCAGAAACTCTATTCCGAGGGTGCATGTTGCTCTCTCCCGTATCAAAGCACTGGCCGGCCCTGCAGCCCTCCTCCTATAAGACTCTGAAAAAGCATTCAACACGGTCGACTGGTCCTGCCTTGCAGAAGTGCTCACTAGACAGGGCTTGGAACCCGGTTTTATTCCTTGATTAAGGTTCTCTATGCAGGTCGACAGGCCTGAGTTAACAGAGAATTATTGGATACCTTCCCCATGGGGAGAGGTACCAGACAGCAATCCCCTCCTCTATCCCCATTTTTATTCCCCCTGGCCATTGAGCCTCCAGCGGTGTGGCTCTGGTGCGATGCTCAAGTGTGGGATTTGGCTACAAATGACTGCATAGCTCTATACGCCAAGTCCTGCTATTTATGTCACATCTCGCTGAGACGGGTCCTAGTCTTGTCCCAATCCTGGGGATCTTCTGGGAGGCAGCGGGTCTGCAAGTAAACCGGGGCATATCATTGTTGGTCCCCCGCCAAAAGGTGATCAGCAGGCTGAAACCTGCCAATCTTGAATCCCAATATGGAGAGTCAGTTTCCAGTACCTTGGGATGCACATAACACAGGAACCTAACCTGGAGTCTCAATCTTGGCCCCGTGACATGGCAAGTGCACAAGGACCATACATGCTGGAAACTCCCTCTTATTGAATGCCACGGGTAGGACTGCGCTAATCAAATGTATAGTTCTCCTAAGGCTCCTCTATATCCTTCAAAATTACAGCTTACACAGTGCAAAATCCTGGTTTGAATCGGTCCAGGCCAGGGGACATAAATTCATGTGGGCGGGTGGCACCTCTAGAGTTGCCTTTGGGAAATTAACCTGGACGATGTATGACGGCCGTCTTGCCATGGGCGATATACGCCTATACTATTGGGCAACACAACTTCTTACCATTACTTACTGGCTGCACGGGGGATGGGATGGCCCTGCCTACAGGGGCTAATTGCCTATTCTAGGACTTCTTCGGGGGCTTCATCTCACCCGAGCTTCCAGAGGTGACTCAGGTGGCATTCAAAACATTTAGGGCAGCCCTCCGATGGCCGAAGTGGAATCAGAAACTGACAAGGGAAAGTACACTTTGGAAGGGGACCTGGTTGTCCTAATTATCCCCACCGGAGAGGTTCCGTGGCTGGGATTCCAAAGGCAGTTCAAGAAAAGGCACCCTTTCGGTGAAGGGCAATATGAAATCCTTCCAAGAACTTCAAGCAGAATTCAGAACGCCCACCTCACAATTTTACAGTTATCTGCAACTCCCGAACGCCCTACAACCTTACCAGGAAATACTGGAGGGCATCCTGGAGTACAACACCCTAGAAAATAAGGTCCTCAGGGGCCCCTTAGATAAGGGTGAGTTTTCACAACTCTACAAGTCCTTGGTTATCGACTTGTCTATATCCTTTGATGCCTTGAAGGCTAAATGGGAGACGTGGGTGGGGCAGTTGGACAAGGCTGACTGGAAAGATGGCTGTATGGCTCACCATATGTTTGCAATTTCTGCCAGGCTCCACTTCATGAAATTTGAGAGCTTGCATCAGGTTTATGTCACTTCAACGAATGAGGAGGGCAGGCATCACTGATTGCCCTACATGTTACAGTTGTAAGGACCCTATGGGGTTTCTTCCATGTTGTTTGAAAATGCCCAGTGATACAGACCTACTGTTATTAATGCTTTCCCGGTTACCACAGGCACACAACTTGAGGTGAGCTCAATGGTTGCATTACTTGGTATACTTGAGAATGTGAATGGGGCCACGGTGGCAGGATACTGTGAGGCCCAGGTTTGCTAATTGCCAAGCGAGATATTGCATGTAACTGGAAAGCCTGCAAGACTCCTTCGATGGAGGTATGGACCAGAGGCATGGACTGGTGTGGTCAACTCAAAGAAATGATCTACGTGGCACGGAGGTGTCCCCATAAATACGAACGTGTTTGGAAAATATGGTGAAACTATTATGGTCTCAGAACTTAGTAAATCCCTTACCATTTATATTGGATATTTTAAGACAGACTCTGTAGTTCTAGAACAGAGGAGAGAATATAGATCCGCTTGATGTGATGAGATTAATGTACAATGCAAGTGTTTTGTTACTCAAATGCAAATGTGAATAAAATATTTCTACATTTAAAAAAACTTATGTAATCAACCTATGTAAAATATTTGATTGTAACATCACAGTATGAAAACCTTACAAAATAGGTCAAGCAGAACATGTGAACAACGACAAGTGTTGGAAAGCATTAGGATAATGAATCCATGGTGAAAATAAAAACAAGTAGGAAGCCGTAATGAACAGAATCAAATATGTCTGAAAATGTCACAAAACAAAAAACTCAAAACATTTTACATGGGCAAGAGTTACTTAAAAAACTTAAAGAAATTATACATGTGTCAGTGTACTATGCCATCATTATTGGTGCACTGGGCCAGGGATGCTATCATAAAACATTATAAATGCTGGAAACCGAGATGGTTAATGTCCAATCATAATATTAATGACAAAAGCACGTAATCTCCGGCCAGTTTTTCAGTCTTTTAGATTGTAAACTATTCAGCTTGCTAGTCCAAAAGATCTCCCTTTTGAAGTAGTATCCTTTTGTCATCTCTGTACTTCGTCATTTCTTTTTACTGACTTTTAATCTCGTCTGGGTTATACTGTGTCTCATTTCATTAAACGTTTAATGTACTTGCCCCTCCACACCATATAATTGCTAAGTTGCTGAACTACAGAGGCATGGATAGGATCATCAAGTGTGCAAGTACTGCCAAGGCACTACTGTTTCAACTGACTCGCATCATGGCTTTCCTGGACGGCACACGTCAAGTGCAAAAACAACGGCAATCCTTTGATGCAGTTCAACTGAAGCTGAGAGTCATGAAACTCCAGTGCAGGCTTATATATCCTATATCATGCAGGACTCAATGTCGTCTATGGCTCCAGATCTTTCTGATTAAAGACTCCAAAGTCAGTTTGGGAATGGGTGACAGAGCACAGCACTTGTGAATGTAATCCCATCCCATCACAGGGGCTCTTGGACAAAATGCTGAGGCAGCAGATGGAGATCAGACTGGTGGACCATGAAGGTACAGGAGGTTGCGCAAGCAAGACTTCTCAGAAATAGGGAGTAGCTACCTTGAAGATGAATGGAATCCAGGGCCCAGCTCCACACTTTGATTGTGGACAATATGAAGCTCCAGGGCACAGACTTCTGGGTAGAACTTTGGCTTGGCTTCTCTCTGTTTTGTTGCAGAACAGGCCAGTTGCTGGTATGGACAGCTACTACACTCTTAGCACTCTGAAATGCCAGCAATAAACAAATCTGGAGAAAAGAAAGGGATTCAGAGGAAACTAGGAACTCAACACCACAGTTTCAAAAAGATCAACAGGATTGACCCTCAAATCCTGTTACTCAGAAACAAAAACAAGACAAGTTTTTTGAGGTCCAAAATCATAATACAATAATATCAACAAGTGGAAAATGTTTTCACCAAATTATTTATTTGTAGTATTAGGTTTGCAGAACATAATCATGGCTCAACAAAAAATATAATGGCAAGACTTGGTTTTACAAAAACATTTGACAGTTTGTTATCCGATATTTGATCAATCCTATCAGACTTCTGATGCTTTACTATTGTTTAACTGACGCACTGGTTATCATGCTGCACTGATCAATTATCGCGCGAAATCATACTCTGCGTTTGTGAATCTCATATACCTTTGTTATATCTTGGAAATCTGGAATTATGCCTTAAGCTTGTATTCTAAAAATAATACCCCATATTGTGTACCACTCGTTGCTATCACCTTCTTTACATAGTTATTTTCTGATCATTTCTAGTGATTGTCTTTATGGCCCTGGGGAAGCGACTGAGGTCGCGGAATGTGTTGGCATGTAACCTTATAGATCAGTTGTGAAATCAATGATTTAGCACTGGATGTAGCCTGCGAAGACTAGTTGAGATAGGATTAATCAATTATTGGATATAAACTATCAAACCAAACCAAGACTTGACAGACTTTTTTGTTGAGCCATGATTATGTTCTGCTTTCGCAAACCTAGTACTTCAAATGAATAATTCGGGAAACATTTTTTCCACTTATAGATATTATTGAATTATGATTTTAGACCTCAAAAACTAGTCTTGTTTTTGTTTCTGAATAAACTAACCGGACTTAAGATTCTTACAGAGGGTAGATATTGTAGCCTTGTGTGTTCCATGATTGATTTAATTATTTGCTGTAAAGGACTGAGTGACCAATGCTTCTAGGGTGGGGGAGTAAAAGGGGGCATTTAGGGGAGGACTTGGTTGTTTTTGTCTAGTTGGTCAATGGATTATTATATGGTTTAGTTTTACATAAAGAGCTTTCTCTCGATAACACACATCACTCCTGTATGAGCTGGCATGGCTGGAGTCCCAACATCCAGTTATATCTAGGTCCTTGCTCTGGTAACCACCATGAATTCCAAATCTAACTTACTTTTCAACAAGTATGACTTCGTAGTTATGGAATGGAATATAAATGGGCTGAATTATCGCCTCAAAAGAGCAACAGTAGTCAGGTATGCGAATGGACATGCACAAGCAGTCTGGGTGCTACAGGACACTAACCTGTTGGGTACCAGCTGTTCCTTTCTAGCTGTATTTGGTTGTGACAGGATATAGCATGTGGGACACAACAGGGAATTCAGTGGTTTCAGAGGAGTAGCAATGCTCCAACACAAAAACATCCCTATTTATTATTTCCTGAGTCAGCCCCGATACACATTAGAAATATGTTGCAAAAGGGGGATGGCTACAGGGGAAACAGTATAACCTACTAAGCATTTGTATTCCTCTCCAGCTGCCTATAACTTATTTGGAGGCTCATAACAAACTCATACTTGCCCCCCACAAAGAATTATGATTGTAAGTGGAGACTTCAATGGTATGATGGTACCTTCTTTGAACTCTACAGGGCTGAGAATGGCTGTTCTGGGAAGGGATAGAATCCAGGCTGAAGGGGCGACAAGCCTGGACCTATGCAATACGTGGTGTACCAGGCACCCACTGACTATAGAATACACACCTACCCACAAAACTAGGTCTCATATCCAGCTTTTGTTGCTCCCCGCCACTTATTTCCTGGGCTTGACAGCAACACGCAGTATTTGGCTCACTCTATAGTCACAGTTCAATTTAGGCGCCAAAGAGAGTGTTGTTGCCCACTGTCGCCTCAATGCATGATACCTAGCAAATAGGCAATGCACAAATGTCCAAAAGTAGGAACTGAAAGCCTATCTTGACCTCACCCAGGGCACAGGGGACTCATAAGGGCAGATGGGAAAGCCAATATACGTGGGATTGCTGAAGCAGATGGAGAGACAAAAAATTAAAGGAAAAATGACTGGAGGGAAGATCAAACTATGAAGCCGGGGAGAGAGGGCAGGTTGATAGATCCTTCAGGTGAAGCCCAGTCATAGTAATGCTGGGGAGGTGGGGTGAAGTGATAATGACGAGACAGTCACTGTGAATTAAAGAGAGGGGGCAACCTGCAGAAAGGGAGACCACGTGAGAAGGAAAATATCTGCTTTGTCCATTAAATTGTGAATTACCTTTTCATAGGACGCGGTCTTGTACATTTCCACGAGCCATTCCTCATGCGACAGCCGTTGTGGAGAATGCCAATGCCTTAGAATACTGATCTTGGCAGCTAGAAAGGCAGTGATGAGCAGATGACTGGCATGGTGGGTCAGCTCAGAAAGGCCCAATAAATCATGGATGAGAATTAGGGAGTCTGGAAAAGGCAAGGACAAATCCATGGATTCCTGGAGCGTTGACCCCACTGCTGTCCAGAAGGGATGAATGCAGGGCAGTCCAGCAATATATTAACTATATTACAGGGCACATGATCCCACTGCCATCAGGCGGAGGGAGGTAGCAACCCTGCAACCTGAAGCAGTGTCATCCTTGTTTCCCGGACTCCCCCCGGTGGCTTCCAGGAGCTCTACCCAGTCCTCCTCATCATATTCCAAGAGAGTCTGCCAAGTCATCCTGAGGCTAGCCAAAACAGCTGGGAGTAGAGGTGGTGAATCAGAAGACTGTAGAACCCACACAGCACACCTTTAAACTGACCCCAAATGTTAAGGTAAGAGACCACCGGGGAAAAGAGGATGGCTCAGGGCTGAAGACCAAGCTTCCTCAGCAGCCAATGATGTATTTGTTTGGAGCTACATTATTGAGTATGCTGTACACAGCTCTATATGCTTTTATTGATGAACTTTTGGCTACTTGGGGTGACTTGTAGCATTACCCATAATGACACCACTACAGTTAGAGCAATTCAGACACAGGATGGTTCGTTTAGTAGTGGAACTGCATCTGTTGCCTTGTTGGGCTTTATTCTTACTAGCTATGCACCTTGCAACACACACTGGGTATTTTGGACTGGCCATATTTTTTAATCTGGAAGACAACAGGATTGCATGACCTAATATTGATGTAGAGCTCATGTTATTTTGAACAACAATTTGTGAGTGCACATACACCATTGTTTTCAATTATAGTAAGATTGTTTTTAAAGGCACAGAAGATAATGCTATTGGAAGATAAGCAGACACACAAACCACCAGTGCCCAAGAAACATTAGTACCTTCAGCGAGATCTGTAATCATGTACCATGAGGCAGAAAATCTGCTTCACATTACATGCTTTGTTAGTAGCAGTGCAGAAAATAAACAGCACTGCAATTAAGGATGTCATAGAAGACAAGTAGATTTAGGTTTCATCACAGGTTTTAAAGTTTTAAATAATGCAAATGTTTGTTCAGGTACAAATGAAACAGAAATATTAACCAGAAAAGATGCGTCACCTGGAAGCTCATAGGAGGAGGTACTGGCATCATCAGAATTTAGCAGCTTCAACATTTACTTGTTTCTCGATATGAAAGATCATACAGAGAAGTATGGTTGACAGTAAGACTCTGCTACACATCAAAGGTGATCATTATGGAGATAAAAGAATCTATTTCAAATGGATATTGCGGCATAGCTAAAGGAGTATTAGCAGAAACTGAGAGCGGGTCTAAGTACCCCAATGGTTTCTTGGCACATGGGTAAGATTTCAGCTACTCTCCATTCATCTTAGTGGCTTCAAGAGGGGCTGAACGTTTATGGGCATCAGAAGCAACTTGTCCAGTTTACATACATTTCATTTCTGCTTGCAAGAGCTTACAGTGAATTTCTTTGCAGGTTCTGTTGACATTGAGATTCAATTTGTAAGCATCATAATATCCTAAAGAAAGGCATTCTGAAACTTTGCCTCTATGGGTCAACAACTTGAACAAGATATAAAAAGGTGTTAATTTAGGAAAAAAGGGTGATTCTTCTAATGTTTAGAGAAGATGACGTGGCATACTTGTAGAAGACATATACCTTTACTTATTAAGGTTCAGAAATAAATATTCTTGATGCTTTCTGAGTAGATGTAATTCTTTAGGGAAATCATCTAAACTTAAACAAATGAAAGAGGTACACATTTTAGTATGTATCTTCTGCAATAATATAACTGACCAGTATCAATAATGAACAAATAGATACACCTCTATACATATGTCAGCAGCTTATCACATTCACACACTTTCATATCTCAAGTCAATGGATCCAACCCTCCTTATCAGCTCTGTTCTGGGGAAAAACAGAACTACTTTACTGTGAGATCATTTCATGGCTGGAGCATGAGTCTACCATTAATGAAGGCTGCTGGTCCATGGAATAACCTTGGTTCTGTTTTTCCACAACCCTTATCTAAGTTGCACTATGGAGGTTGCAGCCTGACTAACTGACTTACACTTATGAAGTCAAGAAATTGAGTACCACTGAATAAGAATGAGGTAACACCAATCCTTTACATTGGCAGCAAAAACTGTGTAAAGTAGGCACCCAGTTTGCAGCCTTTGTATAAGGATCTTCAGCGCAGGCGGGGACAAATCCACCATTCTGCACCATACTGAGGAGCAGCACTACATCATCGCTGGCTACCATCTCTTTAGCATCCTGTGGGCAGCAGGACTACTCTTTCATACCCGTCATGGCACTGCAGGAGCCTGGAGCAGATATTGTATCCTCGCTGCCGCAGTGAAGGCTTGGTACTACCATTAAAGCAGAGGAGATTGTGGAGTCATTTCTGCATGAGTGAGGTATCACAGTCTTCTTACTAGGGCTCTAGAGGCGGATGTGTCCCCACAGCGGAATGTGATGGGTATTTTATTCAGGCAAAGAGGGAGAGATGCCAGGTGAGACACGAGGCCCAGGTTCCAGGGAGCTTCTTTGCTCCAGAGGCTCGGGGGCCTGAATCCTGGGTGGACTGCTTGGTTTCTGGTGGCAGTCAGGTCCCAGGTGTGGGGCCATGAACCTCCTGCAAAACTGACAGCAGTTTCAGGAAATTAACAGGTCTGCACGTGCAGAGGACCTTAAAACATTTCAATAGGAGCTGTGAGGAGACAGGTAACCAGTACCCCAAGAGATAGGATCTCACCAGGCAGAAGCAATATTACCAAACTGTAAAAACCAAGGAAAATGATATGGAGGACCAGTGTAGAACTCAGTTTTGGCATTGAGCAGCTAAGACAGGCATATGAGTGGATGACCCAAGATTTCTGTTTAACCTGACAACATCTTTCTCTGCTGGGTGAGGGACTTCAGACGGAAAGATGGACACCAGGCACTGAAAGGGAATTCACCCCCTTGCACCAGAGGTATCTCTACGCGGATCAAGTGTTAATGCGCCATTGTGGCCACAACTGATAGGGTGCTATCTGCTACTGGTAAGGCAGATAAGCACCAGGCAAAGTTGCAGTTTGCAGGCAAGTGGCCTGTAGACAAGAGTGGGGAGACCAGTGGGGCGTAGCATCCAGGGACGAGTAATAGGTTGCCTTCTCTCCATCCCCTAAGTTGTGCTGGCAATATTTGATGAACGAAGGAGAGCACGGCTGGTGTGGGCACTAAACCGGATGTTCTGTGCTGCAAAGTAGTGCACTTACTCAGCAGGCTGAATAAATAAAGTACCTGGGCCTCTGCGATGCTAATCAATTACTGCATAACTATCAGTTTAGCTTCAGATTAGGCTGCATCATGGCGACCACCACCATAGACAATGCCTTACTGACCGCAGATGAAGATGACTAGTCTCCTGATATTGCTGGACCTAACAGCTGCCTTCAACACAGTCAACTATCTCACCCTAAGACAGACCTTTGAGGCACCAATGGGATTCACCAGCAATGAGATTCACTGGTTCTCCTCCTACCTTTCCAACCAACACTTCTTTGTTTACATAGGCACCTACAGGTACCATAGGAACCCTATCACATATTGGAGTTCCCAGGGTTCCATACTGCCTCCTGAAATCTACAACCTTTACAGGGAGCTGCATGTTCAGGCCAATAGCGATTTGAAATGACCAGCATCCATAGATGAGGCCCTACGTGGGCAACTTTATGGAAACCATAATGAACTATACATGTGGGAGAAAGTAGGCTGGGCTTGGTGTACACCGGCCATCAGACAGGGGTTGAAATTAGCATACTCCTCTTCACTGGGGTGTGTCGATATTCCTAGGGTTACGGTCATGTCACAGAAAGTGTATAAAAGAATGCATACTCTTGTTTGTGAGGACACATTTCAAAGTCTCAACCACACTCAGAAGTTATTTGAAGTGAACACGCTTGATATATTCATCTATTAAAGAAATAGGCATGTGATGTTTGTGGATTTTCCATTTAGCCAGAAGTCCTAAAATTGCTAGCGATGTGTTTGGACAAGAACGCCCCCTGGATGATAAACAAGTGTGGCTCCTTTGCCTGGAGTGTATGTATCTGGGATCCTGATTTTATGTTGCCCCTAATGTCATGCTAAACTGTGTGTGTGTGTGCGCAGAGACAGAGGCCTGGACTTGTCTATTGACCTTGAGGGGCCAACCAACAGCACACTCTAATGTCCCGGTCATGGGTTTAATCTACAGGGCGATGGAAGCAGCATACCAGGTTTTGTTTTTTAAACTTACAGTCAGAAAAAGTAATAATACAAATTATGTGGAGAAATACAGTGATATTAGGTCTCCATGTGTGTGATCACAGCTCACAGAGCAGTGTGAAATTGTCCTTACTGTAGGAGACCCACATTCAACATTACTTCCACTGGCCAAATGTTCATGTTGAGTCGCCTTTGGATTGTGATGGTGAACTGAAGTCACATAGCAGAAGGTGACAAAGAGTGTCTGAAAGTACTGCAGGGTCTCCTCCAATGACCCATGTCCTTTTCATAAGTGACAAATGAAAGCCAAATTCAATTATGTTTGTACAGTCTGTCATGGGCAACAGTTTTTGCATTGCAAAGACTGTCAGGGAGGAGGAGAGGGCTGTTATCTGTTTCCACATTTGTGCTATATATCCCCAAGGAAGTAGTCAAGGTATTGTTCTCTCCTGTGTGGATAAACAGTAGAACTAAGGGCTGGAATGGTATATCTACCTTTGAGATATTAAGCAATTATGGGATAAACCTAGTATTCCTCAGAACCTGGGTATTAGTTAATGTAAAAAATGTCGAAGTCTGACTGATATACTCTTAGACAGTTGATTAGTAACTACGTATACACGGTGAGATTCACATATATATCAAAGCATTGAATGCCTAAAACAACACAGGACAAAAGACACAAGGGTCTGATTACCAACACATTGGATATACAAACTGTTTACAAGAACATTTTCAAAACACACATATTTTAACAAATGAGTTGATATTCATATGGGTTGGTTTGTAAGTGCAACGAGAAAGTGCTCATGCAGAGCATCAAGTGTAACAAGAGTGTAGACAAGAACAATACTGAACTTCACAAAGTCAGTACATATATCCAGTTACTCCTGTCCAAAATACTTTGAAACTTAGTTGCCAAGCCCCATGGGAAATTGCTTTCATGTCTTATTGCTGGGCACATTTCGATGGGTACAGGCAATATAATTAAATGCTCGAAGTTTCAACCCTCAAAGTTAGAGTTGGTTTTTAGAAAACATCCTAAGTGGGACTTTATCAGGACAGAAGACAAAGCAACCTGTATGATGGGAAAGGTATGTGAGTTTTAGACTGTGTGTATTGAGAAATTCATTCAAATGTCCAGAATTAATGTGACTCACCTGGAGTCGAAAGTCTAAGATGTCTAAAGTGTTGTCCTCTAAATTTATGGGGTCTCCTCTAGATGGCTGGGTAGTTCGCCTCTAATTTATGAACAGAAAATAATAAATTTTCAAGTGGGTTTCTGAAAACTTGAAAACACAGACACTCACCTTGTGTCTGATAAATTGCAAGTTTAATTTAGGTGTATGCTGTATTCAATCTCATCGATGCTAGAAAAAACGTAATGGAAAAAAAATCAATAAATGGGAAAGGGTAATGTGAGCAAAGGACTCCAAAAAGCCTCAGACCTTCAGCTGTTACAGAACATACCTCAAAAACAGCCTTCTTTATGGAGCTCAAATTAGGAATGGGGGATGCGTGGCAAAAAATGCCCACTAGATAATGAAAAAGCGGCAATACGCAATGTCCACACTGCTGCGACAGGGGACTATGCCCCTCCTAAAATGGCCGATCATCATAAGGCGGTCTATTTCTTCGGTTTGTGTATTTCACTTGGTTACAGTGTAGCACCCTGTACATAAGATGGTCCCCAGTGATAATCTTATAATCTACCAAAGACAACAATGTGTCCATCTTATTGTAACAAACATTATATTGTACCCTGAGCACTGGAAGGTGCTTGATTCAATGTCTAACATCATCACAAATCAAATATAATTATTCACAATATGGTGCATCTAGTCAACATATATCGAATATACGTAATCACAATATGACGTTGCACCTCGTCAACAGAAAAAAAGCAATTGACTTAATACATAATTTGTACACAAATCATAGTTAATGCGACTAAACAATCTCAATCAATGTTATATATTATTTCAAACCAAGCAGAATCATAATCACTCTCGTCCTATTCAGTGAAGTCACCTTATGTATGGATTCACAAAATTAGTGAACATGAGAAGAGTGATTATGATTCTGCCTGTTTTGAAATAATATATCACATTGAGGTCCTCCTAGCAACTCCAGGTGATTGATACAGAGAGGTCTCTGGCTGGGTGCCCTAGGCGATCTGCAAGTATCCTGATGTCAAAACAAAGGTACTGAGGAATTTGGCAGCACCCAGACTGTCAATGAGCTCATCAGCTCAAGGGATGAGGTGTACATCACTTCTGGTGACAAAGTTGAGTCCTTGGTAGTCCATGCAGAACCGGAGTTCTGGTGTGGTACCCGGTGAGGCAGCCTTTGGTACCAACACCACAGAGCTGGACCAGGAACTATTAGAGGCTTCAATCACCTCTAATGCTATCATCTTAGAGACTTCCTCCTTGATGCTGGCTCTCACCCTGTCCGACAACCTGTACATTTTGTTCTTTACAGGGGGACTATACTCTGTGTCAATATCATGGACGCACAGATGCGTAAGTCCACTGTGGCAAACTGTCCCAGCAACTGGTAATCGTCACCTAACTGTGATGGGGTCAGGGTGGTAGAGAGGTTGACACCCTCCACTGACGCACTGTGTTTTTGTGCAGAGAGGAAGTCAGGGAGATGTTCACTATACTCTTACACTCCCTCCCCTGCCATAAGGAGTAACTCACTTCAGACCTCTCAAAGTGAGGCTTCATTCTGTTTACATGTTGTCTCCCGCCTCCCTGTTTTTTATGCACTAAGCCAGAACTTGGCGTGTCTGAGGCAACCAGTCAGCGCCGTGAATGGCCTGAAGGCAGTGATGGCCCAACAATGGATTTTGACCGATCTAGGGTAGGTAGAGGACACTTTGTCATGGTCTGCTTGGGTGAGGGGTCGAGGTGGAGGGGACACAGTACTCCCAGCTTGCCCTGGTATGAGATCCTGCATCTCTATGTCGTAGCTGGGGCTATCGTCAGGGAAGATGGTGTCTTTGCCTAGAGCAGACATCTGGGCTTGTGCCTTTTCTTGAAGGTCCACAGGTCCAAAGAGGTCCGGTTTATCTTCGACCCTGTGCTGGGAAATTTTGAGGCATCAAGCTTGATGATCGATCATGCAGCATCTTCTTGGATTGAAAGGATTTGAAGGCCTCACAGGAAGCCTCATTGTGTTCAGGGGAGAGGCACAAGTTACACACCCAGTGGAGATCTCTGTGTGGGCACTTGGTGTAGCAGTTAGTACAGAAGCAGAAAGGCATCCTTTACATCACTGGGTGGATGTGTTGTGGAGGGAATGTCGAAGATGAGAAGGCCGCCTTGAAGGGCGAACGTCCACAGGTGCCGTGGCCAAAATGAGTCGCCTGACAAAGTCGACAGAGAAAAGGCTGCGATTGAGAATACCGACAGTAAAGCCTAAGAACGAATAAGCAACAATGGTGTCGAGCTGGAGCAGATGAGCACACGTCCGCACCACACAGCAGAAGAAAATCTAACAATGGAGTTGATGACCATACACATTGCAAGCAAGAGGAGGAGTCACTGTACCTTGACTCTAAAGACTTTCTTGATAGACTTTGCACACATCCAAGCCTAACTCTAGACAGCAGGATTATGCTAAGCATGTGTATCCACAGCCACATATGCCTCGAACAGTAATTTCCCATAGGCCTTGTCAACTAAGATTCAATGTATTTTGGACAAGAGTACCAAACTGGATATGTGTAGTGACTTTGTGAAGTCCAATTCTGTTCTTGTCTACATGCTTGTTTCACTTGATGCACTGCATGAGCACTGTCACGTTGCACGTAAGAAGCAACTAATATGAAGATCGACTCATTCATCAACAACCTAAGTGTTTTGAACATTTTCTTGTAAACTATTTTAGTATACTCAATGTTGGTAATCAGACCTGTGTGTTTTGTACTCCTGAGAGAGCCCTGATGTGTGATAGTACTTCATAACAAAAGGGTTGAATGTGTATGCATGTCCACCATACATGCAAGAGTGCCCATCTTCCTGCAATGCTTCCAGCAAAAGTCAGGCCTCTCTTCCCGAATATCGCCTTGAGCCAACCTAGGGTAACATGCCATCTTGTGAGATGCTTTGTGTGCATAGAAAAGGTTTCATAGCTCTCCGCCAAACCTTGCCCCAAGGTTCTGCAGGAATTTTTTCTAGCCTAATGCTTATTTCCCATTGTAAAATGTACTTATGTCTTTTTTTCTGATTTAAGGGTCTGTATAACCAAGTGATGCCCTTTTTGCCTCACTTCATTCCCAAATAAGGCTTCCAACTCTTTCAGGGCTCTGCCTCTTCCTCCCGAACGCCCTCTCCTGAAGCACAGTATTGCACTTTTTGCAGGCAATTTTTTTTTTGGGGATCTCAGAAGTTTGAAGCAGTCCTTAAGGAACTACAAGGACAGACGTTTGTTGTCTTTGAGTAGCTTTCCAAGATGACGCACACGTCTGTGTATGTGCCCTGCGAGGAAACCACAACCAGGGAGTCAGTGTGACCCTGGAGTAGTGTTGTTCCACCAGGACACAGTGGGCATTTGCCTGGATTGGACTTCCAATCAAGAGCAGGGTGAATTTGGGCTGCCTGAAAAAAAAAACTTCACCTCTGGGCAATCCAGGTCACCCTCTGCCATGGAGCCGAACAGTGTTTGCTTAAACCTGGGTTTCTTGTATTTCCAAACAAATTTTAGAAATTTCTCTTGTATAGGTTACAATGTGTGCAGGGGAAGAGGAGTGGCAATGTCTGGGCAACATAAAGCAACAGCGGTATGAAGGTCGTTTTCAGACTGGCTGGCTATGCGTCCGAACCACAAAATTTCGATTCTTTATTGGGGTTGTCGCCCATTCAAAACTGTAGCAGCTCCATCACCATGCATCGATATGTAGGTTGTGGAGACTCGGAGGCAGGATTTCCACTGCCAGTTGCTAATATGGAAAGCCTTCCTGAAGTGATAGCCAGAACTGAGGGCAAATGCTCATCCTCAGGAGCTCTGGGTATCATACTGCCTGCCCCAATTTAGGGTGATAAAGATGGCTCAGGCCCACGCTTTCATGCTCTTCCTCAGACCTCAAGGCAGGAGAAGTTGCGGTGGCAAAGTGTACATGAGACCTATGTCTCATTGCAAGTGGAATGAGTGTTCCATTGACTTTCTTGAAAGAAACTCCAATGTGCGGTACTTTTGACACTCCACGTTTGACTGTAGAGAACAGATCTGATCAAGGCATTCTTCACTAAACTAATATGTCCCTTGCTGTCTCTTGATCGAGATACACCTCATGATCTGACAACCAATGTCTGCTCAGCTCACCTGCCCTGGCATTCAGAGATCATGTTAGATGGCTGGCTACTATGACGGTGTTCCGCTGATCCAGCCATTTCCAGAGAAGTAGGACTTCCTGGCAGAGGACCCAGGATCCCACTCCTCTTGCTTATTGCAATACCACATGGCAGTAGTGTTATCAGCAAGGGTCTATACAAGCCTTCCTTTAATAGATAGCAGTAAGGCTTTCAGGGACAGAGAGATCACCCACACAGAGGACACCAGATGTGTTTGATTGTCACTGCCTCCAGGTGACCCCACTCCAAACCAGCAGTGATGCATCTGTCCCAACAGTGAAGTTTGAGTGAGGAAGGGAGAATGGCCTGTCGCATGTCAGAAAGGCACTTGTCTGGCACCACTGAAGATTCTGAGCCATCTTCTCTGAGACCTGGAATGGACGCTTAGAGGCAGCAATGATGCTGGGCCCACTGAAACCGGAGCTTTCATTTCAGGGCCAACATATGCCACCTGAATTTCAAGATGAGGGAACGGACGAAGCGAGGAGTCCAAGAAGCTACAAAGTCCTACTCCCTGTGACCCAGGATTAGTCCCGGACTTGCTGTGGCGGTGTGAAAGGTCTTTAATGCCATTGTGTCTAGGAAACCCTCTGCCTGGGGCTCAGGGATGACTTTAGTTTGTTGATGAAAACCCCAAAGATGTCAGAAGTTCAACGGCTGTCTGGATTTGGCCAATGATGAACTGTGGCAATCTTGTCTTAGCAGTCAGTCATAGAGGTACGGGAAACATGTATCGCAGATGGGTGGAAAGGTTAGCAATTTCTTAATCTCAACTAAAAAAAGCAAGTTAGTGACTGACCACCTTTTTCCATGATTCAGTCAGAAAAGTTGCAGAGAAATTATGTCAACATTGCTCAGGACATTCAGGTCTACTGTGAGTTTTTTTTTATTGTTTTTGTGTTTTTTTATTTAAAGAATCGTTAACATCAATCCCAGCTTTCATTCAGAAGGAACTTAGGAGGTGGTGAGAAATATTGCTAAGAGCCGTGGTAAATCAGGATAAAGTTTTGAACGGTTCAGATTAAAATTTAGAAGTACAATAGGCCAAAGTTGCTTTTCTGAGAAGAAATCTACTTACAATAAAGGCAAATCTGTAGTCAGATAAAGCACTGTCGTTATAATATCCCTCAGATTTTTGTCCAAGCCCGTTGCAACAAGGGTTGGTGGAAGCAAACTCATCATGTATCACGAGGCAAAAGGCATACCTTTGCTAGTTTTTGACAGAGGATCATGCTATGTGAAAAAGTTGAACTTTAGGCAAAGGTATGGAGGGTGCTGGGGGACAGTGGCCTATTAGCCATCCTAAAATCGTTTTTTGTCCAAATGAACAGAATTGGAGTGGGAACTAGGAGACTTAAGGTTTAGAAGAGGATCTAAAATATAGCCAGCAATATAAGTATGTGAAATTGCTCAAGGACGGATGCCAAGAGGGAATCCAACATCAGGCCTCAGAAAGGTTTGGAAGGCCTACAAATCCAGATGGTGAGGTTGCATACAATGGTAAAGTTAGACAAATGCTGTATGAAAGAAGACATAAAATATGTCAATTCATTATTAAAATTAGTGATTCATCCAAATTCGCTAAATAAGTGCACCAGCAGATATTTAGATTGGCAGACATCAATCCAAACAGTGGAGTATTTGGGCAAAGGAGACATTCTCATGAGGAACACTGGTGTTTTAATTGCATGTTGTTTAAACAGTGGTTCAGACCATCAAGTCATTGTTTTCTCTTGGGTCATAATTATCTTTGAACAATCCCCAGACTGACTGGAGATGACCCAATAAGAAGAATTATCCTAACATACTTTAAGATATGAGAAAAGGTCTAACTCAAGAAGGTGATCCACTACCTTTGTCCTTGAAGCTCATCATTCACCATCCAACCTTCATTCTAGGAAAATACCTACCACATCCACAGTGCTGAAAACATGGCAGTAGTGATGGCTCGTCTGCAGGTCCTTTGTGATATATGCAAAGGTGCACAAATCCTCTGGGTCCTGGGCTGCACAAGAAATGTTTCTGATTTCATGCTCAGCAATGACATTCTGTCGAAATAAAAAAGAATGAAGGGATGACTCCATGATCAGAATATCAAACTATGGCTTCGTAGCTTTCAGTGTCAACCCCAGAATTTGAAAATCTCCCATTTGTTGTTAGGAGGTTATTCCTACAGTTGCAAGCTAACCCGCCCCCACATGCTTGCTGGCAGGCCGATACTAACACAAAATTGTTTTCTCCCTACCTTGTTGGAGGCATCAATAAATTTCACCCCTTTATAGCTGATGGATAAAATTATGGTTGGAGTCTTCTTCATCTGTTCTGTAGATTTCTGACAAACAAAAGCACAAAAAACAATGTTTAAAGGGTAGCAGTTACTAAGGAAATTCCACATTGGAAATAAAGTGGATCAATAAATGGTTTAACAAACATGGGAGTAAAATGAATCCTCGTGCAAGGGTGCAAATCAGTGGTACATTAATGAATATTATAGGAATTCGTAAACACCTGGTATCTCCACATAATAAAGAAATGGTGATATTCATTACAATAGTTCTGGAAACAGAATACAAACATATGACTGTCCACTTCCCCTTCCTAATAGCTCTTTTAAATGTTTGTCAAGCTCCCACATGCTTTTGTTTCATCTACACTTGTGCCTTATGACACACCCCTTTTTATCTTTTTCTTGATTGTGGTTCTCCCATTTCGACCTGGTTATGGTTATGGACTATGGTTTTTATCTTGATACTGCAATATTTCACTACTCTTTTCTTAATTGGATACCCACTGCTAACATGCCTTCTTTAATCAGGTCTTTTTATCTATTGAAACAGTTCTCCTAGTTCTATTTTTCCATGATCGAGCCACCATAGGATACAAGCAGTAACTTTCAAGTTCTACCAACTTCCAACCATGCTTTCTTTCTTACATCTACTATGGTCACCCTTCTCTTTACTCGCTCTCATGAAGCTCTTTTTTCTCTGGATTGCTATGCTTCGCTCAGTTACTCCCCTCTACCTACTTCGCCAAACTTTGCTCTCTCTTGATCATGAGTCTTCCTATTCACTAGCACTGTGAAGCCACCCACCATTGTAACTTATCTCTTGCATCAGAGTCCCACACCTTCAAATTGCCCTCTTCATCTATTCTCCTGCCTACCCATCCTGTCTAGCTCACTTCAATATTGTTTATTTCATCTTACAAATTTGTATTTGTTCTTTACTCTGCTTTTGATCTAACATAACCAGCATCCTATTTCTCATCATTCACTTCAAATGTCAGGATGAACATGTAGCTTCTCTTCTTAACTTTCCATTTTCATCTGTTTTCCAATGTGAATTTCATAGTATTTCAGTGTCTGAAACTTTCATCTTCTCAGGTGTCCAGATTTTGGCAGCGTTCAACAGAATGGATAAACATGATATTTTCTTCAAGTCCAACATTTTCATGGGTTAATGCTATGTTAATCACGTTCACCCCTTAGCTTGGTCATCAACATCATCATTTGTCTCCTTTATGAGGGTGTATGTTTATGTCCTGGATGCCGGTATCACCTCTTTCCCCACTCCTCTTGCCTTTCATGTTTATTTCAGCTTGAATTTTACTCTATTCTCCAGCTGCTTTCTGCCGGTTACACCCTTGATGACAGTTGCTAAATGTATGTGATCCTGTCAGGCTGCAATTCAACTTTGGATGTATACAGCTTTCTTACTTATCCTCCATGAAGTAAGTCTATGCTGTTTTGCTTCAACTCTTGGCTATGCCTTCTTCAATTTTCTCACGCATCCACTCCAGTCACAGTTAGCGTTTGACTATTCACTTCATAATATTTACACATAGTGCCATAAAGTACTTGTTAAACATCTTCTCTTTGCTTCTTGATTAATGTAAATTTGCATGCTTATCCCTGCTGTATTACCCAAATGGCACCTTCAAAATCTGTGAAGAGCTTTTGAATTTCCCAAAATGTTATCTGTTTCTTTTCTTCAGCGTGATTATCCATACCTTATTACTTTCCTACATGTTCATTTCAAGTTTCATCACACACCATATCCATCCCTCTCTAAATTGTCTGGGAAGAAATTGGTGCCCACATGATCAGACATGATGAATGACAGAAGACATTGTTGCACATGTTTGGTTGCGCTGGTTTGGATGAATGTGCTATTTCTTACACAGGTTCGATGTCTCAGAAGTAACTCATTTGCCGGTTAAGACTCCACTGTCATATTTCCTGATGGCGCAGAAATGATTCTGGGAAAACCAATCTGCTGAGTCCAGCTAGGCAGGAGACAAAGAATTTATGGAATGTTCATCAAAACAACGGTAATGAAAGGCACTTAACCTTTTCTTTGCATTGACTCTACTACACAAGTGGATTCATGATCTTTGAAAGATTAATATTGGGGAATTTGTGTATGAAAAAGTATATGTGGGGGCATTTACTTACTAATGTAAGGAATTATTACTGGACATCACAGATAACAGTTACAAATTACTATATGCACGTTTATGGAGGGAACCTTGATCCACCTGCAAAGATAATGACTAAGGAAAACATTTATAAAGCTATTCACGCATGGGGTATACAAGATACAGGAAGAGGCAGCCATCATGTTGGGATGGAAGGGTGGGCTTGCAAGGAAGATGCCACTAGAGGGGTTGGATAAAGACTGAGCTTTCTTGCTTGAGTTTTATAATTTAGGACCCGACTGTGGTCTCAAAATTAAGGGGATACGTTTTGAACACAATGTGATTGATACCTCTGAGAAGCTCAGGAAGGACCACAACAAAAGTAGCTAAAGAATTATTGTGCATTCTGTGTTACATGTCCTAGACTGGGAATCATCTGAGTTGTAGGGTGGTACCAGAATTAACAGCTGGATACCAATATTCTACCGGGAAAGAGAGTCTAGAACCATCCTTTTTGAAATACAGTACACTTGTTGCGAACCAATCAAATGAATAGACAAAGCATAATGGAAAACAATTTAGTTGTCCTGGGGATGCAGTCATAATCCAGGCAAGCCTAGGAGTACAAATCAAAGGATGTACCACAAGCAAGTGAAATAGTTCAAAACACTGTAGACTGTGAATCTGACTGTGTAAGAGTTAATGTAGAGGAGGGACACTTCTGCACGGTTTGAATCTGCATAGCAATGGGAGGGGTTTGGAAAGAAGGGCAAATATTATGCCTGTAGTAGTGTTCATGTTAGATGCCATCTTTGGAGAAACAAACCTAACAAAGTATAACATACACTCCCTGCTTAGGATTAAACTGATGATGAGAGATGCAGCCACAAGTACTGGACACAGTCCCCCACCAATAAGAAACAACCGGCAAAGAATAATGGGCATTTATGTAAAGCGAGTAATATATCAAAGGAGGTGTTTCACTCAGATATTTCGGATTATTGAGCAACTGTGGAAAGCAATCTTTAAGATGAATGCATCCTTCTTGGAATAAGGAAAAACCATATTGCTAACAGAATAAGAAAGCATCTATACTTCATTTACTTACTAGTAGGACACAATAAAATGCTGTATGAAAACTATAAAACAGATACCCATGAAAAAAGCCAAAACACCAACCTTACAAGTAACATTTCTGTCCTGGCATCTGATTCAAGAAGACATTTTGCAAGTAAGGGCATAGATGACGGAGTAGTGTCATTCTGCAAAGACAAGACTGTCATGCATGTAGTAATGGCTGCCCTCCCTCCACTAGCATGTGTAATGACCCAAAAAGGTGGCATCGTATTGCCATCCTGAAAGCGGTCCTTAATGAACAACAAACTTCAATGTGATATACTCTGTTCTGTAACAGCTCTGTCTTTTGCATAAACTGCAGAAGCCACGAAAAGCAGGGTGTTCATCTGGTATCCATTAGATCACAAAATAGAATGAAGGGTTGCTTGGGAACAACACTATACAGCTCTCCTTTTTTAAAGAGATGTGGCAGCAGAATGACTACTGGCTTCAGCGAAGACCGATTCAAATGATACTCTATAACCATTACAGGAGGAAAAGCTGGCTTTACATTCAAAAGCACATTGTCAAAAGCCAAGAGTCAGCTGACAAAGCTCACTCATCCTTCTAGACAAATCTAATGCAAACAGATAAGCCACCTTCAGGGATATGTTCACTGGACATCACCAAAGACCGTACCAGTTTCAAGCTAATCAGAATTTGAGAGACCTCTTGTATCATAAATAATTAAAATGGTCAAATCCGCCCACCACATATCCCTGCACAGAAGGAGCCTTGCAATTCTTTATAGACACCTGCAATGGAAAGTCAATTACAACATATGATGACGCAAGTAATGGCTATAAACTGTGGTGCACAATGACCCACTGGCTCTCAGATTGCACAACATCCTTCACACTTATCCCATGACATCAGGTACTATGTTTTAGACCAATCGCGATTCTAATATATTAGCTCTTCTAAGGCCTAGAATGTTAATTGCAGGTTGAACATGTTTAGGTGAAGCCCTCTAAGTATCTGCTGGGACAGGAAGGAAGAGAAAACTAGCAATCTGTGTGAATAACCTTAACTGAGAAGGAGGAGCTCCATACACAATCCACACAGGCAAATTAAGGGATATCAGGATCAAGGTTATCCAAACTTTCCTGTATGTTTAGAAAGTCATTTCCATAAGCCAGCAACAGCATACACTGTGCTCTGGTAAGCTGCAAACAGATCCACCTGTGGATACCAAATATCTTAGCAAGTAAGGAAATCACGGATTTGTGAAGCCAACTGAAAACATCCACCTTCTAAATGAGCAGCATACATGGAGACTATATTCCGAGCTGCTCAACATCATAAAATCACCGCTTGCATGGATTCAAGAATTCCACTCTTCTGAATTTGCTGAAAACTTAAATGTTTCCCCTAAAGCGACGGTAAACAGGTTGCCTTTGTCAGTTTTAATGTGCTAAGCTCCATTAAATGGTACTGAACATTATATCACTCTCAAACAAATACCACATGCTTTCAGAGTTTAATGTGTGCTCCTCGCTTTGTCACTGGGAAACATCTTACCACCAGTGTATGACAGTCAGGAAAAGCCAGAACCTATTCTCTGAAATTCCCAAGTCACCAACACAAAAATGTAAATGTGATACCACATGTATTGTGACGTGTGAGCCCTCAAATGTCATTGGCGATATCTCATCCCAAGTCTTGCATGGGTTACTAGCAAAATACAAGAAACTATGATGCTTAACAGACTTGTCTGGTATGTTTATTTCATACAGTGTTCTCTCCTGAAACAAAAACAATATTCTATGGGGAAGTGTAGATTCTCAAACACTGAAAGGCTCACACACTTTAAATCAGTCCCCATCATCAAACTAGGAGCCCCACTGCGACTGAATATTATTAATAAGGTCAAGCCTCAGTAGAAAGTTCTGAAAACAGCTTTCTAGCTAATGAGGGGACCACGCTCTGAGCTCTGATCTCAATTCCCCCTACACACACAGATGTACTGCCACGTGTCAAAAGGAGAGGAGTTCCTACAAACCTGTATTCAACAAAAACAGTTTTTTAAGCATTTTTCTCTACTGAAATACATTATCTTTTTTGGCCTTTCAGGGCTGTTGTCTGTGGATGTATGACCGAATCCCGAATACCATTACAGAGAATGGCATTCTAATGCAAGCGTTGTGATGAAACCATCTTTCCAAAGAAAGGCTTTTACAACAAAATTTATTCCAACAATTATGCCTTTACAATGAAAGTCTTTACCACGGAATGCAGAGATGTAAACATTGAACAAATAAAAACCTTTTTTACACACACACACACACACACACACACACACAATTTTGTGGAAATGCTTCAATGGCAAAGGTATATATTTCTATCTATTGATATTTCAACAATATAAACACATTATTTGTGTGTGTTTGTATATCTATCTATATCTATTTATATATACACTGAAATAAACAAAGGTTACAGGGATGCTATAGCTAGGAAATAGAATTAAATAAAACCCATAGAAATTCACTTAAAAAAACAAAGGTTACAGGGACGTTATACTTAGGCTCACATTTTAAGGCTGGCTCCATTTATTGTGTACACTTATGATGTATACTGAGTCCAGGCAAACCTTAGTGATAGTGTTTAGGCGTCCAGATAGCAAAAGCTCTCTAGGGGTAGCTGAGGCGAGCAGCTGAAGCCTAGCCAGTAGGAACGTAAAGCACTTGCAATACCACATTAGTCAGACAGTTACTCCCACACAAGAAAGCACCACACAAGTGTTGCAAAAATAAAGTATTATTTGTTACAGCACTAACAACTAGAATACCATTGGTATACCTCCCTTTGGAGATATCTACACACAATATATACACCAAAGAACAAGCAGAAATAGCATAAAATGTACAGGGCCCTTTTGGGGGGAAGGGGCAAACCATATACTAAGTAAATGGAATGTGAAATAGTGAACGCAACCAAAGTAAGTGTGGTAGTTAGCTAAGGGCTGGGGAAGAACGAAAACCATAAAGTGTCCCCAGCGAACGAGTGCAGAGTGGCTACCTAGCCAATCATCCCATAGATTAACACAGGGAGGTCGCCGTTGGAATTTGTGACTTTCAGGATCCTACCCAGTGGACCCGAGGAACCTCAGACAGGAGGAAGGTTGGAGAGTGTCCCCACCCAAGGATACCCAGAAGACAGAAGTACCTACACCAGGGGACCCAGTTGCATAAGGGTGAAAGGATGCTGCAAATCCTCGCTGAAGTCGACGGAGGCCTTGGTTGTCCAGCTGCTGTCACGACCCTGGACCAGGCCGTTGGAACCCAAGGAAGGATTCTGGACACAGAAGACCTGAAAAGGAAGAGAGCCCAGGTGGTGCAGATGGAAATGCGCACTCTCCTAGAGGTGAAGTTCCAGCAGGTTGGGGAAAGAAGAAGTCCAGCTCTGGGGTCCTGGAGCTGCAGAACACCCTAGGAGTTGTCCCACGTTAGTCGCCTGATTGCAGGAAGGGTCAGTGACCAGTGAGGCCACCAACAAGCTCTGGTAAATGCAAGCAGGAGCTGAAGATGGATTTGCAAGTTTTTGTGAACCAGCAAGATCCAGGAGACTCTACCCTTGAGGGGAAGTCAGGGCTGGCCGTCAGCACACAGGGAGGCCAGCAGAATTTGTTGGAGCTCCCATGAGTGACCCACAGACGATGGACACAAGGAGTTGCAGGGAACCCTCAGCAGCACAACAAAATAGAAGTCCCACATTGCAGAAGTTACAGAACAGAGGCTTATCTTCGGATTGTAGAGTGCTGGCGGCTGAGGCTTCTCTGTGCTCGATTATCTCTTGGAGGAAGTGCCAACAAGCCTTGACAAGAGCAACAGTTGCGGTGCACAAGTATTCCATTCCAGTGGCAGGAGCCCACTGTCTCCCAAGTTGTTCAGAAGACGGGCAGGACCCAGAGGAGGCCACAGAACCACCACATGTGAAGCAGAGCCTTTCGATGTCTGTGGGACAGCAGGCCTCACCTGCCGGTCGACTTGAGGTGCCCTTCGATGCAGGAGAGTGACTCCTTCACTCCAAGGGAGATTCCTTCATGCTATCAGGTGAAAACAGAGTCCTTGTGACCCTGGAGGATTCACAGCCTTGGATGTTCTAGAATTCTTTGCATGATCCAGAGAAACAATGTTGCATTGGGAGCCTTCCCACCAGAAGCAGACTTGTCTCGGTTCCCAAGCAGACCAGCAGTGGTTTCAGAGGCCAGGAGCAGAAGATGTCTTGCAGAGAGTTCCTTGTAGAGAGGACGGGGGAGCCCTTAAGTAACCCTAAAAGGGGGTTGGTCACTCTCTGTAGTGTCCCACCTATCAGAGGGGTTCAGGGACATAATCTACCTGCCCTAACCATCAGATGCTCCCAGGGACCTCTGCACATTTTGTTTCCAAGAAGGCAAAATCAACCGGCCACCTGGCAGAGCTCTGTGCACCTCCCTGGGGAGGAGCTGAACAGGGCGGTGGACACTCCCCTGTCCTTTGTGTGGTTTCACGCCAGAGCGGGGACCAAGGGTTCCTGTACTGGTGCAAACTGGTTTATTCAAGGAGGGCACCAAATGGGCCCTTCAAAGCAGTATGGTGGTGCAGAAAGGTAACCCCACCCTAGCCCAAAGACACCTCATTTGAAAAGAGATGAGGTCACACCTCCCTCCTACAGGAAACCCTTTGTTCTGCCTCCTCCTCTTGATCTGGATGAGCAGCAGCAGGGCAGAACAGTGACTCGGAGTCTGCAGCAGCGGGGGCTGCAAGGCACACCCTGGAAGGCTGTACAGGCAGATCCTCCAAGGAACCCCCAGAGTACATGGTGTCATGCAACTAACACTGGAATCGGTGTTGTTGCATGATTCTGACAACATGCCTATATTCGGAGAAACCATTATGTAGCTGGACTCCTCGTACTGACCAGTGTTGACTAGATGTCTTAAAATGGCTTACCTGCATTTACAAAGCCCAGAGAATGGAGTCTGGGGTTTGTAGGGATACTCTGCTCATGAAGTAGTACCTTCACACATAGGGACATACTCCCTACCCTTGGGCTCAAGGGCCTACCAGAGGGCTGACTTACAGTGCTTAAGTGAAGTGTTGTGATTTAAGGCCAGCCTTACTATGTGGGTGAGAGGGTGCATGCACAATTTCATGCAGTCTGCAATGGCAGGCCTGCAGACACAGTTTGCATGGGCTCCTGTGGGTGGCATAATACAGGCTGCAGCCCATGAGAGACCCCTGGTATGCCAATGCTGTGGGTACCTAAGTACCATATACTAGGGAATTTCATGGGTGCATCAGTATGCCAATTGTGGGGCAAGAAAGTTACCAAACAACCAAAATTAGAGAAGAGAGCACAGCCACTGGGGTCCTGGTTAGCAGGATCGCAGTGAACTACAGTCTAAACATCCTGACACCAGGCAAAAAGTAGGGGCAACTAGGCTAGAAAAATGGTACTTTCCTACAAATACACTGATATTATTAATGATGTTAACAAAGATGTCATGAGGGACGTAATTTGTGGGGTAATTAACAGTAGATGGCAAGGATGCGAGTTATACTTACCTTATGGCACGAGTTATAGTTAATTTAGATTAATCTAACTATGAATGGTGAATTTCTATGGTTTTCTATGTTTAAAATGTTAGCCTAACTATAACGTCCTTGTAATCTCTGTTTTTTTAAGTGAATTTCTATGTTTTTTTTTTATTTTTACTTTAGGGATCATTGAAGATATGGCTTGCCTAATAGTCATTCTAGCATTGTCTATTCACGCCATATTTCCAGGACCCCTACACTATTGGGCTCTTCAACGCCTGATAATTTTACATTTTTTCGAAAGGGGTTGACATACCTGGAGCAGATAATGCTTTCGGAGGAGGCCAGGATGGAGATTTCCTGATGGTTGGATCACATGGATGCTTGGAACAGCAAAGCCATTTTTGGATCACAACCAGAGGTGATCAAAGAATTGGATGCCAGCTGTTGGGGTTGGGGAGGGCAATGCGGTCCAGTGGAGATTGGAGGTAGATGGTCACAGGAGGAACTCTGGTACCACATCAATTGTCTAGAAGTGCTAGCGGGGGTGTTTGCAATCAGGTCCTTATCCCCTCTCACAGCGAAATGTTGCATCCTCCTGAGAATGGACATCTCGGCATTCAGTTACATAAATCACCTAGGGGGTACGAAGTCCAGACTTCTAGCCGAGACTGCCAAAGACTTTTGGCATTACTGCTTGGAACACCCGATTTCGGTAATGGCGGAATACATTCTGGGCAAGTCCAACGCAAGAGCAGACTGGAACTCGAGATTCCTTCACAACTCCAGTGACTGGAAACTACATAACAGGATTATTTTGGGCTATCAATCAGCGATGGGGCACGGGCCGGAAAGATCTTTTCGCTTTGAGATTATGTTTGATATCCTGCAAACGGATCTCGGAGGTGAGAGCACTGGATTTTGCCGGTAGAGTATTCACACCTTCCGGGGTGTCTATTTCCAAGCGTACAAAGACTGCTTCACGTTGTGTTTCTTATCCTGAGCTCCTTATAATCACAAAGTGTGCAGTTAAGTGTTCAAACGCATATGAGGCTTGTACTTGTGAGCATCGAAGAGATGCGGCAGGACAATTGCTTATTTCTCTACAGAAACGTTTTGGCACGGTCTTCTCTGCTACTTTGGCCTGTTGGGTTAAATGGTTGCTTGGAGAAGCTGGTACAGATGTCAGCCTCTTTGGACTCCATTCTATGTGGGGAGCTATGGCATCCAAGACCTATTCTGTGGACACACGATAAGATGATGTTATGGCCACGGTGGATTAGACTTCTAATTCTACTTTTACAGTATTTTATCATAAACCAATTGTAGCTGTAGAGACAAGAGTGGTGCAACAACTTTCAACTAGCATAATTTGAAGCCTCCTGTCCTGCCATAGAATTAAACATTTTCTAGCTATCGCCTCAATAATTTTAGATTTTATTAAGGACACAAAGGCGAGGATTATCCCACCCATGCAAAGTCATATGTGTTTCATATGGTCTGACTTCTGTGTATTTACATCAATATGTATGAAGTTTGGTTGTGATTTTTTTACCCACACTGTTTAATATTATGTTGGTGGTTTCGTTGGTATTATTACGACTTCCTGTTATATTAGGTGTTGACAGCAAAGTTACATGAATTCGACTGGATTGCATGAATTCGACTGGATTGAGGAGTGAAGTACTGGATTGCAGTTCCAAGTAATACAGTCTCCAGCAACGCAATTCGTCTTGCAGGAGGTAGTTTGGTATTCCAGAGAGTTCGGATGATACTGACAGTGACATATATACAGTGGAGACGCATGTGATTGGAGAAATAGGGGGGCTTATGCTCTTGGGATATGTAGTTTAAAGTTTTTTCTAATGTGATCGGCTGCTGCGTTTTATGTCAGTAAAGGAAGAGAGGCATAATACTCGCCTCCGTGTCCTTATCAGAATCTAAAATACTTGACGTGATAGCTTGAATTTTTTTTTAAATTCCAGCCTGCTGCTTTGAAGACCGGTATCGTTGGAGCAAGCCATTACAATAAGCGCATGGAACGCAATTTACTTTCCTTTATGCCTATCAACTTATTGTCGAGTATCTCGAGATTCAAATCTCGCCTCTCAGCGCACGCATCACCTGTTGTGCCTATTAATGCATGCATTTACCATTGGCCATATAAATACACGGAGTGCTTGCATCAGTGATATTTGGAACTGACCTACACACCTATCAATCATTCTATTGTTTCTTCCCAGTGCATGCATTAACGAATCACTACACAACACGCAAGAACTGCACACCATCAATAAGAAAACCTTAAGTGACAGTGTAACTAAGTGTCTTAAGCACATGCCTGACATGTTTTATGAGCTTCTTGCCTGCATCTATACAAACATTAATCGACAGTTACTTTACTCAAGAAGTGCCACATTGAGAATATCAGATACTAGTGATGATTTAACTAACTTATCAACGTTCTTGTGCAGACTTTAGTTCATGAAAGGGTCTCTTGTCCAAGGTTATTATTCATCTGTCATTTTATAATGATGGTATGACTGTGAATGTTTGATGCTTAATCTATATGTTTGAGTTATTGACCCTTTTTATCCTGGGTTTCTTCGGGGTCAAACATTTCAACACACCTCTTCTCTACACCTCAACCTGTCCCAAAGACGAACCAACTGAGGATCTGAAATGTGCACCTTCTCACAGTCAAGTTGTTGAACTGGGGAATAGAGTGTGGAAAGTTTACATTGGGAGGAGTACTGACACGTTTCATTTCTGACATCTTTCTTTTTTAATTCAGGGTGCACCAGCTGTTTCATAAAGGGACTTCACTAACAAATAACCCAGGACCCTTCCCCCTGAGCCCCACCTTCCTTCCTTGTCTGGTAGATTACAGGCAGGTGGTGGGAACTGGGGAGTGGGGAGTGGGCCCACATTGTCTCTGCGGGGCCACCCCGCAGACTTACTGGTGAGTTTGCGGTGGTCTGACAGTAAGTCCCTTGGATGTTAGTGGCTGGAGGGTTTAGTGCATGTCCCTAGGGTGCTAGCTATCTCTTCACGACAACCCCTTAGCCAACTGAAATACTAGCGCATCCTACCTTACACCTGTATGCTGATGGCAAACAAATAAATACCTGACATACAACTGTTTCTGCTGCTCTGAGACTCAAAGTATTATTTTTTCACATGGTTTTGTCCTGGTGAGTCTTCTCAACATACTGGTGAAGAATTTTTGATACACTATCAAAGGTCCTCTGGGCACATGAGCCCTCGCCTTTGGTCACAATACTGGGAATTCTGTAAGATGTGGAAGGGAGCCGAGGGGACAGTAGTCAGCTGGGGATAGCCACCTTGTTTGCCAAAAGAGACACTGCCAAACACTGGCGTTCTGTATAACCCTCTGCTCTGGACACATGGCGAATGGTGATGAACTGGTGTGGCAAGAAGGAAGAACCAATGTATGAAGCTAGAGATTGCTCCAAGAAACAGTAAAATTTGAGGTGAATGGTGTGCATATTACGGGCTGCAATAAATTGTAAGGATACTGATTTATGTAACGCACCTCATGATTTTTTTTTAACTATATTGAGCTTATGTGCATATCCCTTTGACTGTTACTACTCATGCATCACAAAACTAAGAACTCCAATAAAATCTTGGTTATTAAAAAAAATGATGTAGGGACAGTTAAACATGAGAGTCTTACTTCTTTACTTCCTGATTTTGTTTTTCCATAGTCACTATAATTAATTCTGGGCCCCTTAATAGTGAATTCAACCTACCTTCCGGAATTATTTTTAAAGTTTGTATTTTTATTTTGTGACTGCAGGGGTGTGGAATTTAATAAAATATCTATTCGCCCAAGGGACTGGATGCTTCATAAATCCACTTGTCCTGTAAAAAAATCTTCTTGTCCCTTTGGTGCCATGTAGTGTGGTGACAAATTATGGCGGAAGTCTCAATATACAAGAGATCTGATAACAGCCTCTGATTTTGTCAGGGTTAATACTATGGTAGGGCTTGAGTACTAGCAGTTTCTTTATTTTGCCACCTTTCCAGAGATCTATATCCTGGGATTGGAGAAAGCAGTAGCAATAGTTCCAGGGTTGGAATGCGTTTGAGTATGTGCATACCTTCTAACATGCATGTTTTGAGGCATTTCACTAGCTTTGCTCTAATCTTTTCCCATACTGAGAAAGGCTGGAAATTTACTCCTGACAAGGGTAGAAGTAGAAGTTCTTCCAGGGTTGGGAACAAAGTGGCTGGAGGGAAAATTAACTTATAAACGATCAATAGATTTTTGCATGAGCAAATCTATACGTGCACATTTTCTCATGCTAAAATACAGTTCACAAATATTTTCTTGGGGTATGATTTCCAGATCTGCTGTAAATTCTCGTTAATTAATGAAAGCCATAATTCTGCACTAATGCAAAGACATTCACCATGGGTGCACATTTGTGACTTTCTTTAAGAATTGGTCCCCTAATTGGGCTCGGCATTAACCAAGACCTTTTGTTTTTTATTAAAATTCTATTGTCTGGCTTTACTGTGAATGATAGATAATATTCTGCTCTTTCATAAAGAGCATATTGGCACACAAAGTAGTTTTGTTCAGTGCCTGGAACTAATGTGGCAATCTGTGCTTTTTTTTTAAAAAAAGCAAACTTTTTTTTTCTGTTCTTGCCAATGCTTGTTACAATGGTGAGGGCCCTGCGGCTCCGACATCGAAGTAAGTTTTACAAAAGCCAAGTCAAAACAAGACACACTTTGACAAAAACAAAAGACTGACCACCACTGTCGGATCAGTTGGCTTTGTCAATGCTTGTTTATTTTCATGTTTCCCATAAACTTGTTGAAACTGGTTACACTGGTTTTCCATTATGAATCTTTTTTGGAAATACTAGAATGCACAACACGTTCTACTAAATGATGCTTCAAAAAATTGGTACCTATAATTTCGCAAGAATTTATCAAATGTTCTTTTTCTACTTGCATTCTTTTTCTGAACATTTTATTTTGAAAGCAAATCAATCTTGATTACAAGCTTCTGCAAACATTTGCATCTAATCAGAGACCATTCTGGGAGCATTATAGGTAGCCCCATATTGTTAAACTTTTCAAACTTGTGTGTACATGTTTTTTTTAGTGGAACCACTGTCAGTTTTGCAGTCGGAGCTTACCACATTTATTTAAAGCGCTCAGCCATATGGACATAAATATTACCTCAACTGCAGACAGTCCCCTTCACTTGGAAGCCAAAGAGTTGTGCTGCAGGGGGTTGGGCCTACTTGTCCCAGGACAAAATAAATATGAAAACTAGTCCTTTAACATTATGTCCTGGGCGTCAGGCTATAGGAATTCCACACCACTGCCATTGTTTTGAATATTTCATCGCACATATTCTATCCAATGACCATGCTTGTTTGTGGAATATTTTACTTCTAGTACAAAGTTGAATTTGGTCCCACTTTAGGAGAGTATCCTCTTTCTTAATAACTAATAGATTGCTTCAGTGTAAGGGTCTTGAAGAAACAGTGGCCTGCCTTTGATTGGATGAAGGTTATGATTTTAACATCTAGCACGAGTTATTGCTCAAAACTGTTCAACACATTCTTCCAAACCATTCAGCTTAATATTATGCTCTAACTTTTGATTCATGTCCAAATTATACACATATAACATCCACAATATCCCACGTCAACTGACTACTCATTCTTTAAGATATTTTTCTCTTGGCATTAATTAACAAGTTATTAACCTTAGGTAATGCATTATCTGGTAGAGGGCATATCTAGCTGCAGATTCCTTACTTTTGCATTTCCCAGGCGCCAGGCGCCAGACATGCTGTTGGGTGGCTTTGTTTGTTTCCACCTGGCATTGTCTGCGCTGTAAGTGAAGTTGTGGTCATCTATATAAACACCACACAGGCTTGCAGATGTAAGTAACTTTTCACGCTTGTCCTTGCTAGGAGTGCAGAATCATGAAGTGAACTGACGAGTGTGTGTCCAAACTAGGTCCATGGAAAGGATCAACCTTAAACCTAGAAATCGGTCTGCATAGCGGGGAGGCAAGGATGGGTGTAAGGAATCTGCAGCTATAGTCTCTACCAGAAAATGCGTTACAGAAGGTAAGTAACTTATTCATCTGAAAGAGACTTCTACCTGCAGATTCCTTACCTTTGAATAGATACCGAAGCCATGCCATCCTGGTGGTGGGCTGCAGACAAATTAAACTAGACTAAAATGTCCTGCAGGACTGAATGGTCGAAATGTCCACCTATGCGGACCTGACCTGTTCAGGCAGTAGTTTTTGGCAAACGTGTGCAGAGAGACACACGCCGCTGCCTGGCAGATGTCCAGAACTGGGACTGTATGAGCTAACGCAGCTGTTGCAGTTTTTCCTCTGTGGAATGGGCCCTTAAGCCACCAGAAGGCTGCTTTTAAGCCATGGCATAGCAGATCTTATCAAAGAGAATGACCCAGCGCGAAATGGTTTGTTTCTGCACCGCCAAGCCTTTTTTTGCTCAAGCAAACCCAACAAAGAGTTGGTCGGCCACACAGAATTCCTTTGTGCGATTAAGGTAGAACGACAATGCTCTTTTTGGGTCCAGACGGTGGAGTCACTCCTCTTCTTTACAGGGATGTGGAGAAGAGTAAAAGGTGGGCAGGGTGACAGACTGTCGCAGATGGATTGGGGTCATCACTTTAGGGAGGAAAGAGGCCAGTGTGCGAAGCACCACCTTGTGAGGGAAGACTGTAATATAGGTAAGCTTGGATGATAAAGCCTACAGCTCACTCACCCACCCTGTTTTGGTGGAGGAATGCCTGGCCACCAAGATAACTTTACAGACTTTGGGAGGAAGGTCAAAAGCTATCAACTGTTGCCACTCAATCTCCATGCAAGGAGGCAGAGAGTTGACAGGTTTGGGTGGAGGACCCTCCCCAGCTGCTGTGACAGAAGATCCTCCCAAAAGGGCAGCTTGATAGAAGGACTGATGCTCATTTTCAGAAGCGCAGGGTATCAGACTCTCTGTGCCCAGTCTGGAGCCACAAGGATTACTTGGCCTGGTTGTTCTTGATCTTGCTGAGAATTGTGGGCAGAAGTGGTATGGACCGAAAGGCGCACAGCAGGGCTTGAACTCTACCAGAGATGAAAAGCGTTGCCAAGCAATTGCGCCTTGGAAACTCAATATGCAAAACTGCTCACATTGTGCGTTCTCTTCAGAGGTGAATAGATCTAACCAAGGCTCTCCCTACTGCTGAAAGAGTTCTTGCACCACCTCCGAATGAAGACTCGTGATCCGCTAGGCATTGGCAGCTGGGTTTGTCCACCCTGGCGTTCAAAGAACCTGCCAAGTGTTGAACCACCAGGGTTCTGCCCTGCTGTTCCAGCCATGTCCAGAGATGCAGAGCCTCTTGACAAAGGGTCCACGATCGCACTCCGCCCTGCTTCTTGCAGTACCACATGGTGGTGGTGTTATCCAGGAACACCTGCACTAACTTCCCCTTGACAGAGAGAAGCAATGTTTTCAATTTTAACCAAATCGCCCAGAGCTCCAGCAAGTTTATGTGGAGTCCGGATTCCTCCGGAGACCAGAGTCCTCTGCTATCCACCTCTCCCAGATGGCCGCCCCATCCTAGGACTGACACATCTGTCACTACTGTCAGATCTGGTTGGAAGGGAGAGAAGTCTGCCATTGACCCAATCGCGGTTAATGAGCCACCACTGCAGGTCTTTTGCAGTTCCCACTGAGATTTCTACCATGCCGAAGAGATTCCCCTGATGCTGCGCCCAATGAAACTTCTGGTTCCACTGCAGAGCCTGCATATGCCATCTGGCATGATTCACAAGGATGCAGGAAGCCATGAGACCAAGAAGCCTCAAAGTCATTCTCACCAAAATCCAGGATAAAGGCCAAAACATTGGTGTCATAAACTGAATATCCTGGACTCCCTGCTCGGGAGGATAAGCCAGAGACTGCACTGTGTCCAACACAGTTCGAATGAAAGAGAGCATCTGAGAAGCAGCCAGGTGTGACTACCCGAGGGGCACTGGTAATGCCAAAGTGTAGCACAGTGAATTGAAAGTGCTCATGGCCTACCTTGAAACGCAGGTAACGCCTGTGGGCAGGCAGGATAGGGATGTGGAAATACGCATTCCTGCAAGTCCAACGCTACCAGCCAGTCTCCTTGGTCTAAGGCAGACAAGACCTGAGCCAAAGTGAGCATCTTGAATTTCTTTTTTTTGAGGAAGTGATTTACGGTTCGCAGGTCTAGAGTAGGGTGAAAGCCCTTATTCTTTTTGTGAATCAGAAAGTAGCAGAGATAACAACCACTGCCTACTTTTGACATCAGAATCCTTTCTACAGCCCCATTGGCCATGAAATCTGTACCTGTGCAACTGTGCCCCATAGTATATGGGAGTAGTGGCCCAAAAGTGATGCAGTGATAGCAATCCCAGGCTGGAGGAAGAAAACATCTTCTTCCCAAGTGTGTCCAGCCTCTTGTATTCCGTGTCTGGGGAAGCAGCAGTGAACTCGCCGTGGGAAGTTGAAGTTGGAAGAATCAAGCTCTTAGGGGTGGGATGATGTTGACTGAGACAACTAGGATCACCCGGGGCAGGACGATGGCAGCGGGCAACTGTCCTGCTCAAAGCAGCCCCTGTGCTGGATTTGGACCAAGTTCCCAAAAGGACATCTGCTAATGCTTCATTAAAGAACACTAGGGTTTCAGATGAGGAAGTCTCAGGTTGAAACACTTCAGTCAAGAGGTTAGTCTTGACATCCTCCGAAGGCAGTTCGAGGTCAAGGACCTCCGCTGCCCTCTTCACCACCATTGCATAAGACCCTCCTTCCTCTGTAGGCACAGTAGGTGGAGAGATTAAGCCAGTATATGGGGAAGTGTCCAGTCCATTGGCACCTCCTAGATCCTCATACCAGTCCAAAGTCTCACTAGGAGTGTATAATGTTCTAAAGGGTCCAGTGACCCCTTCCTCTCTTCTGCCATGCCTAGCTGCTCCACAAAATGCTCAAGCAACGACCTTGGACCTATAAGCCCTACTGGCTCCAGAATAGGCGTTGATCGATGCCGTTCACATTCCAAGTCGTTGGGAATCAGAATTGGGCTGACGGCACCAGGAGAGTTGAGACTGGCACTAGAGAAGGTCACGTTGGCACGACCGGCGACAATCCGGATCCATGAGAGCTCATTGGAGCAGAGGCCGGAGCCACTGGCATGGAACCCGATGGGGACTCCTCTGACCCCGTGGGGCCCAAAGGCTAAGGACCCGAAAGCGCTTCGGAGGGGTCCCTGGCTCAAATATGCACCACATAGTCTCACAAAATTCCTTAGGTTGAGCGGGGTCGCTCTGGCTACCGGATACGGGGGAGGTGGGGTGTCTGACCTGGTAATGGCTCCAAGGAATCGTGCCTGGAACGCCAATGTTCCCCACTTGTCCTGTCAGCCGAAAGTCGAAGTCCATTTTCACAACTTCTTTTTGTGCCTGTTCCCGGAGTGTCCTGAGGACCTTAAGTGGGACAAAAAGGACGTGTGGCTCCTGGAGTGGTCCCACAACTGTCTTCTCAATCGGGACTGAGAACGCAGAGAAATCGCGCCACAATCAGCTTTAGGGACCACTCCTTCAAAGCCTTCGGCACCATGACCCAGTAGTCTGAGCATGACTTTGAATCATGGTGACGCTCGAGTCGCCACAAGCAGACGAGGTGCAGGTCGGTAACTAACATGGTTCGATGACATGCGCCACATGGCTTGAACCCTGTCTTTCTGGAGGACCTCCTCAACACACAATAAGAAAAAACCTTCAACAAAAAGTAAAAAAAAGTCTGCTAAAAAGAGACAGAGGGGTAGCACTTTTCCAGATCACCACTAACTGGCATGGAAAGAAAAGAAGTGAAATCTGCACGCCGGGATGGCACCCATTTAGGTGATCACGACGTGACTTCAGACGCCGACACACAAAACAGAATGAAGCCACCTGAAGACATGCAGGGGAACTGCCCACACAAAAGTTCTCCGGATCCAGTCTGAGGCTGGGAAATTCACAGGTAAGGAATCTGCAGCTAGAAGAACATAATCCTGCCAAGGATACAACACCATCCTTGTTCTTCAGTCTCATGAGAACGGATGAAACTTATGTATGCGTTTTCTATGGATTTGCAATGACCACAAACTTGTCAAAGTTAAATCAAGAAATATGGGATGCAACTGAAAGAAAAGTTCTGGTTTAGGCTGCCTGTTTGTTCAGAGGTATCATTTGTGGACTTAATGGAAACCTACCACAAACATTTACATTCAGAATCTACACATTCCATGGTTTCCACTGGTGGGTGCCAGACCTGACTCACCCTGATTGGCACGAAAACATGCTAAACATGATATTTTCCAGACTTTTAGCATTTTTCCCCAAGAATCTATCCCTGCTAAACTGTGACCCAACCTGTGTCTCTAGTGCATGTAGGTGGCACATATCTGAATTTTTCTATGGGTCATGTTGCCCGCAGGTTAAATACTACCGGAAGCAATTCTGCCATTTTGGATAGAAGCTAAATATGAAATGATTGTTTAAGGCACCTTTTGTTTTGTTACAGTAAACCCTGAACTGTATGGAAACATAGCACAACCACATCAATTATTGGGAGCCATACACCCTTTGCCCTGATTGGGTAGCGCAGAGAATCTGCTGAACTAAGAAGTTACTTAATTTTCATATAAATTTTTCACATGGAAACAATCTTCTGCAGATGAAGTGTCCAGTCCATCAAAAGTGACATCTGTTAGAGCTCATTAATACTTTTCCCAAAACATGACAAATCCCCTTTAGACTCTCCGGAGAAGACTAAATGCCTTTATAGCAAAATTGCCTTTAGGCTACAAGTATCATGCATTGGCGGTATGGAAACATACCAAAACCATTTGTAACATCCACACATCCTAAAGGTTTTTATTGGTGGGTGCCTGACCTCCTCTGCTCTGACCGATTAATATGAAGTTTGTGATATTTAGCAGCTTTTCCCAAATCATAGTAATTCCCACCAGACGTTCCTTTGCAGAAACATATCCTGCCAAGACTTGACCATATCTGTGTTCTCTTCCATTTGGGAATCCTAGGTGTTGTGGGTTTTCAATTCCAGGAAATGTTTCTAAGGTGAAAGGAAATTTCGTTTTTGCAATCATTTTCGCTGAGGAAGCAGCTTCACTATTACAGAGAACATTAATGTTATAAACAATCTCTTGACATAACACTAACCATTCTACCAAAAAACGAACACAAGTAATTTATAAACCATGATAGAATGGTTTCATAGGGTTGATTTGAACAGGTGCAGTACATATATACAACCAGCGAGAACTAATCAACCAATGAGAATGCACCTGAACAAATGTCCACTACAGCCTCTCTATATAAAGCTTCTCTATGTGGTGATACGTATCAACGATAACCCATGCTCACCTACTGGTAGCTTGGCGGACAGCAGTCAGGCTTATCTTCGGAGGCAATGTTTAAAGCATTTGCGCAACACACTCACACCAGTGACACAATAAGTACACCACAAAAGACTCTCCACACAGGGTGTTTGAAAATATGCCCCTTTTATTGTAAATAGATATCAACTAATATACATCATTCGCAGTGTGTACAAAGTACACTTACAGTACTTAGACTGTGTACTCTGATAACGTATGAGTGCAAATAGACATGCCCCCTAACATCAGTGAATTCTTTACCATGAAATACAGCAGGTAGAATACAGTAGTATACACACAGGAATATCACATTAGTGCGAGGAACGCATCCGGAAATTAACCCAGCACATCAGATGCATAAATCATTGTCAAATTGTAGGGCATATCACGTCTGAACCGTTATAAAGCAGATACGGTATTCAGGCCACAGAGGCGCCTAGTTGCCTATAACTTAGAATACGTTAATTAGGGGAGACGTGGAGGTCACAGGAACACCTGTGCGCCTCCTTCTTGTATGTTAGTAGATTTCCAGTGATCAATGCTTAAGCTGGGCATCCAGGAGGATTTAGCCAGACGCTGGTGACCCCAAGTTCGGCCCAACGAGCGGGGCACACACACACTGCAGCTGATGGTGGGGAGACATCCCTGAGTCCCTTTGCCCTCTAGAAATAAAGGTGATGGCAGCTAACCGCAAGTGCGCGGTGCAGCTACCAACCAAAATACGAGATTGCCTCCTTTCTCCCAGCCGTTCAAACCCGCAGGAAAAGTGGCGCAGAATGGTGATCTTTCTTTTGCGGGTCTCAGACTGAACCTGACAGTGCTGGCATTGGGAAGCTTCCTCGCTGCCTTGGCAACGTGCTAGGAGCCAAGTGCAGCTACGGAATTGGCCTGCAGGGCCAACGAGCTGTATAAACAAGTCAAGTCTTGGGGGCAGCCCTCACTCCTTTTCTGCTTGGCCAAGAAGAGTGCGTCTGACTGGGTGGCTCCTTGCCACACACAGTCCAGCCCCGCACTGACAGAAAAAAGTGTTGCCATGTGCTGGTCAGGGGGAAATAAGCTGCAGAGCTCAGTGCTAGCAGACAAGGGAGCGCTCAATATAAGCTTTGAACAGGTGCAGTACATATATACAACCAGCGAGAACTAATCAACCAATGAGAATGCACCTGAACAAATGTCCACTACAGCCTCTCTATATAAAGCTTCTCTATGTGGAAGAAAAGTTTCTGTAGTTTAATATATCACAGTACAATAATGTTAACTAGACAACAGTGTGGATCACACAGCGCTCAAAATCATAAATATGTGAATCAACAACCCTGGGTTACCAAACAAACAGAAGAAGCCAATCGTGACTTGTCTAGTCTCTATTTTAAATACTCAATAGACAACCCAAGGTATGTTTTTGATATTTTGACTCAACTATATCATTTTTTTTAGTCTTATCAGGACACATGCCATCTGCTTATCAACGTCGTTCTATGGTTTACTGATCAAGAACACAAACTTCTATTCACCAATGAGGATAAAACTTCCATCTCCCGATCAAACTCTCCTCATCAACAACACGTGACTCTAATGGATACAATGCATCTTGTATATGCCAGATCATCATATTTTTCAACTTCAAGTTGCTTTTTTTCTGTAAAACCGGCAGCAGACACAAACTTCTGGATTTGTAGAAATGTGACGATCCTAGATGGAGACAGTTGTAGAGGCTGTATCTGCCATTTGTAAAGGATCCTCAAAAGGTAGGATAGGTCTTAAAGGTTTTAGTGGTTAATTATGGAGAGCTGGAGTGTTAAGAGTCAGACCTGCTGGAGGACGTCTTGCAAAAGAGGCTGGTGCAGTTTGCTTTTTATTCAGGAGTTTGTGAGGGAAGAGTTGAAAACCTATGGTTGACATTCTTCGAAGAAGAAGTCAAATAAGGCAAAGTGAGTCTAGGAGAAAGTAGATATCCTATTGATGCTCTTCTTACAGGAGACTATGTCATTGTCAAAAACACCCAGAGTGGAGTGACAATGACAACTCCTGTCTAGATCTCTGTAACGTTGAATGGTGTGACTTCTATCAATGACGTCTTTGATGTCTATAGCAATGAAGGTTTTTCTGAGGTGAAAAGGGTAATGTCACTAAGGATGTGGATTGTCATCAACTGAAGTCTCTTACCTCAACAGTGATACTGATGCTGTTGTGGGAAGAGTCTTCAACATCCATGATGACACAGGTTTAGGAAGCTGGTGTCTTGACTTTAAGGTGGGTTCTCTATGGTGCTGTTGTGGAGATGACATTGAACTGGTCTTAGATGAGGTGCAGACCACAATGCTCTTGATGTTCATTTTGAGATCCACCCTGACGTAGATGGAGTGATGTGACGATCCTTGCCACTATGCCCTCTCTTCTTTGATCTTCCCTATCAGGAGTCATTTTCAGTCACAGTCTTCTTCTCAGAGGGTGCTTGGCGGATGTTTCTTCAAGTCGCCTCTTCTTCTTCTTCTTTGCCTTCTTCAGCTCTCATATTTTGAAGTACCCAACTGAGTATTACCATTTCCTGGTCTTTTAAAGACCCTTAGGACATTTTCTGACACATCTCAGACTCTTTCATAGAATGTAAAGCCAGGAGGCAAATAACATAGCACTTCTCAAAAACAGAAAGCATTCTGATTGGAAAATAATCTGTCAGATGAAGGCAGAAAACATCACAGCGGAGGTCTGAAGACACCAAGGTGATGTGCAACTCAGAGGAAAATGATAGAGATAACTATAAAAAAAAAGAGGTGTGAAACCTCAAGTGCTCTTAAGTTCCACTCACACAAGCTCAAAAAAAAAGAACTCTGTGAGAAAACTGTCACAACAGTACAACATGGGTAGAGGAAGCTCCATGAATCTTAAAGGGGCTGGATGCCCTTTTTCAAAGCTTTCAGCATAGGCTTATCAGGTTTTGTTTTTCCCTTCAGGCTAGACATTTTCAACCCTTATTTTTTGCAAAAGAGATGCTGCAATGCAGTCTTGAAGTGGATGTCTTTTCAATGTTGAAGACTACATCCAGGAAAAAAACATTCAACCTCTGACAGACCCCTACATTGTTGTACTCATCTTATAGACAACATAGACGTTGGCACCCTGTGTTTTATATTCATGGACAATATACACATATGAAAAGGTGCGCCGGATCCACACAGGCAGCACCAAATTAAAAAAAATTGTTATGACTAACAATGAAGGTCCCACGATGCAGAACTAATAATTAAACTAAGCATTAATTGTTTTAAATTTACAAAGGGGCCCTAGTGGTGTTACCCAATACAGGAAAAATTACAACAAGAAAATCTAAGTAATCCAACTGACAGTCTAGCTGACCCATGCAGCCCTCCTTTACTTGAGATGGTCCCTATGATTTTAAACCGCTCTGCTATATTACTGAATATCCACCCTCTCCTCAATATGCCACCCTATGATCCTTTCACTCAATAATCAGTGACCATCCTCGTCACAAAACCTCAAACTGTACACTAACCACGGCTTCTCAGAACCTAGTTTCTTACAGTTTTCTATGCCCTCTCTGATCTTGGAAGCTGCAGCAACCAATTGATTTAGCTGTTAGGACCATCATGTTCTCCATCTCTTTATGCTCAACACACATTTGACTGTCTCCCTGTGGTTGATTCCATGTATGGGAGCCTGCTCTGTGCAGGAATAGGAAAGTTTACTAGTGCTAGGTAAAGGCACAAGTGGGAGCCCTCCTAGGTGTTAGCTTGTAACAGGAATTTGACAGATTTGCGATACGCACTATATGTTAAAACAACTAAACTTGACTGTTGACGTATGATATCTCCATTAGCTGAGGAATATGTCTAGCTTGTGTACATTTGGTTTATTCATTTTATATGCCAACTGGAAGCGGAGTAAGCAGGGAAACATGCAACAACAATCGGGCAAGGCTTTGGTAAAGGATTGGTGCCTTGAAATGCATTACATGTTGCAACATACCCTCATCTTTGCACAGGCGTCTTGTGTGGAATCTGTCCCTCGGAGATCTTTTATCAGCATAGAGCCCAAATACTGCAAGAAGAATTTTGTTAAAAATAAATTAAAAAGGAAAGAACATTTATTTCTAATATGCCTGTTTCCAGGAAAAAAACATCTGTAGTGATGATCTGCTGTAAATCTCAAATGGATATGCAAATACTCTGAGCTGGGTCACACAACTTTCTGGTGAACCATGGATCACAAGTGTCTACTCAATATAGGACTGGGGAAAGAGTGGTGGGCTCACATACTTCATATAACAGTGTGCACCCTGCACTTTTCCTTGTAGTGAGATGTCTTGCCTAATGGATGGAACACTGTCTCTCAACTACCAACTTCAAAGGACAAGAACCATGCTTTACCGTGTAAAAGTTGTGAAATGGTCCTGCCTGGTGACGATGGGACAGGGCCGGCCTATCAGAGAAGCTGGGATCAACATCTACGTGCAAGCTTCCAGGGTCACCGAAATGCAACCACCACGGCACTGTGATGATAACTGCTATAAAAGAGGTTTCTGGTTGGCTCAGGTATGCACTTCAGCCAAGCAGCCTCCACCACTCCAGTCAGGACAAGTAAGTTACGTATCAAAGATAACCCATGCTCACCTACTGGTAGCTTGGCGGACAGCAGTCAGGCTTATCTTCGGAGGCAATGTTTAAAGCATTTGCGCAACACACTCACACCAGTGACACAAAAAGTACACCAAAAAAGACTCTCCACACAGGGTGTTTGAAAATATGCCCCTTTTATTGTAAATAGATATCAACTAATATACATCATTCGCAGTGCGTACAAAGTACACTTACAGTACTTAGACTGTGTACTCTGATAACGTATGAGTCCAAATAGACATGCCCCCTAACATCAGTGAATTCTTTACCATGAAATACAGCAGGTAGAATACAGTAGTATACACACAGGAATATCACATTAGTGCGAGGAACGCATCCGGAAATTAACCCAGCACATCCGATGCATAAATCATTGTCAAATTGTAGGGCATATCACGTCTGTACCGCTATAAAGCAGATACAGTATTCAGGCCACAGAGGCGCCTAGGTGCCTATAACTTAGAATACGTTAATTAGGGGAGACGTGGAGGTCACAGGAACACCTGTGCGCCTCCTTCTTGTATGTTAGTAGATTTCCAGTGATCAATGCTTAAGCTGCGCATCCAGGAGGATTTAGCCAGAAGCTGGTGCCCCCAAGTTCGGCCCAACGAGCGGGGCGCACACACACACTGCAGCTGATGGTGGGGAGACATCCCTGAGTCCCTTTGCCCTCTAGAAATAAAGGTGATGGCAGCTTCCCGCAAGTGCGCGGTGCAGCTACCAAAATACGAGATTGCCTCCTTTCTCCCAGCCGTTCAAACCCGCAGGAAAAGTGGTGCAGAATGGTGATCTTTCTTTTGCGGGTCTCAGACTGAACCTGACAGTGCTGGCATTGGGAAGCTTCCTCGCTGCCTTGGCAACGTGCTAGGAGCCAAGTGCAGCTACGGAATTGGCCTGCAGGGCCAACGAGCTGCATAGACAAGTCAAGTCTTGGGGGCAGCCCTCACTCCTTTTCCACACCTTTTCTGCTTGGCCAAGAAGAGTGCGTCTGACTGGGAGGCTCCTTGCCACACACAGTCCAGCCCCGCACTGACAGAAAAAAGTGTTGCCATGTGCTGGTCAGGGGGAAATAAGCTGCAGAGCTCAGTGCTAGCAGACAAGGGAGCGCTCAATATAAGCTGTTCAAAGCAAGTCTGCCTTGTGAACTTCAGCACCCGGTGGAAAGGGAAATTGAAGCGCTGACCACACCTAGGTAAATAGACAAGGAGCACAAGACAGCGTTCCTTAGGGAACACTTGGGGCACAAGAGGTGCAGTAGACAGTCAGGCAAGCACATCAGGGTCTCTGCAACAAAGTGGCATTCCTCCTTGCGACCAGCAGGCCACAGGTCAGCACAACAAAGCAAGCAACTTAGATGGTGGTTGCTCCTGGTAGCGCAATGGTCCTCTGGCAATGCGCAGCCTGTAGAACCTAGCCGTCCAGAGTCACGGAGCAGCTGGCAATACGGCAACCAACAGAAAAGCAATCTAGTGAGTACTTTAGGCTGCCCAGTAAATAGTAACTAGCAGGGCAACAGCAGATGAGTCCTTTGCGCAGCAGTCCTTCTGACAGAGCTTTAGTTCCACATCCAAAAGTGCTGTATAAAACAAAGGGGTCAGAATCCCTGTACTTACCCTCAGAAATGTCTTTGATGTAAGGGGTGACTTCAAAGGAACCCTTTCAAGATTAACACAACCCCTTTAAACCAAGCTCTGACCCCATACATCAGTAGGGGGTAAATCAGCCCTTTGTGTGAGGGCAGGACACGGCCTATTGACATGTAAGGTGTGAACAATCTCTCCCTCTCGCAGTCCAGGAAGACTATCAATATGTAGATGCCTCTTCTGTCACACCCAGCCCTCCCTTTGTTGTGGCTGACTGGAAAGTATGCCTGAAGTGTAACGGTCACCCTGCCCTAGACGTGGATTGGAGTCAGGCTGCAAAACACTAGTTAAAAGCATAGAAAAATGCCCACTTTCTGAAAGTGGTGTTTCTAAAATAGTAATGTAAAATCCAACTACACCAGTAAGCAGGATTTTTCACTAACATCCCAAACATGCTATCGATTTTCCTTTCAGATCAGAAATTACCACTTCAAAAAATATATAAAGGAATTCCCAATGCTAACCTATGAGAGGAGCCGCCGTGTCACTATTAGGACATTCAAAACATAAAAGTAAATGCTCTACCTTTACATACACAGCACCCTAACCATGGGGCTACCTAGGTCCTACCTCAGGGGGGACGTATGTGTAGTAAAAAAGGGGAGTTTGGGCCTTAGCATGTAGTTTGAAATGCCAAGTCAAGGTGGCAGTAAACTGTGCAAACAGGTACTGCAGTGGTAGGCCTGAGAGAGGTTTGAAATGCTGCTTCTATGGGTGAAGCAATCTGCCCTGCAGGCCCATTAGTAGCATTTAATTTACAGGCAGTGGTTACATGGTATACCACTTTACAAAGGACTTACAGGTAAAATAAATATGCTAAACAGTTGTAAGCCAATCATACCATGTTTTGAGGAGAGATAATACATGCACTTTAGCACTGATTAGTAGTGGTAAAGTGCTCAGAGCCCTAATGCCAAGAAAAAGGTGGTCAGAAAAATAGGGGGAGACAGGCAATGATTTTGGGGATAGCCCGGCAGAAAGGACCATTTCCAACAACAACTAATATAAATAATGCAGGAATAGTTACTGACTTGGAATCATCATTATCCTCCAGGATAATTTTCATTATAGACATAAGCACTGAATTGTACAATCAGTGTGCGGGTGCTCCTTTTCCAACATAAATATGCATTATACTTTTCTTTTGAAAGTATTTTTTTAACCGCTTGAGTGTGGGCGTCGGCCACTGGCCGACGCCCACACACCCTCCCTGGTGCGGGTCACGACCAGTGGCCGACACCAGGAAGGGCATTAATAAATCCTCGGGTGCGTCGCGCCCAAGGATTTTTTTTTTTTTTTTTTTTTTACTACCCCCGGGAGACACGGAAGCTACCGTGTCTCCCCCCGCCCCCCACCCGCCCCCTGACGTTGCAAAGGTGTTTTCCCCACGAAAGCAGGAAGCAGCCTTGCGGCCGCTTCCTGCTTTCATGGGGAAAACGGCCTTTTACACGTTCGGGAAGGCCTTGTAAGAAAGGGGAGAGTCTCCCCTTTCTTACGAGGCCTTCCTGAAAGTGTTTCCTGGCCCCCGGTCGCAGCTGTGCTCCGATCGGGGGCCAGGAAACACTTTCAAGGGGGGGGGGGGGGGGGGGGGAGGGGAGGGGGGGGCGCGATCGCGCCCCCCCACAGGGGATTTTTTTTTTTCCCAAAAAAAAAAATAAAATAAAAAATAATGAAATGACAGGGGGGTCGCCCGTGGGCAGGGTGACCCCCTGGGGGGGAATTTTTTTTTTAGATGTTGTAGGGTTTCCCTGGGGGCCATTTTGGCCCCCAAGGAAACCATACAGCAACTAAAAAAAATATATATGTATATATCTATATCTATATATATATATATATCTATGTAGATAGATATATCTAGGTACATGGATATATCTATAGATATATCTATGTAGAGATATATATATATATATGTAGATCTGTATCAAAGAGATTTATAAAGCGCGCTACTCACCTGTGAGGGTCTCAAGGCGCTGCGGGGGGGGGGGGGTGGGGACAGGGGGAGGGAAAGGGGCTAGGAGGTTCACTGTTCAAAAAGCCAGGTTTTGAGGCCCTTCCTGAAAAGAAGTAGGTTTTGGGTCTTGCGAATGTGGGTTGTGAGTGCGTTCCAGGTTTTGGGTGCATTGTAGGAGAAGGATCTGCCCCCGGTGGTGGTGTGTTTGATGCGGGGGACAGAGGCGAGAGAGAGGTCAGCTGAGCGGACGTTTCGTGTGGGGGTGTGGAAGGTGACTCTCGTTGAGGTAGGCAGGGCCTGTGTTGTGGAGTGATTTGTGTGCGAGGATGAGGATCTTGAAGGTGATCCTTTTGTCAATGGGGAGCCAGTGGAGGGATTTGAGGTGTGGAGAGATGTGTTCATGTCGGCGGAGGTCGAGGATGAGTCGTGCTGCTGAGTTCTGGATGCGTGTAGTTTGCACTTGAGTTTTAGAGTGGTGCCGGCGTAGAGGGCGTTTCCGTAATCAAGCCTGCTGCTGATGAGTGCGTGAGTGACAGTTTTTCTGGTCTCTGTGGGGATCCATTTGAATGTTTTTCAGTATACGGAGTTTGTTGAAGCATGAGGAGGTAAGAGCGTTGATTTGTTGGGTCATAGAGAGGGAGGAGTCTAGGATGATGCTGAGGTTGCGTGCGTAGTTGGCGGGGGTGGGTGCAGGGCCTAGCGTGGTGGGCCACCATGGGGGGTCCCAGGTGTTTTTGTGTGGGCCAAAGAGGATTATTTCGGTTTTGCTTGAGTTGAGTTTCAGGTGGTTGGCTGTCATATATACATCACTTTTGTCAATATGTGTGTGGTTTCCCTGGGGGGAAAAGGGTCCGACTTGTCTAGTGGCAGTTTTAGTGCCATAAAGAAGCGCAGAAGGTTTATATGCCTACTGCAAAGAGCACATCTGTATTTTATGTAAATAGCTGAGTACATTAGTAAAGTCTATGGAGAGATGAAGGGCACTTTTGCTGGGTGGTAATGAGAGAATCCGAGGAGGAGGGAGTGGGAGCACCAATAATGATTGTTGGACTGGGCGCAGGAGGTGCTAAAGACTGTGACGAATGGTATGTGACAAGGTGTTTTTTGAGTGTCTTGAAAGTACGTGCTGATTGAGGGAAGAAGCGCAGGTAAGGTGGCCTCTACTGTTGCACGTATCTCACACACACCATCGATTTTGTGACTGTCTAGGTAGGCTAGTGTTTTAGAGCAACAGTTTAGCCAATAGCAGAGATGGCATCTTGATGGATGACTGCTGCCTGCACTTGGGTTATAGAGGACCGCTCTGACATAGGATCAGAGACTGAGACATCAGATACTGAGACAGCATCTGAGGGATAGGACAATGGCGCAGACTCTGTGAGTGATTTTTCAGTCAGAGGAGTCCCATTCGAAAACTCCTCTTCCAGTACATTATGAGGGAGGTGATGAGGACAGTCCTGCTGTCCCTTCGCAAGCTGTTCGTGCAACTGGGTAATAGTGGGTTAGGCCAACCCAGAGAGCAGGTGAATGCGGCGGCAAGCAGAGAGAGAGTGCTCTCTTGGGAGCTCACCAATTTAGTTCAGCCCCAAATTCCACCACCCAAATCATATTGTGGAGACATCAAAATTGTCTATGGCAAAACAAACTGGTTTTGTAAGGCAGGCACCTGTGTTTTTGGTCCTGGATTCGGCGGCCATATAGAGAAACACACTAAACCCAAACATTTCTGGAAACTAGACATTCGGGGGAGTCCACAGAGGTGTGACTTGTGTGGATTCCCCAAAGTTTTCTTACCCAGAATACCCTGCAAAGCTGAAATGTTGAAAAAAACCTCTATTTTTCTCGCATTTCTGTCACACAAACTACAGGAATATGCTGGGATCCACAACATTCCTACCACCCAGTGACTCCTCACCTGTCCTGATAAAAACACTACCCCACTTGAGTGCCTACACCTAGTGCCTGTGTCAGGAATGGATCCCCCCAGGGTCAACAGCTGCCTCACGTAAGGACCAACATTGACCGTTGTGTGATCTATTCCTGTCGCAGACACCAGGCCTAACCACACAAGTGAGGTATCATATTTATCGGGAGACTTGGGGGAATGCTGGGTGGAAGGAAATCTGTGGCTCCTCTCAGATTCCAGAACTTTCTGTCACCGAAATGTGAGGAAAACGTGGTATTTTAGCCACATTTTGAGGTTTGCAAAGGATTCTGGGTAACAGAACCTGGTCCGAGCCCCACAAGTCACCTCATCTTGGATTCCCCTGGGTTTCTAGTTTTCAAAAATGTGCTGGTTTGCTAGGTTTCCCCAGGTGCCGGCTGAGCTAGAGGCCAAAATCTACAGGTAGGCACTTTGGAAAAAACAGCTGTGTTTTCTATAAAAAAAATAGGATGTGTCCATGTTGTGTTTTGGGGCATTTCCTGTCGCGGGCACTGGGCCTACCCACACAAGTGAGTTATCATTTTTATCGGGAGACTTGGGGGAACACAGAATAGCAAAACAAGTGTTATTGCCCCTTATCTTTCTCTACATTTTTTCCTTCCAAATATAAGAGAGTGTGTAAAAAAGACGTCTATTTGAGAAATGCCCCGCAATTCACATGCTAGTATGGGCACCTCGGAATTCAGCGATGTGCAAATAACCACTGCTCCTCAAAACCTTATCTTGATCCCATTTTGGAAATGCAAAGGTTTTCTTGATACCTCTTTTTCACTCTTCATATTTCAGCAAATGAATTGCTGTATACCCAGTATAGAATGAAAACCAACTGCAGGGTGCAGCTCATTTATTGGCTCTGGGTACCTAGGGTTCTTGATGAACCTACAAGCCCTTTATATCCCCGCAACCAGAAGAGTCCAGCAGACAAAACGGCATATTGCTTTCAGAAATCTGACATCGCAGGAAAAAGTTACAGAGTAAAACATAAAGAAAAATGGCTGTTTTCAGCTCAATTTCAATATTTTTTTATTTCAGCTGTTATTTTCTGTAGGAAAACCTTGTAGGATCTACACAAATGACCCCTTGCTGAATTCAGAATTTTGTCTAGTTTTCATAAATGTTTAGCATTCCGGGATCCAGCATTGGTTTCACACCCATTCCTGTCACTAACTGGAAGGAGGCTGAAAGCACCAAATATAGTAGAAATGGGGTATGTCCCAGTAAAATGCCAAATTTGTGTTGAAAAATTTGGTTTTCTGATTCAAGTCTGCCCGTTCCTGAAAGGTGGGAAGATAGTGATTTCAGCACCAGAAACCCTTTGTTGATGGCGTTTTCAGGGAAAAAACCACAAGCCTTCTTCGGCAGCCCTTTTTTCCCATTTTTTTGGAAAAAACTAAATTTTCACTGTATTTTGGCTGTTTTCTTGGTCTCCTCCAGGGGAAACCACCAACTCTGGGTACCATTAGAATCCCTAGGATGTTGGAAAAAAAGGACGCAAATTTGGCGTGGTTAGCTTATGTGGACAAAAAGTTATGAAGCCCTAAGCGCGAACTACCCCAAATAGCCAAAAAAGGGCTCAGCACTGGGGGGGAAAAGGCCCAGCAGCTAAGGGCTTAATAATACAAAATAAAGTTGTGAGCAGCCTAACACTGGATTCAGAGACCAAGTGTCACCAATTTTCTTTTTAAAAAAACAAACAAATTAAGTGACTTTAGAAAAGAGCACTCTTTCACAAGCCTTTTTAAAAGGAATATTGAGGGAAAAAAGAGCAATGCAGCTAAAAAGGTTGGAAAACAGTCACCTATTCAACGCACCAGATACCATAATGCACTGCTAGTGGCAGTTAGGTCAGATCTCTTTTTAGAGAAATTCGATCTTACAAGACTATTTTTGTTTTTTTAAAACAGATTTTATTGGATTTTTTAAGGATATACATCTTTACATCAGACAAGTCACAGCATCTGACATTGTATTAGACATTACAAGCAGACTTGATATCATTTGGTGTATTGTAATTGGGACAACAGACATGCAAATTGCATTACTATAGATACAGAGGAGAGTGACCTGTCTCTACTGTAAGTAACTGTTAAAACACATAGAAAACTGAACGCATTGACGAGGCGGGGCACAACTGATTGTGAGTAATGCAGAGACTGGTAGCCAGTTACAGGACGTAGGGGAGTTGTTTGGGTTGTAATACTGGTTAGGTCACCTATCCCAAGTAGGCAGGACATTCCAGTATTGTGGATCTGTGGGCTATTCGGCCTTGGGCCCTCTTCGTTGAAATTGTCCTAACATCAAATCCCAAGCCGCGGAAATGGGGCATTTCCGCCATCCTCTATATTCTTCACGGCACAGTGCTGTGCTTTCTGCTTTGCCCCATGGGATCACCTTACATGGGGTTAAATATGTTCTATGGAATATTGTATGATGTATAAACTTGAACTGTGAGCTGCGGGGATATGAGTTGCATATTATATGATAAATTTCCATTCTTTACCATGGAGGAGGTCCGAATACCACTTTTCTTGCAGTGGGTCCGGGGATATGTGTAAGTGTTAGTTGGGCTTTGTATAACCATCTGTATAAGCATCTCACCAAGTGTCTACCCGACCCCAAGTTGTAGAGTGATTGTACCCGCGTGAGCGTCTGAGGTTCTTCCCCAGTGTTAGTCCAGTGCTGCCGTATCTATTGTAATATGTTAGCGTGAATAAGAAAAAGAGTCCCAGGCAGTGGGAATCAGGTCATGAACTTCCGATGTGGGATCAGCACACCCTCCTTGAACAAGTCTCCCAAGGTGGAGATGCCTTGGTCTTCCCAGTGGCGCAGACTGAGTCAGGACTACGTTCCAGCTGGGGTGGGGATGCCACACAAGGGTATGTTCGGAGCATAGGGTGGCATGGGTTTTGTCTGGCAGATTGCTGCACGCCAGTCCTGCATTGCATAATGTAACAATAGTGTTAGTTTCCGCAGGCGGGCATGTACCGCAGGTAGGAGCAATGCATGCAGCTCGGCGCTAGATAGGTGAGCATGTGTAAAGTTAATTTCCTGGAGGTTGATGCATGCCAGCCAGCCAATGGGAAAGCCTCTGCAGCTGTGCCGCTAGGCAATAGGTCTGAAACTCTGGGGCTCACATCCCGCCTTCGCCCGTGGTCCAGTTCTGTCTGAAATTCACAAAAAAGTACAATAATCTGGGTACCATAGCAATTTTGGCCAATGTTGAGCGGCCGGCTACCGTTAGAGGGAGCGAGATCCAGAACTTTACACCTGGGCTCTTGGCGATGTTATTGCCCTTTATAAATTGCCGTCTAGTAGATCAGTGTGGGATCGGTATATATTAATTCCTAAGTATTTAAAAGTGTGTTGAGCGAGTGGGATCCCATTTGTCTCCATTTAGACTGTAGCAGTGTGAGACAGCCCGTCACGGAAGGAGAATGCCAGTGATTTGGTAGGGTTCACTTGCAGCCCAGAATTAGCCCCAAATCAGGTGGAGGGTATCCCCTATCTGCACATGATTCCTGTCCATGTCCGTTACTTAGATGAGCATGTCATCTGCATATAATGAGATGGTGTGTACTTGGTGTTCATCCCTTAGGCCCCTGGAATCTCCCTTCTGCCTCCGGTTTTGCGTCAATCGCTCCACTGCTAGGACAAGGGCATGGAGGACAAAGGGCAGCCCTGGTGTGTGCACTGGGATATTGGGTAAGGTGGTGAGATATTTCCACTGGTTTTGGCCATGGCCGTTGGGTGAGTGTATAACTGGTGACCTATTTTATAATTGCAGCAGGGACGTGGAATTTCCAGAGTACAGAAAACAGGTATTCCTATTCAATCTAATCAAACACCTGTTTTAAGTCTAAGGAATAGCAACCTCCTCTCAGAAAGGAAGAGCAGGCTGTTTCTATGACCTGATAAAGACATCTGATGTTCAGAGATGTGCTTCTGCTGGGTATGAATCCGCACTGATCTATGTTGATCAACTGGGGAAGTAGTCTGCGCCAACATCCTACTCAGGATCATATAGTCTATGGCTAAGATTGATAATCGGCAATATGAGGTCAAGGCATTAGGTGGTTGGCCTGGTTTCAATAACAAGGTGACAGGGGCCTGATTTGTACCTGCGTTGTACGCTGCGTTACATAATTCAGCTAATCGAGGTGTGAATCGTGTAGCAAATGACAAGTAGAATTCAATGGGTGGACCATCCGCCCGATAGTCTTATTGCAAGGCATCTCCTGTATCGCTGCATGGATTTCCTCCGCTATAATTGGCTGCGCCAGTCGTACAAGGGTCTCTCTATCTAATCGGGGGAGCTGAAGGTCTGTCAGGAAGACCTCGGTGGATTCAGTGGGAGGGCCAGCTTTGTATAGAACGGTGTAATATTCTTGAAATTCCTGGTTCACTGACAGTTAAGTGGAACAACATTGGCCTGTGTGAGAGAGCACATTTAGGATCGGAGTGGGTTACCAGGAAGGCTGTATCATGCATGCCAGAAATGTGCCTGCTGTGTCGCCCACCCCCTCGGCGTGTAGAGAGCAGGAGCCTGCCTGGTCGCATTCGTGTGGGGCAAAGGGGGGTTGGAGCGATCTAGGTTAAGATCCAGCACTGCGTTAAACTCCCCTCCCATGAATCATCATAGATGCGCCCCGTCTGCTAGCTGTATGGAGAGGCGCTGTAGAAAACGATCTTGTTCAGTATTAGGGCTGTATTTGGTACCCAAGACCATTTGTGCTCTGTCTAGATGACCCAGTGCGAAGACGTAGCAATCCTAGGTGTCAATTTTGGCATCTAGCATCTCAAAAAGGACCCCAGCGCAGATCCGTACAGATGCACCGCCCCTGACAAACCCTGAATATTTAGTAGTAATTATTTCGCCCCTACATTTTGCTTTTAACCTGACTGCTTCAGGAGCAGTGCCTTTCCTGTACAGAAGAATTATGGAGGCCTTTCGGTGATGTTACTGTACTAGTACTCTGTGTCTTTTGTGGGGGTAACCCAGGCCCCAGACGTTCCACGGCAGCATTTTATATTGGTTTAATACTGTTTAATACTGTTGCCATTATCTGAGGTATAGAAGGGAATAGGACTTGGCATACCCTATCAACCTCTCAGTGGGCTGTATGGCTGCAGTAGACAGTTAGTGCCACCAACGATAAACCCCAACTATTAGGTCCAACATGAAAAACCTGTTCGACTAAACAAAAACTTCATATATTTCTCATTTGAAACTGGTAACAAATAGTGTGTGCAATTGCTATTGGGGAGGACCGTAACAGCCGTAGAGTAAGCGGAACAACCCAGGTGTATTGGTGAGGACACAGCCCTTTAGTCCACCCTGCAAATGGATATAGTGTCCAAGGGCCAGGAAGACTAGCGCAAACAGGCAAAAAATTTACGTTAGACAGTATTTCGCATAGTTTTCAGTTGCTCTAACATCAGCATCTACATTTCTAGCAGTGTAACCATCATAAGAAATAAAAAACAGGTACGCATTAGGACAACAGACCTGGATGCGTATTAATAGTCAGACAATGTAGGTTAAGTGATAATTATTAACATGTAACATTTAGCCCCAGCAAACACAGGGCGTGTTTGCGCGTTGGTTAAGGATGTGCGACTGCTGCTAGTAAAGCAGGTAGCACAGTAACAGAACCAGAGACAATCTGATCGTTAAAGACAATGTAGCATCTAGGATTAATATCAGTGCATAACCCTAGCAAAATTGTGACATATTTATGAGATAGTTAAATAATGTTTCTGCCGTTTGCGGCATTACTTTGGCAAAGAGCAGCAGGCTGGCAATCAATTCCGAGTCTGAGTGGGACGCTGTGAAAGAGTGCGAGCATGATCATATTGGCCGGGCCTCTATCGATGCCACTGATAATGGCACAGCCTCCTGATTCTCTCGAGCTTGCTAGGGTGAAGGTAATGCAGCCGATGCTCCCCTTTGTGGATATTTTCACTGTCTTGCTTGTTTGCGGCTTTTCCTTGGGGTGCAACCCAAGGACGGACAGCGACGGGCCACCAGATATCACCGCTCCAGGCAGTCCCAGGCCGCCTCAGGAGAGTAAAAAAAACCTGCATGCATAACTTTCAGTTGGGCCAGGCCGGAAACAGCAAGGCATAACTAAGCCCTGTTTTTTCACAGACTGGTAGGATGCTCACAGTTTTTTTTTTTTTTTAACTGAAGTGTATAGTCTGGAAATAGAGAAATTGTGGCACTGTTCACAATGATGGGTGCCGCTTATAATGGTCACGGTAATTTAGAATTCTGGCCACCAAGAGACGCGCCTCTCCCTGTGTGCCGTCTCCACCACAAACATGGTGTAGAGGCCCTGGGGGGCCACTGCTTCCCAAAACCTGTACTCCATGTACTTAGTAGGGTTGGCACGCTCCACACTCTTCGGCATGCCGACTATCCACACATTGATGCATCATGCAGTCCTTCTGCATCTTGCACACGATCATGGGGAGCCTGATCACTGATAGCTTCAGTGCTGTGGGCCTTTTGGGGGGAGGGGGATGGTGTGGGGGTGAAGGCGGAGAGGGTGCTCTCAGTTGTGCGTACACTGTCGGACGATTCACGATGATAATCTCTTAGAATACCAAAATCCGAGGCAATAGTGTCTATACGCTGCTCAACAGCAGTGCGTGAGGCTCTTATTTCCTTCAGGATTAGATCCAGCTTGTTAAGAGGAAGAATTGGATTAGTGGGAGAAACACAATCTTCCGTGGAAGACAGGGTAGAGTCTTCCGATGGGCCTTGGAGGGCTGCTACATCCTCATGCCACAACAACACATGCACAGCTTTGGTGCGCCCCATATTGACAGCCCTTTGAGCTGTGTGGTGGTGCTGGATTCAGTGTGTGCCGTATGAAGGGAACAGGAGCTGGGGCATCGGCGTGAGCTGACGAAGAGGGCAGTTCGGCCTGCTGTAGGCTTTCAGTCCTGGCATGAAGCAAGGTGATTGCCTAATTGCAGGCGACCTCCATTTGCTGTATGTGAGCTGATGGAATACAGTGTCCTGCCCTGTTCACTTGCCTGTATGTGTACTCTTGCCACGCCGTAGGTAGAGCAGGGAGAGACTGGTCCCAATATACTCTCCAGCTCCATCATCAGCTGTGAAAGGGGGCCTGAAGGGGGAGAGGGAAAGCCCCCGCACTCAAGCAGGTCAAATATAGCAGCCCCCCAGCCACATCTCAACTGGTTGGCTCACTGTCAGGGAGTCACTTCCAGTAGTCTTCAACTTCGGTCCCAAGCCCCGTCGGAGGCAATAAATGGTTAGGGGCGGGGGGGTTCTCCCAGAGGCTTGAGGAGGCATCACAGGCTCCAGGAGAAGCTCAGACGCACACCTGCTCAAGGAGATGATTCGCACCCGCGAGTCCACTGCACGCACCAGGCCGCAGCCTACCTTTTGATGAGGCCTCCAGGTTCATGGTCCATGACGGCTCCGCTGCTCGATACAGCCACCGCTTCAGGCCACTATGTGGACTGGGCCGGGCTCTCCTTGGCTCGCCCAGGGAGCCCCGCTATGCCGCATCAACCAGCCACAGCCTCCTCCCTCCGGGAGCACTCACACCCCGCCATCGGCCCAGCGAATGGCCTGCGCTGGCAGGTGCAGAGGCCCTCCTCCCCTGTAGCAGGGGAACGACTACCCAGTGCCTCCCGCCAGGGGGTTCTGCTGGCTCCCGATGGCTCAGCTCGGTCCTCCTGGCATGTGTTGTGTGTAGGCTTGTAGAAAACAGGCAGGATGATGGTGGACTCGCAGGCGGGATGCGGAAGCTCTACAGAGTCACGTCGACCATGATTAGGGTCAGGCCATACCCCCAAAGATCCCACAAGACTTGTGTTTAAACTGAATTGCCTTCTCTCCAGGGAGGAGTGAATATTGCTTATGGCCAAAATTGAGAGTCACCTGGGAAAGAAATATGATTACTGATAACTATTTCTTCTCCTCCAGGATGTCTTCATTTATAGTTATTAACACTAAATAGAATAGCAAGCCTATCCTTAGAGAAAGGTGGAGGAAAAGAGACAAAAAACACACTATCCAAGAGTTCTCATGACCACTTTACCTTTATTGAAAATGAATTAAGGTTTTATACAGCATAAAGGCTGAATTTCACCAACTCTGTAGGCTGTAGTGATGGCTACCTGGAAAGCCATCACCATCTTTCCATCTAGTATGTTGTAAGGTGGCTTTTTGACTGGGGTTAAAAGGAGGACACATGCATTTTCAATGTATTACATAAGGTTAACAGTGAGGAGTCTCTATGAAACGGGAGAATGCCTTTCAAATCTCTTAAGAAAGCTTTGATAACAGGTACCTTGGAAAAAGTTGTTGGTGTAAGATTTTTTCTAGAGGCTGTAATGACAGCAGGACATATCTGTAATGAAGGAAACTACATCGTAACATTCACCAAATAAAACCGCCGTAGGAGTACTGCTTCTTCTGGGCATCTGGCTAGATCGATATTGTTTAGGATGTACCAAATGCATGACTTCTTCCATTTGAAAGCATCCGGCAGTCTAGCGGAAGGATATCTGCAATCCTGTTGTTTACCAATCTTTCTGGTGAGTACCCAGGGATGCAGGACTTAAAGCAGCCACCAACAACATCACTCTTTTGCAAATAAAACAGTTTTTTAAAGATGGTTTGCCTTTCCTCAGAACCTCATATGGCCCTATACAATTTTGTGCCGATCTTGTCCGCAAACTCAGCATAAGCATTAACAAGACTAATGCTTGGATACGGGGCACAGAGTGGGGGACCCTTAAGATAATAATCAGAGGCAAGATACTCAGAGAGGCACATGAGAGAAGGGTACTACTGACGTACGTGTGTGAAGCCTTAATAAGAATGATACTGAAACCGGGAAGAGACCCTGCGGACCCTGGTTCTTAATGACCGCTATCGATGCTCAATGTCGACATTAAGTTACTTGCCAAAGTGTTGGCACTACGATTAGGGCGTGTGATCACTCACCTAGTTCATGAGGACCGGTGCGGATTCGTGGTAGGGAGGGGCACACACATGAATTTGCCACCACCGACCCATGTGCTCCACAAGGCTTGGACCATGGAACTACAGGCGGCGTTGATCGCCTTGGACACTGAAAAGGCATTAGATACCCTGTCCTGGGAATACTTGTAGAATGTGATGGGCCGTATGGGTATCGGACCAAATTTCCTCTTATGGGTTTGATTACTGTAAAGGTCGTCCTCAGCTAGAGTGCGCACGGGACAGGTCATGCTAGACCCCTTTCATATAGAACGCGGCACACAGAAGGGGTGTCCACTGTCACCGCTCCTATTTGCACCCGCCATGGAGCCCCTGGCGATTTACCTCAGAACAGAGCCTCTTCTCCTTCTCCACATGACTATGTTTGGGGAGGTCTCTGGCCTCCAGGTGAATTGGCACAAGATGGTCATTCTCCCTTGGCATCCCTGGCTGGTCTTGCGACCCCCCGGACCTACCTAAGGTTGGAATCCTATGGAAGACCCGAGCCTTCAGGTACCTGGGAAAGCAGGTGGCACATACTCCTCACCTACAGTATGACCTAAGCATCAGCTTGATTTTCGAAGGCCTATCTGCCTCTGTCCAATTTTGGACTGCGCTGCCACTCTAGGGTCTGGGCAGAGTAGCCCTGAGCAAGATGATCCTGCTCCCCCACTGTCTCTACACAATGTAGAATTATTTCTGTGTGCCACTGCTGTCTATTCCACAGACTGGACCAACTGTTGGTGACCCTGATTTGGGCACCATTGCAGAAGGCGCCTGCCGGTCCTGAAGCTCGACCCGGCCGACGGCAGGTTAGGCCTCCCAGATCTCTAATTATATTACATGGCAGGTCTGCACCAACATGCGGCACTATGGTGCGAGGATAGACCCAATTGGGAGAAAAACTACAGATGGGCTCTGTGGAACTGGCTGAACTTCCAAAACTGCTTTTATGTGGCTCTTGAGGATGAAGCTGAGAGTAACTTTGAAGTAAACGGGGACAACTCCTACAGTACGCCGGCATATCACGAGAAACCCAGGAGATATGGGTGTCCTTTCTAGAGAAACCTATTGAATCTGACCTATTGTGGACACTACTGGACTACGGCTCAGCCAAGGGCGTATATGCTGCCCTCAAACAGGACAGGCAAATGGATGTGTCCTCTAATGTGTGCTGCCTGTGACACAAATCTTGACACAGCGCTCTAAGACAGGGAGTGGGCCAGGGCTAGGTCCAGGTCCTTGGTTCAGGAGGTGTCTATCAACGCCAGGTTCAAATTAACACATTTTTACTACTTACACAGAGCATACTTGACATGACAATGCCTTCATAGAAATTACCCAAAACGCCTCAACACATGTATCCTGCGGCGCTATATTGGCCTCTTTTGATCAAGTCGCTTGGGAATGCGGGGTGCTCCAGCCTATCTAGGCTGAGGTTGTCTATACGATAAACAGAATGACGGAAGCTAAAGTGGAGCTCATAGCGCGACACTGCCTGCTGGAATTACTACCACTCCCTAAAAAAGGCAAAAGAATGTCATACCGTTTTGCCCAATTGGGTCTGATGCTTGTGAGACATTGCGTTGCCATTCACTGGTCTGGTAGGCCACACCGACCCCGATTCATTGGAAGACTGATCTATTAGAATGGGCAACGGCTGAGGAGAGCTGGCTCAGGAAAATCTGCACAGACAAGTATGCGGAACGAGATCTGGAGCTCTGGGGCCTTATGCAAGACATACTGAGTGAAGGAAACGCCATGGCTGCCCCCCTCCCTCTCTAAACGCTGCTGAGGAACTGGGTAGGAATGTTTTACTGCACTTGTCATAAATCTGCAAAGAAGCTGTAGAAAAACTGCTGTACTGTTTTACACTGTTACTGCCTTTGTTAAGGCCTTTATTACTCATGTTGTAATAAAACCTTAATAACAAAAATACTTTAAAAAAAGACAAGCCCAAACATCTGTTACATGAGCACAGCCTTACATAAGAGTGCACACCAGGTTCACATGGGTTTGTGTTAACTCGAAAATGTACTACGTGCCATTTTGGATGCCCCTGCATGGACAGTTAGGCACAAAATGGGATGGAAATATGAGACATTTGTGCTTACAGTGACAGTGACAAAAAAATGTATACTGCTCATCCTTTGTTACCGGTTCAGTGGCCCTAAAATGCATAGGAAAAGCTTGCTTAGGACATGGTTGGCCCCTTTAAGATTTTTCCTAGACACATGATATTTCCATTAGTTCTCCTCAATTACCATTCCAAATGGTCAGAGACAACATTTTGTTAGCAACCTACTACTAAACCCTGCTTGATTACCTTTCAGGTGTATTTTGTTAAGAAGGTTTCCCTGAATTACTGGTCATTGACAATAGCATGCAGCTGAACTACTCTGAAATGAAAGACTCTCTCAAATGATGATGTATAAAAGCCATCAACACTGCTTTGTACGACCCATATTACATTGGTCAAGTTCAATGTTTTAATTGTTAATGGACTGAATCAAACTAGCAGCAATAGCCGATATCCCTTGATCAATATTATCTAAGTGCCACCACCAGTGTTAGGTCATTTTTTTTAACTAAGAAAAAGGTTTCCTATTTCACAAATGCTCCCTTTTGGCTTTGTAAACAATGAAGTCTAAAACATTCTAATTTACTACTAATTTGAATCACAAAGAAGTTCAAAGTAAACAGAAAAAGACTCAATCAACAGCACAAAGGTCGTACTGCAAAAGTAAATGTGGGAAATTTTGTCGGAATAAGAATTCCTGGGCACACTGGCAAGGGCTTTTCCAACTTTACTCACCCTTGTAATGTTGTAAAAGGGAATAATGGCAATAACCCTAGACGCAAGTTTTGGAATATAAGAAGAGTAGCAAAATGGAACAGAGTCAAGTTCAAAGAGAAGGCAATATCAGTTTGGAATTGAATGCCAATGGCCTTGCATGTTTCTACCCAAGGAATACCAGAAATCCACCTTGAATGCACTTTTTTCCAGGAAGAAGTATTAATTACTATACTCAACTATGTGTATGATATCAAAACGATGTTTGGTTTATTGGCATGGTGGAAAAAATACTTCTTAAAATCCAACCTTTAATACAACAATTATGAAAATCCTAATCCCAGTGCCCAACAAGAACTGCTGGATTAATCTAGTAACCTTATGTTCCAGACTAGAGTGCTACTTGCTGTAAAGCGTTTCAACGATTCCCAGGGTGTATTAAACTCTCTATAAACATATTTGCAATGCAATAGGTCAGCCCTTGAAAAGGAAGCAGCACTCATCATCTAGTTTGTTCAGAACATTATCATTATGCATTCTTCAAGGATGAAACAGCTACCAAAGTGGATGTTCACTGCTAGGTGGGATAACAGAGTACCCCAAGCAGAGTTTAATACAAAGTAAATCTGAAACTCTCAGGGCCACAAAGATAAAGACTCTGACTTAAATGGATGCTGTAGAAACGTCCATAATTCTCCCCAACTTTATTCTATTTTTTCTTTCACAAAATAAAAACAAAGCAAACCAAAACAATTAGACATCGGTAATCTGGGGGAAAACTATGCAAGGGAGTTAAAGAGGGAAGGAGAAAGAAAAGAAGCTAGCACACACTAGCCTGCTTTACCACAATAATGTCCTGTCATTCAATTATACAATTGTTTCAATCTTTCAATGTCGAGTGCACGTCTGTAACTTGTGCCTTTCACTGACCTCATCGATCCCATAGACTTATCTTTGGAGCAGCCAGATTTTCGATGGAGGAGTCCCTACTTCACCAAGATGGAAACATGTCTTGCCCTTCTCCGCTACCAATATCATTCTTTATGTATGTCTTAAATAGTTTATAGGTTCTCTCAAATATAAGCATTTTGTCTGTCAGTATCGCTGTCAATTTTTAACCATGGAGTTAAAATTCTGGATCTTTGCCCAGTGTGTCCCAATTGGGGGGTGGAGTGCTTTGCTTCTATCAGAGGGCCAAAGTCACTCTACCAGCCAGCTGAAAATGAGTGATTCATTTTCCCATATGTAAATGAATTGGGTATTCCGTATCCACCCCATGTAGTTGACCAATATTACCACTGGATAAAGCAGAAGGTCTATGTCTGCTATATCATTTATAGCAATGTATAGAGTAGGCAGTGTTTAAAAACAAGAAAAGGAGCTGAATAAACTAGGGAAATGCTGTGGCAAATTTAACAATGTTGTTTCATGCCTATATGGAAGCATGAAGTACTCCTAAGGATCTCTTCTATAGTCCAAAGGCACACACAAAAACATCATATTAATAAAGTGACTGAGAAAATATGAAAGGGCAAATGAACCATATTGGTGTGTAAGTGTTGACATCAATTGTGAGGTGCTTCATTGGAACACTCTCTTGGCCTTTTAATAGGGATACAGAAATGAAGATTTCAGTTTAACCTTCTTTAGTATCCAGATGAGAATTGTCTTACTTTGCAAAATAAATACACTAAACTTTTAAGAGGGCTCAACATCAATATGTCTGATTGTTTAATATGTAAATCTAGGGACAAAATCAAGTGTCTGCTGAAAAAACGCATCATGCATGAACTATTTTCTTTAGTGTGGTTAAGCCACAATATGACAGAATATTATCAGTTTAAATGAGACACGTTCCCTCCTACCCACTCACATTTGCCTCATAGCCGCATGAGTCGAAGATAAGTTTCTCAGGCTGATGCTGCCAGTTTTGTAGCGGTGCATAGGGAGTAGCGAGACTCGGGGGCCTCAAAGTGAGTTTGGATTCACGACGCTCCTCCTGTAAACAAAAACAGTTGAGGTAATACAGGCTTGCACTCACTGGTAAACTCAGGCAATTAAGGGTGTCTTCTCATCTTACCACAGTGTAACTTGGGTTTTAAAGTAAACAAGTTACATCTGTAAGTGTAATGCACATGGAGGGCCTTTGTATTATAGACTTTTTATTAAACTGCAGTTTTTGTAACTGCTGGAAACCATGTTGTAAGAATAAGTACAAACAAAACAGCAAACATTTGGATCTGTGACTTTGCCCCTGTGAGGCAGAAGAATTGGGAAGTCAGTTTTGTGAAGAGTCTGTGGCTAAAATAAGAACTGCAATATTCTCTATGTGAAGAATATGACCTGTTCATTAACCAGTAATTTATTAAGAATTAGATTAATTGCAAAGTGCTCAAACGATTGGCCAACCCCATTTAAGAGCCATAGCAAACAATGGGACAGGAATCATTTTAAGCCCAGGGTTTCTTTCAATGGCACACCCCGACCGCGTTCCTAACCTACTCTCAAACTTTGATTCTTCGCTCATCACTTTTCCTGCCACTTTTTCCTTTTCCCAAACACCCTAGATGTACCTGTCCACCACACCCAATCAGGAGAGCTCGAAGTAAAAGAGACATTCACGCAAGTTCCCTCTAATATTTTCTGATCAATAACACTTATCTGTATAAGACCTTCATAATGCTAGTCAAAATGCAAGAAAGCACGGGGCAACTTTTCCATCCTCCTATCCTACAACCCACATAGGCAACAGGTAGTATTTATGGCATCATTATATTAGATTTTTAAAAAGTGCACTGAAAGGTCAAATACAAAAGGCAAAGCCATTAAAAACAAGGAAAAGTACAAGACACTAATAATTATAAGTATCAGAGGGAATTCTGTGTCTTACTGTCAGAATTTCCTTGGTTTAAATTTTGTCATGCTTATCTCAGTAACCCTCAATTCTACTGTGCACCAGCTTCACGAGGAACCAATCTCACTAATGTTATTATAATAACTTCTGAGGAAGAACGGAAATTCAATTCTTTCTTCTCTGGCATATGCCTTCAAAACTAAATGCCAAGCAACAAGGTCAAGTCCTCACCACGGGGTGAATTGATCATTGCTTAGGTATATGAAACTACTATTGCTACAAGAAGACTATTACTTGTAAAGACAAATATAGGAAAGCTTCAACTCACTCAAGCTAAACAGATGCACTGAAGATTCATAACATGTTTACTTAACTAATATGTTTGTGTGCACCTCTTACATGTTGTGAGCTGCAGAGGACCTAGAAGCTCTGCAGCTGAATAATACTGTGCACCCTGACCTAATTTGGAATATTCAGTAGATGCAGTAAGTTGAGTAGCAGAAAACTCTTGGAATAACATTTTGTAGAAATCTAAATGCATCCACTCTCTTAGCAAATTGATAGTTTTACATATAAATAAGGTTAGAATCAGGGATAGCCAACTCTAGGACAAGAGAAAAGAAATGCCCAAAAGGATTCTGACCTGAGATGCAGCTCTGTCAACTCTATGGTGTGATGTCATGTCATGGGATCCATCCTGCCGCCTTCGTCCAGCATCCCCTGGTGGGAGTAAATGCTCGGTGGATTTCCATGTGCATGACTCGTACGGGCTCAAGGGGTGGGACTCCTGGGACTGGAGATCCTACTCGAAAGGAATAAACAGACAAAAAGGAGTGTCAGAAAAGAGTAGACACCCTTTCTTGCAATGGAAAATTACTTTAAAGCATCTGTATTATGAGAAATGAATAAGGCAGAAGCCAGAGAAGAGAGAATAGGGACAGAGGTGTTAAAAGGAGTATGGTTTCAAGTGTGGCAGAAATGCTTAAGTTCTCAAGATAGGTGGTATGGCGAGTTTCCAGTTTCTTCAAGGGAAATTCAAACATCTAGATGGTAACAAAACAACCAGATTTGTTCTACACAGAGTTAAACAACATCAAGATTTAGTCACTGAAATCTCTCCCCATTATTGTTCCCTTTTGTATGCACTATAATCTAAACCACTTTAATACTAACAGAAAGTGCCTATTTCGATTTACATCTGTATTTACAATGAAGGTGGCGAGCTAGTCACGCACACAAGCCTGGTATTAAATCATTCAAATGTTTATGCTATTTCACGGTTAAATGTTATTCAATGATGGTTACATTTTTCTGGCTTTATTGTATGATTTTTTTTTCCTGATACACCCAATAACTGGATGGTAACAATCCCAAAGAAGCAAGTATAATAGCTGGAGAATAAAAAGCAATATTACTATAAATTAACCACTAAAATTGGTTGAGCATGCTGGGTTTTAGCTACTGAGTTACTGGTCTGCCAGTCCTAGTGTTGCAAGACCTTCGTTATGCTTGACAAAACCTCTGACAAAACAGAGTATTTATTAGGGTTCTAGTAAACAAAGTTTGACTTGCCTACAGCTGTATAACGGTACTAGAAGAAAATCTACTTGTAGCAAATGTTCCTCTACTTGACAGCTATATTCTATTACATTCAAAAGTTGGGCATGAATATGTCATCTACTAGCTGGATCCATCATTGTAACATTGTGTGAATGTTGACAACTGTGGGCACTTTGTAAATGATTTGTTGTAATTTCTAGCCATTCCAATCCGTAAGATGCGGCAAATTCCTTTATACCAAAATAGTCAACAAAGCCAGGATGGGCACAAGTATATTATCTACTGCACATAAACAGAAAAGTTACAGAAACTCTGCTGTTGAGATACTAAACACTATGCTTTCAATGTAAAAAGAGATTTTACATATCAGAAGAAATTCTTTTCTTGATTAGGAGGTGATGAATATGCAGGGATTTGTAGGATAAAATAGGCTCAGAATGGGGTGTTATCAATTGACTAATGTGTGACTACAGGGTCCATCCGCCTCTAAATCCCTTAGCGGCAGAGGAGACCCATGGATTAGACTATGAAAGGGCAAATGAACCCTATTGGTGTGTAAGTGTGGCATGCATGACCATGTGTTTGTCCAGCACATTGTAGCTAATGAGACAGGGAGAATATCTCTAGAGGTAGCATGTAAGGGGAATTTCCCAAGAATAAAATGTAGGGTTTTAGTGTTGATGGTTCTGACCCTATTGGGATGAAACATGTAGACCCAGTTTTTGATGCAGGGGGGTCGTTAACTATCCCTAACAGCATTAGTCTTGCTTGTGCTCATTAAATTGAGGAGAGGGCGCTTAAGACCATTTTAAAACTGAGGTTTTCAGATCCCACTATCCGCAATCCTAAATAAGAGCTCCCTTCATTTTAGTTTTGAGCCTACCGAGACCCAATCGGTGCCTGAGTGAGCACTCAATGATGAAGCTTGCCACTGTGTATTTCTCGTGAGTGAGAGTCCTTTTAACTGTCAGGAAGGAACTCCTCTCTGGAAGGGTTGTCCATTAGCTCAAGAAAAAGATCTCTACCAACTAGTGGATTCCCTCTATATTGATTTGGTTCGATGATGAACAGAAGGCAAGGTTTCATTAACAGGAGCAAGTACATTATATTAATGGAATATCGACAGAGACTTGGGCATTGTGAGATGAGGGGAGTCTACATTATTCATAGGATTGGATTTCTGCAGGATAAGTACTACTCATTATGAAAGAGAATATATAAAGGGACACACGAATTTCACAGAAGCATTGCAGCATTTACCCTTAATATGTTTCAATACAATATAGCCTGTAAAAATGTAATACTTTTGGCACTTTATGACTATCAACAGCAATACTATTTTTCATTGCCAGAAAAAAACAATAATAAAAATAATGTTCATATTAAATGCACTCTTTCATGGGGTACTCCACGGTCAATTCTTTACAAGATGACATAATAGGAAAATGTGCCCTATTTAAAAAATGAGCTGCATCACCCACTGAATTCGACATTTTGTGAATATGTTAAATATAGCATCCCTAGAAGAGTAGTACCTGTGCTCCTCATTCAGTGATGTCATGCATTCGCTTAGTAGAAGTCATGTTAGTAGGCTGCACATATAAACCTTTAGGTGGCAGGTATTACTATTGCAGATATGGAAACAACTTCAGTTTCCAGCAATGCTGTCCCTGATTATTAAGGCAGGGGGTTAGTTGCTCATGAATTAAATAATAAAGATAACCATGAAGGAGAATAACATGTTACTTACTTTCAATCACGTTTCTTTCTGACTTCTCCTATATATTTATTAATTTGAACCTTTCCCCAGACTGGAACTGGCAAATATTTATATATTCAGACACTGGCACCAGGTAGCGCTCCTCAATGTAACTCATGGAGCCCTGAGAAATCACAGAAACTGAGGCCAGAGACTCTTAAAACAGGACGTCATGCGCCGGTGAGGTCTGTTTTGCCCATTTTGCATGCCACAATGGAGGCACAGAACATGAAGGACAGTGATAAAAAGACGCATTATCAAACAGTATCACCGCACTACGAATCTGTGCAGCTGTCATTTCAACCAGAAAGGCTGTTACAAAAGGGAAGTAACATTTTCTTCTTCTGTAGCAGTAGCTCCCACAGCTGCCTTACTTTGCACCACTCTCACCGCTGGGATGTGGGTTGTGTTCTTCACAAAACTAATAACAAGAACTGAAGCACCGCCCTAGCAAAGTGCGCCTGGTGCAGTGATCCACACAACAATGCTTATTAAACAAGCAATGGCAAAGCAAACAGATCTCGCTTTTGGAACCTAGAAATATATATATATATACACACACACACACACACACACACACACACACACACACA